>NC_091979.1:43986504-45283662 GCF_044704955.1 Pristiophorus japonicus
TTTCACCAGAGGGAGAGGAGAGAAAAGAAAACTTTCAACATCTTTATCATTTCTGCAAAGAGTTGGAGAGAGGGGGAAAAGACCAACAACATCCAGTGTGGAAGGAGGGAGACTCAACAATTCTACAGGTGGGTGTGGGTGCATTTCCCCAAAAAGACTTTGTTGTTTCGGTGGGGGGAGGAAAGAAGACCACTGAGGGCCGGAACATCGCGGGGGGTGTGTGTGTGTGTGTGTGGTAGTGTGCGTGGGGGCCGTGCTTACAACTGGGCCCCCCCCACAATTGGAACCCCCCCCACCCCCCACATTTGCCTAGCCTGGGATAGCTGGAGCTACCAGGCTGAAGATTGTCATCAATCACCCAATTAAAGATCGTTAGGAGTGCCTGGTGGCTCCAGCTACCCCAGGTGAAGACATCTTCTCCCCCCACCTGAAGACCACCCCAAGGACTTTTGTGTTTTTGCCATCTGGGGAGTGCACCCACCCACAGCTGCGAGGAGAGACCTGCCCTCGCAGCCCCCCCCCCTTCCCACCCCCCTCTCTCTTTTCTCTGCTACTCTGTTTCTCCCCTCTCTCTCTGAGAACCCTTTCCTTCCAAATTTTAAAAAAAAAAACCCAATTAAGACAACTGAGCAGAGGGAGCAAGGCCTCTCCCCAATTGTCAACGAGGGGAGAGGTGCCTCGTTAAGGGCTCCTCTGCTCAGTCAATCTACAAGAGGCCTAATAAAGACCATTAAGGCCTGTGACTTTGGGGTGGGTGTAGCCCTTAAAGGGACCCCGTGATGGCGACCCCATCCACGCCGGTGGCAGGGCCAGCAAGGTCGTATGCGCAGGCGGTGTCCACATCCACGGCACCTCCTGCGCCAGCCGCTGCCCTGCCACCTTTCAGACTAATAACAAAAAAACACGGGGTCAAGAGCTACACTCACCCCACAATGAGCATCGAGGAGTGCGTGCGGGCGATGGCTGGGGTAGTCGGCCCCTCGGCCATTGTCGCAGCCTCCAAGATGTCTGGGAAGGCCGTGTTCTTCCTGGGGTCGGAGCGGGCGGTGTCCCTGGCCCTTGAAAAGGGGCTCACGGTGGGCGGGACGTTCCTGCCGGTGGACCCTCTCGAGGCCACCGCGCAGAGGGTCATCATTTCAAACGTCCCGCCCTTTGTTCCCGCTGAGCTCCTCCTCCCTCACCTACACCAACTGGGGGAGGTAAGGTCGGGGATCAACCCCATACCGCTCGGCCTCAGGGAGAGCAGCCTGCGCCACGTGTTCTCCTTCCGCCGCCAGCTCTTTGTCCGGCTGGCGCGGGAGGAGACGACGGAGGGGAGCTTTAATGTGGTGCACGAGGGGACTGCCTACCGCGTCTTCTGGACGTCGGACGGCGTGCGGTGCCATGCCTGCAGGGAGGTGGGGCATGTTCGCAAGAACTGCCCCGCCTCCAAGGCCGCCAAACCACCGAAGGCGGCCAAGGCTGGCGCTGCCGCCACCCCTCCCCCTAGTTGCGTCCGCGTGCCGGGAGCCATGGGTGCGCGGGCATCGTCGGAGGCCTTTGTTTTCAGGGCCTCCGGCGGGGGGGAGGGAGAGCGTCCGAGCGGAAAGAGGGCGCGGAAGAAGGAGAAACATCTAGAGGCGGGTCCCCTCGGTGCGCCGGAAAGTTTGACCACCGCGCTCAGCCCAACCCAGTCACCGGCGAGCGCGGGGTGCCCCGAGCCCGTGCCCGGGCCCTTGAATAATACCACAGAGGGGCCCAGGCGCGGGCAAGAAAAGGAAAAGGGGGGGGCGGAGCGGGAGGCCTCGGCAGACATGGAGGTCTCCCTGACTCCGCGCGCCCCCAGGAACAAAAAGAGGCACCGCCCCAATGAGGCGGAGGGGGAACAACATCCCTCCGCGGAGGAGGCGGTGCCCGCCGCGTGTCCCGCGTCCCCCACCAGCGCCCCCAAATTGCGCTGCAGGCGCGAGGAGTCTTTCCCCGGGGAGGGTGAGGCAGTCGAGGCTGCCCAGCCGCTGCCTCCTGGGGAGGGCGTGGAAGATCTGCCTGTCGTGGGGGGCGTGGGGCCAGTGGAAGAATGCGTAGCCGCCGGGTCGAGCGTCCCGGGGACCGAGGCAGGCGGGGCCGAAAAGGCCGAACCTGAGCCCGCCCGGCTATTATCCAACTTCCCCCGGGAGTCGCTCGACCCGGCAGAGAATGAAACAAATAACTATGACACTGTAGATGCTGGGCCGGGGGGTGGCAGCGGGGAGGGGGAGGAACACCCACCCTCGCCCCTTACTTTGGAGCTGGAGCACTTGGAGGGCCTGGGGATTTCCTATGGCCGGGTCTCTCCTTGTTCTCCGGTTCCTGGGGCGGAGGGGGAACCCCTTCCGCTGTCATTTCCCGACCCAGCACCATTTTTAAAAGAGCCCAGTGGGGACTCCTCTGCCGACGATCCTGGGGGTGGGATCGGGGCAGTGCCAGGGCCGGTTGGAGCGGCCGGTTCATTTGCCGTACCTTGTGCGGTCGATGGGCCGGCTGCTGGCGGCCACCTCCCGGAGGAGGACGGGGACTCGGTGGGGGACGCGGGTGAAGACCTAGAGACCACCGCCAGGGAGGCGGTGGATCTGCTCGCGGCCGCCGCTGAGGCCCTCCTCGTTCCTGCAAAGGAACTCCGGGACTTTTTGGCCCAGAGCCGGGGTCGCCGCGACCAAGCCCGACTGGCCCTGGAAAAATGGTCCGAGCCGGAGCTGATCAAGGGGTCCGTCCGCGCCGCCGTTAAAACCTTGGCCGCGGGCGGGCCCTTGACAAAGGAGCAGCACCTTGAGCTGCGCGAGCTCGAGGGACTCCTCGCTGGGCTGCGGAGGGAGCGGAGTTCAACAAAAGACTCCGCTCCCCCCCCCACAATAGGTTAAGGTAGAGGTTGCACTATGCTTTTGCCATGAAGATAACCATAGCCAGCCTCAACATCAACGGCGGCAGAGGGGCACGCCGTAGATTTGACAATTTTTCGCTCCTGCGGGAGGGGAAATATGCGGTGTGCTTCCTGCAAGAAACCCACACCGTTCCGGGAGACGAAGCCACGTGGCTCCTGGAATGGCAAGGAGAGGTCCGCATGAGCCACCTCACCGCCATTTCTAGTGGGGTGGCCATCTTGCTGGGCCCGCATTTTCAGCCGGAGATCTTGGGGGTCGAGGAGCCCGTGCCAGGCCGCTTGCTGCACGTAACGGTTCGCCTGGGGGACGTGCCGCTCCATCTCGTGAACGTGTACGCCCCTCATCCCGGCCCGCAGCAAACGCGCTTCTTTGAAGAGGTGTCCGCTCTTCTTGGCTCCGTCGACGTCGGCGACTGCATTGTCCTCGGGGGGGATTTTAACTGCACCCTCGAGGCGAGGGACCGCTCCGGTGCCCCGCAGTGCATGACGGCGATGGAGAAGTTGAGGGACCTGGTCGGGTCCTTCGACTTGGTGGACGTCTGGCGAAATCTCCACCCCGACTCCAGCGCCTTTACTTGGGTGAGGCCTGGAGTTGGATGGTCTAGAGTCGACCGCCTTTACGTGTCTCGGGCGTACGTTTCCTGCGTCCCGGCGGCCTCCATGCGGCCGGTGCCGTGTTCGGACCACCACCTGGTGTGGGCGGAGCTCGCTTCGCTCCGCGCGAGGACGGGGTCCGCGTACTGGCACTTTAACAACCGGCTGCTGGAGGACGTGCGGTTCCAGGACTCGTTCCGTCGATTCTGGTCCGACTGGAGAAGGAAGCAGGGGGGCTTCCCCTCCTTGAGGCTATGGTGGGACGTGGGCAAGGCTCACGTCCGCGTCTTCTGTCAAGAGTACGCGAGGGGGTCGACCAAGAGGCGGGCGGCCAGAGTCGGGCGCCTAGAAAAAGAGGTGCTCGACCTGGAAGCCCGTCTCGGTCAAGTCGTCCAGGACCCGGCCCTGCGGACGGTGTACGAAGCGAAGAAGGCCGCGCTGAAGGACCTGCAGCTCGTCGGGTCCCGAGGCGCGTTCGTGAGGTCGCGGATCCGGTTCCTGCGGGATCTGGACCGCGGCTCCCCCTTCTTCTACTCGCTGGAAAAAAGGCAGAGTGTCCGTAAGCAGCTCTTGACGCTGCTGGCCGACGACGGCTCTCTCGTCTCGGATCCGGAGGGCGTCAACAACAGGGTCCGTGAATATTACGGGGCTCTGTTCTCTCCGGATCCGTCCAGCGAGGAAGCGCGTAGAGTTTTGTGGGAGGACCTGCCGAGGGTCGGCCCGGAGGGCGCCGAAAATCTGGAAGCTCCGCTAAGCCTGGCGGAGCTGACCGGTGCCCTCGCCCGGCTCTCGAGGGGAAAATCCCCGGGGCTGGACGGGCTGACCGTGGAGTTCCACAGGGCGTTCTGGGACGTCCTGGGGAGCGACTACGCGCGGGTCCTGGGGGAAAGTCTGGCGACCGGGGAGATGCCCCTCTCTTGGCGCAGGGCAGTCATCGTCCTGCTGCCTAAGAAGGGCGATCTCCGCCTCCTTAAGAACTGGCGCCCGGTCTCCCTCCTCAGCACGGACTACAAAATCTTCGCCAGGGCGATGTCTGCTCGCCTTGGTGCCGTGCTGGACCACATGATCCACCCCGACCAGTCATACACGGTCCCGGGCCGGACAATCCACGACAACATCCATCTGGTCCGGGACCTCATCCATTGTTCCCAGGAGGCTGGTCTGTCGGTCGCCTTCCTATCCCTCGACCAAGAGAAGGCGTTCGACAGGGTGGATCACGACTATCTGCTCGGAACTCTGCGCGCTTTCGGGTTCGGGACGCATTTCGTCGCCCGGATCCGACTTTTGTACGCCGCCGCGGAGTGTCTGATTAAGGTTAACGGGTCCTTGACGGCGCCCCTTCGCTTTAGGAGAGGGGTGCGCCAGGGATGCCCCATGTCCGGCCAGTTATACGCCGTTTGCGTGGAGCCTTTCCTGCGCCTCTTGCGGACGAGGTTGACGGGACTGGCTCTGCAAGGGCCGGGCGTGGAGGTCGTCCTCTCGGCTTACGCCGATGACGTGCTCCTCGCGGTAGAGGATCCCGCTGACCTGCGGAGGATGCGTGAGTGCCAGGAGATTTACTCGGCCGCGTCCTCCGCCAGGATCAACTGGGAGAAATGTTCCGGACTCCTGGTGGGTCAGTGGCGGGTGGACTCCCTGCCGGAGGAGCTCAGGCCTTTTGCCTGGAGCACGACCCATCTCCTCTATCTGGGAGTCTACCTTAGCCCCGACGAGGAAGCCTGGCCGGCGAACTGGCAGGAGCTGGAGGCCAAGGTCGCCGCTCGCCTAGGGCGCTGGACAGGACTGCTCCGAGTGCTGTCCTACAGGGGTCGAGCGCTAGTCATAAACCAGCTGGTGGCCGCAATGCTGTGGTACCGGCTGGTCACTTTGACCCCTCCCCCTGCGTTTGTCGCCAAGATACAGAAGAAGCTGGTGGACTTCTTCTGGAACAACAGGAAGCACTGGGTCTCTGTCGCGGTCTTGAGTCTCCCGCTTGAGGAGGGCGGTCAGTCGTTGGTGTGCGTCAGCGCCCAGCTCGCGACTTTCCGTCTTCAGACCCTGCAGAGATACCTTTACGTCGAGCCCCCTCCTAGGTGGTGTGCTCTGGCGAGGTATTTCTTCCGCCAGCAGCTCGACCTCAATTATGACACGCAGCTCCTGTTTGTGAACTTGGGGGGTGCCAGGACCGCCCTCCGGGAGCTGCCTGTCTTTTACAGGGAACTCATCAGGGTCTGGAACAAAGTCTCCACCAAGCGCAGCTCTCCGCCGGCTGGAGTGGCGGCCGTCCTGCAGGAGCCGCTGCTCGGGAATCCGTACCTCCACGGCCGAGGCTTCATGTGGCGGTCGGAAGAGAGGGCTGTGGCTGGTGAGGTGACCAGGGTCAGGGACCTGCTCGATGGCGGAGGAGCGGGCTGGATGGCGCCAGTCACGCTGGCGCGGCGCCTAAATTCTGCCAACGTCCGCCGCGCGGCCGATGCCATCGAGTCGCTAAAAACAGCTCTGGGCCCTGACTCCGTTAGGTGTATCGAGGAGGCTCAAGCACGTGGGGAGATCCCGTCCGAACTGACCCCCGTCCGGACGGAATTCCTCATCGGCGCCAAACCCCGGAACCTCCCTCGGGGGCCGGCGCCTCACAACTTGAGCCGCCTCGGGGAAATCCCCTCCGTGCCTTTCAGTTCCGCGCGGAGGGGTTTCCTGTACGGGCTGCTCCTGCACACCCTCAACTTTGCCATCCTCGCCGGCCGTCCGGACACGCCATGGCGTACCATCTTGCCGTCCGGAGGAGGCGGGGGTCCCCGATGGAGGGCACTCTACGCAGGGGTCCTCCCACTATTCATCGGGGACTTGGCCTGGAGGGTGGTGCACGGAGCAGTGCCGTGCAACAAATTTTTAAGCCGGTTCACGGACTCCCAGGCCGCCTGCAATTTCTGCGGTCTGGAGGAGTCCGTGTTCCATGTTTTTATGGAATGCACGAGGTTGCAGCCCCTGTTCCATTATTTGAAGGGGCTGCTCCTGAAATTCTGGCTGCACTTCAGTCCCACTCTCCTGATCTTTGGGCACCCTGTGCGGAGGGGAGCGGGTAGGTCCGAAGGCCTCCTCGTAGGACTGCTCCTGGGCACGGCCAAGGGTGCCATCAGCCGGTCCAGGCAGCGGGCGGTCGAGGGGGTCGTTCAACCTGACTGCCTGCCTCTCTTCCGCTCTTACATCCGGTCCAGGGTGTCCTTGGAGATGGAGCACGCGGTGTCCACCGGTACGCTCGCGGCCTTCCGCGAGAGGTGGGCACCGGAGGGACTGGAGTGCATCATCACGCCCGGCAACCAAATTTTAATTTGATTTTACGTTTTAAAGTTAATTTGTTTTAATTGCCGGTGCTTTTAGTGTCCCCTTCCCTTTTATAGGGGGCACTGGGGAAAAATTGTGATTTTAGTGCCCAAAAAAAAACAAAAAAAAAAGAAAAAAACACAAAAAAAAAACACAAAAAAGGGGGAAAAAAAAAAAATGGGCCTTGTAAATGTCTGGAGTGTCACCCAGGTCGGGTGGCACCGTTTAATGTTTTTATGTTTTCACAGATAAACTCAAAAGAGTTTCAAGCACAAGGGACCAATCGTGAAGCTGTGGAGGCGTGTCCTGCACAGTTGGAGCTGTGAGCAGTGAGAGGAGCAGCTAGCAACTTGAGCTCCTGCCTGCAGAGCCCTGAGACCAGCCCAGGAACAGAAGGAAGGAAGGGGCTTTCACCACCAACTTTACCCAGAGGGAGAGGAGGAGAACAGAAAACTTTTAAACACCTTTATCATTCTGCAAAGAGTTGGAGAGAGGGGGAAAAACCACAACAACCATCCAGTGTGGAAGGAGGGAGACTCAACTACTCTACAGGTGGGTGTGGGTGCATTTCCCCAAACAGACTTTGTTGTATCGGTGGGGGGAGGAAAGAAGACCACTGAGGGCTGGAACATCGCGGGGGGTGTGTGTGTGTGTGGTAGTGTGCGTGGGGGCCGTGCTTACAACTAGGCCCCCCCCCACAATTGGAACCCCCCCCACCCCCCACATTTGCCTAGCCTGGGATAGCTGGAGCTACCAGGCTGAAGATTGTTATTAATCACCCAATTAAAGATCGTTAGGAGTGCCTGGTGGCTCCAGCTACCCCAGGTGAAGACATCTTCTCCCCCCACCTGAAGACCACCTCAAAGACTTTTGTGTTTTGCCATCTGGGGAGTGCACCCACCCACAGCTGCGAGGGGAGACCTGCCCTCGCAGCCCCCCCCCCTTCCCACCCCCCTCTCTCTTTCTCCGTTACCCTCTGTTTCTCCCCTCTCTCTCTGAGAACCCTTTCCTTCCAAATTAATAAAAAAAAAAAACCCAATTAAGACAACTGAGCAGAGGGAGCAAGGCCTCTCCCCAATTGTCAACGAGGGGAGAGGTGCCTCGTTAAGGGCTCCTCTGCTCAGTTAACATAAGAGGCCATTAAAGACCATTAAGGCCTGTGACTTTGGGGTGGGTGTAGCCCTTAAAGGGACCCCGTGATGGCGACCCCATCCACGCCGGTGGCAGGGCCAGCAAGGACGTATGCGCAGGCGGTGTCCACATCCACGGCACCTCCTGCGCCACCCGCTGCCCTGCCACCATTCAGACTTATAACCAGGAAACACGGGGTCAAGAGCTACACTCACCCCACAATGAGCATTGAGGAGTGCGTGCGGGCGATGGCTGGGGTAGTCGGCCCCTCGGCCATTGTCGCAGCCTCCAAGATGTCTGGGAAGGCCGTGTTCTTCCTGGGGTCGGAGCGGGCGGTGTCCCTGGCCCTTGAAAAGGGGCTCACGGTGGGCGGGACGTTCCTGCCGGTGGACCCTCTCGAGGCCACCGCGCAGAGGGTCATCGTTTCAAACGTCCCGCCCTTTGTTTCCGCTGAGCTCCTCCTCCCTCACCTACAACAACTGGGGGAGGTAAGGTCAGGGATCAACCCCATACCGCTCGGCCTCAGGGAGAACAGCCTGCGCCACGTGTTCTCCTTCCGCCGCCAGCTCTTTGTCCGGCTGGCGCGGGAGGAGACGACGGAAGGTCATTTTAATGTGGTGCACGAGGGGACTGCCTACCGCGTCTTCTGGACGTCGGACGGCGTGCGGTGCCATGCCTGCAGGGAGGTGGGGCACGTTCGCAAGAACTGCCCCGCCTCCAAGGCCGCCAAACCACCGAAGGCGGCCAAGGCTGGCGCCGCCGCCACCCCTCCCCCTAGTTGCGTCCGCGTGCCGGGAGCCATGGGTGCGCGGGCATCGTCGGAGGCCTTTGTTTTCAGGGCCTCCGGCGGGGGGGAGGGAGAGCGTCCGAGCGGAAAGAAGGCGCGGAAGAAGGAGAAACATCTAGAGGCGGGTCCCCTCGGTGCGCCGGAAAGTCTGACCACCGCGCTCAGCCCAACCCAGTCACCGGCGAGCGCGGGGTGCCCCGAGCCCGTGCCCGGGCCCTTGAATACCACCACAGAGGGGCCCAGGCGCGGGCAAGAAAAGGAAAAGGGGGGGGCGGAGCGGGAGGCCTCGGCAGACATGGAGGTCTCCCTGACTCCGCGCGCCCCCAGGAACAAAAAGAGGCACCGCCCCAATGAGGCGGAGGGGGAACAACATCCCTCCGCGGAGGAGGCGGTGCCCGCCGCGTGTCCCGCGTCCCCCACCAGCGCCCCCAAATTGCGCTGCAGGCGCGAGGAGTCTTTCCCCGGGGAGGGTGAGACAGTTGAGGCTGCCCAGCCTCTGCCTCCCGGGGATGGAGTGGAAGATCTGCCTGTCGTGGGGGGCGTGGGGACCGCGGAGGAATGCGTAGCCGCCGGGCCGGGCGTCCCGGGGACTGAGGCGGGCGAGGCCGAAAAGGCCGAACCTGAGCCCGCCCAGCTATTATCCAACTTCCCCCGGGAGTCGCTCGACCCGGCAGAAAAAAAACTAAATAATTATGACACTGTAGATGCTGGGCCGGGGGGTGGCAGTGGGGAGGGGGAGGAACACCCACCCTCGCCCCTTACTTTGGAGCTGGAGCACTTGGAGGGCCTGGGGATTTCCTATGGCCGGGTCTCTCCTTGTTCTCCGGTTCCTGGGGCGGAGGGGGAACCCCTTCCGCTGTCATTTCCCGACCCAGCACCATTTTTAAAAGAGCCCAGTGGGGACTCCTCTGCCGACGATCCTGGGGGTGGGATCGGGGCAGTGCCAGGGCCGGTTGGAGCGGCCGGTTCATTTGCCGTACCTTGTGCGGTCGATGGGCCGGCTGCTGGCGGCCACCTCCCGGAGGAGGACGGGGACTCGGTGGGGGACGCGGGTGAAGACCTAGAGACCACCGCCAGGGAGGCGGTGGATCTGCTCGCGGCCGCCGCTGAGGCCCTCCTCGTTCCTGCAAAGGAACTCCGGGACTTTTTGGCCCAGAGCCGGGGTCGCCGCGACCAAGCCCGACTGGCCCTGGAAAAATGGTCCGAGCCGGAGCTGATCAAGGGGTCCGTCCGCGCCGCCGTTAAAACCTTGGCCGCGGGCGGGCCCTTGACAAAGGAGCAGCACCTTGAGCTGCGCGAGCTCGAGGGACTCCTCGCTGGGCTGCGGAGGGAGCGGAGTTCAACAAAAGACTCCGCTCCCTCCCCCACAATAGGTTAAGGTAGAGGTTGCACTATGCTTTTGTCATGAAGATAACCATAGCCAGCCTCAACATCAACGGCGGCAGAGGGGCACGCCGTAGATTTGACAATTTTTCGCTCCTGCGGGAGGGGAAATATGCGGTGTGCTTCCTGCAAGAAACCCACACCGTTCCGGGAGACGAAGCCACGTGGCTCCTGGAATGGCAAGGAGAGGTCCGCATGAGCCACCTCACCGCCATTTCTAGTGGGGTGGCCATCTTGCTGGGCCCGCATTTTCAGCCGGAGATCTTGGGGGTCGAGGAGCCCGTGCCAGGCCGCTTGCTGCACGTAACGGTTCGCCTGGGGGACGTGCCGCTCCATCTCGTGAACGTGTACGCCCCTCATCCCGGCCCGCAGCAAACGCGCTTCTTTGAAGAGGTGTCCGCTCTTCTTGGCTCCGTCGACGTCGGCGACTGCATTGTCCTCGGGGGGGATTTTAACTGCACCCTCGAGGCGAGGGACCGCTCCGGTGCCCCGCAGTGCATGACGGCGATGGAGAAGTTGAGGGACCTGGTCGGGTCCTTCGACTTGGTGGACGTCTGGCGAAATCTCCACCCCGACTCCAGCGCCTTTACTTGGGTGAGGCCTGGAGTTGGATGGTCTAGAGTCGACCGCCTTTACGTGTCTCGGGCGTACGTTTCCTGCGTCCCGGCGGCCTCCATGCGGCCGGTGCCGTGTTCGGACCACCACCTGGTGTGGGCGGAGCTCGCTTCGCTCCGCGCGAGGACGGGGTCCGCGTACTGGCACTTTAACAACCGGCTGCTGGAGGACGTGCGGTTCCAGGACTCGTTCCGTCGATTCTGGTCCGACTGGAGAAGGAAGCAGGGGGGCTTCCCCTCCTTGAGGCTATGGTGGGACGTGGGCAAGGCTCACGTCCGCGTCTTCTGTCAAGAGTACGCGAGGGGGTCGACCAAGAGGCGGGCGGCCAGAGTCGGGCGCCTAGAAAAAGAGGTGCTCGACCTGGAAGCCCGTCTCGGTCAAGTCGTCCAGGACCCGGCCCTGCGGACGGTGTACGAAGCGAAGAAGGCCGCGCTGAAGGACCTGCAGCTCGTCGGGTCCCGAGGCGCGTTCGTGAGGTCGCGGATCCGGTTCCTGCGGGATCTGGACCGCGGCTCCCCCTTCTTCTACTCGCCGGAAAAAAGGCAGAGTGTCCGTAAGCAGCTCTTGACGCTGCTGGCCGACGACGGCTCTCTCGTCTCGGATCCGGAGGGCGTCAACAACAGGGTCCGAGAATATTACGGGGCTCTGTTCTCTCCGGATCCGTCCAGCGAGGAAGCGCGTAGAGTTTTGTGGGAGGACCTGCCGAAGGTCGGCCCGGAGGGCGCCGAAAATCTGGAAGCTCCGCTAAGCCTGGCGGAGCTGACCGGTGCCCTCGCCCGGCTCTCGAGGGGAAAATCCCCGGGGCTGGACGGGCTGACCGTGGAGTTCCACAGGGCGTTCTGGGACGTCCTGGGGAGCGACTACGCGCGGGTCCTGGGGGAAAGTCTGGCGACCGGGGAGATGCCCCTCTCTTGGCGCAGGGCAGTCATCGTCCTGCTGCCTAAGAAGGGCGATCTCCGCCTCCTTAAGAACTGGCGCCCGGTCTCCCTCCTCAGCACGGACTACAAAATCTTCGCCAGGGCGATGTCTGCTCGCCTTGGTGCCGTGCTGGACCACATGATCCACCCCGACCAGTCATACACGGTCCCGGGCCGGACAATCCACGACAACATCCATCTGGTCCGGGACCTCATCCATTGTTCCCAGGAGGCTGGTCTGTCGGTCGCCTTCCTATCCCTCGACCAAGAGAAGGCGTTCGACAGGGTGGATCACGACTATCTGCTTGGAACTCTGCGCGCTTTCGGGTTCGGGACGCATTTCGTCGCCCGGATCCGACTTTTGTACGCCGCCGCGGAGTGTCTGATTAAGGTTAACGGGTCCTTGACGGCGCCCCTTCGCTTTAGGAGAGGGGTGCGCCAGGGATGCCCCATGTCCGGCCAGTTATACGCCGTTTGCGTGGAGCCTTTCCTGCGCCTCTTGCGGACGAGGTTGACGGGACTGGCTCTGCAAGGGCCGGGCGTGGAGGTCGTCCTCTCGGCTTACGCCGATGACGTGCTCCTCGCGGTAGAGGATCCCGCTGACCTGCGGAGGATGCGTGAGTGCCAGGAGATTTACTCGGCCGCGTCCTCCGCCAGGATCAACTGGGAGAAATGTTCCGGACTCCTGGTGGGTCAGTGGCGGGTGGACTCCCTGCCGGAGGAGCTCAGGCCTTTTGCCTGGAGCACGACCCATCTCCTCTATCTGGGAGTCTACCTTAGCCCCGACGAGGAAGCCTGGCCGGCGAACTGGCAGGAGCTGGAGGCCAAGGTCGCCGCTCGCCTAGGGCGCTGGACAGGACTGCTCCGAGTGCTGTCCTACAGGGGTCGAGCGCTAGTCATAAACCAGCTGGTGGCCGCAATGCTGTGGTACCGGCTGGTCACTTTGACCCCTCCCCCTGCGTTTGTCGCCAAGATACAGAAGAAGCTGGTGGACTTCTTCTGGAACAACAGGAAGCACTGGGTCTCTGCCGCGGTCTTGAGTCTCCCGCTTGAGGAGGGCGGTCAGTCGTTGGTGTGCGTCAGCGCCCAGCTCGCGACTTTCCGTCTTCAGACCCTGCAGAGATACCTTTACGTCGAGCCCCCTCCTAGGTGGTGTGCTCTGGCGAGGTATTTCTTCCGCCAGCAGCTCGACCTCAATTATGACACGCAGCTCCTGTTTGTGAACTTGGGGGGTGCCAGGACCGCCCTCCGGGAGCTGCCTGTCTTTTACAGGGAACTCATCAGGGTCTGGAACAAAGTCTCCACCAAGCGCAGCTCTCCGCCGGCTGGAGTGGCGGCCGTCCTGCAGGAGCCGCTGCTCGGGAATCCGTACCTCCACGGCCGAGGCTTCATGTGGCGGTCGGAAGAGAGGGCTGTGGCTGGTGAGGTGACCAGGGTCAGGGACCTGCTCGATGGCGGAGGAGCGGGCTGGATGGCGCCAGTCACGCTGGCGCGGCGCCTAAATTCTGCCAACGTCCGCCGCGCGGCCGATGCCATCGAGTCGCTAAAAACAGCTCTGGGCCCTGACTCCGTTAGGTGTATCGAGGAGGCTCAAGCACGTGGGGAGATCCCGTCCGAACTGACCCCCGTCCGGACGGAATTCCTCATCGGCGCCAAACCCCGGAACCTCCCTCGGGGGCCGGCGCCTCACAACTTGAGCCGCCTCGGGGAAATCCCCTCCGTGCCTTTCAGTTCCGCGCGGAGGGGTTTCCTGTACGGGCTGCTCCTGCACACCCTCAACTTTGCCATCCTCGCCGGCCGTCCGGACACGCCATGGCGCACCATCTTGCCGTCCGGAGGAGGCGGGGGTCCCCGATGGAGGGCACTCTACGCAGGGGTCCTCCCACTATTCATCGGGGACTTGGCCTGGAGGGTGGTGCACGGAGCAGTGCCGTGCAACAAATTTTTAAGCCGGTTCACGGACTCCCAGGCCGCCTGCAATTTCTGCGGTCTGGAGGAGTCCGTGTTCCATGTTTTTATTGAGTGCACAAGGTTGCAGCCCCTGTTCCATTATTTGAAGGGGCTGCTCCTGAAATTCTGGCTGCACTTCAGTCCCACTCTCCTGATCTTTGGGCACCCTGTGCGGAGGGGAGCGGGTAGGTCCGAAGGCCTCCTCGTAGGACTGCTCCTGGGCACGGCCAAGGGTGCCATCAGCCGGTCCAGGCAGCGGGCGGTCGAGGGGGTCGTTCAACCTGACTGCCTGCCTCTCTTCCGCTCTTACATCCGGTCCAGGGTGTCCTTGGAGATGGAGCACGCGGTGTCCACCGGTACGCTCGCGGCCTTCCGCGAGAGGTGGGCACCGGAGGGACTGGAGTGCATCATCACGCCCGGCAACCAAATTTTAATTTGATTTTACGTTTTAAAGTTAATTTGTTTTAATTGCCGGTGCTTTTAGTGTCCCCTTCCCTTTTATAGGGGGCACTGGGGAAAAATTGTGATTTTAGTGCCCAAAAAAACACAAAAAAAAAAAAAAGGGGGGGAAAAAAAGGGCCTTGTAAATGTCTGGAGTGTCACCCAGGTTGGGTGGCACCGTTATTGTTTTATGTTTTCACAGGTAGACTCTAAAAGAGTTTCAAGCACAAGGGACCAATCGTGAAGCTGTGGAGGCGTGTCCTGCTCAGTTGGAGCTGTGAGCAGTGAGAGGAGCTGCTAGCAACTTGAGCTCCTGCCTGGAGAGCCCTGAGACCAGCCCAGGAACAGAAGGAAGGAGGGGGCTTCACCTTCAAACTTTTATCCAGAGGGAGAGGAGGAGAAAAGAAAACTTTAAACATCTTTACCATTCTGCAAGGAGTTGGAGAGAGGGGGAAAAGACCAACAACATCCAGTGTGGAAGGAGGGAGACTCAACTACTCTACAGGTGGGTGTGGGTGCATTTCCCCAAACAGACTTTGTTGTATCGGTGGGGGGAGGAAAGAAGACCACTGAGGGCCGGAACATCGCGGGGGGTGTGTGTGTGTGTGGTAGTGTGCGTGGGGGCCGTGCTTACAACTAGGCCCCCCCCCCACAATTGGAACCCCCCCCACCCCCCACATTTGCCTAGCCTGGGATAGCTGGAGCTACCAGGCTGAAGATTTTCATTAATCACCCAATTAAAGATCGTTAGGAGTGCCTGGTGGCTCCAGCTACCCCAGGTGAAGACATCTTCTCCCCCCACCTGAAGACCACCCCAAAGACTTTTGTGTTTTGCCATCTGGGGAGTGCACCCACCCACAGCTGCGAGGGGAGACCTGCCCTCGCAGTCCCCCCCCCTTCCCACCCCCCTCTCTCTTTCTCTGCTACTCTGTTTCTCCCCTCTCTCTCTGAGGCCTCTTCCTTCCAAATTTACAAAAAAAAAAACAAAAAACAAAACCAATTAAGACAACTGAGCAGAGGGAGCAAGGCCTCTCCCCAATTGTCAACGAGGGGAGAGGTACCTCGTTAAGAGCTCCTCTGCTTCAGTCTTTTAGATAAGAGGCCTAATTAAGACCATTAAGGCCTGTGACTTTGGGGTGGGTGTAGCCCTTAAAGGGACCCCGTGATGGCGACCCCATCCACGCCGGTGGCAGGGCCAGCAAGGACGTATGCGCAGGCGGTGTCCACATCCACGGCACCTCCTGCGCCACCCGCTGCCCTGCCACCATTCAGACTTATAACCAGGAAACACGGGGTCAAGAGCTACACTCACCCCACAATGACCATCGAGGAGTGCGTGCGGGCGATGGCTGGGGTAGTCGGCCCCTCGGCCATTGTCGCAGCCTCCAAGATGTCTGGGAAGGCCGTGTTCTTCCTGGGGTCGGAGCGGGCGGTGTCCCTGGCCCTTGAAAAGGGGCTCACGGTGGGCGGGACGTTCCTGCCGGTGGACCCTCTCGAGGCCACCGCGCAGAGGGTCATCATTTCAAACGTCCCGCCCTTTGTTCCCGCTGAGCTCCTCCTCCCTCACCTACACCAACTGGGGGAGGTAAGGTCGGGGATCAACCCCATACCGCTCGGCCTCAGGGAGAACAGCCTGCGCCACGTGTTCTCCTTCCGCCGCCAGCTCTTTGTCCGGCTGGCGCGGGAGGACACGACGGAGGGGAATTTTAATGTGGTGCACGAGGGGACTGCCTACCGCGTCTTCTGGACGTCGGACGGCGTGCGGTGCCATGCCTGCAGGGAGGTGGGGCATGTTCGTAAGAACTGCCCCGCCTCCAAGGCCGCCAAACCACCGAAGGCGGCCAAGGCTGGTGCCGCCGCCACCCCTCCCCCTAGTTGCGTCCGCGTGCCGGGAGCCGTAGGTGCGCGGGCATCGTCGGAGGCCTTTGTTTTCAGGGCCTCCGTCGGGGGGGAGGGAGAGCGTCCGACCGGAAAGAAGGCGCGGAAGAAGACAAAACATCAAGAGGCGGGTCCCCTCAGTGCGCCGGATAATTTGACCACCGCGCTCAGCCCAACCCCGTCACCGGCGAGCGCGGGGTGCCCCGAGCCCGTGCCCGAGCCCTTGAACAACACCACAGAGGGGCCCGGGCGCGGGCAAGAAAAGGAAAAGGGGGGGGCGGAGCGGGAGGCCTCGGCAGACATGGAGGTCTCCCTGACTCCGCGCGCCCCCAGGAACAAAAAGAGGCACCGCCCCAATGACGCGGAGGGGGAACAACATCCCTCCGCGGAGGAGTCGGTGCCCGCCGCGTGTCCCGCGTCCCCCACCAGCGCCCCCAAATTGCGCTGCAGGCGCGAGGAGTCTTTCCCCGGGGAGGGTGAGACAGTTGAGGCTGCCCAGCCTCTGCCTCCCGGGGATGGAGTGGAAGATCTGCCTGTCGTGGGGGGCGTGGGGACCGCGGAGGAATGCGTAGCCGCCGGGCCGGGCGTCCCGGGGACTGAGGCGGGCGAGGCCGAAAAGGCCGAACCTGAGCCCGCCCAGCTATTACCCAACTTCCCCCGGGAGTTGCTCGACCCGGCAGAAACAAAATATATTGATTTTAATCAAACTGTAGATGCTGGGCCGGGGTGTGGCAGCGGGGAGGGGGAGGAACACCCACCCTCGCCCCTTACTTTGGAGCTGGAGCACTTGGAGGGCCTGGGGATTTCCTATGGCCGGGTCTCTCCTTGTTCTCCGGTTCCTGGGGCGGAGGGGGAACCCCTTCCGCTGTCATTTCCCGACCCAGCACCATTTTTAAAAGAGCCCAGTGGGGACTCCTCTGCCGACGATCCTGGGGGTGGGATCGGGGCAGTGCCAGGGCCGGTTGGAGCGGCCGGCTCATTTGCCGTACCTTGTGCGGTCGATGGGCCGGCTGCTGGCGGCCACCTCCCGGAGGAGGACGGGGACTCGGTGGGGGACGCGGGTGAAGACCTAGAGACCACCGCCAGGGAGGCGGTGGATCTGCTCGCGGCCGCCGCTGAGGCCCTCCTCGTTCCTGCAAAGGAACTCCGGGACTTTTTGGCCCAGAGCCGGGGTCGCCGCGACCAAGCCCGACTGGCCCTGGAAAAATGGTCCGAGCCGGAGCTGATCAAGGGGTCCGTCCGCGCCGCCGTTAAAACCTTGGCCGCGGGCGGGCCCTTGACAAAGGAGCAGCACCTTGAGCTGCGCGAGCTCGAGGGACTCCTCGCTGGGCTGCGGAGGGAGCGGAGTTCAACAAAAGACTCCGCTCCCTCCCCCACAATAGGTTAAGGTAGAGGTTGCACTATGCTTTTGCCATGAAGATAACCATAGCCAGCCTCAACATCAACGGCGGCAGAGGGGCACGCCGTAGATTTGACAATTTTTCGCTCCTGCGGGAGGGGAAATATGCGGTGTGCTTCCTGCAAGAAACCCACACCGTTCCGGGAGACGAAGCCACGTGGCTCCTGGAATGGCAAGGAGAGGTCCGCATGAGCCACCTCACCGCCATTTCAAGTGGGGTGGCCATCTTGCTGGGCCCGCATTTTCAGCCGGAGATCTTGGGGGTCGAGGAGCCCGTGCCAGGCCGCTTGCTGCACGTAGCGGTTCGCCTGGGGGACGTGCCGCTCCATCTCGTGAGCGTGTACGCCCCTCATCCCGGCCCGCAGCAAACGCGCTTCTTTGAAGAGGTGTCCGCTCTTCTTGGCTCCGTCGACGTCGGCGACTGCATTGTCCTCGGGGGGGATTTTAACTGCACCCTCGAGGCGAGGGACCGCTCCGGTGCCCCGCAGTGCATGACGGCGATGGAGAAGTTGAGGGACCTGGTCGGGTCCTTCGACTTGGTGGACGTCTGGCGAAATCTCCACCCCGACTCCAGCGCCTTTACTTGGGTGAGGCCTGGAGTTGGATGGTCTAGAGTCGACCGCCTTTACGTGTCTCGGGCGTACGTTTCCTGCGTCCCGGCGGCCTCCATGCGGCCGGTGCCGTGTTCGGACCACCACCTGGTGTGGGCGGAGCTCGCTTCGCTCCGCGCGAGGACGGGGTCCGCGTACTGGCACTTTAACAACCGGCTGCTGGAGGACGTGCGGTTCCAGGACTCGTTCCGTCGATTCTGGTCCGACTGGAGAAGGAAGCAGGGGGGCTTCCCCTCCTTGAGGCTATGGTGGGACGTGGGCAAGGCTCACGTCCGCGTCTTCTGTCAAGAGTACGCGAGGGGGTCGACCAAGAGGCGGGCGGCCAGAGTCGGGCGCCTAGAAAAAGAGGTGCTCGACCTGGAAGCCCGTCTCGGTCAAGTCGTCCAGGACCCGGCCCTGCGGACGGTGTACGAAGCGAAGAAGGCCGCGCTGAAGGACCTGCAGCTCGTCGGGTCCCGAGGCGCGTTCGTGAGGTCGCGGATCCGGTTCCTGCGGGATCTGGACCGCGGCTCCCCCTTCTTCTACTCGCTGGAAAAAAGGCAGAGTGTCCGTAAGCAGCTCTTGACGCTGCTGGCCGACGACGGCTCTCTCGTCTCGGATCCGGAGGGCGTCAACAACAGGGTCCGTGAATATTACGGGGCTCTGTTCTCTCCGGATCCGTCCAGCGAGGAAGCACGTAGAGTTTTGTGGGAGGACCTGCCGAAGGTCAGCCCGGAGGGCGCCGAAAATCTGGAAGCTCCGCTAAGCCTGGCGGAGCTGACCGGTGCCCTCGCCCGGCTCTCGAGGGGAAAATCCCCGGGGCTGGACGGGCTGACCGTGGAGTTCCACAGGGCGTTCTGGGACGTCCTGGGGAGCGACTACGCGCGGGTCCTGGGGGAAAGTCTGGCGACCGGGGAGATGCCCCTCTCTTGGCGCAGGGCAGTCATCGTCCTGCTGCCTAAGAAGGGCGATCTCCGCCTCCTTAAGAACTGGCGCCCGGTCTCCCTCCTCAGCACGGACTACAAAATCTTCGCCAGGGCGATGTCTGCTCGCCTTGGTGCCGTGCTGGACCACATGATCCACCCCGACCAGTCATACACGGTCCCGGGCCGGACAATCCACGATAACATCCATCTGGTCCGGGACCTCATCCATTGTTCCCAGGAGGCTGGTCTGTCGGTCGCCTTCCTATCCCTCGACCAAGAGAAGGCGTTCGACAGGGTGGATCACGACTATCTGCTCGGAACTCTGCGCGCTTTCGGGTTCGGGACGCATTTCGTCGCCCGGATCCGACTTTTGTACGCCGCCGCGGAGTGTCTGATTAAGGTTAACGGGTCCTTGACGGCGCCCCTTCGCTTTAGGAGAGGGGTGCGCCAGGGATGCCCCATGTCCGGCCAGTTATACGCCGTTTGCGTGGAGCCTTTCCTGCGCCTCTTGCGGACGAGGTTGACGGGACTGGCTCTGCAAGGGCCGGGCGTGGAGGTCGTCCTCTCGGCTTACGCCGATGACGTGCTCCTCGCGGTAGAGGATCCCGCTGACCTGCGGAGGATGCGTGAGTGCCAGGAGATTTACTCGGCCGCGTCCTCCGCCAGGATCAACTGGGAGAAATGTTCCGGACTCCTGGTGGGTCAGTGGCGGGTGGACTCCCTGCCGGAGGAGCTCAGGCCTTTTGCCTGGAGCACGACCCATCTCCTCTATCTGGGAGTCTACCTTAGCCCCGACGAGGAAGCCTGGCCGGCGAACTGGCAGGAGCTGGAGGCCAAGGTCGCCGCTCGCCTAGGGCGCTGGACAGGACTGCTCCGAGTGCTGTCCTACAGGGGTCGAGCGCTAGTCATAAACCAGCTGGTGGCCGCAATGCTGTGGTACCGGCTGGTCACTTTGACCCCTCCCCCTGCGTTTGTCGCCAAGATACAGAAGAAGCTGGTGGACTTCTTCTGGAACAACAGGAAGCACTGGGTCTCTGTCGCGGTCTTGAGTCTCCCGCTTGAGGAGGGCGGTCAGTCGTTGGTGTGCGTCAGCGCCCAGCTCGCGACTTTCCGTCTTCAGACCCTGCAGAGATACCTTTACGTCGAGCCCCCTCCCAGGTGGTGTGCTCTGGCGAGGTATTTCTTCCGCCAGCAGCTCGACCTCAATTATGACACGCAGCTCCTGTTTGTGAACTTGGGGGGTGCCAGGACCGCCCTCCGGGAGCTGCCTGTCTTTTACAGGGAACTCATCAGGGTCTGGAACAAAGTCTCCACCAAGCGCAGCTCTCCGCCGGCTGGAGTGGCGGCCGTCCTGCAGGAGCCGCTGCTCGGGAATCCGTACCTCCACGGCCGAGGCTTCATGTGGCGGTCGGAAGAGAGGGCTGTGGCTGGTGAGGTGACCAGGGTCAGGGACCTGCTCGATGGCGGAGGAGCGGGCTGGATGGCGCCAGTCACGCTGGCGCGGCGCCTAAATTCTGCCAACGTCCGCCGCGCGGCCGATGCCATCGAGTCGCTAAAAACAGCTCTGGGCCCTGACTCCGTTAGGTGTATCGAGGAGGCTCAAGCACGTGGGGAGATCCCGTCCGAACTGACCCCCGTCCGGACGGAATTCCTCATCGGCGCCAAACCCCGGAACCTCCCTCGGGGGCCGGCGCCTCACAACTTGAGCCGCCTCGGGGAAATCCCCTCCGTGCCTTTCAGTTCCGCGCGGAGGGGTTTCCTGTACGGGCTGCTCCTGCACACCCTCAACTTTGCCATCCTCGCCGGCCGTCCGGACACGCCATGGCGCACCATCTTGCCGTCCGGAGGAGGCGGGGGTCCCCGATGGAGGGCACTCTACGCAGGGGTCCTCCCACTATTCATCGGGGACTTGGCCTGGAGGGTGGTGCACGGAGCAGTGCCGTGCAACAAATTTTTAAGCCGGTTCACGGACTCCCAGGCCGCCTGCAATTTCTGCGGTCTGGAGGAGTCCGTGTTCCATGTTTTTATAGAGTGCACAAGGTTGCAGCCCCTGTTCCATTATTTGAAGGGGCTGCTCCTGAAATTCTGGCTGCACTTCAGTCCCACTCTCCTGATCTTTGGGCACCCTGTGCGGAGGGGAGCGGGTAGGTCCGAAGGCCTCCTCGTAGGACTGCTCCTGGGCACGGCCAAGGGTGCCATCAGCCGGTCCAGGCAGCGGGCGGTCGAGGGGGTCGTTCAACCTGACTGCCTGCCTCTCTTCCGCTCTTACATCCGGTCCAGGGTGTCCTTGGAGATGGAGCACGCGGTGTCCACCGGTACGCTCGCGGCCTTCCGCGAGAGGTGGGCACCGGAGGGACTGGAGTGCATCATCACGCCCGGCAACCAAATTTTAATTTGATTTTACGTTTTAAAGTTAATTTGTTTTAATTGCCGGTGCTTTTAGTGTCCCCTTCCCTTTTATAGGGGGCACTGGGGAAAAATTGTGATTTTAGTGCCCAAAAAAAAACCAAAAAAAGAAAAACACAAAAAAAACAAAAAAAAGGGGGAAAAAAAGGGCCTTGTAAATGTCTGGAGTGTCACCCAGGTCGGGTGGCACTCTTTAATGTTTATGTTTTCGCAGGTAAACTCAAAAGAGTTTCAAGCACAAGGACCAATTGTGGAGCTGTGGAGGCGTGTCCTGCTCAGTTGGAGCTGTGAGCAGTGAGTGGAGCTGCTACCAACTTGAGCTCCTGCTTGGAGAGCCCTGAGACCAGCCCAGGAGGAGAAGGAAGGAAGGGGCTTCACCACCACTTTCACCAGAGGGAGAGGAGAGAAAAGAAAACTTTCAACATCTTTATCATTTCTGCAAAGAGTTGGAGAGAGGGGGAAAAGACCAACAACATCCAGTGTGGAAGGAGGGAGACTCAACAATTCTACAGGTGGGTGTGGGTGCATTTCCCCAAAAAGACTTTGTTGTTTCGGTGGGGGGAGGAAAGAAGACCACTGAGGGCCGGAACATCGCGGGGGGTGTGTGTGTGTGTGTGTGGTAGTGTGCGTGGGGGCCGTGCTTACAACTGGGCCCCCCCCACAATTGGAACCCCCCCCACCCCCCACATTTGCCTAGCCTGGGATAGCTGGAGCTACCAGGCTGAAGATTGTCATCAATCACCCAATTAAAGATCGTTAGGAGTGCCTGGTGGCTCCAGCTACCCCAGGTGAAGACATCTTCTCCCCCCACCTGAAGACCACCCCAAGGACTTTTGTGTTTTTGCCATCTGGGGAGTGCACCCACCCACAGCTGCGAGGAGAGACCTGCCCTCGCAGCCCCCCCCCCTTCCCACCCCCCTCTCTCTTTTCTCTGCTACTCTGTTTCTCCCCTCTCTCTCTGAGAACCCTTTCCTTCCAAATTTTAAAAAAAAAAACCCAATTAAGACAACTGAGCAGAGGGAGCAAGGCCTCTCCCCAATTGTCAACGAGGGGAGAGGTGCCTCGTTAAGGGCTCCTCTGCTCAGTCAATCTACAAGAGGCCTAATAAAGACCATTAAGGCCTGTGACTTTGGGGTGGGTGTAGCCCTTAAAGGGACCCCGTGATGGCGACCCCATCCACGCCGGTGGCAGGGCCAGCAAGGTCGTATGCGCAGGCGGTGTCCACATCCACGGCACCTCCTGCGCCAGCCGCTGCCCTGCCACCTTTCAGACTAATAACAAAAAAACACGGGGTCAAGAGCTACACTCACCCCACAATGAGCATCGAGGAGTGCGTGCGGGCGATGGCTGGGGTAGTCGGCCCCTCGGCCATTGTCGCAGCCTCCAAGATGTCTGGGAAGGCCGTGTTCTTCCTGGGGTCGGAGCGGGCGGTGTCCCTGGCCCTTGAAAAGGGGCTCACGGTGGGCGGGACGTTCCTGCCGGTGGACCCTCTCGAGGCCACCGCGCAGAGGGTCATCATTTCAAACGTCCCGCCCTTTGTTCCCGCTGAGCTCCTCCTCCCTCACCTACACCAACTGGGGGAGGTAAGGTCGGGGATCAACCCCATACCGCTCGGCCTCAGGGAGAGCAGCCTGCGCCACGTGTTCTCCTTCCGCCGCCAGCTCTTTGTCCGGCTGGCGCGGGAGGAGACGACGGAGGGGAGCTTTAATGTGGTGCACGAGGGGACTGCCTACCGCGTCTTCTGGACGTCGGACGGCGTGCGGTGCCATGCCTGCAGGGAGGTGGGGCATGTTCGCAAGAACTGCCCCGCCTCCAAGGCCGCCAAACCACCGAAGGCGGCCAAGGCTGGCGCTGCCGCCACCCCTCCCCCTAGTTGCGTCCGCGTGCCGGGAGCCATGGGTGCGCGGGCATCGTCGGAGGCCTTTGTTTTCAGGGCCTCCGGCGGGGGGGAGGGAGAGCGTCCGAGCGGAAAGAGGGCGCGGAAGAAGGAGAAACATCTAGAGGCGGGTCCCCTCGGTGCGCCGGAAAGTTTGACCACCGCGCTCAGCCCAACCCAGTCACCGGCGAGCGCGGGGTGCCCCGAGCCCGTGCCCGGGCCCTTGAATAATACCACAGAGGGGCCCAGGCGCGGGCAAGAAAAGGAAAAGGGGGGGGCGGAGCGGGAGGCCTCGGCAGACATGGAGGTCTCCCTGACTCCGCGCGCCCCCAGGAACAAAAAGAGGCACCGCCCCAATGAGGCGGAGGGGGAACAACATCCCTCCGCGGAGGAGTCGGTGCCCGCCGCGTGTCCCGCGTCCCCCACCAGCGCCCCCAAATTGCGCTGCAGGCGCGAGGAGTCTTTCCCCGGGGAGGGTGAGGCAGTCGAGGCTGCCCAGCCGCTGCCTCCTGGGGAGGGCGTGGAAGATCTGCCTGTCGTGGGGGGCGTGGGGCCAGTGGAAGAATGCGTAGCCGCCGGGTCGAGCGTCCCGGGGACCGAGGCAGGCGGGGCCGAAAAGGCCGAACCTGAGCCCGCCCGGCTATTATCCAACTTCCCCCGGGAGTCGCTCGACCCGGCAGAGAATGAAACAAATAACTATGACACTGTAGATGCTGGGCCGGGGGGTGGCAGCGGGGAGGGGGAGGAACACCCACCCTCGCCCCTTACTTTGGAGCTGGAGCACTTGGAGGGCCTGGGGATTTCCTATGGCCGGGTCTCTCCTTGTTCTCCGGTTCCTGGGGCGGAGGGGGAACCCCTTCCGCTGTCATTTCCCGACCCAGCACCATTTTTAAAAGAGCCCAGTGGGGACTCCTCTGCCGACGATCCTGGGGGTGGGATCGGGGCAGTGCCAGGGCCGGTTGGAGCGGCCGGTTCATTTGCCGTACCTTGTGCGGTCGATGGGCCGGCTGCTGGCGGCCACCTCCCGGAGGAGGACGGGGACTCGGTGGGGGACGCGGGTGAAGACCTAGAGACCACCGCCAGGGAGGCGGTGGATCTGCTCGCGGCCGCCGCTGAGGCCCTCCTCGTTCCTGCAAAGGAACTCCGGGACTTTTTGGCCCAGAGCCGGGGTCGCCGCGACCAAGCCCGACTGGCCCTGGAAAAATGGTCCGAGCCGGAGCTGATCAAGGGGTCCGTCCGCGCCGCCGTTAAAACCTTGGCCGCGGGCGGGCCCTTGACAAAGGAGCAGCACCTTGAGCTGCGCGAGCTCGAGGGACTCCTCGCTGGGCTGCGGAGGGAGCGGAGTTCAACAAAAGACTCCGCTCCCCCCCCCACAATAGGTTAAGGTAGAGGTTGCACGATGCTTTTGCCATG
Source organism: Pristiophorus japonicus (assembly GCF_044704955.1). Classification (NCBI taxonomy): domain Eukaryota; kingdom Metazoa; phylum Chordata; class Chondrichthyes; family Pristiophoridae; genus Pristiophorus; species Pristiophorus japonicus. The sequence continues at coordinate 44,011,007 of NC_091979.1, forward strand.
AAGATAACCATAGCCAGCCTCAACATCAACGGCGGCAGAGGGGCACGCCGTAGATTTGACAATTTTTCGCTCCTGCGGGAGGGGAAATATGCGGTGTGCTTCCTGCAAGAAACCCACACCGTTCCGGGAGACGAAGCCACGTGGCTCCTGGAATGGCAAGGAGAGGTCCGCATGAGCCACCTCACCGCCATTTCTAGTGGGGTGGCCATCTTGCTGGGCCCGCATTTTCAGCCGGAGATCTTGGGGGTCGAGGAGCCCGTGCCAGGCCGCTTGCTGCACGTAACGGTTCGCCTGGGGGACGTGCCGCTCCATCTCGTGAACGTGTACGCCCCTCATCCCGGCCCGCAGCAAACGCGCTTCTTTGAAGAGGTGTCCGCTCTTCTTGGCTCCGTCGACGTCGGCGACTGCATTGTCCTCGGGGGGGATTTTAACTGCACCCTCGAGGCGAGGGACCGCTCCGGTGCCCCGCAGTGCATGACGGCGATGGAGAAGTTGAGGGACCTGGTCGGGTCCTTCGACTTGGTGGACGTCTGGCGAAATCTCCACCCCGACTCCAGCGCCTTTACTTGGGTGAGGCCTGGAGTTGGATGGTCTAGAGTCGACCGCCTTTACGTGTCTCGGGCGTACGTTTCCTGCGTCCCGGCGGCCTCCATGCGGCCGGTGCCGTGTTCGGACCACCACCTGGTGTGGGCGGAGCTCGCTTCGCTCCGCGCGAGGACGGGGTCCGCGTACTGGCACTTTAACAACCGGCTGCTGGAGGACGTGCGGTTCCAGGACTCGTTCCGTCGATTCTGGTCCGACTGGAGAAGGAAGCAGGGGGGCTTCCCCTCCTTGAGGCTATGGTGGGACGTGGGCAAGGCTCACGTCCGCGTCTTCTGTCAAGAGTACGCGAGGGGGTCGACCAAGAGGCGGGCGGCCAGAGTCGGGCGCCTAGAAAAAGAGGTGCTCGACCTGGAAGCCCGTCTCGGTCAAGTCGTCCAGGACCCGGCCCTGCGGACGGTGTACGAAGCGAAGAAGGCCGCGCTGAAGGACCTGCAGCTCGTCGGGTCCCGAGGCGCGTTCGTGAGGTCGCGGATCCGGTTCCTGCGGGATCTGGACCGCGGCTCCCCCTTCTTCTACTCGCTGGAAAAAAGGCAGAGTGTCCGTAAGCAGCTCTTGACGCTGCTGGCCGACGACGGCTCTCTCGTCTCGGATCCGGAGGGCGTCAACAACAGGGTCCGTGAATATTACGGGGCTCTGTTCTCTCCGGATCCGTCCAGCGAGGAAGCGCGTAGAGTTTTGTGGGAGGACCTGCCGAGGGTCGGCCCGGAGGGCGCCGAAAATCTGGAAGCTCCGCTAAGCCTGGCGGAGCTGACCGGTGCCCTCGCCCGGCTCTCGAGGGGAAAATCCCCGGGGCTGGACGGGCTGACCGTGGAGTTCCACAGGGCGTTCTGGGACGTCCTGGGGAGCGACTACGCGCGGGTCCTGGGGGAAAGTCTGGCGACCGGGGAGATGCCCCTCTCTTGGCGCAGGGCAGTCATCGTCCTGCTGCCTAAGAAGGGCGATCTCCGCCTCCTTAAGAACTGGCGCCCGGTCTCCCTCCTCAGCACGGACTACAAAATCTTCGCCAGGGCGATGTCTGCTCGCCTTGGTGCCGTGCTGGACCACATGATCCACCCCGACCAGTCATACACGGTCCCGGGCCGGACAATCCACGACAACATCCATCTGGTCCGGGACCTCATCCATTGTTCCCAGGAGGCTGGTCTGTCGGTCGCCTTCCTATCCCTCGACCAAGAGAAGGCGTTCGACAGGGTGGATCACGACTATCTGCTCGGAACTCTGCGCGCTTTCGGGTTCGGGACGCATTTCGTCGCCCGGATCCGACTTTTGTACGCCGCCGCGGAGTGTCTGATTAAGGTTAACGGGTCCTTGACGGCGCCCCTTCGCTTTAGGAGAGGGGTGCGCCAGGGATGCCCCATGTCCGGCCAGTTATACGCCGTTTGCGTGGAGCCTTTCCTGCGCCTCTTGCGGACGAGGTTGACGGGACTGGCTCTGCAAGGGCCGGGCGTGGAGGTCGTCCTCTCGGCTTACGCCGATGACGTGCTCCTCGCGGTAGAGGATCCCGCTGACCTGCGGAGGATGCGTGAGTGCCAGGAGATTTACTCGGCCGCGTCCTCCGCCAGGATCAACTGGGAGAAATGTTCCGGACTCCTGGTGGGTCAGTGGCGGGTGGACTCCCTGCCGGAGGAGCTCAGGCCTTTTGCCTGGAGCACGACCCATCTCCTCTATCTGGGAGTCTACCTTAGCCCCGACGAGGAAGCCTGGCCGGCGAACTGGCAGGAGCTGGAGGCCAAGGTCGCCGCTCGCCTAGGGCGCTGGACAGGACTGCTCCGAGTGCTGTCCTACAGGGGTCGAGCGCTAGTCATAAACCAGCTGGTGGCCGCAATGCTGTGGTACCGGCTGGTCACTTTGACCCCTCCCCCTGCGTTTGTCGCCAAGATACAGAAGAAGCTGGTGGACTTCTTCTGGAACAACAGGAAGCACTGGGTCTCTGTCGCGGTCTTGAGTCTCCCGCTTGAGGAGGGCGGTCAGTCGTTGGTGTGCGTCAGCGCCCAGCTCGCGACTTTCCGTCTTCAGACCCTGCAGAGATACCTTTACGTCGAGCCCCCTCCTAGGTGGTGTGCTCTGGCGAGGTATTTCTTCCGCCAGCAGCTCGACCTCAATTATGACACGCAGCTCCTGTTTGTGAACTTGGGGGGTGCCAGGACCGCCCTCCGGGAGCTGCCTGTCTTTTACAGGGAACTCATCAGGGTCTGGAACAAAGTCTCCACCAAGCGCAGCTCTCCGCCGGCTGGAGTGGCGGCCGTCCTGCAGGAGCCGCTGCTCGGGAATCCGTACCTCCACGGCCGAGGCTTCATGTGGCGGTCGGAAGAGAGGGCTGTGGCTGGTGAGGTGACCAGGGTCAGGGACCTGCTCGATGGCGGAGGAGCGGGCTGGATGGCGCCAGTCACGCTGGCGCGGCGCCTAAATTCTGCCAACGTCCGCCGCGCGGCCGATGCCATCGAGTCGCTAAAAACAGCTCTGGGCCCTGACTCCGTTAGGTGTATCGAGGAGGCTCAAGCACGTGGGGAGATCCCGTCCGAACTGACCCCCGTCCGGACGGAATTCCTCATCGGCGCCAAACCCCGGAACCTCCCTCGGGGGCCGGCGCCTCACAACTTGAGCCGCCTCGGGGAAATCCCCTCCGTGCCTTTCAGTTCCGCGCGGAGGGGTTTCCTGTACGGGCTGCTCCTGCACACCCTCAACTTTGCCATCCTCGCCGGCCGTCCGGACACGCCATGGCGTACCATCTTGCCGTCCGGAGGAGGCGGGGGTCCCCGATGGAGGGCACTCTACGCAGGGGTCCTCCCACTATTCATCGGGGACTTGGCCTGGAGGGTGGTGCACGGAGCAGTGCCGTGCAACAAATTTTTAAGCCGGTTCACGGACTCCCAGGCCGCCTGCAATTTCTGCGGTCTGGAGGAGTCCGTGTTCCATGTTTTTATGGAATGCACGAGGTTGCAGCCCCTGTTCCATTATTTGAAGGGGCTGCTCCTGAAATTCTGGCTGCACTTCAGTCCCACTCTCCTGATCTTTGGGCACCCTGTGCGGAGGGGAGCGGGTAGGTCCGAAGGCCTCCTCGTAGGACTGCTCCTGGGCACGGCCAAGGGTGCCATCAGCCGGTCCAGGCAGCGGGCGGTCGAGGGGGTCGTTCAACCTGACTGCCTGCCTCTCTTCCGCTCTTACATCCGGTCCAGGGTGTCCTTGGAGATGGAGCACGCGGTGTCCACCGGTACGCTCGCGGCCTTCCGCGAGAGGTGGGCACCGGAGGGACTGGAGTGCATCATCACGCCCGGCAACCAAATTTTAATTTGATTTTACGTTTTAAAGTTAATTTGTTTTAATTGCCGGTGCTTTTAGTGTCCCCTTCCCTTTTATAGGGGGCACTGGGGAAAAATTGTGATTTTAGTGCCCAAAAAAAAACAAAAAAAAAAGAAAAAAACACAAAAAAAAAACACAAAAAAGGGGGAAAAAAAAAAAATGGGCCTTGTAAATGTCTGGAGTGTCACCCAGGTCGGGTGGCACCGTTTAATGTTTTTATGTTTTCACAGATAAACTCAAAAGAGTTTCAAGCACAAGGGACCAATCGTGAAGCTGTGGAGGCGTGTCCTGCACAGTTGGAGCTGTGAGCAGTGAGAGGAGCAGCTAGCAACTTGAGCTCCTGCCTGCAGAGCCCTGAGACCAGCCCAGGAACAGAAGGAAGGAAGGGGCTTTCACCACCAACTTTACCCAGAGGGAGAGGAGGAGAACAGAAAACTTTTAAACACCTTTATCATTCTGCAAAGAGTTGGAGAGAGGGGGAAAAACCACAACAACCATCCAGTGTGGAAGGAGGGAGACTCAACTACTCTACAGGTGGGTGTGGGTGCATTTCCCCAAACAGACTTTGTTGTATCGGTGGGGGGAGGAAAGAAGACCACTGAGGGCTGGAACATCGCGGGGGGTGTGTGTGTGTGTGGTAGTGTGCGTGGGGGCCGTGCTTACAACTAGGCCCCCCCCCACAATTGGAACCCCCCCCACCCCCCACATTTGCCTAGCCTGGGATAGCTGGAGCTACCAGGCTGAAGATTGTTATTAATCACCCAATTAAAGATCGTTAGGAGTGCCTGGTGGCTCCAGCTACCCCAGGTGAAGACATCTTCTCCCCCCACCTGAAGACCACCTCAAAGACTTTTGTGTTTTGCCATCTGGGGAGTGCACCCACCCACAGCTGCGAGGGGAGACCTGCCCTCGCAGCCCCCCCCCCTTCCCACCCCCCTCTCTCTTTCTCCGTTACCCTCTGTTTCTCCCCTCTCTCTCTGAGAACCCTTTCCTTCCAAATTAATAAAAAAAAAAAACCCAATTAAGACAACTGAGCAGAGGGAGCAAGGCCTCTCCCCAATTGTCAACGAGGGGAGAGGTGCCTCGTTAAGGGCTCCTCTGCTCAGTTAACATAAGAGGCCATTAAAGACCATTAAGGCCTGTGACTTTGGGGTGGGTGTAGCCCTTAAAGGGACCCCGTGATGGCGACCCCATCCACGCCGGTGGCAGGGCCAGCAAGGACGTATGCGCAGGCGGTGTCCACATCCACGGCACCTCCTGCGCCACCCGCTGCCCTGCCACCATTCAGACTTATAACCAGGAAACACGGGGTCAAGAGCTACACTCACCCCACAATGAGCATTGAGGAGTGCGTGCGGGCGATGGCTGGGGTAGTCGGCCCCTCGGCCATTGTCGCAGCCTCCAAGATGTCTGGGAAGGCCGTGTTCTTCCTGGGGTCGGAGCGGGCGGTGTCCCTGGCCCTTGAAAAGGGGCTCACGGTGGGCGGGACGTTCCTGCCGGTGGACCCTCTCGAGGCCACCGCGCAGAGGGTCATCGTTTCAAACGTCCCGCCCTTTGTTTCCGCTGAGCTCCTCCTCCCTCACCTACAACAACTGGGGGAGGTAAGGTCAGGGATCAACCCCATACCGCTCGGCCTCAGGGAGAACAGCCTGCGCCACGTGTTCTCCTTCCGCCGCCAGCTCTTTGTCCGGCTGGCGCGGGAGGAGACGACGGAAGGTCATTTTAATGTGGTGCACGAGGGGACTGCCTACCGCGTCTTCTGGACGTCGGACGGCGTGCGGTGCCATGCCTGCAGGGAGGTGGGGCACGTTCGCAAGAACTGCCCCGCCTCCAAGGCCGCCAAACCACCGAAGGCGGCCAAGGCTGGCGCCGCCGCCACCCCTCCCCCTAGTTGCGTCCGCGTGCCGGGAGCCATGGGTGCGCGGGCATCGTCGGAGGCCTTTGTTTTCAGGGCCTCCGGCGGGGGGGAGGGAGAGCGTCCGAGCGGAAAGAAGGCGCGGAAGAAGGAGAAACATCTAGAGGCGGGTCCCCTCGGTGCGCCGGAAAGTCTGACCACCGCGCTCAGCCCAACCCAGTCACCGGCGAGCGCGGGGTGCCCCGAGCCCGTGCCCGGGCCCTTGAATACCACCACAGAGGGGCCCAGGCGCGGGCAAGAAAAGGAAAAGGGGGGGGCGGAGCGGGAGGCCTCGGCAGACATGGAGGTCTCCCTGACTCCGCGCGCCCCCAGGAACAAAAAGAGGCACCGCCCCAATGAGGCGGAGGGGGAACAACATCCCTCCGCGGAGGAGGCGGTGCCCGCCGCGTGTCCCGCGTCCCCCACCAGCGCCCCCAAATTGCGCTGCAGGCGCGAGGAGTCTTTCCCCGGGGAGGGTGAGACAGTTGAGGCTGCCCAGCCTCTGCCTCCCGGGGATGGAGTGGAAGATCTGCCTGTCGTGGGGGGCGTGGGGACCGCGGAGGAATGCGTAGCCACCGGGCCGGGCGTCCCGGGGACTGAGGCGGGCGAGGCCGAAAAGGCCGAACCTGAGCCCGCCCAGCTATTATCCAACTTCCCCCGGGAGTCGCTCGACCCGGCAGAAAAAAAACTAAATAATTATGACACTGTAGATGCTGGGCCGGGGGGTGGCAGTGGGGAGGGGGAGGAACACCCACCCTCGCCCCTTACTTTGGAGCTGGAGCACTTGGAGGGCCTGGGGATTTCCTATGGCCGGGTCTCTCCTTGTTCTCCGGTTCCTGGGGCGGAGGGGGAACCCCTTCCGCTGTCATTTCCCGACCCAGCACCATTTTTAAAAGAGCCCAGTGGGGACTCCTCTGCCGACGATCCTGGGGGTGGGATCGGGGCAGTGCCAGGGCCGGTTGGAGCGGCCGGTTCATTTGCCGTACCTTGTGCGGTCGATGGGCCGGCTGCTGGCGGCCACCTCCCGGAGGAGGACGGGGACTCGGTGGGGGACGCGGGTGAAGACCTAGAGACCACCGCCAGGGAGGCGGTGGATCTGCTCGCGGCCGCCGCTGAGGCCCTCCTCGTTCCTGCAAAGGAACTCCGGGACTTTTTGGCCCAGAGCCGGGGTCGCCGCGACCAAGCCCGACTGGCCCTGGAAAAATGGTCCGAGCCGGAGCTGATCAAGGGGTCCGTCCGCGCCGCCGTTAAAACCTTGGCCGCGGGCGGGCCCTTGACAAAGGAGCAGCACCTTGAGCTGCGCGAGCTCGAGGGACTCCTCGCTGGGCTGCGGAGGGAGCGGAGTTCAACAAAAGACTCCGCTCCCTCCCCCACAATAGGTTAAGGTAGAGGTTGCACTATGCTTTTGTCATGAAGATAACCATAGCCAGCCTCAACATCAACGGCGGCAGAGGGGCACGCCGTAGATTTGACAATTTTTCGCTCCTGCGGGAGGGGAAATATGCGGTGTGCTTCCTGCAAGAAACCCACACCGTTCCGGGAGACGAAGCCACGTGGCTCCTGGAATGGCAAGGAGAGGTCCGCATGAGCCACCTCACCGCCATTTCTAGTGGGGTGGCCATCTTGCTGGGCCCGCATTTTCAGCCGGAGATCTTGGGGGTCGAGGAGCCCGTGCCAGGCCGCTTGCTGCACGTAACGGTTCGCCTGGGGGACGTGCCGCTCCATCTCGTGAACGTGTACGCCCCTCATCCCGGCCCGCAGCAAACGCGCTTCTTTGAAGAGGTGTCCGCTCTTCTTGGCTCCGTCGACGTCGGCGACTGCATTGTCCTCGGGGGGGATTTTAACTGCACCCTCGAGGCGAGGGACCGCTCCGGTGCCCCGCAGTGCATGACGGCGATGGAGAAGTTGAGGGACCTGGTCGGGTCCTTCGACTTGGTGGACGTCTGGCGAAATCTCCACCCCGACTCCAGCGCCTTTACTTGGGTGAGGCCTGGAGTTGGATGGTCTAGAGTCGACCGCCTTTACGTGTCTCGGGCGTACGTTTCCTGCGTCCCGGCGGCCTCCATGCGGCCGGTGCCGTGTTCGGACCACCACCTGGTGTGGGCGGAGCTCGCTTCGCTCCGCGCGAGGACGGGGTCCGCGTACTGGCACTTTAACAACCGGCTGCTGGAGGACGTGCGGTTCCAGGACTCGTTCCGTCGATTCTGGTCCGACTGGAGAAGGAAGCAGGGGGGCTTCCCCTCCTTGAGGCTATGGTGGGACGTGGGCAAGGCTCACGTCCGCGTCTTCTGTCAAGAGTACGCGAGGGGGTCGACCAAGAGGCGGGCGGCCAGAGTCGGGCGCCTAGAAAAAGAGGTGCTCGACCTGGAAGCCCGTCTCGGTCAAGTCGTCCAGGACCCGGCCCTGCGGACGGTGTACGAAGCGAAGAAGGCCGCGCTGAAGGACCTGCAGCTCGTCGGGTCCCGAGGCGCGTTCGTGAGGTCGCGGATCCGGTTCCTGCGGGATCTGGACCGCGGCTCCCCCTTCTTCTACTCGCCGGAAAAAAGGCAGAGTGTCCGTAAGCAGCTCTTGACGCTGCTGGCCGACGACGGCTCTCTCGTCTCGGATCCGGAGGGCGTCAACAACAGGGTCCGAGAATATTACGGGGCTCTGTTCTCTCCGGATCCGTCCAGCGAGGAAGCGCGTAGAGTTTTGTGGGAGGACCTGCCGAAGGTCGGCCCGGAGGGCGCCGAAAATCTGGAAGCTCCGCTAAGCCTGGCGGAGCTGACCGGTGCCCTCGCCCGGCTCTCGAGGGGAAAATCCCCGGGGCTGGACGGGCTGACCGTGGAGTTCCACAGGGCGTTCTGGGACGTCCTGGGGAGCGACTACGCGCGGGTCCTGGGGGAAAGTCTGGCGACCGGGGAGATGCCCCTCTCTTGGCGCAGGGCAGTCATCGTCCTGCTGCCTAAGAAGGGCGATCTCCGCCTCCTTAAGAACTGGCGCCCGGTCTCCCTCCTCAGCACGGACTACAAAATCTTCGCCAGGGCGATGTCTGCTCGCCTTGGTGCCGTGCTGGACCACATGATCCACCCCGACCAGTCATACACGGTCCCGGGCCGGACAATCCACGACAACATCCATCTGGTCCGGGACCTCATCCATTGTTCCCAGGAGGCTGGTCTGTCGGTCGCCTTCCTATCCCTCGACCAAGAGAAGGCGTTCGACAGGGTGGATCACGACTATCTGCTTGGAACTCTGCGCGCTTTCGGGTTCGGGACGCATTTCGTCGCCCGGATCCGACTTTTGTACGCCGCCGCGGAGTGTCTGATTAAGGTTAACGGGTCCTTGACGGCGCCCCTTCGCTTTAGGAGAGGGGTGCGCCAGGGATGCCCCATGTCCGGCCAGTTATACGCCGTTTGCGTGGAGCCTTTCCTGCGCCTCTTGCGGACGAGGTTGACGGGACTGGCTCTGCAAGGGCCGGGCGTGGAGGTCGTCCTCTCGGCTTACGCCGATGACGTGCTCCTCGCGGTAGAGGATCCCGCTGACCTGCGGAGGATGCGTGAGTGCCAGGAGATTTACTCGGCCGCGTCCTCCGCCAGGATCAACTGGGAGAAATGTTCCGGACTCCTGGTGGGTCAGTGGCGGGTGGACTCCCTGCCGGAGGAGCTCAGGCCTTTTGCCTGGAGCACGACCCATCTCCTCTATCTGGGAGTCTACCTTAGCCCCGACGAGGAAGCCTGGCCGGCGAACTGGCAGGAGCTGGAGGCCAAGGTCGCCGCTCGCCTAGGGCGCTGGACAGGACTGCTCCGAGTGCTGTCCTACAGGGGTCGAGCGCTAGTCATAAACCAGCTGGTGGCCGCAATGCTGTGGTACCGGCTGGTCACTTTGACCCCTCCCCCTGCGTTTGTCGCCAAGATACAGAAGAAGCTGGTGGACTTCTTCTGGAACAACAGGAAGCACTGGGTCTCTGCCGCGGTCTTGAGTCTCCCGCTTGAGGAGGGCGGTCAGTCGTTGGTGTGCGTCAGCGCCCAGCTCGCGACTTTCCGTCTTCAGACCCTGCAGAGATACCTTTACGTCGAGCCCCCTCCTAGGTGGTGTGCTCTGGCGAGGTATTTCTTCCGCCAGCAGCTCGACCTCAATTATGACACGCAGCTCCTGTTTGTGAACTTGGGGGGTGCCAGGACCGCCCTCCGGGAGCTGCCTGTCTTTTACAGGGAACTCATCAGGGTCTGGAACAAAGTCTCCACCAAGCGCAGCTCTCCGCCGGCTGGAGTGGCGGCCGTCCTGCAGGAGCCGCTGCTCGGGAATCCGTACCTCCACGGCCGAGGCTTCATGTGGCGGTCGGAAGAGAGGGCTGTGGCTGGTGAGGTGACCAGGGTCAGGGACCTGCTCGATGGCGGAGGAGCGGGCTGGATGGCGCCAGTCACGCTGGCGCGGCGCCTAAATTCTGCCAACGTCCGCCGCGCGGCCGATGCCATCGAGTCGCTAAAAACAGCTCTGGGCCCTGACTCCGTTAGGTGTATCGAGGAGGCTCAAGCACGTGGGGAGATCCCGTCCGAACTGACCCCCGTCCGGACGGAATTCCTCATCGGCGCCAAACCCCGGAACCTCCCTCGGGGGCCGGCGCCTCACAACTTGAGCCGCCTCGGGGAAATCCCCTCCGTGCCTTTCAGTTCCGCGCGGAGGGGTTTCCTGTACGGGCTGCTCCTGCACACCCTCAACTTTGCCATCCTCGCCGGCCGTCCGGACACGCCATGGCGCACCATCTTGCCGTCCGGAGGAGGCGGGGGTCCCCGATGGAGGGCACTCTACGCAGGGGTCCTCCCACTATTCATCGGGGACTTGGCCTGGAGGGTGGTGCACGGAGCAGTGCCGTGCAACAAATTTTTAAGCCGGTTCACGGACTCCCAGGCCGCCTGCAATTTCTGCGGTCTGGAGGAGTCCGTGTTCCATGTTTTTATTGAGTGCACAAGGTTGCAGCCCCTGTTCCATTATTTGAAGGGGCTGCTCCTGAAATTCTGGCTGCACTTCAGTCCCACTCTCCTGATCTTTGGGCACCCTGTGCGGAGGGGAGCGGGTAGGTCCGAAGGCCTCCTCGTAGGACTGCTCCTGGGCACGGCCAAGGGTGCCATCAGCCGGTCCAGGCAGCGGGCGGTCGAGGGGGTCGTTCAACCTGACTGCCTGCCTCTCTTCCGCTCTTACATCCGGTCCAGGGTGTCCTTGGAGATGGAGCACGCGGTGTCCACCGGTACGCTCGCGGCCTTCCGCGAGAGGTGGGCACCGGAGGGACTGGAGTGCATCATCACGCCCGGCAACCAAATTTTAATTTGATTTTACGTTTTAAAGTTAATTTGTTTTAATTGCCGGTGCTTTTAGTGTCCCCTTCCCTTTTATAGGGGGCACTGGGGAAAAATTGTGATTTTAGTGCCCAAAAAAACACAAAAAAAAAAAAAAGGGGGGGAAAAAAAGGGCCTTGTAAATGTCTGGAGTGTCACCCAGGTTGGGTGGCACCGTTATTGTTTTATGTTTTCACAGGTAGACTCTAAAAGAGTTTCAAGCACAAGGGACCAATCGTGAAGCTGTGGAGGCGTGTCCTGCTCAGTTGGAGCTGTGAGCAGTGAGAGGAGCTGCTAGCAACTTGAGCTCCTGCCTGGAGAGCCCTGAGACCAGCCCAGGAACAGAAGGAAGGAGGGGGCTTCACCTTCAAACTTTTATCCAGAGGGAGAGGAGGAGAAAAGAAAACTTTAAACATCTTTACCATTCTGCAAGGAGTTGGAGAGAGGGGGAAAAGACCAACAACATCCAGTGTGGAAGGAGGGAGACTCAACTACTCTACAGGTGGGTGTGGGTGCATTTCCCCAAACAGACTTTGTTGTATCGGTGGGGGGAGGAAAGAAGACCACTGAGGGCCGGAACATCGCGGGGGGTGTGTGTGTGTGTGGTAGTGTGCGTGGGGGCCGTGCTTACAACTAGGCCCCCCCCCCACAATTGGAACCCCCCCCACCCCCCACATTTGCCTAGCCTGGGATAGCTGGAGCTACCAGGCTGAAGATTTTCATTAATCACCCAATTAAAGATCGTTAGGAGTGCCTGGTGGCTCCAGCTACCCCAGGTGAAGACATCTTCTCCCCCCACCTGAAGACCACCCCAAAGACTTTTGTGTTTTGCCATCTGGGGAGTGCACCCACCCACAGCTGCGAGGGGAGACCTGCCCTCGCAGTCCCCCCCCCTTCCCACCCCCCTCTCTCTTTCTCTGCTACTCTGTTTCTCCCCTCTCTCTCTGAGGCCTCTTCCTTCCAAATTTACAAAAAAAAAAACAAAAAACAAAACCAATTAAGACAACTGAGCAGAGGGAGCAAGGCCTCTCCCCAATTGTCAACGAGGGGAGAGGTACCTCGTTAAGAGCTCCTCTGCTTCAGTCTTTTAGATAAGAGGCCTAATTAAGACCATTAAGGCCTGTGACTTTGGGGTGGGTGTAGCCCTTAAAGGGACCCCGTGATGGCGACCCCATCCACGCCGGTGGCAGGGCCAGCAAGGACGTATGCGCAGGCGGTGTCCACATCCACGGCACCTCCTGCGCCACCCGCTGCCCTGCCACCATTCAGACTTATAACCAGGAAACACGGGGTCAAGAGCTACACTCACCCCACAATGAGCATTGAGGAGTGCGTGCGGGCGATGGCTGGGGTAGTCGGCCCCTCGGCCATTGTCGCAGCCTCCAAGATGTCTGGGAAGGCCGTGTTCTTCCTGGGGTCGGAGCGGGCGGTGTCCCTGGCCCTTGAAAAGGGGCTCACGGTGGGCGGGACGTTCCTGCCGGTGGACCCTCTCGAGGCCACCGCGCAGAGGGTCATCGTTTCAAACGTCCCGCCCTTTGTTTCCGCTGAGCTCCTCCTCCCTCACCTACAACAACTGGGGGAGGTAAGGTCGGGGATCAACCCCATACCGCTCGGCCTCAGGGAGAACAGCCTGCGCCACGTGTTCTCCTTCCGCCGCCAGCTCTTTGTCCGGCTGGCGCGGGAGGAGACGACGGAAGGTCATTTTAATGTGGTGCACGAGGGGACTGCCTACCGCGTCTTCTGGACGTCGGACGGCGTGCGGTGCCATGCCTGCAGGGAGGTGGGGCACGTTCGCAAGAACTGCCCCGCCTCCAAGGCCGCCAAACCACCGAAGGCGGCCAAGGCTGGCGCCGCCGCCACCCCTCCCCCTAGTTGCGTCCGCGTGCCGGGAGCCATGGGTGCGCGGGCATCGTCGGAGGCCTTTGTTTTCAGGGCCTCCGGCGGGGGGGAGGGAGAGCGTCCGACCGGAAAGAAGGCGCGGAAGAAGACAAAACATCAAGAGGCGGGTCCCCTCAGTGCGCCGGATAATTTGACCACCGCGCTCAGCCCAACCCCGTCACCGGCGAGCGCGGGGTGCCCCGAGCCCGTGCCCGAGCCCTTGAATACCACCACAGAGGGGCCCAGGCGCGGGCAAGAAAAGGAAAAGGGGGGGGCGGAGCGGGAGGCCTCGGCAGACATGGAGGTCTCCCTGACTCCGCGCGCCCCCAGGAACAAAAAGAGGCACCGCCCCAATGACGCGGAGGGGGAACAATATCCCTCCGCGGAGGAGGCGGTGCCCGCCGCGTGTCCCGCGTCCCCCACCAGCGCCCCCAAATTGCGCTGCAGGCGCGAGGAGTCTTTCCCCGGGGAGGGTGAGACAGTTGAGGCTGCCCAGCCTCTGCCTCCCGGGGATGGAGTGGAAGATCTGCCTGTCGTGGGGGGCGTGGGGACCGCGGAGGAATGCGTAGCCGCCGGGCCGGGCGTCCCGGGGACTGAGGCGGGCGAGGCCGAAAAGGCCGAACCTGAGCCCGCCCAGCTATTACCCAACTTCCCCCGGGATTTGCTCGACCCGGCAGAGAATGAAACAAATAATTATGACACTGTAGATGCTGGGCCGGGGGGTGGCAGCGGGGAGGGGGAGGAACACCCACCCTCGCCCCTTACTTTGGAGCTGGAGCACTTGGAGGGCCTGGGGATTTCCTATGGCCGGGTCTCTCCTTGTTCTCCGGTTCCTGGGGCGGAGGGGGAACCCCTTCCGCTGTCATTTCCCGACCCAGCACCATTTTTAAAAGAGCCCAGTGGGGACTCCTCTGCCGACGATCCTGGGGGTGGGATCGGGGCAGTGCCAGGGCCGGTTGGAGCGGCCGGTTCATTTGCCGTACCTTGTGCGGTCGATGGGCCGGCTGCTGGCGGCCACCTCCCGGAGGAGGACGGGGACTCGGTGGGGGACGCGGGTGAAGACCTAGAGACCACCGCCAGGGAGGCGGTGGATCTGCTCGCGGCCGCCGCTGAGGCCCTCCTCGTTCCTGCAAAGGAACTCCGGGACTTTTTGGCCCAGAGCCGGGGTCGCCGCGACCAAGCCCGACTGGCCCTGGAAAAATGGTCCGAGCCGGAGCTGATCAAGGGGTCCGTCCGCGCCGCCGTTAAAACCTTGGCCGCGGGCGGGCCCTTGACAAAGGAGCAGCACCTTGAGCTGCGCGAGCTCGAGGGACTCCTCGCTGGGCTGCGGAGGGAGCGGAGTTCAACAAAAGACTCCGCTCCCTCCCCCACAATAGGTTAAGGTAGAGGTTGCACTATGCTTTTGTCATGAAGATAACCATAGCCAGCCTCAACATCAACGGCGGCAGAGGGGCACGCCGTAGATTTGACAATTTTTCGCTCCTGCGGGAGGGGAAATATGCGGTGTGCTTCCTGCAAGAAACCCACACCGTTCCGGGAGACGAAGCCACGTGGCTCCTGGAATGGCAAGGAGAGGTCCGCATGAGCCACCTCACCGCCATTTCTAGTGGGGTGGCCATCTTGCTGGGCCCGCATTTTCAGCCGGAGATCTTGGGGGTCGAGGAGCCCGTGCCAGGCCGCTTGCTGCACGTAACGGTTCGCCTGGGGGACGTGCCGCTCCATCTCGTGAACGTGTACGCCCCTCATCCCGGCCCGCAGCAAACGCGCTTCTTTGAAGAGGTGTCCGCTCTTCTTGGCTCCGTCGACGTCGGCGACTGCATTGTCCTCGGGGGGGATTTTAACTGCACCCTCGAGGCGAGGGACCGCTCCGGTGCCCCGCAGTGCATGACGGCGATGGAGAAGTTGAGGGACCTGGTCGGGTCCTTCGACTTGGTGGACGTCTGGCGAAATCTCCACCCCGACTCCAGCGCCTTTACTTGGGTGAGGCCTGGAGTTGGATGGTCTAGAGTCGACCGCCTTTACGTGTCTCGGGCGTACGTTTCCTGCGTCCCGGCGGCCTCCATGCGGCCGGTGCCGTGTTCGGACCACCACCTGGTGTGGGCGGAGCTCGCTTCGCTCCGCGCGAAGACGGGGTCCGCGTACTGGCACTTTAACAACCGGCTGCTGGAGGACGTGCGGTTCCAGGACTCGTTCCGTCGATTCTGGTCCGACTGGAGAAGGAAGCAGGGGGGCTTCCCCTCCTTGAGGCTATGGTGGGACGTGGGCAAGGCTCACGTCCGCGTCTTCTGTCAAGAGTACGCGAGGGGGTCGACCAAGAGGCGGGCGGCCAGAGTCGGGCGCCTAGAAAAAGAGGTGCTCGACCTGGAAGCCCGTCTCGGTCAAGTCGTCCAGGACCCGGCCCTGCGGACGGTGTACGAAGCGAAGAAGGCCGCGCTGAAGGACCTGCAGCTCGTCGGGTCCCGAGGCGCGTTCGTGAGGTCGCGGATCCGGTTCCTGCGGGATCTGGACCGCGGCTCCCCCTTCTTCTACTCGCTGGAAAAAAGGCAGAGTGTCCGTAAGCAGCTCTTGACGCTGCTGGCCGACGACGGCTCTCTCGTCTCGGAGCCGGAGGGCGTCAACAACAGGGTCCGTGAATATTACGGGGCTCTGTTCTCTCCGGATCCGTCCAGCGAGGAAGCGCGTAGAGTTTTGTGGGAGGACCTGCCGAAGGTCAGCCCGGAGGGCGCCGAAAATCTGGAAGCTCCGCTAAGCCTGGCGGAGCTGACCGGTGCCCTCGCCCGGCTCTCGAGGGGAAAATCCCCGGGGCTGGACGGGCTGACCGTGGAGTTCCACAGGGCGTTCTGGGACGTCCTGGGGAGCGACTACGCGCGGGTCCTGGGGGAAAGTCTGGCGACCGGGGAGATGCCCCTCTCTTGGCGCAGGGCAGTCATCGTCCTGCTGCCTAAGAAGGGCGATCTCCGCCTCCTTAAGAACTGGCGCCCGGTCTCCCTCCTCAGCACGGACTACAAAATCTTCGCCAGGGCGATGTCTGCTCGCCTTGGTGCCGTGCTGGACCACATGATTCACCCCGACCAGTCATACACGGTCCCGGGCCGGACGATCCACGACAACATCCATCTGGTCCGGGACCTCATCCATTGCTCCCAGGAGGCTGGTCTGTCGGTCGCCTTCCTATCCCTCGACCAAGAGAAGGCGTTCGACAGGGTGGATCACGACTATCTGCTCGGAACTCTGCGCGCTTTCGGGTTCGGGACGCATTTCGTCGCCCGGATCCGACTTTTGTACGCCGCCGCGGAGTGTCTGATTAAGGTTAACGGGTCCTTGACGGCGCCCCTTCGCTTTAGGAGAGGGGTGCGCCAGGGATGCCCCATGTCCGGCCAGTTATACGCCGTTTGCGTGGAGCCTTTCCTGCGCCTCTTGCGGACGAGGTTGACGGGACTGGCTCTGCAAGGGCCGGGCGTGGAGGTCGTCCTCTCGGCTTACGCCGATGACGTGCTCCTCGCGGTAGAGGATCCCGCTGACCTGCGGAGGATGCGTGAGTGCCAGGAGATTTACTCGGCCGCGTCCTCCGCCAGGATCAACTGGGAGAAATGTTCCGGACTCCTGGTGGGTCAGTGGCGGGTGGACTCCCTGCCGGAGGAGCTCAGGCCTTTTGCCTGGAGCACGACCCATCTCCTCTATCTGGGAGTCTACCTTAGCCCCGACGAGGAAGCCTGGCCGGCGAACTGGCAGGAGCTGGAGGCCAAGGTCGCCGCTCGCCTAGGGCGCTGGACAGGACTGCTCCGAGTGCTGTCCTACAGGGGTCGAGCGCTAGTCATAAACCAGCTGGTGGCCGCAATGCTGTGGTACCGGCTGGTCACTTTGACCCCTCCCCCTGCGTTTGTCGCCAAGATACAGAAGAAGCTGGTGGACTTCTTCTGGAACAACAGGAAGCACTGGGTCTCTGTCGCGGTCTTGAGTCTCCCGCTTGAGGAGGGCGGTCAGTCGTTGGTGTGCGTCAGCGCCCAGCTCGCGACTTTCCGTCTTCAGACCCTGCAGAGATACCTTTACGTCGAGCCCCCTCCTAGGTGGTGTGCTCTGGCGAGGTATTTCTTCCGCCAGCAGCTCGACCTCAATTATGACACGCAGCTCCTGTTTGTGAACTTGGGGGGTGCCAGGACCGCCCTCCGGGAGCTGCCTGTCTTTTACAGGGAACTCATCAGGGTCTGGAACAAAGTCTCCACCAAGCGCAGCTCTCCGCCGGCTGGAGTGGCGGCCGTCCTGCAGGAGCCGCTGCTCGGGAATCCGTACCTCCACGGCCGAGGCTTCATGTGGCGGTCGGAAGAGAGGGCTGTGGCTGGTGAGGTGACCAGGGTCAGGGACCTGCTCGATGGCGGAGGAGCGGGCTGGATGGCGCCAGTCACGCTGGCGCGGCGCCTAAATTCTGCCAACGTCCGCCGCGCGGCCGATGCCATCGAGTCGCTAAAAACAGCTCTGGGCCCTGACTCCGTTAGGTGCATCGAGGAGGCTCAAGCACGTGGGGAGATCCCGTCCGAACTGACCCCCGTCCGGACGGAATTCCTCATCGGCGCCAAACCCCGGAACCTCCCTCGGGGGCCGGCGCCTCACAACTTGAGCCGCCTCGGGGAAATCCCCTCCGTGCCTTTCAGTTCCGCGCGGAGGGGTTTCCTGTACGGGCTGCTCATGCACACCCTCAACTTTGCCATCCTCGCCGGCCGTCCGGACACGCCATGGCGTACCATCTTGCCGTCCGGAGGAGGCGGGGGTCCCCGATGGAGGGCACTCTACGCGGGGGTCCTCCCACTATTCATCGGGGACTTGGCCTGGAGGGTGGTGCACGGAGCAGTGCCGTGCAACAAATTTTTAAGCCGGTTCACGGACTCCCAGGCCGCCTGCAATTTCTGCGGTCTGGAGGAGTCCGTGTTCCATGTTTTTATTGAGTGCACAAGGTTGCAGCCCCTGTTCCATTATTTGAAGGGGCTGCTCCTGAAATTCTGGCTGCACTTCAGTCCCACTCTCCTGATCTTTGGGCACCCTGTGCGGAGGGGAGCGGGTAGGTCCGAAGGCCTCCTCGTAGGACTGCTCCTGGGCACGGCCAAGGGTGCCATCAGCCGGTCCAGGCAGCGGGCGGTCGAGGGGGTCGTTCAACCTGACTGCCTGCCTCTCTTCCGCTCTTACATCCGGGCCAGGGTGTCCTTGGAGATGGAGCACGCGGTGTCCACCGGTACGCTCGCGGCCTTCCGCGAGAGGTGGGCACCGGAGGGACTGGAGTGCATCATCACGCCCGGCAACCAAATTTTAATTTGATTTTACGTTTTAAAGTTAATTTGTTTTAATTGCCGGTGCTTTTAGTGTCCCCCTCTCCTTTTATAGGGGGCACTGGAAAAAGGAAAAATTTGATTTTAGTGCCCCAAAAAAAAAACACAAAAAAATAAATAAAAAAGGGGCCTTGTAAATGTCTTGTGTGTGTCATCCAGGTCGGGTGGCACGGATACATGTTTTATGTTTTTGCAGGTGAACTCCAAAAAGAGTTTCAAGCACAAGGGACCAATCGTGAAGCTGTGGAGGCGTGTCCTGCTCAGTTGGAGCTGTGAGCAGTGAGAGGAGCTGCTAGCAACTTGAGCTCCTGCCTGGAGAGCCCTGAGACCAGCCCAGGAACAGAAGGAAGGAGGGGGCTTCACCTTCAAACTTTTATCCAGAGGGAGAGGAGGAGAAAAGAAAACTTTAAACATCTTTACCATTCTGCAAGGAGTTGGAGAGAGGGGGAAAAGACCAACAACATCCAGTGTGGAAGGAGGGAGACTCAACTACTCTACAGGTGGGTGTGGGTGCATTTCCCCAAACAGACTTTGTTGTATCGGTGGGGGGAGGAAAGAAGACCACTGAGGGCCGGAACATCGCGGGGGGTGTGTGTGTGTGTGGTAGTGTGCGTGGGGGCCGTGCTTACAACTAGGCCCCCCCCCCACAATTGGAACCCCCCCCACCCCCCACATTTGCCTAGCCTGGGATAGCTGGAGCTACCAGGCTGAAGATTTTCATTAATCACCCAATTAAAGATCGTTAGGAGTGCCTGGTGGCTCCAGCTACCCCAGGTGAAGACATCTTCTCCCCCCACCTGAAGACCACCCCAAAGACTTTTGTGTTTTGCCATCTGGGGAGTGCACCCACCCACAGCTGCGAGGGGAGACCTGCCCTCGCAGTCCCCCCCCCTTCCCACCCCCCTCTCTCTTTCTCTGCTACTCTGTTTCTCCCCTCTCTCTCTGAGGCCTCTTCCTTCCAAATTTACAAAAAAAAAAACAAAAAACAAAACCAATTAAGACAACTGAGCAGAGGGAGCAAGGCCTCTCCCCAATTGTCAACGAGGGGAGAGGTACCTCGTTAAGAGCTCCTCTGCTTCAGTCTTTTAGATAAGAGGCCTAATTAAGACCATTAAGGCCTGTGACTTTGGGGTGGGTGTAGCCCTTAAAGGGACCCCGTGATGGCGACCCCATCCACGCCGGTGGCAGGGCCAGCAAGGACGTATGCGCAGGCGGTGTCCACATCCACGGCACCTCCTGCGCCACCCGCTGCCCTGCCACCATTCAGACTTATAACCAGGAAACACGGGGTCAAGAGCTACACTCACCCCACAATGAGCATTGAGGAGTGCGTGCGGGCGATGGCTGGGGTAGTCGGCCCCTCGGCCATTGTCGCAGCCTCCAAGATGTCTGGGAAGGCCGTGTTCTTCCTGGGGTCGGAGCGGGCGGTGTCCCTGGCCCTTGAAAAGGGGCTCACGGTGGGCGGGACGTTCCTGCCGGTGGACCCTCTCGAGGCCACCGCGCAGAGGGTCATCGTTTCAAACGTCCCGCCCTTTGTTTCCGCTGAGCTCCTCCTCCCTCACCTACAACAACTGGGGGAGGTAAGGTCGGGGATCAACCCCATACCGCTCGGCCTCAGGGAGAACAGCCTGCGCCACGTGTTCTCCTTCCGCCGCCAGCTCTTTGTCCGGCTGGCGCGGGAGGAGACGACGGAAGGTCATTTTAATGTGGTGCACGAGGGGACTGCCTACCGCGTCTTCTGGACGTCGGACGGCGTGCGGTGCCATGCCTGCAGGGAGGTGGGGCACGTTCGCAAGAACTGCCCCGCCTCCAAGGCCGCCAAACCACCGAAGGCGGCCAAGGCTGGCGCCGCCGCCACCCCTCCCCCTAGTTGCGTCCGCGTGCCGGGAGCCATGGGTGCGCGGGCATCGTCGGAGGCCTTTGTTTTCAGGGCCTCCGGCGGGGGGGAGGGAGAGCGTCCGACCGGAAAGAAGGCGCGGAAGAAGACAAAACATCAAGAGGCGGGTCCCCTCAGTGCGCCGGATAATTTGACCACCGCGCTCAGCCCAACCCCGTCACCGGCGAGCGCGGGGTGCCCCGAGCCCGTGCCCGAGCCCTTGAATACCACCACAGAGGGGCCCAGGCGCGGGCAAGAAAAGGAAAAGGGGGGGGCGGAGCGGGAGGCCTCGGCAGACATGGAGGTCTCCCTGACTCCGCGCGCCCCCAGGAACAAAAAGAGGCACCGCCCCAATGAGGCGGAGGGGGAACAACATCCCTCCGCGGAGGAGGCGGTGCCCGCCGCGTGTCCCGCGTCCCCCACCAGCGCCCCCAAATTGCGCTGCAGGCGCGAGGAGTCTTTCCCCGGGGAGGGTGAGACAGTTGAGGCTGCCCAGCCTCTGCCTCCCGGGGATGGAGTGGAAGATCTGCCTGTCGTGGGGGGCGTGGGGACCGCGGAGGAATGCGTAGCCGCCGGGCCGGGCGTCCCGGGGACTGAGGCGGGCGAGGCCGAAAAGGCCGAACCTGAGCCCGCCCAGCTATTACCCAACTTCCCCCGGGATTTGCTCGACCCGGCAGAGAATGAAACAAATAATTATGACACTGTAGATGCTGGGCCGGGGGGTGGCAGCGGGGAGGGGGAGGAACACCCACCCTCGCCCCTTACTTTGGAGCTGGAGCACTTGGAGGGCCTGGGGATTTCCTATGGCCGGGTCTCTCCTTGTTCTCCGGTTCCTGGGGCGGAGGGGGAACCCCTTCCGCTGTCATTTCCCGACCCAGCACCATTTTTAAAAGAGCCCAGTGGGGACTCCTCTGCCGACGATCCTGGGGGTGGGATCGGGGCAGTGCCAGGGCCGGTTGGAGCGGCCGGTTCATTTGCCGTACCTTGTGCGGTCGATGGGCCGGCTGCTGGCGGCCACCTCCCGGAGGAGGACGGGGACTCGGTGGGGGACGCGGGTGAAGACCTAGAGACCACCGCCAGGGAGGCGGTGGATCTGCTCGCGGCCGCCGCTGAGGCCCTCCTCGTTCCTGCAAAGGAACTCCGGGACTTTTTGGCCCAGAGCCGGGGTCGCCGCGACCAAGCCCGACTGGCCCTGGAAAAATGGTCCGAGCCGGAGCTGATCAAGGGGTCCGTCCGCGCCGCCGTTAAAACCTTGGCCGCGGGCGGGCCCTTGACAAAGGAGCAGCACCTTGAGCTGCGCGAGCTCGAGGGACTCCTCGCTGGGCTGCGGAGGGAGCGGAGTTCAACAAAAGACTCCGCTCCCTCCCCCACAATAGGTTAAGGTAGAGGTTGCACTATGCTTTTGTCATGAAGATAACCATAGCCAGCCTCAACATCAACGGCGGCAGAGGGGCACGCCGTAGATTTGACAATTTTTCGCTCCTGCGGGAGGGGAAATATGCGGTGTGCTTCCTGCAAGAAACCCACACCGTTCCGGGAGACGAAGCCACGTGGCTCCTGGAATGGCAAGGAGAGGTCCGCATGAGCCACCTCACCGCCATTTCTAGTGGGGTGGCCATCTTGCTGGGCCCGCATTTTCAGCCGGAGATCTTGGGGGTCGAGGAGCCCGTGCCAGGCCGCTTGCTGCACGTAACGGTTCGCCTGGGGGACGTGCCGCTCCATCTCGTGAACGTGTACGCCCCTCATCCCGGCCCGCAGCAAACGCGCTTCTTTGAAGAGGTGTCCGCTCTTCTTGGCTCCGTCGACGTCGGCGACTGCATTGTCCTCGGGGGGGATTTTAACTGCACCCTCGAGGCGAGGGACCGCTCCGGTGCCCCGCAGTGCATGACGGCGATGGAGAAGTTGAGGGACCTGGTCGGGTCCTTCGACTTGGTGGACGTCTGGCGAAATCTCCACCCCGACTCCAGCGCCTTTACTTGGGTGAGGCCTGGAGTTGGATGGTCTAGAGTCGACCGCCTTTACGTGTCTCGGGCGTACGTTTCCTGCGTCCCGGCGGCCTCCATGCGGCCGGTGCCGTGTTCGGACCACCACCTGGTGTGGGCGGAGCTCGCTTCGCTCCGCGCGAAGACGGGGTCCGCGTACTGGCACTTTAACAACCGGCTGCTGGAGGACGTGCGGTTCCAGGACTCGTTCCGTCGATTCTGGTCCGACTGGAGAAGGAAGCAGGGGGGCTTCCCCTCCTTGAGGCTATGGTGGGACGTGGGCAAGGCTCACGTCCGCGTCTTCTGTCAAGAGTACGCGAGGGGGTCGACCAAGAGGCGGGCGGCCAGAGTCGGGCGCCTAGAAAAAGAGGTGCTCGACCTGGAAGCCCGTCTCGGTCAAGTCGTCCAGGACCCGGCCCTGCGGACGGTGTACGAAGCGAAGAAGGCCGCGCTGAAGGACCTGCAGCTCGTCGGGTCCCGAGGCGCGTTCGTGAGGTCGCGGATCCGGTTCCTGCGGGATCTGGACCGCGGCTCCCCCTTCTTCTACTCGCTGGAAAAAAGGCAGAGTGTCCGTAAGCAGCTCTTGACGCTGCTGGCCGACGACGGCTCTCTCGTCTCGGAGCCGGAGGGCGTCAACAACAGGGTCCGTGAATATTACGGGGCTCTGTTCTCTCCGGATCCGTCCAGCGAGGAAGCGCGTAGAGTTTTGTGGGAGGACCTGCCGAAGGTCAGCCCGGAGGGCGCCGAAAATCTGGAAGCTCCGCTAAGCCTGGCGGAGCTGACCGGTGCCCTCGCCCGGCTCTCGAGGGGAAAATCCCCGGGGCTGGACGGGCTGACCGTGGAGTTCCACAGGGCGTTCTGGGACGTCCTGGGGAGCGACTACGCGCGGGTCCTGGGGGAAAGTCTGGCGACCGGGGAGATGCCCCTCTCTTGGCGCAGGGCAGTCATCGTCCTGCTGCCTAAGAAGGGCGATCTCCGCCTCCTTAAGAACTGGCGCCCGGTCTCCCTCCTCAGCACGGACTACAAAATCTTCGCCAGGGCGATGTCTGCTCGCCTTGGTGCCGTGCTGGACCACATGATTCACCCCGACCAGTCATACACGGTCCCGGGCCGGACGATCCACGACAACATCCATCTGGTCCGGGACCTCATCCATTGCTCCCAGGAGGCTGGTCTGTCGGTCGCCTTCCTATCCCTCGACCAAGAGAAGGCGTTCGACAGGGTGGATCACGACTATCTGCTCGGAACTCTGCGCGCTTTCGGGTTCGGGACGCATTTCGTCGCCCGGATCCGACTTTTGTACGCCGCCGCGGAGTGTCTGATTAAGGTTAACGGGTCCTTGACGGCGCCCCTTCGCTTTAGGAGAGGGGTGCGCCAGGGATGCCCCATGTCCGGCCAGTTATACGCCGTTTGCGTGGAGCCTTTCCTGCGCCTCTTGCGGACGAGGTTGACGGGACTGGCTCTGCAAGGGCCGGGCGTGGAGGTCGTCCTCTCGGCTTACGCCGATGACGTGCTCCTCGCGGTAGAGGATCCCGCTGACCTGCGGAGGATGCGTGAGTGCCAGGAGATTTACTCGGCCGCGTCCTCCGCCAGGATCAACTGGGAGAAATGTTCCGGACTCCTGGTGGGTCAGTGGCGGGTGGACTCCCTGCCGGAGGAGCTCAGGCCTTTTGCCTGGAGCACGACCCATCTCCTCTATCTGGGAGTCTACCTTAGCCCCGACGAGGAAGCCTGGCCGGCGAACTGGCAGGAGCTGGAGGCCAAGGTCGCCGCTCGCCTAGGGCGCTGGACAGGACTGCTCCGAGTGCTGTCCTACAGGGGTCGAGCGCTAGTCATAAACCAGCTGGTGGCCGCAATGCTGTGGTACCGGCTGGTCACTTTGACCCCTCCCCCTGCGTTTGTCGCCAAGATACAGAAGAAGCTGGTGGACTTCTTCTGGAACAACAGGAAGCACTGGGTCTCTGTCGCGGTCTTGAGTCTCCCGCTTGAGGAGGGCGGTCAGTCGTTGGTGTGCGTCAGCGCCCAGCTCGCGACTTTCCGTCTTCAGACCCTGCAGAGATACCTTTACGTCGAGCCCCCTCCTAGGTGGTGTGCTCTGGCGAGGTATTTCTTCCGCCAGCAGCTCGACCTCAATTATGACACGCAGCTCCTGTTTGTGAACTTGGGGGGTGCCAGGACCGCCCTCCGGGAGCTGCCTGTCTTTTACAGGGAACTCATCAGGGTCTGGAACAAAGTCTCCACCAAGCGCAGCTCTCCGCCGGCTGGAGTGGCGGCCGTCCTGCAGGAGCCGCTGCTCGGGAATCCGTACCTCCACGGCCGAGGCTTCATGTGGCGGTCGGAAGAGAGGGCTGTGGCTGGTGAGGTGACCAGGGTCAGGGACCTGCTCGATGGCGGAGGAGCGGGCTGGATGGCGCCAGTCACGCTGGCGCGGCGCCTAAATTCTGCCAACGTCCGCCGCGCGGCCGATGCCATCGAGTCGCTAAAAACAGCTCTGGGCCCTGACTCCGTTAGGTGCATCGAGGAGGCTCAAGCACGTGGGGAGATCCCGTCCGAACTGACCCCCGTCCGGACGGAATTCCTCATCGGCGCCAAACCCCGGAACCTCCCTCGGGGGCCGGCGCCTCACAACTTGAGCCGCCTCGGGGAAATCCCCTCCGTGCCTTTCAGTTCCGCGCGGAGGGGTTTCCTGTACGGGCTGCTCATGCACACCCTCAACTTTGCCATCCTCGCCGGCCGTCCGGACACGCCATGGCGTACCATCTTGCCGTCCGGAGGAGGCGGGGGTCCCCGATGGAGGGCACTCTACGCGGGGGTCCTCCCACTATTCATCGGGGACTTGGCCTGGAGGGTGGTGCACGGAGCAGTGCCGTGCAACAAATTTTTAAGCCGGTTCACGGACTCCCAGGCCGCCTGCAATTTCTGCGGTCTGGAGGAGTCCGTGTTCCATGTTTTTATTGAGTGCACAAGGTTGCAGCCCCTGTTCCATTATTTGAAGGGGCTGCTCCTGAAATTCTGGCTGCACTTCAGTCCCACTCTCCTGATCTTTGGGCACCCTGTGCGGAGGGGAGCGGGTAGGTCCGAAGGCCTCCTCGTAGGACTGCTCCTGGGCACGGCCAAGGGTGCCATCAGCCGGTCCAGGCAGCGGGCGGTCGAGGGGGTCGTTCAACCTGACTGCCTGCCTCTCTTCCGCTCTTACATCCGGGCCAGGGTGTCCTTGGAGATGGAGCACGCGGTGTCCACCGGTACGCTCGCGGCCTTCCGCGAGAGGTGGGCACCGGAGGGACTGGAGTGCATCATCACGCCCGGCAACCAAATTTTAATTTGATTTTACGTTTTAAAGTTAATTTGTTTTAATTGCCGGTGCTTTTAGTGTCCCCCTCTCCTTTTATAGGGGGCACTGGAAAAAGGAAAAATTTGATTTTAGTGCCCCAAAAAAAAAACACAAAAAAATAAATAAAAAAGGGGCCTTGTAAATGTCTTGTGTGTGTCATCCAGGTCGGGTGGCACGGATACATGTTTTATGTTTTTGCAGGTGAACTCCAAAAAGAGTTTCAAGCACAAGGGACCAATCGTGAAGCTGTGGAGGCGTGTCCTGCTCAGTTGGAGCTGTGAGCAGTGAGAGGAGCTGCTAGCAACTTGAGCTCCTGCCTGGAGAGCCCTGAGACCAGCCCAGGAACAGAAGGAAGGAGGGGGCTTCACCTTCAAACTTTTATCCAGAGGGAGAGGAGGAGAAAAGAAAACTTTAAACATCTTTACCATTCTGCAAGGAGTTGGAGAGAGGGGGAAAAGACCAACAACATCCAGTGTGGAAGGAGGGAGACTCAACTACTCTACAGGTGGGTGTGGGTGCATTTCCCCAAACAGACTTTGTTGTATCGGTGGGGGGAGGAAAGAAGACCACTGAGGGCCGGAACATCGCGGGGGGTGTGTGTGTGTGTGGTAGTGTGCGTGGGGGCCGTGCTTACAACTAGGCCCCCCCCCCACAATTGGAACCCCCCCCACCCCCCACATTTGCCTAGCCTGGGATAGCTGGAGCTACCAGGCTGAAGATTTTCATTAATCACCCAATTAAAGATCGTTAGGAGTGCCTGGTGGCTCCAGCTACCCCAGGTGAAGACATCTTCTCCCCCCACCTGAAGACCACCCCAAAGACTTTTGTGTTTTGCCATCTGGGGAGTGCACCCACCCACAGCTGCGAGGGGAGACCTGCCCTCGCAGTCCCCCCCCCTTCCCACCCCCCTCTCTCTTTCTCTGCTACTCTGTTTCTCCCCTCTCTCTCTGAGGCCTCTTCCTTCCAAATTTACAAAAAAAAAAACAAAAAACAAAACCAATTAAGACAACTGAGCAGAGGGAGCAAGGCCTCTCCCCAATTGTCAACGAGGGGAGAGGTACCTCGTTAAGAGCTCCTCTGCTTCAGTCTTTTAGATAAGAGGCCTAATTAAGACCATTAAGGCCTGTGACTTTGGGGTGGGTGTAGCCCTTAAAGGGACCCCGTGATGGCGACCCCATCCACGCCGGTGGCAGGGCCAGCAAGGACGTATGCGCAGGCGGTGTCCACATCCACGGCACCTCCTGCGCCACCCGCTGCCCTGCCACCATTCAGACTTATAACCAGGAAACACGGGGTCAAGAGCTACACTCACCCCACAATGAGCATTGAGGAGTGCGTGCGGGCGATGGCTGGGGTAGTCGGCCCCTCGGCCATTGTCGCAGCCTCCAAGATGTCTGGGAAGGCCGTGTTCTTCCTGGGGTCGGAGCGGGCGGTGTCCCTGGCCCTTGAAAAGGGGCTCACGGTGGGCGGGACGTTCCTGCCGGTGGACCCTCTCGAGGCCACCGCGCAGAGGGTCATCGTTTCAAACGTCCCGCCCTTTGTTTCCGCTGAGCTCCTCCTCCCTCACCTACAACAACTGGGGGAGGTAAGGTCGGGGATCAACCCCATACCGCTCGGCCTCAGGGAGAACAGCCTGCGCCACGTGTTCTCCTTCCGCCGCCAGCTCTTTGTCCGGCTGGCGCGGGAGGAGACGACGGAAGGTCATTTTAATGTGGTGCACGAGGGGACTGCCTACCGCGTCTTCTGGACGTCGGACGGCGTGCGGTGCCATGCCTGCAGGGAGGTGGGGCACGTTCGCAAGAACTGCCCCGCCTCCAAGGCCGCCAAACCACCGAAGGCGGCCAAGGCTGGCGCCGCCGCCACCCCTCCCCCTAGTTGCGTCCGCGTGCCGGGAGCCATGGGTGCGCGGGCATCGTCGGAGGCCTTTGTTTTCAGGGCCTCCGGCGGGGGGGAGGGAGAGCGTCCGACCGGAAAGAAGGCGCGGAAGAAGACAAAACATCAAGAGGCGGGTCCCCTCAGTGCGCCGGATAATTTGACCACCGCGCTCAGCCCAACCCCGTCACCGGCGAGCGCGGGGTGCCCCGAGCCCGTGCCCGAGCCCTTGAATACCACCACAGAGGGGCCCAGGCGCGGGCAAGAAAAGGAAAAGGGGGGGGCGGAGCGGGAGGCCTCGGCAGACATGGAGGTCTCCCTGACTCCGCGCGCCCCCAGGAACAAAAAGAGGCACCGCCCCAATGAGGCGGAGGGGGAACAACATCCCTCCGCGGAGGAGGCGGTGCCCGCCGCGTGTCCCGCGTCCCCCACCAGCGCCCCCAAATTGCGCTGCAGGCGCGAGGAGTCTTTCCCCGGGGAGGGTGAGACAGTTGAGGCTGCCCAGCCTCTGCCTCCCGGGGATGGAGTGGAAGATCTGCCTGTCGTGGGGGGCGTGGGGACCGCGGAGGAATGCGTAGCCGCCGGGCCGGGCGTCCCGGGGACTGAGGCGGGCGAGGCCGAAAAGGCCGAACCTGAGCCCGCCCAGCTATTACCCAACTTCCCCCGGGATTTGCTCGACCCGGCAGAGAATGAAACAAATAATTATGACACTGTAGATGCTGGGCCGGGGGGTGGCAGCGGGGAGGGGGAGGAACACCCACCCTCGCCCCTTACTTTGGAGCTGGAGCACTTGGAGGGCCTGGGGATTTCCTATGGCCGGGTCTCTCCTTGTTCTCCGGTTCCTGGGGCGGAGGGGGAACCCCTTCCGCTGTCATTTCCCGACCCAGCACCATTTTTAAAAGAGCCCAGTGGGGACTCCTCTGCCGACGATCCTGGGGGTGGGATCGGGGCAGTGCCAGGGCCGGTTGGAGCGGCCGGTTCATTTGCCGTACCTTGTGCGGTCGATGGGCCGGCTGCTGGCGGCCACCTCCCGGAGGAGGACGGGGACTCGGTGGGGGACGCGGGTGAAGACCTAGAGACCACCGCCAGGGAGGCGGTGGATCTGCTCGCGGCCGCCGCTGAGGCCCTCCTCGTTCCTGCAAAGGAACTCCGGGACTTTTTGGCCCAGAGCCGGGGTCGCCGCGACCAAGCCCGACTGGCCCTGGAAAAATGGTCCGAGCCGGAGCTGATCAAGGGGTCCGTCCGCGCCGCCGTTAAAACCTTGGCCGCGGGCGGGCCCTTGACAAAGGAGCAGCACCTTGAGCTGCGCGAGCTCGAGGGACTCCTCGCTGGGCTGCGGAGGGAGCGGAGTTCAACAAAAGACTCCGCTCCCTCCCCCACAATAGGTTAAGGTAGAGGTTGCACTATGCTTTTGTCATGAAGATAACCATAGCCAGCCTCAACATCAACGGCGGCAGAGGGGCACGCCGTAGATTTGACAATTTTTCGCTCCTGCGGGAGGGGAAATATGCGGTGTGCTTCCTGCAAGAAACCCACACCGTTCCGGGAGACGAAGCCACGTGGCTCCTGGAATGGCAAGGAGAGGTCCGCATGAGCCACCTCACCGCCATTTCTAGTGGGGTGGCCATCTTGCTGGGCCCGCATTTTCAGCCGGAGATCTTGGGGGTCGAGGAGCCCGTGCCAGGCCGCTTGCTGCACGTAACGGTTCGCCTGGGGGACGTGCCGCTCCATCTCGTGAACGTGTACGCCCCTCATCCCGGCCCGCAGCAAACGCGCTTCTTTGAAGAGGTGTCCGCTCTTCTTGGCTCCGTCGACGTCGGCGACTGCATTGTCCTCGGGGGGGATTTTAACTGCACCCTCGAGGCGAGGGACCGCTCCGGTGCCCCGCAGTGCATGACGGCGATGGAGAAGTTGAGGGACCTGGTCGGGTCCTTCGACTTGGTGGACGTCTGGCGAAATCTCCACCCCGACTCCAGCGCCTTTACTTGGGTGAGGCCTGGAGTTGGATGGTCTAGAGTCGACCGCCTTTACGTGTCTCGGGCGTACGTTTCCTGCGTCCCGGCGGCCTCCATGCGGCCGGTGCCGTGTTCGGACCACCACCTGGTGTGGGCGGAGCTCGCTTCGCTCCGCGCGAAGACGGGGTCCGCGTACTGGCACTTTAACAACCGGCTGCTGGAGGACGTGCGGTTCCAGGACTCGTTCCGTCGATTCTGGTCCGACTGGAGAAGGAAGCAGGGGGGCTTCCCCTCCTTGAGGCTATGGTGGGACGTGGGCAAGGCTCACGTCCGCGTCTTCTGTCAAGAGTACGCGAGGGGGTCGACCAAGAGGCGGGCGGCCAGAGTCGGGCGCCTAGAAAAAGAGGTGCTCGACCTGGAAGCCCGTCTCGGTCAAGTCGTCCAGGACCCGGCCCTGCGGACGGTGTACGAAGCGAAGAAGGCCGCGCTGAAGGACCTGCAGCTCGTCGGGTCCCGAGGCGCGTTCGTGAGGTCGCGGATCCGGTTCCTGCGGGATCTGGACCGCGGCTCCCCCTTCTTCTACTCGCTGGAAAAAAGGCAGAGTGTCCGTAAGCAGCTCTTGACGCTGCTGGCCGACGACGGCTCTCTCGTCTCGGAGCCGGAGGGCGTCAACAACAGGGTCCGTGAATATTACGGGGCTCTGTTCTCTCCGGATCCGTCCAGCGAGGAAGCGCGTAGAGTTTTGTGGGAGGACCTGCCGAAGGTCAGCCCGGAGGGCGCCGAAAATCTGGAAGCTCCGCTAAGCCTGGCGGAGCTGACCGGTGCCCTCGCCCGGCTCTCGAGGGGAAAATCCCCGGGGCTGGACGGGCTGACCGTGGAGTTCCACAGGGCGTTCTGGGACGTCCTGGGGAGCGACTACGCGCGGGTCCTGGGGGAAAGTCTGGCGACCGGGGAGATGCCCCTCTCTTGGCGCAGGGCAGTCATCGTCCTGCTGCCTAAGAAGGGCGATCTCCGCCTCCTTAAGAACTGGCGCCCGGTCTCCCTCCTCAGCACGGACTACAAAATCTTCGCCAGGGCGATGTCTGCTCGCCTTGGTGCCGTGCTGGACCACATGATTCACCCCGACCAGTCATACACGGTCCCGGGCCGGACGATCCACGACAACATCCATCTGGTCCGGGACCTCATCCATTGCTCCCAGGAGGCTGGTCTGTCGGTCGCCTTCCTATCCCTCGACCAAGAGAAGGCGTTCGACAGGGTGGATCACGACTATCTGCTCGGAACTCTGCGCGCTTTCGGGTTCGGGACGCATTTCGTCGCCCGGATCCGACTTTTGTACGCCGCCGCGGAGTGTCTGATTAAGGTTAACGGGTCCTTGACGGCGCCCCTTCGCTTTAGGAGAGGGGTGCGCCAGGGATGCCCCATGTCCGGCCAGTTATACGCCGTTTGCGTGGAGCCTTTCCTGCGCCTCTTGCGGACGAGGTTGACGGGACTGGCTCTGCAAGGGCCGGGCGTGGAGGTCGTCCTCTCGGCTTACGCCGATGACGTGCTCCTCGCGGTAGAGGATCCCGCTGACCTGCGGAGGATGCGTGAGTGCCAGGAGATTTACTCGGCCGCGTCCTCCGCCAGGATCAACTGGGAGAAATGTTCCGGACTCCTGGTGGGTCAGTGGCGGGTGGACTCCCTGCCGGAGGAGCTCAGGCCTTTTGCCTGGAGCACGACCCATCTCCTCTATCTGGGAGTCTACCTTAGCCCCGACGAGGAAGCCTGGCCGGCGAACTGGCAGGAGCTGGAGGCCAAGGTCGCCGCTCGCCTAGGGCGCTGGACAGGACTGCTCCGAGTGCTGTCCTACAGGGGTCGAGCGCTAGTCATAAACCAGCTGGTGGCCGCAATGCTGTGGTACCGGCTGGTCACTTTGACCCCTCCCCCTGCGTTTGTCGCCAAGATACAGAAGAAGCTGGTGGACTTCTTCTGGAACAACAGGAAGCACTGGGTCTCTGTCGCGGTCTTGAGTCTCCCGCTTGAGGAGGGCGGTCAGTCGTTGGTGTGCGTCAGCGCCCAGCTCGCGACTTTCCGTCTTCAGACCCTGCAGAGATACCTTTACGTCGAGCCCCCTCCTAGGTGGTGTGCTCTGGCGAGGTATTTCTTCCGCCAGCAGCTCGACCTCAATTATGACACGCAGCTCCTGTTTGTGAACTTGGGGGGTGCCAGGACCGCCCTCCGGGAGCTGCCTGTCTTTTACAGGGAACTCATCAGGGTCTGGAACAAAGTCTCCACCAAGCGCAGCTCTCCGCCGGCTGGAGTGGCGGCCGTCCTGCAGGAGCCGCTGCTCGGGAATCCGTACCTCCACGGCCGAGGCTTCATGTGGCGGTCGGAAGAGAGGGCTGTGGCTGGTGAGGTGACCAGGGTCAGGGACCTGCTCGATGGCGGAGGAGCGGGCTGGATGGCGCCAGTCACGCTGGCGCGGCGCCTAAATTCTGCCAACGTCCGCCGCGCGGCCGATGCCATCGAGTCGCTAAAAACAGCTCTGGGCCCTGACTCCGTTAGGTGCATCGAGGAGGCTCAAGCACGTGGGGAGATCCCGTCCGAACTGACCCCCGTCCGGACGGAATTCCTCATCGGCGCCAAACCCCGGAACCTCCCTCGGGGGCCGGCGCCTCACAACTTGAGCCGCCTCGGGGAAATCCCCTCCGTGCCTTTCAGTTCCGCGCGGAGGGGTTTCCTGTACGGGCTGCTCATGCACACCCTCAACTTTGCCATCCTCGCCGGCCGTCCGGACACGCCATGGCGTACCATCTTGCCGTCCGGAGGAGGCGGGGGTCCCCGATGGAGGGCACTCTACGCGGGGGTCCTCCCACTATTCATCGGGGACTTGGCCTGGAGGGTGGTGCACGGAGCAGTGCCGTGCAACAAATTTTTAAGCCGGTTCACGGACTCCCAGGCCGCCTGCAATTTCTGCGGTCTGGAGGAGTCCGTGTTCCATGTTTTTATTGAGTGCACAAGGTTGCAGCCCCTGTTCCATTATTTGAAGGGGCTGCTCCTGAAATTCTGGCTGCACTTCAGTCCCACTCTCCTGATCTTTGGGCACCCTGTGCGGAGGGGAGCGGGTAGGTCCGAAGGCCTCCTCGTAGGACTGCTCCTGGGCACGGCCAAGGGTGCCATCAGCCGGTCCAGGCAGCGGGCGGTCGAGGGGGTCGTTCAACCTGACTGCCTGCCTCTCTTCCGCTCTTACATCCGGGCCAGGGTGTCCTTGGAGATGGAGCACGCGGTGTCCACCGGTACGCTCGCGGCCTTCCGCGAGAGGTGGGCACCGGAGGGACTGGAGTGCATCATCACGCCCGGCAACCAAATTTTAATTTGATTTTACGTTTTAAAGTTAATTTGTTTTAATTGCCGGTGCTTTTAGTGTCCCCCTCTCCTTTTATAGGGGGCACTGGAAAAAGGAAAAATTTGATTTTAGTGCCCCAAAAAAAAAACACAAAAAAATAAATAAAAAAGGGGCCTTGTAAATGTCTTGTGTGTGTCATCCAGGTCGGGTGGCACGGATACATGTTTTATGTTTTTGCAGGTGAACTCCAAAAAGAGTTTCAAGCACAAGGGACCAATCGTGAAGCTGTGGAGGCGTGTCCTGCTCAGTTGGAGCTGTGAGCAGTGAGAGGAGCTGCTAGCAACTTGAGCTCCTGCCTGGAGAGCCCTGAGACCAGCCCAGGAACAGAAGGAAGGAGGGGGCTTCACCTTCAAACTTTTATCCAGAGGGAGAGGAGGAGAAAAGAAAACTTTAAACATCTTTACCATTCTGCAAGGAGTTGGAGAGAGGGGGAAAAGACCAACAACATCCAGTGTGGAAGGAGGGAGACTCAACTACTCTACAGGTGGGTGTGGGTGCATTTCCCCAAACAGACTTTGTTGTATCGGTGGGGGGAGGAAAGAAGACCACTGAGGGCCGGAACATCGCGGGGGGTGTGTGTGTGTGTGGTAGTGTGCGTGGGGGCCGTGCTTACAACTAGGCCCCCCCCCCACAATTGGAACCCCCCCCACCCCCCACATTTGCCTAGCCTGGGATAGCTGGAGCTACCAGGCTGAAGATTTTCATTAATCACCCAATTAAAGATCGTTAGGAGTGCCTGGTGGCTCCAGCTACCCCAGGTGAAGACATCTTCTCCCCCCACCTGAAGACCACCCCAAAGACTTTTGTGTTTTGCCATCTGGGGAGTGCACCCACCCACAGCTGCGAGGGGAGACCTGCCCTCGCAGTCCCCCCCCCTTCCCACCCCCCTCTCTCTTTCTCTGCTACTCTGTTTCTCCCCTCTCTCTCTGAGGCCTCTTCCTTCCAAATTTACAAAAAAAAAAACAAAAAACAAAACCAATTAAGACAACTGAGCAGAGGGAGCAAGGCCTCTCCCCAATTGTCAACGAGGGGAGAGGTACCTCGTTAAGAGCTCCTCTGCTTCAGTCTTTTAGATAAGAGGCCTAATTAAGACCATTAAGGCCTGTGACTTTGGGGTGGGTGTAGCCCTTAAAGGGACCCCGTGATGGCGACCCCATCCACGCCGGTGGCAGGGCCAGCAAGGACGTATGCGCAGGCGGTGTCCACATCCACGGCACCTCCTGCGCCACCCGCTGCCCTGCCACCATTCAGACTTATAACCAGGAAACACGGGGTCAAGAGCTACACTCACCCCACAATGAGCATTGAGGAGTGCGTGCGGGCGATGGCTGGGGTAGTCGGCCCCTCGGCCATTGTCGCAGCCTCCAAGATGTCTGGGAAGGCCGTGTTCTTCCTGGGGTCGGAGCGGGCGGTGTCCCTGGCCCTTGAAAAGGGGCTCACGGTGGGCGGGACGTTCCTGCCGGTGGACCCTCTCGAGGCCACCGCGCAGAGGGTCATCGTTTCAAACGTCCCGCCCTTTGTTTCCGCTGAGCTCCTCCTCCCTCACCTACAACAACTGGGGGAGGTAAGGTCGGGGATCAACCCCATACCGCTCGGCCTCAGGGAGAACAGCCTGCGCCACGTGTTCTCCTTCCGCCGCCAGCTCTTTGTCCGGCTGGCGCGGGAGGAGACGACGGAAGGTCATTTTAATGTGGTGCACGAGGGGACTGCCTACCGCGTCTTCTGGACGTCGGACGGCGTGCGGTGCCATGCCTGCAGGGAGGTGGGGCACGTTCGCAAGAACTGCCCCGCCTCCAAGGCCGCCAAACCACCGAAGGCGGCCAAGGCTGGCGCCGCCGCCACCCCTCCCCCTAGTTGCGTCCGCGTGCCGGGAGCCATGGGTGCGCGGGCATCGTCGGAGGCCTTTGTTTTCAGGGCCTCCGGCGGGGGGGAGGGAGAGCGTCCGACCGGAAAGAAGGCGCGGAAGAAGACAAAACATCAAGAGGCGGGTCCCCTCAGTGCGCCGGATAATTTGACCACCGCGCTCAGCCCAACCCCGTCACCGGCGAGCGCGGGGTGCCCCGAGCCCGTGCCCGAGCCCTTGAATACCACCACAGAGGGGCCCAGGCGCGGGCAAGAAAAGGAAAAGGGGGGGGCGGAGCGGGAGGCCTCGGCAGACATGGAGGTCTCCCTGACTCCGCGCGCCCCCAGGAACAAAAAGAGGCACCGCCCCAATGAGGCGGAGGGGGAACAACATCCCTCCGCGGAGGAGGCGGTGCCCGCCGCGTGTCCCGCGTCCCCCACCAGCGCCCCCAAATTGCGCTGCAGGCGCGAGGAGTCTTTCCCCGGGGAGGGTGAGACAGTTGAGGCTGCCCAGCCGCTGCCTCCCGGGGATGGAGTGGAAGATCTGCCTGTCGTGGGGGGCGTGGGGACCGCGGAGGAATGCGTAGCCGCCGGGCCGGGCGTCCCGGGGACTGAGGCGGGCGAGGCCGAAAAGGCCGAACCTGAGCCCGCCCAGCTATTACCCAACTTCCCCCGGGATTTGCTCGACCCGGCAGAGAATGAAACAAATAATTATGACACTGTAGATGCTGGGCCGGGGGGTGGCAGCGGGGAGGGGGAGGAACACCCACCCTCGCCCCTTACTTTGGAGCTGGAGCACTTGGAGGGCCTGGGGATTTCCTATGGCCGGGTCTCTCCTTGTTCTCCGGTTCCTGGGGCGGAGGGGGAACCCCTTCCGCTGTCATTTCCCGACCCAGCACCATTTTTAAAAGAGCCCAGTGGGGACTCCTCTGCCGACGATCCTGGGGGTGGGATCGGGGCAGTGCCAGGGCCGGTTGGAGCGGCCGGTTCATTTGCCGTACCTTGTGCGGTCGATGGGCCGGCTGCTGGCGGCCACCTCCCGGAGGAGGACGGGGACTCGGTGGGGGACGCGGGTGAAGACCTAGAGACCACCGCCAGGGAGGCGGTGGATCTGCTCGCGGCCGCCGCTGAGGCCCTCCTCGTTCCTGCAAAGGAACTCCGGGACTTTTTGGCCCAGAGCCGGGGTCGCCGCGACCAAGCCCGACTGGCCCTGGAAAAATGGTCCGAGCCGGAGCTGATCAAGGGGTCCGTCCGCGCCGCCGTTAAAACCTTGGCCGCGGGCGGGCCCTTGACAAAGGAGCAGCACCTTGAGCTGCGCGAGCTCGAGGGACTCCTCGCTGGGCTGCGGAGGGAGCGGAGTTCAACAAAAGACTCCGCTCCCTCCCCCACAATAGGTTAAGGTAGAGGTTGCACTATGCTTTTGTCATGAAGATAACCATAGCCAGCCTCAACATCAACGGCGGCAGAGGGGCACGCCGTAGATTTGACAATTTTTCGCTCCTGCGGGAGGGGAAATATGCGGTGTGCTTCCTGCAAGAAACCCACACCGTTCCGGGAGACGAAGCCACGTGGCTCCTGGAATGGCAAGGAGAGGTCCGCATGAGCCACCTCACCGCCATTTCTAGTGGGGTGGCCATCTTGCTGGGCCCGCATTTTCAGCCGGAGATCTTGGGGGTCGAGGAGCCCGTGCCAGGCCGCTTGCTGCACGTAACGGTTCGCCTGGGGGACGTGCCGCTCCATCTCGTGAACGTGTACGCCCCTCATCCCGGCCCGCAGCAAACGCGCTTCTTTGAAGAGGTGTCCGCTCTTCTTGGCTCCGTCGACGTCGGCGACTGCATTGTCCTCGGGGGGGATTTTAACTGCACCCTCGAGGCGAGGGACCGCTCCGGTGCCCCGCAGTGCATGACGGCGATGGAGAAGTTGAGGGACCTGGTCGGGTCCTTCGACTTGGTGGACGTCTGGCGAAATCTCCACCCCGACTCCAGCGCCTTTACTTGGGTGAGGCCTGGAGTTGGATGGTCTAGAGTCGACCGCCTTTACGTGTCTCGGGCGTACGTTTCCTGCGTCCCGGCGGCCTCCATGCGGCCGGTGCCGTGTTCGGACCACCACCTGGTGTGGGCGGAGCTCGCTTCGCTCCGCGCGAAGACGGGGTCCGCGTACTGGCACTTTAACAACCGGCTGCTGGAGGACGTGCGGTTCCAGGACTCGTTCCGTCGATTCTGGTCCGACTGGAGAAGGAAGCAGGGGGGCTTCCCCTCCTTGAGGCTATGGTGGGACGTGGGCAAGGCTCACGTCCGCGTCTTCTGTCAAGAGTACGCGAGGGGGTCGACCAAGAGGCGGGCGGCCAGAGTCGGGCGCCTAGAAAAAGAGGTGCTCGACCTGGAAGCCCGTCTCGGTCAAGTCGTCCAGGACCCGGCCCTGCGGACGGTGTACGAAGCGAAGAAGGCCGCGCTGAAGGACCTGCAGCTCGTCGGGTCCCGAGGCGCGTTCGTGAGGTCGCGGATCCGGTTCCTGCGGGATCTGGACCGCGGCTCCCCCTTCTTCTACTCGCTGGAAAAAAGGCAGAGTGTCCGTAAGCAGCTCTTGACGCTGCTGGCCGACGACGGCTCTCTCGTCTCGGAGCCGGAGGGCGTCAACAACAGGGTCCGTGAATATTACGGGGCTCTGTTCTCTCCGGATCCGTCCAGCGAGGAAGCGCGTAGAGTTTTGTGGGAGGACCTGCCGAAGGTCAGCCCGGAGGGCGCCGAAAATCTGGAAGCTCCGCTAAGCCTGGCGGAGCTGACCGGTGCCCTCGCCCGGCTCTCGAGGGGAAAATCCCCGGGGCTGGACGGGCTGACCGTGGAGTTCCACAGGGCGTTCTGGGACGTCCTGGGGAGCGACTACGCGCGGGTCCTGGGGGAAAGTCTGGCGACCGGGGAGATGCCCCTCTCTTGGCGCAGGGCAGTCATCGTCCTGCTGCCTAAGAAGGGCGATCTCCGCCTCCTTAAGAACTGGCGCCCGGTCTCCCTCCTCAGCACGGACTACAAAATCTTCGCCAGGGCGATGTCTGCTCGCCTTGGTGCCGTGCTGGACCACATGATTCACCCCGACCAGTCATACACGGTCCCGGGCCGGACGATCCACGACAACATCCATCTGGTCCGGGACCTCATCCATTGCTCCCAGGAGGCTGGTCTGTCGGTCGCCTTCCTATCCCTCGACCAAGAGAAGGCGTTCGACAGGGTGGATCACGACTATCTGCTCGGAACTCTGCGCGCTTTCGGGTTCGGGACGCATTTCGTCGCCCGGATCCGACTTTTGTACGCCGCCGCGGAGTGTCTGATTAAGGTTAACGGGTCCTTGACGGCGCCCCTTCGCTTTAGGAGAGGGGTGCGCCAGGGATGCCCCATGTCCGGCCAGTTATACGCCGTTTGCGTGGAGCCTTTCCTGCGCCTCTTGCGGACGAGGTTGACGGGACTGGCTCTGCAAGGGCCGGGCGTGGAGGTCGTCCTCTCGGCTTACGCCGATGACGTGCTCCTCGCGGTAGAGGATCCCGCTGACCTGCGGAGGATGCGTGAGTGCCAGGAGATTTACTCGGCCGCGTCCTCCGCCAGGATCAACTGGGAGAAATGTTCCGGACTCCTGGTGGGTCAGTGGCGGGTGGACTCCCTGCCGGAGGAGCTCAGGCCTTTTGCCTGGAGCACGACCCATCTCCTCTATCTGGGAGTCTACCTTAGCCCCGACGAGGAAGCCTGGCCGGCGAACTGGCAGGAGCTGGAGGCCAAGGTCGCCGCTCGCCTAGGGCGCTGGACAGGACTGCTCCGAGTGCTGTCCTACAGGGGTCGAGCGCTAGTCATAAACCAGCTGGTGGCCGCAATGCTGTGGTACCGGCTGGTCACTTTGACCCCTCCCCCTGCGTTTGTCGCCAAGATACAGAAGAAGCTGGTGGACTTCTTCTGGAACAACAGGAAGCACTGGGTCTCTGTCGCGGTCTTGAGTCTCCCGCTTGAGGAGGGCGGTCAGTCGTTGGTGTGCGTCAGCGCCCAGCTCGCGACTTTCCGTCTTCAGACCCTGCAGAGATACCTTTACGTCGAGCCCCCTCCTAGGTGGTGTGCTCTGGCGAGGTATTTCTTCCGCCAGCAGCTCGACCTCAATTATGACACGCAGCTCCTGTTTGTGAACTTGGGGGGTGCCAGGACCGCCCTCCGGGAGCTGCCTGTCTTTTACAGGGAACTCATCAGGGTCTGGAACAAAGTCTCCACCAAGCGCAGCTCTCCGCCGGCTGGAGTGGCGGCCGTCCTGCAGGAGCCGCTGCTCGGGAATCCGTACCTCCACGGCCGAGGCTTCATGTGGCGGTCGGAAGAGAGGGCTGTGGCTGGTGAGGTGACCAGGGTCAGGGACCTGCTCGATGGCGGAGGAGCGGGCTGGATGGCGCCAGTCACGCTGGCGCGGCGCCTAAATTCTGCCAACGTCCGCCGCGCGGCCGATGCCATCGAGTCGCTAAAAACAGCTCTGGGCCCTGACTCCGTTAGGTGCATCGAGGAGGCTCAAGCACGTGGGGAGATCCCGTCCGAACTGACCCCCGTCCGGACGGAATTCCTCATCGGCGCCAAACCCCGGAACCTCCCTCGGGGGCCGGCGCCTCACAACTTGAGCCGCCTCGGGGAAATCCCCTCCGTGCCTTTCAGTTCCGCGCGGAGGGGTTTCCTGTACGGGCTGCTCATGCACACCCTCAACTTTGCCATCCTCGCCGGCCGTCCGGACACGCCATGGCGTACCATCTTGCCGTCCGGAGGAGGCGGGGGTCCCCGATGGAGGGCACTCTACGCGGGGGTCCTCCCACTATTCATCGGGGACTTGGCCTGGAGGGTGGTGCACGGAGCAGTGCCGTGCAACAAATTTTTAAGCCGGTTCACGGACTCCCAGGCCGCCTGCAATTTCTGCGGTCTGGAGGAGTCCGTGTTCCATGTTTTTATTGAGTGCACAAGGTTGCAGCCCCTGTTCCATTATTTGAAGGGGCTGCTCCTGAAATTCTGGCTGCACTTCAGTCCCACTCTCCTGATCTTTGGGCACCCTGTGCGGAGGGGAGCGGGTAGGTCCGAAGGCCTCCTCGTAGGACTGCTCCTGGGCACGGCCAAGGGTGCCATCAGCCGGTCCAGGCAGCGGGCGGTCGAGGGGGTCGTTCAACCTGACTGCCTGCCTCTCTTCCGCTCTTACATCCGGGCCAGGGTGTCCTTGGAGATGGAGCACGCGGTGTCCACCGGTACGCTCGCGGCCTTCCGCGAGAGGTGGGCACCGGAGGGACTGGAGTGCATCATCACGCCCGGCAACCAAATTTTAATTTGATTTTACGTTTTAAAGTTAATTTGTTTTAATTGCCGGTGCTTTTAGTGTCCCCCTCTCCTTTTATAGGGGGCACTGGAAAAAGGAAAAATTTGATTTTAGTGCCCCAAAAAAAAAACACAAAAAAATAAATAAAAAAGGGGCCTTGTAAATGTCTTGTGTGTGTCATCCAGGTCGGGTGGCACGGATACATGTTTTATGTTTTTGCAGGTGAACTCCAAAAAGAGTTTCAAGCACAAGGGACCAATCGTGAAGCTGTGGAGGCGTGTCCTGCTCAGTTGGAGCTGTGAGCAGTGAGAGGAGCTGCTAGCAACTTGAGCTCCTGCCTGGAGAGCCCTGAGACCAGCCCAGGAACAGAAGGAAGGAGGGGGCTTCACCTTCAAACTTTTATCCAGAGGGAGAGGAGGAGAAAAGAAAACTTTAAACATCTTTACCATTCTGCAAGGAGTTGGAGAGAGGGGGAAAAGACCAACAACATCCAGTGTGGAAGGAGGGAGACTCAACTACTCTACAGGTGGGTGTGGGTGCATTTCCCCAAACAGACTTTGTTGTATCGGTGGGGGGAGGAAAGAAGACCACTGAGGGCCGGAACATCGCGGGGGGTGTGTGTGTGTGTGGTAGTGTGCGTGGGGGCCGTGCTTACAACTAGGCCCCCCCCCCACAATTGGAACCCCCCCCACCCCCCACATTTGCCTAGCCTGGGATAGCTGGAGCTACCAGGCTGAAGATTTTCATTAATCACCCAATTAAAGATCGTTAGGAGTGCCTGGTGGCTCCAGCTACCCCAGGTGAAGACATCTTCTCCCCCCACCTGAAGACCACCCCAAAGACTTTTGTGTTTTGCCATCTGGGGAGTGCACCCACCCACAGCTGCGAGGGGAGACCTGCCCTCGCAGTCCCCCCCCCTTCCCACCCCCCTCTCTCTTTCTCTGCTACTCTGTTTCTCCCCTCTCTCTCTGAGGCCTCTTCCTTCCAAATTTACAAAAAAAAAAACAAAAAACAAAACCAATTAAGACAACTGAGCAGAGGGAGCAAGGCCTCTCCCCAATTGTCAACGAGGGGAGAGGTACCTCGTTAAGAGCTCCTCTGCTTCAGTCTTTTAGATAAGAGGCCTAATTAAGACCATTAAGGCCTGTGACTTTGGGGTGGGTGTAGCCCTTAAAGGGACCCCGTGATGGCGACCCCATCCACGCCGGTGGCAGGGCCAGCAAGGACGTATGCGCAGGCGGTGTCCACATCCACGGCACCTCCTGCGCCACCCGCTGCCCTGCCACCATTCAGACTTATAACCAGGAAACACGGGGTCAAGAGCTACACTCACCCCACAATGAGCATTGAGGAGTGCGTGCGGGCGATGGCTGGGGTAGTCGGCCCCTCGGCCATTGTCGCAGCCTCCAAGATGTCTGGGAAGGCCGTGTTCTTCCTGGGGTCGGAGCGGGCGGTGTCCCTGGCCCTTGAAAAGGGGCTCACGGTGGGCGGGACGTTCCTGCCGGTGGACCCTCTCGAGGCCACCGCGCAGAGGGTCATCGTTTCAAACGTCCCGCCCTTTGTTTCCGCTGAGCTCCTCCTCCCTCACCTACAACAACTGGGGGAGGTAAGGTCGGGGATCAACCCCATACCGCTCGGCCTCAGGGAGAACAGCCTGCGCCACGTGTTCTCCTTCCGCCGCCAGCTCTTTGTCCGGCTGGCGCGGGAGGAGACGACGGAAGGTCATTTTAATGTGGTGCACGAGGGGACTGCCTACCGCGTCTTCTGGACGTCGGACGGCGTGCGGTGCCATGCCTGCAGGGAGGTGGGGCACGTTCGCAAGAACTGCCCCGCCTCCAAGGCCGCCAAACCACCGAAGGCGGCCAAGGCTGGCGCCGCCGCCACCCCTCCCCCTAGTTGCGTCCGCGTGCCGGGAGCCATGGGTGCGCGGGCATCGTCGGAGGCCTTTGTTTTCAGGGCCTCCGGCGGGGGGGAGGGAGAGCGTCCGACCGGAAAGAAGGCGCGGAAGAAGACAAAACATCAAGAGGCGGGTCCCCTCAGTGCGCCGGATAATTTGACCACCGCGCTCAGCCCAACCCCGTCACCGGCGAGCGCGGGGTGCCCCGAGCCCGTGCCCGAGCCCTTGAATACCACCACAGAGGGGCCCAGGCGCGGGCAAGAAAAGGAAAAGGGGGGGGCGGAGCGGGAGGCCTCGGCAGACATGGAGGTCTCCCTGACTCCGCGCGCCCCCAGGAACAAAAAGAGGCACCGCCCCAATGAGGCGGAGGGGGAACAACATCCCTCCGCGGAGGAGGCGGTGCCCGCCGCGTGTCCCGCGTCCCCCACCAGCGCCCCCAAATTGCGCTGCAGGCGCGAGGAGTCTTTCCCCGGGGAGGGTGAGACAGTTGAGGCTGCCCAGCCTCTGCCTCCCGGGGATGGAGTGGAAGATCTGCCTGTCGTGGGGGGCGTGGGGACCGCGGAGGAATGCGTAGCCGCCGGGCCGGGCGTCCCGGGGACTGAGGCGGGCGAGGCCGAAAAGGCCGAACCTGAGCCCGCCCAGCCAATACACAACTTACCCCGGGATTTGCTCGACCCGGCAGAGAATGAAACAAATAATTATGACACTGTAGATGCTGGGCCGGGGGGTGGCAGCGGGGAGGGGGAGGAACACCCACCCTCGCCCCTTACTTTGGAGCTGGAGCACTTGGAGGGCCTGGGGATTTCCTATGGCCGGGTCTCTCCTTGTTCTCTGGTTCCTGGGGCGGAGGGGGAACCCCTTCCGCTTTCATTTCCCGACCCAGCACCATTTTTAAAAGAGCCCAGTGGGGACTCCTCTGCCGACGATCCTGGGGGTGGGATCGGGGCAGTGCCAGGGCCGGTTGGAGCGGCCGGTTCATTTGCCGTACCTTGTGCGGTCGATGGGCCGGCTGCTGGCGGCCACCTCCCGGAGGAGGACGGGGACTCGGTGGGGGACGCGGGTGAAGACCTAGAGACCACCGCCAGGGAGGCGGTGGATCTGCTCGCGGCCGCCGCTGAGGCCCTCCTCGTTCCTGCAAAGGAACTCCGGGACTTTTTGGCCCAGAGCCGGGGTCGCCGCGACCAAGCCCGACTGGCCCTGGAAAAATGGTCCGAGCCGGAGCTGATCAAGGGGTCCGTCCGCGCCGCCGTTAAAACCTTGGCCGCGGGCGGGCCCTTGACAAAGGAGCAGCACCTTGAGCTGCGCGAGCTCGAGGGACTCCTCGCTGGGCTGCGGAGGGAGCGGAGTTCAACAAAAGACTCCGCTCCCTCCCCCACAATAGGTTAAGGTAGAGGTTGCACTATGCTTTTGTCATGAAGATAACCATAGCCAGCCTCAACATCAACGGCGGCAGAGGGGCACGCCGTAGATTTGACAATTTTTCGCTCCTGCGGGAGGGGAAATATGCGGTGTGCTTCCTGCAAGAAACCCACACCGTTCCGGGAGACGAAGCCACGTGGCTCCTGGAATGGCAAGGAGAGGTCCGCATGAGCCACCTCACCGCCATTTCTAGTGGGGTGGCCATCTTGCTGGGCCCGCATTTTCAGCCGGAGATCTTGGGGGTCGAGGAGCCCGTGCCAGGCCGCTTGCTGCACGTAACGGTTCGCCTGGGGGACGTGCCGCTCCATCTCGTGAACGTGTACGCCCCTCATCCCGGCCCGCAGCAAACGCGCTTCTTTGAAGAGGTGTCCGCTCTTCTTGGCTCCGTCGACGTCGGCGACTGCATTGTCCTCGGGGGGGATTTTAACTGCACCCTCGAGGCGAGGGACCGCTCCGGTGCCCCGCAGTGCATGACGGCGATGGAGAAGTTGAGGGACCTGGTCGGGTCCTTCGACTTGGTGGACGTCTGGCGAAATCTCCACCCCGACTCCAGCGCCTTTACTTGGGTGAGGCCTGGAGTTGGATGGTCTAGAGTCGACCGCCTTTACGTGTCTCGGGCGTACGTTTCCTGCGTCCCGGCGGCCTCCATGCGGCCGGTGCCGTGTTCGGACCACCACCTGGTGTGGGCGGAGCTCGCTTCGCTCCGCGCGAAGACGGGGTCCGCGTACTGGCACTTTAACAACCGGCTGCTGGAGGACGTGCGGTTCCAGGACTCGTTCCGTCGATTCTGGTCCGACTGGAGAAGGAAGCAGGGGGGCTTCCCCTCCTTGAGGCTATGGTGGGACGTGGGCAAGGCTCAC
The DNA here is from genome assembly GCF_044704955.1 of Pristiophorus japonicus. Taxonomy (NCBI): domain Eukaryota; kingdom Metazoa; phylum Chordata; class Chondrichthyes; family Pristiophoridae; genus Pristiophorus; species Pristiophorus japonicus. The sequence continues at coordinate 44,055,047 of NC_091979.1, forward strand.
GTCCGCGTCTTCTGTCAAGAGTACGCGAGGGGGTCGACCAAGAGGCGGGCGGCCAGAGTCGGGCGCCTAGAAAAAGAGGTGCTCGACCTGGAAGCCCGTCTCGGTCAAGTCGTCCAGGACCCGGCCCTGCGGACGGTGTACGAAGCGAAGAAGGCCGCGCTGAAGGACCTGCAGCTCGTCGGGTCCCGAGGCGCGTTCGTGAGGTCGCGGATCCGGTTCCTGCGGGATCTGGACCGCGGCTCCCCCTTCTTCTACTCGCTGGAAAAAAGGCAGAGTGTCCGTAAGCAGCTCTTGACGCTGCTGGCCGACGACGGCTCTCTCGTCTCGGAGCCGGAGGGCGTCAACAACAGGGTCCGTGAATATTACGGGGCTCTGTTCTCTCCGGATCCGTCCAGCGAGGAAGCGCGTAGAGTTTTGTGGGAGGACCTGCCGAAGGTCAGCCCGGAGGGCGCCGAAAATCTGGAAGCTCCGCTAAGCCTGGCGGAGCTGACCGGTGCCCTCGCCCGGCTCTCGAGGGGAAAATCCCCGGGGCTGGACGGGCTGACCGTGGAGTTCCACAGGGCGTTCTGGGACGTCCTGGGGAGCGACTACGCGCGGGTCCTGGGGGAAAGTCTGGCGACCGGGGAGATGCCCCTCTCTTGGCGCAGGGCAGTCATCGTCCTGCTGCCTAAGAAGGGCGATCTCCGCCTCCTTAAGAACTGGCGCCCGGTCTCCCTCCTCAGCACGGACTACAAAATCTTCGCCAGGGCGATGTCTGCTCGCCTTGGTGCCGTGCTGGACCACATGATTCACCCCGACCAGTCATACACGGTCCCGGGCCGGACGATCCACGACAACATCCATCTGGTCCGGGACCTCATCCATTGCTCCCAGGAGGCTGGTCTGTCGGTCGCCTTCCTATCCCTCGACCAAGAGAAGGCGTTCGACAGGGTGGATCACGACTATCTGCTCGGAACTCTGCGCGCTTTCGGGTTCGGGACGCATTTCGTCGCCCGGATCCGACTTTTGTACGCCGCCGCGGAGTGTCTGATTAAGGTTAACGGGTCCTTGACGGCGCCCCTTCGCTTTAGGAGAGGGGTGCGCCAGGGATGCCCCATGTCCGGCCAGTTATACGCCGTTTGCGTGGAGCCTTTCCTGCGCCTCTTGCGGACGAGGTTGACGGGACTGGCTCTGCAAGGGCCGGGCGTGGAGGTCGTCCTCTCGGCTTACGCCGATGACGTGCTCCTCGCGGTAGAGGATCCCGCTGACCTGCGGAGGATGCGTGAGTGCCAGGAGATTTACTCGGCCGCGTCCTCCGCCAGGATCAACTGGGAGAAATGTTCCGGACTCCTGGTGGGTCAGTGGCGGGTGGACTCCCTGCCGGAGGAGCTCAGGCCTTTTGCCTGGAGCACGACCCATCTCCTCTATCTGGGAGTCTACCTTAGCCCCGACGAGGAAGCCTGGCCGGCGAACTGGCAGGAGCTGGAGGCCAAGGTCGCCGCTCGCCTAGGGCGCTGGACAGGACTGCTCCGAGTGCTGTCCTACAGGGGTCGAGCGCTAGTCATAAACCAGCTGGTGGCCGCAATGCTGTGGTACCGGCTGGTCACTTTGACCCCTCCCCCTGCGTTTGTCGCCAAGATACAGAAGAAGCTGGTGGACTTCTTCTGGAACAACAGGAAGCACTGGGTCTCTGTCGCGGTCTTGAGTCTCCCGCTTGAGGAGGGCGGTCAGTCGTTGGTGTGCGTCAGCGCCCAGCTCGCGACTTTCCGTCTTCAGACCCTGCAGAGATACCTTTACGTCGAGCCCCCTCCTAGGTGGTGTGCTCTGGCGAGGTATTTCTTCCGCCAGCAGCTCGACCTCAATTATGACACGCAGCTCCTGTTTGTGAACTTGGGGGGTGCCAGGACCGCCCTCCGGGAGCTGCCTGTCTTTTACAGGGAACTCATCAGGGTCTGGAACAAAGTCTCCACCAAGCGCAGCTCTCCGCCGGCTGGAGTGGCGGCCGTCCTGCAGGAGCCGCTGCTCGGGAATCCGTACCTCCACGGCCGAGGCTTCATGTGGCGGTCGGAAGAGAGGGCTGTGGCTGGTGAGGTGACCAGGGTCAGGGACCTGCTCGATGGCGGAGGAGCGGGCTGGATGGCGCCAGTCACGCTGGCGCGGCGCCTAAATTCTGCCAACGTCCGCCGCGCGGCCGATGCCATCGAGTCGCTAAAAACAGCTCTGGGCCCTGACTCCGTTAGGTGCATCGAGGAGGCTCAAGCACGTGGGGAGATCCCGTCCGAACTGACCCCCGTCCGGACGGAATTCCTCATCGGCGCCAAACCCCGGAACCTCCCTCGGGGGCCGGCGCCTCACAACTTGAGCCGCCTCGGGGAAATCCCCTCCGTGCCTTTCAGTTCCGCGCGGAGGGGTTTCCTGTACGGGCTGCTCCTGCACACCCTCAACTTTGCCATCCTCGCCGGCCGTCCGGACACGCCATGGCGTACCATCTTGCCGTCCGGAGGAGGCGGGGGTCCCCGATGGAGGGCACTCTACGCGGGGGTCCTCCCACTATTCATCGGGGACTTGGCCTGGAGGGTGGTGCACGGAGCAGTGCCGTGCAACAAATTTTTAAGCCGGTTCACGGACTCCCAGGCCGCCTGCAATTTCTGCGGTCTGGAGGAGTCCGTGTTCCATGTTTTTATTGAGTGCACAAGGTTGCAGCCCCTGTTCCATTATTTGAAGGGGCTGCTCCTGAAATTCTGGCTGCACTTCAGTCCCACTCTCCTGATCTTTGGGCACCCTGTGCGGAGGGGAGCGGGTAGGTCCGAAGGCCTCCTCGTAGGACTGCTCCTGGGCACGGCCAAGGGTGCCATCAGCCGGTCCAGGCAGCGGGCGGTCGAGGGGGTCGTTCAACCTGACTGCCTGCCTCTCTTCCGCTCTTACATCCGGGCCAGGGTGTCCTTGGAGATGGAGCACGCGGTGTCCACCGGTACGCTCGCGGCCTTCCGCGAGAGGTGGGCACCGGAGGGACTGGAGTGCATCATCACGCCCGGCAACCAAATTTTAATTTGATTTTACGTTTTAAAGTTAATTTGTTTTAATTGCCGGTGCTTTTAGTGTCCCCCTCTCCTTTTATAGGGGGCACTGGAAAAAGGAAAAATTTGATTTTAGTGCCCCAAAAAAAAAACACAAAAAAATAAATAAAAAAGGGGCCTTGTAAATGTCTTGTGTGTGTCATCCAGGTCGGGTGGCACGGATACATGTTTTATGTTTTTGCAGGTGAACTCCAAAAAGAGTTTCAAGCACAAGGGACCAATCGTGAAGCTGTGGAGGCGTGTCCTGCTCAGTTGGAGCTGTGAGCAGTGAGAGGAGCTGCTAGCAACTTGAGCTCCTGCCTGGAGAGCCCTGAGACCAGCCCAGGAACAGAAGGAAGGAGGGGGCTTCACCTTCAAACTTTTATCCAGAGGGAGAGGAGGAGAAAAGAAAACTTTAAACATCTTTACCATTCTGCAAGGAGTTGGAGAGAGGGGGAAAAGACCAACAACATCCAGTGTGGAAGGAGGGAGACTCAACTACTCTACAGGTGGGTGTGGGTGCATTTCCCCAAACAGACTTTGTTGTATCGGTGGGGGGAGGAAAGAAGACCACTGAGGGCCGGAACATCGCGGGGGGTGTGTGTGTGTGTGGTAGTGTGCGTGGGGGCCGTGCTTACAACTAGGCCCCCCCCCCACAATTGGAACCCCCCCCACCCCCCACATTTGCCTAGCCTGGGATAGCTGGAGCTACCAGGCTGAAGATTTTCATTAATCACCCAATTAAAGATCGTTAGGAGTGCCTGGTGGCTCCAGCTACCCCAGGTGAAGACATCTTCTCCCCCCACCTGAAGACCACCCCAAAGACTTTTGTGTTTTGCCATCTGGGGAGTGCACCCACCCACAGCTGCGAGGGGAGACCTGCCCTCGCAGTCCCCCCCCCTTCCCACCCCCCTCTCTCTTTCTCTGCTACTCTGTTTCTCCCCTCTCTCTCTGAGGCCTCTTCCTTCCAAATTTACAAAAAAAAAAACAAAAAACAAAACCAATTAAGACAACTGAGCAGAGGGAGCAAGGCCTCTCCCCAATTGTCAACGAGGGGAGAGGTACCTCGTTAAGAGCTCCTCTGCTTCAGTCTTTTAGATAAGAGGCCTAATTAAGACCATTAAGGCCTGTGACTTTGGGGTGGGTGTAGCCCTTAAAGGGACCCCGTGATGGCGACCCCATCCACGCCGGTGGCAGGGCCAGCAAGGACGTATGCGCAGGCGGTGTCCACATCCACGGCACCTCCTGCGCCACCCGCTGCCCTGCCACCATTCAGACTTATAACCAGGAAACACGGGGTCAAGAGCTACACTCACCCCACAATGAGCATTGAGGAGTGCGTGCGGGCGATGGCTGGGGTAGTCGGCCCCTCGGCCATTGTCGCAGCCTCCAAGATGTCTGGGAAGGCCGTGTTCTTCCTGGGGTCGGAGCGGGCGGTGTCCCTGGCCCTTGAAAAGGGGCTCACGGTGGGCGGGACGTTCCTGCCGGTGGACCCTCTCGAGGCCACCGCGCAGAGGGTCATCGTTTCAAACGTCCCGCCCTTTGTTTCCGCTGAGCTCCTCCTCCCTCACCTACAACAACTGGGGGAGGTAAGGTCGGGGATCAACCCCATACCGCTCGGCCTCAGGGAGAACAGCCTGCGCCACGTGTTCTCCTTCCGCCGCCAGCTCTTTGTCCGGCTGGCGCGGGAGGAGACGACGGAAGGTCATTTTAATGTGGTGCACGAGGGGACTGCCTACCGCGTCTTCTGGACGTCGGACGGCGTGCGGTGCCATGCCTGCAGGGAGGTGGGGCACGTTCGCAAGAACTGCCCCGCCTCCAAGGCCGCCAAACCACCGAAGGCGGCCAAGGCTGGCGCCGCCGCCACCCCTCCCCCTAGTTGCGTCCGCGTGCCGGGAGCCATGGGTGCGCGGGCATCGTCGGAGGCCTTTGTTTTCAGGGCCTCCGGCGGGGGGGAGGGAGAGCGTCCGACCGGAAAGAAGGCGCGGAAGAAGACAAAACATCAAGAGGCGGGTCCCCTCAGTGCGCCGGATAATTTGACCACCGCGCTCAGCCCAACCCCGTCACCGGCGAGCGCGGGGTGCCCCGAGCCCGTGCCCGAGCCCTTGAATACCACCACAGAGGGGCCCAGGCGCGGGCAAGAAAAGGAAAAGGGGGGGGCGGAGCGGGAGGCCTCGGCAGACATGGAGGTCTCCCTGACTCCGCGCGCCCCCAGGAACAAAAAGAGGCACCGCCCCAATGAGGCGGAGGGGGAACAACATCCCTCCGCGGAGGAGGCGGTGCCCGCCGCGTGTCCCGCGTCCCCCACCAGCGCCCCCAAATTGCGCTGCAGGCGCGAGGAGTCTTTCCCCGGGGAGGGTGAGACAGTTGAGGCTGCCCAGCCTCTGCCTCCCGGGGATGGAGTGGAAGATCTGCCTGTCGTGGGGGGCGTGGGGACCGCGGAGGAATGCGTAGCCGCCGGGCCGGGCGTCCCGGGGACTGAGGCGGGCGAGGCCGAAAAGGCCGAACCTGAGCCCGCCCAGCTATTACCCAACTTCCCCCGGGATTTGCTCGACCCGGCAGAGAATGAAACAAATAATTATGACACTGTAGATGCTGGGCCGGGGGGTGGCAGCGGGGAGGGGGAGGAACACCCACCCTCGCCCCTTACTTTGGAGCTGGAGCACTTGGAGGGCCTGGGGATTTCCTATGGCCGGGTCTCTCCTTGTTCTCCGGTTCCTGGGGCGGAGGGGGAACCCCTTCCGCTGTCATTTCCCGACCCAGCACCATTTTTAAAAGAGCCCAGTGGGGACTCCTCTGCCGACGATCCTGGGGGTGGGATCGGGGCAGTGCCAGGGCCGGTTGGAGCGGCCGGTTCATTTGCCGTACCTTGTGCGGTCGATGGGCCGGCTGCTGGCGGCCACCTCCCGGAGGAGGACGGGGACTCGGTGGGGGACGCGGGTGAAGACCTAGAGACCACCGCCAGGGAGGCGGTGGATCTGCTCGCGGCCGCCGCTGAGGCCCTCCTCGTTCCTGCAAAGGAACTCCGGGACTTTTTGGCCCAGAGCCGGGGTCGCCGCGACCAAGCCCGACTGGCCCTGGAAAAATGGTCCGAGCCGGAGCTGATCAAGGGGTCCGTCCGCGCCGCCGTTAAAACCTTGGCCGCGGGCGGGCCCTTGACAAAGGAGCAGCACCTTGAGCTGCGCGAGCTCGAGGGACTCCTCGCTGGGCTGCGGAGGGAGCGGAGTTCAACAAAAGACTCCGCTCCCTCCCCCACAATAGGTTAAGGTAGAGGTTGCACTATGCTTTTGTCATGAAGATAACCATAGCCAGCCTCAACATCAACGGCGGCAGAGGGGCACGCCGTAGATTTGACAATTTTTCGCTCCTGCGGGAGGGGAAATATGCGGTGTGCTTCCTGCAAGAAACCCACACCGTTCCGGGAGACGAAGCCACGTGGCTCCTGGAATGGCAAGGAGAGGTCCGCATGAGCCACCTCACCGCCATTTCTAGTGGGGTGGCCATCTTGCTGGGCCCGCATTTTCAGCCGGAGATCTTGGGGGTCGAGGAGCCCGTGCCAGGCCGCTTGCTGCACGTAACGGTTCGCCTGGGGGACGTGCCGCTCCATCTCGTGAACGTGTACGCCCCTCATCCCGGCCCGCAGCAAACGCGCTTCTTTGAAGAGGTGTCCGCTCTTCTTGGCTCCGTCGACGTCGGCGACTGCATTGTCCTCGGGGGGGATTTTAACTGCACCCTCGAGGCGAGGGACCGCTCCGGTGCCCCGCAGTGCATGACGGCGATGGAGAAGTTGAGGGACCTGGTCGGGTCCTTCGACTTGGTGGACGTCTGGCGAAATCTCCACCCCGACTCCAGCGCCTTTACTTGGGTGAGGCCTGGAGTTGGATGGTCCAGAGTCGACCGCCTTTACGTGTCTCGGGCGTACGTTTCCTGCGTCCCGGCGGCCTCCATGCGGCCGGTGCCGTGTTCGGACCACCACCTGGTGTGGGCGGAGCTCGCTTCGCTCCGCGCGAGGACGGGGTCCGCGTACTGGCACTTTAACAACCGGCTGCTGGAGGACGTGCGGTTCCAGGACTCGTTCCGTCGATTCTGGTCCGACTGGAGAAGGAAGCAGGGGGGCTTCCCCTCCTTGAGGCTATGGTGGGACGTGGGCAAGGCTCACGTCCGCGTCTTCTGTCAAGAGTACGCGAGGGGGTCGACCAAGAGGCGGGCGGCCAGAGTCGGGCGCCTAGAAAAAGAGGTGCTCGACCTGGAAGCCCGTCTCGGTCAAGTCGTCCAGGACCCGGCCCTGCGGACGGTGTACGAAGCGAAGAAGGCCGCGCTGAAGGACCTGCAGCTCGTCGGGTCCCGAGGCGCGTTCGTGAGGTCGCGGATCCGGTTCCTGCGGGATCTGGACCGCGGCTCCCCCTTCTTCTACTCGCTGGAAAAAAGGCAGAGTGTCCGTAAGCAGCTCTTGACGCTGCTGGCCGACGACGGCTCTCTCGTCTCGGATCCGGAGGGCGTCAACAACAGGGTCCGTGAATATTACGGGGCTCTGTTCTCTCCGGATCCGTCCAGCGAGGAAGCGCGTAGAGTTTTGTGGGAGGACCTGCCGAAGGTCGGCCCGGAGGGCGCCGAAAATCTGGAAGCTCCGCTAAGCCTGGCGGAGCTGACCGGTGCCCTCGCCCGGCTCTCGAGGGGAAAATCCCCGGGGCTGGACGGGCTGACCGTGGAGTTCCACAGGGCGTTCTGGGACGTCCTGGGGAGCGACTACGCGCGGGTCCTGGGGGAAAGTCTGGCGACCGGGGAGATGCCCCTCTCTTGGCGCAGGGCAGTCATCGTCCTGCTGCCTAAGAAGGGCGATCTCCGCCTCCTTAAGAACTGGCGCCCGGTCTCCCTCCTCAGCACGGACTACAAAATCTTCGCCAGGGCGATGTCTGCTCGCCTTGGTGCCGTGCTGGACCACATGATCCACCCCGACCAGTCATACACGGTCCCGGGCCGGACGATCCACGATAACATCCATCTGGTCCGGGACCTCATCCATTGCTCCCAGGAGGCTGGTCTGTCGGTCGCCTTCCTATCCCTCGACCAAGAGAAGGCGTTCGACAGGGTGGATCACGACTATCTGCTCGGAACTCTGCGCGCTTTCGGGTTCGGGACGCATTTCGTCGCCCGGATCCGACTTTTGTACGCCGCCGCGGAGTGTCTGATTAAGGTTAACGGGTCCTTGACGGCGCCCCTTCGCTTTAGGAGAGGGGTGCGCCAGGGATGCCCCATGTCCGGCCAGTTATACGCCGTTTGCGTGGAGCCTTTCCTGCGCCTCTTGCGGACGAGGTTGACGGGACTGGCTCTGCAAGGGCCGGGCGTGGAGGTCGTCCTCTCGGCTTACGCCGATGACGTGCTCCTCGCGGTAGAGGATCCCGCTGACCTGCGGAGGATGCGTGAGTGCCAGGAGATTTACTCGGCCGCGTCCTCCGCCAGGATCAACTGGGAGAAATGTTCCGGACTCCTGGTGGGTCAGTGGCGGGTGGACTCCCTGCCGGAGGAGCTCAGGCCTTTTGCCTGGAGCACGACCCATCTCCTCTATCTGGGAGTCTACCTTAGCCCCGACGAGGAAGCCTGGCCGGCGAACTGGCAGGAGCTGGAGGCCAAGGTCGCCGCTCGCCTAGGGCGCTGGACAGGACTGCTCCGAGTGCTGTCCTACAGGGGTCGAGCGCTAGTCATAAACCAGCTGGTGGCCGCAATGCTGTGGTACCGGCTGGTCACTTTGACCCCTCCCCCTGCGTTTGTCGCCAAGATACAGAAGAAGCTGGTGGACTTCTTCTGGAACAACAGGAAGCACTGGGTCTCTGTCGCGGTCTTGAGTCTCCCGCTTGAGGAGGGCGGTCAGTCGTTGGTGTGCGTCAGCGCCCAGCTCGCGACTTTCCGTCTTCAGACCCTGCAGAGATACCTTTACGTCGAGCCCCCTCCTAGGTGGTGTGCTCTGGCGAGGTATTTCTTCCGCCAGCAGCTCGACCTCAATTATGACACGCAGCTCCTGTTTGTGAACTTGGGGGGTGCCAGGACCGCCCTCCGGGAGCTGCCTGTCTTTTACAGGGAACTCATCAGGGTCTGGAACAAAGTCTCCACCAAGCGCAGCTCTCCGCCGGCTGGAGTGGCGGCCGTCCTGCAGGAGCCGCTGCTCGGGAATCCGTACCTCCACGGCCGAGGCTTCATGTGGCGGTCGGAAGAGAGGGCTGTGGCTGGTGAGGTGACCAGGGTCAGGGACCTGCTCGATGGCGGAGGAGCGGGCTGGATGGCGCCAGTCACGCTGGCGCGGCGCCTAAATTCTGCCAACGTCCGCCGCGCGGCCGATGCCATCGAGTCGCTAAAAACAGCTCTGGGCCCTGACTCCGTTAGGTGCATCGAGGAGGCTCAAGCACGTGGGGAGATCCCGTCCGAACTGACCCCCGTCCGGACGGAATTCCTCATCGGCGCCAAACCCCGGAACCTCCCTCGGGGGCCGGCGCCTCACAACTTGAGCCGCCTCGGGGAAATCCCCTCCGTGCCTTTCAGTTCCGCGCGGAGGGGTTTCCTGTACGGGCTGCTCCTGCACACCCTCAACTTTGCCATCCTCGCCGGCCGTCCGGACACGCCATGGCGTACCATCTTGCCGTCCGGAGGAGGCGGGGGTCCCCGATGGAGGGCACTCTACGCAGGGGTCCTCCCACTATTCATCGGGGACTTGGCCTGGAGGGTGGTGCACGGAGCAGTGCCGTGCAACAAATTTTTAAGCCGGTTCACGGACTCCCAGGCCGCCTGCAATTTCTGCAGTCTGGAGGAGTCCGTGTTCCATGTTTTTATGGAGTGCACAAGGTTGCAGCCCCTGTTCCACTATTTGAAGGGGCTGCTCCTGAAATTCTGGCTGCACTTCAGTCCCACTCTCCTGATCTTTGGGCACCCTGTGCGGAGGGGAGCGGGTAGGTCCGAAGGCCTCCTCGTAGGACTGCTCCTGGGCACGGCCAAGGGTGCCATCAGCCGGTCCAGGCAGCGGGCGGTCGAGGGGGTCGTTCAACCTGACTGCCTGCCTCTCTTCCGCTCTTACATCCGGTCCAGGGTGTCCTTGGAGATGGAGCACGCGGTGTCCACCGGTACGCTCGCGGCCTTCCGCGAGAGGTGGGCACCGGAGGGACTGGAGTGCATCATCACGCCCGGCAACCAAATTTTAATTTGATTTTACGTTTTAAAGTTAATTTGTTTTAATTGCCGGTGCTTTTAGTGTCCCCTTCCCTTTTATAGGGGGCACTGGGGAAAAATTGTGATTTTAGTGCCCAAAAAAAAAAAGAAAAAAAAAAGAAAAAACAAAAAAAAAAACACAAAAAAGGGGGGAAAAAAAAAATGGGCCTTGTAAATGTCTGGAGTGTCACCCAGGTCGGGTGGCACAGTTTAATGTTTATGTTTTCGCAGGTAGACTCTAAAAGAGTTTCAAGCACAAGGGACCAATCGTGAAGCTGTGGAGGCGTGTCCTGCTCAGTTGGAGCTGTGAGCAGTGAGAGGAGCTGCTAGCAACTTGAGCTCCTGCCTGGAGAGCCCTGAGACCAGCCCAGGAACAGAAGGAAGGAAGGGGCTTCACCTTCACACTTTTATCCAGAGGGAGAGGAGGAGAAAAGAAAACATTTCAACAACTTTTACCATTCTGCAAAGAGTTGGAGAGAGGGGGAAAAGACCCACAACATCCAGTGTGGAAGGAGGGAGACTCTACACTTTCTACAGGTGGGTGTGGGTGCATTTCCCAAAAAGACTTTGTTGTATCGGTGGGGGGAGGAAAGAAGACCACTGAGGGCCGGAACATCGCGGGGGGTGTGTGTGTGTGTGTGGTAGTGTGCGTGGGGGCTGTGCTTACAACTAGGCCCCCCCCACAATTGAAACCCCCCCCACCCCCAATTGCCTAGCCTGGGATAGCTGGAGCTACCAGGCTGAAGATTTTCATTAATCACCCAATTAAAGATCGTTAGGAGTGCCTGGTGGCTCCAGCTACCCCAGGTGAAGACATCTTCTCCCCCCACCTGAAGACCACCCCAAAGACTTTTGTGTTTTGCCATCTGGGGAGTGCACCCACCCACAGCTGCGAGGGGAGACCTGCCCTCGCAGTCCCCCCCTTCCCACCCCCCTCTCTCTTTTCTCTGTTACTCTGTTTCTCCCCTCTCTCTCTGAGAGCCCTTCCTTCCAAATTTAATTTAAAAAACAAACAATTTAAGACAACTGAGCAGAGGGAGCAAGGCCCCTCCCCAATTGCCAACTAGGGGAGAGGTGTGCCTCATTAAGGGCTCCTCTGCTCAGTCATTATACAAGAGGCCAATTAAGACCATTAAGGCCTGTGACTTTGGGGTGGGTGTAGCCCTTAAAGGGACCCCGTGATGGCGACCCCATCCACGCCGGTGGCAGGGCCAGCAAGGACGTATGCGCAGGTGGCAACCGCTTCCACGGCCCCTCCTGCGCCACCCGCTGCCCTGCCACCATTTAGGTTAATTACGAAAAAACACGGGGTCAAGAGCTACACTCACCCCACAATGACCATCGAGGAGTGCGTGCGGGCGATGGCTGGGGTAGTCGGCCCCTCGGCCATTGTCGCAGCCTCCAAGATGTCTGGGAAGGCCGTGTTCTTCCTGGGGTCGGAGCGGGCGGTGTCCCTGGCCCTTGAAAAGGGGCTCACGGTGGGCGGGACGTTCCTGCCGGTGGACCCTCTCGAGGCCACCGCGCAGAGGGTCATCGTGTCAAACGTCCCGCCCTTTGTTTCCGCTGAGCTCCTCCTCCCTCACCTACACCAACTGGGGGAGGTAAGGTCGGGGATCAACCCCATACCGCTCGGCCTCAGGGAGAACAGCCTGCGCCACGTGTTCTCCTTCCGCCGCCAGCTCTTTGTCCGGCTGGCGCGGGAGGACCTGACAGAAGGGCACTTTAATGTGGTGCACGAGGGGACTGCCTACCGCGTCTTCTGGACGTCGGACGGCGTGCGGTGCCATGCCTGCAGGGAGGTGGGGCACGTTCGCAAGAACTGCCCCGCCTCCAAGGCCGCCAAACCACCGAAGGCGGCCATAGCTAGCGCCGCCGCCACCCCTCCCCCTAGTTGCGTCCGCGTGCCGGGAGCCATGGGTGCGCGGGCATCGTCGGAGGCCTTTGTTTTCAGGGCCTCCGGCGGGGGGGAGGGAGAGCGTCCGAGCGGAAAGAAGGCGCGGAAGAAGGAAAAACATCTAGAGGCGGGTCCCCTCGGTGCGCCGGAAAGTCTGACCACCGCGCTCAGCCCAACCCAGTCACCGGCGAGCGCGGGGTGCCCCGAGCCCGTGCCCAGGCCCTTGAATAACACCACAGAGGGGCCCAGGCGCGGGCAAGAAAAGGAAAAGGGGGGGGCGGAGCGGGAGGCCTCGGCAGACATGGAGGTCTCCCTGACTCCGCGCGCCCCCAGGAACAAAAAGAGGCACCGCCCCAATGAGGCGGAGGGGGAACAACATCCCTCCGCGGAGGAGGCGGTGCCCGCCGCGTGTCCCGCGTCCCCCACCAGCGCCCCCAAATTGCGCTGCAGGCGCGAGGAGTCTTTCCCCGGGGAGGGTGAGGCAGTCGAGGCTGCCCAGCCGCTGCCTCCTGGGGAGGGCGTGGAAGATCTGCCTGTCGTGGGGGGCGTGGGGCCAGTGGAAGAATGCGTAGCCGCCGGGTCGAGCGTCCCGGGGACCGAGGCGGGCGGGGCCGAAAAGGCCGAACCTGAGCCCGCCCAGCCAATACACAACTTACCCCGGGATTTGCTCGACCCGGCAGAGAATGAAACAATTGATTTTAATGATACTGTAGATGCTGGGCCGGGGGGTGGCAGCGGGGAGGGGGAGGAACACCCACCCTCGCCCCTTACTTTGGAGCTGGAGCACTTGGAGGGCCTGGGGATTTCCTATGGCCGGGTCTCTCCTTGTTCTCCGGTTCCTGGGGCGGAGGGGGAACCCCTTCCGCTGTCATTTCCCGACCCGGCACCATTTTTAAAAGAGCCCAGTGGGGACTCCTCTGCCGACGATCCTGGGGGTGGGATCGGGGCAGTGCCAGGGCCGGTTGGAGCGGCCGGTTCATTTGCCGTACCTTGTGCGGTCGATGGGCCGGCTGCTGGCGGCCACCTCCCGGAGGAGGACGGGGACTCGGTGGGGGACGCGGGTGAAGACCTAGAGACCACCGCCAGGGAGGCGGTGGATCTGCTCGCGGCCGCCGCTGAGGCCCTCCTCGTTCCTGCAAAGGAACTCCGGGACTTTTTGGCCCAGAGCCGGGGTCGCCGCGACCAAGCCCGACTGGCCCTGGAAAAATGGTCCGAGCCGGAGCTGATCAAGGGGTCCGTCCGCGCCGCCGTTAAAACCTTGGCCGCGGGCGGGCCCTTGACAAAGGAGCAGCACCTTGAGCTGCGCGAGCTCGAGGGACTCCTCGCTGGGCTGCGGAGGGAGCGGAGTTCAACAAAAGACTTCGCTCCCTCCCCCACAATAGGTTAAGGTAGAGGTTGCACTATGCTTTTGCCATGAAGATAACCATAGCCAGCCTCAACATCAACGGCGGCAGAGGGGCACGCCGTAGATTTGACAATTTTTCGCTCCTGCGGGAGGGGAAATATGCGGTGTGCTTCCTGCAAGAAACCCACACCGTTCCGGGAGACGAAGCCACGTGGCTCCTGGAATGGCAAGGAGAGGTCCGCATGAGCCACCTCACCGCCATTTCAAGTGGGGTGGCCATCTTGCTGGGCCCGCATTTTCAGCCGGAGATCTTGGGGGTCGAGGAGCCCGTGCCAGGCCGCTTGCTGCACGTAACGGTTCGCCTGGGGGACGTGCCGCTCCATCTCGTGAACGTGTACGCCCCTCATCCCGGCCCGCAGCAGACGCGCTTCTTTGAAGAGGTGTCCGCTCTTCTTGGCTCCGTCGACGTCGGCGACTGCATTGTCCTCGGGGGGGATTTTAACTGCACCCTCGAGGCGAGGGACCGCTCCGGTGCCCCGCAGTGCATGACGGCGATGGAGAAGTTGAGGGACCTGGTCGGGTCCTTCGACTTGGTGGACGTCTGGCGAAATCTCCACCCCGACTCCAGCGCCTTTACTTGGGTGAGGCCTGGAGTTGGATGGTCTAGAGTCGACCGCCTTTACGTGTCTCGGGCGTACGTTTCCTGCGTCCCGGCGGCCTCCATGCGGCCGGTGCCGTGCTCGGACCACCACCTGGTGTGGGCGGAGCTCGCTTCGCTCCGCGCGAGGACGGGGTCCGCGTACTGGCACTTTAACAACCGGCTGCTGGAGGACGTGCGGTTCCAGGACTCGTTCCGTCGATTCTGGTCCGACTGGAGAAGGAAGCAGGGGGGCTTCCCCTCCTTGAGGCTATGGTGGGACGTGGGCAAGGCTCACGTCCGCGTCTTCTGTCAAGAGTACGCGAGGGGGTCGACCAAGAGGCGGGCGGCCAGAGTCGGGCGCCTAGAAAAAGAGGTGCTCGACCTGGAAGCCCGTCTCGGTCAAGTCGTCCAGGACCCGGCCCTGCGGACGGTGTACGAAGCGAAGAAGGCCGCGCTGAAGGACCTGCAGCTCGTCGGGTCCCGAGGCGCGTTCGTGAGGTCGCGGATCCGGTTCCTGCGGGATCTGGACCGCGGCTCCCCCTTCTTCTACTCGCTGGAAAAAAGGCAGAGTGTCCGTAAGCAGCTCTTGACGCTGCTGGCCGACGACGGCTCTCTCGTCTCGGATCCGGAGGGCGTCAACAACAGGGTCCGTGAATATTACGGGGCTCTGTTCTCTCCGGATCCGTCCAGCGAGGAAGCGCGTAGAGTTTTGTGGGAGGACCTGCCGAAGGTCGGCCCGGAGGGCGCCGAAAATCTGGAAGCTCCGCTAAGCCTGGCGGAGCTGACCGGTGCCCTCGCCCGGCTCTCGAGGGGAAAATCCCCGGGGCTGGACGGGCTGACCGTGGAGTTCCACAGGGCGTTCTGGGACGTCCTGGGGGGCGACTACGCGCGGGTCCTGGGGGAAAGTCTGGCGACCGGGGAGATGCCCCTCTCTTGGCGCAGGGCAGTCATCGTCCTGCTGCCTAAGAAGGGCGATCTCCGCCTCCTTAAGAACTGGCGCCCGGTCTCCCTCCTCAGCACGGACTACAAAATCTTCGCCAGGGCGATGTCTGCTCGCCTTGGTGCCGTGCTGGACCACATGATCCACCCCGACCAGTCATACACGGTCCCGGGCCGGACAATCCACGACAACATCCATCTGGTCCGGGACCTCATCCATTGCTCCCAGGAGGCTGGTCTGTCGGTCGCCTTCCTATCCCTCGACCAAGAGAAGGCGTTCGACAGGGTGGATCACGACTATCTGCTCGGAACTCTGCGCGCTTTCGGGTTCGGGACGCATTTCGTCGCCCGGATCCGACTTTTGTACGCCGCCGCGGAGTGTCTGATTAAGGTTAACGGGTCCTTGACGGCGCCCCTTCGCTTTAGGAGAGGGGTACGCCAGGGATGCCCCATGTCCGGCCAGTTATACGCCGTTTGCGTGGAGCCTTTCCTGCGCCTCTTGCGGACGAGGTTGACGGGACTGGCTCTGCAAGGGCCGGGCGTGGAGGTCGTCCTCTCGGCTTACGCCGATGACGTGCTCCTCGCGGTAGAGGATCCCGCTGACCTGCGGAGGATGCGTGAGTGCCAGGAGATTTACTCGGCCGCGTCCTCCGCCAGGATCAACTGGGAGAAATGTTCCGGACTCCTGGTGGGTCAGTGGCGGGTGGACTCCCTGCCGGAGGAGCTCAGGCCTTTTGCCTGGAGCACGACCCATCTCCTCTATCTGGGAGTCTACCTTAGCCCCGACGAGGAAGCCTGGCCGGCGAACTGGCAGGAGCTGGAGGCCAAGGTCGCCGCTCGCCTAGGGCGCTGGACAGGACTGCTCCGAGTGCTGTCCTACAGGGGTCGAGCGCTAGTCATAAACCAGCTGGTGGCCGCAATGCTGTGGTACCGGCTGGTCACTTTGACCCCTCCCCCTGCGTTTGTCGCCAAGATACAGAAGAAGCTGGTGGACTTCTTCTGGAACAACAGGAAGCACTGGGTCTCTGTCGCGGTCTTGAGTCTCCCGCTTGAGGAGGGCGGTCAGTCGTTGGTGTGCGTCAGCGCCCAGCTCGCGACTTTCCGTCTTCAGACCCTGCAGAGATACCTTTACGTCGAGCCCCCTCCTAGGTGGTGTGCTCTGGCGAGGTATTTCTTCCGCCAGCAGCTCGACCTCAATTATGACACGCAGCTCCTGTTTGTGAACTTGGGGGGTGCCAGGACCGCCCTCCGGGAGCTGCCTGTCTTTTACAGGGAACTCATCAGGGTCTGGAACAAAGTCTCCACCAAGCGCAGCTCTCCGCCGGCTGGAGTGGCGGCCGTCCTGCAGGAACCGCTGCTCGGGAATCCGTACCTCCACGGCCGAGGCTTCATGTGGCGGTCGGAAGAGAGGGCTGTGGCTGGTGAGGTGACCAGGGTCAGGGACCTGCTCGATGGCGGAGGAGCGGGCTGGATGGCGCCAGTCACGCTGGCGCGGCGCCTAAATTCTGCCAACGTCCGCCGCGCGGCCGATGCCATCGAGTCGCTAAAAACAGCTCTGGGCCCTGACTCCGTTAGGTGTATCGAGGAGGCTCAAGCACGTGGGGAGATCCCGTCCGAACTGACCCCCGTCCGGACGGAATTCCTCATCGGCGCCAAACCCCGGAACCTCCCTCGGGGGCCGGCGCCTCACAACTTGAGCCGCCTCGGGGAAATCCCCTCCGTGCCTTTCAGTTCCGCGCGGAGGGGTTTCCTGTACGGGCTGCTCCTGCACACCCTCAACTTTGCCATCCTCGCCGGCCGTCCGGACACGCCATGGCGTACCATCTTGCCGTCCGGAGGAGGCGGGGGTCCCCGATGGAGGGCCCTCTACGCAGGGGTCCTCCCACTATTCATCGGGGACTTGGCCTGGAGGGTGGTGCACGGAGCAGTGCCGTGCAACAAATTTTTAAGCCGGTTCACGGACTCCCAGGCCGCCTGCAATTTCTGCGGTCTGGAGGAGTCCGTGTTCCATGTTTTTATGGAATGCACGAGGTTGCAGCCCCTGTTTTATTATTTGAAGGGGCTGCTCCTGAAATTCTGGCTGCACTTCAGTCCCACTCTCCTGATCTTTGGGCACCCTGTGCGGAGGGGAGCGGGTAGGTCCGAAGGCCTCCTCGTAGGACTGCTCCTGGGCACGGCCAAGGGTGCCATCAGCCGGTCCAGGCAGCGGGCGGTCGAGGGGGTCGTTCAACCTGACTGCCTGCCTCTCTTCCGCTCTTACATCCGGTCCAGGGTGTCCTTGGAGATGGAGCACGCGGTGTCCACCGGTACGCTCGCGGCCTTCCGCGAGAGGTGGGCACCGGAGGGACTGGAGTGCATCATCACGCCCGGCAACCAAATTTTAATTTGATTTTACGTTTTAAAGTTTAACTTGTTTTAATTGCCGGTGTTTTTAGTGTCCCCCTCTCCTTTTATAGGGGGCACTGGAAAAATTTGATTTTAGCGCCCCAAAAAAAAAAAAAAAAAAAAAAAAAAAAAGGGCCTTGAAAATGTCTGCTGTGTCACCCAGGTCGGGTGGCACCGTTTAATGTTTTTATGTTTTGCAGATAAACTCAAAAGAGTTTCAAGCACAAGGGACCAATCGTGAAGCTGTGGAGGCGTGTCCTGCTCAGTTGGAGCTGTGAGCAGTGAGAGGAGCTGCTAGCAACTTGAGCTCCTGTCTGGAGAGCCCTGAGACCAGCCCAGGAACAGAAGGAAGGAAGGGGCTTCACCTTCACACTTTTATCCAGAGGGAGAGGAGGAGAAAAGAAAACATTTCAACAACTTTTACCATTCTGCAAAGAGTTGGAGAGAGGGGGAAAAGACCCACAACATCCAGTGTGGAAGGAGGGAGACTCAACTACTCTACAGGTGGGTGTGGGTGCATTTCCCCAAACAGACTTTGTTGTATCGGTGGGGGGAGGAAAGAAGACCACTGAGGGCCGGAACATCGCGGGGGGTGTGTGTGTGTGTGTGTGGTAGTGTGCGTGGGGGCCGTGCTTACAACTAGGCCCCCCCCACAATTGAAACCCCCCCCACCCCCAATTGCCTAGCCTGGGATAGCTGGAGCTACCAGGCTGAAGATTTTCATTAATCACCCAATTAAAGATCGTTAGGAGTGCCTGGTGGCTCCAGCTACCCCAGGTGAAGACATCTTCTCCCCCCACCTGAAGACCACCTCAAAGACTTTTGTGTTTTGCCATCTGGGGAGTGCACCCACCCACAGCTGCGACGAGAGACCTGCCCTCGCAGCCCCCCCCCCTTCCCACCCCCCTCTCTCTTTTCTCTGTTACTCTGTTTCTCCCCTCTCTCTCTGAGAGCCCTTCCTTCCAAATTTAATTTAAAAAACAAACAATTTAAGACAACTGAGCAGAGGGAGCAAGGCCCCTCCCCAATTGCCAACTAGGGGAGAGGTGTGCCTCATTAAGGGCTCCTCTGCTCAGTCATTATACAAGAGGCCAATTAAGACCATTAAGGCCTGTGACTTTGGGGTGGGTGTAGCCCTTAAAGGGACCCCGTGATGGCGACCCCATCCACGCCGGTGGCAGGGCCAGCAAGGACGTATGCGCAGGTGGCAACCGCTTCCACGGCCCCTCCTGCGCCACCCGCTGCCCTGCCACCATTTAGGTTAATTACGAAAAAACACGGGGTCAAGAGCTACACTCACCCCACAATGACCATCGAGGAGTGCGTGCGGGCGATGGCTGGGGTAGTCGGCCCCTCGGCCATTGTCGCAGCCTCCAAGATGTCTGGGAAGGCCGTGTTCTTCCTGGGGTCGGAGCGGGCGGTGTCCCTGGCCCTTGAAAAGGGGCTCACGGTGGGCGGGACGTTCCTGCCGGTGGACCCTCTCGAGGCCACCGCGCAGAGGGTCATCGTGTCAAACGTCCCGCCCTTTGTTCCCGCTGAGCTCCTCCTCCCTCACCTACAACAACTGGGGGAGGTAAGGTCGGGGATCAACCCCATACCGCTCGGCCTCAGGGAGAACAGCCTGCGCCACGTGTTCTCCTTCCGCCGCCAGCTCTTTGTCCGGCTGGCGCGGGAGGACACGACGGAGGGAGATTTTAATGTGGTGCACGAGGGGACTGCCTACCGCGTCTTCTGGACGTCGGACGGCGTGCGGTGCCATGCCTGCAGGGAGGTGGGGCATGTTCGCAAGAACTGCCCCGCCTCCAAGGCCGCCAAACCATCGAAGGCGGCCAAGGCTGGCGCCGCCGCCACCCCTCCCCCTAGTTGCGTCCGCGTGCCGGGAGCCGTAGGTGCGCGGGCATCGTCGGAGGCCTTTGTTTTCAGGGCCTCCGGCGGGGGGGAGGGAGAGCGTCCGAGCGGAAAGAAGGCGCGGAACAAGAAGAAACATCTAGAGGCGGGTCCCCTCAGTGCGCCAGAAGGATTGACCACCGCGCTCGGCCCAACCCAGCCACCGGCGAGCGCGGGGTGCCCCGAGCCCGTGCCCGAGCCCTTGACCAATACCGCAGAGGGGCCCGGGCGCGGGCAAGAAAAGGAAAAGGGGGGGGCGGAGCGGGAGGCCTCGGCAGACATGGAGGTCTCCCTGACTCCGCGCGCCCCCAGGAACAAAAAGAGGCACCGCCCCAATGACGCGGAGGGGGAACAACATCCCTCCGCGGAGGAGGCGGTGCCCGCCGCGTGTCCCGCGTCCCCCACCAGCGCCCCCAAATTGCGCTGCAGGCGCGAGGAGTCTTTCCCCGGGGAGGGTGAGGCAGTCGAGGCTGCCCAGCCGCTGCCTCCCGGGGATGGAGTGGAAGATCTGCCTGTCGTGGGGGGCGTGGGGACCGCGGAGCAATGCGTAGCTGCCGGGCCGGGCGTCCCGGGGACTGAGGCGGGCGAGGCCGAAAAGGCCGAACCTGAGCCCGCCCAGCCAATACCCAACTTCCCCCGGGAGACGCTCGACCCGGCAGAAACACAATTTACTGTTTTTAATGAAACTGTAGATGCTGGGCCGGGGGGTGGCAGCGGGGAGGGGGAGGAACACCCACCCTCGCCCCTTACTTTGGAGCTGGAGCGCTTGGAGGGCCTGGGGATTTTCTATGGCCGGGTCTCTCCTTGTTCTCCGGTTCCTGGGGCGGAGGGGGAACCCCTTCCGCTGTCATTTCCCGACCCAGCACCATTTTTAAAAGAGCCCAGTGGGGACTCCTCTGCCGACGATCCTGGGGGTGGGATCGGGGCAGTGCCAGGGCCGGTTGGAGCGGCCGGTTCATTTGCCGTACCTTGTGCGGTCGATGGGCTGGCTGCTGGCGGCCACCTCCCGGAGGAGGACGGGGACTCGGTGGGGGACGCGGGTGAAGACCTAGAGACCACCGCCAGGGAGGCGGTGGATCTGCTCGCGGCCGCCGCTGAGGCCCTCCTCATTCCTGCAAAGGAACTCCGGGACTTTTTGGCCCAGAGCCGGGGTCGCCGCGACCAAGCCCGACTGGCCCTGGAAAAATGGTCCGAGCCGGAGCTGATCAAGGGGTCCGTCCGCGCCGCCGTTAAAACCTTGGCCGCGGGCGGGCCCTTGACAAAGGAGCAGCACCTTGAGCTGCGCGAGCTCGAGGGACTCCTCGCTGGGCTGCGGAGGGAGCGGAGTTCAACAAAAGACTCCGCTCCCTCCCCCACAATAGGTTAAGGTAGAGGTTGCACTATGCTTTTGCCATGAAGATAACCATAGCCAGCCTCAACATCAACGGCGGCAGAGGGGCACGCCGTAGATTTGACAATTTTTCGCTCCTGCGGGAGGGGAAATATGCGGTGTGCTTCCTGCAAGAAACCCACACCGTTCCGGGAGACGAAGCCACGTGGCTCCTGGAA
Organism: Pristiophorus japonicus; assembly: GCF_044704955.1. Lineage (NCBI taxonomy): Eukaryota > Metazoa > Chordata > Chondrichthyes > Pristiophoridae > Pristiophorus > Pristiophorus japonicus. The sequence continues at coordinate 44,075,914 of NC_091979.1, forward strand.
TGGCAAGGAGAGGTCCGCATGAGCCACCTCACCGCCATTTCTAGTGGGGTGGCCATCTTGCTGGGCCCACATTTTCAGCCGGAGATCTTGGGGGTCGAGGAGCCCGTGCCAGGCCGCTTGCTGCACGTAACGGTTCGCCTGGGGGACGTGCCGCTCCATCTCGTGAACGTGTACGCCCCTCATCCCGGCCCGCAGCAAACGCGCTTCTTTGAAGAGGTGTCCGCTCTTCTTGGCTCCGTCGACGTCGGCGACTGCATTGTCCTCGGGGGGGATTTTAACTGCACCCTCGAGGCGAGGGACCGCTCCGGTGCCCCGCAGTGCATGACGGCGATGGAGAAGTTGAGGGACCTGGTCGGGTCCTTCGACTTGGTGGACGTCTGGCGAAATCTCCACCCCGACTCCAGCGCCTTTACTTGGGTGAGGCCTGGAGTTGGATGGTCTAGAGTCGACCGCCTTTACGTGTCTCGGGCGTACGTTTCCTGCGTCCCGGCGGCCTCCATGCGGCCGGTGCCGTGTTCGGACCACCACCTGGTGTGGGCGGAGCTCGCTTCGCTCCGCGCGAAGACGGGGTCCGCGTACTGGCACTTTAACAACCGGCTGCTGGAGGACGTGCGGTTCCAGGACTCGTTCCGTCGATTCTGGTCCGACTGGAGAAGGAAGCAGGGGGGCTTCCCCTCCTTGAGGCTATGGTGGGACGTGGGCAAGGCTCACGTCCGCGTCTTCTGTCAAGAGTACGCGAGGGGGTCGACCAAGAGGCGGGCGGCCAGAGTCGGGCGCCTAGAAAAAGAGGTGCTCGACCTGGAAGCCCGTCTCGGTCAAGTCGTCCAGGACCCGGCCCTGCGGACGGTGTACGAAGCGAAGAAGGCCGCGCTGAAGGACCTGCAGCTCGTCGGATCCCGAGGCGCGTTCGTGAGGTCGCGGATCCGGTTCCTGCGGGATCTGGACCGCGGCTCCCCCTTCTTCTACTCGCTGGAAAAAAGGCAGAGTGTCCGTAAGCAGCTCTTGACGCTGCTGGCCGACGACGGCTCTCTCGTCTCGGATCCGGAGGGCGTCAACAACAGGGTCCGTGAATATTACGGGGCTCTGTTCTCTCCGGATCCGTCCAGCGAGGAAGCGCGTAGAGTTTTGTGGGAGGACCTGCCGAAGGTCGGCCCGGAGGGCGCCGAAAATCTGGAAGCTCCGCTAAGCCTGGCGGAGCTGACCGGTGCCCTCGCCCGGCTCTCGAGGGGAAAATCCCCGGGGCTGGACGGGCTGACCGTGGAGTTCCACAGGGCGTTCTGGGACGTCCTGGGGAGCGACTACGCGCGGGTCCTGGGGGAAAGTCTGGCGACCGGGGAGATGCCCCTCTCTTGGCGCAGGGCAGTCATCGTCCTGCTGCCTAAGAAGGGCGATCTCCGCCTCCTTAAGAACTGGCGCCCGGTCTCCCTCCTCAGCACGGACTACAAAATCTTCGCCAGGGCGATGTCTGCTCGCCTTGGTGCCGTGCTGGACCACATGATTCACCCCGACCAGTCATACACGGTCCCGGGCCGGACGATCCACGACAACATCCATCTGGTCCGGGACCTCATCCATTGCTCCCAGGAGGCTGGTCTGTCGGTCGCCTTCCTATCCCTCGACCAAGAGAAGGCGTTCGACAGGGTGGATCACGACTATCTGCTCGGAACTCTGCGCGCTTTCGGGTTCGGGACGCATTTCGTCGCCCGGATCCGACTTTTGTACGCCGCCGCGGAGTGTCTGATTAAGGTTAACGGGTCCTTGACGGCGCCCCTTCGCTTTAGGAGAGGGGTGCGCCAGGGATGCCCCATGTCCGGCCAGTTATACGCCGTTTGCGTGGAGCCTTTCCTGCGCCTCTTGCGGACGAGGTTGACGGGACTGGCTCTGCAAGGGCCGGGCGTGGAGGTCGTCCTCTCGGCTTACGCCGATGACGTGCTCCTCGCGATAGAGGATCCCGCTGACCTGCGGAGGATGCGTGAGTGCCAGGAGATTTACTCGGCCGCGTCCTCCGCCAGGATCAACTGGGAGAAATGTTCCGGACTCCTGGTGGGTCAGTGGCGGGTGGACTCCCTGCCGGAGGAGCTCAGGCCTTTTGCCTGGAGCACGACCCATCTCCTCTATCTGGGAGTCTACCTTAGCCCCGACGAGGGAGCCTGGCCGGCGAACTGGCAGGAGCTGGAGGCCAAGGTCGCCGCTCGCCTAGGGCGCTGGACAGGACTGCTCCGAGTGCTGTCCTACAGGGGTCGAGCGCTAGTCATAAACCAGCTGGTGGCCGCAATGCTGTGGTACCGGCTGGTCACTTTGACCCCTCCCCCTGCGTTTGTCGCCAAGATACAGAAGAAGCTGGTGGACTTCTTCTGGAACAACAGGAAGCACTGGGTCTCTGCCGCGGTCTTGAGTCTCCCGCTTGAGGAGGGCGGTCAGTCGTTGGTGTGCGTCAGCGCCCAGCTCGCGACTTTCCGTCTTCAGACCCTGCAGAGATACCTTTACGTCGAGCCCCCTCCTAGGTGGTGTGCTCTGGCGAGGTATTTCTTCCGCCAGCAGCTCGACCTCAATTATGACACGCAGCTCCTGTTTGTGAACTTGGGGGGTGCCAGGACCGCCCTCCGGGAGCTGCCTGTCTTTTACAGGGAACTCATCAGGGTCTGGAACAAAGTTTCCACCAAGCGCAGCTCTCCGCCGGCTGGAGTGGCGGCCGTCCTGCAGGAGCCGCTGCTCGGGAATCCGTACCTCCACGGCCGAGGCTTCATGTGGCGGTCGGAAGAGAGGGCTGTGGCTGGTGAGGTGACCAGGGTCAGGGACCTGCTCGATGGCGGAGGAGCGGGCTGGATGGCGCCAGACACGCTGGCGCGGCGCCTAAATTCTGCCAACGTCCGCCACGCGGCCGATGCCATCGAGTCGCTAAAAACAGCTCTGGGCCCTGACTCCGTTAGGTGCATCGAGGAGGCTCAAGCACGTGGGGAGATCCCGTCCGAACTGACCCCCGTCCGGACGGAATTCCTCATCGGCGCCAAACCCCGGAACCTCCCTCGGGGGCCGGCGCCTCACAACTTGAGCCGCCTCGGGGAAATCCCCTCCGTGCCTTTCAGTTCCGCGCGGAGGGGTTTCCTGTACGGGCTGCTCCTGCACACCCTCAACTTTGCCATCCTCGCCGGCCGTCCGGACACGCCATGGCGTACCATCTTGCCGTCCGGAGGAGGCGGGGGTCCCCGATGGAGGGCACTCTACGCAGGGGTCCTCCCACTATTCATCGGGGACTTGGCCTGGAGGGTGGTGCACGGAGCAGTGCCGTGCAACAAATTTTTAAGCCGGTTCACGGACTCCCAGGCCGCCTGCAATTTCTGCGGTCTGGAGGAGTCCGTGTTCCATGTTTTTATTGAATGCACGAGGTTGCAGCCCCTGTTCCACTATTTGAAGGGGCTGCTCCTGAAATTCTGGCTGCACTTCAGTCCCACTCTCCTGATCTTTGGGCACCCTGTGCGGAGGGGAGCGGGTAGGTCCGAGGGCCTCCTCGTAGGACTGCTCCTGGGCACGGCCAAGGGTGCCATCAGCCGGTCCAGGCAGCGGGCGGTCGAGGGGGTCGTTCAACCTGACTGCCTGCCTCTCTTCCGCTCTTACATCCGGTCCAGGGTGTCCTTGGAGATGGAGCACGCGGTGTCCACCGGTACGCTCGCGGCCTTCCGCGAGAGGTGGGCACCGGAGGGACTGGAGTGCATCATCACGCCCGGCAACCAAATTTTAATTTGATTTTACGTTTTAAAGTTAATTTGTTTTAATTGCCGGTGCTTTTAGTGTCCCCTTCCCTTTTATAGGGGGCACTGGGGAAAAATTGTGATTTTAGTGCCCAAAAAAAAAACAAAAAAAAAAGAAAAAACACAAAAAAAAACACAAAAAAGGGGGAAAAAAAAAAAAATGGGCCTTGTAAATGTCTGGAGTGTCACCCAGGTCGGGTGGCACCGTTTAATGTTTTATGTTTTCACAGATAAACTCAAAAGAGTTTCAAGCACAAGGGACCAATCGTGAAGCTGTGGAGGCGTGTCCTGCTCAGTTGGAGCTGTGAGCAGTGAGGGAAGCTGCTAGCAACTTGAGCTCCTGTCTGGAGAGCCCTGAGACCAGCCCAGGAACAGAAGGAAGGAAGGGGCTTCACCTTCAACTGTTATCCAGAGGGAGAGGAGGAGAAAAGAAATCATTACAACATCTTTATTACCATTCTGCAAGGAGTTGGAGAGAGGGGGAAAAGACAAACAACCATCCAGTGTGGAAGGAGGGAGACTCAACTACTCTACAGGTGGGTGTGGGTGCATTTCCCCAAACAGACTTTGTTGTATCGGTGGGGGGAGGAAAGAAGACCACTGAGGGCCGGAACATCGCGGGGGGTGTGTGTGTGTGTGGTAGTGTGCGTGGGGGCCGTGCTTACAACTAGGCCCCCCCCCACAATTGGAACCACCCCCACCCCCCACATTTGCCTAGCCTGGGATAGCTGGAGCTACCAGGCTGAAGATTGTTGTTTTTCTTAATCACCCAATTAAAGATCGTTAGGAGTGCCTGGTGGCTCCAGCTACCCCAGGTGAAGACATCTTCTCCCCCCACCTGAAGACCACCTCAAAGACTTTTGTGTTTTGCCATCTGGGGAGTGCACCCACCCACAGCTGCGAGGGGAGACCTGCCCTCGCAGTCCCCCCCTTCCCACCCCCCCTCTCTCTTTCTCTGTTACTCTGTTTCTCCCCTCTCTCTCTGAGAGCCTCTTTCTTCCAAATTTAATTTAAAAAAAAACATTTAAGACAACTGAGCAGAGGGAGCAAGGCCCCTCCCCAATTGCCAACTAGGGGAGAGGTACCTCATTAAGGGCTCCTCTGCTCAGTCAATCTACAAGAGGCCTAATAAAGACCATTAAGGCCTGTGACTTTGGGGTGGGTGTAGCCCTTAAAGGGACCCCGTGATGGCGACCCCATCCACGCCGGTGGCAGGGCCAGCAAGGTCGTATGCGCAGGCGGTGTCCACATCCACGGCACCTCCTGCGCCAGCCGCTGCCCTGCCACCTTTCAGACTAATAACAAAAAAACACGGGGTCAAGAGCTACACTCACCCCACAATGAGCATCGAGGAGTGCGTGCGGGCGATGGCTGGGGTAGTCGGCCCCTCGGCCATTGTCGCAGCCTCCAAGATGTCTGGGAAGGCCGTGTTCTTCCTGGGGTCGGAGCGGGCGGTGTCCCTGGCCCTTGAAAAGGGGCTCACGGTGGGCGGGACGTTCCTGCCGGTGGACCCTCTCGAGGCCACCGCGCAGAGGGTCATCATTTCAAACGTCCCGCCCTTTGTTCCCGCTGAGCTCCTCCTCCCTCACCTACACCAACTGGGGGAGGTAAGGTCGGGGATCAACCCCATACCGCTCGGCCTCAGGGAGAACAGCCTGCGCCACGTGTTCTCCTTCCGCCGCCAGCTCTTTGTCCGGCTGGCGCGGGAGGAGACGACGGAGGGGAACTTTAATGTGGTGCACGAGGGGACTGCCTACCGCGTCTTCTGGACGTCGGACGGCGTGCGGTGCCATGCCTGTAGGGAGGTGGGGCATGTTCGTAAGAACTGCCCCGCCTCCAAGGCCGCCAAACCACCGAAGGCGGCCAAGGCTGGCACCGCCGCCACCCCTCCCCCTAGTTGCGTCCGCGTGCCGGGAGCCATGGGTGCGCGGGCATCGTCGGAGGCCTTTGTTTTCAGGGCCTCCGGCGGGGGGGAGGGAGAGCGTTCGACCGGAAAGAAGGCGCGGAAGAAGGCGAAACATCTAGAGGCGGATCCCCTCGGTGCGCCGGAAAGTCTGACCACCGCGCTCAGCCCAACCCAGTCACCGGCGAGCGCGGGGTGCCCCGAGCCCGTGCCCGGGCCCTTGAATACCACCACAGAGGGGCCCAGGCGCGGGCAAGAAAAGGAAAAGGGGGGGGCGGAGCGGGAGGCCTCGGCAGACATGGAGGTCTCCCTGACTCCGCGCGCCCCCAGGAACAAAAAGAGGCACCGCCCCAATGAGGCGGAGGGGGAACAACATCCCTCCGCGGAGGAGGCGGTGCCCGCCGCGTGTCCCGCGTCCCCCACCAGCGCCCCCAAATTGCGCTGCAGGCGCGAGGAGTCTTTCCCCGGGGAGGGTGAGACAGTTGAGGCTGCCCAGCCTCTGCCTCCCGGGGATGGAGTGGAAGATCTGCCTGTCGTGGGGGGCGTGGGGACCGCGGAGGAATGCGTAGCCGCCGGGCCGGGCGTCCCGGGGACTGAGGCGGGCGAGGCCGAAAAGGCCGAACCTGAGCCCGCCCAGCTATTACCCAACTTCCCCCGGGATTTGCTCGACCCGGCAGAGAATGAAACAAATAATTATGACACTGTAGATGCTGGGCCGGGGGGTGGCAGCGGGGAGGGGGAGGAACACCCACCCTCGCCCCTTACTTTGGAGCTGGAGCACTTGGAGGGCCTGGGGATTTCCTATGGCCGGGTCTCTCCTTGTTCTCCGGTTCCTGGGGCGGAGGGGGAACCCCTTCCGCTGTCATTTCCCGACCCAGCACCATTTTTAAAAGAGCCCAGTGGGGACTCCTCTGCCGACGATCCTGGGGGTGGGATCGGGGCAGTGCCAGGGCCGGTTGGAGCGGCCGGTTCATTTGCCGTACCTTGTGCGGTCGATGGGCCGGCTGCTGGCGGCCACCTCCCGGAGGAGGACGGGGACTCGGTGGGGGACGCGGGTGAAGACCTAGAGACCACCGCCAGGGAGGCGGTGGATCTGCTCGCGGCCGCCGCTGAGGCCCTCCTCGTTCCTGCAAAGGAACTCCGGGACTTTTTGGCCCAGAGCCGGGGTCGCCGCGACCAAGCCCGACTGGCCCTGGAAAAATGGTCCGAGCCGGAGCTGATCAAGGGGTCCGTCCGCGCCGCCGTTAAAACCTTGGCCGCGGGCGGGCCCTTGACAAAGGAGCAGCACCTTGAGCTGCGCGAGCTCGAGGGACTCCTCGCTGGGCTGCGGAGGGAGCGGAGTTCAACAAAAGACTCCGCTCCCTCCCCCACAATAGGTTAAGGTAGAGGTTGCACTATGCTTTTGTCATGAAGATAACCATAGCCAGCCTCAACATCAACGGCGGCAGAGGGGCACGCCGTAGATTTGACAATTTTTCGCTCCTGCGGGAGGGGAAATATGCGGTGTGCTTCCTGCAAGAAACCCACACCGTTCCGGGAGACGAAGCCACGTGGCTCCTGGAATGGCAAGGAGAGGTCCGCATGAGCCACCTCACCGCCATTTCTAGTGGGGTGGCCATCTTGCTGGGCCCGCATTTTCAGCCGGAGATCTTGAGGGTCGAGGAGCCCGTGCCAGGCCGCTTGCTGCACGTAACGGTTCGCCTGGGGGACGTGCCGCTCCATCTCGTGAACGTGTACGCCCCTCATCCCGGCCCGCAGCAAACGCGCTTCTTTGAAGAGGTGTCCGCTCTTCTTGGCTCCGTCGACGTCGGCGACTGCATTGTCCTCGGGGGGGATTTTAACTGCACCCTCGAGGCGAGGGACCGCTCCGGTGCCCCGCAGTGCATGACGGCGATGGAGAAGTTGAGGGACCTGGTCGGGTCCTTCGACTTGGTGGACGTCTGGCGAAATCTCCACCCCGACTCCAGCGCCTTTACTTGGGTGAGGCCTGGAGTTGGATGGTCTAGAGTCGACCGCCTTTACGTGTCTCGGGCGTACGTTTCCTGCGTCCCGGCGGCCTCCATGCGGCCGGTGCCGTGTTCGGACCACCACCTGGTGTGGGCGGAGCTCGCTTCGCTCCGCGCGAGGACGGGGTCCGCGTACTGGCACTTTAACAACCGGCTGCTGGAGGACGTGCGGTTCCAGGACTCGTTCCGTCGATTCTGGTCCGACTGGAGAAGGAAGCAGGGGGGCTTCCCCTCCTTGAGGCTATGGTGGGACGTGGGCAAGGCTCACGTCCGCGTCTTCTGTCAAGAGTACGCGAGGGGGTCGACCAAGAGGCGGGCGGCCAGAGTCGGGCGCCTAGAAAAAGAGGTGCTCGACCTGGAAGCCCGTCTCGGTCAAGTCGTCCAGGACCCGGCCCTGCGGACGGTGTACGAAGCGAAGAAGGCCGCGCTGAAGGACCTGCAGCTCGTCGGGTCCCGAGGCGCGTTCGTGAGGTCGCGGATCCGGTTCCTGCGGGATCTGGACCGCGGCTCCCCCTTCTTCTACTCGCTGGAAAAAAGGCAGAGTGTCCGTAAGCAGCTCTTGACGCTGCTGGCCGACGACGGCTCTCTCGTCTCGGATCCGGAGGGCGTCAACAACAGGGTCCGTGAATATTACGGGGCTCTGTTCTCTCCGGATCCGTCCAGCGAGGAAGCGCGTAGAGTTTTGTGGGAGGACCTGCCGAAGGTCAGCCCGGAGGGCGCCGAAAATCTGGAAGCTCCGCTAAGCCTGGCGGAGCTGACCGGTGCCCTCGCCCGGCTCTCGAGGGGAAAATCCCCGGGGCTGGACGGGCTGACCGTGGAGTTCCACAGGGCGTTCTGGGACGTCCTGGGGAGCGACTACGCGCGGGTCCTGGGGGAAAGTCTGGCGACCGGGGAGATGCCCCTCTCTTGGCGCAGGGCAGTCATCGTCCTGCTGCCTAAGAAGGGCGATCTCCGCCTCCTTAAGAACTGGCGCCCGGTCTCCCTCCTCAGCACGGACTACAAAATCTTCGCCAGGGCGATGTCTGCTCGCCTTGGTGCCGTGCTGGACCACATGATCCACCCCGACCAGTCCTACACGGTCCCGGGCCGGACAATCCACGACAACATCCATCTGGTCCGGGACCTCATCCATTGCTCCCAGGAGGCTGGTCTGTCGGTCGCCTTCCTATCCCTCGACCAAGAGAAGGCGTTCGACAGGGTGGATCACGACTATCTGCTCGGAACTCTGCGCGCTTTCGGGTTCGGGACGCATTTCGTCGCCCGGATCCGACTTTTGTACGCCGCCGCGGAGTGTCTGATTAAGGTTAACGGGTCCTTGACGGCGCCCCTTCGCTTTAGGAGAGGGGTGCGCCAGGGATGCCCCATGTCCGGCCAGTTATACGCCGTTTGCGTGGAGCCTTTCCTGCGCCTCTTGCGGACGAGGTTGACGGGACTGGCTCTGCAAGGGCCGGGCGTGGAGGTCGTCCTCTCGGCTTACGCCGATGACGTGCTCCTCGCGGTAGAGGATCCCGCTGACCTGCGGAGGATGCGTGAGTGCCAGGAGATTTACTCGGCCGCGTCCTCCGCCAGGATCAACTGGGAGAAATGTTCCGGACTCCTGGTGGGTCAGTGGCGGGTGGACTCCCTGCCGGAGGAGCTCAGGCCTTTTGCCTGGAGCACGACCCATCTCCTCTATCTGGGAGTCTACCTTAGCCCCGACGAGGAAGCCTGGCCGGCGAACTGGCAGGAGCTGGAGGCCAAGGTCACCGCTCGCCTAGGGCGCTGGACAGGACTGCTCCGAGTGCTGTCCTACAGGGGTCGAGCGCTAGTCATAAACCAGCTGGTGGCCGCAATGCTGTGGTACCGGCTGGTCACTTTGACCCCTCCCCCTGCGTTTGTCGCCAAGATACAGAAGAAGCTGGTGGACTTCTTCTGGAACAACAGGAAGCACTGGGTCTCTGCCGCGGTTTTGAGTCTCCCGCTTGAGGAGGGCGGTCAGTCGTTGGTGTGCGTCAGCGCCCAGCTCGCGACTTTCCGTCTTCAGACCCTGCAGAGATACCTTTACGTCGAGCCCCCTCCTAGGTGGTGCGCTCTGGCGAGGTATTTCTTCCGCCAGCAGCTCGACCTCAATTATGACACGCAGCTCCTGTTTGTGAACTTGGGGGGTGCCAGGACCGCCCTCCGGGAGCTGCCTGTCTTTTACAGGGAACTCATCAGGGTCTGGAACAAAGTCTCCACCAAGCGCAGCTCTCCACCGGCTGGAGTGGCGGCCGTCCTGCAGGAGCCGCTGCTCGGGAATCCGTACCTCCACGGCCGAGGCTTCATGTGGCGGTCGGAAGAGAGGGCTGTGGCTGGTGAGGTGACCAGGGTCAGGGACCTGCTCGATGGCGGAGGAGCGGGCTGGATGGCGCCAGTCACGCTGGCGCGGCGCCTAAATTCTGCCAACGTCCGCCACGCGGCCGATGCCATCGAGTCGCTAAAAACAGCTCTGGGCCCTGACTCGGTTAGGTGTATCGAGGAGGCTCAAGCACGTGGGGAGATCCCGTCCGAACTGACCCCCGTCCGGACGGAATTCCTCATCGGCGCCAAACCCCGGAACCTCCCTCGGGGGCCGGCGCCTCACAACTTGAGCCGCCTCGGGGAAATCCCCTCCGTGCCTTTCAGTTCCGCGCGGAGGGGTTTCCTGTACGGGCTGCTCCTGCACACCCTCAACTTTGCCATCCTCGCCGGCCGTCCGGACACGCCATGGCGTACCATCTTGCCGTCCGGAGGAGGCGGGGGTCCCCGATGGAGGGCACTCTACGCAGGGGTCCTCCCACTATTCATCGGGGACTTGGCCTGGAGGGTGGTGCACGGAGCAGTGCCGTGCAATAAATTTTTAAGCCGGTTCACGGACTCCCAGGCCGCCTGCAATTTCTGCGGTCTGGAGGAGTCCGTGTTCCATGTTTTTATTGAGTGTACGAGGTTGCAGCCCCTGTTCCATTATTTGAAGGGGCTGCTCCTGAAATTCTGGCTGCACTTCAGTCCCACACTCCTGATCTTTGGGCACCCTGAGCGGAGGGGAGCGGGTAGGTCCGAGGGCCTCCTCGTAGGACTGCTCCTGGGCACGGCCAAGGGTGCCATCAGCCGGTCCAGGCAGCGGGCGGTCGAGGAGGTCGTTCAACCTGACTGCCTGCCTCTCTTCCGCTCTTACATCCGGTCCAGGGTGTCCTTGGAGATGGAGCACGCGGTGTCCACCGGTACGCTCGCGGCCTTCCGCGAGAGGTGGGCACCGGAGGGACTGGAGTGCATCATCACGCCCGGCAACCAAATTTTAATTTGATTTTACGTTTTAAAGTTTAATTTGTTTTAATTGCCGGTGCTTTTAGTGTCCCCCTCTCCTTTTATAGGGGGCACTGGAAAAAGGAAAAATTTGATTTTAGTGCCCCAAAAAAAAAAAACCACAAAAAAAATAAATAAAAAAGGGGCCTTGTAAATGTCTTGTGTGTGTCATCCAGGTCGGGTGGCACGGATACATGTTTTATGTTTTTGCAGTTTAACTCAAAAGAGTTTCAAGCACAAGGGACCAATCGTGAAGCTGTGGAGGCGTGTCCTGCTCAGTTGGAGCTGTGAGCAGTGAGGGAAGCTGCTAGCAACTTGAGCTCCTGTCTGGAGAGCCCTGAGACCAGCCCAGGAACAGAAGGAAGGAAGGGGCTTCACCTTCAACTGTTATCCAGAGGGAGAGGAGGAGAAAAGAAATCATTACAACATCTTTATTACCATTCTGCAAGGAGTTGGAGAGAGGGGGAAAAGACAAACAACCATCCAGTGTGGAAGGAGGGAGACTCAACTACTCTACAGGTGGGTGTGGGTGCATTTCCCCAAACAGACTTTGTTGTATCGGTGGGGGGAGGAAAGAAGACCACTGAGGGCCGGAACATCGCGGGGGGTGTGTGTGTGTGTGGTAGTGTGCGTGGGGGCCGTGCTTACAACTAGGCCCCCCCCCACAATTGGAACCACCCCCACCCCCCACATTTGCCTAGCCTGGGATAGCTGGAGCTACCAGGCTGAAGATTGTTGTTTTTCTTAATCACCCAATTAAAGATCGTTAGGAGTGCCTGGTGGCTCCAGCTACCCCAGGTGAAGACATCTTCTCCCCCCACCTGAAGACCACCTCAAAGACTTTTGTGTTTTGCCATCTGGGGAGTGCACCCACCCACAGCTGCGAGGAGAGACCTGCCCTCGCAGCCCCCCCCCCCCTTCCCACCCCCCTCTCTCTTTTCTCTGCTACTCTGTTTCTCCCCTCTCTCTCTGAGAACCCTTTCCTTCCAAATTTAAAAAAAAAACAATTAAGACAACTGAGCAGAGGGAGCAAGGCCTCTCCCCAATTGTCAACGAGGGGAGAGGTGCCTCGTTAAGGGCTCCTCTGCTCAGTGAACATAAGAGGCCATTAAAGACCATTAAGGCCTGTGACTTTGGGGTGGGTGTAGCCCTTAAAGGGACCCCGTGATGGCGACCCCATCCACGCCGGTGGCAGGGCCAGCAAGGACGTATGCGCAGGTGGCAACCGCTTCCACAGCACCTCCTGCGCCACCCGCTGCCCTGCCACCATTTAGATTAATTACTAGAAAACACGGGGTCAAGAGCTACACTCACCCCACAATGAGCATTGAGGAGTGCGTGCGGGCGATGGCTGGGGTAGTCGGCCCCTCGGCCATTGTCGCAGCCTCCAAGATGTCTGGGAAGGCTGTTTTCTTCCTGGGGTCGGAGCGGGCGGTGTCCCTGGCCCTCGAAAAGGGGCTCACGGTGGGCGGGACGTTCCTGCCGGTGGATCCTCTCGAGGCCACCGCGCAGAGGGTCATCGTGTCGAACGTCCCGCCCTTTGTTCCCGCTGAGCTCCTCCTCCCTCACCTACAACAACTGGGGGAGGTAAGGTCAGGGATCAACCCCATACCGCTCGGCCTCAGGGAGAACAGCCTGCGCCACGTGTTCTCCTTCCGCCGCCAGCTCTTTGTCCGGCTGGCGCGGGAGGACGTGACAGAAGGGCACTTTAATGTGGTGCACGAGGGGACTGCCTACCGCGTCTTCTGGACATCGGACGGCGTGCGGTGCCATGCCTGCAGGGAGGTGGGGCATGTTCGTAAGAACTGCCCCGCCTCCAAGGCCGCCAAACCACCGAAGGCGGCCAAGGCTGGCGCTGCCGCCACCCCTCCCCCTAGTTGCGTCCGCGTGCCGGGAGCCATGGGTGCGCGGGCATCGTCGGAGGCCTTTGTTTTCAGGGCCTCCGGCGGGGGGGAGGGAGAGCGTCCGAGCGGAAAGAAGGCGCGGAAGAAGGAGAAACATCTAGAGACGGGTCCCCTCGGTGCGCCGGAAAGTCTGACCACCGCGCTCAGCCCAACCCAGTCACCGGCGAGCGCGGGGTGCCCCGAGCCCGTGCCCGGGCCCTTGAATACCACCACAGAGGGGCCCAGGCGCGGGCAAGAAAAGGAAAAGGGGGGGGCGGAGCGGGAGGCCTCGGCAGACATGGAGGTCTCCCTGACTCCGCGCGCCCCCAGGAACAAAAAGAGGCACCGCCCCAATGAGGCGGAGGGGGAACAACATCCCTCCGCGGAGGAGGCGGTGCCCGCCGCGTGTCCCGCGTCCCCCACCAGCGCCCCCAAATTGCGCTGCAGGCGCGAGGAGTCTTTCCCCGGGGAGGGTGAGACAGTTGAGGCTGCCCAGCCTCTGCCTCCCGGGGATGGAGTGGAAGATCTGCCTGTCGTGGGGGGCGTGGGGACCGCGGAGGAATGCGTAGCCGCCGGGCCGGGCGTCCCGGGGACTGAGGCGGGCGAGGCCGAAAAGGCCGAACCTGAGCCCGCCCAGCTATTACCCAACTTCCCCCGGGAGTTGCTCGACCCGGCAGAAAAACAATTAAATAATTATGACACTGTAGATGCTGGGCCGGGGGGTGGCAGCGGGGAGGGGGAGGAACACCCACCCTCGCCCCTTACTTTGGAGCTGGAGCACTTGGAGGGCCTGGGGATTTCCTATGGCCGGGTCTCTCCTTGTTCTCCGGTTCCTGGGGCGGAGGGGGAACCCCTTCCGCTGTCATTTCCCGACCCAGCACCATTTTTAAAAGAGCCCAGTGGGGACTCCTCTGCCGACGATCCTGGGGGTGGGATCGGGGCAGTGCCAGGGCCGGTTGGAGCGGCCGGTTCATTTGCCGTACCTTGTGCGGTCGATGGGCCGGCTGCTGGCGGCCACCTCCCGGAGGAGGACGGGGACTCGGTGGGGGACGCGGGTGAAGACCTAGAGACCACCGCCAGGGAGGCGGTGGATCTGCTCGCGGCCGCCGCTGAGGCCCTCCTCGTTCCTGCAAAGGAACTCCGGGACTTTTTGGCCCAGAGCCGGGGTCGCCGCGACCAAGCCCGACTGGCCCTGGAAAAATGGTCCGAGCCGGAGCTGATCAAGGGGTCCGTCCGCGCCGCCGTTAAAACCTTGGCCGCGGGCGGGCCCTTGACAAAGGAGCAGCACCTTGAGCTGCGCGAGCTCGAGGGACTCCTCGCTGGGCTACGGAGGGAGCGGAGTTCAACAAAAGACTCCGCTCCCTCCCCCACAATAGGTTAAGGTAGAGGTTGCACTATGCTTTTGTCATGAAGATAACCATAGCCAGCCTCAACATCAACGGCGGCAGAGGGGCACGCCGTAGATTTGACAATTTTTCGCTCCTGCGGGAGGGGAAATATGCGGTGTGCTTCCTGCAAGAAACCCACACCGTTCCGGGAGACGAAGCCACGTGGCTCCTGGAATGGCAAGGAGAGGTCCGCATGAGCCACCTCACCGCCATTTCTAGTGGGGTGGCCATCTTGCTGGGCCCGCATTTTCAGCCGGAGATCTTGGGGGTCGAGGAGCCCGTGCCAGGCCGCTTGCTGCACGTAACGGTTCGCCTGGGGGACGTGCCGCTCCATCTCGTGAACGTGTACGCCCCTCATCCCGGCCCGCAGCAAACGCGCTTCTTTGAAGAGGTGTCCGCTCTTCTTGGCTCCGTCGACGTCGGCGACTGCATTGTCCTCGGGGGGGATTTTAACTGCACCCTCGAGGCGAGGGACCGCTCCGGTGCCCCGCAGTGCATGACGGCGATGGAGAAGTTGAGGGACCTGGTCGGGTCCTTCGACTTGGTGGACGTCTGGCGAAATCTCCACCCCGACTCCAGCGCCTTTACTTGGGTGAGGCCTGGAGTTGGATGGTCTAGAGTCGACCGCCTTTACGTGTCTCGGGCGTACGTTTCCTGCGTCCCGGCGGCCTCCATGCGGCCGGTGCCGTGTTCGGACCACCACCTGGTGTGGGCGGAGCTCGCTTCGCTCCGCGCGAGGACGGGGTCCGCGTACTGGCACTTTAACAACCGGCTGCTGGAGGACGTGCGGTTCCAGGACTCGTTCCGTCGATTCTGGTCCGACTGGAGAAGGAAGCAGGGGGGCTTCCCCTCCTTGAGGCTATGGTGGGACGTGGGCAAGGCTCACGTCCGCGTCTTCTGTCAAGAGTACGCGAGGGGGTCGACCAAGAGGCGGGCGGCCAGAGTCGGGCGCCTAGAAAAAGAGGTGCTCGACCTGGAAGCCCGTCTCGGTCAAGTCGTCCAGGACCCGGCCCTGCGGACGGTGTACGAAGCGAAGAAGGCCGCGCTGAAGGACCTGCAGCTCGTCGGGTCCCGAGGCGCGTTCGTGAGGTCGCGGATCCGGTTCCTGCGGGATCTGGACCGCGGCTCCCCCTTCTTCTACTCGCTGGAAAAAAGGCAGAGTGTCCGTAAGCAGCTCTTGACGCTGCTGGCCGACGACGGCTCTCTCGTCTCGGATCCGGAGGGCGTCAACAACAGGGTCCGTGAATATTACGGGGCTCTGTTCTCTCCGGATCCGTCCAGCGAGGAAGCGCGTAGAGTTTTGTGGGAGGACCTGCCGAAGGTCGGCCCGGAGGGCGCCGAAAATCTGGAAGCTCCGCTAAGCCTGGCGGAGCTGACCGGTGCCCTCGCCCGGCTCTCGAGGGGAAAATCCCCGGGGCTGGACGGGCTGACCGTGGAGTTCCACAGGGCGTTCTGGGACGTCCTGGGGAGCGACTACGCGCGGGTCCTGGGGGAAAGTCTGGCGACCGGGGAGATGCCCCTCTCTTGGCGCAGGGCAGTCATCGTCCTGCTGCCTAAGAAGGGCGATCTCCGCCTCCTTAAGAACTGGCGCCCGGTCTCCCTCCTCAGCACGGACTACAAAATCTTCGCCAGGGCGATGTCTGCTCGCCTTGGTGCCGTGCTGGACCACATGATCCACCCCGACCAGTCATACACGGTCCCGGGCCGGACAATCCACGATAACATCCATCTGGTCCGGGACCTCATCCATTGTTCCCAGGAGGCTGGTCTGTCGGTCGCCTTCCTATCCCTCGACCAAGAGAAGGCGTTCGACAGGGTGGATCACGACTATCTGCTCGGAACTCTGCGCGCTTTCGGGTTCGGGACGCATTTCGTCGCCCGGATCCGACTTTTGTACGCCGCCGCGGAGTGTCTGATTAAGGTTAACGGGTCCTTGACGGCGCCCCTTCGCTTTAGGAGAGGGGTGCGCCAGGGATGCCCCATGTCCGGCCAGTTATACGCCGTTTGCGTGGAGCCTTTCCTGCGCCTCTTGCGGACGAGGTTGACGGGACTGGCTCTGCAAGGGCCGGGCGTGGAGGTTGTCCTCTCGGCTTACGCCGATGACGTGCTCCTCGCGGTAGAGGATCCCGCTGACCTACGGAGGATGCGTGAGTGCCAGGAGATTTACTCGGCCGCGTCCTCCGCCAGGATCAACTGGGAGAAATGTTCCGGACTCCTGGTGGGTCAGTGGCGGGTGGACTCCCTGCCGGAGGAGCTCAGGCCTTTTGCCTGGAGCACGACCCATCTCCTCTATCTGGGAGTCTACCTTAGCCCCGACGAGGGAGCCTGGCCGGCGAACTGGCAGGAGCTGGAGGCCAAGGTCGCCGCTCGCCTAGGGCGCTGGACAGGACTGCTCCGAGTGCTGTCCTACAGGGGTCGAGCGCTAGTCATAAACCAGCTGGTGGCCGCAATGCTGTGGTACCGGCTGGTCACTTTGACCCCTCCCCCTGCGTTTGTCGCCAAGATACAGAAGAAGCTGGTGGACTTCTTCTGGAACAACAGGAAGCACTGGGTCTCTGCCGCGGTCTTGAGTCTCCCGCTTGAGGAGGGCGGTCAGTCGTTGGTGTGCGTCAGCGCCCAGCTCGCGACTTTCCGTCTTCAGACCCTGCAGAGATACCTTTACGTCGAGCCCCCTCCTAGGTGGTGTGCTCTGGCGAGGTATTTCTTCCGCCAGCAGCTCGACCTCAATTATGACACGCAGCTCCTGTTTGTGAACTTGGGGGGTGCCAGGACCGCCCTCCGGGAGCTGCCTGTCTTTTACAGGGAACTCATCAGGGTCTGGAACAAAGTCTCCACCAAGCGCAGCTCTCCACCGGCTGGAGTGGCGGCCGTCCTGCAGGAGCCGCTGCTCGGGAATCCGTACCTCCACGGCCGAGGCTTTATGTGGCGGTCGGAAGAGAGGGCTGTGGCTGGTGAGGTGACCAGGGTCAGGGACCTGCTCGATGGCGGAGGAGCGGGCTGGATGGCGCCAGTCACGCTGGCGCGGCGCCTAAATTCTGCCAACGTCCGCCACGCGGCCGATGCCATCGAGTCGCTAAAAACAGCTCTGGGCCCTGACTCCGTTAGGTGTATCGAGGAGGCTCAGGCACGTGGGGAGATCCCGTCCGAACTGACCCCCGTCCGGACGGAATTCCTCATCGGCGCCAAACCCCGGAACCTCCCTCGGGGGCCGGCGCCTCACAACTTGAGCCGCCTCGGGGAAATCCCCTCCGTGCCTTTCAGTTCCGCGCGGAGGGGTTTCCTGTACGGGCTGCTCCTGCACACCCTCAACTTTGCCATCCTCGCCGGCCGTCCGGACACGCCATGGCGTACCATCTTGCCGTCCGGAGGAGGCGGGGGTCCCCGATGGAGGGCACTCTACGCAGGGGTCCTCCCACTATTCATCGGGGACTTGGCCTGGAGGGTGGTGCACGGAGCAGTGCCGTGCAACAAATTTTTAAGCCGGTTCACGGACTCCCAGGCCGCCTGCAATTTCTGCGGTCTGGAGGAGTCCGTGTTCCATGTTTTTATGGAGTGCACAAGGTTGCAGCCCCTGTTCCACTATTTGAAGGGGCTGCTCCTGAAATTCTGGCTGCACTTCAGTCCCACTCTCCTGATCTTTGGGCACCCTGTGCGGAGGGGAGCGGGTAGGTCCGAAGGCCTCCTCGTAGGACTGCTCCTGGGCACGGCCAAGGGTGCCATCAGCCGGTCCAGGCAGCGGGCGGTCGAGGGGGTCGTTCAACCTGACTGCCTGCCTCTCTTCCGCTCTTGCATCCGGTCCAGGGTGTCCTTGGAGATGGAGCACGCGGTGTCCACCGGTACGCTCGCGGCCTTCCGCGAGAGGTGGGCACCGGAGGGACTGGAGTGCATCATCACGCCCGGCAACCAAATTTTAATTTGATTTTACGTTTTAAAGTTTAATTTGTTTTAATTGCCGGTGTTTTTAGTGTCCCCCTCTCCTTTTATAGGGGGCACTGGAAAAATTTGATTTTAGCGCCCCAAAAAAAAAAAACCAAAAACCAAAAAAAAAAGGGGCTTGAAAATGTCTGCTGTGTCACCCAGGTCGGGTGGCACAGTTTAATGTTGTTTATGTTTTGCAGGTAGACTCCTAAAAGAGTTTCAAGCACAAGGGACCAATCGTGAAGCTGTGGAGGCGTGTCCTGCTCAGTTGGAGCTGTGAGCAGTGAGTGGAGCTGCTATCAACTTGAGCTCCTGCCTGGAGAGCCCTGAGACCAGCCCAGGAGGAGAAGGAAGGAAGGGGCTTCACCTTCAACTTTATCCAGAGGGAGAGGAGGAGAACAGAAAACTTTTAAACATCTTTATCATTTCTGCAAGGAGTTGGAGAGAGGGGGAAAAGACAAACAACATCCAGTGTGGAAGGAGGGAGACTCAACATTCTACAGGTGGGTGTGGGTGCATTTCCCCAAACAGACTTTGTTGTATCGGTGGGGGGAGGAAAGAAGACCACTGAGGGCCGGAACATCGCGGGGGGTGTGTGTGTGTGGTAGTGTGCGTGGGGGCCGTGCTTACAACTAGGGCCCCCCCCCACAATTGGAACCCCCCCCACCCCCCACATTTGCCTAGCCTGGGATAGCTGGAGCTACCAGGCTGAAGATTGTTATTAATCACCCAATTAAAGATCGTTAGGAGTGCCTGGTGGCTCCAGCTACCCCAGGTGAAGACATCTTCTCCCCCCACCTGAAGACCACCTCAAAGACTTTTGTGTTTTGCCATCTGGGGAGTGCACCCACCCACAGCTGCGAGGAGAGACCTGCCCTCGCAGCCCCCCCCCCTTCCCACCCCCCTCTCTCTTTTCTCTGCTACTCTGTTTCTCCCCTCTCTCTCTGAGAACCCTTTCCTTCCAAATTTAAAAAAAAAAACCAATTAAGACAACTGAGCAGAGGGAGCAAGGCCTCTCCCCAATTGTCAACGAGGGGAGAGGTGCCTCGTTAAGGGCTCCTCTGCTCAGTGAACATAAGAGGCCATTAAAGACCATTAAGGCCTGTGACTTTGGGGTGGGTGTAGCCCTTAAAGGGACCCCGTGATGGCGACCCCATCCACGCCGGTGGCAGGGCCAGCAAGGACGTATGCGCAGGTGGCAACCGCTTCCACAGCACCTCCTGCGCCACCCGCTGCCCTGCCACCATTTACACTTATAACAAAAAAACACGGGGTCAAGAGCTACACTCACCCCACAGTGAGCATCGAGGAGTGCGTGCGGGCGATGGCTGGGGTAGTCGGCCCCTCGGCCATTGTCGCAGCCTCCAAGATGTCTGGGAAGGCTGTTTTCTTCCTGGGGTCGGAGCGGGCGGTGTCCCTGGCCCTCGAAAAGGGGCTCACGGTGGGCGGGACGTTCCTGCCGGTGGATCCTCTCGAGGCCACCGCGCAGGGGGTCATCGTGTCGAACGTCCCGCCCTTTGTTCCCGCTGAGCTCCTCCTCCCTCACCTACAACAACTGGGGGAGGTAAGGTCAGGGATCAACCCCATACCGCTCGGCCTCAGGGAGAACAGCCTGCGCCACGTGTTCTCCTTCCGCCGCCAGCTCTTTGTCCGGCTGGCGCGGGAGGACGTGACAGAAGGGCACTTTAATGTGGTGCACGAGGGGACTGCCTACCGCGTCTTCTGGACGTCGGACGGCGTGCGGTGCCATGCCTGCAGGGAGGTGGGGCATGTTCGTAAGAACTGCCCCGCCTCCAAGGCCGCCAAACCACCGAAGGCGGCCAAGGCTGGCGCTGCCGCCACCCCTGCCCCTAGTTGCGTCCGCGTGCCGGGAGCCATGGGTGCGCGGGCATCGTCGGAGGCCTTTGTTTTCAGGGCCTCCGGCGGGGGGGAGGGAGAGCGTCCGAGCGGAAAGAAGGCGCGGAAGAAGGAGAAACATCTAGAGGCGGGTCCCCTCGGTGCGCCGGAAAGTCTGACCACCGCGCTCAGCCCAACCCAGTCACCGGCGAGCGCGGGGTGCCCCGAGCCCGTGCCCGGGCCCTTGAATACCACCACAGAGGGGCCCAGGCGCGGGCAAGAAAAGGAAAAGGGGGGGGCGGAGCGGGAGGCCTCGGCAGACATGGAGGTCTCCCTGACTCCGCGCGCCCCCAGGAACAAAAAGAGGCACCGCCCCAATGAGGCGGAGGGGGAACAACATCCCTCCGCGGAGGAGGCGGTGCCCGCCGCGTGTCCCGCGTCCCCCACCAGCGCCCCCAAATTGCGCTGCAGGCGCGAGGAGTCTTTCCCCGGGGAGGGTGAGACAGTTGAGGCTGCCCAGCCTCTGCCTCCCGGGGATGGAGTGGAAGATCTGCCTGTCGTGGGGGGCGTGGGGACCGCGGAGGAATGCGTAGCCGCCGGGCCGGGCGTCCCGGGGACTGAGGCGGGCGAGGCCGAAAAGGCCGAACCTGAGCCCGCCCAGCTATTACCCAACTTCCCCCGGGAGTTGCTCGACCCGGCAGAAAAACAATATATTGATTTTAATGAAACTGTAGATGCTGGGCCGGGGGGTGGCAGCGGGGAGGGGGAGGAACACCCACCCTCGCCCCTTACTTTGGAGCTGGAGCACTTGGAGGGCCTGGGGATTTCCTATGGCCGGGTCTCTCCTTGTTCTCCGGTTCCTGGGGCGGAGGGGGAACCCCTTCCGCTGTCATTTCCCGACCCAGCACCATTTTTAAAAGAGCCCAGTGGGGACTCCTCTGCCGACGATCCTGGGGGTGGGATCGGGGCAGTGCCAGGGCCGGTTGGAGCGGCCGGTTCATTTGCCGTACCTTGTGCGGTCGATGGGCCGGCTGCTGGCGGCCACCTCCCGGAGGAGGACGGGGACTCGGTGGGGGACGCGGGTGAAGACCTAGAGACCACCGCCAGTGAGGCGGTGGATCTGCTCGCGGCCGCCGCTGAGGCCCTCCTCGTTCCTGCAAAGGAACTCCGGGACTTTTTGGCCCAGAGCCGGGGTCGCCGCGACCAAGCCCGACTGGCCCTGGAAAAATGGTCCGAGCCGGAGCTGATCAAGGGGTCCGTCCGCGCCGCCGTTAAAACCTTGGCCGCGGGCGGGCCCTTGACAAAGGAGCAGCACCTTGAGCTGCGCGAGCTCGAGGGACTCCTCGCTGGGCTGCGGAGGGAGCGGAGTTCAACAAAAGACTCCGCTCCCTCCCCCACAATAGGTTAAGGTAGAGGTTGCACTATGCTTTTGCCATGAAGATAACCATAGCCAGCCTCAACATCAACGGCGGCAGAGGGGCACGCCGTAGATTTGACAATTTTTCGCTCCTGCGGGAGGGGAAATATGCGGTGTGCTTCCTGCAAGAAACCCACACCGTTCCGGGAGACGAAGCCACGTGGCTCCTGGAATGGCAAGGAGAGGTCCGCATGAGCCACCTCACCGCCATTTCTAGTGGGGTGGCCATCTTGCTGGGCCCGCATTTTCAGCCGGAGATCTTGGGGGTCGAGGAGCCCGTGCCAGGCCGCTTGCTGCACGTAACGGTTCGCCTGGGGGACGTGCCGCTCCATCTCGTGAACGTGTACGCCCCTCATCCCGGCCCGCAGCAAACGCGCTTCTTTGAAGAGGTGTCCGCTCTTCTTGGCTCCGTCGACGTCGGCGACTGCATTGTCCTCGGGGGGGATTTTAACTGCACCCTCGAGGCGAGGGACCGCTCCGGTGCCCCGCAGTGCATGACGCCGATGGAGAAGTTGAGGGACCTGGTCGGGTCCTTCGACTTGGTGGACGTCTGGCGAAATCTCCACCCCGACTCCAGCGCCTTTACTTGGGTGAGGCCTGGAGTTGGATGGTCTAGAGTCGACCGCCTTTACGTGTCTCGGGCGTACGTTTCCTGCGTCCCGGCGGCCTCCATGCGGCCGGTGCCGTGTTCGGACCACCACCTGGTGTGGGCGGAGCTCGCTTCGCTCCGCGCGAGGACGGGGTCCGCGTACTGGCACTTTAACAACCGGCTGCTGGAGGACGTGCGGTTCCAGGACTCGTTCCGTCGATTCTGGTCCGACTGGAGAAGGAAGCAGGGGGGCTTCCCCTCCTTGAGGCTATGGTGGGACGTGGGCAAGGCTCACGTCCGCGTCTTCTGTCAAGAGTACGCGAGGGGGTCGACCAAGAGGCGGGCGGCCAGAGTCGGGCGCCTAGAAAAAGAGGTGCTCGACCTGGAAGCCCGTCTCGGTCAAGTCGTCCAGGACCCGGCCCTGCGGACGGTGTACGAAGCGAAGAAGGCCGCGCTGAAGGACCTGCAGCTCGTCGGGTCCCGAGGCGCGTTCGTGAGGTCGCGGATCCGGTTCCTGCGGGATCTGGACCGCGGCTCCCCCTTCTTCTACTCGCTGGAAAAAAGGCAGAGTGTCCGTAAGCAGCTCTTGACGCTGCTGGCCGACGACGGCTCTCTCGTCTCGGATCCGGAGGGCGTCAACAACAGGGTCCGTGAATATTACGGGGCTCTGTTCTCTCCGGATCCGTCCAGCGAGGAAGCGCGTAGAGTTTTGTGGGAGGACCTGCCGAGGGTCGGCCCGGAGGGCGCCGAAAATCTGGAAGCTCCGCTAAGCCTGGCGGAGCTGACCGGTGCCCTCGCCCGGCTCTCGAGGGGAAAATCCCCGGGGCTGGACGGGCTGACCGTGGAGTTCCACAGGGCGTTCTGGGACGTCCTGGGGAGCGACTACGCGCGGGTCCTGGGGGAAAGTCTGGCGACCGGGGAGATGCCCCTCTCTTGGCGCAGGGCAGTCATCGTCCTGCTGCCTAAGAAGGGCGATCTCCGCCTCCTTAAGAACTGGCGCCCGGTCTCCCTCCTCAGCACGGACTACAAAATCTTCGCCAGGACGATGTCTGCTCGCCTTGGTGCCGTGCTGGACCACATGATCCACCCCGACCAGTCATACACGGTCCCGGGCCGGACAATCCACGATAACATCCATCTGGTCCGGGACCTCATCCATTGTTCCCAGGAGGCTGGTCTGTCGGTCGCCTTCCTATCCCTCGACCAAGAGAAGGCGTTCGACAGGGTGGATCACGACTATCTGCTCGGAACTCTGCGCGCTTTCGGGTTCGGGACGCATTTCGTCGCCCGGATCCGACTTTTGTACGCCGCCGCGGAGTGTCTGATTAAGGTTAACGGGTCCTTGACGGCGCCCCTTCGCTTTAGGAGAGGGGTGCGCCAGGGATGCCCCATGTCCGGCCAGTTATACGCCGTTTGCGTGGAGCCTTTCCTGCGCCTCTTGCGGACGAGGTTGACGGGACTGGCTCTGCAAGGGCCGGGCGTGGAGGTCGTCCTCTCGGCTTACGCCGATGACGTGCTCCTCGCGGTAGAGGATCCCGCTGACCTGCGGAGGATGCGTGAGTGCCAGGAGATTTACTCGGCCGCGTCCTCCGCCAGGATCAACTGGGAGAAATGTTCCGGACTCCTGGTGGGTCAGTGGCGGGTGGACTCCCTGCCGGAGGAGCTCAGGCCTTTTGCCTGGAGCAAGACCCATCTCCTCTATCTGGGAGTCTACCTTAGCCCCGACGAGGGAGCCTGGCCGGCGAACTGGCAGGAGCTGGAGGCCAAGGTCGCCGCTCGCCTAGGGCGCTGGACAGGACTGCTCCGAGTGCTGTCCTACAGGGGTCGAGCGCTAGTCATAAACCAGCTGGTGGCCGCAATGCTGTGGTACCGGCTGGTCACTTTGACCCCTCCCCCTGCGTTTGTCGCCAAGATACAGAAGAAGCTGGTGGACTTCTTCTGGAACAACAGGAAGCACTGGGTCTCTGCCGCGGTCTTGAGTCTCCCGCTTGAGGAGGGCGGTCAGTCGTTGGTGTGCGTCAGCGCCCAGCTCGCGACTTTCCGTCTTCAGACCCTGCAGAGATACCTTTACGTCGAGCCCCCTCCTAGGTGGTGTGCTCTGGCGAGGTATTTCTTCCGCCAGCAGCTCGACCTCAATTATGACACGCAGCTCCTGTTTGTGAACTTGGGGGGTGCCAGGACCGCCCTCCGGGAGCTGCCTGTCTTTTACAGGGAACTCATCAGGGTCTGGAACAAAGTCTCCACCAAGCGCAGCTCTCCACCGGCTGGAGTGGCGGCCGTCCTGCAGGAGCCGCTGCTCGGGAATCCGTACCTCCACGGCCGAGGCTTTATGTGGCGGTCGGAAGAGAGGGCTGTGGCTGGTGAGGTGACCAGGGTCAGGGACCTGCTCGATGGCGGAGGAGCGGGCTGGATGGCGCCAGTCACACTGGCGCGGCGCCTAAATTCTGCCAACGTCCGCCACGCGGCCGATGCCATCGAGTCGCTAAAAACAGCTCTGGGCCCTGACTCCGTTAGGTGTGTCGAGGAGGCTCAAGCACGTGGGGAGATCCCGTCCGAACTGACCCCCGTCCGGACGGAATTCCTCATCGGCGCCAAACCCCAGAACCTCCCTCGGGGGCCGGCGCCTCACAACTTGAGCCGCCTCGGGGAAATCCCCTCCGTGCCTTTCAGTTCCGCGCGGAGGGGTTTCCTGTACGGGCTGCTCCTGCACACCCTCAACTTTGCCATCCTCGCCGGCCGTCCGGACACGCCATGGCGTACCATCTTGCCGTCCGGAGGAGGCGGGGGTCCCCGATGGAGGGCACTCTACGCAGGGGTCCTCCCACTATTCATCGGGGACTTGGCCTGGAGGGTGGTGCACGGAGCAGTGCCGTGCAACAAATTTTTAAGCCGGTTCACGGACTCCCAGGCCGCCTGCAATTTCTGCGGTCTGGAGGAGTCCGTGTTCCATGTTTTTATGGAGTGCACAAGGTTGCAGCCCCTGTTCCACTATTTGAAGGGGCTGCTCCTGAAATTCTGGCTGCACTTCAGTCCCACTCTCCTGATCTTTGGGCACCCTGTGCGGAGGGGAGCGGGTAGGTCCGAAGGCCTCCTCGTAGGACTGCTCCTGGGCACGGCCAAGGGTGCCATCAGCCGGTCCAGGCAGCGGGCGGTCGAGGGGGTCGTTCAACCTGACTGCCTGCCTCTCTTCCGCTCTTACATCCGGTCCAGGGTGTCCTTGGAGATGGAGCACGCGGTGTCCACCGGTACGCTCGCGGCCTTCCGCGAGAGGTGGGCACCGGAGGGACTGGAGTGCATCATCACGCCCGGCAACCAAATTTTAATTTGATTTTACGTTTTTTAAGTTTAATTTGTTTTAATTGCCGGTGCTTTTAGTGTCCCCCTTCTATTTTATAGGGGGCACTGGGGAAAATTGTGAATTTAGTGCCCAAAAAAAAAAACCAAAAAAGAAAAACACAAAAAAAAAAAAAAAAAAGGGGGGGAAAAAAAGGGACTTGTAAATGTCTGGAGTGTCACCCAGGTCGGGTGGCACCGTTTAATGTTTTTATGTTTTGCAGGTAAACTCAAAAGAGTTTCAAGCACAAGGACCAATGGTAGAGCAGTGGAGGCGTGTCCTGCTCAGTTGGAGCTGTGAGCAGTGAGGAGAGCAGCTAGCAACTTGAGCTCCTGCCTGGAGAGCCCTGAGACCAGCCCAGGAACAGAAGGAAGGAAGGGGCTTCACCACAACTTTACCCAGAGGGAGAGGAGGAGAACAGAAAACTTTACAACATCTTTATCATTTCTGCAAAGAGTTGGAGAGAGGGGGAAAAACCACAACAACCATCCAGTGTGGAAGGAGGGAGACTCAACTACTCTACAGGTGGGTGTGGGTGCATTTCCCCAAACAGACTTTGTTGTATCGGTGGGGGGAGGAAAGAAGACCACTGAGGGCCGGAACATCGCGGGGGGTGTGTGTGTGTGTGGTAGTGTGCGTGGGGGCCGTGCTTACAACTAGGCCCCCCCCCACAATTGGAACCCCCCCCACCCCCCACATTTGCCTAGCCTGGGATAGCTGGAGCTACCAGGCTGAAGATTGTTATTAATCACCCAATTAAAGATCGTTAGGAGTGCCTGGTGGCTCCAGCTAACCCAGGTGAAGACATCTTCTCCCCCCACCTGAAGACCACCTCAAAGACTTTTGTGTTTTGCCATCTGGGGAGTGCACCCACCCACAGCTGCGAGGAGAGACCTGCCCTCGCAGCCCCCCCCCCCTTCCCACCCCCCTCTCTCTTTTCTCTGCTACTCTGTTTCTCCCCTCTCTCTCTGAGAACCCTTTCCTTCCAAATTTAAAAAAAAAACAATTAAGACAACTGAGCAGAGGGAGCAAGGCCTCTCCCCAATTGTCAACGAGGGGAGAGGTGCCTCGTTAAGGGCTCCTCTGCTCAGTTAAATACACGAGGCCATTAAAGACCATTGAGGCCTGTGACTTTGGGGTGGGTGTAGCCCTTAAAGGGACCCCGTGATGGCGACCCCATCCACGCCGGTGGCAGGGCCAGCAAGGACGTATGCGCAGGTGGCAACCGCTTCCACAGCACCTCCTGCGCCACCCGCTGCCCTGCCACCATTTACACTTATAACAAAAAAACACGGGGTCAAGAGCTACACTCACCCCACAATGAGCATCGAGGAGTGCGTGCGGGCGATGGCTGGGGTAGTCGGCCCCTCGGCCATTGTCGCAGCCTCCAAGATGTCTGGGAAGGCTGTTTTCTTCCTGGGGTCGGAGCGGGCGGTGTCCCTGGCCCTCGAAAAGGGGCTCACGGTGGGCGGGACGTTCCTGCCGGTGGATCCTCTCGAAGCCACCGCGCAGAGGGTCATCGTGTCGAACGTCCCGCCCTTTGTTCCCGCTGGGCTCCTCCTCCCTCACCTACAACAACTGGGGGAGGTAAGGTCAGGGATCAACCCCATACCGCTCGGCCTCAGGGAGAACAGCCTGCGCCACGTGTTCTCCTTCCGCCGCCAGCTCTTTGTCCGGCTGGCGCGGGAGGACATGACAGAAGGGCACTTTAATGTGGTGCACGAGGGGACTGCCTACCGCGTCTTCTGGACGTCGGACGGCGTGCGGTGCCATGCCTGCAGGGAGGTGGGGCATGTTCGCAAGAACTGCCCCGCCTCCAAGGCCGCCAAACCACCGAAGGCGGCCAAGGCTGGCGCTGCCGCCACCCCTCCCCCTAGTTGCGTCCGCGTGCCGGGAGCCATGGGTGCGCGGGCATCGTCGGAGGCCTTTGTTTTCAGGGCCTCTGGCGGGGGGGAGGGAGAGCGTCCGACCGGAAAGAAGGCGCGGAAGAAGACAAAACATCAAGAGGCGGGTCCCCTCGGTGCGCCGGATAATTTGACCACCGCGCTCAGCCCAACCCCGTCACCGGCGAGCGCGGGGTGCCCCGAGCCCGTGCCCGAGCCCTTGAACAACACCACAGAGGGGCCCGGGCGCGGGCAAGAAAAGGAAAAGGGGGGGGCGGAGCGGGAGGCCTCGGCAGACATGGAGGTCTCCCTGACTCCGCGCGCCCCCAGGAACAAAAAGAGGCACCGCCCCAATGACGCGGAGGGGGAACAATATCCCTCCGCGGAGGAGTCGGTGCCCGCCGCGTGTCCCGCGTCCCCCACCAGCGCCCCCAAATTGCACTGCAGGCGCGAGGAGTCTTTCCCCGGGGAGGGTGAGACAGTTGAGGCTGCCCAGCCTCTGCCTCCCGGGGATGGAGTGGAAGATCTGCCTGTCGTGGGGGGCGTGGGGACCGCGGAGGAATGCGTAGCCGCCGGGCCGGGCGTCCCGGGGACTGAGGCGGGCGAGGCCGAAAAGGCCGAACCTGAGCCCGCCCAGCTATTACCCAACTTCCCCCGGGAGTTGCTCGACCCGGCAGAAACAAAATATATTGATTTTAATGAAACTGTAGATGCTGGGCCGGGGGGTGGCAGCGGGGAGGGGGAGGAACACCCACCCTCGCCCCTTACTTTGGAGCTGGAGCACTTGGAGGGCCTGGGGATTTCCTATGGCCGGGTCTCTCCTTGTTCTCCGGTTCCTGGGGCGGGGGGGGAACCCCTTCCGCTGTCATTTCCCGACCCAGCACCATTTTTAAAAGAGCCCAGTGGGGACTCCTCTGCCGACGATCCTGGGGGTGGGATCGGGGCAGTGCCAGGGCCGGTTGGAGCGGCCGGTTCATTTGCCGTACCTTGTGCGGTCGATGGGCCGGCTGCTGGCGGCCACCTCCCGGAGGAGGACGGGGACTCGGTGGGGGACGCGGGTGAAGACCTAGAGACCACCGCCAGGGAGGCGGTGGATCTGCTCGCGGCCGCCGCTGAGGCCCTCCTCGTTCCTGCAAAGGAACTCCGGGACTTTTTGGCCCAGAGCCGGGGTCGCCGCGACCAAGCCCGACTGGCCCTGGAAAAATGGTCCGAGCCGGAGCTGATCAAGGGGTCCGTCCGCGCCGCCGTTAAAACCTTGGCCGCGGGCGGGCCCTTGACAAAGGAGCAGCACCTTGAGCTGCGCGAGCTCGAGGGACTCCTCGCTGGGCTGCGGGGGGAGCGGAGTTCAACAAAAGACTCCGCTCCCTCCCCCACAATAGGTTAAGGTAGAGGTTGCACTATGCTTTTGCCATGAAGATAACCATAGCCAGCCTCAACATCAACGGCGGCAGAGGGGCACGCCGTAGATTTGACAATTTTTCGCTCCTGCGGGAGGGGAAATATGCGGTGTGCTTCCTGCAAGAAACCCACACCGTTCCGGGAGACGAAGCCACGTGGCTCCTGGAATGGCAAGGAGAGGTCCGCATGAGCCACCTCACCGCCATTTCTAGTGGGGTGGCCATCTTGCTGGGCCCGCATTTTCAGCCGGAGATCTTGGGGGTCGAGGAGCCCGTGCCAGGCCGCTTGCTGCACGTAACGGTTCGCCTGGGGGACGTGCCGCTCCATCTCGTGAACGTGTACGCCCCTCATCCCGGCCCGCAGCAAACGCGCTTCTTTGAAGAGGTGTCCGCTCTTCTTGGCTCCGTCGACGTCGGCGACTGCATTGTCCTCGGGGGGGATTTTAACTGCACCCTCGAGGCGAGGGACCGCTCCGGTGCCCCGCAGTGCATGACGGCGATGGAGAAGTTGAGGGACCTGGTCGGGTCCTTCGACTTGGTGGACGTCTGGCGAAATCTCCACCCCGACTCCAGCGCCTTTACTTGGGTGAGGCCTGGAGTTGGATGGTCTAGAGTCGACCGCCTTTACGTGTCTCGGGCGTACGTTTCCTGCGTCCCGGCGGCCTCCATGCGGCCGGTGCCGTGTTCGGACCACCACCTGGTGTGGGCGGAGCTCGCTTCGCTCCGCGCGAGGACGGGGTCCGCGTACTGGCACTTTAACAACCGGCTGCTGGAGGACGTGCGGTTCCAGGACTCGTTCCGTCGATTCTGGTCCGACTGGAGAAGGAAGCAGGGGGGCTTCCCCTCCTTGAGGCTATGGTGGGACGTGGGCAAGGCTCACGTCCGCGTCTTCTGTCAAGAGTACGCGAGGGGGTCGACCAAGAGGCGGGCGGCCAGAGTCGGGCGCCTAGAAAAAGAGGTGCTCGACCTGGAAGCCCGTCTCGGTCAAGTCGTCCAGGACCCGGCCCTGCGGACGGTGTACGAAGCGAAGAAGGCCGCGCTGAAGGACCTGCAGCTCGTCGGGTCCCGAGGCGCGTTCGTGAGGTCGCGGATCCGGTTCCTGCGGGATCTGGACCGCGGCTCCCCCTTCTTCTACTCGCTGGAAAAAAGGCAGAGTGTCCGTAAGCAGCTCTTGACGCTGCTGGCCGACGACGGCTCTCTCGTCTCGGATCCGGAGGGCGTCAACAACAGGGTCCGTGAATATTACGGGGCTCTGTTCTCTCCGGATCCGTCCAGCGAGGAAGCGCGTAGAGTTTTGTGGGAGGACCTGCCGAAGGTCGGCCCGGAGGGCGCCGAAAATCTGGAAGCTCCGCTAAGCCTGGCGGAGCTGACCGGTGCCCTCGCCCGGCTCTCGAGGGGAAAATCCCCGGGGCTGGACGGGCTGACCGTGGAGTTCCACAGGGCGTTCTGGGACGTCCTGGGGAGCGACTACGCGCGGGTCCTGGGGGAAAGTCTGGCGACCGGGGAGATGCCCCTCTCTTGGCGCAGGGCAGTCATCGTCCTGCTGCCTAAGAAGGGCGATCTCCGCCTCCTTAAGAACTGGCGCCCGGTCTCCCTCCTCAGCACGGACTACAAAATCTTCGCCAGGGCGATGTCTGCTCGCCTTGGTGCCGTGCTGGACCACATGATCCACCCCGACCAGTCATACACGGTCCCGGGCCGGACAATCCACGACAACATCCATCTGGTCCGGGACCTCATCCATTGTTCCCAGGAGGCTGGTCTGTCGGTCGCCTTCCTATCCCTCGACCAAGAGAAGGCGTTCGACAGGGTGGATCACGACTATCTGCTCGGAACTCTGCGCGCTTTCGGGTTCGGGACGCATTTCGTCGCCCGGATCCGACTTTTGTACGCCGCCGCGGAGTGTCTGATTAAGGTTAACGGGTCCTTGACGGCGCCCCTTCGCTTTAGGAGAGGGGTGCGCCAGGGATGCCCCATGTCCGGCCAGTTATATGCCGTTTGCGTGGAGCCTTTCCTGCGCCTCTTGCGGACGAGGTTGACGGGACTGGCTCTGCAAGGGCCGGGCGTGGAGGTCGTCCTCTCGGCTTACGCCGATGACGTGCTCCTCGCGGTAGAGGATCCCGCTGACCTGCGGAGGATGCGTGAGTGCCAGGAGATTTACTCGGCCGCGTCCTCCGCCAGGATCAACTGGGAGAAATGTTCCGGACTCCTGGTGGGTCAGTGGCGGGTGGACTCCCTGCCGGAGGAGCTCAGGCCTTTTGCCTGGAGCACGACCCATCTCCTCTATCTGGGAGTCTACCTTAGCCCCGACGAGGGAGCCTGGCCGGCGAACTGGCAGGAGCTGGAGGCCAAGGTCGCCGCTCGCCTAGGGCGCTGGACAGGACTGCTCCGAGTGCTGTCCTACAGGGGTCGAGCGCTAGTCATAAACCAGCTGGTGGCCGCAATGCTGTGGTACCGGCTGGTCACTTTGACCCCTCCCCCTGCGTTTGTCGCCAAGATACAGAAGAAGCTGGTGGACTTCTTCTGGAACAACAGGAAGCACTGGGTCTCTGCCGCGGTCTTGAGTCTCCCGCTTGAGGAGGGCGGTCAGTCGTTGGTGTGCGTCAGCGCCCAGCTCGCGACTTTCCGTCTTCAGACCCTGCAGAGATACCTTTACGTCGAGCCCCCTCCTAGGTGGTGCGCTCTGGCGAGGTATTTCTTCCGCCAGCAGCTCGACCTCAATTATGACACGCAGCTCCTGTTTGTGAACTTGGGGGGTGCCAGGACCGCCCTCCGGGAGCTGCCTGTCTTTTACAGGGAACTCATCAGGGTCTGGAACAAAGTCTCCACCAAGCGCAGCTCTCCGCCGGCTGGAGTGGCGGCCGTCCTGCAGGAACCGCTGCTCGGGAATCCGTACCTCCACGGCCGAGGCTTTATGTGGTGGTCGGAAGAGAGGGCTGTGGCTGGTGAGGTGACCAGGGTCAGGGACCTGCTCGATGGCGGAGGAGCGGGCTGGATGGCGCCAGACACGCTGGCGCGGCGCCTAAACTCTGCCAACGTCCGCCACGCGGCCGATGCCATCGAGTCGCTAAAAACAGCTCTGGGCCCTGACTCCGTTAGGTGCATCGAGGAGGCTCAAGCACATGGGGAGATCCCGTCCGAACTGACCCCCGTCCGGACGGAATTCCTCATCGGCGCCAAACTCCGGAACCTCCCTCGGGGGCCGGCGCCTCACAACTTGAGCCGCCTCGGGGAAATCCCCTCCGTGCCTTTCAGTTCCGCGCGGAGGGGTTTCCTGTACGGGCTGCTCCTGCACACCCTCAACTTTGCCATCCTCGCCGGCCGTCCGGACACGCCATGGCGTACCATCTTGCCGTCCGGAGGAGGCGGGGGTCCCCGATGGAGGGCACTCTACGCAGGGGTCCTCCCACTATTCATCGGGGACTTGGCCTGGAGGGTGGTGCACGAAGCAGTGCCGTGCAACAAATTTTTAAGCCGGTTCACGGACTCCCAGGCCGCCTGCAATTTCTGCGGTCTGGAGGAGTCCGTGTTCCATGTTTTTATGGAGTGCACGAGGTTGCAGCCCCTGTTCCATTATTTGAAGGGGCTGCTCCTGAAATTCTGGCTGCACTTCAGTCCCACTCTCCTGATCTTTGGGCACCCTGTGCGGAGGGGAGCGGGTAGGTCCGAAGGCCTCCTCGTAGGACTGCTCCTGGGCACGGCCAAGGGTGCCATCAGCCGGTCCAGGCAGCGGGCGGTTCAACCTGACTGCCTGCCTCTCTTCCGCTCTTACATCCGGTCCAGGGTGTCCTTGGAGATGGAGCACGCGGTGTCCACCGGTACGCTCGCGGCCTTCCGCGAGAGGTGGGCACCGGAGGGACTGGAGTGCATCATCACGCCCGGCAACCAAATTTTAATTTGATTTTACGTTTTAAAGTTAATTTGTTTTAATTGCCGGTGCTTTTAGTGTCCCCTTCCCTTTTATAGGGGGCACTGGGGAAAAATTGTGATTTTAGTGCCCAAAAAAAAAAAAAAAAAAAAAAAGAAAAAACACAAAAAAAAACACAAAAAAGGGGGGAAAAAAAAGGGCCTTGTAAATGTCTGGAGTGTCACCCAGGTCGGGTGGCACCGTTTAATGTTTTATGTTTTCACAGATAAACTCAAAAGAGTTTCATGCACAAGGACCCCCAGGTCCCTCTGCACCGCAGCATGTTGTAATTTCTCCCCATTCAAATAATATTCCCTTTTACTGTGTTTTTTCCCAAGATGGATGACCTCACATTTTCCGACATTGTATTCCATCTGCAAAACCTTAGCCCATTCGCTTAACCTATCTAAATTTTTTTGCAGCCTCTCTGTGTCCTCTACACAACCCGCTATCCCACTAATCTTTGTGTCATCTGCAAATTTTGTTACACTACACTCTGTCCCCTCTTCCAGGTCATCTATGTATATTGTAAACAGTTGTGGTCCCAGCACCGATCCCTGTGGCACACCACTAACCACCGATTTCCAACCCGAAAAGGACCCATTTATCCCGACTCTCTGCTTTCTGTTAGCCAGCCAATTCTCTATCCATGCAAATACATTTCCACTGACTCCGCGTACCTTTATCTTCTGCAGTAACCTTTTGTGTGGCACCTTATCGAATGCCTTTTGGAAATCTAAATACGCCACATCCATCGGTACATCTCTATCCATCATGCTCGTTATGTCCTCAAAGAATTCCAGTAAATTAGTTAAACATGATTTCCCCTTCATAAATCCATGTTGCATCTGCATGATTGCACTATTCCTATCTAGATGTCCCGCTGTTTCTTCCTTAATGATAGCTTCAAGCATTTTCCCCACAACAGATGTTAAACTAACCGGCCTATAGTTACCTGCCTTTTGTCTGCCCCCCTTTTTAAACAGAGGCGTTAGATTAGCTGCTTTCCAATCCGATGGTACCTCCCCAGAGTCCAGAGAATTTTGGTAGATTATAACGAATGCATCTGCTATAACTTCTGCCATCTCTTTTAATACCCTGGGATGCATTTCATCAGGACCAGAGAACTTGTCTACCTTGAGATCCATTAGCCTGTCCAGCACTACCCCCCTAGTGATAGTGATTGTCTCAAGGTCCTCCCTTCCGACATTCCCGTGACCAGCAATTTTTGGCATGGTTTTTGTGTCTTCTACTGTGAAGACCGAAGCAAAATAATTGTTTAAGGTCTCAGCCATTTCCACATTTCCCATTATTAAATCCCCCTTCTCATCTTCTGAGGGACCAACATTTACTTTAGTCACTCTTTTCTGTTTTATATGTCGATAAAAGCTTTTACTATCTGTTTTTATGTTTTGCGCAAGTTTACTTTCGTAATCTATCTTTCCTTTCTTTATTGCTTTCTGAGTCATTCTTTGCTGTCGTTTAAAATTTTCCCAATCTTCTAGTTTCCCACTAACCTTGGCCACCTTATACGCGTTGGTTTTTAATTTGATATTCTCCTTTATTTCTTTGGTTATCCACGGCTGGTTATCCCTTCTCTTACCGCCCTTCTTTTTCACTGGAATATATTTTTGTTGAGCACTATGAAAGAGCTCCTTAAAAGTCCTCCACTGTTCCTCAATTGTGCCACCATCTAGTCTGTGTTCCCAGTCTACTTTAGCCAACTCTGCCCTCATCCCACTGTAGTCCCCTTTGTTTAAGCATAGTATGCTCGTTTGAGATACTACTTCATTACCCTCAATCGGTAATACAAATTCAAGGGTTGAGTTCAGGGCTATGGCGGGGGGGCGGGGGGGGGATCCTTAGAGGAGATTTGGCCCAGTGGGCTAGGGGAAGGAAGGGGAGTGCCAGGCACTCACGCTTGTCGGAGGTGAGGGTGGGGAAGACAGGGGAGAGTGGTTTAAGTAAATGATTAGCAGTGGAGAATAGAAGCCGGATTTATCCTTGCATTCCAGAATGGTTCTGGAATAGTGAGCAGTATTGGAAGACAAGAGCAGGACCAGGTAATGCTTTATGTACTCCAGCCAGATCTGGCGGTGAATGGCTGAGCCGGTTATCTGCCATATCCGTTCAAGTCTGCATTCCTTGGTCTTAAGGGAGTGAAGATGAGGGCCATAGTGGGGGAATGGCCAGGGTGAGAGAGAATAATTCTTTTAATAGGGACTAGGACATCAAAGGTGGTGGTGAGGGTGTGGTTGAGCAGATCGGTAACTGCAGAAATGTCATAGTGAATTGATGGCCAAAGGCTGGACAATTGGGATTTCATAGAAACATAGAAACATAGAAAATAGGTGCAGGAGCAGGCCATTCAGCCCTTCTAGCCTGCACCGCCATTCAATGAGTTCATGGCTGAACATGAAACTTCAGTACCCCAAATGCAGTTGTAAGAGAGTTGGGAGAGATTTTTTTCCAGGGTCAGACGCAGAAGGAAGTTGGGTTGGTTGGTTGGTTGGGGTGTCGGGGTTGAAGGGAGATGTGGATGGAGAGCGATACTAGGAAGTTGTCAGAGATAGCCTTATCTGCAATTGACACGATGGGAGTAGTGAAGGCATGAGAGATGGCAAGGTCAATGGTGTGGCATTGAATATGGGTTGGGGAGTTTACAAGAAGGGAGAGATTAAGTGAGGATAGGAGGCTAATGAACTCACAGGAAAGAGAGCATGATGAGAGCATCTTTCATTTAGTTACAATCTTCCTCTTTGGTGGTATGCTGTGAAATATTCAATTTGCTAAAAGAGAAACTTTGATTACTAAATGTACTCAAAGTGATTCAGTTTTGGAAGAAATTCTTCAGAAAATATAAAATGTAAGCTTGTTGACTATTGTGTATTTGATACGTCTACAATGCTTGGCCATCCGCTTCCAGCACTTGCACCTAAAATGAACAATATTGGTCCAGATTTTGCTGTAGCAGGGAATAAGAACATAAGAAATAGGAACAGGAGTGGGCCATTTGACCCCTCAAGCCTGCTCCGCCATTCAATAAGATCATGGCTGATCTGCTCCTGGACTCAGCTCCACTTCCCTGCCCTCTCCCTACAACCCTTTACTCTCTTATTGCTCAAAAATCTGTCAATCTCTGCCTTAAATATATTAAATGACACAGCCTACACAGCACTCTGGAGCAAAGAATTCCATAGATTTACAACTCTCTGAGAGAATAAGTTCCTCCTCATCTCAGTTTTAAATGGGCAGCCTCTTATTCTGAGACTATGCCCCCTAGTTTTAGTTCCCCCTATGAGTGGAAATATTCTCTGCATCCACCTTGTCGAACCCCCTCATTATCTTATGTTTCGATAAGATCACCTCTCATTTTTCTGACTCCAATGAGTACAGGCCCAACCTACTCAACCTATCTTCATAAGTCAACCCCCTCATATCCGGAATCAACCTAGTGAACCTTCTCTGAACAGCCTCCAATGCAAGTATATCCTTCCTTAAATTCAGAGACCAAAACTGTACGCAGTACTCTAGGTGTGGCCTCACCAATACCCTGTACAGTTATAGCAGGGCTTCTCTGTTTTTCTACTCTATCCCCTTGCAATAAAGGCCGATTTGCATTTGCCTTCGTAAATTACTTGCTGTACCTGCATACTAACTTTTTGTGTTTCATGGACAAGGACCCGCAGGTCTCTCTGTACTGCAGCACATTGCAATTTTTCTCCATTTAAATTATAATTTGCTTTTCTATTTTTTCAACCAAAGTGGATAACCTCACATTTTCCACATTGTACTCCATCTGCCAAATTTTTGCCCACTCACTTAGCCTGTCTATGGGCTAGAACCAGCACTTTGTTTGCATGCTTAATGCCCATTTTACCGTGGAAATGATGTATAACGCCCAGAAATCGCCCATTTAGCCACAAAATGGAAACTGACGCCCATTTTTAGGAAACTTATCACCGAACGTTATTTTCCCCATGTGCTTAACTCTGAGAAAAAATATTACCACCTGTCCATTTTTTGGGGCGTAATTATCAGAATGGGCAAAATCAACGTCCATAATATCGCCCAGCGTTAATTTCCACACTGATTTAACGGCAAGATTCAATATTAACGCCCACCCACTTTTTTTTTGTCGTGAAGAGCATACATACCGAAACTAACGCCCAGCAGATCGCCCAGTGTCAATTTCACCACCTCGCACACATATCGCCCACAATATCGCTCGCCCAAAAAACCGCCCACAAAAAGTGGAACTGTTCTGAACGAATGCCAATGGTGTGGCTGGCATTTTTTAAATCCCACTCTTACTTGAGAAGCTGATATCTGAACGATTTGCCTGAAAGAGCGCTGATGTGAGTGACAAAGCTGACACACTGCTGTGTGTGTGCAGCTCAGACATCAATGCTGCCCATCATCTTGGTGCCAGTTAAAGTTTACGTTGATTGATGTAAATACAACTGTATTTAACCCTTTCATGTTAAGGAATCACCAATATATAACGGTGCAGCTATCTGAGACAATGCGCAAGAGGGTTATGTTCAATAACAAAAATTTTATACCAATATTGACCTGAAATCATAAACATCACAGGCAATAACACCCAACCCCCAACCACACCCCACTTTTTCCACCATTGACATAAATCACATGTTCAACATGTCCAGCAACACACAATACAAAGGCAAAATAAGAGCCCGACCATTAACACATTTGCATTCCAATGATTTTCATTAGGCCATCATTATTTATATGGCAATTTTAGAAATCATGAAAATATATGATTGTTTGGATACGAGTCGCTGTGACATCTATTGACTTTACATCACACAATGGTGTAAGCTTTACTAACGTGGCATCACTTCAGGGTCTGCAGATGCATCCGTGGCTGTCCGGGTGTGCTTCCCCACGAGTGCGAGCACATGCTCCTCCATGTCAGTGATGTCGCTGGGGATTGGTGGCCCACCACCCGTTCACCTCTGCATGGACCTCATCGTAGATAGCTTCTTCTGTAAAAGGTGACAGGACGACATGGCATGAGATCATTGCGTGATATCATTGCTAGGTACTGTCACAGACACTGATACAACACATAACCGACAGATGTAATCATGATTATTATGATAATTATCATTGTTTACGTAAAGATGTACACCGTGACTGCAGACTTTGAGTAAAACATTCTCAGTAAAAGTGAAAGACCTCACATCTGATGATAGTCACATGACTGTTACAAATCAAATTATATAAATACATAAGTACATGTAAGTCAATGTAATACTCTTGCGGATCCCACGAGGTCGTTCCATCGTTTGTGGCATTGGTTGCCCTCACGCACCTCGTTGGTCGCCGATGAGACCACCTCTGCTATCTTGGTCCATATCCTCTGGTAGGCCTTTGGGGTGGGCCTCCCATGCCCTCCCTGTGTCAAAGCACCCCAGTGTGACTCGACCTCCTGCAGGTGGGCGGCATTTACCTCGTCCAAGAATCTGCTGACTCTTTTGCACCCTCCAATGTGCTCCTCTCCCACTTCACTGCTCACTCCAGCGTCAGTCTCCACAGCGTGCTGTGATGCCTCCTCCTCTCTCTCTACATTATAGGTCAAATTCAGTCAATATGTGGCTGGTAACAGCTACTTTTTGTTTGCCTACTTGCTGTGAAGCTCTGAAGTCTCCCTCCTTCCTCCCAAAGCAGCCATGACACACCAAGACACGCCTTCATTCGCTCTCAGCTCCCTCTGTCTCTGCCTCCTCTTCTGCGCATGTCATAATGACCCTTGACCTCCAGAATCGGGGGAATCGAGCATTGCCATGCCATTGCTAAGGACTACACTTTACGGCAGGAGGTCAAAAAAATTTAACGCTACCGCCCATTTTATATCGTTCGCAGTAACGTCCATTTTCAAAAGTGGAATGTAGTGTATGGAGAAAGAGTCAGATTGAACACTGTGAGCTCAAAGTAAAGTGTGACCTGAGTCTTTTATTTCAGGTCTCCGGAGTGCCTCTCTAACCTGTGAAGCCTCCTTAAATACCTATGCTCCCCAGGGATTATGGGATCCCTTGGGACTCCAGGGGATGAACCCTCAGGTGTCTGTACAGAGTAAATACAAGTCTACATATATAACAACACCCCGCGCCCCCCCCCCCCCCCGAAAGTCAATAGTGTAAGCATTTACAATGTGAGTCGATCTGGGGCCCTTCTTGCTCTGGTTGGTCGTCTCGGTGTGAAAGCTGGTGTTGTTGAATCATTTGTTGGGCCCTCGCTGGGCTGCTATGCAGCTGGCCTTGCTGGGCTGCCTGGTGTGTTGGGCCCTGCAGGGCTGCTGTGGATGATGGGTTCTGCTTCGTGGTCAACCGTGGTGCCGGTTGCCACTGGTATGTATGTTGGGGGATCAAAAAAGGTAGGGTCCAAGGTGGGTTGCTCAGGATAGTCCATGAATCTGAGTTTGATTTGGTCCAAGTGTTTCCGGTGAATGAGTCCATTTGAAAGTTTGACCCGAAACACCCTGCTCCCCTCTTTGGCTATGACAGTGCCGGAAAGCCACTTGGGACCTTGTCCATAACTTAATACAAATACAGCATCATTGATTTCAATCTCGCGTGACACATTTGCACTATCATGGTATGCACTTTCTTGAAGCCACCTGCTCTCTATCTGTTCATGTAGATCAGGATGAACTAATGAGAGCCTTGTCTTAAGTACTCTTTTCATGAGCAGTTCAGCAGGTGGGATCCCAGTGAGTGAGTGGGGTCACATGTGGTAGCTAAGCAGGATTCGGGATAGGCAAGTCTGCAGTGAGCCTTCAGTTACCCTCTTTAAGCTTTGCTCTCTTTGCCTGCTCTCTCTGCCTGACCATTGGATGCTGGTTTAAACGGGGCAGATGTGACATGTTTGATCCCATTAATGGGTCATGAATTCTTTGAACTCAGCAGTAGTAAAACATGGCCCGTTGTCGCTCACCAGGACATCGGGTAAGCCGTGTGTGGCAAACATGGCCCGCAGGCTTTCAGTAGTGGCAGCGGATGTGCTAGCTGACATTATCTCACATTCAATTCACTTCGAGAACGCGTCTACAACCATTTTACCCAAGAACGGGCCTGCATAATCGACGTGTACCCTAGACCATAAACTTAGGGGCGTCTCCCTGGGTACATTGCTTAACTGCGAACATGTTTTACATCTGTGAACGCAAGACTCTAAGTCCGCATCAATACCAGGCCACCACACGTGGGATCTGGCCATCGCTTTCATCATTACGATGCCTGGGTGGGTACTGTGGAGGTCATTGATGAAGGTGTCTCTGCCCTTCTTGGGGACCACCACTCGATTGCCCCACAGAAGGCAGTCTGCCTGTATAGACATTTCATCTTTGCGCCGCTGGAATGGCTTTATCTCTTCCTGCATTTCCATTGGGACACTGGACCAGCTCCCGTGAAGTACACAGCTTTTGACTCGAGATAATAAGGGGTCCTGGCTTGTCCAGGTTTTGATCTGCCGGGCAGTGATGGGTGATTGCTCACTCTTAAATGCTTCCATAACCATGGCTAGATCTGCGGGCTGCGCCATTTCCACCCCCATGGTGGACAATGGCAGCCTACTGAGAGCATCGGCGCAGTTTTCTGTGCCTGGCCTGTGGCAGATGGCGTAGTTGTGTGCGGGCAACATGAGCGCCCATCTCTGGATGCGGGCCGATGCATTGGTATTGTAAGGGGGTTGGTCACTATGAGGGGGTCAGGTTCCCTTCTGACCAACTTGAGCGGTTCGAATCGCTCCCACTCCCTTGGGTTCTGAACTCTGGATTTATTTGGGGGGGGGGGCTGGTGTGGTGACAAAAGTGCAAAGGACACTGGTTTGATGCAAAGAACTTTGTTTTTATTACAGTCAAAGTAATACAGGCTTATTACTCTAGTAAGAAAATACAAGGTCAAACTTACAATCACTCTAATAAAGAACAATACAAGATCAAACTTAAAATCACAAATCACTCAAATAAAGAACCATGCACTACACATTCAAAGGGGGGTCACAGTAAATTATACCTCCCACCTCCCAATTACTAATTCTAGCTAGGTTAGACTCCAGGGCATGCAGGGACTATGCTTACCAACCCTTTTGATAGTTAATGGTCGATTACAATTGTTTTTCCCTTGATACCACGTTGACTGTGGACGGTCACTGCTGCGATGGTAATGTTCTTCCTTCCTTCAGGACTTCGAGGCTGGAGAAGTTAGTTTACAACTGTCACATTGGTTTCTCTCCTTGTCATGATGACACAGCGTAGTGTGGTACTAGTCTGTCAGTCAAAGTATCATCTGAGGTGGTAGCAGCCTTGTAGCTACCTAGCAACCACCCAACCTCTGTTGAAAACAGGGGTCAGTTGTACGATTTCAGTGTTCTAATCTTGCCACCAAATCTGTTCAAAATCCTTTGTATAATTTTGGCGGGCTTGGTTCTTTTTTGTAATATTTTGGTGGGCTCATTAAAGTTGATATGTCTTGAGTGGGTTGATGTTCGAAAACTGTTTCCTGATGGAAATATTAGTTTGGCAATGGCAATGTCCTTTTGTGCTTAGTCTTTCGCATACAGGCTGGATTGGGCCTCTTTGTAATGTATATGCTGAAATGGTTGTCCAGATCCATGTTGATGGGTAGCTACCTCTGGGTGATTTTGTGATGTTAATGTCTCTTGTGGGGGAAGGATTTTTGAATACCCATTCTTCCAGGCAGGTTAACTCAGTCCTCACACCCAGGTAGATTTACTTAATTAGACTGTCTCTTGCTATTTCCGTAGGTTCTCCCAAGCCTTGAGTTTGTCTTTTAAAATCCAAAATTCTATTAAAGTTCGTAATTTCTTCCATGAGCACTTTAGAGTTCCAAACATTTCGGTAGATAGTCCCAAATTAAATTTCCTTTCAAATGAGCCCAAACACAGGGGGGGTTTCTTGTGAATTTTGCATTCCTTCATTCCCCCCTGTTGACACTCTACACTCTTGAGTGTCAATCAAGGTAAGCAAAATTCCTGCTCCCAAGAATCAACCTTTTCTGCATTTATACTAGCTAAACATTACCCTGCATCCCCCGTTGAAATACAATGCAATATACAGGCGAATACAGTCATTACAATTCGGTCATAGCATAGAGGGGGTATGATGTCCCTCTTTTACTCGGTTTTCACAGTGAAATGACGGTATATAGTCATACACAACTTTAAGTAAAGTAAAATAAAAACACATAGCAACACATTCTCAAATAGCATAAAAGTCCATAGTCAAACACGTTTTAAGTTCAGTAAAATAAAGGTACATAGTCAAAACATTTAAGTAACACTCTTACAACACTCGCGATGTTGCGGTTTACAGCAGGTAAAATCAAACACAAATTAAACATGGTAGTATGGTGTCACCCTTCCCTGCGTGATTCCCAAGTTCGGCCAAGGAGCGTACAGCACCCTTTGGTGCCTGACCTGATGGCCTCTGCGTTTCACTCGGCAAGTGAGACACCATAAGTAAAGTATAATCGCGAGTTG
The DNA here is from genome assembly GCF_044704955.1 of Pristiophorus japonicus. Classification (NCBI taxonomy): domain Eukaryota; kingdom Metazoa; phylum Chordata; class Chondrichthyes; family Pristiophoridae; genus Pristiophorus; species Pristiophorus japonicus. The sequence continues at coordinate 44,117,952 of NC_091979.1, forward strand.
ACAAATAACTAAAGTGTGGGAAGCGATTCGGATCCAGACTGGGACCTCTATATTTCTGAAAAGGTCCCACCAAGGCAGAATGGTGATCTCAAGATGTGTCCATGTTGGTTGTGGGGCGCACTGGTGGTGACACAATAGGGTGGGACCGCTGCAAAACGAATGTGTGCACCTCCCTGAATAACTCCAATGTTTTCCACCCAGTATACCGGTGCGGGTCGGGCTGTCCCACCCATGACCGGCATCCTTAGTACTATTCCCATAATGGTGTGGTTAGATTTCCCACAGTCTACTGGGACAGGGTAGGCTTCAGAAGCAAGGTGGAGCTGGCACGGGCTTAGTGAGTTGCTGTACGGGTGGAGGGCTGCGAGGTACTTGTTCCTGATCCAAGAGGGGACTACACCTTGTTTTAAATCCTCCAGGTTGTTGCAGCCCTCGCCCAACAACCATGCCCCATACAATACGCACACCTCGTTCTGTGCAGCCTGGTCCGAAGCGTTTCTGTCCTCCCGTATGAGTGCATTCACTGTCTGTGCATGTTTTTCCAGCTCAGCCACTATTTCTTTTAAATGGAGAGTCATAGCCTGGTCCTCGTGTAGTTCTGATCCTACGACAGTGTTCTCCTGTTTCAGGATTTTTCTCAATTGGGTCTTTAAACTGTTTATCTGTGTTTACAGTTCTATGTCATCTAGGCTATTTATTGCAGAGGATGCTGTATTGTAGGTAGTGAAAACGTCGTTGATGATTCCCCTTCTAGGTCTCCCAGAGCCCATGGTGTCGCTAGCGTTTAGGGTGTATAGGTCTGCTTTGTCTACATTTCCAAAGTCTAACTCATAAAATTTCTTGAACATGTCTCTGAGTAGGGCCTGGTATAGCAATTCTGTTTCCTTCGGACACCATGCAAGCAGGTAAACCTCGGTAAGGTTTAATATTACTGAAGCTACTGCATAATGTACCCCCTGATTTAACACCTTTTCGGTTGGTACCAATACTAATCCGTTCCCAGGTCCTTTGGTGGTGGTAGGACACCTTTCTATTACTATGCGTATTGGCGGGGTTGTGGGCAGGGGTTTCTTAATATGTGCTCTAAGTTCGGTGGCGTTAATTCCTTGTTCGGATTCCCACCATTTGTCCCAACACACTGTTACTCCTTCCCGTGTCCCCGTGATGGTGCGGTACGTATCATTACCGAGTCTTTCCCAGTCCGATTCCTGGTCCCATGCAGCCTTGTTGAGTTCTCTGAGCCACCACCATCTTCCCAGCGGAATGTTCCCTTTGTAAGTCAAACACACACACTTTCCCTCCGTAACACTGACTCGGGCAGCGATGATCCGCATCCGGGGGCACGGAAGTGAAGCCTCCCTGTAGGTAAAACCTTCCTGGCTGCAGTAGCGGGTAGAATTAGATCCCAGCCACCCTGGCCATCTTCCCTTGTGGGCGTAAACGGCGAGTTCTTCCAAGACTTGGTCAAATCAAATCGCATGGGGTAGCCTGGAGGAGGAATTCATAGAATGCATACGGGATTGTTTCTTAGAACAGTATGTTGCAGAACCTACAAGGGAGCAAGCTATCTTAGCTCTGGTCCTGTGAAATGAGACAGGAATAATAAACGAGCTCCTCATAAAAGATCCTCTCGGAATGAGTGATCACAGTATGGTTGAATTTGTAATACAGATTGAGGGTGAGGAAGTAGTGTCTCAAACGAGCGTACTATACTTAAACAAAGGGGACTACAGTGGGATGAGGACAGAGTTGGCTAAAGTAGACTGGAAACACAGACTAAACGGTGGCACAATTGAGGAACAGTGGAGGACTTTTAAGGAGCTCTTTCATAGTGCTCAACAAAATTATATTCCAGTGAAAAAGGGTGGTAAGAGAAGGGATAACCAGCCGTGGATAACCAAGGAAATAAAGGAGAGTATCAAATTAAAAACCAATGCGTGTAAGGTGGCCAAGGTTAGTGGGAAAATAGAAGATTGGGAAAATTTTAAACGACAGCAAAGAATGACTAAGAAAGCAATAAAGAAAGGAAAGATAGATTACGAAGGTAAACTTGCGCAAAACATAAAAACGGATAGTAAAAGCTTTGACAGATATATAAAATGGAAAAGAGTGACTAAAGTAAATGTTGGTCCCTTAGAAGATGAGAAGGGGGATTTAATAATGGGAAATGTGGAAATGGCTGAGACCTTAAACAATTATTTTGCTTCGGTCTTCACAGTGGAAGACACAGAAACCATGCCAGAAATTGCTGGTCACAGAAATGTGGGAAGGGAGGACCTTGAGACAATCACTATCACTAGGGGGGTAGTGCTGGACAGGCTAATGGGACTCAAGGTAGACAACTCCTCTGGTCCTGATGAAATGCATCCTAGGGTATTAAAAGAGATGGCGGAAGTTATAGCAGATGCATTCGTTATAATCTACCAAGATTCTCTGGACTCTGGAGAGGTACCAACGGATTGGAAAGCAGCTAATCTAACGCCTCTGTTTAAAAAAGGGGGCAGACAAAAGGCAGGTAACTATAGGCCGGTTAGTTTAACATCTTTAGTGGGGAAAATGTTTGAAACTATCATTAAGGAAGAAATAGCGGGACATCTAGATAGGAATAGTACAATCAAGCAGACGCAGCATGGATTCATGAAGGGGAAATCATGTTTAACTAATTTACTGGAATTCTTTGAGGATATAACGAGCATGGTGGATAGTGGTGTACCGATGGATGTGGTGTATTTAGATTTTCAAAAGGCATTCGATAAGGTGCCACACAAAAGGTTACTGCAGAAGATAAAGGTATGCGGAGTCAGTGGAAATGTATTAGCATGGATAGAGAATTGGCTGGCGAACAGAAAGCAGAGAGTTGGGATAAATGGGTCTTTTTCGGGTTGGAAATCGGTGGTTAGTGGTGTGCCACAGGGATCGGTGCTGGGACCACAACTGTTTACAATATACATAGATGACCTGGAAGAGGGGACAGAGTGTAGTGTAACAACATTTGCAGATGACGCAAAGATTAGTGGGAAAGTGGGTTGTGTAGAGGACACAGAGAGGCTGCAAAGAGATTTAGATAGGTTAAGCGAATGGGCTCAAGTTTGGCAGATGGAATACAATGTCGGAAAGTGTGAGGTCATTCACCTTGGAAAAAAAACAGTAAAAGGGAATATTATTTGAATGGGGAGAAATTACAACATGCTGCGGTGCAGAGGGATCTGGGGGTCCTTGTGCATGAAACTCTTTTGAGTTTATCTGTGAAAACATAAAACATTAAACGGTGCCACCCGACCTGGGTGACACTCCAGACATTTACAAGGCCCATTTTTTTTTTTTCCCCCCTTTTTTGTGTTTTTTTTTGTTTTTTCTTTTTTTTTTGTTTTTTTTTTGGGCACTAAAATCACAATTTTTCCCCAGTGCCCCCTATAAAAGGGAAGGGGACACTAAAAGCACCGGCAATTAAAACAAATTAACTTTAAAACGTAAAATCAAATTAAAATTTGGTTGCCGGGCGTGATGATGCACTCCAGTCCCTCCGGTGCCCACCTCTCGCGGAAGGCCGCGTGCGTACCGGTGGACACCGCGTGCTCCATCTCCAAGGACACCCTGGACCGGATGTAAGAGCGGAAGAGAGGCAGGCAGTCAGGTTGAACGACCCCCTCGACCGCCCGCTGCCTGGACCGGCTGATGGCACCCTTGGCCGTGCCCAGGAGCAGTCCTACGAGAAGGCCTTCGGACCTACCCGTTCCCCTCCGCACAGGGTGCCCAAAGATCAGGAGAGTGGGACTGAAGTGCAGCCAGAATTTCAGGAGCAGCCCCTTCAAATAATGGAACAGGGGCTGCAACCTTGTGCACTCAATAAAAACATGGAACACGGACTCCTCCAGACCGCAGAAATTGCAGGCGGCCTGGGAGTCCGTGAACCGGCTTAAAAATTTGTTGCACGGCACTGCTCCGTGCACCACCCTCCAGGCCAAGTCCCCGATGAATAGTGGGAGGACCCCTGCGTAGAGTGCCCTCCATCGGGGACCCCCGCCTCCTCCGGACGGCAAGATGGTGCGCCATGGCGTGTCCGGACGGCCGGCGAGGATGGCAAAGTTGAGGGTGTGCAGGAGCAGCCCGTACAGGAAACCCCTCCGCGCGGAACTGAAAGGCACGGAGGGGATTTCCCCGAGGCGGCTCAAGTTGTGAGGCGCCGGCCCCCGAGGGAGGTTCCGGGGTTTGGCGCCGATGAGGAATTCCGTCCGGACGGGGGTCAGTTCGGACGGGATCTCCCCACGTGCTTGAGCCTCCTCGATACACCTAACGGAGTCAGGGCCCAGAGCTGTTTTTAGCGACTCGATGGCATCGGCCGCGTGGCGGACGTTGGCAGAATTTAGGCGCCGCGCCAGCGTGACTGGCGCCATCCAGCCCGCTCCTCCGCCATCGAGCAGGTCCCTGACCCTGGTCACCTCACCAGCCACAGCCCTCTCTTCCGACCGCCACATGAAGCCTCGGCCGTGGAGGTACGGATTCCCGAGCAGCGGCTCCTGCAGGACGGCCGCCACTCCAGCCGGCGGAGAGCTGCGCTTGGTGGAGACTTTGTTCCAGACCCTGATGAGTTCCCTGTAAAAGACAGGCAGCTCCCGGAGGGCGGTCCTGGCACCCCCCAAGTTCACAAACAGGAGCTGCGTGTCATAATTGAGGTCGAGCTGCTGGCGGAAGAAATACCTCGCCAGAGCGCACCACCTAGGAGGGGGCTCAACGTAAAGGTATCTCTGCAGGGTCTGAAGACGGAAAGTCGCGAGCTGGGCGCTGACGCACACCAACGACTGACCGCCCTCCTCAAGCGGGAGACTCAAGACCGCGGCAGAGACCCAGTGCTTCCTGTTGTTCCAGAAGAAGTCCACCAGCTTCTTCTGTATCTTGGCGACAAACGCAGGGGGAGGGGTCAAAGTGACCAGCCGGTACCACAGCATTGCGGCCACCAGCTGGTTTATGACTAGCGCTCGACCCCTGTAGGACAGCACTCGGAGCAGTCCTGTCCAGCGCCCTAGGCGAGCGGCGACCTTGGCCTCCAGCTCCTGCCAGTTCGCCGGCCAGGCTCCCTCGTCGGGGCTAAGGTAGACTCCCAGATAGAGGAGATGGGTCGTGCTCCAGGCAAAAGGCCTGAGCTCCTCCGGCAGGGAGTCCACCCGCCACTGACCCACCAGGAGTCCGGAACATTTCTCCCAGTTGATCCTGGCGGAGGACGCGGCCGAGTAAATCTCCTGGCACTCACGCATCCTCCGCAGGTCAGCGGGATCCTCTACCGCGAGGAGCACGTCATCGGCGTAAGCCGAGAGGACGACCTCCACGCCCGGCCCTTGCAGAGCCAGTCCCGTCAACCTCGTCCGCAAGAGGCGCAGGAAAGGCTCCACGCAAACGGCGTATAACTGGCCGGACATGGGGCATCCCTGGCGCACCCCTCTCCTAAAGCGAAGGGGCGCCGTCAAGGACCCGTTAACCTTAATCAGACACTCCGCGGCGGCGTACAAAAGTCGGATCCGGGCGACGAAATGCGTCCCGAACCCGAAAGCGCGCAGAGTTCCGAGCAGATAGTCGTGATCCACCCTGTCGAACGCCTTCTCTTGGTCGAGGGATAGGAAGGCGACCGACAGACCAGCCTCCTGGGAGCAATGGATGAGGTCCCGGACCAGATGGATGTTGTCGTGGATCGTCCGGCCCGGGACCGTGTATGACTGGTCGGGGTGGATCATGTGGTCCAGCACGGCACCAAGGCGAGCAGACATCGCCCTGGCGAAGATTTTGTAGTCCGTGCTGAGGAGGGAGACCGGGCGCCAGTTCTTAAGGAGGCGGAGATCGCCCTTCTTAGGCAGCAGGACGATGACTGCCCTGCGCCAAGAGAGGGGCATCTCCCCGGTCGCCAGACTTTCCCCCAGGACCCGCGCGTAGTCGCTCCCCAGGACGTCCCAGAACGCCCTGTGGAACTCCACGGTCAGCCCGTCCAGCCCCGGGGATTTTCCCCTCGAGAGCCGGGCGAGGGCACCGGTCAGCTCCGCCAGGCTTAGCGGAGCTTCCAGATTTTCGGCGCCCTCCGGGCTGACCTTCGGCAGGTCCTCCCACAAAACTCTACGCGCTTCCTCGCTGGACGGATCCGGAGAGAACAGAGCCCCGTAATATTCACGGACCCTGTTGTTGACGCCCTCCGGATCCGAGACGAGAGAGCCGTCGTCGGCCAGCAGCGTCAAGAGCTGCTTACGGACACTCTGCCTTTTTTCCAGCGAGTAGAAGAAGGGGGAGCCGCGGTCCAGATCCCGCAGGAACCGGATCCGCGACCTCACGAACGCGCCTCGGGACCCGACGAGCTGCAGGTCCTTCAGCGCGGCCTTCTTCGCTTCGTACACCGTCCGCAGGGCCGGGTCCTGGACGACTTGACCGAGACGGGCTTCCAGGTCGAGCACCTCTTTTTCTAGGCGCCCGACTCTGGCCGCCCGCCTCTTGGTCGACCCCCTCGCGTACTCTTGACAGAAGACGCGGACGTGAGCCTTGCCCACGTCCCACCATAGCCTCAAGGAGGGGAAGCCCCCCTGCTTCCTTCTCCAGTCGGACCAGAATCGACGGAACGAGTCCTGGAACCGCACGTCCTCCAGCAGCCGGTTGTTAAAGTGCCAGTACGCGGACCCCGTCCTCGCGCGGAGCGAAGCGAGCTCCGCCCACACCAGGTGGTGGTCCGAACACGGCACCGGCCGCATGGAGGCCGCCGGGACGCAGGAAACGTACGCCCGAGACACGTAAAGGCGGTCGACTCTAGACCATCCAACTCCAGGCCTCACCCAAGTAAAGGCGCTGGAGTCGGGGTGGAGATTTCGCCAGACGTCCACCAAGTCGAAGGACCCGACCAGGTCCCTCAACTTCTCCATCGCCGTCATGCACTGCGGGGCACCGGAGCGGTCCCTCGCCTCGAGGGTGCAGTTAAAATCCCCCCCGAGGACAATGCAGTCGCCGACGTCGACGGAGCCAAGAAGAGCGGACACCTCTTCAAAGAAGCGCGTTTGCTGCGGGCCGGGATGAGGGGCGTACACGTTCACGAGATGGAGCGGCACGTCCCCCAGGCGAACCGTTACGTGCAGCAAGCGGCCTGGCACGGGCTCCTCGACCCCCAAGATCTCCGGCTGAAAATGCGGGCCCAGCAAGATGGCCACCCCACTAGAAATGGCGGTGAGGTGGCTCATGCGGACCTCTCCTTGCCATTCCAGGAGCCACGTGGCTTCGTCTCCCGGAACGGTGTGGGTTTCTTGCAGGAAGCACACCGCATATTTCCCCTCCCGCAGGAGCGAAAAATTGTCAAATCTACGGCGTGCCCCTCTGCCGCCGTTGATGTTGAGGCTGGCTATGGTTATCTTCATGGCAAAAGCATAGTGCAACCTCTACCTTAACCTATTGTGGGGGAGGGAGCGGAGTCTTTTGTTGAACTCCGCTCCCTCCGCAGCCCAGCGAGGAGTCCCTCGAGCTCGCGCAGCTCAAGGTGCTGCTCCTTTGTCAAGGGCCCGCCCGCGGCCAAGGTTTTAACGGCGGCGCGGACGGACCCCTTGATCAGCTCCGGCTCGGACCATTTTTCCAGGGCCAGTCGGGCTTGGTCGCGGCGACCCCGGCTCTGGGCCAAAAAGTCCCGGAGTTCCTTTGCAGGAACGAGGAGGGCCTCAGCGGCGGCCGCGAGCAGATCCACCGCCTCACTGGCGGTGGTCTCTAGGTCTTCACCCGCGTCCCCCACCGAGTCCCCGTCCTCCTCCGGGAGGTGGCCGCCAGCAGCCGGCCTATCGACCGCACAAGGTACGGCAAATGAACCGGCCGCTCCAACCGGCCCTGGCACTGCCCCGATCCCACCCCCAGGATCGTCGGCAGAGGAGTCCCCACTGGGCTCTTTTAAAAATGGTGCTGGGTCGGGAAATGACAGCGGAAGGGGTTCCCCCTCCGCCCCAGGAACCGGAGAACAAGGAGAGACCCGGCCATAGGAAATCCCCAGGCCCTCCAAGTGCTCCAGCTCCAAAGTAAGGGGCGAGGGTGGGTGTTCCTCCCCCTCCCCGCTGCCACCCCCCGGCCCAGCATCTACAGTTTCATTAAAATCAGTAAATTGTTTTTCTGCCGGGTCGAGCGACTCCCGGGGGAAGTTGGGTAATAGCTGGGCGGGCTCAGGTTCGGCCTTTTCGGCCTTGCCCGCCTCAGTCCCCGGGACGCCCGGCCCGGCGGCTACGCATTCCTCCGCGGTCCCCACGCCCCCCACGACAGGCAGATCTTCCACTCCATCCCCGGGAGGCAGAGGCTGGGCAGCCTCAACTGTCTCACCCTCCCCGGGGAAAGACTCCTCGCGCCTGCAGCGCAATTTGGGGGCGCTGGTGGGGGACGCGGGACACGCGGCGGGCACCGACTCCTCCGCGGCGGGATGTTGTTCCCCCTCCGTCTCATCGGAGCCGTGCCTCCTTTTGTTCCTGGGGGCGCGCGGAGTCAGGGAGACCTCCATGTCTGCCGAGGCCTCCCGCTCCGCCCCCCCCTTTTCCTTTTCTTGCCCGCGCCCGGGCCCCTCTGTGGTGTTGTTCAAGGGCTCGGGCACGGGCTCGGGGCACCCCGCGCTCGCCGGTGACGGGGTTGGGCTGAGCGCGGTGGTCAAATTATCCGGCGCACCGAGGGGACCCGCCTCTTGATGTTTTGTCTTCTTCCGCGCCTTCTTTCCGGTCGGACGCTCTCCCTCCCCCCCGCCGGAGGCCCTGAAAACAAAGGCCTCCGACGATGCCCGCGCACCCATGGCTCCCGGCACGCGGACGCAACTAGGGGGAGGGGTGGCGGCAGCGCCAGCCTTGGCCGCCTTCGGTGGTTTGGCGGCCTTGGAGGCGGGGCAGTTCTTGCGAACATGCCCCACCTCCCTGCAGGCATGGCACCGCACGCCGTCCGACGTCCAGAAGACGCGGTAGGCAGTCCCCTCGTGCACCACATTAAAGTGCCCTTCTGTCATGTCCTCCCGCGCCAGCCGGACAAAGAGCTGGCGGCGGAAGGAGAACACGTGGCGCAGGCTGTTCTCCCTGAGGCCGAGCGGTATGGGGTTGATCCCTGACCTTACCTCCCCCAGTTGTTGTAGGTGAGGGAGGAGGAGCCCAGCGGGAACAAAGGGCGGGACGTTCGACACGATGACCCTCTGCGCGGTGGCTTCGAGAGGATCCACCGGCAGGAACGTCCCGCCCACCGTGAGCCCCTTTTCGAGGGCCAGGGACACCGCCCGCTCCGACCCCAGGAAGAAAACAGCCTTCCCAGACATCTTGGAGGCTGCGACAATGGCCGAGGGGCCGACTACCCCAGCCATCGCCCGCACGCACTCCTCGATGCTCATTGTGGGGTGAGTGTAGCTCTTGACCCCGTGTTTTTTTGTTATAAGTGTAAATGGTGGCAGGGCAGCGGGTGGCGCAGGAGGTGCTGTGGAAGCGGTTGCCACCTGCGCATACGTCCTTGCTGGCCCTGCCACCGGCGTGGATGGGGTCGCCATCACGGGGTCCCTTTAAGGGCTACACCCACCCCAAAGTCACAGGCCTTAATGGTCTTTAATGGCCTCGTGTATTTAACTGAGCAGAGGAGCCCTTAACGAGGCACCTCTCCCCTCGTTGACAATTGGGGAGAGGCCTTGCTCCCTCTGCTCAGTTGTCTTAATTGTTTTTTTTTAAATTTGGAAGGAAAGGGTTCTCAGAGAGAGAGGGGAGAAACAGAGTAGCAGAGAAAAGAGAGAGGGGGGTGGGAAGGGGGGGGGGCTGCGAGGGCAGGTCTCTCCTCGCAGCTGTGGGTGGGTGCACTCCCCAGATGGCAAAACACAAAAGTCTTTGAGGTGGTCTTCAGGTGGGGGGAGAAGATGTCTTCACCTGGGGTAGCTGGAGCCACCAGGCACTCCTAACGATCTTTAATTGGGTGATTAATAACAATCTTCAGCCTGGTAGCTCCAGCTATCCCAGGCTAGGCAAATGTGGGGGGTGGGGGGGGTTCCAATTGTGGGGGGGGCCTAGTTGTAAGCACGGCCCCCACGCACACTACCACACACACACACACCCCCCGCGATGTTCCGGCCCTCAGTGGTCTTCTTTCCTCCCCCCACCAATACAACAAAGTCTGTTTGGGGAAATACACCCACACCCACCTGTAGAAATGTTGGGTCTCCCTCCTTCCACACTGGTTTGTTGTTGGTTTTTCCCCCTCTCTCCAACTCCTTGCAGAATGGTAAAGTTGTTTAAAAGTTTTCTTTTCTCCTCCTCTCCCTCTGGATAAAAGTTGAAGTGAAGCCCCTTCCTTCCTTCTGTTCCTGGGCTGGTCTCAGGGCTCTCCAGGCAGGAGCTCAAGTTGCTAGCAGCTCCCCTCACTGCTCACAGCTCCAACTGAGCAGGACACGCCTCCACTGCTTCACGATTGGTCCCTTGTGCATGAAACTCTTTTGAGTTCACCTGTGAAAACATAAAAACAATAAACGGTGCCACCCGACCTGGGTGACACTCCAGACATTTTCAAGGCCCTTTTTTTTCCCCCCTTTTTTTTTTTTTTTTTGTTTTTTTTTTGTGTTTTTCTTTTTTTTTTTGGTTTTTTTTTGGGCACTAAAATCACAATTTTCCCCAGTGCCCCCTATAAAAGGGAAGGGGGACACTAAAAGCACCGGCAATTAAAACAAATTAAACTTTAAAACGTAAAATCAAATTAAAATTTGGTTGCCGGGCGTGATGATGCACTCCAGTCCCTCCGGTGCCCACCTCTCGCGGAAGGCCGCGAGCGTACCGGTGGACACCGCGTGCTCCATCTCCAAGGACACCCTGGACCGGATGTAAGAGCGGAAGAGAGGCAGGCAGTCAGGTTGAACGACCCCCTCGACCGCCCGCTGCCTGGACCGGCTGATGGCACCCTTGGCCGTGCCCAGGAGCAGTCCTACGAGGAGGCCTTCGGACCTACCCGCTCCCCTCCGCACAGGGTGCCCAAAGATCAGGAGAGTGGGACTGAAGTGCAGCCAGAATTTCAGGAGCAGCCCCTTCAAATAGTGGAACAGGGGCTGCAACCTTGTGCACTCCATAAAAACATGGAACACGGACTCCTCCAGACCGCAGAAATTGCAGGCGGCCTGGGAGTCCGTGAACCGGCTTAAAAATTTGTTGCACGGCACTGCTCCGTGCACCACCCTCCAGGCCAAGTCCCCGATGAATAGTGGGAGGACCCCTGCGTAGAGTGCCCTCCATCGGGGACCCCCGCCTCCTCCGGACGGCAAGATGGTACGCCATGGCGTGTCCGGACGGCCGGCGAGGATGGCAAAGTTGAGGGTGTGCAGGAGCAGCCCGTACAGGAAACCCCTCCGCGCGGAACTGAAAGGCACGGAGGGGATTTCCCCGAGGCGGCTCAAGTTGTGAGGCGCCGGCCCCCGAGGGAGGTTCCGGGGTTTGGCGCCGATGAGGAATTCCGTCCGGACGGGGGTCAGTTCGGACGGGATCTCCCCACGTGCTTGAGCCTCCTCGATACACCTAACGGAGTCAGGGCCCAGAGCTGTTTTTAGCGACTCGATGGCATCGGCCGCGTGGCGGACGTTGGCAGAATTTAGGCGCCGCGCCAGCGTGACTGGCGCCATCCAGCCCACTCCTCCGCCATCGAGCAGGTCCCTGACCCTGGTCACCTCACCAGCCACAGCCCTCTCTTCCGACCGCCACATAAAGCCTCGGCCGTGGAGGTACGGATTCCCGAGCAGCGGCTCCTGCAGGACGGCCGCCACTCCAGCCGGTGGAGAGCTGCGCTTGGTGGAGACTTTGTTCCAGACCCTGATGAATTCCCTGTAAAAGACAGGCAGCTCCCGGAGGGCGGTCCTGGCACCCCCCAAGTTCACAAACAGGAGCTGCGTGTCATAATTGAGGTCGAGCTGCTGGCGGAAGAAATACCTCGCCAGAGCACACCACCTAGGAGGGGGCTCGACGTAAAGGTATCTCTGCAGGGTCTGAAGACGGAAAGTCGCGAGCTGGGCGCTGACGCACACCAACGACTGACCGCCCTCCTCAAGCGGGAGACTCAAGACCGCGGCAGAGACCCAGTGCTTCCTGTTGTTCCAGAAGAAGTCCACCAGCTTCTTCTGTATCTTGGCGACAAACGCAGGGGGAGGGGTCAAAGTGACCAGCCGGTACCACAGCATTGCGGCCACCAGCTGGTTTATGACTAGCGCTCGACCCCTGTAGGACAGCACTCGGAGCAGTCCTGTCCAGCGCCCTAGGCGAGCGGCGACCTTGGCCTCCAGCTCCTGCCAGTTCGCCGGCCAGGCTCCCTCGTCGGGGCTAAGGTAGACTCCCAGATAGAGGAGATGGGTCGTGCTCCAGGCAAAAGGCCTGAGCTCCTCCGGCAGGGAGTCCACCCGCCACTGACCCACCAGGAGTCCGGAACATTTCTCCCAGTTGATCCTGGCGGAGGACGCGGCCGAGTAAATCTCCTGGCACTCTCGCATCCTCCGCAGGTCAGCGGGATCCTCTACCGCGAGGAGCACGTCATCGGCGTAAGCCGAGAGGACGACCTCCACGCCCGGCCCTTGCAGAGCCAGTCCCGTCAACCTCGTCCGCAAGAGGCGCAGGAAAGGCTCCACGCAAACGGCGTATAACTGGCCGGACATGGGGCATCCCTGGCGCACCCCTCTCCTAAAGCGAAGGGGCGCCGTCAAGGACCCGTTAACCTTAATCAGACACTCCGCGGCGGCGTACAAAAGTCGGATCCGGGCGACGAAATGCGTCCCGAACCCGAAAGCGCGCAGAGTTCCGAGCAGATAGTCGTGATCCACCCTGTCGAACGCCTTCTCTTGGTCGAGGGATAGGAAGGCGACCGACAGACCAGCCTCCTGGGAACAATGGATGAGGTCCCGGACCAGATGGATGTTATCGTGGATTGTCCGGCCCGGGACCGTGTATGACTGGTCGGGGTGGATCATGTGGTCCAGCACGGCACCAAGGCGAGCAGACATCGCCCTGGCGAAGATTTTGTAGTCCGTGCTGAGGAGGGAGACCGGGCGCCAGTTCTTAAGGAGGCGGAGATCGCCCTTCTTAGGCAGCAGGACGATGACTGCCCTGCGCCAAGAGAGGGGCATCTCCCCGGTCGCCAGACTTTCCCCCAGGACCCGCGCGTAGTCGCTCCCCAGGACGTCCCAGAACGCCCTGTGGAACTCCACGGTCAGCCCGTCCAGCCCCGGGGATTTTCCCCTCGAGAGCCGGGCGAGGGCACCGGTCAGCTCCGCCAGGCTTAGCGGAGCTTCCAGATTTTCGGCGCCCTCCGGGCCGACCTTCGGCAGGTCCTCCCACAAAACTCTACGCGCTTCCTCGCTGGACGGATCCGGAGAGAACAGAGCCCCGTAATATTCACGGACCCTGTTGTTGACGCCCTCCGGATCCGAGACGAGAGAGCCGTCGTCGGCCAGCAGCGTCAAGAGCTGCTTACGGACACTCTGCCTTTTTTCCAGCGAGTAGAAGAAGGGGGAGCCGCGGTCCAGATCCCGCAGGAACCGGATCCGCGACCTCACGAACGCGCCTCGGGACCCGACGAGCTGCAGGTCCTTCAGCGCGGCCTTCTTCGCTTCGTACACCGTCCGCAGGGCCGGGTCCTGGACGACTTGACCGAGACGGGCTTCCAGGTCGAGCACCTCTTTTTCTAGGCGCCCGACTCTGGCCGCCCGCTTCTTGGTCGACCCCCTCGCGTACTCTTGACAGAAGACGCGGACGTGAGCCTTGCCCACGTCCCACCATAGCCTCAAGGAGGGGAAGCCCCCCTGCTTCCTTCTCCAGTCGGACCAGAATCGACGGAACGAGTCCTGGAACCGCACGTCCTCCAGCAGCCGGTTGTTAAAGTGCCAGTACGCGGACCCCGTCCTCGCGCGGAGCGAAGCGAGCTCCGCCCACACCAGGTGGTGGTCCGAACACGGCACCGGCCGCATGGAGGCCGCCGGGACGCAGGAAACGTACGCCCGAGACACGTAAAGGCGGTCGACTCTAGACCATCCAACTCCAGGCCTCACCCAAGTAAAGGCGCTGGAGTCGGGGTGGAGATTTCGCCAGACGTCCACCAAGTCGAAGGACCCGACCAGGTCCCTCAACTTCTCCATCGCCGTCATGCACTGCGGGGCACCGGAGCGGTCCCTCGCCTCGAGGGTGCAGTTAAAATCCCCCCCGAGGACAATGCAGTCGCCGACGTCGACGGAGCCAAGAAGAGCGGACACCTCTTCAAAGAAGCGCGTTTGCTGCGGGCCGGGATGAGGGGCGTACACGTTCACGAGATGGAGCGGCACGTCCCCCAGGCGAACCGTTACGTGCAGCAAGCGGCCTGGCACGGGCTCCTCGACCCCCAAGATCTCCGGCTGAAAATGCGGGCCCAGCAAGATGGCCACCCCACTAGAAATGGCGGTGAGGTGGCTCATGCGGACCTCTCCTTGCCATTCCAGGAGCCACGTGGCTTCGTCTCCCGGAACGGTGTGGGTTTCTTGCAGGAAGCACACCGCATATTTCCCCTCCCGCAGGAGCGAAAAATTGTCAAATCTACGGCGTGCCCCTCTGCCGCCGTTGATGTTGAGGCTGGCTATGGTTATCTTCATGGCAAAAGCATAGTGCAACCTCTACCTTAACCTATTGTGGGGGAGGGAGCGGAGTCTTTTGTTGAACTCCGCTCCCTCCGCAGCCCAGCGAGGAGTCCCTCGAGCTCGCGCAGCTCAAGGTGCTGCTCCTTTGTCAAGGGCCCGCCCGCGGCCAAGGTTTTAACGGCGGCGCGGACGGACCCCTTGATCAGCTCCGGCTCGGACCATTTTTCCAGGGCCAGTCGGGCTTGGTCGCGGCGACCCCGGCTCTGGGCCAAAAAGTCCCGGAGTTCCTTTGCAGGAACGAGGAGGGCCTCAGCGGCGGCCGCGAGCAGATCCACCGCCTCACTGGCGGTGGTCTCTAGGTCTTCACCCGCGTCCCCCACCGAGTCCCCGTCCTCCTCCGGGAGGTGGCCGCCAGCAGCCGGCCCATCGACCGCACAAGGTACGGCAAATGAACCGGCCGCTCCAACCGGCCCTGGCACTGCCCCGATCCCACCCCCAGGATCGTCGGCAGAGGAGTCCCCACTGGGCTCTTTTAAAAATGGTGCCGGGTCGGGAAATGACAGCGGAAGGGGTTCCCCCTCCGCCCCAGGAACCGGAGAACAAGGAGAGACCCGGCCATAGGAAATCCCCAGGCCCTCCAAGTGCTCCAGCTCCAAAGTAAGGGGCGAGGGTGGGTGTTCCTCCCCCTCCCCGCTGCCACCCCCCGGCCCAGCGTCTACAGTTTCATTAAAATCAATATATTTTGTTTCTGCCGGGTCGAGCAACTCCCGGGGGAAGTTGGGTAATAGCTGGGCGGGCTCAGATTCGGCCTTTTCGGCCTCGCCCGCCTCAGTCCCCGGGACGCCCGGCCCGGCGGCTACGCATTCCTCCGCGGTCCCCACGCCCCCCACGACAGGCAGATCTTCCACTCCATCCCCGGGAGGCAGAGGCTGGGCAGCCTCAACTGTCTCACCCTCCCCGGGGAAAGACTCCTCGCGCCTGCAGCGCAATTTGGGGGCGCTGGTGGGGGACGCGGGACACGCGGCGGGCACCGACTCCTCCGCGGAGGGATGTTGTTCCCCCTCCGCCTCATTGGGGCGGTGCCTCTTTTTGTTCCTGGGGGCGCGCGGAGTCAGGGAGACCCCCATGTCTGCCGAGGCCTCCCGCTCCGCCCCCCCCTTTTCCTTTTCTTGCCCGCGCCTGGGCCCCTCTGTGGTGGTATTCAAGGGCCCGGGCACGGGCTCGGGGCACCCCGCGCTCGCCGGTGACTGGGTTGGGCTGAGCGCGGTGGTCAGACTTTCCGGCGCACCGAGGGGACCCGCCTCTAGATGTTTCTCCTTCTTCCGCGCCTTCTTTCCGCTCGGACGCTCTCCCTCCCCCCCGCCGGAGGCCCTGAAAACAAAGGCCTCCGACGATGCCCGCGCACCCATGGCTCCCGGCACGCGGACGCAACTAGGGGGAGGGGTGGCGGCAGCGCCAGCCTTGGCCGCCTTCGGTGGTTTGGCGGCCTTGGAGGCGGGGCAGTTCTTACGAACATGCCCCACCTCCCTGCAGGCATGGCACCGCACGCCGTCCGACGTCCAGAAGACGCGGTAGGCAGTCCCCTCGTGCACCACATTAAAGTGCCCTTCTGTCACGTCCTCCCGCGCCAGCCGGACAAAGAGCTGGCGGCGGAAGGAGAACACGTGGCGCAGGCTGTTCTCCCTGAGGCCGAGCGGTATGGGGTTGATCCCTGACCTTACCTCCCCCAGTTGTTGTAGGTGAGGGAGGAGGAGCTCAGCGGGAACAAAGGGCGGGACGTTCGACACGATGACCCTCTGCGCGGTGGCCTCGAGAGGATCCACCGGCAGGAACGTCCCGCCCACCGTGAGCCCCTTTTCGAGGGCCAGGGACACCGCCCGCTCCGACCCCAGGAAGAAAACAGCCTTCCCAGACATCTTGGAGGCTGCGACAATGGCCGAGGGGCCGACTACCCCAGCCATCGCCCGCACGCACTCCTCGATGCTCATTGTGGGGTGAGTGTAGCTCTTGACCCCGTGTTTTTTTGTTATAAGTGTAAATGGTGGCAGGGCAGCGGGTGGCGCAGGAGGTGCTGTGGAAGCGGTTGCCACCTGCGCATACGTCCTTGCTGGCCCTGCCACCGGCGTGGATGGGGTCGCCATCACGGGGTCCCTTTAAGGGCTACACCCACCCCAAAGTCACAGGCCTTAATGGTCTTTAATGGCCTCGTGTATTTAACTGAGCAGAGGAGCCCTTAACGAGGCACCTCTCCCCTCGTTGACAATTGGGGAGAGGCCTTGCTCCCTCTGCTCAGTTGTCTTAATTGTTTTGTTTTTTTTTAAAATTTGGAAGGAAGGGCTCTCAGAGAGAGAGGGGAGAAACAGAGTAACAGAGAAAAGAGAGAGGGGGGTGGGAAGGGGGGGGGGGCTGCGAGGGCAGGTCTCTCCTCGCAGCTGTGGGTGGGTGCACTCCCCAGATGGCAAAACACAAAAGTCTTTGAGGTGGTCTTCAGGTGGGGGGAGAAGATGTCTTCACCTGGGGTAGCTGGAGCCACCAGGCACTCCTAACGATCTTTAATTGGGTGATTGAGAAAAACAACAATCTTCAGCCTGGTAGCTCCAGCTATCCCAGGCTAGGCAAATGTGGGGGGTGGGGGGGGTTCCAATTGTGGGGGGGGCCTAGTTGTAAGCAAGGCCCCCACACACACTACCACACACACACACACCCCCCGCGATGTTCCGGCCCTCAGTGGTCTTCTTTCCTCCCCCCACCGAAACAACAAAGTCTGTTTGGGGAAATGCACCCACACCCACCTGTAGAATGTAGAGTCTCCCTCCTTCCACACTGGATGTTGGTTGTTGTGGTTTTTCCCCCTCTCTCCAACTCCTTGCAGAATGGTAAAGTTGTTTAAAAGTTTTCTTTTCTCCTCCTCTCCCTCTGGATAAAAGTTGAAGTGAAGCCCCTTCCTTCCTTCTGTTCCTGGGCTGGTCTCAGGGCTCTCCAGGCAGGAGCTCAAGTTGCTAGCAGCTCCCCTCACTGCTCACAGCTCCAACTGAGCAGGACACGCCTCCACTGCTTCACGATTGGTCCCTTGTGCATGAAACTCTTTTGAGTTTACCTGCGAAAACATAAAACATTAAAGAGTGCCACCCGACCTGGGTGACACTCCAGACATTTCCAAGGCCCTTTTTTTCCCCCCTTTTTTTGTTTTTTTTTTGTGTTTTTCTTTTTTTTTGGTTTTTTTTTTGGGCACTAAAATCACAATTTTTCCCCAGTGCCCCCTATAAAAGGGAAGGGGACACTAAAAGCACCGGCAATTAAAACAAATTAACTTTAAAACGTAAAATCAAATTAAAATTTGGTTGCCGGGCGTGATGATGCACTCCAGTCCCTCCGGTGCCCACCTCTCGCGGAAGGCCGCGAGCGTACCGGTGGACACCGCGTGCTCCATCTCCAAGGACACCCTGGACCGGATGTAAGAGCGGAAGAGAGGCAGGCAGTCAGGTTGAACGACCCCCTCGACCGCCCGCTGCCTGGACCGGCTGATGGCACCCTTGGCCGTGCCCAGGAGCAGTCCTACGAGGAGGCCTTCGGACCTACCCGCTCCCCTCCGCACAGGGTGCCCAAAGATCAGGAGAGTGGGACTGAAGTGCAGCCAGAATTTCAGGAGCAGCCCCTTCAAATAGTGGAACAGGGGCTGCAACCTCGTGCATTCAATAAAAACATGGAACACGGACTCCTCCAGACCGCAGAAATTGCAGGCGGCCTGGGAGTCCGTGAACCGGCTTAAAAATTTGTTGCACGGCACTGCTCCGTGCACCACCCTCCAGGCCAAGTCCCCGATGAATAGTGGGAGGACCCCTGCGTAGAGTGCCCTCCATCGGGGACCCCCGCCTCCTCCGGACGGCAAGATGGTACGCCATGGCGTGTCCGGACGGCCGGCGAGGATGGCAAAGTTGAGGGTGTGCAGGAGCAGCCCGTACAGGAAACCCCTCCGCGCGGAACTGAAAGGCACGGAGGGGATTTCCCCGAGGCGGCTCAAGTTGTGAGGCGCCGGCCCCCGAGGGAGGTTCCGGGGTTTGGCGCCGATGAGGAATTCCGTCCGGACGGGGGTCAGTTCGGACGGGATCTCCCCACGTGCTTGAGCCTCCTCGATACACCTAACGGAGTCAGGGCCCAGAGCTGTTTTTAGCGACTCGATGGCATCGGCCGCGCGGCGGACGTTGGCAGAATTTAGGCGCCGCGCCAGCGTGACTGGCGCCATCCAGCCCGCTCCTCCGCCATCGAGCAGGTCCCTGACCCTGGTCACCTCACCAGCCACAGCCCTCTCTTCCGACCGCCACATGAAGCCTCGGCCGTGGAGGTACGGATTCCCGAGCAGCGGCTCCTGCAGGACGGCCGCCACTCCAGCCGGCGGAGAGCTGCGCTTGGTGGAGACTTTGTTCCAGACCCTGATGAGTTCCCTGTAAAAGACAGGCAGCTCCCGGAGGGCGGTCCTGGCACCCCCCAAGTTCACAAACAGGAGCTGCGTGTCATAATTGAGGTCGAGCTGCTGGCGGAAGAAATACCTCGCCAGAGCACACCACCTAGGAGGGGGCTCGACGTAAAGGTATCTCTGCAGGGTCTGAAGACGGAAAGTCGCGAGCTGGGCGCTGACGCACACCAACGACTGACCGCCCTCCTCAAGCGGGAGACTCAAGACCGCGACAGAGACCCAGTGCTTCCTGTTGTTCCAGAAGAAGTCCACCAGCTTCTTCTGTATCTTGGCGACAAACGCAGGGGGAGGGGTCAAAGTGACCAGCCGGTACCACAGCATTGCGGCCACCAGCTGGTTTATGACTAGCGCTCGACCCCTGTAGGACAGCACTCGGAGCAGTCCTGTCCAGCGCCCTAGGCGAGCGGCGACCTTGGCCTCCAGCTCCTGCCAGTTCGCCGGCCAGGCTTCCTCGTCGGGGCTAAGGTAGACTCCCAGATAGAGGAGATGGGTCGTGCTCCAGGCAAAAGGCCTGAGCTCCTCCGGCAGGGAGTCCACCCGCCACTGACCCACCAGGAGTCCGGAACATTTCTCCCAGTTGATCCTGGCGGAGGACGCGGCCGAGTAAATCTCCTGGCACTCACGCATCCTCCGCAGGTCAGCGGGATCCTCTACCGCGAGGAGCACGTCATCGGCGTAAGCCGAGAGGACGACCTCCACGCCCGGCCCTTGCAGAGCCAGTCCCGTCAACCTCGTCCGCAAGAGGCGCAGGAAAGGCTCCACGCAAACGGCGTATAACTGGCCGGACATGGGGCATCCCTGGCGCACCCCTCTCCTAAAGCGAAGGGGCGCCGTCAAGGACCCGTTAACCTTAATCAGACACTCCGCGGCGGCGTACAAAAGTCGGATCCGGGCGACGAAATGCGTCCCGAACCCGAAAGCGCGCAGAGTTCCGAGCAGATAGTCGTGATCCACCCTGTCGAACGCCTTCTCTTGGTCGAGGGATAGGAAGGCGACCGACAGACCAGCCTCCTGGGAACAATGGATGAGGTCCCGGACCAGATGGATGTTATCGTGGATTGTCCGGCCCGGGACCGTGTAGGACTGGTCGGGGTGGATCATGTGGTCCAGCACGGCACCAAGGCGAGCAGACATCGCCCTGGCGAAGATTTTGTAGTCCGTGCTGAGGAGGGAGACCGGGCGCCAGTTCTTAAGGAGGCGGAGATCGCCCTTCTTAGGCAGCAGGACGATGACTGCCCTGCGCCAAGAGAGGGGCATCTCCCCGGTCGCCAGACTTTCCCCCAGGACCCGCGCGTAGTCGCCCCCCAGGACGTCCCAGAACGCCCTGTGGAACTCCACGGTCAGCCCGTCCAGCCCCGGGGATTTTCCCCTCGAGAGCCGGGCGAGGGCACCGGTCAGCTCCGCCAGGCTTAGCGGAGCTTCCAGATTTTCGGCGCCCTCCGGGCTGACCTTCGGCAGGTCCTCCCACAAAACTCTACGCGCTTCCTCGCTGGACGGATCCGGAGAGAACAGAGCCCCGTAATATTCACGGACCCTGTTGTTGACGCCCTCCGGATCCGAGACGAGAGAGCCGTCGTCGGCCAGCAGCGTCAAGAGCTGCTTACGGACACTCTGCCTTTTTTCCAGCGAGTAGAAGAAGGGGGAGCCGCGGTCCAGATCCCGCAGGAACCGGATCCGCGACCTCACGAACGCGCCTCGGGACCCGACGAGCTGCAGGTCCTTCAGCGCGGCCTTCTTCGCTTCGTACACCGTCCGCAGGGCCGGGTCCTGGACGACTTGACCGAGACGGGCTTCCAGGTCGAGCACCTCTTTTTCTAGGCGCCCGACTCTGGCCGCCCGCCTCTTGGTCGACCCCCTCGCGTACTCTTGACAGAAGACGCGGACGTGAGCCTTGCCCACGTCCCACCATAGCCTCAAGGAGGGGAAGCCCCCCTGCTTCCTTCTCCAGTCGGACCAGAATCGACGGAACGAGTCCTGGAACCGCACGTCCTCCAGCAGCCGGTTGTTAAAGTGCCAGTACGCGGACCCCGTCCTCGCGCGGAGCGAAGCGAGCTCCGCCCACACCAGGTGGTGGTCCGAACACGGCACCGGCCGCATGGAGGCCGCCGGGACGCAGGAAACGTACGCCCGAGACACGTAAAGGCGGTCGACTCTAGACCATCCAACTCCAGGCCTCACCCAAGTAAAGGCGCTGGAGTCGGGGTGGAGATTTCGCCAGACGTCCACCAAGTCGAAGGACCCGACCAGGTCCCTCAACTTCTCCATCGCCGTCATGCACTGCGGGGCACCGGAGCGGTCCCTCGCCTCGAGGGTGCAGTTAAAATCCCCCCCGAGGACAATGCAGTCGCCGACGTCGACGGAGCCAAGAAGAGCGGACACCTCTTCAAAGAAGCGCGTTTGCTGCGGGCCGGGATGAGGGGCGTACACGTTCACGAGATGGAGCGGCACGTCCCCCAGGCGAACCGTTACGTGCAGCAAGCGGCCTGGCACGGGCTCCTCGACCCCCAAGATCTCCGGCTGAAAATGCGGGCCCAGCAAGATGGCCACCCCACTAGAAATGGCGGTGAGGTGGCTCATGCGGACCTCTCCTTGCCATTCCAGGAGCCACGTGGCTTCGTCTCCCGGAACGGTGTGGGTTTCTTGCAGGAAGCACACCGCATATTTCCCCTCCCGCAGGAGCGAAAAATTGTCAAATCTACGGCGTGCCCCTCTGCCGCCGTTGATGTTGAGGCTGGCTATGGTTATCTTCATGGCAAAAGCATAGTGCAACCTCTACCTTAACCTATTGTGGGGGAGGGAGCGGAGTCTTTTGTTGAACTCCGCTCCCTCCGCAGCCCAGCGAGGAGTCCCTCGAGCTCGCGCAGCTCAAGGTGCTGCTCCTTTGTCAAGGGCCCGCCCGCGGCCAAGGTTTTAACGGCGGCGCGGACGGACCCCTTGATCAGCTCCGGCTCGGACCATTTTTCCAGGGCCAGTCGGGCTTGGTCGCGGCGACCCCGGCTCTGGGCCAAAAAGTCCCGGAGTTCCTTTGCAGGAACGAGGAGGGCCTCAGCGGCGGCCGCGAGCAGATCCACCGCCTCACTGGCGGTGGTCTCTAGGTCTTCACCCGCGTCCCCCACCGAGTCCCCGTCCTCCTCCGGGAGGTGGCCGCCAGCAGCCGGCCCATCGACCGCACAAGGTACGGCAAATGAACCGGCCGCTCCAACCGGCCCTGGCACTGCCCCGATCCCACCCCCAGGATCGTCGGCAGAGGAGTCCCCACTGGGCTCTTTTAAAAATGGTGCTGGGTCGGGAAATGACAGCGGAAGGGGTTCCCCCTCCGCCCCAGGAACCGGAGAACAAGGAGAGACCCGGCCATAGGAAATCCCCAGGCCCTCCAAGTGCTCCAGCTCCAAAGTAAGGGGCGAGGGTGGGTGTTCCTCCCCCTCCCCGCTGCCACCCCCCGGCCCAGCGTCTACAGTTTCATTAAAATCAATATATTTTGTTTCTGCCGGGTCGAGCAACTCCCGGGGGAAGTTGGGTAATAGCTGGGCGGGCTCAGATTCGGCCTTTTCGGCCTCGCCCGCCTCAGTCCCCGGGACGCCTGGCCCGGCGGCTACGCATTCCTCCGCGGTCCCCACGCCCCCCACGACAGGCAGATCTTCCACTCCATCCCCGGGAGGCAGAGGCTGGGCAGCCTCAACTGTCTCACCCTCCCCGGGGAAAGACTCCTCGCGCCTGCAGCGCAATTTGGGGGCGCTGGTGGGGGACGCGGGACACGCGGCGGGCACCGACTCCTCCGCGGAGGGATGTTGTTCCCCCTCCGCCTCATTGGGGCGGTGCCTCTTTTTGTTCCTGGGGGCGCGCGGAGTCAGGGAGACCCCCATGTCTGCCGAGGCCTCCCGCTCCGCCCCCCCCTTTTCCTTTTCTTGCCCGCGCCTGGGCCCCTCTGTGGTGGTATTCAAGGGCCCGGGCACGGGCTCGGGGCACCCCGCGCTCGCCGGTGACTGGGTTGGGCTGAGCGCGGTGGTCAGACTTTCCGGCGCACCGAGGGGACCCGCCTCTAGATGTTTCTCCTTCTTCCGCGCCTTCTTTCCGCTCGGACGCTCTCCCTCCCCCCCGCCGGAGGCCCTGAAAACAAAGGCCTCCGACGATGCCCGCGCACCCATGGCTCCCGGCACGCGGACGCAACTAGGGGGAGGGGTGGCGGCAGCGCCAGCCTTGGCCGCCTTCGGTGGTTTGGCGGCCTTGGAGGCGGGGCAGTTCTTACGAACATGCCCCACCTCCCTGCAGGCATGGCACCGCACGCCGTCCGACGTCCAGAAGACGCGGTAGGCAGTCCCCTCGTGCACCACATTAAAGTGCCCTTCTGTCACGTCCTCCCGCGCCAGCCGGACAAAGAGCTGGCGGCGGAAGGAGAACACGTGGCGCAGGCTGTTCTCCCTGAGGCCGAGCGGTATGGGGTTGATCCCTGACCTTACCTCCCCCAGTTGTTGTAGGTGAGGGAGGAGGAGCTCAGCGGGAACAAAGGGCGGGACGTTCGACACGATGACCCTCTGCGCGGTGGCCTCGAGAGGATCCACCGGCAGGAACGTCCCGCCCACCGTGAGCCCCTTTTCGAGGGCCAGGGACACCGCCCGCTCCGACCCCAGGAAGAAAACAGCCTTCCCAGACATCTTGGAGGCTGCGACAATGGCCGAGGGGCCGACTACCCCAGCCATCGCCCGCACGCACTCCTCGATGCTCATTGTGGGGTGAGTGTAGCTCTTGACCCCGTGTTTTTTTGTTATAAGTGTAAATGGTGGCAGGGCAGCGGGTGGCGCAGGAGGTGCTGTGGAAGCGGTTGCCACCTGCGCATACGTCCTTGCTGGCCCTGCCACCGGCGTGGATGGGGTCGCCATCACGGGGTCCCTTTAAGGGCTACACCCACCCCAAAGTCACAGGCCTTAATGGTCTTTAATGGCCTCGTGTATTTAACTGAGCAGAGGAGCCCTTAACGAGGCACCTCTCCCCTCGTTGACAATTGGGGAGAGGCCTTGCTCCCTCTGCTCAGTTGTCTTAATTGTTTTGTTTTTTTTTAAAATTTGGAAGGAAGGGCTCTCAGAGAGAGAGGGGAGAAACAGAGTAACAGAGAAAAGAGAGAGGGGGGTGGGAAGGGGGGGGGGGGCTGCGAGGGCAGGTCTCTCCTCGCAGCTGTGGGTGGGTGCACTCCCCAGATGGCAAAACACAAAAGTCTTTGAGGTGGTCTTCAGGTGGGGGGAGAAGATGTCTTCACCTGGGGTAGCTGGAGCCACCAGGCACTCCTAACGATCTTTAATTGGGTGATTGAGAAAAACAACAATCTTCAGCCTGGTAGCTCCAGCTATCCCAGGCTAGGCAAATGTGGGGGGTGGGGGGGGTTCCAATTGTGGGGGGGGCCTAGTTGTAAGCAAGGCCCCCACACACACTACCACACACACACACACCCCCCGCGATGTTCCGGCCCTCAGTGGTCTTCTTTCCTCCCCCCACCGAAACAACAAAGTCTGTTTGGGGAAATGCACCCACACCCACCTGTAGAATGTAGAGTCTCCCTCCTTCCACACTGGATGTTGGTTGTTGTGGTTTTTCCCCCTCTCTCCAACTCCTTGCAGAATGGTAAAGTTGTTTAAAAGTTTTCTTTTCTCCTCCTCTCCCTCTGGATAAAAGTTGAAGTGAAGCCCCTTCCTTCCTTCTGTTCCTGGGCTGGTCTCAGGGCTCTCCAGGCAGGAGCTCAAGTTGCTAGCAGCTCCCCTCACTGCTCACAGCTCCAACTGAGCAGGACACGCCTCCACTGCTTCACGATTGGTCCCTTGTGCATGAAACTCTTTTGAGTTTACCTGCGAAAACATAAAACATTAAAGAGTGCCACCCGACCTGGGTGACACTCCAGACATTTCCAAGGCCCTTTTTTTCCCCCCTTTTTTTGTTTTTTTTTTGTGTTTTTCTTTTTTTTTGGTTTTTTTTTTGGGCACTAAAATCACAATTTTTCCCCAGTGCCCCCTATAAAAGGGAAGGGGACACTAAAAGCACCGGCAATTAAAACAAATTAACTTTAAAACGTAAAATCAAATTAAAATTTGGTTGCCGGGCGTGATGATGCACTCCAGTCCCTCCGGTGCCCACCTCTCGCGGAAGGCCGCGAGCGTACCGGTGGACACCGCGTGCTCCATCTCCAAGGACACCCTGGACCGGATGTAAGAGCGGAAGAGAGGCAGGCAGTCAGGTTGAACGACCCCCTCGACCGCCCGCTGCCTGGACCGGCTGATGGCACCCTTGGCCGTGCCCAGGAGCAGTCCTACGAGGAGGCCTTCGGACCTACCCGCTCCCCTCCGCACAGGGTGCCCAAAGATCAGGAGAGTGGGACTGAAGTGCAGCCAGAATTTCAGGAGCAGCCCCTTCAAATAGTGGAACAGGGGCTGCAACCTCGTGCATTCAATAAAAACATGGAACACGGACTCCTCCAGACCGCAGAAATTGCAGGCGGCCTGGGAGTCCGTGAACCGGCTTAAAAATTTGTTGCACGGCACTGCTCCGTGCACCACCCTCCAGGCCAAGTCCCCGATGAATAGTGGGAGGACCCCTGCGTAGAGTGCCCTCCATCGGGGACCCCCGCCTCCTCCGGACGGCAAGATGGTACGCCATGGCGTGTCCGGACGGCCGGCGAGGATGGCAAAGTTGAGGGTGTGCAGGAGCAGCCCGTACAGGAAACCCCTCCGCGCGGAACTGAAAGGCACGGAGGGGATTTCCCCGAGGCGGCTCAAGTTGTGAGGCGCCGGCCCCCGAGGGAGGTTCCGGGGTTTGGCGCCGATGAGGAATTCCGTCCGGACGGGGGTCAGTTCGGACGGGATCTCCCCACGTGCTTGAGCCTCCTCGATACACCTAACGGAGTCAGGGCCCAGAGCTGTTTTTAGCGACTCGATGGCATCGGCCGCGCGGCGGACGTTGGCAGAATTTAGGCGCCGCGCCAGCATGACTGGCGCCATCCAGCCCGCTCCTCCGCCATCGAGCAGGTCCCTGACCCTGTTCACCTCACCAGCCACAGCCCTCTCTTCCGACCGCCACATAAAGCCTCGGCCGTGGAGGTACGGATTCCCGAGCAGCGGTTCCTGCAGGACGGCCGCCACTCCAGCCGGCGGAGAGCTGCGCTTGGTGGAGACTTTGTTCCAGACCCTGATGAGTTCCCTGTAAAAGACAGGCAGCTCCCGGAGGGCGGTCCTGGCACCCCCCAAGTTCACAAACAGGAGCTGCGTGTCATAATTGAGGTCGAGCTGCTGGCGGAAGAAATACCTCGCCAGAGCACACCACCTAGGAGGGGGCTCGACGTAAAGGTATCTCTGCAGGGTCTGAAGACGGAAAGTCGCGAGCTGGGCGCTGATGCACACCAACGACTGACCGCCCTCCTCAAGCGGGAGACTCAAGACCGCGGCAGAGACCCAGTGCTTCCTGTTGTTCCAGAAGAAGTCCACCAGCTTCTTCTGTATCTTGGCGACAAACGCAGGGGGAGGGGTCAAAGTGACCAGCCGGTACCACAGCATTGCGGCCACCAGCTGGTTTATGACTAGCGCTCGACCCCTGTAGGACAGCACTCGGAGCAGTCCTGTCCAGCGCCCTAGGCGAGCGGCGACCTTGGCCTCCAGCTCCTGCCAGTTCGCCGGCCAGGCTCCCTCGTCGGGGCTAAGGTAGACTCCCAGATAGAGGAGATGGGTCGTGCTCCAGGCAAAAGGCCTGAGCTCCTCCGGCAGGGAGTCCACCCGCCACTGACCCACCAGGAGTCCGGAACATTTCTCCCAGTTGATCCTGGCGGAGGACGCGGCCGAGTAAATCTCCTGGCACTCACGCATCCTCCGCAGGTCAGCGGGATCCTCTATCGCGAGGAGCACGTCATCGGCGTAAGCCGAGAGGACGACCTCCACGCCCGGCCCTTGCAGAGCCAGTCCCGTCAACCTCGTCCGCAAGAGGCGCAGGAAAGGCTCCACGCAAACTGCGTATAACTGGCCGGACATGGGGCATCCCTGGCGCACCCCTCTCCTAAAGCGAAGGGGCGCCGTCAAGGACCCGTTAACCTTAATCAGACACTCCGCGGCGGCGTACAAAAGTCGGATCCGGGCGACGAAATGCGTCCCGAACCCGAAAGCGCGCAGAGTTCCGAGCAGATAGTCGTGATCCACCCTGTCGAACGCCTTCTCTTGGTCGAGGGATAGGAAGGCGACCGACAGACCAGCCTCCTGGGAGCAATGGATGAGGTCCCGGACCAGATGGATGTTGTCGTGGATTGTCCGGCCCGGGACCGTGTAGGACTGGTCGGGGTGGATCATGTGGTCCTGCACGGCACCAAGGCGAGCAGACATCGCCCTGGCGAAGATTTTGTAGTCCGTGCTGAGGAGGGAGACCGGGCGCCAGTTCTTAAGGAGGCGGAGATCGCCCTTCTTAGGCAGCAGGACGATGACTGCCCTGCGCCAAGAGAGGGGCATCTCCCCGGTCGCCAGACTTTCCCCCAGGACCCGCGCGTAGTCGCTCCCCAGGACGTCCCAGAACGCCCTGTGGAACTCCACGGTCAGCCCGTCCAGCCCCGGGGATTTTCCCCTCGAGAGCCGGGCGAGGGCACCGGTCAGCTCCGCCAGGCTTAGCGGAGCTTCCAGATTTTCGGCGCCCTCCGGGCTGACCTTCGGCAGGTCCTCCCACAAAACTCTACGCGCTTCCTCGCTGGACGGATCCGGAGAGAACAGAGCCCCGTAATATTCACGGACCCTGTTGTTGACGCCCTCCGGATCCGAGACGAGAGAGCCGTCGTCGGCCAGCAGCGTCAAGAGCTGCTTACGGACACTCTGCCTTTTTTCCAGCGAGTAGAAGAAGGGGGAGCCGCGGTCCAGATCCCGCAGGAACCGGATCCGCGACCTCACGAACGCGCCTCGGGACCCGACGAGCTGCAGGTCCTTCAGCGCGGCCTTCTTCGCTTCGTACACCGTCCGCAGGGCCGGGTCCTGGACGACTTGACCGAGACGGGCTTCCAGGTCGAGCACCTCTTTTTCTAGGCGCCCGACTCTGGCCGCCCGCCTCTTGGTCGACCCCCTCGCGTACTCTTGACAGAAGACGCGGACGTGAGCCTTGCCCACGTCCCACCATAGCCTCAAGGAGGGGAAGCCCCCCTGCTTCCTTCTCCAGTCGGACCAGAATCGACGGAACGAGTCCTGGAACCGCACGTCCTCCAGCAACCGGTTGTTAAAGTGCCAGTACGCGGACCCCGTCCTCGCGCGGAGCGAAGCGAGCTCCGCCCACACCAGGTGGTGGTCCGAACACGGCACCGGCCGCATGGAGGCCGCCGGGACGCAGGAAACATACGCCCGAGACACGTAAAGGCGGTCGACTCTAGACCATCCAACTCCAGGCCTCACCCAAGTAAAGGCGCTGGAGTCGGGGTGGAGATTTCGCCAGACGTCCACCAAGTCGAAGGACCCGACCAGGTCCCTCAACTTCTCCATCGCCGTCATGCACTGCGGGGCACCGGAGCGGTCCCTCGCCTCGAGGGTGCAGTTAAAATCCCCCCCGAGGACAATGCAGTCGCCGACGTCGACGGAGCCAAGAAGAGCGGACACCTCTTCAAAGAAGCGCGTCTGCTGCGGGCCGGGATGAGGGGCGTACACGTTCACGAGATGGAGCGGCACGTCCCCCAGGCGAACCGTTACGTGCAGCAAGCGGCCTGGCACGGGCTCCTCGACCCCCAAGATCTCCGGCTGAAAATGCGGGCCCAGCAAGATGGCCACCCCACTAGAAATGGCGGTGAGGTGGCTCATGCGGACCTCTCCTTGCCATTCCAGGAGCCACGTGGCTTCGTCTCCCGGAACGGTGTGGGTTTCTTGCAGGAAGCACACCGCATATTTCCCCTCCCGCAGGAGCGAAAAATTGTCAAATCTACGGCGTGCCCCTCTGCCGCCGTTGATGTTGAGGCTGGCTATGATTATCTTCATGGCAAAAGCATAGTGCAACCTCTACCTTAACCTATTGTGGGGGAGGGAGCGGAGTCTTTTGTTGAACTCCGCTCCCTCCGCAGCCCAGCGAGGAGTCCCTCGAGCTCGCGCAGCTCAAGGTGCTGCTCCTTTGTCAAGGGCCCGCCCGCGGCCAAGGTTTTAACGGCGGCGCGGACGGACCCCTTGATCAGCTCCGGCTCGGACCATTTTTCCAGGGCCAGTCGGGCTTGGTCGCGGCGACCCCGGCTCTGGGCCAAAAAGTCCCGGAGTTCCTTTGCAGGAACGAGGAGGGCCTCAGCGGCGGCCGCGAGCAGATCCACCGCCTCACTGGCGGTGGTCTCTAGGTCTTCACCCGCGTCCCCCACCGAGTCCCCGTCCTCCTCCGGGAGGTGGCCGCCAGCAGCCGGCCCATCGACCGCACAAGGTACGGCAAATGAACCGGCCGCTCCAACCGGCCCTGGCACTGCCCCGATCCCACCCCCAGGATCGTCGGCAGAGGAGTCCCCACTGGGCTCTTTTAAAAATGGTGCCGGGTCGGGAAATGACAGCGGAAGGGGTTCCCCCTCCGCCCCAGGAACCGGAGAACAAGGAGAGACCCGGCCATAGGAAATCCCCAGGCCCTCCAAGTGCTCCAGCTCCAAAGTAAGGGGCGAGGGTGGGTGTTCCTCCCCCTCCCCGCTGCCACCCCCCGGCCCAGCATCTACAGTTTCATTAAAATCAATATATTTTGTTTCTGCCGGGTCGAGCAACTCCCGGGGGAAGTTGGGTAATAGCTGGGCGGGCTCAGGTTCGGCCTTTTCGGCCTCGCCCGCCTCAGTCCCCGGGACGCCCGGCCCGGCGGCTACGCATTCCTCCGCGGTCCCCACGCCCCCCACGACAGGCAGATCTTCCACTCCATCCCCGGGAGGCAGAGGCTGGGCAGCCTCAACTGTCTCACCCTCCCCGGGGAAAGACTCCTCGCGCCTGCAGCGCAATTTGGGGGCGCTGGTGGGGGACGCGGGACACGCGGCGGGCACCGACTCCTCCGCGGAGGGATATTGTTCCCCCTCCGCGTCATTGGGGCGGTGCCTCTTTTTGTTCCTGGGGGCGCGCGGAGTCAGGGAGACCTCCATGTCTGCCGAGGCCTCCCGCTCCGCCCCCCCCTTTTCCTTTTCTTGCCCGCGCCCGGGCCCCTCTGTGGTGTTGTTCAAGGGCTCGGGCACGGGCTCGGGGCACCCCGCGCTCGCCGGTGACGGGGTTGGGCTGAGCGCGGTGGTCAAATTATCCGGCGCACCGAGGGGACCCGCCTCTTGATGTTTTGTCTTCTTCCGCGCCTTCTTTCCGGTCGGACGCTCTCCCTCCCCCCCGCCGGAGGCCCTGAAAACAAAGGCCTCCGACGATGCCCGCGCACCCATGGCTCCCGGCACGCGGACGCAACTAGGGGGAGGGGTGGCGGCAGCGCCAGCCTTGGCCGCCTTCGGTGGTTTGGCGGCCTTGGAGGCGGGGCAGTTCTTGCGAACATGCCCCACCTCCCTGCAGGCATGGCACCGCACGCCGTCCGACGTCCAGAAGACGCGGTAGGCAGTCCCCTCGTGCACCACATTAAAGTGCCCTTCTGTCATGTCCTCCCGCGCCAGCCGGACAAAGAGCTGGCGGCGGAAGGAGAACACGTGGCGCAGGCTGTTCTCCCTGAGGCCGAGCGGTATGGGGTTGATCCCTGACCTTACCTCCCCCAGTTGTTGTAGGTGAGGGAGGAGGAGCCCAGCGGGAACAAAGGGCGGGACGTTCGACACGATGACCCTCTGCGCGGTGGCCTCGAGAGGATCCACCGGCAGGAACGTCCCGCCCACCGTGAGCCCCTTTTCGAGGGCCAGGGACACCGCCCGCTCCGACCCCAGGAAGAAAACAGCCTTCCCAGACATCTTGGAGGCTGCGACAATGGCCGAGGGGCCGACTACCCCAGCCATCGCCCGCACGCACTCCTCGATGCTCATTGTGGGGTGAGTGTAGCTCTTGACCCCGTGTTTTTTTGTTATAAGTGTAAATGGTGGCAGGGCAGCGGGTGGCGCAGGAGGTGCTGTGGAAGCGGTTGCCACCTGCGCATACGTCCTTGCTGGCCCTGCCACCGGCGTGGATGGGGTCGCCATCACGGGGTCCCTTTAAGGGCTACACCCACCCCAGAGTCACAGGCCTTAATGGTCTTTAATGGCCTCGTATGTTAACTGAGCAGAGGAGCCCTTAACGAGGCACCTCTCCCCTCGTTGACAATTGGGGAGGGGCCTTGCTCCCTCTGCTCAGTTGTCTTAATTGTTTTTTTTTTTAAATTAAATTTGGAAGGAAGGGCTCTCAGAGAGAGAGGGGAGAAACAGAGTAACAGAGAAAAGAGAGAGGGGGGTGGGAAGGGGGGGGGGCTGCGAGGGCAGGTCTCTCCTCGCAGCTGTGGGTGGGTGCACTCCCCAGATGGCAAAACACAAAAGTCTTTGAGGTGGTCTTCAGGTGGGGGGAGAAGATGTCCTCACCTGGGGTAGCTGGAGCCACCAGGCACTCCTAACGATCTTTAATTGGATGATTAAGAAAAACAACAATCTTCAGCCTGGTAGCTCCAGCTATCCCAGGCTAGGCAAATGTGGGGGGTGGGGGGGGTTCCAATTGTGGGGGGGGCCTAGTTGTAAGCAAGGCCCCCACACACACTACCACACACACACACACCCCCCGCGATGTTCCGGCCCTCAGTGGTCTTCTTTCCTCCCCCCACCGATACAACAAAGTCTGTTTGGGGAAATGCACCCACACCCACCTGTAGAGTAGTTGAGTCTCCCTCCTTCCACACTGGATGGTTGTTTGTCTTTTCCCCCTCTCTCCAACTCTTTGCAGAAATGATAAAGATGTTGAAAGTTTTCTGCTTTCTCCTCCTCTTCCTCTGGATAGAAGTTGGTGTGAAGCCCCTTCCTTCTTCCTCTTCCTGGGCTGGTCTCAGGGCTCTCCAGGCAGGAGCTCAAGTTGCTAGCAGCTCCCCTCACTGCTCACAGCTCCAACTGAGCAGGACACGCCTCCACTGCTTCACGATTGGTCCCTTGTGCATGAAACTCTTTTGAGTTAAACTGCAAAAACATAAAACATGTATCCGTGCCACCCGACCTGGATGACACACACAAGACATTTACAAGGCCCCTTTTTTAATTATTTTTTTTTGTGGTTTATTTTTTTTTTTTTTGGGCACTAAAATCAAATTTTTCCTTTTTCCAGTGCCCCCTATAAAAGGAGAGGGGGACACTAAAAGCACCGGCAATTAAAACAAATTAAACTTTAAAACGTAAAATCAAATTAAAATTTGGTTGCCGGGCGTGATGATGCACTCCAGTCCCTCCGGTGCCCACCTCTCGCGGAAGGCCGCGAGCGTACCGGTGGACACCGCGTGCTCCATCTCCAAGGACACCCTGGACCGGATGTAAGAGCGGAAGAGAGGCAGGCAGTCAGGTTGAACGACCCCCTCGACCGCCCGCTGCCTGGACCGGCTGATGGCACCCTTGGCCGTGCCCAGGAGCAGTCCTACGAGGAGGCCTTCGGACCTACCCGCTCCCCTCCGCACAGGGTGCCCAAAGATCAGGAGAGTGGGACTGAAGTGCAGCCAGAATTTCAGGAGCAGCCCCTTCAAATAGTGGAACAGGGGCTGCAACCTTGTGCACTCCATAAAAACATGGAACACGGACTCCTCCAGACCGCAGAAATTGCAGGCGGCCTGGGAGTCCGTGAACCGGCTTAAAAATTTGTTGCACGGCACTGCTCCGTGCACCACCCTCCAGGCCAAGTCCCCGATGAATAGTGGGAGGACCCCTGCGTAGAGTGCCCTCCATCGGGGACCCCCGCCTCCTCCGGACGGCAAGATGGTACGCCATGGCGTGTCCGGACGGCCGGCGAGGATGGCAAAGTTGAGGGTGTGCAGGAGCAGCCCGTACAGGAAACCCCTCCGCGCGGAACTGAAAGGCACGGAGGGGATTTCCCCGAGGCGGCTCAAGTTGTGAGGCGCCGGCCCCCGAGGGAGGTTCCGGGGTTTGGCGCCGATGAGGAATTCCGTCCGGACGGGGGTCAGTTCGGACGGGATCTCCCCACGTGCTTGAGCCTCCTCGATACACCTAACGGAGTCAGGGCCCAGAGCTGTTTTTAGCGACTCGATGGCATCGGCCGCGTGGCGGACGTTGGCAGAATTTAGGCGCCGCGCCAGCGTGACTGGCGCCATCCAGCCCGCTCCTCCGCCATCGAGCAGGTCCCTGACCCTGGTCACCTCACCAGCCACAGCCCTCTCTTCCGACCGCCACATAAAGCCTCGGCCGTGGAGGTACGGATTCCCGAGCAGCGGCTCCTGCAGGACGGCCGCCACTCCAGCCGGTGGAGAGCTGCGCTTGGTGGAGACTTTGTTCCAGACCCTGATGAGTTCCCTGTAAAAGACAGGCAGCTCCCGGAGGGCGGTCCTGGCACCCCCCAAGTTCACAAACAGGAGCTGCGTGTCATAATTGAGGTCGAGCTGCTGGCGGAAGAAATACCTCGCCAGAGCGCACCACCTAGGAGGGGGCTCGACGTAAAGGTATCTCTGCAGGGTCTGAAGACGGAAAGTCGCGAGCTGGGCGCTGACGCACACCAACGACTGACCGCCCTCCTCAAGCGGGAGACTCAAGACCGCGGCAGAGACCCAGTGCTTCCTGTTGTTCCAGAAGAAGTCCACCAGCTTCTTCTGTATCTTGGCGACAAACGCAGGGGGAGGGGTCAAAGTGACCAGCCGGTACCAAGCATTGCGGCCACCAGCTGGTTTATGACTAGCGCTCGACCCCTGTAGGACAGCACTCGGAGCAGTCCTGTCCAGCGCCCTAGGCGAGCGGCGACCTTGGCCTCCAGCTCCTGCCAGTTCGCCGGCCAGGCTCCCTCGTCGGGGCTAAGGTAGACTCCCAGATAGAGGAGATGGGTCGTGCTCCAGGCAAAAGGCCTGAGCTCCTCCGGCAGGGAGTCCACCCGCCACTGACCCACCAGGAGTCCGGAACATTTCTCCCAGTTGATCCTGGCGGAGGACGCGGCCGAGTAAATCTCCTGGCACTCACGCATCCTCCGCAGGTCAGCGGGATCCTCTACCGCGAGGAGCACGTCATCGGCGTAAGCCGAGAGGACGACCTCCACGCCCGGCCCTTGCAGAGCCAGTCCCGTCAACCTCGTCCGCAAGAGGCGCAGGAAAGGCTCCACGCAAACGGCGTATAACTGGCCGGACATGGGGCATCCCTGGCGCACCCCTCTCCTAAAGCGAAGGGGCGCCGTCAAGGACCCGTTAACCTTAATCAGACACTCCGCGGCGGCGTACAAAAGTCGGATCCGGGCGACGAAATGCGTCCCGAACCCGAAAGCGCGCAGAGTTCCGAGCAGATAGTCGTGATCCACCCTGTCGAACGCCTTCTCTTGGTCGAGGGATAGGAAGGCGACCGACAGACCAGCCTCCTGGGAGCAATGGATGAGGTCCCGGACCAGATGGATGTTGTCGTGGATCGTCCGGCCCGGGACCGTGTATGACTGGTCGGGGTGGATCATGTGGTCCAGCACGGCACCAAGGCGAGCAGACATCGCCCTGGCGAAGATTTTGTAGTCCGTGCTGAGGAGGGAGACCGGGCGCCAGTTCTTAAGGAGGCGGAGATCGCCCTTCTTAGGCAGCAGGACGATGACTGCCCTGCGCCAAGAGAGGGGCATCTCCCCGGTCGCCAGACTTTCCCCCAGGACCCGCGCGTAGTCGCTCCCCAGGACGTCCCAGAACGCCCTGTGGAACTCCACGGTCAGCCCGTCCAGCCCCGGGGATTTTCCCCTCGAGAGCCGGGCGAGGGCACCGGTCAGCTCCGCCAGGCTTAGCGGAGCTTCCAGATTTTCGGCGCCCTCCGGGCCGACCTTCGGCAGGTCCTCCCACAAAACTCTACGCGCTTCCTCGCTGGACGGATCCGGAGAGAACAGAGCCCCGTAATATTCACGGACCCTGTTGTTGACGCCCTCCGGATCCGAGACGAGAGAGCCGTCGTCGGCCAGCAGCGTCAAGAGCTGCTTACGGACACTCTGCCTTTTTTCCAGCGAGTAGAAGAAGGGGGAGCCGCGGTCCAGATCCCGCAGGAACCGGATCCGCGACCTCACGAACGCGCCTCGGGACCCGACGAGCTGCAGGTCCTTCAGCGCGGCCTTCTTCGCTTCGTACACCGTCCGCAGGGCCGGGTCCTGGACGACTTGACCGAGACGGGCTTCCAGGTCGAGCACCTCTTTTTCTAGGCGCCCGACTCTGGCCGCCCGCCTCTTGGTCGACCCCCTCGCGTACTCTTGACAGAAGACGCGGACGTGAGCCTTGCCCACGTCCCACCATAGCCTCAAGGAGGGGAAGCCCCCCTGCTTCCTTCTCCAGTCGGACCAGAATCGACGGAACGAGTCCTGGAACCGCACGTCCTCCAGCAGCCGGTTGTTAAAGTGCCAGTACGCGGACCCCGTCCTCGCGCGGAGCGAAGCGAGCTCCGCCCACACCAGGTGGTGGTCCGAACACGGCACCGGCCGCATGGAGGCCGCCGGGACGCAGGAAACGTACGCCCGAGACACGTAAAGGCGGTCGACTCTGGACCATCCTACTCCAGGCCTCACCCAAGTAAAGGCGCTGGAGTCGGGGTGGAGATTTCGCCAGACGTCCACCAAGTCGAAGGACCCGACCAGGTCCCTCAACTTCTCCATCGCCGTCATGCACTGCGGGGCACCGGAGCGGTCCCTCGCCTCGAGGGTGCAGTTAAAATCCCCCCCGAGGACAATGCAGTCGCCGACGTCGACGGAGCCAAGAAGAGCGGACACCTCTTCAAAGAAGCGCGTTTGCTGCGGGCCGGGATGAGGGGCGTACACGTTCACGAGATGGAGCGGCACGTCCCCCAGGCGAACCGTTACGTGCAGCAAGCGGCCTGGCACGGGCTCCTCGACCCCCAAGATCTCCGGCTGAAAATGCGGGCCCAGCAAGATGGCCACCCCACTAGAAATGGCGGTGAGGTGGCTCATGCGGACCTCTCCTTGCCATTCCAGGAGCCACGTGGCTTCGTCTCCCGGAACGGTGTGGGTTTCTTGCAGGAAGCACACCGCATATTTCCCCTCCCGCAGGAGCGAAAAATTGTCAAATCTACGGCGTGCCCCTCTGCCGCCGTTGATGTTGAGGCTGGCTATGGTTATCTTCATGGCAAAAGCATAGTGCAACCTCTACCTTAACCTATTGTGGGGGAGGGAGCGGAGTCTTTTGTTGAACTCCGCTCCCTCCGCAGCCCAGCGAGGAGTCCCTCGAGCTCGCGCAGCTCAAGGTGCTGCTCCTTTGTCAAGGGCCCGCCCGCGGCCAAGGTTTTAACGGCGGCGCGGACGGACCCCTTGATCAGCTCCGGCTCGGACCATTTTTCCAGGGCCAGTCGGGCTTGGTCGCGGCGACCCCGGCTCTGGGCCAAAAAGTCCCGGAGTTCCTTTGCAGGAACGAGGAGGGCCTCAGCGGCGGCCGCGAGCAGATCCACCGCCTCACTGGCGGTGGTCTCTAGGTCTTCACCCGCGTCCCCCACCGAGTCCCCGTCCTCCTCCGGGAGGTGGCCGCCAGCAGCCGGCCCATCGACCGCACAAGGTACGGCAAATGAACCGGCCGCTCCAACCGGCCCTGGCACTGCCCCGATCCCACCCCCAGGATCGTCGGCAGAGGAGTCCCCACTGGGCTCTTTTAAAAATGGTGCTGGGTCGGGAAATGACAGCGGAAGGGGTTCCCCCTCCGCCCC
The DNA here is from genome assembly GCF_044704955.1 of Pristiophorus japonicus. Lineage (NCBI taxonomy): Eukaryota > Metazoa > Chordata > Chondrichthyes > Pristiophoridae > Pristiophorus > Pristiophorus japonicus. The sequence goes on from NC_091979.1 coordinate 44,154,726, forward strand.
AGGAACCGGAGAACAAGGAGAGACCCGGCCATAGGAAATCCCCAGGCCCTCCAAGTGCTCCAGCTCCAAAGTAAGGGGCGAGGGTGGGTGTTCCTCCCCCTCCCCGCTGCCACCCCCCGGCCCAGCATCTACAGTGTCATAATTATTTGTTTGTATTTCTGCCGGGTCGAGCGACTCCCGGGGGAAGTTGGATAATAGCTGGGCGGGCTCAGGTTCGGCCTTTTCGGCCCCGCCCGCCTCGGTCCCCGGGACGCTCGACCCGGCGGCTACGCATTCTTCCACTGGCCCCACGCCCCCCACGACAGGCAGATCTTCCACGCCCTCCCCAGGAGGCAGCGGCTGGGCAGCCTCGACTGCCTCACCCTCCCCGGGGAAAGACTCCTCGCGCCTGCAGCGCAATTTGGGGGCGCTGGTGGGGGACGCGGGACACGCGGCGGGCACCGCCTCCTCCGCGGAGGGATGTTGTTCCCCTTCCGCCTCATTGGGGCGGTGCCTCTTTTTGTTCCTGGGGGCGCGCGGAGTCAGGGAGACCTCCATGTCTGCCGAGGCCTCCCGCTCCGCCCCCCCCTTTTCCTTTTCTTGCCCGCGCCTGGGCCCCTCTGTGGTGGTATTCAAGGGCCCGGGCACGGGCTCGGGGCACCCCGCGCTCGCCGGTGACTGGGTTGGGCTGAGCGCGGTGGTCAGACTTTCCGGCGCACCGAGGGGACCCGCCTCTAGATGTTTCTCCTTCTTCCGCGCCTTCTTTCCGCTCGGACGCTCTCCCTCCCCCCCGCCGGAGGCCCTGAAAACAAAGGCCTCCGACGATGCCCGCGCACCCATGGCTCCCGGCACGCGGACGCAACTAGGGGGAGGGGTGGCGGCAGCGCCAGCCTTGGCCGCCTTCGGTGGTTTGGCGGCCTTGGAGGCGGGGCAGTTCTTACGAACATGCCCCACCTCCCTGCAGGCATGGCACCGCACGCCGTCCGACGTCCAGAAGACGCGGTAGGCAGTCCCCTCGTGCACCACATTAAAGTGCCCTTCTGTCACGTCCTCCCGCGCCAGCCGGACAAAGAGCTGGCGGCGGAAGGAGAACACGTGGCGCAGGCTGTTCTCCCTGAGGCCGAGCGGTATGGGGTTGATCCCCGACCTTACCTCCCCCAGTTGTTGTAGGTGAGGGAGGAGGAGCCCAGCGGGAACAAAGGGCGGGACGTTCGACACGATGACCCTCTGCGCGGTGGCCTCTAGAGGATCCACCGGCAGGAACGTCCCGCCCACCGTGAGCCCCTTTTCGAGGGCCAGGGACACCGCCCGCTCCGACCCCAGGAAGAAAACAGCCTTCCCAGACATCTTGGAGGCTGCGACAATGGCCGAGGGGCCGACTACCCCAGCCATCGCCCGCACGCACTCCTCGATGCTCATTGTGGGGTGAGTGTAGCTCTTGACCCCGTGTTTTTTTGTTATAAGTGTAAATGGTGGCAGGGCAGCGGGTGGCGCAGGAGGTGCTGTGGAAGCGGTTGCCACCTGCGCATACGTCCTTGCTGGCCCTGCCACCGGCGTGGATGGGGTCGCCATCACGGGGTCCCTTTAAGGGCTACACCCACCCCAAAGTCACAGGCCTTAATGGTCTTTAATGGCCTCGTGTATTTAACTGAGCAGAGGAGCCCTTAACGAGGCACCTCTCCCCTCGTTGACAATTGGGGAGAGGCCTTGCTCCCTCTGCTCAGTTGTCTTAATTGTTTTTTTTTTTTTTTTTTAAAATTTGGAAGGAAAGGGTTCTCAGAGAGAGAGGGGAGAAACAGAGTAGCAGAGAAAAGAGAGAGGGGGGTGGGAAGGGGGGGGGCTGCGAGGGCAGGTCTCTCCTCGCAGCTGTGGGTGGGTGCACTCCCCAGATGGCAAAACACAAAAGTCTTTGAGGTGGTCTTCAGGTGGGGGGAGAAGATGTCTTCACCTGGGGTAGCTGGAGCCACCAGGCACTCCTAACGATCTTTAATTGGGTGATTAATAACAATCTTCAGCCTGGTAGCTCCAGCTATCCCAGGCTAGGCAAATGTGGGGGGTGGGGGGGGTTCCAATTGTGGGGGGGGGCCTAGTTGTAAGCACGGCCCCCACACACACTACCACACACACACACACACCCCCCGCGATGTTCCGGCCCTCAGTGGTCTTCTTTCCTCCCTCCACCGATACAACAAAGTCTGTTTTGGGAAATGCACCCACACCCACCTGTAGAATGTTGGGTCTCCCTCCTTCCACACTGGATGTTGTTGGTCTTTTCCCCCTCTCTCCAACTCCTTGCAGAATGGTAAAAAGATGTTGTAAAGTTTTCTGTTCTCCTCCTCTCCCTCTGGTTAAAGTTGTGGTGAAGCCCCTTCCTTCCTTCTCCTCCTGGGCTGGTCTCAGGGCTCTCCAGGCAGGAGCTCAAGTTGCTAGCAGCTCCCCTCACTGCTCACAGCTCCAACTGAGCAGGACACGCCTCCACTGCTTCACGATTGGTCCCTTGTGCATGAAACTCTTTTGAGTTCACCTGTGAAAACATAAAAACAATAAACGGTGCCACCCGACCTGGGTGACACTCCAGACATTTTCAAGGCCCTTTTTTTCCCCCCTTTTTTTTTTTTTTTTTTTGTGTTTTTCTTTTTTTTTGGTTTTTTTTTGGGCACTAAAATCACAATTTTCCCCAGTGCCCCCTATAAAAGGGAAGGGGGACACTAAAAGCACCGGCAATTAAAACAAATTAAACTTTAAAACGTAAAATCAAATTAAAATTTGGTTGCCGGGCGTGATGATGCACTCCAGTCCCTCCGGTGCCCACCTCTCGCGGAAAGCCGCGAGCGTACCGGTGGACACCGCGTGCTCCATCTCCAAGGACACCCTGGACCGGATGTAAGAGCGGAAGAGAGGCAGGCAATCAGGTTGAACGACCCCCTCGACCGCCCGCTGCCTGGACCGGCTGATGGCACCCTTGGCGGTGCCCAGGAGCAGTCCTACGAGGAGGCCTTCGGACCTACCCGCTCCCCTCCGCACAGGGTGCCCAAAGATCAGGAGAGTGGGACTGAAGTGCAGCCAGAATTTCAGGAGCAGCCCCTTCAAATAGTGGAACAGGGGCTGCAACCTTGTGCACTCCATAAAAACATGGAACACGGACTCCTCCAGACCGCAGAAATTGCAGGCGGCCTGGGAGTCCGTGAACCGGCTTAAAAATTTGTTGCACGGCACTGCTCCGTGCACCACCCTCCAGGCCAAGTCCCCGATGAATAGTGGGAGGACCCCTGCGTAGAGTGCCCTCCATCGGGGACCCCCGCCTCCTCCGGACGGCAAGATGGTACGCCATGGCGTGTCCGGACGGCCGGCGAGGATGGCAAAGTTGAGGGTGTGCAGGAGCAGCCCGTACAGGAAACCCCTCCGCGCGGAACTGAAAGGCACGGAGGGGATTTCCCCGAGGCGGCTCAAGTTGTGAGGCGCCGGCCCCCGAGGGAGGTTCCGGGGTTTGGCGCCGATGAGGAATTCCGTCCGGACGGGGGTCAGTTCGGACGGGATCTCCCCACGTGCTTGAGCCTCCTCGATACACCTAATGGAGTCAGGGCCCAGAGCTGTTTTTAGCGACTCGATGGCATCGGCCGCGTGGCGGACGTTGGCAGAATTTAGGCGCCGCGCCAGCGTGACTGGCGCCATCCAGCCCACTCCTCCGCCATCGAGCAGGTCCCTGACCCTGGTCACCTCACCAGCCACAGCCCTCTCTTCCGACCGCCACATAAAGCCTCGGCCGTGGAGGTACGGATTCCCGAGCAGCGGCTCCTGCAGGACGGCCGCCACTCCAGCCGGTGGAGAGCTGCGCTTGGTGGAGACTTTGTTCCAGACCCTGATGAGTTCCCTGTAAAAGACAGGCAGCTCCCGGAGGGCGGTCCTGGCACCCCCCAAGTTCACAAACAGGAGCTGCGTGTCATAATTGAGGTCGAGCTGCTGGCGGAAGAAATACCTCGCCAGAGCACACCACCTAGGAGGGGGCTCGACGTAAAGGTATCTCTGCAGGGTCTGAAGACGGAAAGTCGCGAGCTGGGCGCTGACGCACACCAACGACTGACCGCCCTCCTCAAGCGGGAGACTCAAGACCGCGGCAGAGACCCAGTGCTTCCTGTTGTTCCAGAAGAAGTCCACCAGCTTCTTCTGTATCTTGGCGACAAACGCAGGGGGAGGGGTCAAAGTGACCAGCCGGTACCACAGCATTGCGGCCACCAGCTGGTTTATGACTAGCGCTCGACCCCTGTAGGACAGCACTCGGAGCAGTCCTGTCCAGCGCCCTAGGCGAGCGGCGACCTTGGCCTCCAGCTCCTGCCAGTTCGCCGGCCAGGCTCCCTCGTCGGGGCTAAGGTAGACTCCCAGATAGAGGAGATGGGTCGTGCTCCAGGCAAAAGGCCTGAGCTCCTCCGGCAGGGAGTCCACCCGCCACTGACCCACCAGGAGTCCGGAACATTTCTCCCAGTTGATCCTGGCGGAGGACGCGGCCGAGTAAATCTCCTGGCACTCACGCATCCTCCGCAGGTCAGCGGGATCCTCTACCGCGAGGAGCACGTCATCGGCGTAAGCCGAGAGGACGACCTCCACGCCCGGCCCTTGCAGAGCCAGTCCCGTCAACCTCGTCCGCAAGAGGCGCAGGAAAGGCTCCACGCAAACGGCGTATAACTGGCCAGACATGGGGCATCCCTGGCGCACCCCTCTCCTAAAGCGAAGGGGCGCCGTCAAGGACCCGTTAACCTTAATCAGACACTCCGCGGCGGCGTACAAAAGTCGGATCCGGGCGACGAAATGCGTCCCGAACCCGAAAGCGCGCAGAGTTCCGAGCAGATAGTCGTGATCCACCCTGTCGAACGCCTTCTCTTGGTCGAGGGATAGGAAGGCGACCGACAGACCAGCCTCCTGGGAACAATGGATGAGGTCCCGGACCAGATGGATGTTATCGTGGATTGTCCGGCCCGGGACCGTGTATGACTGGTCGGGGTGGATCATGTGGTCCAGCACGGCACCAAGGCGAGCAGACATCGCCCTGGCGAAGATTTTGTAGTCCGTGCTGAGGAGGGAGACCGGGCGCCAGTTCTTAAGGAGGCGGAGATCGCCCTTCTTAGGCAGCAGGACGATGACTGCCCTGCGCCAAGAGAGGGGCATCTCCCCGGTCGCCAGACTTTCCCCCAGGACCCGCGCGTAGTCGCTCCCCAGGACGTCCCAGAACGCCCTGTGGAACTCCACGGTCAGCCCGTCCAGCCCCGGGGATTTTCCCCTCGAGAGCCGGGCGAGGGCACCGGTCAGCTCCGCCAGGCTTAGCGGAGCTTCCAGATTTTCGGCGCCCTCCGGGCCGACCTTCGGCAGGTCCTCCCACAAAACTCTACGCGCTTCCTCGCTGGACGGATCCGGAGAGAACAGAGCCCCGTAATATTCACGGACCCTGTTGTTGACGCCCTCCGGATCCGAGACGGCCTTCTTCGCTTCGTACACCGTCCGCAGGGCCGGGTCCTGGACGACTTGACCGAGACGGGCTTCCAGGTCGAGCACCTCTTTTTCTAGGCGCCCGACTCTGGCCGCCCGCCTCTTGGTCGACCCCCTCGCGTACTCTTGACAGAAGACGCGGACGTGAGCCTTGCCCACGTCCCACCATAGCCTCAAGGAGGGGAAGCCCCCCTGCTTCCTTCTCCAGTCGGACCAGAATCGACGGAACGAGTCCTGGAACCGCACGTCCTCCAGCAGCCGGTTGTTAAAGTGCCAGTACGCGGACCCCGTCCTCGCGCGGAGCGAAGCGAGCTCCGCCCACACCAGGTGGTGGTCCGAACACGGCACCGGCCGCATGGAGGCCGCCGGGACGCAGGAAACGTACGCCCGAGACACGTAAAGGCGGTCGACTCTAGACCATCCAACTCCAGGCCTCACCCAAGTAAAGGCGCTGGAGTCGGGGTGGAGATTTCGCCAGACGTCCACCAAGTCGAAGGACCCGACCAGGTCCCTCAACTTCTCCATCGCCGTCATGCACTGCGGGGCACCGGAGCGGTCCCTCGCCTCGAGGGTGCAGTTAAAATCCCCCCCGAGGACAATGCAGTCGCCGACGTCGACGGAGCCAAGAAGAGCGGACACCTCTTCAAAGAAGCGCGTCTGCTGCGGGCCGGGATGAGGGGCGTACACGTTCACGAGATGGAGCGGCACGTCCCCCAGGCGAACCGTTACGTGCAGCAAGCGGCCTGGCACGGGCTCCTCGACCCCCAAGATCTCCGGCTGAAAATGCGGGCCCAGCAAGATGGCCACCCCACTAGAAATGGCGGTGAGGTGGCTCATGCGGACCTCTCCTTGCCATTCCAGGAGCCACGTGGCTTCGTCTCCCGGAACGGTGTGGGTTTCTTGCAGGAAGCACACCGCATATTTCCCCTCCCGCAGGAGCGAAAAATTGTCAAATCTACGGCGTGCCCCTCTGCCGCCGTTGATGTTGAGGCTGGCTATGGTTATCTTCATGGCAAAAGCATAGTGCAACCTCTACCTTAACCTATTGTGGGGGAGGGAGCGGAGTCTTTTGTTGAACTCCGCTCCCTCCGCAGCCCAGCGAGGAGTCCCTCGAGCTCGCGCAGCTCAAGGTGCTGCTCCTTTGTCAAGGGCCCGCCCGCGGCCAAGGTTTTAACGGCGGCGCGGACGGACCCCTTGATCAGCTCCGGCTCGGACCATTTTTCCAGGGCCAGTCGGGCTTGGTCGCGGCGACCCCGGCTCTGGGCCAAAAAGTCCCGGAGTTCCTTTGCAGGAACGAGGAGGGCCTCAGCGGCGGCCGCGAGCAGATCCACCGCCTCACTGGCGGTGGTCTCTAGGTCCTCACCCGCGTCCCCCACCGAGTCCCCGTCCTCCTCCGGGAGGTGGCCGCCAGCAGCCGGCCCATCGACCGCACAAGGTACGGCAAATGAACCGGCCGCTCCAACCGGCCCTGGCACTGCCCCGATCCCACCCCCAGGATCGTCGGCAGAGGAGTCCCCACTGGGCTCTTTTAAAAATGGTGCTGGGTCGGGAAATGACAGCGGAAGGGGTTCCCCCTCCGCCCCAGGAACCGGAGAACAAGGAGAGACCCGGCCATAGGAAATCCCCAGGCCCTCCAAGTGCTCCAGCTCCAAAGTAAGGGGCGAGGGTGGGTGTTCCTCCCCCTCCCCGCTGCCACCCCCCGGCCCAGCATCTACAGTTTCATTAAAATCAATATATTTTGTTTCTGCCGGGTCGAGCAACTCCCGGGGGAAGTTGGGTAATAGCTGGGCGGGCTCAGGTTCGGCCTTTTCGGCCTCGCCCGCCTCAGTCCCCGGGACGCCCGGCCCGGCGGCTACGCATTCCTCCGCGGTCCCCACGCCCCCCACGACAGGCAGATCTTCCACTCCATCCCCGGGAGGCAGAGGCTGGGCAGCCTCAACTGTCTCACCCTCCCCGGGGAAAGACTCCTCGCGCCTGCAGCGCAATTTGGGGGCGCTGGTGGGGGACGCGGGACACGCGGCGGGCACCGACTCCTCCGCGGAGGGATATTGTTCCCCCTCCGCGTCATTGGGGCGGTGCCTCTTTTTGTTCCTGGGGGCGCGCGGAGTCAGGGAGACCTCCATGTCTGCCGAGGCCTCCCGCTCCGCCCCCCCCTTTTCCTTTTCTTGCCCGCGCCCGGGCCCCTCTGTGGTGTTGTTCAAGGGCTCGGGCACGGGCTCGGGGCACCCCGCGCTCGCCGGTGACGGGGTTGGGCTGAGCGCGGTGGTCAAATTATCCGGCGCACCGAGGGGACCCGCCTCTTGATGTTTTGTCTTCTTCCGCGCCTTCTTTCCGGTCGGACGCTCTCCCTCCCCCCCGCCGGAGGCCCCGAAAACAAAGGCCTCCGACGATGCCCGCGCACCCATGGCTCCCGGCACGCGGACGCAACTAGGGGGAGGGGTGGCGGCAGCGCCAGCCTTGGCCGCCTTCGGTGGTTTGGCGGCCTTGGAGGCGGGGCAGTTCTTGCGAACATGCCCCACCTCCCTGCAGGCATGGCACCGCACGCCGTCCGACGTCCAGAAGACGCGGTAGGCAGTCCCCTCGTGCACCACATTAAAGTGCCCTTCTGTCATGTCCTCCCGCGCCAGCTGGACAAAGAGCTGGCGGCGGAAGGAGAACACGTGGCGCAGGCTGTTCTCCCTGAGGCCGAGCGGTATGGGGTTGATCCCTGACCTTACCTCCCCCAGTTGTTGTAGGTGAGGGAGGAGGAGCCCAGCGGGAACAAAGGGCGGGACGTTCGACACGATGACCCTCTGCGCGGTGGCTTCGAGAGGATCCACCGGCAGGAACGTCCCGCCCACCGTGAGCCCCTTTTCGAGGGCCAGGGACACCGCCCGCTCCGACCCCAGGAAGAAAACAGCCTTCCCAGACATCTTGGAGGCTGCGACAATGGCCGAGGGGCCGACTACCCCAGCCATCGCCCGCACGCACTCCTCGATGCTCATTGTGGGGTGAGTGTAGCTCTTGACCCCGTGTTTTTTTGTTATAAGTGTAAATGGTGGCAGGGCAGCGGGTGGCGCAGGAGGTGCTGTGGAAGCGGTTGCCACCTGCGCATACGTCCTTGCTGGCCCTGCCACCGGCGTGGATGGGGTCGCCATCACGGGGTCCCTTTAAGGGCTACACCCACCCCAAAGTCACAGGCCTTAATGGTCTTTAATGGCCTCGTGTATTTAACTGAGCAGAGGAGCCCTTAACGAGGCACCTCTCCCCTCGTTGACAATTGGGGAGAGGCCTTGCTCCCTCTGCTCAGTTGTCTTAATTGTTTTTTTTTTAAATTTGGAAGGAAAGGGTTCTCAGAGAGAGAGGGGAGAAACAGAGTAGCAGAGAAAAGAGAGAGGGGGGTGGGAAGGGGGGGGGGCTGCGAGGGCAGGTCTCTCCTCGCAGCTGTGGGTGGGTGCACTCCCCAGATGGCAAAACACAAAAGTCTTTGGGGTGGTCTTCAGGTGCGGGGAGAAAGATGTCTTCACCTGGGGTAGCTGGAGCCACCAGGCACTCCCAACGATCTTTAATTGGATGATTAATAACAATCTTCAGCCTGGTAGCTCCAGCTATCCCAGGCTAGGCAAATGTGGGGGGTGGGGGGGGTTCCAATTGTGGGGGGGGCCTAGTTGTAAGCAAGGCCCCCACACACACTACCACACACACACACACCCCCCGCGATGTTCCGGCCCTCAGTGGTCTTCTTTCCTCCCTCCACCGATACAACAAAGTCTGTTTTGGGAAATGCACCCACACCCACCTGTAGAATGTTGGGTCTCCCTCCTTCCACACTGGATGTTGTTGGTCTTTTCCCCCTCTCTCCAACTCCTTGCAGAATGGTAAAAAGATGTTGTAAAGTTTTCTGTTCTCCTCCTCTCCCTCTGGTTAAAGTTGTGGTGAAGCCCCTTCCTTCCTTCTCCTCCTGGGCTGGTCTCAGGGCTCTCCAGGCAGGAGCTCAAGTTGCTAGCAGCTCCCCTCACTGCTCACAGCTCCAACTGAGCAGGACACGCCTCCACTGCTTCACGATTGGTCCCTTGTGCATGAAACTCTTTTAGAGTCTACCTGCAAAACATAAACATTAAACTGTGCCACCCGACCTGGGTGACACACCAGACATTTACAAGGCCCTTTTCCTTTTTTTTTGTTTTTTTTTTTTTGTTTTTTTTTTGGGCACTAAAATCACAATTTTTCCCCAGTGCCCCCTATAAAAGGGAAGGGGACACTAAAAGCACCGGCATTTAAAACAAATTAACTTTAAAACGTAAAATCAAATTAAAATTTGGTTGCCGGGCGTGATGATGCACTCCAGTCCCTCCGGTGCCCACCTCTCGCGGAAGGCCGCGAGCGTACCGGTGGACACCGCGTGCTCCATCTCCAAGGACACCCTGGACCGGATGTAAGAGCGGAAGAGAGGCAGGCAGTCAGGTTGAACGACCCCCTCGACCGCCCGCTGCCTGGACCGGCTGATGGCACCCTTGGCCGTGCCCAGGAGCAGTCCTACGAGGAGGCCTTCGGACCTACCCGCTCCCCTCCGCACAGGGTGCCCAAAGATCAGGAGAGTGGGACTGAAGTGCAGCCAGAATTTCAGGAGCAGCCCCTTCAAATAATGGAACAGGGGCTGCAACCTTGTGCACTCAATAAAAACATGGAACACGGACTCCTCCAGACCGCAGAAATTGCAGGCGGCCTGGGAGTCCGTGAACCGGCTTAAAAATTTGTTGCACGGCACTGCTCCGTGCACCACCCTCCAGGCCAAGTCCCCGATGAATAGTGGGAGGACCCCTGCGTAGAGTGCCCTCCATCGGGGACCCCCGCCTCCTCCGGACGGCAAGATGGTACGCCATGGCGTGTCCGGACGGCCGGCGAGGATGGCAAAGTTGAGGGTGTGCAGGAGCAGCCCGTACAGGAAACCCCTCCGCGCGGAACTGAAAGGCATGGAGGGGATTTCCCCGAGGCGGCTCAAGTTGTGAGGCGCCGGCCCCCGAGGGAGGTTCCGGGGTTTGGCGCCGATGAGGAATTCCGTCCGGACGGGGGTCAGTTCGGACGGGATCTCCCCACGTGCTTGAGCCTCCTCGATGCACCTAACGGAGTCAGGGCCCAGAGCTGTTTTTAGCGACTCGATGGCATCGGCCGCGTGGCGGACGTTGGCAGAGTTTAGGCGCCGCGCCAGCGTGTCTGGCGCCATCCAGCCCGCTCCTCCGCCATCGAGCAGGTCCCTGACCCTGGTCACCTCACCAGCCACAGCCCTCTCTTCCGACCGCCACATGAAGCCTCGGCCGTGGAGGTACGGATTCCCGAGCAGCGGCTCCTGCAGGACGGCCGCCACTCCAGCCGGCGGAGAGCTGCGCTTGGTGGAGACTTTGTTCCAGACCCTGATGAGTTCCCTGTAAAAGACAGGCAGCTCCCGGAGGGCGGTCCTGGCACCCCCCAAGTTCACAAACAGGAGCTGCGTGTCATAATTGAGGTCGAGCTGCTGGCGGAAGAAATACCTCGCCAGAGCGCACCACCTAGGAGGGGGCTCGACGTAAAGGTATCTCTGCAGGGTCTGAAGACGGAAAGTCGCGAGCTGGGCGCTGACGCACACCAACGACTGACCGCCCTCCTCAAGCGGGAGACTCAAGACCGCGGCAGAGACCCAGTGCTTCCTGTTGTTCCAGAAGAAGTCCACCAGCTTCTTCTGTATCTTGGCGACAAACGCAGGGGGAGGGGTCAAAGTGACCAGCCGGTACCACAGCATTGCGGCCACCAGCTGGTTTATGACTAGCGCTCGACCCCTGTAGGACAGCACTCGGAGCAGTCCTGTCCAGCGCCCTAGGCGAGCGGCGACCTTGGCCTCCAGCTCCTGCCAGTTCGCCGGCCAGGCTCCCTCGTCGGGGCTAAGGTAGACTCCCAGATAGAGGAGATGGGTCGTGCTCCAGGCAAAAGGCCTGAGCTCCTCCGGCAGGGAGTCCACCCGCCACTGACCCACCAGGAGTCCGGAACATTTCTCCCAGTTGATCCTGGCGGAGGACGCGGCCGAGTAAATCTCCTGGCACTCACGCATCCTCCGCAGGTCAGCGGGATCCTCTATCGCGAGGAGCACGTCATCGGCGTAAGCCGAGAGGACGACCTCCACGCCCGGCCCTTGCAGAGCCAGTCCCGTCAACCTCGTCCGCAAGAGGCGCAGGAAAGGCTCCACGCAAACGGCGTATAACTGGCCGGACATGGGGCATCCCTGGCGCACCCCTCTCCTAAAGCGAAGGGGCGCCGTCAAGGACCCGTTAACCTTAATCAGACACTCCGCGGCGGCGTACAAAAGTCGGATCCGGGCGACGAAATGCGTCCCGAACCCGAAAGCGCGCAGAGTTCCGAGCAGATAGTCGTGATCCACCCTGTCGAACGCCTTCTCTTGGTCGAGGGATAGGAAGGCGACCGACAGACCAGCCTCCTGGGAACAATGGATGAGGTCCCGGACCAGATGGATGTTGTCGTGGATTGTCCGGCCCGGGACCGTGTATGACTGGTCGGGGTGGATCATGTGGTCCAGCATGGCACCAAGGCGAGCAGACATCGCCCTGGCGAAAATTTTGTAGTCCGTGCTGAGGAGGGAGACCGGGCGCCAGTTCTTAAGGAGGCGGAGATCGCCCTTCTTAGGCAGCAGGACGATGACTGCCCTGCGCCAAGAGAGGGGCATCTCCCCGGTCGCCAGACTTTCCCCCAGGACCCGCGCGTAGTCGCTCCCCAGGACGTCCCAGAACGCCCTGTGGAACTCCACGGTCAGCCCGTCCAGCCCCGGGGATTTTCCCCTCGAGAGCCGGGCGAGGGCACCGGTCAGCTCCGCCAGGCTTAGCGGAGCTTCCAGATTTTCGGCGCCCTCCGGGCCGACCTTCGGCAGGTCCTCCCACAAAACTCTACGCGCTTCCTCGCTGGACGGATCCGGAGAGAACAGAGCCCCGTAATATTCACGGACCCTGTTGTTGACGCCCTCCGGATCCGAGACGAGAGAGCCGTCGTCGGCCAGCAGCGTCAAGAGCTGCTTACGGACACTCTGCCTTTTTTCCAGCGAGTAGAAGAAGGGGGAGCCGCGGTCCAGATCCCGCAGGAACCGGATCCGCGACCTCACGAACGCGCCTCGGGACCCGACGAGCTGCAGGTCCTTCAGCGCGGCCTTCTTCGCTTCGTACACCGTCCGCAGGGCCGGGTCCTGGACGACTTGACCGAGACGGGCTTCCAGGTCGAGCACCTCTTTTTCTAGGCGCCCGACTCTGGCCGCCCGCCTCTTGGTCGACCCCCTCGCGTACTCTTGACAGAAGACGCGGACGTGAGCCTTGCCCACGTCCCACCATAGCCTCAAGGAGGGGAAGCCCCCCTGCTTCCTTCTCCAGTCGGACCAGAATCGACGGAACGAGTCCTGGAACCGCACGTCCTCCAGCAGCCGGTTGTTAAAGTGCCAGTACGCGGACCCCGTCCTCGCGCGGAGCGAAGCGAGCTCCGCCCACACCAGGTGGTGGTCCGAACACGGCACCGGCCGCATGGAGGCCGCCGGGACGCAGGAAACGTACGCCCGAGACACGTAAAGGCGGTCGACTCTAGACCATCCAACTCCAGGCCTCACCCAAGTAAAGGCGCTGGAGTCGGGGTGGAGATTTCGCCAGACGTCCACCAAGTCGAAGGACCCGACCAGGTCCCTCAACTTCTCCATCGCCGTCATGCACTGCGGGGCACCGGAGCGGTCCCTCGCCTCGAGGGTGCAGTTAAAATCCCCCCCGAGGACAATGCAGTCGCCGACGTCGACGGAGCCAAGAAGAGCGGACACCTCTTCAAAGAAGCGCGTCTGCTGCGGGCCGGGATGAGGGGCGTACACGTTCACGAGATGGAGCGGCACGTCCCCCAGGCGAACCGTTACGTGCAGCAAGCGGCCTGGCACGGGCTCCTCGACCCCCAAGATCTCCGGCTGAAAATGCGGGCCCAGCAAGATGGCCACCCCACTAGAAATGGCGGTGAGGTGGCTCATGCGGACCTCTCCTTGCCATTCCAGGAGCCACGTGGCTTCGTCTCCCGGAACGGTGTGGGTTTCTTGCAGGAAGCACACCGCATATTTCCCCTCCCGCAGGAGCGAAAAATTGTCAAATCTACGGCGTGCCCCTCTGCCGCCGTTGATGTTGAGGCTGGCTATGGTTATCTTCATGGCAAAAGCATAGTGCAACCTCTACCTTAACCTATTGTGGGGGAGGGAGCGGAGTCTTTTGTTGAACTCCGCTCCCTCCGCAGCCCAGCGAGGAGTCCCTCGAGCTCGCGCAGCTCAAGGTGCTGCTCCTTTGTCAAGGGCCCGCCCGCGGCCAAGGTTTTAACGGCGGCGCGGACGGACCCCTTGATCAGCTCCGGCTCGGACCATTTTTCCAGGGCCAGTCGGGCTTGGTCGCGGCGACCCCGGCTCTGGGCCAAAAAGTCCCGGAGTTCCTTTGCAGGAATGAGGAGGGCCTCAGCGGCGGCCGCGAGCAGATCCACCGCCTCACTGGCGGTGGTCTCTAGGTCTTCACCCGCGTCCCCCACCGAGTCCCCGTCCTCCTCCGGGAGGTGGCCGCCAGCAGCCAGCCCATCGACCGCACAAGGTACGGCAAATGAACCGGCCGCTCCAACCGGCCCTGGCACTGCCCCGATCCCACCCCCAGGATCGTCGGCAGAGGAGTCCCCACTGGGCTCTTTTAAAAATGGTGCTGGGTCGGGAAATGACAGCGGAAGGGGTTCCCCCTCCGCCCCAGGAACCGGAGAACAAGGAGAGACCCGGCCATAGGAAATCCCCAGGCCCTCCAAGTGCTCCAGCTCCAAAGTAAGGGGCGAGGGTGGGTGTTCCTCCCCCTCCCCGCTGCCACCCCCCGGCCCAGCATCTACAGTGTCATAATTATTTGTTTGTATTTCTGCCGGGTCGAGCGACTCCCGGGGGAAGTTGGGTAATAGCTGGGCGGGCTCAGGTTCGGCCTTTTCGGCCCCGCCCGCCTCGGTCCACCGGACGCTCGACCCGGCGGCTACGCATTCTTCCACTGGCCCCTCGCCCCCCACGACAGGCAGATCTTCCACGCCCTCCCCAGGAGGCAGCGGCTGGGCAGCCTCGACTGCCTCACCCTCCCCGGGGAAAGACTCCTCGCGCCTGCAGCGCAATTTGGGGGCGCTGGTGGGGGACGCGGGACACGCGGCGGGCACCGCCTCCTCCGCGGAGGGATGTTGTTCCCCCTCCGCCTCATTGGGGCGGTGCCTCTTTTTGTTCCTGGGGGCGCGCGGAGTCAGGGAGACCTCCATGTCTGCCGAGGCCTCCCGCTCCGCCCCCCCCTTTTCCTTTTCTTGCCCGCGCCTGGGCCCCTCTGTGGTGTTATTCAAGGGCCCGGGCACGGGCTCGGGGCACCCCGCGCTCGCCGGTGACTGGGTTGGGCTGAGCGCGGTGGTCAGACTTTCCGGCGCACCGAGGGGACCCGCCTCTAGATGTTTCTCCTTCTTCCGCGCCTTCTTTCCGCTCGGACGCTCTCCCTCCCCCCCGCCGGAGGCCCTGAAAACAAAGGCCTCCGACGATGCCCGCGCACCCATGGCTCCCGGCACGCGGACGCAACTAGGGGGAGGGGTGGCGGCGGCGCCAGCTATGGCCGCCTTCGGTGGTTTGGCGGCCTTGGAGGCGGGGCAGTTCTTGCGAACGTGCCCCACCTCCCTGCAGGCATGGCACCGCACGCCGTCCGACGTCCAGAAGACGCGGTAGGCAGTCCCCTCGTGCACCACATTAAAGTGCCCTTCTGTCACGTCCTCCCGCGCCAGCCGGACAAAGAGCTGGCGGCGGAAGGAGAACACGTGGCGCAGGCTGTTCTCCCTGAGGCCGAGCGGTATGGGGTTGATCCCCGACCTTACCTCCCCCAGTTGGTGTAGGTGAGGGAGGAGGAGCTCAGCGGAAACAAAGGGCGGGACGTTTGACACGATGACCCTCTGCGCGGTGGCCTCGAGAGGGTCCACCGGCAGGAACGTCCCGCCCACCGTGAGCCCCTTTTCAAGGGCCAGGGACACCGCCCGCTCCGACCCCAGGAAGAACACGGCCTTCCCAGACATCTTGGAGGCTGCGACAATGGCCGAGGGGCCGACTACCCCAGCCATCGCCCGCACGCACTCCTCGATGGTCATTGTGGGGTGAGTGTAGCTCTTGACCCCGTGTTTTTTAGTAATGAGTTTGAATGGTGGCAGGGCAGCAGGTGGCGCAGGAGGTGCCGTGGATGTAGACACCGCCTGCGCATACGTCCTTGCTGGCCCTGCCACCGGCGTGGATGGGGTCGCCATCACGGGGTCCCTTTAAGGGCTACACCCACCCCAAAGTCACAGGCCTTAATGGTCTTAATTAGGCCTCTTATCTAAAAGACTGAAGCAGAGGAGCTCTTAACGAGGTACCTCTCCCCTCGTTGACAATTGGGGAGAGGCCTTGCTCCCTCTGCTCAGTTGTCTTAATTGTTTTTTTTTTAAATTTGGAAGGAAAGGGTTCTCAGAGAGAGAGGGGAGAAACAGAGGGTAACGGAGAAAGAGAGAGGGGGGTGGGAAGGGGGGGGGGGGCTGCGAGGGCAGGTCTCCCCTCGCAGATGTGGGTGGGTGCACTCCCCAGATGGCAAAACACAAAAGTCTTTGGGGTGGTCTTCAGGTGGGGGGAGAAGATGTCTTCACCTGGGGTAGCTGGAGCCACCAGGCACTCCTAATGATCTTTAATTGGGTGATTGAGAAAAACAACAATCTTCAGCCTGGTAGCTCCAGCTATCCCAGGCTAGGCAAATGTGGGGGGGGGGTTCCAATTGTGGGGGGGGCCTAGTTGTAAGCACAGCCCCCACGCACACTACCACACACACACACACCCCCCGCGATGTTCCGGCCCTCAGTGGTCTTCTTTCCTCCCCCCACCGATACAACAAAGTCTGTTTGGGGAAATGCACCCACACCCACCTGTTGAAATAGTAGAGTCTCCCTCCTTCCACACTGGTTTGTTGTTGGTTTTTCCTCCTCTCTCCAACTCCTTGCAGAATGGTAAAAGTTGTTAAAGTTTTCTGTTCTCCTCCTCTCCCTCTGGTTAAAGTTGTGGTGAAGCCCCTTCCTTCCTTCTCCTCCTGGACTGGTCTCAGGGCTCTCCAGGCAGGAGCTCAAGTTGCTAGCAGCTCCCCTCACTGCTCACAGCTCCAACTGAGCAGGACACGCCTCCACTGCTTCACGATTGGTCCCTTGTGCATGAAACTCTTTTGAGTTTATCTGTGAAAACATAAAACATTAAACGGTGCCACCCGACCTGGGTGACACTCCAGACATTTACAAGGCCCTTTTTTTTTCCCCCCTTTTTTGTGTTTTTTTTTTTTTTTGTTTTTTTTTTTGTTTTTTTTTTGGGCACTAAAATCACAATTTTTCCCCAGTGCCCCCTATAAAAGGGAAGGGGACACTAAAAGCACCGGCAATTAAAACAAATTAACTTTAAAACGTAAAATCAAATTAAAATTTGGTTGCCGGGCGTGATGATGCACTCCAGTCCCTCCGGTGCCCACCTCTCGCGGAAGGCCGCGAGCGTACCGGTGGACACCGCGTGCTCCATCTCCAAGGACACCCTGGACCGGATGTAAGAGCGGAAGAGAGGCAGGCAGTCAGGTTGAACGACCCCCTCGACCGCCCGCTGCCTGGACCGGCTGATGGCACCCTTGGCCGTGCCCAGGAGCAGTCCTACGAGGAGGCCTTCGGACCTACCCGCTCCCCTCCGCACAGGGTGCCCAAAGATCAGGAGAGTGGGACTGAAGTGCAGCCAGAATTTCAGGAGCAGCCCCTTCAAATAGTGGAACAGGGGCTGCAACCTCGTGCATTCAATAAAAACATGGAACACGGACTCCTCCAGACCGCAGAAATTGCAGGCGGCCTGGGAGTACGTGAACCGGCTTAAAAATTTATTGCACGGCACTGCTCCGTGCACCACCCTCCAGGCCAAGTCCCCGATGAATAGTGGGAGGACCCCTGCGTAGAGTGCCCTCCATCGGGGACCCCCGCCTCCTCCGGACGGCAAGATGGTACGCCATGGCGTGTCCGGACGGCCGGCGAGGATGGCAAAGTTGAGGGTGTGCAGGAGCAGCCCGTACAGGAAACCCCTCCGCGCGGAACTGAAAGGCACGGAGGGGATTTCCCCGAGGCGGCTCAAGTTGTGAGGCGCCGGCCCCCGAGGGAGGTTCCGGGGTTTGGCGCCGATGAGGAATTCCGTCCGGACGGGGGTCAGTTCGGACGGGATCTCCCCACGTGCTTGAGCCTCCTCGATACACCTAACGGAGTCAGGGCCCAGAGCTGTTTTTAGCGACTCGATGGCATCGGCCGCGCGGCGGACGTTGGCAGAATTTAGGCGCCGCGCCAGCGTGACTGGCGCCATCCAGCCCGCTCCTCCGCCATCGAGCAGGTCCCTGACCCTGGTCACCTCACCAGCCACAGCCCTCTCTTCCGACCGCCACATAAAACCTCGGCCGTGGAGGTACGGATTCCCGAGCAGCGGCTCCTGCAGGACGGCCGCCACTCCAGCCGGTGGAGAGCTGCGCTTGGTGGAGACTTTGTTCCAGACCCTGATGAGTTCCCTGTAAAAGACAGGCAGCTCCCGGAGGGCGGTCCTGGCACCCCCCAAGTTCACAAACAGGAGCTGCGTGTCATAATTGAGGTCGAGCTGCTGACGGAAGAAATACCTCGCCAGAGCACACCACCTAGGAGGGGGCTCGACGTAAAGGTATCTCTGCAGGGTCTGAAGACGGAAAGTCGCGAGCTGGGCGCTGATGCACACCAACGACTGACCGCCCTCCTCAAGCGGGAGACTCAAGACCGCGACAGAGACCCAGTGCTTCCTGTTGTTCCAGAAGAAGTCCACCAGCTTCTTCTGTATCTTGGCGACAAACGCAGGGGGAGGGGTCAAAGTGACCAGCCGGTACCACAGCATTGCGGCCACCAGCTGGTTTATGACTAGCGCTCGACCCCTGTAGGACAGCACTCGGAGCAGTCCTGTCCAGCGCCCTAGGCGAGCGGCGACCTTGGCCTCCAGCTCCTGCCAGTTCGCCGGCCAGGCTTCCTCGTCGGGGCTAAGGTAGACTCCCAGATAGAGGAGATGGGTCGTGCTCCAGGCAAAAGGCCTGAGCTCCTCCGGCAGGGAGTCCACCCGCCACTGACCCACCAGGAGTCCGGAACATTTCTCCCAGTTGATCCTGGCGGAGGACGCGGCCGAGTAAATCTCCTGGCACTCACGCATCCTCCGCAGGTCAGCGGGATCCTCTACCGCGAGGAGCACGTCATCGGCGTAAGCCGAGAGGACGACCTCCACGCCCGGCCCTTGCAGAGCCAGTCCCGTCAACCTCGTCCGCAAGAGGCGCAGGAAAGGCTCCACGCAAACGGCGTATAACTGGCCGGACATGGGGCATCCCTGGCGCACCCCTCTCCTAAAGCGAAGGGGCGCCGTCAAGGACCCGTTAACCTTAATCAGACACTCCGCGGCGGCGTACAAAAGTCGGATCCGGGCGACGAAATGCGTCCCGAACCCGAAAGCGCGCAGAGTTCCGAGCAGATAGTCGTGATCCACCCTGTCGAACGCCTTCTCTTGGTCGAGGGATAGGAAGGCGACCGACAGACCAGCCTCCTGGGAACAATGGATGAGGTCCCGGACCAGATGGATGTTGTCGTGGATTGTCCGGCCCGGGACCGTGTATGACTGGTCGGGGTGGATCATGTGGTCCAGCACGGCACCAAGGCGAGCAGACATCGCCCTGGCGAAGATTTTGTAGTCCGTGCTGAGGAGGGAGACCGGGCGCCAGTTCTTAAGGAGGCGGAGATCGCCCTTCTTAGGCAGCAGGACGATGACTGCCCTGCGCCAAGAGAGGGGCATCTCCCCGGTCGCCAGACTTTCCCCCAGGACCCGCGCGTAGTCGCTCCCCAGGACGTCCCAGAACGCCCTGTGGAACTCCACGGTCAGCCCGTCCAGCCCCGGGGATTTTCCCCTCGAGAGCCGGGCGAGGGCACCGGTCAGCTCCGCCAGGCTTAGCGGAGCTTCCAGATTTTCGGCGCCCTCCGGGCCGACCTTCGGCAGGTCCTCCCACAAAACTCTACGCGCTTCCTCGCTGGACGGATCCGGAGAGAACAGAGCCCCGTAATATTCACGGACCCTGTTGTTGACGCCCTCCGGATCCGAGACGAGAGAGCCGTCGTCGGCCAGCAGCGTCAAGAGCTGCTTACGGACACTCTGCCTTTTTTCCAGCGAGTAGAAGAAGGGGGAGCCGCGGTCCAGATCCCGCAGGAACCGGATCCGCGACCTCACGAACGCGCCTCGGGACCCGACGAGCTGCAGGTCCTTCAGCGCGGCCTTCTTCGCTTCGTACACCGTCCGCAGGGCCGGGTCCTGGACGACTTGACCGAGACGGGCTTCCAGGTCGAGCACCTCTTTTTCTAGGCGCCCGACTCTGGCCGCCCGCCTCTTGGTCGACCCCCTCGCGTACTCTTGACAGAAGACGCGGACGTGAGCCTTGCCCACGTCCCACCATAGCCTCAAGGAGGGGAAGCCCCCCTGCTTCCTTCTCCAGTCGGACCAGAATCGACGGAACGAGTCCTGGAACCGCACGTCCTCCAGCAGCCGGTTGTTAAAGTGCCAGTACGCGGACCCCGTCCTCGCGCGGAGCGAAGCGAGCTCCGCCCACACCAGGTGGTGGTCCGAACACGGCACCGGCCGCATGGAGGCCGCCGGGACGCAGGAAACGTACGCCCGAGACACGTAAAGGCGGTCGACTCTAGACCATCCAACTCCAGGCCTCACCCAAGTAAAGGCGCTGGAGTCGGGGTGGAGATTTCGCCAGACGTCCACCAAGTCGAAGGACCCGACCAGGTCCCTCAACTTCTCCATCGCCGTCATGCACTGCGGGGCACCGGAGCGGTCCCTCGCCTCGAGGGTGCAGTTAAAATCCCCCCCGAGGACAATGCAGTCGCCGACGTCGACGGAGCCAAGAAGAGCGGACACCTCTTCAAAGAAGCGCATTTGCTGCGGGCCGGGATGAGGGGCGTACACGTTCACGAGATGGAGCGGCACGTCCCCCAGGCGAACCGTTACGTGCAGCAAGCGGCCTGGCACGGGCTCCTCGACCCCCAAGATCTCCGGCTGAAAATGCGGGCCCAGCAAGATGGCCACCCCACTAGAAATGGCGGTGAGGTGGCTCATGCGGACCTCTCCTTGCCATTCCAGGAGCCACGTGGCTTCGTCTCCCGGAACGGTGTGGGTTTCTTGCAGGAAGCACACCGCATATTTCCCCTCCCGCAGGAGCGAAAAATTGTCAAATCTACGGCGTGCCCCTCTGCCGCCGTTGATGTTGAGGCTGGCTATGGTTATCTTCATGGCAAAAGCATAGTGCAACCTCTACCTTAACCTATTGTGGGGGGGGGAGCGGAGTCTTTTGTTGAACTCCGCTCCCTCCGCAGCCCAGCGAGGAGTCCCTCGAGCTCGCGCAGCTCAAGGTGCTGCTCCTTTGTCAAGGGCCCGCCCGCGGCCAAGGTTTTAACGGCGGCGCGGACGGACCCCTTGATCAGCTCCGGCTCGGACCATTTTTCCAGGGCCAGTCGGGCTTGGTCGCGGCGACCCCGGCTCTGGGCCAAAAAGTCCCGGAGTTCCTTTGCAGGAACGAGGAGGGCCTCAGCGGCGGCCGCGAGCAGATCCACCGCCTCACTGGCGGTGGTCTCTAGGTCTTCACCCGCGTCCCCCACCGAGTCCCCGTCCTCCTCCGGGAGGTGGCCGCCAGCAGCCGGCCCATCGACCGCACAAGGTACGGCAAATGAACCGGCCGCTCCAACCGGCCCTGGCACTGCCCCGATCCCACCCCCAGGATCGTCGGCAGAGGAGTCCCCACTGGGCTCTTTTAAAAATGGTGCTGGGTCGGGAAATGACAGCGGAAGGGGTTCCCCCTCCGCCCCAGGAACCGGAGAACAAGGAGAGACCCGGCCATAGGAAATCCCCAGGCCCTCCAAGTGCTCCAGCTCCAAAGTAAGGGGCGAGGGTGGGTGTTCCTCCCCCTCCCCGCTGCCACCCCCCGGCCCAGCATCTACAGTTTCATTAAAATCAATATCTTTTGTTTCTGCCGGGTCGAGCAACTCCCGGGGGAAGTTGGGTAATAGCTGGGCGGGCTCAGGTTCGGCCTTTTCGGCCTCGCCCGCCTCAGTCCCCGGGACGCCCGGCCCGGCGGCTACGCATTCCTCCGCGGTCCCCACGCCCCCCACGACAGGCAGATCTTCCACTCCATCCCCGGGAGGCAGAGGCTGGGCAGCCTCAACTGTCTCACCCTCCCCGGGGAAAGACTCCTCGCGCCTGCAGCGCAATTTGGGGGCGCTGGTGGGGGACGCGGGACACGCGGCGGGCACCGACTCCTCCGCGGAGTGATGTTGTTCCCCCTCCGCCTCATTGGGGCGGTGCCTCTTTTTGTTCCTGGGGGCGCGCGGAGTCAGGGAGACCTCCATGTCTGCCGAGGCCTCCCGCTCCGCCCCCCCCTTTTCCTTTTCTTGCCCGCGCCTGGGCCCCTCTGTGGTGGTATTCAAGGGCCCGGGCACGGGCTCGGGGCACCCCGCGCTCGCCGGTGACTGGGTTGGGCTGAGCGCGGTGGTCAGACTTTCCGGCGCACCGAGGGGACCCGCCTCTAGATGTTTCTCCTTCTTCCGCGCCTTCTTTCCGCTCGGACGCTCTCCCTCCCCCCCGCCGGAGGCCCTGAAAACAAAGGCCTCCGACGATGCCCGCGCACCCATGGCTCCCGGCACGCGGACGCAACTAGGGGGAGGGGTGGCGGCAGCGCCAGCCTTGGCCGCCTTCGGTGGTTTGGCGGCCTTGGAGGCGGGGCAGTTCTTACGAACATGCCCCACCTCCCTGCAGGCATGGCACCGCACGCCGTCCGACGTCCAGAAGACGCGGTAGGCAGTCCCCTCGTGCACCACATTAAAGTGCCCTTCTGTCACGTCCTCCCGCGCCAGCCGGACAAAGAGCTGGCGGCGGAAGGAGAACACGTGGCGCAGGCTGTTCTCCCTGAGGCCGAGCGGTATGGGGTTGATCCCTGACCTTACCTCCCCCAGTTGTTGTAGGTGAGGGAGGAGGAGCTCAGCGGGAACAAAGGGCGGGACGTTCGACACGATGACCCTCTGCGCGGTGGCCTCGAGAGGATCCACCGGCAGGAACGTCCCGCCCACCGTGAGCCCCTTTTCGAGGGCCAGGGACACCGCCCGCTCCGACCCCAGGAAGAAAACAGCCTTCCCAGACATCTTGGAGGCTGCGACAATGGCCGAGGGGCCGACTACCCCAGCCATCGCCCGCACGCACTCCTCAATGCTCATTGTGGGGTGAGTGTAGCTCTTGACCCCGTGTTTTCTAGTAATTAATCTAAATGGTGGCAGGGCAGCAGGTGGCGCAGGAGGTGCCGTGGATGTAGACACCGCCTGCGCATACGTCCTTGCTGGCCCTGCCACCGGCGTGGATGGGGTCGCCATCACGGGGTCCCTTTAAGGGCTACACCCACCCCAAAGTCACAGGCCTTAATGGTCTTAATTAGGCCTCTTATCTAAAAGACTGAAGCAGAGGAGCTCTTAACGAGGTACCTCTCCCCTCGTTGACAATTGGGGAGAGGCCTTGCTCCCTCTGCTCAGTTGTCTTAATTGTTTTTTTTTTAAATTTGGAAGGAAAGGGTTCTCAGAGAGAGAGGGGAGAAACAGAGGGTAACGGAGAAAGAGAGAGGGGGGTGGGAAGGGGGGGGGGGGCTGCGAGGGCAGGTCTCCCCTCGCAGCTGTGGGTGGGTGCACTCCCCAGATGGCAAAACACAAAAGTCTTTGGGGTGGTCTTCAGGTGGGGGGAGAAGATGTCTTCACCTGGGGTAGCTGGAGCCACCAGGCACTCCTAATGATCTTTAATTGGGTGATTGAGAAAAACAACAATCTTCAGCCTGGTAGCTCCAGCTATCCCAGGCTAGGCAAATGTGGGGGGGGGTGGGGGGGGGTTCCAATTGTGGGGGGGGCCTAGTTGTAAGCACAGCCCCCACGCACACTACCACACACACACACACCCCCCGCGATGTTCCGGCCCTCAGTGGTCTTCTTTCCTCCCCCCACCGATACAACAAAGTCTGTTTGGGGAAATGCACCCACACCCACCTGTTGAAATAGTAGAGTCTCCCTCCTTCCACACTGGTTTGTTGTTGGTTTTTCCTCCTCTCTCCAACTCCTTGCAGAATGGTAAAAGTTGTTAAAGTTTTCTGTTCTCCTCCTCTCCCTCTGGTTAAAGTTGTGGTGAAGCCCCTTCCTTCCTTCTCCTCCTGGGCTGGTCTCAGGGCTCTCCAGGCAGGAGCTCAAGTTGCTAGCAGCTCCCCTCACTGCTCACAGCTCCAACTGAGCAGGACACGCCTCCACTGCTTCACGATTGGTCCCTTGTGCATGAAACTCTTTTGAGTTTATCTGTGAAAACATAAAACATTAAACGGTGCCACCCGACCTGGGTGACACTCCAGACATTTACAAGGCCCTTTTTTTTTTCCCCCTTTTTTGTGTTTTTTTTTTTTTTTTTTTTTTTGTTTTTTTTGGGCACTAAACTCACAATTTTTCCCCAGTGCCCCCTATAAAAGGGAAGGGGACACTAAAAGCACCGGCAATTAAAACAAATTAACTTTAAAACGTAAAATCAAATTAAAATTTGGTTGCCGGGCGTGATGATGCACTCCAGTCCCTCCGGTGCCCACCTCTCGCGGAAGGCCGCGAGCGTACCGGTGGACACCGCGTGCTCCATCTCCAAGGACACCCTGGACCGGATGTAAGAGCGGAAGAGAGGCAGGCAGTCAGGTTGAACGACCCCCTCGACCGCCCGCTGCCTGGACCGGCTGATGGCACCCTTGGCCGTGCCCAGGAGCAGTCCTACGAGGAGGCCTTCGGACCTACCCGCTCCCCTCCGCACAGGGTGCCCAAAGATCAGGAGAGTGGGACTGAAGTGCAGCCAGAATTTCAGGAGCAGCCCCTTCAAATAGTGGAACAGGGGCTGCAACCTCGTGCATTCAATAAAAACATGGAACACGGACTCCTCCAGACCGCAGAAATTGCAGGCGGCCTGGGAGTCCGTGAACCGGCTTAAAAATTTATTGCACGGCACTGCTCCGTGCACCACCCTCCAGGCCAAGTCCCCGATGAATAGTGGGAGGACCCCTGCGTAGAGTGCCCTCCATCGGGGACCCCCGCCTCCTCCGGACGGCAAGATGGTACGCCATGGCGTGTCCGGACGGCCGGCGAGGATGGCAAAGTTGAGGGTGTGCAGGAGCAGCCCGTACAGGAAACCCCTCCGCGCGGAACTGAAAGGCACGGAGGGGATTTCCCCGAGGCGGCTCAAGTTGTGAGGCGCCGGCCCCCGAGGGAGGTTCCGGGGTTTGGCGCCGATGAGGAATTCCGTCCGGACGGGGGTCAGTTCGGACGGGATCTCCCCACGTGCTTGAGCCTCCTCGATACACCTAACGGAGTCAGGGCCCAGAGCTGTTTTTAGCGACTCGATGGCATCGGCCGCGCGGCGGACGTTGGCAGAATTTAGGCGCCGCGCCAGCGTGACTGGCGCCATCCAGCCCGCTCCTCCGCCATCGAGCAGGTCCCTGACCCTGGTCACCTCACCAGCCACAGCCCTCTCTTCCGACCGCCACATAAAACCTCGGCCGTGGAGGTACGGATTCCCGAGCAGCGGCTCCTGCAGGACGGCCGCCACTCCAGCCGGTGGAGAGCTGCGCTTGGTGGAGACTTTGTTCCAGACCCTGATGAGTTCCCTGTAAAAGACAGGCAGCTCCCGGAGGGCGGTCCTGGCACCCCCCAAGTTCACAAACAGGAGCTGCGTGTCATAATTGAGGTCGAGCTGCTGGCGGAAGAAATACCTCGCCAGAGCACACCACCTAGGAGGGGGCTCGACGTAAAGGTATCTCTGCAGGGTCTGAAGACGGAAAGTCGCGAGCTGGGCGCTGATGCACACCAACGACTGACCGCCCTCCTCAAGCGGGAGACTCAAGACCGCGGCAGAGACCCAGTGCTTCCTGTTGTTCCAGAAGAAGTCCACCAGCTTCTTCTGTATCTTGGCGACAAACGCAGGGGGAGGGGTCAAAGTGACCAGCCGGTACCACAGCATTGCGGCCACCAGCTGGTTTATGACTAGCGCTCGACCCCTGTAGGACAGCACTCGGAGCAGTCCTGTCCAGCGCCCTAGGCGAGCGGCGACCTTGGCCTCCAGCTCCTGCCAGTTCGCCGGCCAGGCTTCCTCGTCGGGGCTAAGGTAGACTCCCAGATAGAGGAGATGGGTCGTGCTCCAGGCAAAAGGCCTGAGCTCCTCCGGCAGGGAGTCCACCCGCCACTGACCCACCAGGAGTCCGGAACATTTCTCCCAGTTGATCCTGGCGGAGGACGCGGCCGAGTAAATCTCCTGGCACTCACGCATCCTCCGCAGGTCAGCGGGATCCTCTACCGCGAGGAGCACGTCATCGGCGTAAGCCGAGAGGACGACCTCCACGCCCGGCCCTTGCAGAGCCAGTCCCGTCAACCTCGTCCGCAAGAGGCGCAGGAAAGGCTCCACGCAAACGGCGTATAACTGGCCGGACATGGGGCATCCCTGGCGCACCCCTCTCCTAAAGCGAAGGGGCGCCGTCAAGGACCCGTTAACCTTAATCAGACACTCCGCGGCGGCGTACAAAAGTCGGATCCGGGCGACGAAATGCGTCCCGAACCCGAAAGCGCGCAGAGTTCCGAGCAGATAGTCGTGATCCACCCTGTCGAACGCCTTCTCTTGGTCGAGGGATAGGAAGGCGACCGACAGACCAGCCTCCTGGGAACAATGGATGAGGTCCCGGACCAGATGGATGTTGTCGTGGATTGTCCGGCCCGGGACCGTGTATGACTGGTCGGGGTGGATCATGTGGTCCAGCACGGCACCAAGGCGAGCAGACATCGCCCTGGCGAAGATTTTGTAGTCCGTGCTGAGGAGGGAGACCGGGCGCCAGTTCTTAAGGAGGCGGAGATCGCCCTTCTTAGGCAGCAGGACGATGACTGCCCTGCGCCAAGAGAGGGGCATCTCCCCGGTCGCCAGACTTTCCCCCAGGACCCGCGCGTAGTCGCTCCCCAGGACGTCCCAGAACGCCCTGTGGAACTCCACGGTCAGCCCGTCCAGCCCCGGGGATTTTCCCCTCGAGAGCCGGGCGAGGGCACCGGTCAGCTCCGCCAGGCTTAGCGGAGCTTCCAGATTTTCGGCGCCCTCCGGGCCGACCTTCGGCAGGTCCTCCCACAAAACTCTACGCGCTTCCTCGCTGGACGGATCCGGAGAGAACAGAGCCCCGTAATATTCACGGACCCTGTTGTTGACGCCCTCCGGATCCGAGACGAGAGAGCCGTCGTCGGCCAGCAGCGTCAAGAGCTGCTTACGGACACTCTGCCTTTTTTCCAGCGAGTAGAAGAAGGGGGAGCCGCGGTCCAGATCCCGCAGGAACCGGATCCGCGACCTCACGAACGCGCCTCGGGACCCGACGAGCTGCAGGTCCTTCAGCGCGGCCTTCTTCGCTTCGTACACCGTCCGCAGGGCCGGGTCCTGGACGACTTGACCGAGACGGGCTTCCAGGTCGAGCACCTCTTTTTCTAGGCGCCCGACTCTGGCCGCCCGCCTCTTGGTCGACCCCCTCGCGTACTCTTGACAGAAGACGCGGACGTGAGCCTTGCCCACGTCCCACCATAGCCTCAAGGAGGGGAAGCCCCCCTGCTTCCTTCTCCAGTCGGACCAGAATCGACGGAACGAGTCCTGGAACCGCACGTCCTCCAGCAGCCGGTTGTTAAAGTGCCAGTACGCGGACCCCGTCCTCGCGCGGAGCGAAGCGAGCTCCGCCCACACCAGGTGGTGGTCCGAACACGGCACCGGCCGCATGGAGGCCGCCGGGACGCAGGAAACGTACGCCCGAGACACGTAAAGGCGGTCGACTCTAGACCATCCAACTCCAGGCCTCACCCAAGTAAAGGCGCTGGAGTCGGGGTGGAGATTTCGCCAGACGTCCACCAAGTCGAAGGACCCGACCAGGTCCCTCAACTTCTCCATCGCCGTCATGCACTGCGGGGCACCGGAGCGGTCCCTCGCCTCGAGGGTGCAGTTAAAATCCCCCCCGAGGACAATGCAGTCGCCGACGTCGACGGAGCCAAGAAGAGCGGACACCTCTTCAAAGAAGCGCGTTTGCTGCGGGCCGGGATGAGGGACGTACACGTTCACGAGATGGAGCGGCACGTCCCCCAGGCGAACCGTTACGTGCAGCAAGCGGCCTGGCACGGGCTCCTCGACCCCCAAGATCTCCGGCTGAAAATGCGGGCCCAGCAAGATGGCCACCCCACTAGAAATGGCGGTGAGGTGGCTCATGCGGACCTCTCCTTGCCATTCCAGGAGCCACGTGGCTTCGTCTCCCGGAACGGTGTGGGTTTCTTGCAGGAAGCACACCGCATATTTCCCCTCCCGCAGGAGCGAAAAATTGTCAAATCTACGGCGTGCCCCTCTGCCGCCGTTGATGTTGAGGCTGGCTATGGTTATCTTCATGGCAAAAGCATAGTGCAACCTCTACCTTAACCTATTGTGGGGGAGGGAGCGGAGTCTTTTGTTGAACTCCGCTCCCTCCGCAGCCCAGCGAGGAGTCCCTCGAGCTCGCGCAGCTCAAGGTGCTGCTCCTTTGTCAAGGGCCCGCCCGCGGCCAAGGTTTTAACGGCGGCGCGGACGGACCCCTTGATCAGCTCCGGCTCGGACCATTTTTCCAGGGCCAGTCGGGCTTGGTCGCGGCGACCCCGGCTCTGGGCCAAAAAGTCCCGGAGTTCCTTTGCAGGAACGAGGAGGGCCTCAGCGGCGGCCGCGAGCAGATCCACCGCCTCCCTGGCGGTGGTCTCTAGGTCTTCACCCGCGTCCCCCACCGAGTCCCCGTCCTCCTCCGGGAGGTGGCCGCCAGCAGCCGGCCCATCGACCGCACAAGGTACGGCAAATGAACCGGCCGCTCCAACCGGCCCTGGCACTGCCCCGATCCCACCCCCAGGATCGTCGGCAGAGGAGTCCCCACTGGGCTCTTTTAAAAATGGTGCTGGGTCGGGAAATGACAGCGGAAGGGGTTCCCCCTCCGCCCCAGGAACCGGAGAACAAGGAGAGACCCGGCCATAGGAAATCCCCAGGCCCTCCAAGTGCTCCAGCTCCAAAGTAAGGGGCGAGGGTGGGTGTTCCTCCCCCTCCCCGCTGCCACCCCCCGGCCCAGCATCTACAGTGTCATAATTATTTAATTGTTTTTCTGCCGGGTCGAGCGACTCCCGGGGGAAGTTGGGTAATAGCTGGGCGGGCTCAGGTTCGGCCTTTTCGGCCTCGCCCGCCTCAGTCCCCGGGACGCCCGGCCCGGCGGCTACGCATTCCTCCGCGGTCCCCACGCCCCCCACGACAGGCAGATCTTCCACTCCATCCCCGGGAGGCAGAGGCTGGGCAGCCTCAACTGTCTCACCCTCCCCGGGGAAAGACTCCTCGCGCCTGCAGCGCAATTTGGGGGCGCTGGTGGGGGACGCGGGACACGCGGCGGGCACCGCCTCCTCCGCGGAGGGATGTTGTTCCCCCTCCGCCTCATTGGGGCGGTGCCTCTTTTTGTTCCTGGGGGCGCGCGGAGTCAGGGAGACCTCCATGTCTGCCGAGGCCTCCCGCTCCGCCCCCCCCTTTTCCTTTTCTTGCCCGCGCCTGGGCCCCTCTGTGGTGGTATTCAAGGGCCCGGGCACGGGCTCGGGGCACCCCGCGCTCGCCGGTGACTGGGTTGGGCTGAGCGCGGTGGTCAGACTTTCCGGCGCACCGAGGGGACCCGCCTCTAGATGTTTCTCCTTCTTCCGCGCCTTCTTTCCGCTCGGACGCTCTCCCTCCCCCCCGCCGGAGGCCCTGAAAACAAAGGCCTCCGACGATGCCCGCGCACCTATGGCTCCCGGCACGCGGACGCAACTAGGGGGAGGGGTGGCGGCAGCGCCAGCCTTGGCCGCCTTCGGTGGTTTGGCGGCCTTGGAGGCGGGGCAGTTCTTGCGAACATGCCCCACCTCCCTGCAGGCATGGCACCGCACGCCGTCCGACGTCCAGAAGACGCGGTAGGCAGTCCCCTCGTGCACCACATTAAAATCTCCCTCCGTCGTGTCCTCCCGCGCCAGCCGGACAAAGAGCTGGCGGCGGAAGGAGAACACGTGGCGCAGGCTGTTCTCCCTGAGGCCGAGCGGTATGGGGTTGATCCCTGACCTTACCTCCCCCAGTTGATGTAGGTGAGGGAGGAGGAGCTCAGCGGGAACAAAGGGCGGGACGTTCGACACGATGACCCTCTGCGCGGTGGCCTCGAGAGGATCCACCGGCAGGAACGTCCCGCCCACCGTGAGCCCCTTTTCGAGGGCCAGGGACACCGCCCGCTCCGACCCCAGGAAGAAAACAGCCTTCCCAGACATCTTGGAGGCTGCGACAATGGCCGAGGGGCCGACTACCCCAGCCATCGCCCGCACGCACTCCTCGATGCTCATTGTGGGGTGAGTGTAGCTCTTGACCCCGTGTTTTTTTGTTATAAGTGTAAATGGTGGCAGGGCAGCGGGTGGCGCAGGAGGTGCTGTGGAAGCGGTTGCCACCTGCGCATACGTCCTTGCTGGCCCTGCCACCGGCGTGGATGGGGTCGCCATCACGGGGTCCCTTTAAGGGCTACACCCACCCCAAAGTCACAGGCCTTAATGGTCTTTAATGGCCTCTTATGTTAACTGAGCAGAGGAGCCCTTAACGAGGCACCTCTCCCCTCGTTGACAATTGGGGAGAGGCCTTGCTCCCTCTGCTCAGTTGTCTCAATTGGTTTTTTTTTATTAATTTGGAAGGAAAGGGTTCTCAGAGAGAGAGGGGAGAAACAGAGGGTAACGGAGAAAGAGAGAGGGGGGTGGGAAGGGGGGGGGGCTGCGAGGGCAGGTCTCCCCTCGCAGCTGTGGGTGGGTGCACTCCCCAGATGGCAAAACACAAAAGTCTTTGGGGTGGTCTTCAGGTGGGGGGAGAAGATGTCTTCACCTGGGGTAGCTGGAGCCACCAGGCACTCCTAACGATCTTTAATTGGGTGATTAATAACAATCTTCAGCCTGGTAGCTCCAGCTATCCCAGGCTAGGCAAATGTGGGGGGGGTGGGGGGGGTTCCAATTGTGGGGGGGGGCCTAGTTGTAAGCACGGCCCCCACGCACACTACCACACACACACACACCCCCCGCGATGTTCCGGCCCTCAGTGGTCTTCTTTCCTCCCCCCACCGATACAACAAAGTCTGTTTGGGGAAATGCACCCACACCCACCTGTAGAAATGTAGAGTCTCCCTCCTTCCACACTGGATGTTGTTGTGGTTTTTCCCCCTCTCTCCAACTCCTTGCAGAATGGTAAAAAGATGTTTGAAAAGTTTTCTGTTCTCCTCCTCTCCCTCTGGGTAAAGTTGAAGGTGAAGCCCCTTCCTTCCTTCTGTTCCTGGGCTGGTCTCAGGGCTCTCCAGGCAGGAGCAAAAGTTGCTTGCTGCTTCTCTCACTGCTCACAGCTCCAACTGTGCAGGACACGCCTCCACTGCTGCACAATTGGTCCCTTGTGCATGAAACTCTTTTAGGAGTCTACCTGCAAAACATAAACAACATTAAACTGTGCCACCCGACCTGGGTGACACAGCAGACATTTTCAAGCCCCTTTTTTTTTTTTTTTTTTTTTGGGCGCTAAAATCAAATTTTTCCAGTGCCCCCTATAAAAGGAGAGGGGGACACTAAAAACACCGGCAATTAAAACAAATTAAACTTTAAAACGTAAAATCAAATTAAAATTTGGTTGCCGGGCGTGATGATGCACTCCAGTCCCTCCGGTGCCCACCTCTCGCGGAAGGCCGCGAGCGTACCGGTGGACACCGCGTGCTCCATCTCCAAGGACACCCTGGATCGGATGTAAGAGCGGAAGAGAGGCAGGCAGTCAGGTTGAACGACCCCCTCGACCGCCCGCTGCCTGGACCGGCTGATGGCACCCTTGGCCGTGCCCAGGAGCAGTCCTACGAGGAGGCCCTCGGACCTACCCGCTCCCCTCCGCACAGGGTGCCCAAAGATCAGGAGAGTGGGACTGAAGTGCAGCCAGAATTTCAGGAGCAGCCCCTTCAAATAGTGGAACAGGGGCTGCAACCTTGTGCATTCAATAAAAACATGGAACACGGACTCCTCCAGACCGCAGAAATTGCAGGCGGCTTGGGAGTCCGTGAACCGGCTTAAAAATTTGTTGCACGGCACTGCTCCGTGCACCACCCTCCAGGCCAAGTCCCCGATGAATAGTGGGAGGACCCCTGCGTAGAGTGCCCTCCATCGGGGACCCCCGCCTCCTCCGGACGGCAAGATGGTACGCCATGGCGTGTCCGGACGGCCGGCGAGGATGGCAAAGTTGAGGGTGTGCAGGAGCAGCCCGTACAGGAAACCCCTCCGCGCGGAACTGAAAGGCACGGAGGGGATTTCCCCGAGGCGGCTCAAGTTGTGAGGCGCCGGTCCCCGAGGGAGGTTCCGGGGTTTGGCGCCGATGAGGAATTCCGTCCGGACGGGGGTCAGTTCGGACGGGATCTCCCCACGTGCTTGAGCCTCCTCGATACACCTAACGGAGTCAGGGCCCAGAGCTGTTTTTAGCGACTCGATGGCATCGGCCGCGCGGCGGACGTTGGCAGAATTTAGGCGCCGCGCCAGCGTGACTGGCGCCATCCAGCCCGCTCCTCCGCCATCGAGCAGGTCCCTGACCCTGGTCACCTCACCAGCCACAGCCCTCTCTTCCGACCGCCACATGAAGCCTCGGCCGTGGAGGTACGGATTCCCGAGCAGCGGTTCCTGCAGGACGGCCGCCACTCCAGCCGGCGGAGAGCTGCGCTTGGTGGAGACTTTGTTCCAGACCCTGATGAGTTCCCTGTAAAAGACAGGCAGCTCCCGGAGGGCGGTCCTGGCACCCCCCAAGTTCACAAACAGGAGCTGCGTGTCATAATTGAGGTCGAGCTGCTGGCGGAAGAAATACCTCGCCAGAGCACACCACCTAGGAGGGGGCTCGACGTAAAGGTATCTCTGCAGGGTCTGAAGACGGAAAGTCGCGAGCTGGGCGCTGACGCACACCAACGACTGACCGCCCTCCTCAAGCGGGAGACTCAAGACCGCGACAGAGACCCAGTGCTTCCTGTTGTTCCAGAAGAAGTCCACCAGCTTCTTCTGTATCTTGGCGACAAACGCAGGGGGAGGGGTCAAAGTGACCAGCCGGTACCACAGCATTGCGGCCACCAGCTGGTTTATGACTAGCGCTCGACCCCTGTAGGACAGCACTCGGAGCAGTCCTGTCCAGCGCCCTAGGCGAGCGGCGACCTTGGCCTCCAGCTCCTGCCAGTTCGCCGGCCAGGCTTCCTCGTCGGGGCTAAGGTAGACTCCCAGATAGAGGAGATGGGTCGTGCTCCAGGCAAAAGGCCTGAGCTCCTCCGGCAGGGAGTCCACCCGCCACTGACCCACCAGGAGTCCGGAACATTTCTCCCAGTTGATCCTGGCGGAGGACGCGGCCGAGTAAATCTCCTGGCACTCACGCATCCTCCGCAGGTCAGCGGGATCCTCTACCGCGAGGAGCACGTCATCGGCGTAAGCCGAGAGGACGACCTCCACGCCCGGCCCTTGCAGAGCCAGTCCCGTCAACCTCGTCCGCAAGAGGCGCAGGAAAGGCTCCACGCAAATGGCGTATAACTGGCCGGACATGGGGCATCCCTGGCGCACCCCTCTCCTAAAGCGAAGGGGCGCCGTCAAGGACCCGTTAACCTTAATCAGACACTCCGCGGCGGCGTACAAAAGTCGGATCCGGGCGACGAAATGCGTCCCGAACCCGAAAGCGCGCAGAGTTCCGAGCAGATAGTCGTGATCCACCCTGTCGAACGCCTTCTCTTGGTCGAGGGATAGGAAGGCGACCGACAGACCAGCCTCCTGGGAGCAATGGATGAGGTCCCGGACCAGATGGATGTTGTCGTGGATCGTCCGGCCCGGGACCGTGTATGACTGGTCGGGGTGAATCATGTGGTCCAGCACGGCACCAAGGCGAGCAGACATCGCCCTGGCGAAGATTTTGTAGTCCGTGCTGAGGAGGGAGACCGGGCGCCAGTTCTTAAGGAGGCGGAGATCGCCCTTCTTAGGCAGCAGGACGATGACTGCCCTGCGCCAAGAGAGGGGCATCTCCCCGGTCGCCAGACTTTCCCCCAGGACCCGCGCGTAGTCGCTCCCCAGGACGTCCCAGAACGCCCTGTGGAACTCCACGGTCAGCCCGTCCAGCCCCGGGGATTTTCCCCTCGAGAGCCGGGCGAGGGCACCGGTCAGCTCCGCCAGGCTTAGCGGAGCTTCCAGATTTTCGGCGCCCTCCGGGCTGACCTTCGGCAGGTCCTCCCACAAAACTCTACGCGCTTCCTCGCTGGACGGATCCGGAGAGAACAGAGCCCTGTAATATTCACGGACCCTGTTGTTGACGCCCTCCGGATCCGAGACGAGAGAGCCGTCGTCGGCCAGCAGCGTCAAGAGCTGCTTACGGACACTCTGCCTTTTTTCCAGCGAGTAGAAGAAGGGGGAGCCGCGGTCCAGATCCCGCAGGAACCGGATCCGCGACCTCACGAACGCGCCTCGGGACCCGACGAGCTGCAGGTCCTTCAGCGCGGCCTTCTTCGCTTCGTACACCGTCCGCAGGGCCGGGTCCTGGACGACTTGACCGAGACGGGCTTCCAGGTCGAGCACCTCTTTTTCTAGGCGCCCGACTCTGGCCGCCCGCCTCTTGGTCGACCCCCTCGCGTACTCTTGACAGAAGACGCGGACGTGAGCCTTGCCCACGTCCCACCATAGCCTCAAGGAGGGGAAGCCCCCCTGCTTCCTTCTCCAGTCGGACCAGAATCGACGGAACGAGTCCTGGAACCGCACGTCCTCCAGCAGCCGGTTGTTAAAGTGCCAGTACGCGGACCCCGTCCTCGCGCGGAGCGAAGCGAGCTCCGCCCACACCAGGTGGTGGTCCGAACACGGCACCGGCCGCATGGAGGCCGCCGGGACGCAGGAAACGTACGCCCGAGACACGTAAAGGCGGTCGACTCTAGACCATCCAACTCCAGGCCTCACCCAAGTAAAGGCGCTGGAGTCGGGGTGGAGATTTCGCCAGACGTCCACCAAGTCGAAGGACCCGACCAGGTCCCTCAACTTCTCCATCGCCGTCATGCACTGCGGGGCACCGGAGCGGTCCCTCGCCTCGAGGGTGCAGTTAAAATCCCCCCCGAGGACAATGCAGTCGCCGACGTCGACGGAGCCAAGAAGAGCGGACACCTCTTCAAAGAAGCGCGTTTGCTGCGGGCCGGGATGAGGGGCGTACACGTTCACGAGATGGAGCGGCACGTCCCCCAGGCGAACCGTTACGTGCAGCAAGCGGCCTGGCACGGGCTCCTCGACCCCCAAGATCTCCGGCTGAAAATGCGGGCCCAGCAAGATGGCCACCCCACTAGAAATGGCGGTGAGGTGGCTCATGCGGACCTCTCCTTGCCATTCCAGGAGCCACGTGGCTTCGTCTCCCGGAACGGTGTGGGTTTCTTGCAGGAAGCACACCGCATATTTCCCCTCCCGCAGGAGCGAAAAATTGTCAAATCTACGGCGTGCCCCTCTGCCGCCGTTGATGTTGAGGCTGGCTATGGTTATCTTCATGACAAAAGCATAGTGCAACCTCTACCTTAGCCTATTGTGGGGGAGGGAGCGGAGTCTTTTGTTGAACTCCGCTCCCTCCGCAGCCCAGCGAGGAGTCCCTCGAGCTCGCGCAGCTCAAGGTGCTGCTCCTTTGTCAAGGGCCCGCCCGCGGCCAAGGTTTTAACGGCGGCGCGGACGGACCCCTTGATCAGCTCCGGCTCGGACCATTTTTCCAGGGCCAGTCGGGCTTGGTCGCGGCGACCCCGGCTCTGGGCCAAAAAGTCCCGGAGTTCCTTTGCAGGAACGAGGAGGGCCTCAGCGGCGGCCGCGAGCAGATCCACCGCCTCCCTGGCGGTGGTCTCTAGGTCTTCACCCGCGTCCCCCACCGAGTCCCCGTCCTCCTCCGGGAGGTGGCCGCCAGCAGCCGGCCCATCGACCGCACAAGGTACGGCAAATGAACCGGCCGCTCCAACCGGCCCTGGCACTGCCCCGATCCCACCCCCAGGATCGTCGGCAGAGGAGTCCCCACTGGGCTCTTTTAAAAATGGTGCTGGGTCGGGAAATGACAGCGGAAGGGGTTCCCCCTCCGCCCCAGGAACCGGAGAACAAGGAGAGACCCGGCCATAGGAAATCCCCAGGCCCTCCAAGTGCTCCAGCTCCAAAGTAAGGGGCGAGGGTGGGTGTTCCTCCCCCTCCCCGCTGCCACCCCCCGGCCCAGCATCTACAGTGTCATAATTATTTAATTGTTTTTCTGCCGGGTCGAGCGACTCCCGGGGGAAGTTGGGTAATAGCTGGGCGGGCTCAGGTTCGGCCTTTTCGGCCTCGCCCGCCTCAGTCCCCGGGACGCCCGGCCCGGCGGCTACGCATTCCTCCGCGGTCCCCACGCCCCCCACGACAGGCAGATCTTCCACTCCATCCCCGGGAGGCAGAGGCTGGGCAGCCTCAACTGTCTCACCCTCCCCGGGGAAAGACTCCTCGCGCCTGCAGCGCAATTTGGGGGCGCTGGTGGGGGACGCGGGACACGCGGCGGGCACCGCCTCCTCCGCGGAGGGATGTTGTTCCCCCTCCGCCTCATTGGGGCGGTGCCTCTTTTTGTTCCTGGGGGCGCGCGGAGTCAGGGAGACCTCCATGTCTGCCGAGGCCTCCCGCTCCGCCCCCCCCTTTTCCTTTTCTTGCCCGCGCCTGGGCCCCTCTGTGGTGGTATTCAAGGGCCCGGGCACGGGCTCGGGGCACCCCGCGCTCGCCGGTGACTGGGTTGGGCTGAGCGCGGTGGTCAGACTTTCCGGCGCACCGAGGGGACCCGCCTCTAGATGTTTCTCCTTCTTCCGCGCCTTCTTTCCGCTCGGACGCTCTCCCTCCCCCCCGCCGGAGGCCCTGAAAACAAAGGCCTCCGACGATGCCCGCGCACCTATGGCTCCCGGCACGCGGACGCAACTAGGGGGAGGGGTGGCGGCAGCGCCAGCCTTGGCCGCCTTCGGTGGTTTGGCGGCCTTGGAGGCGGGGCAGTTCTTGCGAACATGCCCCACCTCCCTGCAGGCATGGCACCGCACGCCGTCCGACGTCCAGAAGACGCGGTAGGCAGTCCCCTCGTGCACCACATTAAAATCTCCCTCCGTCGTGTCCTCCCGCGCCAGCCGGACAAAGAGCTGGCGGCGGAAGGAGAACACGTGGCGCAGGCTGTTCTCCCTGAGGCCGAGCGGTATGGGGTTGATCCCTGACCTTACCTCCCCCAGTTGATGTAGGTGAGGGAGGAGGAGCTCAGCGGGAACAAAGGGCGGGACGTTCGACACGATGACCCTCTGCGCGGTGGCCTCGAGAGGATCCACCGGCAGGAACGTCCCGCCCACCGTGAGCCCCTTTTCGAGGGCCAGGGACACCGCCCGCTCCGACCCCAGGAAGAAAACAGCCTTCCCAGACATCTTGGAGGCTGCGACAATGGCCGAGGGGCCGACTACCCCAGCCATCGCCCGCACGCACTCCTCGATGCTCATTGTGGGGTGAGTGTAGCTCTTGACCCCGTGTTTTTTTGTTATAAGTGTAAATGGTGGCAGGGCAGCGGGTGGCGCAGGAGGTGCTGTGGAAGCGGTTGCCACCTGCGCATACGTCCTTGCTGGCCCTGCCACCGGCGTGGATGGGGTCGCCATCACGGGGTCCCTTTAAGGGCTACACCCACCCCAAAGTCACAGGCCTTAATGGTCTTTAATGGCCTCTTATGTTAACTGAGCAGAGGAGCCCTTAACGAGGCACCTCTCCCCTCGTTGACAATTGGGGAGAGGCCTTGCTCCCTCTGCTCAGTTGTCTCAATTGGTTTTTTTTTATTAATTTGGAAGGAAAGGGTTCTCAGAGAGAGAGGGGAGAAACAGAGGGTAACGGAGAAAGAGAGAGGGGGGTGGGAAGGGGGGGGGGCTGCGAGGGCAGGTCTCCCCTCGCAGCTGTGGGTGGGTGCACTCCCCAGATGGCAAAACACAAAAGTCTTTGGGGTGGTCTTCAGGTGGGGGGAGAAGATGTCTTCACCTGGGGTAGCTGGAGCCACCAGGCACTCCTAACGATCTTTAATTGGGTGATTAATAACAATCTTCAGCCTGGTAGCTCCAGCTATCCCAGGCTAGGCAAATGTGGGGGGGGTGGGGGGGGTTCCAATTGTGGGGGGGGGCCTAGTTGTAAGCACGGCCCCCACGCACACTACCACACACACACACACCCCCCGCGATGTTCCGGCCCTCAGTGGTCTTCTTTCCTCCCCCCACCGATACAACAAAGTCTGTTTGGGGAAATGCACCCACACCCACCTGTAGAAATGTAGAGTCTCCCTCCTTCCACACTGGATGTTGTTGTGGTTTTTCCCCCTCTCTCCAACTCCTTGCAGAATGGTAAAAAGATGTTTGAAAAGTTTTCTGTTCTCCTCCTCTCCCTCTGGGTAAAGTTGAAGGTGAAGCCCCTTCCTTCCTTCTGTTCCTGGGCTGGTCTCAGGGCTCTCCAGGCAGGAGCAAAAGTTGCTTGCTGCTTCTCTCACTGCTCACAGCTCCAACTGTGCAGGACACGCCTCCACTGCTGCACAATTGGTCCCTTGTGCATGAAACTCTTTTAGGAGTCTACCTGCAAAACATAAACAACATTAAACTGTGCCACCCGACCTGGGTGACACAGCAGACATTTTCAAGCCCCTTTTTTTTTTTGGTTTTTGGTTTTTTTTTTTTTGGGGCGCTAAAATCAAATTTTTCCAGTGCCCCCTATAAAAGGAGAGGGGGACACTAAAAACACCGGCAATTAAAACAAATTAAACTTTAAAACGTAAAATCAAATTAAAATTTGGTTGCCGGGCGTGATGATGCACTCCAGTCCCTCCGGTGCCCACCTCTCGCGGAAGGCCGCGAGCGTACCGGTGGACACCGCGTGCTCCATCTCCAAGGACACCCTGGATCGGATGTAAGAGCGGAAGAGAGGCAGGCAGTCAGGTTGAACGACCCCCTCGACCGCCCGCTGCCTGGACCGGCTGATGGCACCCTTGGCCGTGCCCAGGAGCAGTCCTACGAGGAGGCCCTCGGACCTACCCGCTCCCCTCCGCACAGGGTGCCCAAAGATCAGGAGAGTGGGACTGAAGTGCAGCCAGAATTTCAGGAGCAGCCCCTTCAAATAGTGGAACAGGGGCTGCAACCTTGTGCATTCAATAAAAACATGGAACACGGACTCCTCCAGACCGCAGAAATTGCAGGCGGCCTGGGAGTCCGTGAACCGGCTTAAAAATTTGTTGCACGGCACTGCTCCGTGCACCACCCTCCAGGCCAAGTCCCCGATGAATAGTGGGAGGACCCCTGCGTAGAGTGCCCTCCATCGGGGACCCCCGCCTCCTCCGGACGGCAAGATGGTACGCCATGGCGTGTCCGGACGGCCGGCGAGGATGGCAAAGTTGAGGGTGTGCAGGAGCAGCCCGTACAGGAAACCCCTCCGCGCGGAACTGAAAGGCACGGAGGGGATTTCCCCGAGGCGGCTCAAGTTGTGAGGCGCCGGTCCCCGAGGGAGGTTCCGGGGTTTGGCGCCGATGAGGAATTCCGTCCGGACGGGGGTCAGTTCGGACGGGATCTCCCCACGTGCTTGAGCCTCCTCGATACACCTAACGGAGTCAGGGCCCAGAGCTGTTTTTAGCGACTCGATGGCATCGGCCGCGCGGCGGACGTTGGCAGAATTTAGGCGCCGCGCCAGCGTGACTGGCGCCATCCAGCCCGCTCCTCCGCCATCGAGCAGGTCCCTGACCCTGGTCACCTCACCAGCCACAGCCCTCTCTTCCGACCGCCACATGAAGCCTCGGCCGTGGAGGTACGGATTCCCGAGCAGCGGTTCCTGCAGGACGGCCGCCACTCCAGCCGGCGGAGAGCTGCGCTTGGTGGAGACTTTGTTCCAGAC
This sequence comes from Pristiophorus japonicus, assembly GCF_044704955.1. NCBI lineage: Eukaryota > Metazoa > Chordata > Chondrichthyes > Pristiophoridae > Pristiophorus > Pristiophorus japonicus. Next base: position 44,194,317 of record NC_091979.1, read on the forward strand.
CCTGATGAGTTCCCTGTAAAAGACAGGCAGCTCCCGGAGGGCGGTCCTGGCACCCCCCAAGTTCACAAACAGGAGCTGCGTGTCATAATTGAGGTCGAGCTGCTGGCGGAAGAAATACCTCGCCAGAGCACACCACCTAGGAGGGGGCTCGACGTAAAGGTATCTCTGCAGGGTCTGAAGACGGAAAGTCGCGAGCTGGGCGCTGACGCACACCAACGACTGACCGCCCTCCTCAAGCGGGAGACTCAAGACCGCGACAGAGACCCAGTGCTTCCTGTTGTTCCAGAAGAAGTCCACCAGCTTCTTCTGTATCTTGGCGACAAACGCAGGGGGAGGGGTCAAAGTGACCAGCCGGTACCACAGCATTGCGGCCACCAGCTGGTTTATGACTAGCGCTCGACCCCTGTAGGACAGCACTCGGAGCAGTCCTGTCCAGCGCCCTAGGCGAGCGGCGACCTTGGCCTCCAGCTCCTGCCAGTTCGCCGGCCAGGCTTCCTCGTCGGGGCTAAGGTAGACTCCCAGATAGAGGAGATGGGTCGTGCTCCAGGCAAAAGGCCTGAGCTCCTCCGGCAGGGAGTCCACCCGCCACTGACCCACCAGGAGTCCGGAACATTTCTCCCAGTTGATCCTGGCGGAGGACGCGGCCGAGTAAATCTCCTGGCACTCACGCATCCTCCGCAGGTCAGCGGGATCCTCTACCGCGAGGAGCACGTCATCGGCGTAAGCCGAGAGGACGACCTCCACGCCCGGCCCTTGCAGAGCCAGTCCCGTCAACCTCGTCCGCAAGAGGCGCAGGAAAGGCTCCACGCAAACGGCGTATAACTGGCCGGACATGGGGCATCCCTGGCGCACCCCTCTCCTAAAGCGAAGGGGCGCCGTCAAGGACCCGTTAACCTTAATCAGACACTCCGCGGCGGCGTACAAAAGTCGGATCCGGGCGACGAAATGCGTCCCGAACCCGAAAGCGCGCAGAGTTCCGAGCAGATAGTCGTGATCCACCCTGTCGAACGCCTTCTCTTGGTCGAGGGATAGGAAGGCGACCGACAGACCAGCCTCCTGGGAGCAATGGATGAGGTCCCGGACCAGATGGATGTTGTCGTGGATCGTCCGGCCCGGGACCGTGTATGACTGGTCGGGGTGAATCATGTGGTCCAGCACGGCACCAAGGCGAGCAGACATCGCCCTGGCGAAGATTTTGTAGTCCGTGCTGAGGAGGGAGACCGGGCGCCAGTTCTTAAGGAGGCGGAGATCGCCCTTCTTAGGCAGCAGGACGATGACTGCCCTGCGCCAAGAGAGGGGCATCTCCCCGGTCGCCAGACTTTCCCCCAGGACCCGCGCGTAGTCGCTCCCCAGGACGTCCCAGAACGCCCTGTGGAACTCCACGGTCAGCCCGTCCAGCCCCGGGGATTTTCCCCTCGAGAGCCGGGCGAGGGCACCGGTCAGCTCCGCCAGGCTTAGCGGAGCTTCCAGATTTTCGGCGCCCTCCGGGCCGACCTTCGGCAGGTCCTCCCACAAAACTCTACGCGCTTCCTCGCTGGACGGATCCGGAGAGAACAGAGCCCCGTAATATTCACGGACCCTGTTGTTGACGCCCTCCGGATCCGAGACGAGAGAGCCGTCGTCGGCCAGCAGCGTCAAGAGCTGCTTACGGACACTCTGCCTTTTTTCCAGCGAGTAGAAGAAGGGGGAGCCGCGGTCCAGATCCCGCAGGAACCGGATCCGCGACCTCACGAACGCGCCTCGGGACCCGACGAGCTGCAGGTCCTTCAGCGCGGCCTTCTTCGCTTCGTACACCGTCCGCAGGGCCGGGTCCTGGACGACTTGACCGAGACGGGCTTCCAGGTCGAGCACCTCTTTTTCTAGGCGCCCGACTCTGGCCGCCCGCCTCTTGGTCGACCCCCTCGCGTACTCTTGACAGAAGACGCGGACGTGAGCCTTGCCCACGTCCCACCATAGCCTCAAGGAGGGGAAGCCCCCCTGCTTCCTTCTCCAGTCGGACCAGAATCGACGGAACGAGTCCTGGAACCGCACGTCCTCCAGCAGCCGGTTGTTAAAGTGCCAGTACGCGGACCCCGTCCTCGCGCGGAGCGAAGCGAGCTCCGCCCACACCAGGTGGTGGTCCGAACACGGCACCGGCCGCATGGAGGCCGCCGGGACGCAGGAAACGTACGCCCGAGACACGTAAAGGCGGTCGACTCTAGACCATCCAACTCCAGGCCTCACCCAAGTAAAGGCGCTGGAGTCGGGGTGGAGATTTCGCCAGACGTCCACCAAGTCGAAGGACCCGACCAGGTCCCTCAACTTCTCCATCGCCGTCATGCACTGCGGGGCACCGGAGCGGTCCCTCGCCTCGAGGGTGCAGTTAAAATCCCCCCCGAGGACAATGCAGTCGCCGACGTCGACGGAGCCAAGAAGAGCGGACACCTCTTCAAAGAAGCGCGTTTGCTGCGGGCCGGGATGAGGGGCGTACACGTTCACGAGATGGAGCGGCACGTCCCCCAGGCGAACCGTTACGTGCAGCAAGCGGCCTGGCACGGGCTCCTCGACCCCCAAGATCTCCGGCTGAAAATGCGGGCCCAGCAAGATGGCCACCCCACTAGAAATGGCGGTGAGGTGGCTCATGCGGACCTCTCCTTGCCATTCCAGGAGCCACGTGGCTTCGTCTCCCGGAACGGTGTGGGTTTCTTGCAGGAAGCACACCGCATATTTCCCCTCCCGCAGGAGCGAAAAATTGTCAAATCTACGGCGTGCCCCTCTGCCGCCGTTGATGTTGAGGCTGGCTATGGTTATCTTCATGACAAAAGCATAGTGCAACCTCTACCTTAACCTATTGTGGGGGAGGGAGCGGAGTCTTTTGTTAAACTCCGCTCCCTCCGCAGCCCAGCGAGGAGTCCCTCGAGCTCGCGCAGCTCAAGGTGCTGCTCCTTTGTCAAGGGCCTGCCCGCGGCCAAGGTTTTAACGGCGGCGCGGACGGACCCCTTGATCAGCTCCGGCTCGGACCATTTTTCCAGGGCCAGTCGGGCTTGGTCGCGGCGACCCCGGCTCTGGGCCAAAAAGTCCCGGAGTTCCTTTGCAGGAACGAGGAGGGCCTCAGCGGCGGCCGCGAGCAGATCCACCGCCTCCCTGGCGGTGGTCTCTAGGTCTTCACCCGCGTCCCCCACCGAGTCCCCGTCCTCCTCCGGGAGGTGGCCGCCAGCAGCCGGCCCATCGACCGCACAAGGTACGGCAAATGAACCGGCCGCTCCAACCGGCCCTGGCACTGCCCCGATCCCACCCCCAGGATCGTCGGCAGAGGAGTCCCCACTGGGCTCTTTTAAAAATGGTGCTGGGTCGGGAAATGACAGCGGAAGGGGTTCCCCCTCCGCCCCAGGAACCGGAGAACAAGGAGAGACCCGGCCATAGGAAATCCCCAGGCCCTCCAAGTGCTCCAGCTCCAAAGTAAGGGGCGAGGGTGGGTGTTCCTCCCCCTCCCCGCTGCCACCCCCCGGCCCAGCATCTACAGTGTCATAATTATTTAATTGTTTTTCTGCCGGGTCGAGCGACTCCCGGGGGAAGTTGGATAATAGCTGGGCGGGCTCAGGTTCGGCCTTTTCGGCCTCGCCCGCCTCAGTCCCCGGGACGCCCGGCCCGGCGGCTACGCATTCCTCCGCGGTCCCCACGCCCCCCACGACAGGCAGATCTTCCACTCCATCCCCGGGAGGCAGAGGCTGGGCAGCCTCAACTGTCTCACCCTCCCCGGGGAAAGACTCCTCGCGCCTGCAGCGCAATTTGGGGGCGCTGGTGGGGGACGCGGGACACGCGGCGGGCACCGACTCCTCCGCGGAGGGATATTGTTCCCCCTCCGCGTCATTGGGGCGGTGCCTCTTTTTGTTCCTGGGGGCGCGCGGAGTCAGGGAGACCTCCATGTCTGCCGAGGCCTCCCGCTCCGCCCCCCCCTTTTCCTTTTCTTGCCCGCGCCTGGGCCCCTCTGTGGTGGTATTCAAGGGCCCGGGCACGGGCTCGGGGCACCCCGCGCTCGCCGGTGACTGGGTTGGGCTGAGCGCGGTGGTCAGACTTTCCGGCGCACCGAGGGGACCCGCCTCTAGATGTTTCTCCTTCTTCCGCGCCTTCTTTCCGCTCGGACGCTCTCCCTCCCCCCCGCCGGAGGCCCTGAAAACAAAGGCCTCCGACGATGCCCGCGCACCTATGGCTCCCGGCACGCGGACGCAACTAGGGGGAGGGGTGGCGGCAGCGCCAGCCTTGGCCGCCTTCGGTGGTTTGGCGGCCTTGGAGGTGGGGCAGTTCTTGCGAACATGCCCCACCTCCCTGCAGGCATGGCACCGCACGCCGTCCGACGTCCAGAAGACGCGGTAGGCAGTCCCCTCGTGCACCACATTAAAAGATCCCTCCGTCGTCTCCTCCCGCGCCAGCCGGACAAAGAGCTGGCGGCGGAAGGAGAACACGTGGCGCAGGCTGCTCTCCCTGAGGCCGAGCGGTATGGGGTTGATCCCTGACCTTACCTCCCCCAGTTGTTGTAGGTGAGGGAGGAGGAGCCCAGCGGGAACAAAGGGCGGGACGTTCGACACGATGACCCTCTGCGCGGTGGCCTCGAGAGGGTCCACCGGCAGGAACGTCCCGCCCACCGTGAGCCCCTTTTCAAGGGCCAGGGACACCGCCCGCTCCGACCCCAGGAAGAACACGGCCTTCCCAGACATCTTGGAGGCTGCGACAATGGCCGAGGGGCCGACTACCCCAGCCATCGCCCGCACGCACTCCTCAATGCTCATTGTGGGGTGAGTGTAGCTCTTGACCCCGTGTTTCCTGGTTATAAGTCTGAACGGTGGCAGGGCAGCGGGTGGCGCAGGAGGTGCCGTGGATGTGGACACCGCCTGCGCATACGTCCTTGCTGGCCCTGCCACCGGCGTGGATGGGGTCGCCATCACGGGGTCCCTTTAAGGGCTACACCCACCCCAAAGTCACAGGCCTTAATGGTCTTTAATGGCCTCTTATGTTAACTGAGCAGAGGAGCCCTTAACGAGGCACCTCTCCCCTCGTTGACAATTGGGGAGAGGCCTTGCTCCCTCTGCTCAGTTGTCTCAATTGTTTTTTTTTTATTAATTTGGAAGGAAAGGGTTCTCAGAGAGAGAGGGGAGAAACAGAGGGTAACGGAGAAAGAGAGAGGGGGGTGGGAAGGGGGGGGGGCTGCGAGGGCAGGTCTCCCCTCGCAGCTGTGGGTGGGTGCACTCCCCAGATGGCAAAACACAAAAGTCTTTGGGGTGGTCTTCAGGTGGGGGGAGAAGATGTCTTCACCTGGGGTAGCTGGAGCCACCAGGCACTCCTAACGATCTTTAATTGGGTGATTAATAACAATCTTCAGCCTGGTAGCTCCAGCTATCCCAGGCTAGGCAAATGTGGGGGGGGTGGGGGGGGTTCCAATTGTGGGGGGGGGCCTAGTTGTAAGCACGGCCCCCACGCACACTACCACACACACACACACCCCCCGCGATGTTCCGGCCCTCAGTGGTCTTCTTTCCTCCCCCCACCGATACAACAAAGTCTGTTTGGGGAAATGCACCCACACCCACCTGTAGAAATGTAGAGTCTCCCTCCTTCCACACTGGATGTTGTTGTGGTTTTTCCCCCTCTCTCCAACTCCTTGCAGAATGGTAAAAAGATGTTTGAAAAGTTTTCTGTTCTCCTCCTCTCCCTCTGGGTAAAGTTGAAGGTGAAGCCCCTTCCTTCCTTCTGTTCCTGGGCTGGTCTCAGGGCTCTCCAGGCAGGAGCAAAAGTTGCTTGCTGCTTCTCTCACTGCTCACAGCTCCAACTGTGCAGGACACGCCTCCACTGCTGCACAATTGGTCCCTTGTGCATGAAACTCTTTTAAGTTTACCTGCAAAACATAAAAACATTAAACGGTGCCACCCGACCTGGGTGACACTCCAGACATTTACAAGGCCCTTTTTTTTTCCCCCCTTTTTTTTTTGTTTTTTTTTTGTTTTTCTTTTTTGGTTTTTTTTTTGGGCACTAAATTCACAATTTTCCCCAGTGCCCCCTATAAAAGGGAAGGGGGACACTAAAAGCACCGGCAATTAAAACAAATTAAACTTAAAAAACGTAAAATCAAATTAAAATTTGGTTGCCGGGCGTGATGATGCACTCCAGTCCCTCCGGTGCCCACCTCTCGCGGAAGGCCGCGAGCGTACCGGTGGACACCGCGTGCTCCATCTCCAAGGACACCCTGGACCGGATGTAAGAGCGGAAGAGAGGCAGGCAGTCAGGTTGAACGACCCCCTCGACCGCCCGCTGCCTGGACCGGCTGATGGCACCCTTGGCCGTGCCCAGGAGCAGTCCTACGAGGAGGCCTTCGGACCTACCCGCTCCCCTCCGCACAGGGTGCCCAAAGATCAGGAGAGTGGGACTGAAGTGCAGCCAGAATTTCAGGAGCAGCCCCTTCAAATAATGGAACAGGGGCTGCAACCTTGTGCACTCCATAAAAACATGGAACACGGACTCCTCCAGACCGCAGAAATTGCAGGCGGCCTGGGAGTCCGTGAACCGGCTTAAAAATTTGTTGCACGGCACTGCTCCGTGCACCACCCTCCAGGCCAAGTCCCCGATGAATAGTGGGAGGACCCCTGCGTAGAGTGCCCTCCATCGGGGACCCCCGCCTCCTCCGGACGGCAAGATGGTACGCCATGGCGTGTCCGGACGGCCGGCGAGGATGGCAAAGTTGAGGGTGTGCAGGAGCAGCCCGTACAGGAAACCCCTCCGCGCGGAACTGAAAGGCACGGAGGGGATTTCCCCGAGGCGGCTCAAGTTGTGAGGCGCCGGCCCCCGAGGGAGGTTCCGGAGTTTGGCGCCGATGAGGAATTCCGTCCGGACGGGGGTCAGTTCGGACGGGATCTCCCCACGTGCTTGAGCCTCCTCGATGCACCTAACGGAGTCAGGGCCCAGAGCTGTTTTTAGCGACTCGATGGCATCGGCCGCGTGGCGGACGTTGGCAGAGTTTAGGCGCCGCGCCAGCGTGTCTGGCGCCATCCAGCCCGCTCCTCCGCCATCGAGCAGGTCCCTGACCCTGGTCACCTCACCAGCCACAGCCCTCTCTTCCGACCGCCACATGAAGCCTCGGCCGTGGAGGTACGGATTCCCGAGCAGCGGCTCCTGCAGGACGGCCGCCACTCCAGCCGGCGGAGAGCTGCGCTTGGTGGAGACTTTGTTCCAGACCCTGATGAGTTCCCTGTAAAAGACAGGCAGCTCCCGGAGGGCGGTCCTGGCACCCCCCAAGTTCACAAACAGGAGCTGCGTGTCATAATTGAGGTCGAGCTGCTGGCGGAAGAAATACCTCGCCAGAGCGCACCACCTAGGAGGGGGCTCGACGTAAAGGTATCTCTGCAGGGTCTGAAGACGGAAAGTCGCGAGCTGGGCGCTGACGCACACCAACGACTGACCGCCCTCCTCAAGCGGGAGACTCAAGACCGCGGCAGAGACCCAGTGCTTCCTGTTGTTCCAGAAGAAGTCCACCAGCTTCTTCTGTATCTTGGCGACAAACGCAGGGGGAGGGGTCAAAGTGACCAGCCGGTACCACAGCATTGCGGCCACCAGCTGGTTTATGACTAGCGCTCGACCCCTGTAGGACAGCACTCGGAGCAGTCCTGTCCAGCGCCCTAGGCGAGCGGCGACCTTGGCCTCCAGCTCCTGCCAGTTCGCCGGCCAGGCTCCCTCGTCGGGGCTAAGGTAGACTCCCAGATAGAGGAGATGGGTCGTGCTCCAGGCAAAAGGCCTGAGCTCCTCCGGCAGGGAGTCCACCCGCCACTGACCCACCAGGAGTCCGGAACATTTCTCCCAGTTGATCCTGGCGGAGGACGCGGCCGAGTAAATCTCCTGGCACTCACGCATCCTCCGCAGGTCAGCGGGATCCTCTACCGCGAGGAGCACGTCATCGGCGTAAGCCGAGAGGACGACCTCCACGCCCGGCTCTTGCAGAGCCAGTCCCGTCAACCTCGTCCGCAAGAGGCGCAGGAAAGGCTCCACGCAAACGGCATATAACTGGCCGGACATGGGGCATCCCTGGCGCACCCCTCTCCTAAAGCGAAGGGGCGCCGTCAAGGACCCGTTAACCTTAATCAGACACTCCGCGGCGGCGTACAAAAGTCGGATCCGGGCGACGAAATGCGTCCCGAACCCGAAAGCGCGCAGAGTTCCGAGCAGATAGTCGTGATCCACCCTGTCGAACGCCTTCTCTTGGTCGAGGGATAGGAAGGCGACCGACAGACCAGCCTCCTGGGAATGATGGATGAGGTCCCGGACCAGATGGATGTTATCGTGGATTGTCCGGCCCGGGACCGTGTATGACTGGTCGGGGTGGATCATGTGGTCCAGCACGGCACCAAGGCGAGCAGACATCGCCCTGGCGAAAATTTTGTAGTCCGTGCTGAGGAGGGAGACCGGGCGCCAGTTCTTAAGGAGGCGGAGATCGCCCTTCTTAGGCAGCAGGACGATGACTGCCCTGCGCCAAGAGAGGGGCATCTCCCCGGTCGCCAGACTTTCCCCCAGGACCCGCGCGTAGTCGCTCCCCAGGACGTCCCAGAACGCCCTGTGGAACTCCACGGTCAGCCCGTCCAGCCCCGGGGATTTTCCCCTCGAGAGCCGGGCGAGGGCACCGGTCAGCTCCGCCAGGCTTAGCGGAGCTTCCAGATTTTCGGCGCCCTCCGGGCCGACCTTCGGCAGGTCCTCCCACAAAACTCTACGCGCTTCCTCGCTGGACGGATCCGGAGAGAACAGAGCCCCGTAATATTCACGGACCCTGTTGTTGACGCCCTCCGGATCCGAGACGAGAGAGCCGTCGTCGGCCAGCAGCGTCAAGAGCTGCTTACGGACACTCTGCCTTTTTTCCAGCGAGTAGAAGAAGGGGGAGCCGCGGTCCAGATCCCGCAGGAACCGGATCCGCGACCTCACGAACGCGCCTCGGGACCCGACGAGCTGCAGGTCCTTCAGCGCGGCCTTCTTCGCTTCGTACACCGTCCGCAGGGCCGGGTCCTGGACGACTTGACCGAGACGGGCTTCCAGGTCGAGCACCTCTTTTTCTAGGCGCCCGACTCTGGCCGCCCGCCTCTTGGTCGACCCCCTCGCGTACTCTTGACAGAAGACGCGGACGTGAGCCTTGCCCACGTCCCACCATAGCCTCAAGGAGGGGAAGCCCCCCTGCTTCCTTCTCCAGTCGGACCAGAATCGACGGAACGAGTCCTGGAACCGCACGTCCTCCAGCAGCCGGTTGTTAAAGTGCCAGTACGCGGACCCCGTCCTCGCGCGGAGCGAAGCGAGCTCCGCCCACACCAGGTGGTGGTCCGAACACGGCACCGGCCGCATGGAGGCCGCCGGGACGCAGGAAACGTACGCCCGAGACACGTAAAGGCGGTCGACTCTAGACCATCCAACTCCAGGCCTCACCCAAGTAAAGGCGCTGGAGTCGGGGTGGAGATTTCGCCAGACGTCCACCAAGTCGAAGGACCCGACCAGGTCCCTCAACTTCTCCATCGCCGTCATGCACTGCGGGGCACCGGAGCGGTCCCTCGCCTCGAGGGTGCAGTTAAAATCCCCCCCGAGGACAATGCAGTCGCCGACGTCGACGGAGCCAAGAAGAGCGGACACCTCTTCAAAGAAGCGCGTTTGCTGCGGGCCGGGATGAGGGGCGTACACGTTCACGAGATGGAGCGGCACGTCCCCCAGGCGAACCGTTACGTGCAGCAAGCGGCCTGGCACGGGCTCCTCGACCCCCAAGATCTCCGGCTGAAAATGCGGGCCCAGCAAGATGGCCACCCCACTAGAAATGGCGGTGAGGTGGCTCATGCGGACCTCTCCTTGCCATTCCAGGAGCCACGTGGCTTCGTCTCCCGGAACGGTGTGGGTTTCTTGCAGGAAGCACACCGCATATTTCCCCTCCCGCAGGAGCGAAAAATTGTCAAATCTACGGCGTGCCCCTCTGCCGCCGTTGATGTTGAGGCTGGCTATGGTTATCTTCATGGCAAAAGCATAGTGCAACCTCTACCTTAACCTATTGTGGGGGAGGGAGCGGAGTCTTTTGTTGAACTCCGCTCCCTCCGCAGCCCAGCGAGGAGTCCCTCGAGCTCGCGCAGCTCAAGGTGCTGCTCCTTTGTCAAGGGCCCGCCTGCGGCCAAGGTTTTAACGGCGGCGCGGACAGACCCCTTGATCAGCTCCGGCTCGGACCATTTTTCCAGGGCCAGTCGGGCTTGGTCGCGGCGACCCCGGCTCTGGGCCAAAAAGTCCCGGAGTTCCTTTGCAGGAATGAGGAGGGCCTCAGCGGCGGCCGCGAGCAGATCCACCGCCTCACTGGCGGTGGTCTCTAGGTCTTCACCCGCGTCCCCCACCGAGTCCCCGTCCTCCTCCGGGAGGTGGCCGCCAGCAGCCAGCCCATCGACCGCACAAGGTACGGCAAATGAACCGGCCGCTCCAACCGGCCCTGGCACTGCCCCGATCCCACCCCCAGGATCGTCGGCAGAGGAGTCCCCACTGGGCTCTTTTAAAAATGGTGCTGGGTCGGGAAATGACAGCGGAAGGGGTTCCCCCTCCGCCCCAGGAACCGGAGAACAAGGAGAGACCCGGCCATAGGAAATCCCCAGGCCCTCCAAGTGCTCCAGCTCCAAAGTAAGGGGCGAGGGTGGGTGTTCCTCCCCCTCCCCGCTGCCACCCCCCGGCCCAGCATCTACAGTGTCATAATTATTTGTTTGTATTTCTGCCGGGTCGAGCGACTCCCGGGGGAAGTTGGATAATAGCTGGGCGGGCTCAGGTTCGGCCTTTTCGGCCCCGCCCGCCTCGGTCCCCGGGACGCTCGACCCGGCGGCTACGCATTCTTCCACTGGCCCCACGCCCCCCACGACAGGCAGATCTTCCACGCCCTCCCCAGGAGGCAGCGGCTGGGCAGCCTCGACTGCCTCACCCTCCCCGGGGAAAGACTCCTCGCGCCTGCAGCGCAATTTGGGGGCGCTGGTGGGGGACGCGGGACACGCGGCGGGCACCGCCTCCTCCGCGGAGGGATGTTGTTCCCCCTCCGCCTCATTGGGGCGGTGCCTCTTTTTGTTCCTGGGGGCGCGCGGAGTCAGGGAGACCTCCATGTCTGCCGAGGCCTCCCGCTCAGCCCCCCCCTTTTCCTTTTCTTGCCCGCGCCTGGGCCCCTCTGTGGTGTTATTCAAGGGCCTGGGCACGGGCTCGGGGCACCCCGCGCTCGCCGGTGACTGGGTTGGGCTGAGCGCGGTGGTCAGACTTTCCGGCGCACCGAGGGGACCCGCCTCTAGATGTTTCTCCTTCTTCCGCGCCTTCTTTCCGCTCGGACGCTCTCCCTCCCCCCCGCCGGAGGCCCTGAAAACAAAGGCCTCCGACGATGCCCGCGCACCCATGGCTCCCGGCACGCGGACGCAACTAGGGGGAGGGGTGGCGGCGGCGCCAGCTATGGCCGCCTTCGGTGGTTTGGCGGCCTTGGAGGCGGGGCAGTTCTTACGAACATGCCCCACCTCCCTGCAGGCATGGCACCGCACGCCGTCCGACGTCCAGAAGACGCGGTAGGCAGTCCCCTCGTGCACCACATTAAAGTGCCCTTCTGTCACGTCCTCCCGCGCCAGCCGGACAAAGAGCTGGCGGCGGAAGGAGAACACGTGGCGCAGGCTGTTCTCCCTGAGGCCGAGCGGTATGGGGTTGATCCCCGACCTTACCTCCCCCAGTTGGTGTAGGTGAGGGAGGAGGAGCTCAGCGGAAACAAAGGGCGGGACGTTTGACACGATGACCCTCTGCGCGGTGGCCTCGAGAGGGTCCACCGGCAGGAACGTCCCGCCCACCGTGAGCCCCTTTTCAAGGGCCAGGGACACCGCCCGCTCCGACCCCAGGAAGAACACGGCCTTCCCAGACATCTTGGAGGCTGCGACAATGGCCGAGGGGCCGACTACCCCAGCCATCGCCCGCACGCACTCCTCGATGCTCATTGTGGGGTGAGTGTAGCTCTTGACCCCGTGTTTTTTGGTTATTAGTTTGAATGGTGGCAGGGCAGCAGGTGGCGCAGGAGGTGCCGTGGATGTAGACACCGCCTGCGCATACGTCCTTGCTGGCCCTGCCACCGGCGTGGATGGGGTCGCCATCACGGGATCCCTTTAAGGGCTACACCCACCCCAGAGTCACAGGCCTTAATGGTCTTTAATGGCCTCGTATGTTAACTGAGCAGAGGAGCCCTTAACGAGGCACCTCTCCCCTCGTTGACAATTGGGGAGACGCCTTGCTCCCTCTGCTCAGTTGTCTTAATTGTTTTTTTTTTTGCAAATTTGGAAGGAAGAGGCCTCAGAGAGAGAGGGGAGAAACAGAGTAGCAGAGAAAGAGAGAGGGGGGTGGGAAGGGGGGGGGGGACTGCGAGGGCAGGTCTCCCCTCGCAGCTGTGGGTGGGTGCACTCCCCAGATGGCAAAAACACAAAAGTCCTTGGGGTGGTCTTCAGGTGGGGGGAGAAGATGTCTTCACCTGGGGTAGCTGGGGCCACCAGGCACTCCTAACGATCTTTAATTGGGTGATTAATAACAATCTTCAGCCTGGTAGCTCCAGCTATCCCAGGCTAGGCAAATGTGGGGGGGGTGGGGGGGGTTCCAATTGTGGGGGGGGGCCTAGTTGTAAGCACGGCCCCCACGCACACTACCACACACACACACACCCCCCGCGATGTTCCGGCCCTCAGTGGTCTTCTTTCCTCCCCCCACCGAAACAACAAAGTCTGTTTGGGGAAAATGCACCCACACCCACCTGTAGAAATGTTGAGTCTCCCTCCTTCCACACTGGTTTGTTGTTGGCTTTTCCCCCTCTCTCCAACTCCTTGCAGAATGGTAAAAAGTTGTTTAAAGTTTTCTGCTTTTTCCTCCTCTCCCTCTGGGTTAAAGTTGAAGGTGAAGCCCCTTCCTTCCTTCTCTTCCTGGGCTGGTCTCAGGGCTCTCCAGGCAGGAGCTCAAGTTGCTAGCAGCTCCACTCACTGCTCACAGCTCCAACTGTGCAGGACACGCCTCCACTGCTGCACAATTGGTCCCTTGTGCATGAAACTCTTTTGAGTTTACCTGCGAAAACATAAAACATGTATCCGTGCCACCCGACCTGGATGACACACACAAGACATTTACAAGGCCCTTTTTTGTTTTTTTCGGGTTTTTTTTGTGTTTTTTTTTTTGGGCACTAAAATCAAATTTTTCCTTTTTTCCAGTGCCCCCTATAAAAGGAGAGGGGGACACTAAAAGCACCGGCAATTAAAACAAATTAAACTTAAAAAACGTAAAATCAAATTAAAATTTGGTTGCCGGGCGTGATGATGCACTCCAGTCCCTCCGGTGCCCACCTCTCGCGGAAGGCCGCGAGCGTACCGGTGGACACCGCGTGCTCCATCTCCAAGGACACCCTGGACCGGATGTAAGAGCGGAAGAGAGGCAGGCAGTCAGGTTGAACGACCCCCTCGACCGCCCGCTGCCTGGACCGGCTGATGGCACCCTTGGCCGTGCCCAGGAGCAGTCCTACGAGGAGGCCTTCGGACCTACCCGCTCCCCTCCGCACAGGGTGCCCAAAGATCAGGAGAGTGGGACTGAAGTGCAGCCAGAATTTCAGGAGCAGCCCCTTCAAATAGTGGAACAGGGGCTGCAACCTTGTGCATTCAATAAAAACATGGAACACGGACTCCTCCAGACCGCAGTCCTTGTGCATGAAACTCTTTTGAGTTCACCTGTGAAAACATAAAAACAATAAACGGTGCCACCCGACCTGGGTGACACTCCAGACATTTTCAAGGCCCTTTTTTCCCCCCTTTTTTTTTTTTGTTTTTGTTTTTTTTTTGTTTTTCTTTTTTTGGTTTTTTTTTGTGCTTTTTTTTTTGGGTTTTTTTTTGGGCACTAAAATCACAATTTTCCCCAGTGCCCCCTATAAAAGGGAAGGGGGACACTAAAAGCACCGGCAATTAAAACAAATTAAACTTTAAAACGTAAAATCAAATTAAAATTTGGTTGCCGGGCGTGATGATGCACTCCAGTCCCTCCGGTGCCCACCTCTCGCGGAAGGCCGCGAGCGTACCGGTGGACACCGCGTGCTCCATCTCCAAGGACACCCTGGACCGGATGTAAGAGCGGAAGAGAGGCAGGCAGTCAGGTTGAACGACCCCCTCGACCGCCCGCTGCCTGGACCGGCTGATGGCACCCTTGGCCGTGCCCAGGAGCAGTCCTACGAGGAGGCCTTCGGACCTACCCGCTCCCCTCCGCACAGGGTGCCCAAAGATCAGGAGAGTGGGACTGAAGTGCAGCCAGAATTTCAGGAGCAGCCCCTTCAAATAGTGGAACAGGGGCTGCAACCTCGTGCATTCAATAAAAACATGGAACACGGACTCCTCTAGACCGCAGAAATTGCAGGCGGCCTGGGAGTCCGTGAACCGGCTTAAAAATTTATTGCACGGCACTGCTCCGTGCACCACCCTCCAGGCCAAGTCCCCGATGAATAGTGGGAGGACCCCTGCGTAGAGTGCCCTCCATCGGGGACCCCCGCCTCCTCCGGACGGCAAGATGGTACGCCATGGCGTGTCCGGACGGCCGGCGAGGATGGCAAAGTTGAGGGTGTGCAGGAGCAGCCCATACAGGAAACCCCTCCGCGCGGAACTGAAAGGCACGGAGGGGATTTCCCCGAGGCGGCTCAAGTTGTGAGGCGCCGGCCCCCGAGGGAGGTTCCAGGGTTTGGCGCCGATGAGGAATTCCGTCCGGACGGGGGTCAGTTCGGACGGGATCTCCCCACGTGCTTGAGCCTCCTCGATACACCTAACGGAGTCAGGGCCCAGAGCTGTTTTTAGCGACTCGATGGCATCGGCCGCGCGGCGGACGTTGGCAGAATTTAGGCGCCGCGCCAGCGTGACTGGCGCCATCCAGCCCGCTCCTCCGCCATCGAGCAGGTCCCTGACCCTGGTCACCTCACCAGCCACAGCCCTCTCTTCCGACCGCCACATAAAACCTCGGCCGTGGAGGTACGGATTCCCGAGCAGCGGCTCCTGCAGGACGGCCGCCACTCCAGCCGGTGGAGAGCTGCGCTTGGTGGAGACTTTGTTCCAGACCCTGATGAGTTCCCTGTAAAAGACAGGCAGCTCCCGGAGGGCGGTCCTGGCACCCCCCAAGTTCACAAACAGGAGCTGCGTGTCATAATTGAGGTCGAGCTGCTGGCGGAAGAAATACCTCGCCAGAGCACACCACCTAGGAGGGGGCTCGACGTAAAGGTATCTCTGCAGGGTCTGAAGACGGAAAGTCGCGAGCTGGGCGCTGACGCACACCAACGACTGACCGCCCTCCTCAAGCGGGAGACTCAAGACCGCGGCAGAGACCCAGTGCTTCCTGTTGTTCCAGAAGAAGTCCACCAGCTTCTTCTGTATCTTGGCGACAAACGCAGGGGGAGGGGTCAAAGTGACCAGCCGGTACCACAGCATTGCGGCCACCAGCTGGTTTATGACTAGCGCTCGACCCCTGTAGGACAGCACTCGGAGCAGTCCTGTCCAGCGCCCTAGGCGAGCGGCGACCTTGGCCTCCAGCTCCTGCCAGTTCGCCGGCCAGGCTCCCTCGTCGGGGCTAAGGTAGACTCCCAGATAGAGGAGATGGGTCGTGCTCCAGGCAAAAGGCCTGAGCTCCTCCGGCAGGGAGTCCACCCGCCACTGACCCACCAGGAGTCCGGAACATTTCTCCCAGTTGATCCTGGCGGAGGACGCGGCCGAGTAAATCTCCTGGCACTCACGCATCCTCCGCAGGTCAGCGGGATCCTCTATCGCGAGGAGCACGTCATCGGCGTAAGCCGAGAGGACGACCTCCACGCCCGGCCCTTGCAGAGCCAGTCCCGTCAACCTCGTCCGCAAGAGGCGCAGGAAAGGCTCCACGCAAACGGCGTATAACTGGCCGGACATGGGGCATCCCTGGCGCACCCCTCTCCTAAAGCGAAGGGGCGCCGTCAAGGACCCGTTAACCTTAATCAGACACTCCGCGGCGGCGTACAAAAGTCGGATCCGGGCGACGAAATGCGTCCCGAACCCGAAAGCGCGCAGAGTTCCGAGCAGATAGTCGTGATCCACCCTGTCGAACGCCTTCTCTTGGTCGAGGGATAGGAAGGCGACCGACAGACCAGCCTCCTGGGAACAATGGATGAGGTCCCGGACCAGATGGATGTTATCGTGGATTGTCCGGCCCGGGACCGTGTATGACTGGTCGGGGTGGATCATGTGGTCCAGCACGGCACCAAGGCGAGCAGACATCGCCCTGGCGAAGATTTTGTAGTCCGTGCTGAGGAGGGAGACCGGGCGCCAGTTCTTAAGGAGGCGGAGATCGCCCTTCTTAGGCAGCAGGACGATGACTGCCCTGCGCCAAGAGAGGGGCATCTCCCCGGTCGCCAGACTTTCCCCCAGGACCCGCGCGTAGTCGCTCCCCAGGACGTCCCAGAACGCCCTGTGGAACTCCACGGTCAGCCCGTCCAGCCCCGGGGATTTTCCCCTCGAGAGCCGGGCGAGGGCACCGGTCAGCTCCGCCAGGCTTAGCGGAGCTTCCAGATTTTCGGCGCCCTCCGGGCCGACCTTCGGCAGGTCCTCCCACAAAACTCTACGCGCTTCCTCGCTGGACGGATCCGGAGAGAACAGAGCCCCGTAATATTCACGGACCCTGTTGTTGACGCCCTCCGGATCCGAGACGAGAGAGCCGTCGTCGGCCAGCAGCGTCAAGAGCTGCTTACGGACACTCTGCCTTTTTTCCAGCGAGTAGAAGAAGGGGGAGCCGCGGTCCAGATCCCGCAGGAACCGGATCCGCGACCTCACGAACGCGCCTCGGGACCCGACGAGCTGCAGGTCCTTCAGCGCGGCCTTCTTCGCTTCGTACACCGTCCGCAGGGCCGGGTCCTGGACGACTTGACCGAGACGGGCTTCCAGGTCGAGCACCTCTTTTTCTAGGCGCCCGACTCTGGCCGCCCGCCTCTTGGTCGACCCCCTCGCGTACTCTTGACAGAAGACGCGGACGTGAGCCTTGCCCACGTCCCACCATAGCCTCAAGGAGGGGAAGCCCCCCTGCTTCCTTCTCCAGTCGGACCAGAATCGACGGAACGAGTCCTGGAACCGCACGTCCTCCAGCAGCCGGTTGTTAAAGTGCCAGTACGCGGATCCCGTCCTCGCGCGGAGCGAAGCGAGCTCCGCCCACACCAGGTGGTGGTCCGAACACGGCACCGGCCGCATGGAAGCCGCCGGGACGCAGGAAACGTACGCCCGAGACACGTAAAGGCGGTCGACTCTAGACCATCCAACTCCAGGCCTCACCCAAGTAAAGGCGCTGGAGTCGGGGTGGAGATTTCGCCAGACGTCCACCAAGTCGAAGGACCCGACCAGGTCCCTCAACTTCTCCATCGCCGTCATGCACTGCGGGGCACCGGAGCGGTCCCTCGCCTCGAGGGTGCAGTTAAAATCCCCCCCGAGGACAATGCAGTCGCCGACGTCGACGGAGCCAAGAAGAGCGGACACCTCTTCAAAGAAGCGCGTTTGCTGCGGGCCGGGATGAGGGGCGTACACGTTCACGAGATGGAGCGGCACGTCCCCCAGGCGAACCGTTACGTGCAGCAAGCGGCCTGGCACGGGCTCCTCGACCCCCAAGATCTCCGGCTGAAAATGCGGGCCCAGCAAGATGGCCACCCCACTAGAAATGGCGGTGAGGTGGCTCATGCGGACCTCTCCTTGCCATTCCAGGAGCCACGTGGCTTCGTCTCCCGGAACGGTGTGGGTTTCTTGCAGGAAGCACACCGCATATTTCCCCTCCCGCAGGAGCGAAAAATTGTCAAATCTACGGCGTGCCCCTCTGCCGCCGTTGATGTTGAGGCTGGCTATGGTTATCTTCATGGCAAAAGCATAGTGCAACCTCTACCTTAACCTATTGTGGGGGAGGGAGCGGAGTCTTTTGTTGAACTCCGCTCCCTCCGCAGCCCAGCGAGGAGTCCCTCGAGCTCGCGCAGCTCAAGGTGCTGCTCCTTTGTCAAGGGCCCGCCCGCGGCCAAGGTTTTAACGGCGGCGCGGACGGACCCCTTGATCAGCTCCGGCTCGGACCATTTTTCCAGGGCCAGTCGGGCTTGGTCGCGGCGACCCCGGCTCTGGGCCAAAAAGTCCCGGAGTTCCTTTGCAGGAATGAGGAGGGCCTCAGCGGCGGCCGCGAGCAGATCCACCGCCTCACTGGCGGTGGTCTCTAGGTCTTCACCCGCGTCCCCCACCGAGTCCCCGTCCTCCTCCGGGAGGTGGCCGCCAGCAGCCAGCCCATCGACCGCACAAGGTACGGCAAATGAACCGGCCGCTCCAACCGGCCCTGGCACTGCCCCGATCCCACCCCCAGGATCGTCGGCAGAGGAGTCCCCACTGGGCTCTTTTAAAAATGGTGCTGGGTCGGGAAATGACAGCGGAAGGGGTTCCCCCTCCGCCCCAGGAACCGGAGAACAAGGAGAGACCCGGCCATAGGAAATCCCCAGGCCCTCCAAGTGCTCCAGCTCCAAAGTAAGGGGCGAGGGTGGGTGTTCCTCCCCCTCCCCGCTGCCACCCCCCGGCCCAGCATCTGCAGTGTCATTAAAACCAATAAATTGTGTTTCTGCCGGGTCGAGCGTCTCCCGGGGGAAGTTGGGTATTGGCTGGGCGGGCTCAGGTTCGGCCTTTTCGGCCTCGCCCGCCTCAGTCCCCGGGACGCCCGGCCCGGCGGCTACGCATTCCTCCGCGGTCCCCACGCCCCCCACGACAGGCAGATCTTCCGTGCCATCCCCAGGAGGCAGCGGCTGGGCAGCCTCGACTACCTCACCCTCCCCGGGGACAGACTCTTCGCGCCTGCAGCGCAATTTGGGAGCGCTGGTGGGGGACGCGGGACACGCGGCGGGCACCGACTCCTCCGCAGAGGGATGTTGTTCCTCCTCCGCCTCATCGGAGCCGCGCCTCCTTTTGTTCCTGGGGGCGCGCGGAGGCAGGGAGACCCCCATGTCTGCCGAGGCCTCCCGCTCCGCCCCCCCCTTTTCCTTTTCTTGCCCGCGCCCGGGCCCCTCTGTGGTGTTGTTCAAGGGCTCGGGCACGGGCTCGGGGCACCCCGCGCTCGCCGGTGACGGGGTTGGGCTGAGCGCGGTGGTCAAATTATCCGGCGCACTGAGGGGACCCGCCTCTTGATGTTTTGTCTTCTTCCGCGCCTTCTTTCCGGTCGGACGCTCTCCCTCCCCCCCGCCGGAGGCCCTGAAAACAAAGGCCTCCGACGATGCCCGCGCACCCATGGCTCCCGGCACGCGGACGCAACTAGGGGGAGGGGTGGCGGCGGCGCCAGCCTTGGCCGCCTTCGGTGGTTTGGCGGCCTTGGAGGCGGGGCAGTTCTGCGAACGTGCCCCACCTCCCTGCAGGCATGGCACCGCACGCCGTCCGACGTCCAGAAGACGCGGTAGGCAGTCCCCTCGTGCACCACATTAAAAGATCCCTCCGTCGTCTCCTCCCGCGCCAGCCGGACAAAGAGCTGGCGGCGGAAGGAGAACACGTGGCGCAGGCTGTTCTCCCTGAGGCCGAGCGGTATGGGGTTGATCCCTGACCTTACCTCCCCCAGTTGTTGTAGGTGAGGGAGGAGGAGCTCAGCGGAAACAAAGGGCGGGACGTTTGAAATGATGACCCTCTGCGCGGTGGCCTCGAGAGGGTCCACCGGCAGGAACGTCCCGCCCACCGTGAGCCCCTTTTCAAGGGCCAGGGACACCGCCCGCTCCGACCCCAGGAAGAACACGGCCTTCCCAGACATCTTGGAGGCTGCGACAATGGCCGAGGGGCCGACTACCCCAGCCATCGCCCGCACGCACTCCTCAATGCTCATTGTGGGGTGAGTGTAGCTCTTGACCCCGTGTTTCCTGGTTATAAGTCTGAACGGTGGCAGGGCAGCGGGTGGCGCAGGAGGTGCCGTGGATGTGGACACCGCCTGCGCATACGTCCTTGCTGGCCCTGCCACCGGCGTGGATGGGGTCGCCATCACGGGGTCCCTTTAAGGGCTACACCCACCCAAGAGTCACAGGCCTTAATGGTCTTTAATGGCCTCGTATGTTAACTGAGCAGAGGAGCCCTTAACGAGGCACCTCTCCCCTCGTTGACAATTGGGGAGAGGCCTTGCTCCCTCTGCTCAGTTGTCTTAATTGGTTTTTTTTTTTTTTTTTTTTTTTTTTTTTTTTAAATTTCGGAAGAAAAGGGCTCTCAGAGAGAGAGGGGAGAAACAGAGAGTAACGGAGAAAGAGAGAGGGGGGTGGGAAGGGGGGGGGCTGCGAGGGCAGGTCTCCCCTTGCAGCTGTGGGTGGGTGCACTCCCCAGATGGCAAAACACACAACAAACACAGTCTTTGGGTTGGTCTTCAGGTGGGGGGAGAAGACGTCTTCACCTGGGGTAGCTAGAGCCACCAGGCACACAATCCTAAACGATCTCCAATTGGGTGATTAAAGAATCTTCAGCCTGGTAGCTCCAGCTATCCCAGGCTAGGCAAGTGTGGGGGGGGTGGGGGGGGTTCCAATTGTGGGGGGGGGCCTAGTTGTAAGCACGGCCCCCACGCATACTACCACACACACACACACCCCCCGCGATGTTCCGGCCCTCAGTGGTCTTCTTTCCTCCCCCCACCGAAACAACAAAGTCTGTTTGGGGAAATGCACCCACACCCACCTGTAGAATTGTAGAGTCTCCCTCCTTCCACACTGGATGGTTGTTGTGGTTTTTTCCCCCTCTCTCCAACTCTTTGCAGAAATGATAAAGTTGTTGCAAAGTTTTCTGTTCTCCTCCTCTCCCTCTGGGTTAAAGTTGAAGGTGAAGCCCCTTCCTTCCTTCTTTTCCTGGGCTGGTCTCAGGGCTCTCCAGGCAGGAGCTCAAGTTGCTAGCAGCTCCACTCACTGCTCACAGCTCCAACTGTGCAGGACACGCCTCCACTGCTGCACAATTGGTCCCTTGTGCATGAAACTCTTTTGAGTTTATCTGTGAAAACATAAAAACATTAAACGGTGCCACCCGACCTGGGTGACACTCCAGACATTTACAAGGCCCATTTTTTTTTCCCCCTTTTTTGTGTTTTTTTTTTTTTGTGTTTTTTTCTTTTTTTTTTTGTTTTTTTTTGGGCACTAAAATCACAATTTTTCCCCAGTGCCCCCTATAAAAGGGAAGGGGACACTAAAAGCACCGGCAATTAAAACAAATTAACTTTAAAACGTAAAATCAAATTAAAATTTGGTTGCCGGGCGTGATGATGCACTCCAGTCCCTCCGGTGCCCACCTCTCGCGGAAGGCCGCGAGCGTACCGGTGGACACCGCGTGCTCCATCTCCAAGGACACCCTGGACCGGATGTAAGAGCGGAAGAGAGGCAGGCAGTCAGGTTGAACGACCCCCTCGACCGCCCGCTGCCTGGACCGGCTGATGGCACCCTTGGCCGTGCCCAGGAGCAGTCCTACGAGGAGGCCTTCGGACCTACCCGCTCCCCTCCGCACAGGGTGCCCAAAGATCAGGAGAGTGGGACTGAAGTGCAGCCAGAATTTCAGGAGCAGCCCCTTCAAATAATGGAACAGGGGCTGCAACCTCGTGCATTCCATAAAAACATGGAACACGGACTCCTCCAGACCGCAGAAATTGCAGGCGGCCTGGGAGTCCGTGAACCGGCTTAAAAATTTGTTGCACGGCACTGCTCCGTGCACCACCCTCCAGGCCAAGTCCCCGATGAATAGTGGGAGGACCCCTGCGTAGAGTGCCCTCCATCGGGGACCCCCGCCTCCTCCGGACGGCAAGATGGTACGCCATGGCGTGTCCGGACGGCCGGCGAGGATGGCAAAGTTGAGGGTGTGCAGGAGCAGCCCGTACAGGAAACCCCTCCGCGCGGAACTGAAAGGCACGGAGGGGATTTCCCCGAGGCGGCTCAAGTTGTGAGGCGCCGGCCCCCGAGGGAGGTTCCGGGGTTTGGCGCCGATGAGGAATTCCGTCCGGACGGGGGTCAGTTCGGACGGGATCTCCCCACGTGCTTGAGCCTCCTCGATACACCTAACGGAGTCAGGGCCCAGAGCTGTTTTTAGCGACTCGATGGCATCGGCCGCGCGGCGGACGTTGGCAGAATTTAGGCGCCGCGCCAGCGTGACTGGCGCCATCCAGCCCGCTCCTCCGCCATCGAGCAGGTCCCTGACCCTGGTCACCTCACCAGCCACAGCCCTCTCTTCCGACCGCCACATGAAGCCTCGGCCGTGGAGGTACGGATTCCCGAGCAGCGGCTCCTGCAGGACGGCCGCCACTCCAGCCGGCGGAGAGCTGCGCTTGGTGGAGACTTTGTTCCAGACCCTGATGAGTTCCCTGTAAAAGACAGGCAGCTCCCGGAGGGCGGTCCTGGCACCCCCCAAGTTCACAAACAGGAGCTGCGTGTCATAATTGAGGTCGAGCTGCTGGCGGAAGAAATACCTCGCCAGAGCACACCACCTAGGAGGGGGCTCGACGTAAAGGTATCTCTGCAGGGTCTGAAGACGGAAAGTCGCGAGCTGGGCGCTGACGCACACCAACGACTGACCGCCCTCCTCAAGCGGGAGACTCAAGACCGCGACAGAGACCCAGTGCTTCCTGTTGTTCCAGAAGAAGTCCACCAGCTTCTTCTGTATCTTGGCGACAAACGCAGGGGGAGGGGTCAAAGTGACCAGCCGGTACCACAGCATTGCGGCCACCAGCTGGTTTATGACTAGCGCTCGACCCCTGTAGGACAGCACTCGGAGCAGTCCTGTCCAGCGCCCTAGGCGAGCGGCGACCTTGGCCTCCAGCTCCTGCCAGTTCGCCGGCCAGGCTTCCTCGTCGGGGCTAAGGTAGACTCCCAGATAGAGGAGATGGGTCGTGCTCCAGGCAAAAGGCCTGAGCTCCTCCGGCAGGGAGTCCACCCGCCACTGACCCACCAGGAGTCCGGAACATTTCTCCCAGTTGATCCTGGCGGAGGACGCGGCCGAGTAAATCTCCTGGCACTCACGCATCCTCCGCAGGTCAGCGGGATCCTCTACCGCGAGGAGCACGTCATCGGCGTAAGCCGAGAGGACGACCTCCACGCCCGGCCCTTGCAGAGCCAGTCCCGTCAACCTCGTCCGCAAGAGGCGCAGGAAAGGCTCCACGCAAACGGCGTATAACTGGCCGGACATGGGGCATCCCTGGCGCACCCCTCTCCTAAAGCGAAGGGGCGCCGTCAAGGACCCGTTAACCTTAATCAGACACTCCGCGGCGGCGTACAAAAGTCGGATCCGGGCGACGAAATGCGTCCCGAACCCGAAAGCGCGCAGAGTTCCGAGCAGATAGTCGTGATCCACCCTGTCGAACGCCTTCTCTTGGTCGAGGGATAGGAAGGCGACCGACAGACCAGCCTCCTGGGAACAATGGATGAGGTCCCGGACCAGATGGATGTTGTCGTGGATTGTCCGGCCCGGGACCGTGTATGACTGGTCGGGGTGGATCATGTGGTCCAGCACGGCACCAAGGCGAGCAGACATCGCCCTGGCGAAGATTTTGTAGTCCGTGCTGAGGAGGGAGACCGGGCGCCAGTTCTTAAGGAGGCGGAGATCGCCCTTCTTAGGCAGCAGGACGATGACTGCCCTGCGCCAAGAGAGGGGCATCTCCCCGGTCGCCAGACTTTCCCCCAGGACCCGCGCGTAGTCGCTCCCCAGGACGTCCCAGAACGCCCTGTGGAACTCCACGGTCAGCCCGTCCAGCCCCGGGGATTTTCCCCTCGAGAGCCGGGCGAGGGCACCGGTCAGCTCCGCCAGGCTTAGCGGAGCTTCCAGATTTTCGGCGCCCTCCGGGCCGACCTTCGGCAGGTCCTCCCACAAAACTCTACGCGCTTCCTCGCTGGACGGATCCGGAGAGAACAGAGCCCCGTAATATTCTCGGACCCTGTTGTTGACGCCCTCCGGATCCGAGACGAGAGAGCCGTCGTCGGCCAGCAGCGTCAAGAGCTGCTTACGGACACTCTGCCTTTTTTCCAGCGAGTAGAAGAAGGGGGAGCCGCGGTCCAGATCCCGCAGGAACCGGATCCGCGACCTCACGAACGCGCCTCGGGACCCGACGAGCTGCAGGTCCTTCAGCGCGGCCTTCTTCGCTTCGTACACCGTCCGCAGGGCCGGGTCCTGGACGACTTGACCGAGACGGGCTTCCAGGTCGAGCACCTCTTTTTCTAGGCGCCCGACTCTGGCCGCCCGCCTCTTGGTCGACCCCCTCGCGTACTCTTGACAGAAGACGCGGACGTGAGCCTTGCCCACGTCCCACCATAGCCTCAAGGAGGGGAAGCCCCCCTGCTTCCTTCTCCAGTCGGACCAGAATCGACGGAACGAGTCCTGGAACCGCACGTCCTCCAGCAGCCGGTTGTTAAAGTGCCAGTACGCGGACCCCGTCCTCGCGCGGAGCGAAGCGAGCTCCGCCCACACCAGGTGGTGGTCCGAACACGGCACCGGCCGCATGGAGGCCGCCGGGACGCAGGAAACGTACGCCCGAGACACGTAAAGGCGGTCGACTCTAGACCATCCAACTCCAGGCCTCACCCAAGTAAAGGCGCTGGAGTCGGGGTGGAGATTTCGCCAGACGTCCACCAAGTCGAAGGACCCGACCAGGTCCCTCAACTTCTCCATCGCCGTCATGCACTGCGGGGCACCGGAGCGGTCCCTCGCCTCGAGGGTGCAGTTAAAATCCCCCCCGAGGACAATGCAGTCGCCGACGTCGACGGAGCCAAGAAGAGCGGACACCTCTTCAAAGAAGCGCGTTTGCTGCGGGCCGGGATGAGGGGCGTACACGTTCACGAGATGGAGCGGCACGTCCCCCAGGCGAACCGTTACGTGCAGCAAGCGGCCTGGCACGGGCTCCTCGACCCCCAAGATCTCCGGCTGAAAATGCGGGCCCAGCAAGATGGCCACCCCACTAGAAATGGCGGTGAGGTGGCTCATGCGGACCTCTCCTTGCCATTCCAGGAGCCACGTGGCTTCGTCTCCCGGAACGGTGTGGGTTTCTTGCAGGAAGCACACCGCATATTTCCCCTCCCGCAGGAGCGAAAAATTGTCAAATCTACGGCGTGCCCCTCTGCCGCCGTTGATGTTGAGGCTGGCTATGGTTATCTTCATGACAAAAGCATAGTGCAACCTCTACCTTAACCTATTGTGGGGGAGGGAGCGGAGTCTTTTGTTGAACTCCGCTCCCTCCGCAGCCCAGCGAGGAGTCCCTCGAGCTCGCGCAGCTCAAGGTGCTGCTCCTTTGTCAAGGGCCCGCCCGCGGCCAAGGTTTTAACGGCGGCGCGGACGGACCCCTTGATCAGCTCCGGCTCGGACCATTTTTCCAGGGCCAGTCGGGCTTGGTCGCGGCGACCCCGGCTCTGGGCCAAAAAGTCCCGGAGTTCCTTTGCAGGAACGAGGAGGGCCTCAGCGGCGGCCGCGAGCAGATCCACCGCCTCCCTGGCGGTGGTCTCTAGGTCTTCACCCGCGTCCCCCACCGAGTCCCCGTCCTCCTCCGGGAGGTGGCCGCCAGCAGCCGGCCCATCGACCGCACAAGGTACGGCAAATGAACCGGCCGCTCCAACCGGCCCTGGCACTGCCCCGATCCCACCCCCAGGATCGTCGGCAGAGGAGTCCCCACTGGGCTCTTTTAAAAATGGTGCTGGGTCGGGAAATTACAGCGGAAGGGGTTCCCCCTCCGCCCCAGGAACCGGAGAACAAGGAGAGACCCGGCCATATGAAATCCCCAGGCCCTCCAAGTGCTCCAGCTCCAAAGTAAGGGGCGAGGGTGGGTGTTCCTCCCCCTCCCCGCTGCCACCCCCCGGCCCAGCATCTACAGTGTCATAATTATTTAATTGTTTTTCTGCCGGGTCGAGCGACTCCCGGGGGAAGTTGGATAATAGCTGGGCGGGCTCAGGTTCGGCCTTTTCGGCCTCGCCCGCCTCAGTCCCCGGGACGCCCGGCCCGGCGGCTACGCATTCCTCCGCGGTCCCCACGCCCCCCACGACAGGCAGATCTTCCACTCCATCCCCGGGAGGCAGAGGCTGGGCAGCCTCAACTGTCTCACCCTCCCCGGGGAAAGACTCCTCGCGCCTGCAGCGCAATTTGGGGGCGCTGGTGGGGGACGCGGGACACGCGGCGGGCACCGCCTCCTCCGCGGAGGGATGTTGTTCCCCCTCCGCCTCATTGGGGCGGTGCCTCTTTTTGTTCCTGGGGGCGCGCGGAGTCAGGGAGACCTCCATGTCTGCCGAGGCCTCCCGCTCCGCCCCCCCCTTTTCCTTTTCTTGCCCGCGCCTGGGCCCCTCTGTGGTGGTATTCAAGGGCCCGGGCACGGGCTCGGGGCACCCCGCGCTCGCCGGTGACTGGGTTGGGCTGAGCGCGGTGGTCAGACTTTCCGGCGCACCGAGGGGACCCGCCTCGAGATGTTTCGCCTTCTTCCGCGCCTTCTTTCCGGTCGAACGCTCTCCCTCCCCCCCGCCGGAGGCCCTGAAAACAAAGGCCTCCGACGATGCCCGCGCACCCATGGCTCCCGGCACGCGGACGCAACTAGGGGGAGGGGTGGCGGCGGTGCCAGCCTTGGCCGCCTTCGGTGGTTTGGCGGCCTTGGAGGCGGGGCAGTTCTTACGAACATGCCCCACCTCCCTACAGGCATGGCACCGCACGCCGTCCGACGTCCAGAAGACGCGGTAGGCAGTCCCCTCGTGCACCACATTAAAGTGCCCTTCTGTCAGGTCCTCCCGCGCCAGCCGGACAAAGAGCTGGCGGCGGAAGGAGAACACGTGGCGCAGGCTGTTCTCCCTGAGGCCGAGCGGTATGGGGTTGATCCCCGACCTTACCTCCCCCAGTTGGTGTAGGTGAGGGAGGAGGAGCTCAGCGGAAACAAAGGGCGGGACGTTTGACACGATGACCCTCTGCGCGGTGGCCTCGAGAGGGTCCACCGGCAGGAACGTCCCGCCCACCGTGAGCCCCTTTTCAAGGGCCAGGGACACCGCCCGCTCCGACCCCAGGAAGAACACGGCCTTCCCAGACATCTTGGAGGCTGCGACAATGGCCGAGGGGCCGACTACCCCAGCCATCGCCCGCACGCACTCCTCGATGGTCATTGTGGGGTGAGTGTAGCTCTTGACCCCGTGTTTTCTAGTAATTAATCTAAATGGTGGCAGGGCAGCGGGTGGCGCAGGAGGGGCCGTGGAAGCGGTTGCCACCTGCGCATACGTCCTTGCTGGCCCTGCCACCGGCGTGGATGGGGTCGCCATCACGGGGTCCCTTTAAGGGCTACACCCACCCCAAAGTCACAGGCCTTAAAGGTCTTAATTGGCCTCGTAAATTAACTGAGCAGAGGAGCTCTTAACGAGGTACCTCTCCCCTCGTTGACAATTGGGGAGAGGCCTTGCTCCCTCTGCTCAGTTGTCTTAATTGGTTTTTTTTTGCAAATTTGGAAGGAAGAGGCCTCAGAGAGAGAGGGGAGAAACAGAGTAGCAGAGAAAGAGAGAGGGGGGGTGGGAAGGGGTGGGGGGGACTGCGAGGGCAGGTCTCCCCTCGCAGCTGTGGGTGGGTGCACTCCCCAGATGGCAAAAACACAAAAGTCCTTGGGGTGGTCTTCAGGTGGGGGGAGAAGATGTCTTCACCTGGGGTAGCTGGAGCCACCAGGCACTCCCAACGATCTTTAATTGGGAGTTTTAAGAAAAACAACAATCTTCAGCCTGGTAGCTCCAGCTATCCCAGGCTAGGCAATTGGGGGTGGGGGGGGTTTCAATTGTGGGGGGGGCCTAGTTGTAAGCACGGCCCCCACGCACACTACCACACACACACACACACACCCCCCGCGATGTTCCGGCCCTCAGTGGTCTTCTTTCCTCCCCCCACCGAAACAACAAAGTCTGTTTGGGGAAATGCACCCACACCCACCTGTAGAATTGTAGAGTCTCCCTCCTTCCACACTGGATGGTTGTTGTGGTTTTTTCCCCCTCTCTCCAACTCTTTGCAGAAATGATAAAGTTGTTGCAAAGTTTTCTGTTCTCCTCCTCTCCCTCTGGGTTAAAGTTGAAGGTGAAGCCCCTTCCTTCCTTCTTTTCCTGGGCTGGTCTCAGGGCTCTCCAGGCAGGAGCTCAAGTTGCTAGCAGCTCCACTCACTGCTCACAGCTCCAACTGTGCAGGACACGCCTCCACTGCTGCACAATTGGTCCCTTGTGCATGAAACTCTTTTGAGTTTATCTGTGAAAACATAAAACATTAAACGGTGCCACCCGACCTGGGTGACACTCCAGACATTTACAAGGCCCTTTTTTTTTTCCCCCTTTTTTGTGTTTTTTTTTTGTGTTTTTTCTTTTTTTTTTTTGTTTTTTTTTTGGGCACTAAAATCACAATTTTTCCCCAGTGCCCCCTATAAAAGGGAAGGGGACACTAAAAGCACCGGCAATTAAAACAAATTAACTTTAAAACGTAAAATCAAATTAAAATTTGGTTGCCGGGCGTGATGATGCACTCCAGTCCCTCCGGTGCCCACCTCTCGCGGAAGGCCGCGAGCGTACCGGTGGACACCGCGTGCTCCATCTCCAAGGACACCCTGGACCGGATGTAAGAGCGGAAGAGAGGCAGGCAGTCAGGTTGAACGACCCCCTCGACCGCCCGCTGCCTGGACCGGCTGATGGCACCCTTGGCCGTGCCCAGGAGCAGTCCTACGAGGAGGCCTTCGGACCTACCCGCTCCCCTCCGCACAGGGTGCCCAAAGATCAGGAGAGTGGGACTGAAGTGCAGCCAGAATTTCAGGAGCAGCCCCTTCAAATAGTGGAACAGGGGCTGCAACCTCGTGCATTCAATAAAAACATGGAACACGGACTCCTCCAGACCGCAGAAATTGCAGGCGGCCTGGGAGTCCGTGAACCGGCTTAAAAATTTATTGCACGGCACTGCTCCGTGCACCACCCTCCAGGCCAAGTCCCCGATGAATAGTGGGAGGACCCCTGCGTAGAGTGCCCTCCATCGGGGACCCCCGCCTCCTCCGGACGGCAAGATGGTACGCCATGGCGTGTCCGGACGGCCGGCGAGGATGGCAAAGTTGAGGGTGTGCAGGAGCAGCCCGTACAGGAAACCCCTCCGCGCGGAACTGAAAGGCACGGAGGGGATTTCCCCGAGGCGGCTCAAGTTGTGAGGCGCCGGCCCCCGAGGGAGGTTCCGGGGTTTGGCGCCGATGAGGAATTCCGTCCGGACGGGGGTCAGTTCGGACGGGATCTCCCCACGTGCTTGAGCCTCCTCGATACACCTAACGGAGTCAGGGCCCAGAGCTGTTTTTAGCGACTCGATGGCATCGGCCGCGCGGCGGACGTTGGCAGAATTTAGGCGCCGCGCCAGCGTGACTGGCGCCATCCAGCCCGCTCCTCCGCCATCGAGCAGGTCCCTGACCCTGGTCACCTCACCAGCCACAGCCCTCTCTTCCGACCGCCACATAAAACCTCGGCCGTGGAGGTACGGATTCCCGAGCAGCGGCTCCTGCAGGACGGCCGCCACTCCAGCCGGTGGAGAGCTGCGCTTGGTGGAGACTTTGTTCCAGACCCTGATGAGTTCCCTGTAAAAGACAGGCAGCTCCCGGAGGGCGGTCCTGGCACCCCCCAAGTTCACAAACAGGAGCTGCGTGTCATAATTGAGGTCGAGCTGCTGGCGGAAGAAATACCTCGCCAGAGCACACCACCTAGGAGGGGGCTCGACGTAAAGGTATCTCTGCAGGGTCTGAAGACGGAAAGTCGCGAGCTGGGCGCTGACGCACACCAACGACTGACCGCCCTCCTCAAGCGGGAGACTCAAGACCGCGACAGAGACCCAGTGCTTCCTGTTGTTCCAGAAGAAGTCCACCAGCTTCTTCTGTATCTTGGCGACAAACGCAGGGGGAGGGGTCAAAGTGACCAGCCGGTACCACAGCATTGCGGCCACCAGCTGGTTTATGACTAGCGCTCGACCCCTGTAGGACAGCACTCGGAGCAGTCCTGTCCAGCGCCCTAGGCGAGCGGTGACCTTGGCCTCCAGCTCCTGCCAGTTCGCCGGCCAGGCTTCCTCGTCGGGGCTAAGGTAGACTCCCAGATAGAGGAGATGGGTCGTGCTCCAGGCAAAAGGCCTGAGCTCCTCCGGCAGGGAGTCCACCCGCCACTGACCCACCAGGAGTCCGGAACATTTCTCCCAGTTGATCCTGGCGGAGGACGCGGCCGAGTAAATCTCCTGGCACTCACGCATCCTCCGCAGGTCAGCGGGATCCTCTACCGCGAGGAGCACGTCATCGGCGTAAGCCGAGAGGACGACCTCCACGCCCGGCCCTTGCAGAGCCAGTCCCGTCAACCTCGTCCGCAAGAGGCGCAGGAAAGGCTCCACGCAAACGGCGTATAACTGGCCGGACATGGGGCATCCCTGGCGCACCCCTCTCCTAAAGCGAAGGGGCGCCGTCAAGGACCCGTTAACCTTAATCAGACACTCCGCGGCGGCGTACAAAAGTCGGATCCGGGCGACGAAATGCGTCCCGAACCCGAAAGCGCGCAGAGTTCCGAGCAGATAGTCGTGATCCACCCTGTCGAACGCCTTCTCTTGGTCGAGGGATAGGAAGGCGACCGACAGACCAGCCTCCTGGGAGCAATGGATGAGGTCCCGGACCAGATGGATGTTGTCGTGGATTGTCCGGCCCGGGACCGTGTAGGACTGGTCGGGGTGGATCATGTGGTCCAGCACGGCACCAAGGCGAGCAGACATCGCCCTGGCGAAGATTTTGTAGTCCGTGCTGAGGAGGGAGACCGGGCGCCAGTTCTTAAGGAGGCGGAGATCGCCCTTCTTAGGCAGCAGGACGATGACTGCCCTGCGCCAAGAGAGGGGCATCTCCCCGGTCGCCAGACTTTCCCCCAGGACCCGCGCGTAGTCGCTCCCCAGGACGTCCCAGAACGCCCTGTGGAACTCCACGGTCAGCCCGTCCAGCCCCGGGGATTTTCCCCTCGAGAGCCGGGCGAGGGCACCGGTCAGCTCCGCCAGGCTTAGCGGAGCTTCCAGATTTTCGGCGCCCTCCGGGCCGACCTTCGGCAGGTCCTCCCACAAAACTCTACGCGCTTCCTCGCTGGACGGATCCGGAGAGAACAGAGCCCCGTAATATTCACGGACCCTGTTGTTGACGCCCTCCGGATCCGAGACGAGAGAGCCGTCGTCGGCCAGCAGCGTCAAGAGCTGCTTACGGACACTCTGCCTTTTTTCCAGCGAGTAGAAGAAGGGGGAGCCGCGGTCCAGATCCCGCAGGAACCGGATCCGCGACCTCACGAACGCGCCTCGGGACCCGACGAGCTGCAGGTCCTTCAGCGCGGCCTTCTTCGCTTCGTACACCGTCCGCAGGGCCGGGTCCTGGACGACTTGACCGAGACGGGCTTCCAGGTCGAGCACCTCTTTTTCTAGGCGCCCGACTCTGGCCGCCCGCCTCTTGGTCGACCCCCTCGCGTACTCTTGACAGAAGACGCGGACGTGAGCCTTGCCCACGTCCCACCATAGCCTCAAGGAGGGGAAGCCCCCCTGCTTCCTTCTCCAGTCGGACCAGAATCGACGGAACGAGTCCTGGAACCGCACGTCCTCCAGCAGCCGGTTGTTAAAGTGCCAGTACGCGGACCCCGTCCTCGCGCGGAGCGAAGCGAGCTCCGCCCACACCAGGTGGTGGTCCGAACACGGCACCGGCCGCATGGAGGCCGCCGGGACGCAGGAAACGTACGCCCGAGACACGTAAAGGCGGTCGACTCTAGACCATCCAACTCCAGGCCTCACCCAAGTAAAGGCGCTGGAGTCGGGGTGGAGATTTCGCCAGACGTCCACCAAGTCGAAGGACCCGACCAGGTCCCTCAACTTCTCCATCGCCGTCATGCACTGCGGGGCACCGGAGCGGTCCCTCGCCTCGAGGGTGCAGTTAAAATCCCCCCCGAGGACAATGCAGTCGCCGACGTCGACGGAGCCAAGAAGAGCGGACACCTCTTCAAAGAAGCGCGTTTGCTGCGGGCCGGGATGAGGGGCGTACACGTTCACGAGATGAAGCGGCACGTCCCCCAGGCGAACCGTTACGTGCAGCAAGCGGCCTGGCACGGGCTCCTCGACCCCCAAGATCTCCGGCTGAAAATGCGGGCCCAGCAAGATGGCCACCCCACTAGAAATGGCGGTGAGGTGGCTCATGCGGACCTCTCCTTGCCATTCCAGGAGCCACGTGGCTTCGTCTCCCGGAACGGTGTGGGTTTCTTGCAGGAAGCACACCGCATATTTCCCCTCCCGCAGGAGCGAAAAATTGTCAAATCTACGGCGTGCCCCTCTGCCGCCGTTGATGTTGAGGCTGGCTATGGTTATCTTCATGACAAAAGCATAGTGCAACCTCTACCTTAACCTATTGTGGGGGAGGGAGCGGAGTCTTTTGTTGAACTCCGCTCCCTCCGCAGCCCAGCGAGGAGTCCCTCGAGCTCGCGCAGCTCAAGGTGCTGCTCCTTTGTCAAGGGCCCGCCCGCGGCCAAGGTTTTAACGGCGGCGCGGACGGACCCCTTGATCAGCTCCGGCTCGGACCATTTTTCCAGGGCCAGTCGGGCTTGGTCGCGGCGACCCCGGCTCTGGGCCAAAAAGTCCCGGAGTTCCTTTGCAGGAACGAGGAGGGCCTCAGCGGCGGCCGCGAGCAGATCCACCGCCTCCCTGGCGGTGGTCTCTAGGTCTTCACCCGCGTCCCCCACCGAGTCCCCGTCCTCCTCCGGGAGGTGGCCGCCAGCAGCCGGCCCATCGACCGCACAAGGTACGGCAAATGAACCGGCCGCTCCAACCGGCCCTGGCACTGCCCCGATCCCACCCCCAGGATCGTCGGCAGAGGAGTCCCCACTGGGCTCTTTTAAAAATGGTGCTGGGTCGGGAAATGACAGCGGAAGGGGTTCCCCCTCCGCCCCAGGAACCGGAGAACAAGGAGAGACCCGGCCATAGGAAATCCCCAGGCCCTCCAAGTGCTCCAGCTCCAAAGTAAGGGGCGAGGGTGGGTGTTCCTCCCCCTCCCCGCTGCCACCCCCCGGCCCAGCATCTACAGTTTCATTAAAAACAGTAAATTGTGTTTCTGCCGGGTCGAGCGTCTCCCGGGGGAAGTTGGGTATTGGCTGGGCGGGCTCAGGTTCGGCCTTTTCGGCCTCGCCCGCCTCAGTCCCCGGGACGCCCGGCCCGGCGGCTACGCATTGCTCCGCGGTCCCCACGCCCCCCACGACAGGCAGATCTACCA
This sequence comes from Pristiophorus japonicus, assembly GCF_044704955.1. Lineage (NCBI taxonomy): Eukaryota > Metazoa > Chordata > Chondrichthyes > Pristiophoridae > Pristiophorus > Pristiophorus japonicus. Next base: position 44,227,557 of record NC_091979.1, read on the forward strand.
CTCCATCCCCGGGAGGCAGAGGCTGGGCAGCCTCAACTGTCTCACCCTCCCCGGGGAAAGACTCCTCGCGCCTGCAGCGCAATTTGGGGGCGCTGGTGGGGGACGCGGGACACGTGGCGGGCACCGACTCCTCCGCGGAGGGATGTTGTTCCCCCTCCGCGTCATTGGGGCGGTGCCTCTTTTTGTTCCTGGGGGCGCGCGGAGTCAGGGAGACCTCCATGTCTGCCGAGGCCTCCCGCTCCGCCCCCCCCTTTTCCTTTTCTTGCCCGCGCCCGGGCCCCTCTGCGGTATTGGTCAAGGGCTCGGGCACGGGCTCGGGGCACCCCGCGCTCGCCGGTGGCTGGGTTGGGCCGAGCGCGGTGGTCAATCCTTCTGGCGCACTGAGGGGACCCGCCTCTAGATGTTTCTTCTTGTTCCGCGCCTTCTTTCCGCTCGGACGCTCTCCCTCCCCCCCGCCGGAGGCCCTGAAAACAAAGGCCTCCGACGATGCCCGCGCACCTACGGCTCCCGGCACGCGGACGCAACTAGGGGGAGGGGTGGCGGCGGCGCCAGCCTTGGCCGCCTTCGATGGTTTGGCGGCCTTGGAGGCGGGGCAGTTCTTGCGAACGTGCCCCACCTCCCTGCAGGCATGGCACCGCACGCCGTCCGACGTCCAGAAGACGCGGTAGGCAGTCCCCTCGTGCACCACATTAAAATCTCCCTCCGTCGTGTCCTCCCGCGCCAGCCGGACAAAGAGCTGGCGGCGGAAGGAGAACACGTGGCGCAGGCTGTTCTCCCTGAGGCCGAGCGGTATGGGGTTGATCCCCGACCTTACCTCCCCCAGTTGTTGTAGGTGAGGGAGGAGGAGCTCAGCGGGAACAAAGGGCGGGACGTTCGACACGATGACCCTCTGCGCGGTGGCCTCGAGAGGATCCACCGGCAGGAACGTCCCGCCCACCGTGAGCCCCCTTTCGAGGGCCAGGGACACCGCCCGCTCCGACCCCAGGAAGAACACGGCCTTCCCAGACATCTTGGAGGCTGCGACAATGGCCGAGGGGCCGACTACCCCAGCCATCGCCCGCACGCACTCCTCGATGGTCATTGTGGGGTGAGTGTAGCTCTTGACCCCGTGTTTTCTAGTAATTAATCTAAATGGTGGCAGGGCAGCGGGTGGCGCAGGAGGGGCCGTGGAAGCGGTTGCCACCTGCGCATACGTCCTTGCTGGCCCTGCCACCGGCGTGGATGGGGTCGCCATCACGGGGTCCCTTTAAGGGCTACACCCACCCCAAAGTCACAGGCCTTAAAGGTCTTAATTGGCCTCGTAAATTAACTGAGCAGAGGAGCTCTTAACGAGGTACCTCTCCCCTCGTTGACAATTGGGGAGAGGCCTTGCTCCCTCTGCTCAGTTGTCTTAATTGGTTTTTTTTTGCAAATTTGGAAGGAAGAGGCCTCAGAGAGAGAGGGGAGAAACAGAGTAGCAGAGAAAGAGAGAGGGGGGTGGGAAGGGGTGGGGGGGACTGCGAGGGCAGGTCTCCCCTCGCAGCTGTGGGTGGGTGCACTCCCCAGATGGCAAAAACACAAAAGTCCTTGGGGTGGTCTTCAGGTGGGGGGAGAAGATGTCTTCACCTGGGGTAGCTGGAGCCACCAGGCACTCCCAACGATCTTTAATTGGGAGTTTTAAGAAAAACAACAATCTTCAGCCTGGTAGCTCCAGCTATCCCAGGCTAGGCAATTGGGGGTGGGGGGGGTTTCAATTGTGGGGGGGGCCTAGTTGTAAGCACGGCCCCCACGCACACTACCACACACACACACACACACCCCCCGCGATGTTCCGGCCCTCAGTGGTCTTCTTTCCTCCCCCCACCGAAACAACAAAGTCTGTTTGGGGAAATGCACCCACACCCACCTGTAGAATTGTAGAGTCTCCCTCCTTCCACACTGGATGGTTGTTGTGGTTTTTTCCCCCTCTCTCCAACTCTTTGCAGAAATGATAAAGTTGTTGCAAAGTTTTCTGTTCTCCTCCTCTCCCTCTGGGTTAAAGTTGAAGGTGAAGCCCCTTCCTTCCTTCTTTTCCTGGGCTGGTCTCAGGGCTCTCCAGGCAGGAGCTCAAGTTGCTAGCAGCTCCACTCACTGCTCACAGCTCCAACTGTGCAGGACACGCCTCCACTGCTGCACAATTGGTCCCTTGTGCATGAAACTCTTTTGAGTTTATCTGTGAAAACATAAAAACATTAAACGGTGCCACCCGACCTGGGTGACACTCCAGACATTTACAAGGCCCATTTTTTTTTTCCCCCTTTTTTGTGTTTTTTTTTGTGTTTTTTCTTTTTTTTTGTTTTTTTTTTGGGCACTAAAATCACAATTTTTCCCCAGTGCCCCCTATAAAAGGGAAGGGGACACTAAAAGCACTGGCAATTAAAACAAATTAACTTTAAAACGTAAAATCAAATTAAAATTTGGTTGCCGGGCGTGATGATGCACTCCAGTCCCTCCGGTGCCCACCTCTCGCGGAAGGCCGCGAGCGTACCGGTGGACACCGCGTGCTCCATCTCCAAGGACACCCTGGACCGGATGTAAGAGCGGAAGAGAGGCAGGCAGTCAGGTTGAACGACCCCCTCGACCGCCCGCTGCCTGGACCGGCTGATGGCACCCTTGGCCGTGCCCAGGAGCAGTCCTACGAGGAGGCCTTCGGACCTACCCGCTCCCCTCCGCACAGGGTGCCCAAAGATCAGGAGAGTGGGACTGAAGTGCAGCCAGAATTTCAGGAGCAGCCCCTTCAAATAATGGAACAGGGGCTGCAACCTTGTGCACTCAATAAAAACATGGAACACGGACTCCTCCAGACCGCAGAAATTGCAGGCGGCCTGGGAGTCCGTGAACCGGCTTAAAAATTTATTGCACGGCACTGCTCCGTGCACCACCCTCCAGGCCAAGTCCCCGATGAATAGTGGGAGGACCCCTGCGTAGAGTGCCCTCCATCGGGGACCCCCGCCTCCTCCGGACGGCAAGATGGTACGCCATGGCGTGTCCGGACGGCCGGCGAGGATGGCAAAGTTGAGGGTGTGCAGGAGCAGCCCGTACAGGAAACCCCTCCGCGCGGAACTGAAAGGCACGGAGGGGATTTCCCCGAGGCGGCTCAAGTTGTGAGGCGCCGGCCCCCGAGGGAGGTTCCGGGGTTTGGCGCCGATGAGGAATTCCGTCCGGACGGGGGTCAGTTCGGACGGGATCTCCCCACGTGCTTGAGCCTCCTCGATACACCTAACGGAGTCAGGGCCCAGAGCTGTTTTTAGCGACTCGATGGCATCGGCCGCGTGGCGGACGTTGGCAGAATTTAGGCGCCGCGCCAGCGTGACTGGCGCCATCCAGCCCGCTCCTCCGCCATCGAGCAGGTCCCTGACCCTGGTCACCTCACCAGCCACCGCCCTCTCTTCCGACCGCCACATAAAGCCTCGGCCGTGGAGGTACGGATTCCCGAGCAGCGGTTCCTGCAGGACGGCCGCCACTCCAGCCGGCGGAGAGCTGCGCTTGGTGGAGACTTTGTTCCAGACCCTGATGAGTTCCCTGTAAAAGACAGGCAGCTCCCGGAGGGCGGTCCTGGCACCCCCCAAGTTCACAAACAGGAGCTGCGTGTCATAATTGAGGTCGAGCTGCTGGCGGAAGAAATACCTCGCCAGAGCACACCACCTAGGAGGGGGCTCGACGTAAAGGTATCTCTGCAGGGTCTGAAGACGGAAAGTCGCGAGCTGGGCGCTGACGCACACCAACGACTGACCGCCCTCCTCAAGCGGGAGACTCAAGACCGCGACAGAGACCCAGTGCTTCCTGTTGTTCCAGAAGAAGTCCACCAGCTTCTTCTGTATCTTGGCGACAAACGCAGGGGGAGGGGTCAAAGTGACCAGCCGGTACCACAGCATTGCGGCCACCAGCTGGTTTATGACTAGCGCTCGACCCCTGTAGGACAGCACTCGGAGCAGTCCTGTCCAGCGCCCTAGGCGAGCGGCGACCTTGGCCTCCAGCTCCTGCCAGTTCGCCGGCCAGGCTTCCTCGTCGGGGCTAAGGTAGACTCCCAGATAGAGGAGATGGGTCGTGCTCCAGGCAAAAGGCCTGAGCTCCTCCGGCAGGGAGTCCACCCGCCACTGACCCACCAGGAGTCCGGAACATTTCTCCCAGTTGATCCTGGCGGAGGACGCGGCCGAGTAAATCTCCTGGCACTCACGCATCCTCCGCAGGTCAGCGGGATCCTCTACCGCGAGGAGCACGTCATCGGCGTAAGCCGAGAGGACGACCTCCACGCCCGGCCCTTGCAGAGCCAGTCCCGTCAACCTCGTCCGCAAGAGGCGCAGGAAAGGCTCCACGCAAACGGCGTATAACTGGCCGGACATGGGGCATCCCTGGCGCACCCCTCTCCTAAAGCGAAGGGGCGCCGTCAAGGACCCGTTAACCTTAATCAGACACTCCGCGGCGGCGTACAAAAGTCGGATCCGGGCGACGAAATGCGTCCCGAACCCGAAAGCGCGCAGAGTTCCGAGCAGATAGTCGTGATCCACCCTGTCGAACGCCTTCTCTTGGTCGAGGGATAGGAAGGCGACCGACAGACCAGCCTCCTGGGAGCAATGGATGAGGTCCCGGACCAGATGGATGTTGTCGTGGATCGTCCGGCCCGGGACCGTGTATGACTGGTCGGGGTGGATCATGTGGTCCAGCACGGCACCAAGGCGAGCAGACATCGCCCTGGCGAAGATTTTGTAGTCCGTGCTGAGGAGGGAGACCGGGCGCCAGTTCTTAAGGAGGCGGAGATCGCCCTTCTTAGGCAGCAGGACGATGACTGCCCTGCGCCAAGAGAGGGGCATCTCCCCGGTCGCCAGACTTTCCCCCAGGACCCGCGCGTAGTCGCCCCCCAGGACGTCCCAGAACGCCCTGTGGAACTCCACGGTCAGCCCGTCCAGCCCCGGGGATTTTCCCCTCGAGAGCCGGGCGAGGGCACCGGTCAGCTCCGCCAGGCTTAGCGGAGCTTCCAGATTTTCGGCGCCCTCCGGGCTGACCTTCGGCAGGTCCTCCCACAAAACTCTACGCGCTTCCTCGCTGGACGGATCCGGAGAGAACAGAGCCCCGTAATATTCACGGACCCTGTTGTTGACGCCCTCCGGATCCGAGACGAGAGAGCCGTCGTCGGCCAGCAGCGTCAAGAGCTGCTTACGGACACTCTGCCTTTTTTCCAGCGAGTAGAAGAAGGGGGAGCCGCGGTCCAGATCCCGCAGGAACCGGATCCGCGACCTCACGAACGCGCCTCGGGACCCGACGAGCTGCAGGTCCTTCAGCGCGGCCTTCTTCGCTTCGTACACCGTCCGCAGGGCCGGGTCCTGGACGACTTGACCGAGACGGGCTTCCAGGTCGAGCACCTCTTTTTCTAGGCGCCCGACTCTGGCCGCCCGCCTCTTGGTCGACCCCCTCGCGTACTCTTGACAGAAGACGCGGACGTGAGCCTTGCCCACGTCCCACCATAGCCTCAAGGAGGGGAAGCCCCCCTGCTTCCTTCTCCAGTCGGACCAGAATCGACGGAACGAGTCCTGGAACCGCACGTCCTCCAGCAGCCGGTTGTTAAAGTGCCAGTACGCGGACCCCGTCCTCGCGCGGAGCGAAGCGAGCTCCGCCCACACCAGGTGGTGGTCCGAACACGGCACCGGCCGCATGGAGGCCGCCGGGACGCAGGAAACGTACGCCCGAGACACGTAAAGGCGGTCGACTCTAGACCATCCAACTCCAGGCCTCACCCAAGTAAAGGCGCTGGAGTCGGGGTGGAGATTTCGCCAGACGTCCACCAAGTCGAAGGACCCGACCAGGTCCCTCAACTTCTCCATCGCCGTCATGCACTGCGGGGCACCGGAGCGGTCCCTCGCCTCGAGGGTGCAGTTAAAATCCCCCCCGAGGACAATGCAGTCGCCGACGTCGACGGAGCCAAGAAGAGCGGACACCTCTTCAAAGAAGCGCGTTTGCTGCGGGCCGGGATGAGGGGCGTACACGTTCACGAGGTGGAGCGGCACGTCCCCCAGGCGAACCGTTACGTGCAGCAAGCGGCCTGGCACGGGCTCCTCGACCCTCAAGATCTCCGGCTGAAAATGCGGGCCCAGCAAGATGGCCACCCCACTAGAAATGGCGGTGAGGTGGCTCATGCGGACCTCTCCTTGCCATTCCAGGAGCCACGTGGCTTCGTCTCCCGGAACGGTGTGGGTTTCTTGCAGGAAGCACATCGCATATTTCCCCTCCCGCAGGAGCGAAAAATTGTCAAATCTACGGCGTGCCCCTCTGCCGCCGTTGATGTTGAGGCTGGCTATGGTTATCTTCATGGCAAAAGCATAGTGCAACCTCTACCTTAACCTATTGTGGGGGAGGGAGCGGAGTCTTTTGTTGAACTCCGCTCCCTCCGCAGCCCAGCGAGGAGTCCCTCGAGCTCGCGCAGCTCAAGGTGCTGCTCCTTTGTCAAGGGCCCGCCCGCGGCCAAGGTTTTAACGGCGGCGCGGACGGACCCCTTGATCAGCTCCGGCTCGGACCATTTTTCCAGGGCCAGTCGGGCTTGGTCGCGGCGACCCCGGCTCTGGGCCAAAAAGTCCCGGAGTTCCTTTGCAGGAACGAGGAGGGCCTCAGCGGCGGCCGCGAGTAGATCCACCGCCTCACTGGCGGTGGTCTCTAGGTCTTCACCCGCGTCCCCCACCGAGTCCCCGTCCTCCTCCGGGAGGTGGCCGCCAGCAGCCGGCCCATCGACCGCACAAGGTACGGCAAATGAACCGGCCGCTCCAACCGGCCCTGGCACTGCCCCGATCCCACCCCCAGGATCGTCGGCAGAGGAGTCCCCACTGGGCTCTTTTAAAAATGGTGCTGGGTCGGGAAATGACAGCGGAAGGGGTTCCCCCTCCGCCCCAGGAACCGGAGAACAAGGAGAGACCCGGCCATAGGAAATCCCCAGGCCCTCCAAGTGCTCCAGCTCCAAAGTAAGGGGCGAGGGTGGGTGTTCCTCCCCCTCCCCGCTGCCACCCCCCGGCCCAGCATCTACAGTGTCATAATTATTTGTTTCATTCTCTGCCGGGTCGAGCAAATCCCGGGGGAAGTTGGGTAATAGCTGGGCGGGCTCAGGTTCGGCCTTTTCGGCCTCGCCCGCCTCAGTCCCCGGGATGCCCGGCCCGGCGGCTACGCATTCCTCCGCGGTCCCCACGCCCCCCACGACAGGCAGATCTTCCACTCCATCCCCGGGAGGCAGAGGCTGGGCAGCCTCAACTGTCTCACCCTCCCCGGGGAAAGACTCCTCGCGCCTGCAGCGCAATTTGGGGGCGCTGGTGGGGGACGCGGGACACGCGGCGGGCACCGACTCCTCCGCGGAGGGATGTTGTTCCCCCTCCGCCTCATTGGGGCGGTGCCTCTTTTTGTTCCTGGGGGCGCGCGGAGTCAGGGAGACCTCCATGTCTGCCGAGGCCTCCCGCTCCGCCCCCCCCTTTTCCTTTTCTTGCCCGCGCCTGGGCCCCTCTGTGGTGGTATTCAAGGGCCCGGGCACGGGCTCGGGGCACCCCGCGCTCGCCGGTGACTGGGTTGGGCTGAGCGCGGTGGTCAGACTTTCCGGCGCACCGAGGGGACCCGCCTCGAGATGTTTCGCCTTCTTCCGCGCCTTCTTTCCGGTCGAACGCTCTCCCTCCCCCCCGCCGGAGGCCCTGAAAACAAAGGCCTCCGACGATGCCCGCGCACCCATGGCTCCCGGCACGCGGACGCAACTAGGGGGAGGGGTGGCGGCGGTGCCAGCCTTGGCCGCCTTCGGTGGTTTGGCGGCCTTGGAGGCGGGGCAGTTCTTACGAACATGCCCCACCTCCCTACAGGCATGGCACCGCACGCCGTCCGACGTCCAGAAGACGCGGTAGGCAGTCCCCTCGTGCACCACATTAAAGCTCCCCTCCGTCGTCTCCTCCCGCGCCAGCCGGACAAAGAGCTGGCGGCGGAAGGAGAACACGTGGCGCAGGCTGTTCTCCCTGAGGCCGAGCGGTATGGGGTTGATCCCCGACCTTACCTCCCCCAGTTGGTGTAGGTGAGGGAGGAGGAGCTCAGCGGGAACAAAGGGCGGGACGTTTGAAATGATGACCCTCTGCGCGGTGGCCTCGAGAGGGTCCACCGGCAGGAACGTCCCGCCCACCGTGAGCCCCTTTTCAAGGGCCAGGGACACCGCCCGCTCCGACCCCAGGAAGAACACGGCCTTCCCAGACATCTTGGAGGCTGCGACAATGGCCGAGGGGCCGACTACCCCAGCCATCGCCCGCACGCACTCTTCGATGCTCATTGTGGGGTGAGTGTAGCTCTTGACCCCGTGTTTTTTTGTTATTAGTCTGAAAGGTGGCAGGGCAGCGGCTGGCGCAGGAGGTGCCGTGGATGTGGACACCGCCTGCGCATACGACCTTGCTGGCCCTGCCACCGGCGTGGATGGGGTCGCCATCACGGGGTCCCTTTAAGGGCTACACCCACCCCAAAGTCACAGGCCTTAATGGTCTTTATTAGGCCTCTTGTAGATTGACTGAGCAGAGGAGCCCTTAATGAGGTACCTCTCCCCTAGTTGGCAATTGGGGAGGGGCCTTGCTCCCTCTGCTCAGTTGTCTTAATTGGTTTTGTTTTTTTGTTTTTTTTGTAAATTTGGAAGGAAGAGGCCTCAGAGAGAGAGGGGAGAAACAGAGTAACAGAGAAAGAGAGAGGGGGGGTGGGAAGGGGTGGGAAGGGGGGGGACTGCGAGGGCAGGTCTCCCCTCGCAGCTGTGGGTGGGTGCACTCCCCAGATGGCAAAACACAAAAGTCTTTGGGGTGGTCTTCAGGTGGGGGGAGAAGATGTCTTCACCTGGGGTAGCTGGAGCCACCAGGCACTCCTAACGATCTTTAATTGGGTGATTAATGAAAATCTTCAGCCTGGTAACTCCAGCTATCCCAGGCTAGGCAAATGTGGGGGGTGGGGGGGGTTCCAGTTGTGGGGGGGGCCTAGTTGTAAGCAAGGCCCCCACGCACACTTCCACACACACACACACCCCCCGCGATGTTCCGGCCCTCAGTGGTCTTCTTTCCTCCCCCCACCGAAACAACAAAGTCTTTTTGGGGAAATGCACCCACACCCACCTGTAGAATGTTGAGTCTCCCTCCTTCCACACTGGATGGTTGTTGTGGTTTTTCCCCCTCTCTCCAACTCTTTGCAGAAATGATAAAGTTGTTGCAAAGTTTTCTGTTCTCCTCCTCTCCCTCTGGGTTAAAGTTGAAGGTGAAGCCCCTTCCTTCCTTCTTTTCCTGGGCTGGTCTCAGGGCTCTCCAGGCAGGAGCTCAAGTTGCTAGCAGCTCCACTCACTGCTCACAGCTCCAACTGTGCAGGACACGCCTCCACTGCTGCACAATTGGTCCCTTGTGCATGAAACTCTTTTAGAGTCTACCTGCGAAAACATAAACATTAAACTGTGCCACCCGACCTGGGTGACACTCCAGACATTTACAAGGCCCATTTTTTTTTTCACCCCTTTTTTGTGTTTTTTTTTTTGTTTTTTCTTTTTTTTTTTTTTTTTTTTTTTTTTTTTTTTTTTTTTGGGCACTAAAATCACAATTTTTCCCCAGTGCCCCCTATAAAAGGGAAGGGGACACTAAAAGCACCGGCAATTAAAACAAATTAACTTTAAAACGTAAAATCAAATTAAAATTTGGTTGCCGGGCGTGATGATGCACTCCAGTCCCTCCGGTGCCCACCTCTCGCGGAAGGCCGCGAGCGTACCGGTGGACACCGCGTGCTCCATCTCCAAGGACACCCTGGACCGGATGTAAGAGCGGAAGAGAGGCAGGCAGTCAGGTTGAACGACCCCCTCGACCGCCCGCTGCCTGGACCGGCTGATGGCACCCTTGGCCGTGCCCAGGAGCAGTCCTACGAGGAGGCCTTCGGACCTACCCGCTCCCCTCCGCACAGGGTGCCCAAAGATCAGGAGAGTGGGACTGAAGTGCAGCCAGAATTTCAGGAGCAGCCCCTTCAAATAATGGAACAGGGGCTGCAACCTTGTGCACTCAATAAAAACATGGAACACGGACTCCTCCAGACCGCAGAAATTGCAGGCGGCCTGGGAGTCCGTGAACCGGCTTAAAAATTTGTTGCACGGCACTGCTCCGTGCACCACCCTCCAGGCCAAGTCCCCGATGAATAGTGGGAGGACCCCTGCGTAGAGTGCCCTCCATCGGGGACCCCCGCCTCCTCCGGACGGCAAGATGGTGCGCCATGGCGTGTCCGGACGGCCGGCGAGGATGGCAAAGTTGAGGGTGTGCAGGAGCAGCCCGTACAGGAAACCCCTCCGCGCGGAACTGAAAGGCACGGAGGGGATTTCCCCGAGGCGGCTCAAGTTGTGAGGCGCCGGCCCCCGAGGGAGGTTCCGGGGTTTGGCGCCGATGAGGAATTCCGTCCGGACGGGGGTCAGTTCGGACGGGATCTCCCCACGTGCTTGAGCCTCCTCGATACACCTAACGGAGTCAGGGCCCAGAGCTGTTTTTAGCGACTCGATGGCATCGGCCGCGCGGCGGACGTTGGCAGAATTTAGGCGCCGCGCCAGCGTGACTGGCGCCATCCAGCCCGCTCCTCCGCCATCGAGCAGGTCCCTGACCCTGGTCACCTCACCAGCCACAGCCCTCTCTTCCGACCGCCACATGAAGCCTCGGCCGTGGAGGTACGGATTCCCGAGCAGCGGCTCCTGCAGGACGGCCGCCACTCCAGCCGGCGGAGAGCTGCGCTTGGTGGAGACTTTGTTCCAGACCCTGATGAGTTCCCTGTAAAAGACAGGCAGCTCCCGGAGGGCGGTCCTGGCACCCCCCAAGTTCACAAACAGGAGCTGCGTGTCATAATTGAGGTCGAGCTGCTGGCGGAAGAAATACCTCGCCAGAGCACACCACCTAGGAGGGGGCTCGACGTAAAGGTATCTCTGCAGGGTCTGAAGACGGAAAGTCGCGAGCTGGGCGCTGACGCACACCAACGACTGACCGCCCTCCTCAAGCGGGAGACTCAAGACCGCGACAGAGACCCAGTGCTTCCTGTTGTTCCAGAAGAAGTCCACCAGCTTCTTCTGTATCTTGGCGACAAACGCAGGGGGAGGGGTCAAAGTGACCAGCCGGTACCACAGCATTGCGGCCACCAGCTGGTTTATGACTAGCGCTCGACCCCTGTAGGACAGCACTCGGAGCAGTCCTGTCCAGCGCCCTAGGCGAGCGGCGACCTTGGCCTCCAGCTCCTGCCAGTTCGCCGGCCAGGCTTCCTCGTCGGGGCTAAGGTAGACTCCCAGATAGAGGAGATGGGTCGTGCTCCAGGCAAAAGGCCTGAGCTCCTCCGGCAGGGAGTCCACCCGCCACTGACCCACCAGGAGTCCGGAACATTTCTCCCAGTTGATCCTGGCGGAGGACGCGGCCGAGTAAATCTCCTGGCACTCACGCATCCTCCGCAGGTCAGCGGGATCCTCTACCGCGAGGAGCACGTCATCGGCGTAAGCCGAGAGGACGACCTCCACGCCCGGCCCTTGCAGAGCCAGTCCCGTCAACCTCGTCCGCAAGAGGCGCAGGAAAGGCTCCACGCAAACGGCGTATAACTGGCCGGACATGGGGCATCCCTGGCGCACCCCTCTCCTAAAGCGAAGGGGCGCCGTCAAGGACCCGTTAACCTTAATCAGACACTCCGCGGCGGCGTACAAAAGTCGGATCCGGGCGACGAAATGCGTCCCGAACCCGAAAGCGCGCAGAGTTCCGAGCAGATAGTCGTGATCCACCCTGTCGAACGCCTTCTCTTGGTCGAGGGATAGGAAGGCGACCGACAGACCAGCCTCCTGGGAACAATGGATGAGGTCCCGGACCAGATGGATGTTGTCGTGGATTGTCCGGCCCGGGACCGTGTATGACTGGTCGGGGTGGATCATGTGGTCCAGCACGGCACCAAGGCGAGCAGACATCGCCCTGGCGAAGATTTTGTAGTCCGTGCTGAGGAGGGAGACCGGGCGCCAGTTCTTAAGGAGGCGGAGATCGCCCTTCTTAGGCAGCAGGACGATGACTGCCCTGCGCCAAGAGAGGGGCATCTCCCCGGTCGCCAGACTTTCCCCCAGGACCCGCGCGTAGTCGCTCCCCAGGACGTCCCAGAACGCCCTGTGGAACTCCACGGTCAGCCCGTCCAGCCCCGGGGATTTTCCCCTCGAGAGCCGGGCGAGGGCACCGGTCAGCTCCGCCAGGCTTAGCGGAGCTTCCAGATTTTCGGCGCCCTCCGGGCTGACCTTCGGCAGGTCCTCCCACAAAACTCTACGCGCTTCCTCGCTGGACGGATCCGGAGAGAACAGAGCCCCGTAATATTCACGGACCCTGTTGTTGACGCCCTCCGGATCCGAGACGAGAGAGCCGTCGTCGGCCAGCAGCGTCAAGAGCTGCTTACGGACACTCTGCCTTTTTTCCAGCGAGTAGAAGAAGGGGGAGCCGCGGTCCAGATCCCGCAGGAACCGGATCCGCGACCTCACGAACGCGCCTCGGGACCCGACGAGCTGCAGGTCCTTCAGCGCGGCCTTCTTCGCTTCGTACACCGTCCGCAGGGCCGGGTCCTGGACGACTTGACCGAGACGGGCTTCCAGGTCGAGCACCTCTTTTTCTAGGCGCCCGACTCTGGCCGCCCGCCTCTTGGTCGACCCCCTCGCGTACTCTTGACAGAAGACGCGGACGTGAGCCTTGCCCACGTCCCACCATAGCCTCAAGGAGGGGAAGCCCCCCTGCTTCCTTCTCCAGTCGGACCAGAATCGACGGAACGAGTCCTGGAACCGCACGTCCTCCAGCAGCCGGTTGTTAAAGTGCCAGTACGCGGACCCCGTCCTCGCGCGGAGCGAAGCGAGCTCCGCCCACACCAGGTGGTGGTCCGAACACGGCACCGGCCGCATGGAGGCCGCCGGGACGCAGGAAACGTACGCCCGAGACACGTAAAGGCGGTCGACTCTAGACCATCCAACTCCAGGCCTCACCCAAGTAAAGGCGCTGGAGTCGGGGTGGAGATTTCGCCAGACGTCCACCAAGTCGAAGGACCCGACCAGGTCCCTCAACTTCTCCATCGCCGTCATGCACTGCGGGGCACCGGAGCGGTCCCTCGCCTCGAGGGTGCAGTTAAAATCCCCCCCGAGGACAATGCAGTCGCCGACGTCGACGGAGCCAAGAAGAGCGGACACCTCTTCAAAGAAGCGCGTTTGCTGCGGGCCGGGATGAGGGGCGTACACGTTCACGAGATGGAGCGGCACGTCCCCCAGGCGAACCGTTACGTGCAGCAAGCGGCCTGGCACGGGCTCCTCGACCCCCAAGATCTCCGGCTGAAAATGCGGGCCCAGCAAGATGGCCACCCCACTAGAAATGGCGGTGAGGTGGCTCATGCGGACCTCTCCTTGCCATTCCAGGAGCCACGTGGCTTCGTCTCCCGGAACGGTGTGGGTTTCTTGCAGGAAGCACACCGCATATTTCCCCTCCCGCAGGAGCGAAAAATTGTCAAATCTACGGCGTGCCCCTCTGCCGCCGTTGATGTTGAGGCTGGCTATGGTTATCTTCATGGCAAAAGCATAGTGCAACCTCTACCTTAACCTATTGTGGGGGAGGGAGCGGAGTCTTTTGTTGAACTCCGCTCCCTCCGCAGCCCAGCGAGGAGTCCCTCGAGCTCGCGCAGCTCAAGGTGCTGCTCCTTTGTCAAGGGCCCGCCCGCGGCCAAGGTTTTAACGGCGGCGCGGACAGACCCCTTGATCAGCTCCGGCTCGGACCATTTTTCCAGGGCCAGTCGGGCTTGGTCGCGGCGACCCCGGCTCTGGGCCAAAAAGTCCCGGAGTTCCTTTGCAGGAACGAGGAGGGCCTCAGCGGCGGCCGCGAGCAGATCCACCGCCTCACTGGCGGTGGTCTCTAGGTCTTCACCCGCGTCCCCCACCGAGTCCCCGTCCTCCTCCGGGAGGTGGCCGCCAGCAGCCGGCCCATCGACCGCACAAGGTACGGCAAATGAACCGGCCGCTCCAACCGGCCCTGGCACTGCCCCGATCCCACCCCCAGGATCGTCGGCAGAGGAGTCCCCACTGGGCTCTTTTAAAAATGGTGCTGGGTCGGGAAATGACAGCGGAAGGGGTTCCCCCTCCGCCCCAGGAACCGGAGAACAAGGAGAGACCCGGCCATAGGAAATCCCCAGGCCCCCCAAGTGCTCCAGCTCCAAAGTAAGGGGCGAGGGTGGGTGTTCCTCCCCCTCCCCGCTGCCACCCCCCGGCCCAGCATCTACAGTTTCATTAAAAACAGTAAATTGTGTTTCTGCCGGGTCGAGCGTCTCCCGGGGGAAGTTGGGTATTGGCTGGGCGGGCTCAGGTTCGGCCTTTTCGGCCTCGCCCGCCTCAGTCCCCGGGACGCCCGGCCCGGCGGCTACGCATTCCTCCGCGGTCCCCACGCCCCCCACGACAGGCAGATCTTCCACTCCATCCCCAGGAGGCAGCGGCTGGGCAGCCTCGACTACCTCACCCTCCCCGGGGACAGACTCTTCGCGCCTGCAGCGCAATTTGGGAGCGCTGGTGGGGGACGCGGGACACGCGGCGGGCACCGACTCCTCCGCGGAGGGATGTTGTTCCCCCTCCGCGTCATTGGGACGGTGCCTCTTTTTGTTCCTGGGGGCGCGCGGAGTCAGGGAGACCTCCATGTCTGCCGAGGCCTCCCGCTCCGCCCCCCCCTTTTCCTTTTCTTGCCCGCGCCCGGGCCCCTCTGTGGTGTTGTTCAAGGGCTCGGGCACGGGCTCGGGGCACCCCGCGCTCGCCGGTGACGGGGTTGGGCTGAGCGCGGTGGTCAAATTATCCGGCGCACTGAGGGGACCCGCCTCTTGATGTTTTGTCTTCTTCCGCGCCTTCTTTCCGGTCGGACGCTCTCCCTCCCCCCCGCCGGAGGCCCTGAAAACAAAGGCCTCCGACGATGCCCGCGCACCCATGGCTCCCGGCACGCGGACGCAACTAGGGGGAGGGGTGGCGGCGGCGCCAGCCTTGGCCGCCTTCGGTGGTTTGGTGGCCTTGGAGGCGGGGCAGTTCTTGCGAACGTGCCCCACCTCCCTGCAGGCATGGCACCGCACGCCGTCCGACGTCCAGAAGACGCGGTAGGCAGTCCCCTCGTGCACCACATTAAAATTACCCTCCGTCGTGTCCTCCCGCGCCAGCCGGACAAAGAGCTGGCGGCGGAAGGAGAACACGTGGCGCAGGCTGTTCTCCCTGAGGCCGAGCGGTATGGGGTTGATCCCTGACCTTACCTCCCCCAGTTGGTGTAGGTGAGGGAGGAGGAGCTCAGCGGGAACAAAGGGCGGGACGTTTGAAATGATGACCCTCTGCGCGGTGGCCTCGAGAGGGTCCACCGGCAGGAACGTCCCGCCCACCGTGAGCCCCTTTTCAAGGGCCAGGGACACCGCCCGCTCCGACCCCAGGAAGAACACGGCCTTCCCAGACATCTTGGAGGCTGCGACAATGGCCGAGGGGCCGACTACCCCAGCCATCGCCCGCACGCACTCCTCAATGCTCATTGTGGGGTGAGTGTAGCTCTTGACCCCGTGTTTCCTGGTTATAAATCTGAACGGTGGCAGGGCAGCGGGTGGCGCAGGAGGTGCCGTGGATGTGGACACCGCCTGCGCATACGTCCTTGCTGGCCCTGCCACCGGCGTGGATGGGGTCGCCATCACGGGGTCCCTTTAAGGGCTACACCCACCCCAAAGTCACAGGCCTTAATGGTCTTTTAATGGCCTCGTATATTAACTGAGCAGAGGAGCCCTTAACGAGGCACCTCTCCCCTCGTTGACAATTGGGGAGAGGCCTTGCTCCCTCTGCTCAGTTGTCTTAATTGGTTTTTTTTTTGCAAATTTGGAAGGAAGAGGCCTCAGAGAGAGAGGGGAGAAACAGAGTAGCAGAGAAAGAGAGAGGGGGGTGGGAAGGGGGGGGGGACTGCGAGGGCAGGTCTCCCCTCGCAGCTGTGGGTGGGTGCACTCCCCAGATGGCAAAACACAAAAGTCTTTGGGGTGGTCTTCAGGTGGGGGGAGAAGATGTCTTCACCTGGGGTAGCTGGAGCCACCAGGCACTCCCAACGATCTTTAATTGGGTGATTGATGACAATCTTCAGCCTGGTAGCTCCAGCTATCCCAGGCTAGGCAAATGTGGGGGGTGGGGGGGGTTCCAGTTGTGGGGGGGGCCTAGTTGTAAGCAAGGCCCCCACGCACACTTCCACACACACACACACACACCCCCCGCGATGTTCCGGCCCTCAGTGGTCTTCTTTCCTCCCCCCACCGAAACAACAAAGTCTTTTTGGGGAAATGCACCCACACCCACCTGTAGAATGTTGAGTCTCCCTCCTTCCACACTGGATGGTTGTTGTGGTTTTTCCCCCTCTCTCCAACTCTTTGCAGAAATGATAAAGTTGTTGCAAAGTTTTCTGTTCTCCTCCTCTCCCTCTGGGTTAAAGTTGAAGGTGAAGCCCCTTCCTTCCTTCTTTTCCTGGGCTGGTCTCAGGGCTCTCCAGGCAGGAGCTCAAGTTGCTAGCAGCTCCACTCACTGCTCACAGCTCCAACTGTGCAGGACACGCCTCCACTGCTGCACAATTGGTCCCTTGTGCATGAAACTCTTTTGAGTTCACCTGTGAAAACATAAAAAACAATAAACGATGCCACCCGACCTGGGTGACACTCCAGACATTATCAAGGCCCTTTTTTTTCCCCCCTTTTTTTTTGGTTTTTTTTTTGTGTTTTTCTTTTTTTTTTTGGTTTTTTTTTTTGGGCACTAAAATCACAATTTTCCCCAGTGCCCCCTATAAAAGGGAAGGGGGACACTAAAAGCACCGGCAATTAAATCAAATTAAACTTAAAAAACGTAAAATCAAATTAAAATTTGGTTGCCGGGCGTGATGATGCACTCCAGTCCCTCCGGTGCCCACCTCTCGCGGAAGGCCGCGAGCGTACCGGTGGACACCGCGTGCTCCATCTCCAAGGACACCCTGGATCGGATGTAAGAGCGGAAGAGGGGCAGGCAGTCAGGTTGAACGACCCCCTCGACCGCCCGCTGCCTGGACCGGCTGATGGCACCCTTGGCCGTGCCCAGGAGCAGTCCTACGAGGAGGCCCTCGGACCTACCCGCTCCCCTCCGCACAGGGTGCCCAAAGATCAGGAGAGTGGGACTGAAGTGCAGCCAGAATTTCAGGAGCAGCCCCTTCAAATAGTGGAACAGGGGCTGCAACCTTGTGCATTCAATAAAAACATGGAACACGGACTCCTCCAGACCGCAGAAATTGCAGGCGGCCTGGGAGTCCGTGAACCGGCTTAAAAATTTGTTGCACGGCACTGCTCCGTGCACCACCCTCCAGGCCAAGTCCCCGATGAATAGTGGGAGGACCCCTGCGTAGAGTGCCCTCCATCGGGGACCCCCGCCTCCTCCGGACGGCAAGATGGTACGCCATGGCGTGTCCGGACGGCCGGCGAGGATGGCAAAGTTGAGGGTGTGCAGGAGCAGCCCGTACAGGAAACCCCTCCGCGCGGAACTGAAAGGCACGGAGGGGATTTCCCCGAGGCGGCTCAAGTTGTGAGGCGCCGGCCCCCGAGGGAGGTTCCGGGGTTTGGCGCCGATGAGGAATTCCGTCCGGACGGGGGTCAGTTCGGACGGGATCTCCCCACGTGCTTGAGCCTCCTCGATACACCTAACGGAGTCAGGGCCCAGAGCTGTTTTTAGCGACTCGATGGCATCGGCCGCGCGGCGGACGTTGGCAGAATTTAGGCGCCGCGCCAGCGTGACTGGCGCCATCCAGCCCGCTCCTCCGCCATCGAGCAGGTCCCTGACCCTGGTCACCTCACCAGCCACAGCCCTCTCTTCCGACCGCCACATGAAGCCTCGGCCGTGGAGGTACGGATTCCCGAGCAGCGGTTCCTGCAGGACGGCCGCCACTCCAGCCGGCGGAGAGCTGCGCTTGGTGGAGACTTTGTTCCAGACCCTGATGAGTTCCCTGTAAAAGACAGGCAGCTCCCGGAGGGCGGTCCTGGCACCCCCCAAGTTCACAAACAGGAGCTGCGTGTCATAATTGAGGTCGAGCTGCTGGCGGAAGAAATACCTCGCCAGAGCACACCACCTAGGAGGGGGCTCGACGTAAAGGTATCTCTGCAGGGTCTGAAGACGGAAAGTCGCGAGCTGGGCGCTGACGCACACCAACGACTGACCGCCCTCCTCAAGCGGGAGACTCAAGACCGCGACAGAGACCCAGTGCTTCCTGTTGTTCCAGAAGAAGTCCACCAGCTTCTTCTGTATCTTGGCGACAAACGCAGGGGGAGGGGTCAAAGTGACCAGCCGGTACCACAGCATTGCGGCCACCAGCTGGTTTATGACTAGCGCTCGACCCCTGTAGGACAGCACTCGGAGCAGTCCTGTCCAGCGCCCTAGGCGAGCGGCGACCTTGGCCTCCAGCTCCTGCCAGTTCGCCGGCCAGGCTTCCTCGTCGGGGCTAAGGTAGACTCCCAGATAGAGGAGATGGGTCGTGCTCCAGGCAAAAGGCCTGAGCTCCTCCGGCAGGGAGTCCACCCGCCACTGACCCACCAGGAGTCCGGAACATTTCTCCCAGTTGATCCTGGCGGAGGACGCGGCCGAGTAAATCTCCTGGCACTCACGCATCCTCCGCAGGTCAGCGGGATCCTCTACCGCGAGGAGCACGTCATCGGCGTAAGCCGAGAGGACGACCTCCACGCCCGGCCCTTGCAGAGCCAGTCCCGTCAACCTCGTCCGCAAGAGGCGCAGGAAAGGCTCCACGCAAACGGCGTATAACTGGCCGGACATGGGGCATCCCTGGCGCACCCCTCTCCTAAAGCGAAGGGGCGCCGTCAAGGACCCGTTAACCTTAATCAGACACTCCGCGGCGGCGTACAAAAGTCGGATCCGGGCGACGAAATGCGTCCCGAACCCGAAAGCGCGCAGAGTTCCGAGCAGATAGTCGTGATCCACCCTGTCGAACGCCTTCTCTTGGTCGAGGGATAGGAAGGCGACCGACAGACCAGCCTCCTGGGAACAATGGATGAGGTCCCGGACCAGATGGATGTTATCGTGGATTGTCCGGCCCGGGACCGTGTATGACTGGTCGGGGTGGATCATGTGGTCCAGCACGGCACCAAGGCGAGCAGACATCGCCCTGGCGAAGATTTTGTAGTCCGTGCTGAGGAGGGAGACCGGGCGCCAGTTCTTAAGGAGGCGGAGATCGCCCTTCTTAGGCAGCAGGACGATGACTGCCCTGCGCCAAGAGAGGGGCATCTCCCCGGTCGCCAGACTTTCCCCCAGGACCCGCGCGTAGTCGCTCCCCAGGACGTCCCAGAACGCCCTGTGGAACTCCACGGTCAGCCCGTCCAGCCCCGGGGATTTTCCCCTCGAGAGCCGGGCGAGGGCACCGGTCAGCTCCGCCAGGCTTAGCGGAGCTTCCAGATTTTCGGCGCCCTCCGGGCCGACCTTCGGCAGGTCCTCCCACAAAACTCTACGCGCTTCCTCGCTGGACGGATCCGGAGAGAACAGAGCCCCGTAATATTCACGGACCCTGTTGTTGACGCCCTCCGGATCCGAGACGAGAGAGCCGTCGTCGGCCAGCAGCGTCAAGAGCTGCTTACGGACACTCTGCCTTTTTTCCAGCGAGTAGAAGAAGGGGGAGCCGCGGTCCAGATCCCGCAGGAACCGGATCCGCGACCTCACGAACGCGCCTCGGGACCCGACGAGCTGCAGGTCCTTCAGCGCGGCCTTCTTCGCTTCGTACACCGTCCGCAGGGCCGGGTCCTGGACGACTTGACCGAGACGGGCTTCCAGGTCGAGCACCTCTTTTTCTAGGCGCCCGACTCTGGCCGCCCGCCTCTTGGTCGACCC
The DNA here is from genome assembly GCF_044704955.1 of Pristiophorus japonicus. NCBI lineage: Eukaryota > Metazoa > Chordata > Chondrichthyes > Pristiophoridae > Pristiophorus > Pristiophorus japonicus. Next base: position 44,247,439 of record NC_091979.1, read on the forward strand.
CCTCGCGTACTCTTGACAGAAGACGCGGACGTGAGCCTTGCCCACGTCCCACCATAGCCTCAAGGAGGGGAAGCCCCCCTGCTTCCTTCTCCAGTCGGACCAGAATCGACGGAACGAGTCCTGGAACCGCACGTCCTCCAGCAGCCGGTTGTTAAAGTGCCAGTACGCGGACCCCGTCCTCGCGCGGAGCGAAGCGAGCTCCGCCCACACCAGGTGGTGGTCCGAACACGGCACCGGCCGCATGGAGGCCGCCGGGACGCAGGAAACGTACGCCCGAGACACGTAAAGGCGGTCGACTCTAGACCATCCAACTCCAGGCCTCACCCAAGTAAAGGCGCTGGAGTCGGGGTGGAGATTTCGCCAGACGTCCACCAAGTCGAAGGACCCGACCAGGTCCCTCAACTTCTCCATCGCCGTCATGCACTGCGGGGCACCGGAGCGGTCCCTCGCCTCGAGGGTGCAGTTAAAATCCCCCCCGAGGACAATGCAGTCGCCGACGTCGACGGAGCCAAGAAGAGCGGACACCTCTTCAAAGAAGCGCGTTTGCTGCGGGCCGGGATGAGGGGCGTACACGTTCACGAGATGGAGCGGCACGTCCCCCAGGCGAACCGTTACGTGCAGCAAGCGGCCTGGCACGGGCTCCTCGACCCCCAAGATCTCCGGCTGAAAATGCGGGCCCAGCAAGATGGCCACCCCACTAGAAATGGCGGTGAGGTGGCTCATGCGGACCTCTCCTTGCCATTCCAGGAGCCACGTGGCTTCGTCTCCCGGAACGGTGTGGGTTTCTTGCAGGAAGCACACCGCATATTTCCCCTCCCGCAGGAGCGAAAAATTGTCAAATCTACGGCGTGCCCCTCTGCCGCCGTTGATGTTGAGGCTGGCTATGGTTATCTTCATGACAAAAGCATAGTGCAACCTCTACCTTAACCTATTGTGGGGGAGGGAGCGGAGTCTTTTGTTGAACTCCGCTCCCTCCGCAGCCCAGCGAGGAGTCCCTCGAGCTCGCGCAGCTCAAGGTGCTGCTCCTTTGTCAAGGGCCCGCCCGCGGCCAAGGTTTTAACGGCGGCGCGGACGGACCCCTTGATCAGCTCCGGCTCGGACCATTTATCCAGGGCCAGTCGGGCTTGGTCGCGGCGACCCCGGCTCTGGGCCAAAAAGTCCCGGAGTTCCTTTGCAGGAACGAGGAGGGCCTCAGCGGCGGCCGCGAGCAGATCCACCGCCTCCCTGGCGGTGGTCTCTAGGTCTTCACCCGCGTCCCCCACCGAGTCCCCGTCCTCCTCCGGGAGGTGGCCGCCAGCAGCCGGCCCATCGACCGCACAAGGTACGGCAAATGAACCGGCCGCTCCAACCGGCCCTGGCACTGCCCCGATCCCACCCCCAGGATCGTCGGCAGAGGAGTCCCCACTGGGCTCTTTTAAAAATGGTGCTGGGTCGGGAAATGACAGCGGAAGGGGTTCCCCCTCCGCCCCAGGAACCGGAGAACAAGGAGAGACCCGGCCATAGGAAATCCCCAGGCCCTCCAAGTGCTCCAGCTCCAAAGTAAGGGGCGAGGGTGGGTGTTCCTCCCCCTCCCCGCTGCCACCCCCCGGCCCAGCATCTACAGTTTCATTAAAATCAATATCTTTTGTTTCTGCCGGGTCGAGCAACTCCCGGGGGAAGTTGGGTAATAGCTGGGCGGGCTCAGGTTCGGCCTTTTCGGCCTCGCCCGCCTCAGTCCCCGGGACGCCCGGCCCGGCGGCTACGCATTCCTCCGCGGTCCCCACGCCCCCCACGACAGGCAGATCTTCCACTCCATCCCCGGGAGGCAGAGGCTGGGCAGCCTCAACTGTCTCACCCTCCCCGGGGAAAGACTCCTCGCGCCTGCAGCGCAATTTGGGGGCGCTGGTGGGGGACGCGGGACACGCGGCGGGCACCGACTCCTCCGCGGAGGGATGTTGTTCCCCCTCCGCCTCATTGGGGCGGTGCCTCTTTTTGTTCCTGGGGGCGCGCGGAGTCAGGGAGACCTCCATGTCTGCCGAGGCCTCCCGCTCCGCCCCCCCCTTTTCCTTTTCTTGCCCGCGCCTGGGCCCCTCTGTGGTGGTATTCAAGGGCCCGGGCACGGGCTCGGGGCACCCCGCGCTCGCCGGTGACTGGGTTGGGCTGAGCGCGGTGGTCAGACTTTCCGGCGCACCGAGGGGACCCGCCTCTAGATGTTTCTCCTTCTTCCGCGCCTTCTTTCCGCTCGGACGCTCTCCCTCCCCCCCGCCGGAGGCCCTGAAAACAAAGGCCTCCGACGATGCCCGCGCACCCATGGCTCCCGGCACGCGGACGCAACTAGGGGGAGGGGTGGCGGCAGCGCCAGCCTTGGCCGCCTTCGGTGGTTTGGCGGCCTTGGAGGCGGGGCAGTTCTTACGAACATGCCCCACCTCCCTGCAGGCATGGCACCGCACGCCGTCCGACGTCCAGAAGACGCGGTAGGCAGTCCCCTCGTGCACCACATTAAAGTGCCCTTCTGTCACGTCCTCCCGCGCCAGCCGGACAAAGAGCTGGCGGCGGAAGGAGAACACGTGGCGCAGGCTGTTCTCCCTGAGGCCGAGCGGTATGGGGTTGATCCCTGACCTTACCTCCCCCAGTTGTTGTAGGTGAGGGAGGAGGAGCTCAGCGGGAACAAAGGGCGGGACGTTCGACACGATGACCCTCTGCGCGGTGGCCTCGAGAGGATCCACCGGCAGGAACGTCCCGCCCACCGTGAGCCCCTTTTCGAGGGCCAGGGACACCGCCCGCTCCGACCCCAGGAAGAAAACAGCCTTCCCAGACATCTTGGAGGCTGCGACAATGGCCGAGGGGCCGACTACCCCAGCCATCGCCCGCACGCACTCCTCAATGCTCATTGTGGGGTGAGTGTAGCTCTTGACCCCGTGTTTTCTAGTAATTAATCTAAATGGTGGCAGGGCAGCGGGTGGCGCAGGAGGTGCTGTGGAAGCGGTTGCCACCTGCGCATACGTCCTTGCTGGCCCTGCCACCGGCGTGGATGGGGTCGCCATCACGGGGTCCCTTTAAGGGCTACACCCACCCCAAAGTCACAGGCCTTAATGGTCTTTAATGGCCTCTTATGTTCACTGAGCAGAGGAGCCCTTAACGAGGCACCTCTCCCCTCGTTGACAATTGGGGAGAGGCCTTGCTCCCTCTGCTCAGTTGTCTTAATTGGTTTTTTTTTTTAAAATTTGGAAGGAAAGGGTTCTCAGAGAGAGAGGGGAGAAACAGAGTAGCAGAGAAAAGAGAGAGGGGGGTGGGAAGGGGGGGGGGCTGCGAGGGCAGGTCTCTCCTCGCAGCTGTGGGTGGGTGCACTCCCCAGATGGCAAAACACAAAAGTCTTTGAGGTGGTCTTCAGGTGGGGGGAGAAGATGTCTTCACCTGGGGTAGCTGGAGCCACCAGGCACTCCTAACGATCTTTAATTGGGTAATTAATAACAATCTTCAGCCTGGTAGCTCCAGCTATCCCAGGCTAGGCAAATGTGGGGGGGGGTGGGGGGGGTTCCAATTGTGGGGGGGGGCCCAGTTGTAAGCACAGCCCCCACGCGCACTACCACACACACACACACCCCCCGCGATGTTCCGGCCCTCAGTGGTCTTCTTTCCTCCCCCCACCGAAACAACAAAGTCTGTTTGGGGAAATGCACCCACACCCACCTGTAGAGATAGTAGAGTCTCCCTCCTTCCACACTGGTTGGTTGTTGTGGTTTTTCCCCCTCTCTCCAACTCTTTGCAGAATGGTAAAGTTGTTTCAAAGTTTTCTGCTTCCTCCTCCTCTCCCTCTGGATAAAAGTTGTGTTGAAGCCCCTTCCTTCCTTCTCCTCCTGGGCTGGTCTCAGGGCTCTCCAGGCAGGAGCTCAAGTTGCTAGCAGCTCCACTCACTGCTCACAGCTCCAACTGTGCAGGACACGCCTCCACTGCTGCACAATTGGTCCCTTGTGCATGAAACTCTTTTGAGTTTACCTGCGAAAACATAAACATTAAAGAGTGCCACCCGACCTGGGTGACACTCCAGACATTTACAAGGCCCTTTTTTTCCCCTTTTTTTTTGTTTTTTTTTTTGTGTTTTTCTTTTTTTGGTTTTTTTTTGGGCACTAAAATCACAATTTTTCCCCAGTGCCCCCTATAAAAGGGAAGGGGACACTAAAAGCACCGGCAATTAAAACAAATTAACTTTAAAAGGTAAAATCAAATTAAAATTTGGTTGCCGGGCGTGATGATGCACTCCAGTCCCTCCGGTGCCCACCTCTCGCGGAAGGCCGCGAGCGTACCGGTGGACACCGCGTGCTCCATCTCCAAGGACACCCTGGACCGGATGTAAGAGCGGAAGAGAGGCAGGCAGTCAGGTTGAACGACCCCCTCGACCGCCCGCTGCCTGGACCGGCTGATGGCACCCTTGGCCGTGCCCAGGAGCAGTCCTACGAGGAGGCCTTCGGACCTACCCGCTCCCCTCCGCACAGGGTGCCCAAAGATCAGGAGAGTGGGACTGAAGTGCAGCCAGAATTTCAGGAGCAGCCCCTTCAAATAATGGAACAGGGGCTGCAACCTTGTGCATTCCATAAAAACATGGAACACGGACTCCTCCAGACCGCAGAAATTGCAGGCGGCCTGGGAGTCCGTGAACCGGCTTAAAAATTTGTTGCACGGTACTGCTCCGTGCACCACCCTCCAGGCCAAGTCCCCGATGAATAGTGGGAGGACCCCTGCGTAGAGTGCCCTCCATCGGGGACCCCCGCCTCCTCCGGACGGCAAGATGGTACGCCATGGCGTGTCCGGACGGCCGGCGAGGATGGCAAAGTTGAGGGTGTGCAGGAGCAGCCCGTACAGGAAACCCCTCCGCGCGGAACTGAAAGGCACGGAGGGGATTTCCCCGAGGCGGCTCAAGTTGTGAGGCGCCGGCCCCCGAGGGAGGTTCCGGGGTTTGGCGCCGATGAGGAATTCCGTCCGGACGGGGGTCAGTTCGGACGGGATCTCCCCACGTGCTTGAGCCTCCTCAATGCACCTAACGGAGTCAGGGCCCAGAGCTGTTTTTAGCGACTCGATGGCATCGGCCGCGCGGCGGACGTTGGCAGAATTTAGGCGCCGCGCCAGCGTGACTGGCGCCATCCAGCCCGCTCCTCCGCCATCGAGCAGGTCCCTGACCCTGGTCACCTCACCAGCCACAGCCCTCTCTTCCGACCGCCACATGAAGCCTCGGCCGTGGAGGTACGGATTCCCGAGCAGCGGTTCCTGCAGGACGGCCGCCACTCCAGCCGGCGGAGAGCTGCGCTTGGTGGAGACTTTGTTCCAGACCCTGATGAGTTCCCTGTAAAAGACAGGCAGCTCCCGGAGGGCGGTCCTGGCACCCCCCAAATTCACAAACAGGAGCTGCGTGTCATAATTGAGGTTGAGCTGCTGGCGGAAGAAATACCTCGCCAGAGCACACCACCTAGGAGGGGGCTCGACGTAAAGGTATCTCTGCAGGGTCTGAAGACGGAAAGTCGCGAGCTGGGCGCTGACGCACACCAACGACTGACCGCCCTCCTCAAGCGGGAGACTCAAGACCGCGACAGAGACCCAGTGCTTCCTGTTGTTCCAGAAGAAGTCCACCAGCTTCTTCTGTATCTTGGCGACAAACGCAGGGGGAGGGGTCAAAGTGACCAGCCGGTACCACAGCATTGCGGCCACCAGCTGGTTTATGACTAGCGCTCGACCCCTGTAGGACAGCACTCGGAGCAGTCCTGTCCAGCGCCCTAGGCGAGCGGCGACCTTGGCCTCCAGCTCCTGCCAGTTCGCCGGCCAGGCTTCCTCGTCGGGGCTAAGGTAGACTCCCAGATAGAGGAGATGGGTCGTGCTCCAGGCAAAAGGCCTGAGCTCCTCCGGCAGGGAGTCCACCCGCCACTGACCCACCAGGAGTCCGGAACATTTCTCCCAGTTGATCCTGGCGGAGGACGCGGCCGAGTAAATCTCCTGGCACTCACGCATCCTCCGCAGGTCAGCGGGATCCTCTACCGCGAGGAGCACGTCATCGGCGTAAGCCGAGAGGACGACCTCCACGCCCGGCCCTTGCAGAGCCAGTCCCGTCAACCTCGTCCGCAAGAGGCGCAGGAAAGGCTCCACGCAAACGGCGTATAACTGGCCGGACATGGGGCATCCCTGGCGCACCCCTCTCCTAAAGCGAAGGGGCGCCGTCAAGGACCCGTTAACCTTAATCAGACACTCCGCGGCGGCGTACAAAAGTCGGATCCGGGCGACGAAATGCGTCCCGAACCCGAAAGCGCGCAGAGTTCCGAGCAGATAGTCGTGATCCACCCTGTCGAACGCCTTCTCTTGGTCGAGGGATAGGAAGGCGACCGACAGACCAGCCTCCTGGGAACAATGGATGAGGTCCCGGACCAGATGGATGTTGTCGTGGATTGTCCGGCCCGGGACCGTGTATGACTGGTCGGGGTGGATCATGTGGTCCAGCACGGCACCAAGGCGAGCAGACATCGCCCTGGCGAAGATTTTGTAGTCCGTGCTGAGGAGGGAGACCGGGCGCCAGTTCTTAAGGAGGCGGAGATCGCCCTTCTTAGGCAGCAGGACGATGACTGCCCTGCGCCAAGAGAGGGGCATCTCCCCGGTCGCCAGACTTTCCCCCAGGACCCGCGCGTAGTCGCTCCCCAGGACGTCCCAGAACGCCCTGTGGAACTCCACGGTCAGCCCGTCCAGCCCCGGGGATTTTCCCCTCGAGAGCCGGGCGAGGGCACCGGTCAGCTCCGCCAGGCTTAGCGGAGCTTCCAGATTTTCGGCGCCCTCCGGGCCGACCTTCGGCAGGTCCTCCCACAAAACTCTACGCGCTTCCTCGCTGGACGGATCCGGAGAGAACAGAGCCCCGTAATATTCACGGACCCTGTTGTTGACGCCCTCCGGATCCGAGACGAGAGAGCCGTCGTCGGCCAGCAGCGTCAAGAGCTGCTTACGGACACTCTGCCTTTTTTCCAGCGAGTAGAAGAAGGGGGAGCCGCGGTCCAGATCCCGCAGGAACCGGATCCGCGACCTCACGAACGCGCCTCGGGACCCGACGAGCTGCAGGTCCTTCAGCGCGGCCTTCTTCGCTTCGTACACCGTCCGCAGGGCCGGGTCCTGGACGACTTGACCGAGACGGGCTTCCAGGTCGAGCACCTCTTTTTCTAGGCGCCCGACTCTGGCCGCCCGCCTCTTGGTCGACCCCCTCGCGTACTCTTGACAGAAGACGCGGACGTGAGCCTTGCCCACGTCCCACCATAGCCTCAAGGAGGGGAAGCCCCCCTGCTTCCTTCTCCAGTCGGACCAGAATCGACGGAACGAGTCCTGGAAACGCACGTCCTCCAGCAGCCGGTTGTTAAAGTGCCAGTACGCGGACCCCGTCCTCGCGCGGAGCGAAGCGAGCTCCGCCCACACCAGGTGGTGGTCCGAACACGGCACCGGCCGCATGGAGGCCGCCGGGACGCAGGAAACGTACGCCCGAGACACGTAAAGGCGGTCGACTCTAGACCATCCAACTCCAGGCCTCACCCAAGTAAAGGCGCTGGAGTCGGGGTGGAGATTTCGCCAGACGTCCACCAAGCCGAAGGACCCGACCAGGTCCCTCAACTTCACCATCGCCGTCATGCACTGCGGGGCACCGGAGCGGTCCCTCGCCTCGAGGGTGCAGTTAAAATCCCCCCCGAGGACAATGCAGTCGCCGACGTCGACGGAGCCAAGAAGAGCGGACACCTCTTCAAAGAAGCGCGTTTGCTGCGGGCCGGGATGAGGGGCGTACACGTTCACGAGATGGAGCGGCACGTCCCCCAGGCGAACCGTTACGTGCAGCAAGCGGCCTGGCACGGGCTCCTCGACCCCCAAGATCTCCGGCTGAAAATGCGGGCCCAGCAAGATGGCCACCCCACTAGAAATGGCGGTGAGGTGGCTCATGCGGACCTCTCCTTGCCATTCCAGGAGCCACGTGGCTTCGTCTCCCGGAACGGTGTGGGTTTCTTGCAGGAAGCACACCGCATATTTCCCCTCCCGCAGGAGCGAAAAATTGTCAAATCTACGGCGTGCCCCTCTGCCGCCGTTGATGTTGAGGCTGGCTATGGTTATCTTCATGGCAAAAGCATAGTGCAACCTCTACCTTAACCTATTGTGGGGGAGGGAGCGGAGTCTTTTGTTGAACTCCGCTCCCTCCGCAGCCCAGCGAGGAGTCCCTCGAGCTCGCGCAGCTCAAGGTGCTGCTCCTTTGTCAAGGGCCCGCCCGCGGCCAAGGTTTTAACGGCGGCGCGGACGGACCCCTTGATCAGCTCCGGCTCGGACCATTTTTCCAGGGCCAGTCGGGCTTGGTCGCGGCGACCCCGGCTCTGGGCCAAAAAGTCCCGGAGTTCCTTTGCAGGAACGAGGAGGGCCTCAGCGGCGGCCGCGAGCAGATCCACCGCCTCACTGGCGGTGGTCTCTAGGTCTTCACCCGCGTCCCCCACCGAGTCCCCGTCCTCCTCCGGGAGGTGGCCGCCAGCAGCCGGCCTATCGACCGCACAAGGTACGGCAAATGAACCGGCCGCTCCAACCGGCCCTGGCACTGCCCCGATCCCACCCCCAGGATCGTCGGCAGAGGAGTCCCCACTGGGCTCTTTTAAAAATGGTGCTGGGTCGGGAAATGACAGCGGAAGGGGTTCCCCCTCCGCCCCAGGAACCGGAGAACAAGGAGAGACCCGGCCATAGGAAATCCCCAGGCCCTCCAAGTGCTCCAGCTCCAAAGTAAGGGGCGAGGGTGGGTGTTCCTCCCCCTCCCCGCTGCCACCCCCCGGCCCAGCATCTACAGTTTCATTAAAATCAATATCTTTTGTTTCTGCCGGGTCGAGCAACTCCCGGGGGAAGTTGGGTAATAGCTGGGCGGGCTCAGGTTCGGCCTTTTCGGCCTCGCCCGCCTCAGTCCCCGGGACGCCCGGCCCGGCGGCTACGCATTCCTCCGCGGTCCCCACGCCCCCCACGACAGGCAGATCTTCCACTCCATCCCCGGGAGGCAGAGGCTGGGCAGCCTCAACTGTCTCACCCTCCCCGGGGAAAGACTCCTCGCGCCTGCAGCGCAATTTGGGGGCGCTGGTGGGGGACGCGGGACACGCGGCGGGCACCGCCTCCTCCGCGGAGGGATGTTGTTCCCCCTCCGCCTCATTGGGGCGGTGCCTCTTTTTGTTCCTGGGGGCGCGCGGAGTCAGGGAGACCTCCATGTCTGCCGAGGCCTCCCGCTCCGCCCCCCCCTTTTCCTTTTCTTGCCCGCGCCTGGGCCCCTCTGTGGTGGTATTCAAGGGCCCGGGCACGGGCTCGGGGCACCCCGCGCTCGCCGGTGACTGGGTTGGGCTGAGCGCGGTGGTCAGACTTTCCGGCGCACCGAGGGGACCCGCCTCTAGATGTTTCTCCTTCTTCCGCGCCTTCTTTCCGCTCGGACGCTCTCCCTCCCCCCCGCCGGAGGCCCTGAAAACAAAGGCCTCCGACGATGCCCGCGCACCCATGGCTCCCGGCACGCGGACGCAACTAGGGGGAGGGGTGGCGGCAGCGCCAGCCTTGGCCGCCTTCGGTGGTTTGGCGGCCTTGGAGGCGGGGCAGTTCTTACGAACATGCCCCACCTCCCTGCAGGCATGGCACCGCACGCCGTCCGACGTCCAGAAGACGCGGTAGGCAGTCCCCTCGTGCACCACATTAAAGTGCCCTTCTGTCACGTCCTCCCGCGCCAGCCGGACAAAGAGCTGGCGGCGGAAGGAGAACACGTGGCGCAGGCTGTTCTCCCTGAGGCCGAGCGGTATGGGGTTGATCCCTGACCTTACCTCCCCCAGTTGTTGTAGGTGAGGGAGGAGGAGCTCAGCGGGAACAAAGGGCGGGACGTTCGACACGATGACCCTCTGCGCGGTGGCCTCGAGAGGATCCACCGGCAGGAACGTCCCGCCCACCGTGAGCCCCTTTTCGAGGGCCAGGGACACCGCCCGCTCCGACCCCAGGAAGAAAACAGCCTTCCCAGACATCTTGGAGGCTGCGACAATGGCCGAGGGGCCGACTACCCCAGCCATCGCCCGCACGCACTCCTCAATGCTCATTGTGGGGTGAGTGTAGCTCTTGACCCCGTGTTTTCTAGTAATTAATCTAAATGGTGGCAGGGCAGCGGGTGGCGCAGGAGGTGCTGTGGAAGCGGTTGCCACCTGCGCATACGTCCTTGCTGGCCCTGCCACCGGCGTGGATGGGGTCGCCATCACGGGGTCCCTTTAAGGGCTACACCCACCCCAAAGTCACAGGCCTTAATGGTCTTTAATGGCCTCTTATGTTCACTGAGCAGAGGAGCCCTTAACGAGGCACCTCTCCCCTCGTTGACAATTGGGGAGAGGCCTTGCTCCCTCTGCTCAGTTGTCTTAATTGGTTTTTTTTTTTAAAATTTGGAAGGAAAGGGTTCTCAGAGAGAGAGGGGAGAAACAGAGTAGCAGAGAAAAGAGAGAGGGGGGTGGGAAGGGGGGGGGGCTGCGAGGGCAGGTCTCTCCTCGCAGCTGTGGGTGGGTGCACTCCCCAGATGGCAAAACACAAAAGTCTTTGAGGTGGTCTTCAGGTGGGGGGAGAAGATGTCTTCACCTGGGGTAGCTGGAGCCACCAGGCACTCCTAACGATCTTTAATTGGGTAATTAATAACAATCTTCAGCCTGGTAGCTCCAGCTATCCCAGGCTAGGCAAATGTGGGGGGGGGTGGGGGGGGTTCCAATTGTGGGGGGGGGCCCAGTTGTAAGCACAGCCCCCACGCGCACTACCACACACACACACACCCCCCGCGATGTTCCGGCCCTCAGTGGTCTTCTTTCCTCCCCCCACCGAAACAACAAAGTCTGTTTGGGGAAATGCACCCACACCCACCTGTAGAGATAGTAGAGTCTCCCTCCTTCCACACTGGTTGGTTGTTGTGGTTTTTCCCCCTCTCTCCAACTCTTTGCAGAATGGTAAAGTTGTTTCAAAGTTTTCTGCTTCCTCCTCCTCTCCCTCTGGATAAAAGTTGTGTTGAAGCCCCTTCCTTCCTTCTCCTCCTGGGCTGGTCTCAGGGCTCTCCAGGCAGGAGCTCAAGTTGCTAGCAGCTCCACTCACTGCTCACAGCTCCAACTGTGCAGGACACGCCTCCACTGCTGCACAATTGGTCCCTTGTGCATGAAACTCTTTTGAGTTCACCTGTGAAAACATAAAAACAATAAACGGTGCCACCCGACCTGGGTGACACTCCAGACATTTTCAAGGCCCTTTTTTTCCCCCCTTTTTTTTTGGTTTTTTTTTTTTGTGTTTTTCTTTTTTTTTGGTTTTTTTTTTTTGGGCACTAAAAGAACAATTTTCCCCAGTGCCCCCTATAAAAGGGAAGGGGGACACTAAAAGCACCGGCAATTAAAACAAATTAAACTTTAAAACGTAAAATCAAATTAAAATTTGGTTGCCGGGCGTGATGATGCACTCCAGTCCCTCCGGTGCCCACCTCTCGCGGAAGGCCGCGAGCGTACCGGTGGACACCGCGTGCTCCATCTCCAAGGACACCCTGGACCGGATGTAAGAGCGGAAGAGAGGCAGGCAGTCCGGTTGAACGACCCCCTCGACCGCCCGCTGCCTGGACCGGCTGATGGCACCCTTGGCCGTGCCCAGGAGCAGTCCTACGAGGAGGCCTTCGGACCTACCCGCTCCCCTCCGCACAGGGTGCCCAAAGATCAGGAGGGTGGGACTGAAGTGCAGCCAGAATTTCAGGAGCAGCCCCTTCAAATAATGGAACAGGGGCTGCAACCTCGTGCACTCAATAAAAACATGGAACACGGACTCCTCCAGACCGCAGAAATTGCAGGCGGCCTGGGAGTCCGTGAACCGGCTTAAAAATTTGTTGCACGGCACTGCTCCGTGCACCACCCTCCAGGCCAAGTCCCCGATGAATAGTGGGAGGACCCCTGCGTAGAGTGCCCTCCATCGGGGACCCCCGCCTCCTCCGGACGGCAAGATGGTACGCCATGGCGTGTCCGGACGGCCGGCGAGGATGGCAAAGTTGAGGGTGTGCAGGAGCAGCCCGTACAGGAAACCCCTCCGCGCGGAACTGAAAGGCACGGAGGGGATTTCCCCGAGGCGGCTCAAGTTGTGAGGCGCCGGCCCCCGAGGGAGGTTCCGGGGTTTGGCGCCGATGAGGAATTCCGTCCGGACGGGGGTCAGTTCGGACGGGATCTCCCCACGTGCTTGAGCCTCCTCGATACACCTAACGGAGTCAGGGCCCAGAGCTGTTTTTAGCGACTCGATGGCATCGGCCGCGCGGCGGACGTTGGCAGAATTTAGGCGCCGCGCCAGCGTGACTGGCGCCATCCAGCCCGCTCCTCCGCCATCGAGCAGGTCCCTGACCCTGGTCACCTCACCAGCCACAGCCCTCTCTTCCGACCGCCACATGAAGCCTCGGCCGTGGAGGTACGGATTCCCGAGCAGCGGTTCCTGCAGGACGGCCGCCACTCCAGCCGGCGGAGAGCTGCGCTTGGTGGAGACTTTGTTCCAGACCCTGATGAGTTCCCTGTAAAAGACAGGCAGCTCCCGGAGGGCGGTCCTGGCACCCCCCAAGTTCACAAACAGGAGCTGCGTGTCATAATTGAGGTCGAGCTGCTGGCGGAAGAAATACCTCGCCAGAGCACACCACCTAGGAGGGGGCTCGACGTAAAGGTATCTCTGCAGGGTCTGAAGACGGAAAGTCGCGAGCTGGGCGCTGACGCACACCAACGACTGACCGCCCTCCTCAAGCGGGAGACTCAAGACCGCGACAGAGACCCAGTGCTTCCTGTTGTTCCAGAAGAAGTCCACCAGCTTCTTCTGTATCTTGGCGACAAACGCAGGGGGAGGGGTCAAAGTGACCAGCCGGTACCACAGCATTGCGGCCACCAGCTGGTTTATGACTAGCGCTCGACCCCTGTAGGACAGCACTCGGAGCAGTCCTGTCCAGCGCCCTAGGCGAGCGGTGACCTTGGCCTCCAGCTCCTGCCAGTTCGCCGGCCAGGCTTCCTCGTCGGGGCTAAGGTAGACTCCCAGATAGAGGAGATGGGTCGTGCTCCAGGCAAAAGGCCTGAGCTCCTCCGGCAGGGAGTCCACCCGCCACTGACCCACCAGGAGTCCGGAACATTTCTCCCAGTTGATCCTGGCGGAGGACGCGGCCGAGTAAATCTCCTGGCACTCACGCATCCTCCGCAGGTCAGCGGGATCCTCTACCGCGAGGAGCACGTCATCGGCGTAAGCCGAGAGGACGACCTCCACGCCCGGCCCTTGCAGAGCCAGTCCCGTCAACCTCGTCCGCAAGAGGCGCAGGAAAGGCTCCACGCAAACGGCGTATAACTGGCCGGACATGGGGCATCCCTGGCGCACCCCTCTCCTAAAGCGAAGGGGCGCCGTCAAGGACCCGTTAACCTTAATCAGACACTCCGCGGCGGCGTACAAAAGTCGGATCCGGGCGACGAAATGCGTCCCGAACCCGAAAGCGCGCAGAGTTCCGAGCAGATAGTCGTGATCCACCCTGTCGAACGCCTTCTCTTGGTCGAGGGATAGGAAGGCGACCGACAGACCAGCCTCCTGGGAGCAATGGATGAGGTCCCGGACCAGATGGATGTTGTCGTGGATCGTCCGGCCCGGGACCGTGTAGGACTGGTCGGGGTGGATCATGTGGTCCAGCACGGCACCAAGGCGAGCAGACATCGCCCTGGCGAAGATTTTGTAGTCCGTGCTGAGGAGGGAGACCGGGCGCCAGTTCTTAAGGAGGCGGAGATCGCCCTTCTTAGGCAGCAGGACGATGACTGCCCTGCGCCAAGAGAGGGGCATCTCCCCGGTCGCCAGACTTTCCCCCAGGACCCGCGCGTAGTCGCTCCCCAGGACGTCCCAGAACGCCCTGTGGAACTCCACGGTCAGCCCGTCCAGCCCCGGGGATTTTCCCCTCGAGAGCCGGGCGAGGGCACCGGTCAGCTCCGCCAGGCTTAGCGGAGCTTCCAGATTTTCGGCGCCCTCCGGGCTGACCTTCGGCAGGTCCTCCCACAAAACTCTACGCGCTTCCTCGCTGGACGGATCCGGAGAGAACAGAGCCCCGTAATATTCACGGACCCTGTTGTTGACGCCCTCCGGATCCGAGACGAGAGAGCCGTCGTCGGCCAGCAGCGTCAAGAGCTGCTTACGGACACTCTGCCTTTTTTCCAGCGAGTAGAAGAAGGGGGAGCCGCGGTCCAGATCCCGCAGGAACCGGATCCGCGACCTCACGAACGCGCCTCGGGACCCGACGAGCTGCAGGTCCTTCAGCGCGGCCTTCTTCTCTTCGTACACCGTCCGCAGGGCCGGGTCCTGGACGACTTGACCGAGACGGGCTTCCAGGTCGAGCACCTCTTTTTCTAGGCGCCCGACTCTGGCCGCCCGCCTCTTGGTCGACCCCCTCGCGTACTCTTGACAGAAGACGCGGACGTGAGCCTTGCCCACGTCCCACCATAGCCTCAAGGAGGGGAAGCCCCCCTGCTTCCTTCTCCAGTCGGACCAGAATCGACGGAACGAGTCCTGGAACCGCACGTCCTCCAGCAGCCGGTTGTTAAAGTGCCAGTACGCGGACCCCGTCCTCGCGCGGAGCGAAGCGAGCTCCGCCCACACCAGGTGGTGGTCCGAACACGGCACCGGCCGCATGGAGGCCGCCGGGACGCAGGAAACGTACGCCCGAGACACGTAAAGGCGGTCGACTCTAGACCATCCAACTCCAGGCCTCACCCAAGTAAAGGCGCTGGAGTCGGGGTGGAGATTTCGCCAGACGTCCACCAAGTCGAAGGACCCGACCAGGTCCCTCAACTTCTCCATCGCCGTCATGCACTGCGGGGCACCGGAGCGGTCCCTCGCCTCGAGGGTGCAGTTAAAATCCCCCCCGAGGACAATGCAGTCGCCGACGTCGACGGAGCCAAGAAGAGCGGACACCTCTTCAAAGAAGCGCGTTTGCTGCGGGCCGGGATGAGGGGCGTACACGTTCACGAGATGGAGCGGCACGTCCCCCAGGCGAACCGTTACGTGCAGCAAGCGGCCTGGCACGGGCTCCTCGACCCCCAAGATCTCCGGCTGAAAATGCGGGCCCAGCAAGATGGCCACCCCACTAGAAATGGCGGTGAGGTGGCTCATGCGGACCTCTCCTTGCCATTCCAGGAGCCACGTGGCTTCGTCTCCCGGAACGGTGTGGGTTTCTTGCAGGAAGCACACCGCATATTTCCCCTCCCGCAGGAGCGAAAAATTGTCAAATCTACGGCGTGCCCCTCTGCCGCCGTTGATGTTGAGGCTGGCTATGGTTATCTTCATGGCAAAAGCATAGTGCAACCTCTACCTTAACCTATTGTGGGGGGGGGGGAGCGGAGTCTTTTGTTGAACTCCGCTCCCTCCGCAGCCCAGCGAGGAGTCCCTCGAGCTCGCGCAGCTCAAGGTGCTGCTCCTTTGTCAAGGGCCCGCCCGCGGCCAAGGTTTTAACGGCGGCGCGGACGGACCCCTTGATCAGCTCCGGCTCGGACCATTTTTCCAGGGCCAGTCGGGCTTGGTCGCGGCGACCCCGGCTCTGGGCCAAAAAGTCCCGGAGTTCCTTTGCAGGAACGAGGAGGGCCTCAGCGGCGGCCGCGAGCAGATCCACCGCCTCCCTGGCGGTGGTCTCTAGGTCTTCACCCGCGTCCCCCACCGAGTCCCCGTCCTCCTCCGGGAGGTGGCCGCCAGCAGCCGGCCCATCGACCGCACAAGGTACGGCAAATGAACCGGCCGCTCCAACCGGCCCTGGCACTGCCCCGATCCCACCCCCAGGATCGTCGGCAGAGGAGTCCCCACTGGGCTCTTTTAAAAATGGTGCTGGGTCGGGAAATGACAGCGGAAGGGGTTCCCCCTCCGCCCCAGGAACCGGAGAACAAGGAGAGACCCGGCCATAGGAAATCCCCAGGCCCTCCAAGTGCTCCAGCTCCAAAGTAAGGGGCGAGGGTGGGTGTTCCTCCCCCTCCCCGCTGCCACCCCCCGGCCCAGCATCTACAGTGTCATAATTATTTGTTTCATTCTCTGCCGGGTCGAGCAAATCCCGGGGGAAGTTGGGTAATAGCTGGGCGGGCTCAGGTTCGGCCTTTTCGGCCTCGCCCGCCTCAGTCCCCGGGACGCCCGGCCCGGCGGCTACGCATTCCTCCGCGGTCCCCACGCCCCCCGCGACAGGCAGATCTTCCACTCCATCCCCGGGAGGCAGAGGCTGGGCAGCCTCAACTGTCTCACCCTCCCCGGGGAAAGACTCCTCGCGCCTGCAGCGCAATTTGGGGGCGCTGGTGGGGGACGCGGGACACGCGGCGGGCACCGCCTCCTCCGCGGAGGGATGTTGTTCCCCCTCCGCCTCATTGGGGCGGTGCCTCTTTTTGTTCCTGGGGGCGCGCGGAGTCAGGGAGACCTCCATGTCTGCCGAGGCCTCCCGCTCCGCCCCCCCCTTTTCCTTTTCTTGCCCGCGCCTGGGCCCCTCTGTGGTGGTATTCAAGGGCTCGGGCACGGGCTCGGGGCACCCCGCGCTCGCCGGTGACGGGGTTGGGCTGAGCGCGGTGGTCAAATTATCCGGCGCACTGAGGGGACCCGCCTCTTGATGTTTTGTCTTCTTCCGCGCCTTCTTTCCGGTCGGACGCTCTCCCTCCCCCCCGCCGGAGGCCCTGAAAACAAAGGCCTCCGACGATGCCCGCGCACCCATGGCTCCCGGCACGCGGACGCAACTAGGGGGAGGGGTGGCGGCGGCGCCAGCCTTGGCCGCCTTCGGTGGTTTGGCGGCCTTGGAGGCGGGGCAGTTCTTGCGAACGTGCCCCACCTCCCTGCAGGCATGGCACCGCACGCCGTCCGACGTCCAGAAGACGCGGTAGGCAGTCCCCTCGTGCACCACATTAAAATGACCTTCCGTCGTCTCCTCCCGCGCCAGCCGGACAAAGAGCTGGCGGCGGAAGGAGAACACGTGGCGCAGGCTGTTCTCCCTGAGGCCGAGCGGTATGGGGTTGATCCCTGACCTTACCTCCCCCAGTTGTTGTAGGTGAGGGAGGAGGAGCTCAGCGGAAACAAAGGGCGGGACGTTTGAAACGATGACCCTCTGCGCGGTGGCCTCGAGAGGGTCCACCGGCAGGAACGTCCCGCCCACCGTGAGCCCCTTTTCAAGGGCCAGGGACACCGCCCGCTCCGACCCCAGGAAGAACACGGCCTTCCCAGACATCTTGGAGGCTGCGACAATGGCCGAGGGGCCGACTACCCCAGCCATCGCCCGCACGCACTCCTCAATGCTCATTGTGGGGTGAGTGTAGCTCTTGACCCCGTGTTTCCTGGTTATAAGTCTGAATGGTGGCAGGGCAGCGGGTGGCGCAGGAGGTGCCGTGGATGTGGACACCGCCTGCGCATACGTCCTTGCTGGCCCTGCCACCGGCGTGGATGGGGTCGCCATCACGGGGTCCCTTTAAGGGCTACACCCACCCCAAAGTCACAGGCCTTAATGGTCTTAATTAGGCCTCTTATCTAAAAGACTGAAGCAGAGGAGCTCTTAACGAGGTACCTCTCCCCTCGTTGACAATTGGGGAGAGGCCTTGCTCCCTCTGCTCAGTTGTCTTAATTGGTTTTGTTTTTTTGTTTTTTTTTTTGTAAATTTGGAAGGAAGAGGCCTCAGAGAGAGAGGGGAGAAACAGAGTAGCAGAGAAAGAGAGAGGGGGGTGGGAAGGGGGGGGGGACTGCGAGGGCAGGTCTCCCCTCGCAGCTGTGGGTGGGTGCACTCCCCAGATGGCAAAACACAAAAGTCTTTGGGGTGGTCTTCAGGTGGGGGGAGAAGATGTCTTCACCTGGGGTAGCTGGAGCCACCAGGCACTCCTAACGATCTTTAATTGGGTGTTTAAGAAAAACAACAATCTTCAGCCTGGTAGCTCCAGCTATCCCAGGCTAGGCAAATGTGGGGGGGTGGGGGGGGGGTTCCAATTGTGGGGGGGGGCCTAGTTGTAAGCAAGGCCCCCACACACACTACCACACACACACACACCCCCCGCGATGTTCCGGCCCTCAGTGGTCTTCTTTCCTCCCCCCACCGATACAACAAAGTCTGTTTGGGGAAATGCACCCACACCCACCTGTAGAGATAGTAGAGTCTCCCTCCTTCCACACTGGTTGGTTGTTGTGGTTTTTCCCCCTCTCTCCAACTCTTTGCAGAATGGTAAAGTTGTTTCAAAGTTTTCTGCTTCCTCCTCCTCTCCCTCTGGATAAAAGTTGTGTTGAAGCCCCTTCCTTCCTTCTCCTCCTGGGCTGGTCTCAGGGCTCTCCAGGCAGGAGCTCAAGTTGCTAGCAGCTCCACTCACTGCTCACAGCTCCAACTGTGCAGGACACGCCTCCACTGCTGCACAATTGGTCCCTTGTGCATGAAACTCTTTTAGAGTCTACCTGTGAAAACATAAAACAATAACGGTGCCACCCAACCTGGGTGACACTCCAGACATTTACAAGGCCCTTTTTTTCCCCCCCTTTTTTTGTTTTTTTTTTGTGTTTTTCTTTTTTTGGTTTTTTTTTTGGGCACTAAAATCACAATTTTTCCCCAGTGCCCCCTTTAAAAGGGAAGGGGACACTAAAAGCACCGGCAATTAAAACAAATTAACTTTAAAACGTAAAATCAAATTAAAATTTGGTTGCCGGGCGTGATGATGCACTCCAGTCCCTCCGGTGCCCACCTCTCGCGGAAGGCCGCGAGCGTACCGGTGGACACCGCGTGCTCCATCTCCAAGGACACCCTGGACCGGATGTAAGAGCGGAAGAGAGGCAGGCAATCAGGTTGAACGACCCCCTCGACCGCCCGCTGCCTGGACCGGCTGATGGCACCCTTGGCCGTGCCCAGGAGCAGTCCTACGAGGAGGCCTTCGGACCTACCCGCTCCCCTCCGCACAGGGTGCCCAAAGATCAGGAGAGTGGGACTGAAGTGCAGCCAGAATTTCAGGAGCAGCCCCTTCAAATAATGGAACAGGGGCTGCAACCTTGTGCACTCAATAAAAACATGGAACACGGACTCCTCCAGACCGCAGAAATTGCAGGCGGCCTGGGAGTCCGTGAACCGGCTTAAAAATTTGTTGCACGGCACTGCTCCGTGCACCACCCTCCAGGCCAAGTCCCCGATGAATAGTGGGAGGACCCCTGCGTAGAGTGCCCTCCATCGGGGACCCCCGCCTCCTCCGGACGGCAAGATGGTGCGCCATGGCGTGTCCGGACGGCCGGCGAGGATGGCAAAGTTGAGGGTGTGCAGGAGCAGCCCGTACAGGAAACCCCTCCGCGCGGAACTGAAAGGCACGGAGGGGATTTCCCCGAGGCGGCTCAAGTTGTGAGGCGCCGGCCCCCGAGGGAGGTTCCGGGGTTTGGCGCCGATGAGGAATTCCGTCCGGACGGGGGTCAGTTCGGACGGGATCTCCCCACGTGCTTGAGCCTCCTCGATACACCTAACGGAGTCAGGGCCCAGAGCTGTTTTTAGCGCCTCGATGGCATCGGCCGCGCGGCGGACGTTGGCAGAATTTAGGCGCCGCGCCAGCGTGACTGGCGCCATCCAGCCCGCTCCTCCGCCATCGAGCAGGTCCCTGACCCTGGTCACCTCACCAGCCACAGCCCTCTCTTCCGACCGCCACATGAAGCCTCGGCCGTGGAGGTACGGATTCCCGAGCAGCGGCTCCTGCAGGACGGCCGCCACTCCAGCCGGCGGAGAGCTGCGCTTGGTGGAGACTTTGTTCCAGACCCTGATGAGTTCCCTGTAAAAGACAGGCAGCTCCCGGAGGGCGGTCCTGGCACCCCCCAAGTTCACAAACAGGAGCTGCGTGTCATAATTGAGGTCGAGCTGCTGGCGGAAGAAATACCTCGCCAGAGCACACCACCTAGGAGGGGGCTCGACGTAAAGGTATCTCTGCAGGGTCTGAAGACGGAAAGTCGCGAGCTGGGCGCTGACGCACACCAACGACTGACCGCCCTCCTCAAGCGGGAGACTCAAGACCGCGACAGAGACCCAGTGCTTCCTGTTGTTCCAGAAGAAGTCCACCAGCTTCTTCTGTATCTTGGCGACAAACGCAGGGGGAGGGGTCAAAGTGACCAGCCGGTACCACAGCATTGCGGCCACCAGCTGGTTTATGACTAGCGCTCGACCCCTGTAGGACAGCACTCGGAGCAGTCCTGTCCAGCGCCCTAGGCGAGCGGCGACCTTGGCCTCCAGCTCCTGCCAGTTCGCCGGCCAGGCTTCCTCGTCGGGGCTAAGGTAGACTCCCAGATAGAGGAGATGGGTCGTGCTCCAGGCAAAAGGCCTGAGCTCCTCCGGCAGGGAGTCCACCCGCCACTGACCCACCAGGAGTCCGGAACATTTCTCCCAGTTGATCCTGGCGGAGGACGCGGCCGAGTAAATCTCCTGGCACTCACGCATCCTCCGCAGGTCAGCGGGATCCTCTACCGCGAGGAGCACGTCATCGGCGTAAGCCGAGAGGACGACCTCCACGCCCGGCCCTTGCAGAGCCAGTCCCGTCAACCTCGTCCGCAAGAGGCGCAGGAAAGGCTCCACGCAAACGGCGTATAACTGGCCGGACATGGGGCATCCCTGGCGCACCCCTCTCCTAAAGCGAAGGGGCGCCGTCAAGGACCCGTTAACCTTAATCAGACACTCCGCGGCGGCGTACAAAAGTCGGATCCGGGCGACGAAATGCGTCCCGAACCCGAAAGCGCGCAGAGTTCCGAGCAGATAGTCGTGATCCACCCTGTCGAACGCCTTCTCTTGGTCGAGGGATAGGAAGGCGACCGACAGACCAGCCTCCTGGGAACAATGGATGAGGTCCCGGACCAGATGGATGTTGTCGTGGATTGTCCGGCCCGGGACCGTGTATGACTGGTCGGGGTGGATCATGTGGTCCAGCACGGCACCAAGGCGAGCAGACATCGCCCTGGCGAAGATTTTGTAGTCCGTGCTGAGGAGGGAGACCGGGCGCCAGTTCTTAAGGAGGCGGAGATCGCCCTTCTTAGGCAGCAGGACGATGACTGCCCTGCGCCAAGAGAGGGGCATCTCCCCGGTCGCCAGACTTTCCCCCAGGACCCGCGCGTAGTCGCTCCCCAGGACGTCCCAGAACGCCCTGTGGAACTCCACGGTCAGCCCGTCCAGCCCCGGGGATTTTCCCCTCGAGAGCCGGGCGAGGGCACCGGTCAGCTCCGCCAGGCTTAGCGGAGCTTCCAGATTTTCGGCGCCCTCCGGGCCGACCTTCGGCAGGTCCTCCCACAAAACTCTACGCGCTTCCTCGCTGGACGGATCCGGAGAGAACAGAGCCCCGTAATATTCACGGACCCTGTTGTTGACGCCCTCCGGATCCGAGACGAGAGAGCCGTCGTCGGCCAGCAGCGTCAAGAGCTGCTTACGGACACTCTGCCTTTTTTCCAGCGAGTAGAAGAAGGGGGAGCCGCGGTCCAGATCCCGCAGGAACCGGATCCGCGACCTCACGAACGCGCCTCGGGACCCGACGAGCTGCAGGTCCTTCAGCGCGGCCTTCTTCGCTTCGTACACCGTCCGCAGGGCCGGGTCCTGGACGACTTGACCGAGACGGGCTTCCAGGTCGAGCACCTCTTTTTCTAGGCGCCCGACTCTGGCCGCCCGCCTCTTGGTCGACCCCCTCGCGTACTCTTGACAGAAGACGCGGACGTGAGCCTTGCCCACGTCCCACCATAGCCTCAAGGAGGGGAAGCCCCCCTGCTTCCTTCTCCAGTCGGACCAGAATCGACGGAACGAGTCCTGGAACCGCACGTCCTCCAGCAGCCGGTTGTTAAAGTGCCAGTACGCGGACCCCGTCCTCGCGCGGAGCGAAGCGAGCTCCGCCCACACCAGGTGGTGGTCCGAACACGGCACCGGCCGCATGGAGGCCGCCGGGACGCAGGAAACGTACGCCCGAGACACGTAAAGGCGGTCGACTCTAGACCATCCAACTCCAGGCCTCACCCAAGTAAAGGCGCTGGAGTCGGGGTGGAGATTTCGCCAGACGTCCACCAAGTCGAAGGACCCGACCAGGTCCCTCAACTTCTCCATCGCCGTCATGCACTGCGGGGCACCGGAGCGGTCCCTCGCCTCGAGGGTGCAGTTAAAATCCCCCCCGAGGACAATGCAGTCGCCGACGTCGACGGAGCCAAGAAGAGCGGACACCTCTTCAAAGAAGCGCGTTTGCTGCGGGCCGGGATGAGGGGCGTACACGTTCACGAGATGGAGCGGCACGTCCCCCAGGCGAACCGTTACGTGCAGCAAGCGGCCTGGCACGGGCTCCTCGACCCCCAAGATCTCCGGCTGAAAATGCGGGCCCAGCAAGATGGCCACCCCACTAGAAATGGCGGTGAGGTGGCTCATGCGGACCTCTCCTTGCCACTCCAGGAGCCACGTGGCTTCGTCTCCCGGAACGGTGTGGGTTTCTTGCAGGAAGCACACCGCATATTTCCCCTCCCGCAGGAGCGAAAAATTGTCAAATCTACGGCGTGCCCCTCTGCCGCCGTTGATGTTGAGGCTGGCTATGGTTATCTTCATGGCAAAAGCATAGTGCAACCTCTACCTTAACCTATTGTGGGGGAGGGAGCGGAGTCTTTTGTTGAACTCCGCTCCCTCCGCAGCCCAGCGAGGAGTCCCTCGAGCTCGCGCAGCTCAAGGTGCTGCTCCTTTGTCAAGGGCCCGCCCGCGGCCAAGGTTTTAACGGCGGCGCGGACGGACCCCTTGATCAGCTCCGGCTCGGACCATTTTTCCAGGGCCAGTCGGGCTTGGTCGCGGCGACCCCGGCTCTGGGCCAAAAAGTCCCGGAGTTCCTTTGCAGGAACGAGGAGGGCCTCAGCGGCGGCCGCGAGCAGATCCACCGCCTCACTGGCGGTGGTCTCTAGGTCTTCACCCGCGTCCCCCACCGAGTCCCCGTCCTCCTCCGGGAGGTGGCCGCCAGCAGCCGGCCCATCGACCGCACAAGGTACGGCAAATGAACCGGCCGCTCCAACCGGCCCTGGCACTGCCCCGATCCCACCCCCAGGATCGTCGGCAGAGGAGTCCCCACTGGGCTCTTTTAAAAATGGTGCTGGGTCGGGAAATGACAGCGGAAGGGGTTCCCCCTCCGCCCCAGGAACCGGAGAACAAGGAGAGACCCGGCCATAGGAAATCCCCAGGCCCTCCAAGTGCTCCAGCTCCAAAGTAAGGGGCGAGGGTGGGTGTTCCTCCCCCTCCCCGCTGCCACCCCCCGGCCCAGCATCTACAGTGTCATAATTGTTTGTTTCATTCTCTGCCGGGTCGAGCAAATCCCGGGGGAAGTTGGGTAATAGCTGGGCGGGCTCAGGTTCGGCCTTTTCGGCCTCGCCCGCCTCAGTCCCCGGGACGCCCGGCCCGGCGGCTACGCATTCCTCCGCGGTCCCCACGCCCCCCACGACAGGCAGATCTTCCACTCCATCCCCGGGAGGCAGAGGCTGGGCAGCCTCAACTGTCTCACCCTCCCCGGGGAAAGACTCCTCGCGCCTGCAGCGCAATTTGGGGGCGCTGGTGGGGGACGCGGGACACGCGGCGGGCACCGCCTCCTCCGCGGAGGGATGTTGTTCCCCCTCCGCCTCATTGGGGCGGTGCCTCTTTTTGTTCCTGGGGGCGCGCGGAGTCAGGGAGACCTCCATGTCTGCCGAGGCCTCCCGCTCCGCCCCCCCCTTTTCCTTTTCTTGCCCGCGCCTGGGCCCCTCTGTGGTGGTATTCAAGGGCTCGGGCACGGGCTCGGGGCACCCCGCGCTCGCCGGTGACGGGGTTGGGCTGAGCGCGGTGGTCAAATTATCCGGCGCACTGAGGGGACCCGCCTCTTGATGTTTTGTCTTCTTCCGCGCCTTCTTTCCGGTCGGACGCTCTCCCTCCCCCCCGCCGGAGGCCCTGAAAACAAAGGCCTCCGACGATGCCCGCGCACCCATGGCTCCCGGCACGCGGACGCAACTAGGGGGAGGGGTGGCGGCGGCGCCAGCCTTGGCCGCCTTCGGTGGTTTGGCGGCCTTGGAGGCGGGGCAGTTCTTGCGAACGTGCCCCACCTCCCTGCAGGCATGGCACCGCACGCCGTCCGACGTCCAGAAGACGCGGTAGGCAGTCCCCTCGTGCACCACATTAAAATGACCTTCCGTCGTCTCCTCCCGCGCCAGCCGGACAAAGAGCTGGCGGCGGAAGGAGAACACGTGGCGCAGGCTGTTCTCCCTGAGGCCGAGCGGTATGGGGTTGATCCCTGACCTTACCTCCCCCAGTTGTTGTAGGTGAGGGAGGAGGAGCTCAGCGGAAACAAAGGGCGGGACGTTTGAAACGATGACCCTCTGCGCGGTGGCCTCGAGAGGGTCCACCGGCAGGAACGTCCCGCCCACCGTGAGCCCCTTTTCAAGGGCCAGGGACACCGCCCGCTCCGACCCCAGGAAGAACACGGCCTTCCCAGACATCTTGGAGGCTGCGACAATGGCCGAGGGGCCGACTACCCCAGCCATCGCCCGCACGCACTCCTCAATGCTCATTGTGGGGTGAGTGTAGCTCTTGACCCCGTGTTTCCTGGTTATAAGTCTGAATGGTGGCAGGGCAGCGGGTGGCGCAGGAGGTGCCGTGGATGTGGACACCGCCTGCGCATACGTCCTTGCTGGCCCTGCCACCGGCGTGGATGGGGTCGCCATCACGGGGTCCCTTTAAGGGCTACACCCACCCCAAAGTCACAGGCCTTAATGGTCTTAATTAGGCCTCTTATCTAAAAGACTGAAGCAGAGGAGCTCTTAACGAGGTACCTCTCCCCTCGTTGACAATTGGGGAGAGGCCTTGCTCCCTCTGCTCAGTTGTCTTAATTGGTTTTGTTTTTTTGTTTTTTTTTTTGTAAATTTGGAAGGAAGAGGCCTCAGAGAGAGAGGGGAGAAACAGAGTAGCAGAGAAAGAGAGAGGGGGGTGGGAAGGGGGGGGGGACTGCGAGGGCAGGTCTCCCCTCGCAGCTGTGGGTGGGTGCACTCCCCAGATGGCAAAACACAAAAGTCTTTGGGGTGGTCTTCAGGTGGGGGGAGAAGATGTCTTCACCTGGGGTAGCTGGAGCCACCAGGCACTCCTAACGATCTTTAATTGGGTGTTTAAGAAAAACAACAATCTTCAGCCTGGTAGCTCCAGCTATCCCAGGCTAGGCAAATGTGGGGGGGTGGGGGGGGGGTTCCAATTGTGGGGGGGGGCCTAGTTGTAAGCAAGGCCCCCACACACACTACCACACACACACACACCCCCCGCGATGTTCCGGCCCTCAGTGGTCTTCTTTCCTCCCCCCACCGATACAACAAAGTCTGTTTGGGGAAATGCACCCACACCCACCTGTAGAGATAGTAGAGTCTCCCTCCTTCCACACTGGTTGGTTGTTGTGGTTTTTCCCCCTCTCTCCAACTCTTTGCAGAATGGTAAAGTTGTTTCAAAGTTTTCTGCTTCCTCCTCCTCTCCCTCTGGATAAAAGTTGTGTTGAAGCCCCTTCCTTCCTTCTCCTCCTGGGCTGGTCTCAGGGCTCTCCAGGCAGGAGCTCAAGTTGCTAGCAGCTCCACTCACTGCTCACAGCTCCAACTGTGCAGGACACGCCTCCACTGCTGCACAATTGGTCCCTTGTGCATGAAACTCTTTTAAGTTTACCTGCAAAACATAAAAACATTAAACGGTGCCACCCGAACTGGGTGACACTCCAGACATTTACAAGGCCCTTTTTTTTTCCCCCTTTTTTTTTTTGTTTTTTTTTGTTTTTCTTTTTTGGTTTTTTTTTTGGGCACTAAAATCACAATTTTCCCCAGTGCCCCCTATAAAAGGGAAGGGGGACACTAAAAGCACCGGCAATTAAAACAAATTAAACTTAAAAAACGTAAAATCAAATTAAAATTTGGTTGCCGGGCGTGATGATGCACTCCAGTCCCTCCGGTGCCCACCTCTCGCGGAAGGCCGCGAGCGTACCGGTGGACACCGCGTGCTCCATCTCCAAGGACACCCTGGACCGGATGTAAGAGCGGAAGAGAGGCAGGCAGTCAGGTTGAACGACCCCCTCGACCGCCCGCTGCCTGGACCGGCTGATGGCACCCTTGGCCGTGCCCAGGAGCAGTCCTACGAGGAGGCCTTCGGACCTACCCGCTCCCCTCCGCACAGGGTGCCCAAAGATCAGGAGAGTGGGACTGAAGTGCAGCCAGAATTTCAGGAGCAGCCCCTTCAAATAATGGAACAGGGGCTGCAACCTTGTGCACTCCATAAAAACATGGAACACGGACTCCTCCAGACCGCAGAAATTGCAGGCGGCCTGGGAGTCCGTGAACCGGCTTAAAAATTTGTTGCACGGCACTGCTCCGTGCACCACCCTCCAGGCCAAGTCCCCGATGAATAGTGGGAGGACCCCTGCGTAGAGTGCCCTCCATCGGGGACCCCCGCCTCCTCCGGACGGCAAGATGGTACGCCATGGCGTGTCCGGACGGCCGGCGAGGATGGCAAAGTTGAGGGTGTGCAGGAGCAGCCCGTACAGGAAACCCCTCCGCGCGGAACTGAAAGGCACGGAGGGGATTTCCCCGAGGCGGCTCAAGTTGTGAGGCGCCGGCCCCCGAGGGAGGTTCCGGGGTTTGGCGCCGATGAGGAATTCCGTCCGGACGGGGGTCAGTTCGGACGGGATCTCCCCACGTGCTTGAGCCTCCTCGATACACCTAACGGAGTCAGGGCCCAGAGCTGTTTTTAGCGACTCGATGGCATCGGCCGCGCGGCGGACGTTGGCAGAATTTAGGCGCCGCGCCAGCGTGACTGGCGCCATCCAGCCCGCTCCTCCGCCATCGAGCAGGTCCCTGACCCTGGTCACCTCACCAGCCACAGCCCTCTCTTCCGACCGCCACATGAAGCCTCGGCCGTGGAGGTACGGATTCCCGAGCAGCGGTTCCTGCAGGACGGCCGCCACTCCAGCCGGCGGAGAGCTGCGCTTGGTGGAGACTTTGTTCCAGACCCTGATGAGTTCCCTGTAAAAGACAGGCAGCTCCCGGAGGGCGGTCCTGGCACCCCCCAAGTTCACAAACAGGAGCTGCGTGTCATAATTGAGGTCGAGCTGCTGGCGGAAGAAATACCTCGCCAGAGCACACCACCTAGGAGGGGGCTCGACGTAAAGGTATCTCTGCAGGGTCTGAAGACGGAAAGTCGCGAGCTGGGCGCTGACGCACACCAACGACTGACCGCCCTCCTCAAGCGGGAGACTCAAGACCGCGACAGAGACCCAGTGCTTCCTGTTGTTCCAGAAGAAGTCCACCAGCTTCTTCTGTATCTTGGCGACAAACGCAGGGGGAGGGGTCAAAGTGACCAGCCGGTACCACAGCATTGCGGCCACCAGCTGGTTTATGACTAGCGCTCGACCCCTGTAGGACAGCACTCGGAGCAGTCCTGTCCAGCGCCCTAGGCGAGCGGCGACCTTGGCCTCCAGCTCCTGCCAGTTCGCCGGCCAGGCTTCCTCGTCGGGGCTAAGGTAGACTCCCAGATAGAGGAGATGGGTCGTGCTCCAGGCAAAAGGCCTGAGCTCCTCCGGCAGGGAGTCCACCCGCCACTGACCCACCAGGAGTCCGGAACATTTCTCCCAGTTGATCCTGGCGGAGGACGCGGCCGAGTAAATCTCCTGGCACTCACGCATCCTCCGCAGGTCAGCGGGATCCTCTACCGCGAGGAGCACGTCATCGGCGTAAGCCGAGAGGACGACCTCCACGCCCGGCCCTTGCAGAGCCAGTCCCGTCAACCTCGTCCGCAAGAGGCGCAGGAAAGGCTCCACGCAAACGGCGTATAACTGGCCGGACATGGGGCATCCCTGGCGCACCCCTCTCCTAAAGCGAAGGGGCGCCGTCAAGGACCCGTTAACCTTAATCAGACACTCCGCGGCGGCGTACAAAAGTCGGATCCGGGCGACGAAATGCGTCCCGAACCCGAAAGCGCGCAGAGTTCCGAGCAGATAGTCGTGATCCACCCTGTCGAACGCCTTCTCTTGGTCGAGGGATAGGAAGGCGACCGACAGACCAGCCTCCTGGGAACAATGGATGAGGTCCCGGACCAGATGGATGTTGTCGTGGATTGTCCGGCCCGGGACCGTGTATGACTGGTCGGGGTGGATCATGTGGTCCAGCACGGCACCAAGGCGAGCAGACATCGCCCTGGCGAAGATTTTGTAGTCCGTGCTGAGGAGGGAGACCGGGCGCCAGTTCTTAAGGAGGCGGAGATCGCCCTTCTTAGGCAGCAGGACGATGACTGCCCTGCGCCAAGAGAGGGGCATCTCCCCGGTCGCCAGACTTTCCCCCAGGACCCGCGCGTAGTCGCTCCCCAGGACGTCCCAGAACGCCCTGTGGAACTCCACGGTCAGCCCGTCCAGCCCCGGGGATTTTCCCCTCGAGAGCCGGGCGAGGGCACCGGTCAGCTCCGCCAGGCTTAGCGGAGCTTCCAGATTTTCGGCGCCCTCCGGGCCGACCTTCGGCAGGTCCTCCCACAAAACTCTACGCGCTTCCTCGCTGGACGGATCCGGAGAGAACAGAGCCCCGTAATATTCACGGACCCTGTTGTTGACGCCCTCCGGATCCGAGACGAGAGAGCCGTCGTCGGCCAGCAGCGTCAAGAGCTGCTTACGGACACTCTGCCTTTTTTCCAGCGAGTAGAAGAAGGGGGAGCCGCGGTCCAGATCCCGCAGGAACCGGATCCGCGACCTCACGAACGCGCCTCGGGACCCGACGAGCTGCAGGTCCTTCAGCGCGGCCTTCTTCGCTTCGTACACCGTCCGCAGGGCCGGGTCCTGGACGACTTGACCGAGACGGGCTTCCAGGTCGAGCACCTCTTTTTCTAGGCGCCCGACTCTGGCCGCCCGCCTCTTGGTCGACCCCCTCGCGTACTCTTGACAGAAGACGCGGACGTGAGCCTTGCCCACGTCCCACCATAGCCTCAAGGAGGGGAAGCCCCCCTGCTTCCTTCTCCAGTCGGACCAGAATCGACGGAACGAGTCCTGGAACCGCACGTCCTCCAGCAGCCGGTTGTTAAAGTGCCAGTACGCGGACCCCGTCCTCGCGCGGAGCGAAGCGAGCTCCGCCCACACCAGGTGGTGGTCCGAACACGGCACCGGCCGCATGGAGGCCGCCGGGACGCAGGAAACGTACGCCCGAGACACGTAAAGGCGGTCGACTCTAGACCATCCAACTCCAGGCCTCACCCAAGTAAAGGCGCTGGAGTCGGGGTGGAGATTTCGCCAGACGTCCACCAAGTCGAAGGACCCGACCAGGTCCCTCAACTTCTCCATCGCCGTCATGCACTGCGGGGCACCGGAGCGGTCCCTCGCCTCGAGGGTGCAGTTAAAATCCCCCCCGAGGACAATGCAGTCGCCGACGTCGACGGAGCCAAGAAGAGCGGACACCTCTTCAAAGAAGCGCGTTTGCTGCGGGCCGGGATGAGGGGCGTACACGTTCACGAGATGGAGCGGCACGTCCCCCAGGCGAACCGTTACGTGCAGCAAGCGGCCTGGCACGGGCTCCTCGACCCCCAAGATCTCCGGCTGAAAATGCGGGCCCAGCAAGATGGCCACCCCACTAGAAATGGCGGTGAGGTGGCTCATGCGGACCTCTCCTTGCCACTCCAGGAGCCACGTGGCTTCGTCTCCCGGAACGGTGTGGGTTTCTTGCAGGAAGCACACCGCATATTTCCCCTCCCGCAGGAGCGAAAAATTGTCAAATCTACGGCGTGCCCCTCTGCCGCCGTTGATGTTGAGGCTGGCTATGGTTATCTTCATGGCAAAAGCATAGTGCAACCTCTACCTTAACCTATTGTGGGGGAGGGAGCGGAGTCTTTTGTTGAACTCCGCTCCCTCCGCAGCCCAGCGAGGAGTCCCTCGAGCTCGCGCAGCTCAAGGTGCTGCTCCTTTGTCAAGGGCCCGCCCGCGGCCAAGGTTTTAACGGCGGCGCGGACGGACCCCTTGATCAGCTCCGGCTCGGACCATTTTTCCAGGGCCAGTCGGGCTTGGTCGCGGCGACCCCGGCTCTGGGCCAAAAAGTCCCGGAGTTCCTTTGCAGGAACGAGGAGGGCCTCAGCGGCGGCCGCGAGCAGATCCACCGCCTCACTGGCGGTGGTCTCTAGGTCTTCACCCGCGTCCCCCACCGAGTCCCCGTCCTCCTCCGGGAGGTGGCCGCCAGCAGCCGGCCCATCGACCGCACAAGGTACGGCAAATGAACCGGCCGCTCCAACCGGCCCTGGCACTGCCCCGATCCCACCCCCAGGATCGTCGGCAGAGGAGTCCCCACTGGGCTCTTTTAAAAATGGTGCTGGGTCGGGAAATGACAGCGGAAGGGGTTCCCCCTCCGCCCCAGGAACCGGAGAACAAGGAGAGACCCGGCCATAGGAAATCCCCAGGCCCTCCAAGTGCTCCAGCTCCAAAGTAAGGGGCGAGGGTGGGTGTTCCTCCCCCTCCCCGCTGCCACCCCCCGGCCCAGCATCTACAGTGTCATAATTGTTTGTTTCATTCTCTGCCGGGTCGAGCAAATCCCGGGGGAAGTTGGGTAATAGCTGGGCGGGCTCAGGTTCGGCCTTTTCGGCCTCGCCCGCCTCAGTCCCCGGGACGCCCGGCCCGGCGGCTACGCATTCCTCCGCGGTCCCCACGCCCCCCACGACAGGCAGATCTTCCACTCCATCCCCGGGAGGCAGAGGCTGGGCAGCCTCAACTGTCTCACCCTCCCCGGGGAAAGACTCCTCGCGCCTGCAGCGCAATTTGGGGGCGCTGGTGGGGGACGCGGGACACGCGGCGGGCACCGCCTCCTCCGCGGAGGGATGTTGTTCCCCCTCCGCCTCATTGGGGCGGTGCCTCTTTTTGTTCCTGGGGGCGCGCGGAGTCAGGGAGACCTCCATGTCTGCCGAGGCCTCCCGCTCCGCCCCCCCCTTTTCCTTTTCTTGCCCGCGCCTGGGCCCCTCTGTGGTGGTATTCAAGGGCTCGGGCACGGGCTCGGGGCACCCCGCGCTCGCCGGTGACGGGGTTGGGCTGAGCGCGGTGGTCAAATTATCCGGCGCAC
The DNA here is from genome assembly GCF_044704955.1 of Pristiophorus japonicus. Taxonomy (NCBI): domain Eukaryota; kingdom Metazoa; phylum Chordata; class Chondrichthyes; family Pristiophoridae; genus Pristiophorus; species Pristiophorus japonicus. The sequence goes on from NC_091979.1 coordinate 44,278,480, forward strand.
TGAGGGGACCCGCCTCTTGATGTTTTGTCTTCTTCCGCGCCTTCTTTCCGGTCGGACGCTCTCCCTCCCCCCCGCCGGAGGCCCTGAAAACAAAGGCCTCCGACGATGCCCGCGCACCCATGGCTCCCGGCACGCGGACGCAACTAGGGGGAGGGGTGGCGGCGGCGCCAGCCTTGGCCGCCTTCGGTGGTTTGGCGGCCTTGGAGGCGGGGCAGTTCTTGCGAACGTGCCCCACCTCCCTGCAGGCATGGCACCGCACGCCGTCCGACGTCCAGAAGACGCGGTAGGCAGTCCCCTCGTGCACCACATTAAAATGACCTTCCGTCGTCTCCTCCCGCGCCAGCCGGACAAAGAGCTGGCGGCGGAAGGAGAACACGTGGCGCAGGCTGTTCTCCCTGAGGCCGAGCGGTATGGGGTTGATCCCTGACCTTACCTCCCCCAGTTGTTGTAGGTGAGGGAGGAGGAGCTCAGCGGAAACAAAGGGCGGGACGTTTGAAACGATGACCCTCTGCGCGGTGGCCTCGAGAGGGTCCACCGGCAGGAACGTCCCGCCCACCGTGAGCCCCTTTTCAAGGGCCAGGGACACCGCCCGCTCCGACCCCAGGAAGAACACGGCCTTCCCAGACATCTTGGAGGCTGCGACAATGGCCGAGGGGCCGACTACCCCAGCCATCGCCCGCACGCACTCCTCAATGCTCATTGTGGGGTGAGTGTAGCTCTTGACCCCGTGTTTCCTGGTTATAAGTCTGAATGGTGGCAGGGCAGCGGGTGGCGCAGGAGGTGCCGTGGATGTGGACACCGCCTGCGCATACGTCCTTGCTGGCCCTGCCACCGGCGTGGATGGGGTCGCCATCACGGGGTCCCTTTAAGGGCTACACCCACCCCAAAGTCACAGGCCTTAATGGTCTTAATTAGGCCTCTTATCTAAAAGACTGAAGCAGAGGAGCTCTTAACGAGGTACCTCTCCCCTCGTTGACAATTGGGGAGAGGCCTTGCTCCCTCTGCTCAGTTGTCTTAATTGGTTTTGTTTTTTTGTTTTTTTTTTTGTAAATTTGGAAGGAAGAGGCCTCAGAGAGAGAGGGGAGAAACAGAGTAGCAGAGAAAGAGAGAGGGGGGTGGGAAGGGGGGGGGGACTGCGAGGGCAGGTCTCCCCTCGCAGCTGTGGGTGGGTGCACTCCCCAGATGGCAAAACACAAAAGTCTTTGGGGTGGTCTTCAGGTGGGGGGAGAAGATGTCTTCACCTGGGGTAGCTGGAGCCACCAGGCACTCCTAACGATCTTTAATTGGGTGTTTAAGAAAAACAACAATCTTCAGCCTGGTAGCTCCAGCTATCCCAGGCTAGGCAAATGTGGGGGGGTGGGGGGGGGGTTCCAATTGTGGGGGGGGGCCTAGTTGTAAGCAAGGCCCCCACACACACTACCACACACACACACACCCCCCGCGATGTTCCGGCCCTCAGTGGTCTTCTTTCCTCCCCCCACCGATACAACAAAGTCTGTTTGGGGAAATGCACCCACACCCACCTGTAGAGATAGTAGAGTCTCCCTCCTTCCACACTGGTTGGTTGTTGTGGTTTTTCCCCCTCTCTCCAACTCTTTGCAGAATGGTAAAGTTGTTTCAAAGTTTTCTGCTTCCTCCTCCTCTCCCTCTGGATAAAAGTTGTGTTGAAGCCCCTTCCTTCCTTCTCCTCCTGGGCTGGTCTCAGGGCTCTCCAGGCAGGAGCTCAAGTTGCTAGCAGCTCCACTCACTGCTCACAGCTCCAACTGTGCAGGACACGCCTCCACTGCTGCACAATTGGTCCCTTGTGCATGAAACTCTTTTAGAGTCTTCCTGTGAAAACATAAAACAATAACGGTGCCACCCAACCTGGGTGACACTCCAGACATTTACAAGGCCCTTTTTTTCCCCCCCTTTTTTTGTTTTTTTTTGTGTTTTTCTTTTTTTGGTTTTTTTTTTGGGCACTAAAATCACAATTTTTCCCCAGTGCCCCCTATAAAAGGGAAGGGGACACTAAAAGCACCGGCAATTAAAACAAATTAACTTTAAAACGTAAAATCAAATTAAAATTTGGTTGCCGGGCGTGATGATGCACTCCAGTCCCTCCGGTGCCCACCTCTCGCGGAAGGCCGCGAGCGTACCGGTGGACACCGCGTGCTCCATCTCCAAGGACACCCTGGACCGGATGTAAGAGCGGAAGAGAGGCAGGCAGTCAGGTTGAACGACCCCCTCGACCGCCCGCTGCCTGGACCGGCTGATGGCACCCTTGGCCGTGCCCAGGAGCAGTCCTACGAGGAGGCCCTCGGACCTACCCGCTCCCCTCCGCACAGGGTGCCCAAAGATCAGGAGAGTGGGACTGAAGTGCAGCCAGAATTTCAGGAGCAGCCCCTTCAAATAATGGAACAGGGGCTGCAACCTCGTGCACTCAATAAAAACATGGAACACGGACTCCTCCAGACCGCAGAAATTGCAGGCGGCCTGGGAGTCCGTGAACCGGCTTAAAAATTTGTTGCACGGCACTGCTCCGTGCACCACCCTCCAGGCCAAGTCCCCGATGAATAGTGGGAGGACCCCTGCGTAGAGTGCCCTCCATCGGGGACCCCCGCCTCCTCCGGACGGCAAGATGGTACGCCATGGCGTGTCCGGACGGCCGGCGAGGATGGCAAAGTTGAGGGTGTGCAGGAGCAGCCCGTACAGGAAACCCCTCCGCGCGGAACTGAAAGGCACGGAGGGGATTTCCCCGAGGCGGCTCAAGTTGTGAGGCGCCGGCCCCCGAGGGAGGTTCCGGGGTTTGGCGCCGATGAGGAATTCCGTCCGGACGGGGGTCAGTTCGGACGGGATCTCCCCACGTGCTTGAGCCTCCTCGATACACCTAACGGAGTCAGGGCCCAGAGCTGTTTTTAGCGACTCGATGGCATCGGCCGCGCGGCGGACGTTGGCAGAATTTAGGCGCCGCGCCAGCGTGACTGGCGCCATCCAGCCCGCTCCTCCGCCATCGAGCAGGTCCCTGACCCTGGTCACCTCACCAGCCACAGCCCTCTCTTCCGACCGCCACATGAAGCCTCGGCCGTGGAGGTACGGATTCCCGAGCAGCGGTTCCTGCAGGACGGCCGCCACTCCAGCCGGCGGAGAGCTGCGCTTGGTGGAGACTTTGTTCCAGACCCTGATGAGTTCCCTGTAAAAGACAGGCAGCTCCCGGAGGGCGGTCCTGGCACCCCCCAAGTTCACAAACAGGAGCTGCGTGTCATAATTGAGGTCGAGCTGCTGGCGGAAGAAATACCTCGCCAGAGCACACCACCTAGGAGGGGGCTCGACGTAAAGGTATCTCTGCAGGGTCTGAAGACGGAAAGTCGCGAGCTGGGCGCTGACGCACACCAACGACTGACCGCCCTCCTCAAGCGGGAGACTCAAGACCGCGACAGAGACCCAGTGCTTCCTGTTGTTCCAGAAGAAGTCCACCAGCTTCTTCTGTATCTTGGCGACAAACGCAGGGGGAGGGGTCAAAGTGACCAGCCGGTACCACAGCATTGCGGCCACCAGCTGGTTTATGACTAGCGCTCGACCCCTGTAGGACAGCACTCGGAGCAGTCCTGTCCAGCGCCCTAGGCGAGCGGCGACCTTGGCCTCCAGCTCCTGCCAGTTCGCCGGCCAGGCTTCCTCGTCGGGGCTAAGGTAGACTCCCAGATAGAGGAGATGGGTCGTGCTCCAGGCAAAAGGCCTGAGCTCCTCCGGCAGGGAGTCCACCCGCCACTGACCCACCAGGAGTCCGGAACATTTCTCCCAGTTGATCCTAGCGGAGGACGCGGCCGAGTAAATCTCCTGGCACTCACGCATCCTCCGCAGGTCAGCGGGATCCTCTACCGCGAGGAGCACGTCATCGGCGTAAGCCGAGAGGACGACCTCCACGCCCGGCCCTTGCAGAGCCAGTCCCGTCAACCTCGTCCGCAAGAGGCGCAGGAAAGGCTCCACGCAAACGGCGTATAACTGGCCGGACATGGGGCATCCCTGGCGCACCCCTCTCCTAAAGCGAAGGGGCGCCGTCAAGGACCCGTTAACCTTAATCAGACACTCCGCGGCGGCGTACAAAAGTCGGATCCGGGCGACGAAATGCGTCCCGAACCCGAAAGCGCGCAGAGTTCCGAGCAGATAGTCGTGATCCACCCTGTCGAACGCCTTCTCTTGGTCGAGGGATAGGAAGGCGACCGACAGACCAGCCTCCTGGGAGCAATGGATGAGGTCCCGGACCAGATGGATGTTGTCGTGGATCGTCCGGCCCGGGACCGTGTATGACTGGTCGGGGTGGATCATGTGGTCCAGCACGGCACCAAGGCGAGCAGACATCGCCCTGGCGAAGATTTTGTAGTCCGTGCTGAGGAGGGAGACCGGGCGCCAGTTCTTAAGGAGGCGGAGATCGCCCTTCTTAGGCAGCAGGACGATGACTGCCCTGCGCCAAGAGAGGGGCATCTCCCCGGTCGCCAGACTTTCCCCCAGGACCCGCGCGTAGTCGCTCCCCAGGACGTCCCAGAACGCCCTGTGGAACTCCACGGTCAGCCCGTCCAGCCCCGGGGATTTTCCCCTCGAGAGCCGGGCGAGGGCACCGGTCAGCTCCGCCAGGCTTAGCGGAGCTTCCAGATTTTCGGCGCCCTCCGGGCCGACCTTCGGCAGGTCCTCCCACAAAACTCTACGCGCTTCCTCGCTGGACGGATCCGGAGAGAACAGAGCCCCGTAATATTCACGGACCCTGTTGTTGACGCCCTCCGGATCCGAGACGAGAGAGCCGTCGTCGGCCAGCAGCGTCAAGAGCTGCTTACGGACACTCTGCCTTTTTTCCAGCGAGTAGAAGAAGGGGGAGCCGCGGTCCAGATCCCGCAGGAACCGGATCCGCGACCTCACGAACGCGCCTCGGGACCCGACGAGCTGCAGGTCCTTCAGCGCGGCCTTCTTCGCTTCGTACACCGTCCGCAGGGCCGGGTCCTGGACGACTTGACCGAGACGGGCTTCCAGGTCGAGCACCTCTTTTTCTAGGCGCCCGACTCTGGCCGCCCGCCTCTTGGTCGACCCCCTCGCGTACTCTTGACAGAAGACGCGGACGTGAGCCTTGCCCACGTCCCACCATAGCCTCAAGGAGGGGAAGCCCCCCTGCTTCCTTCTCCAGTCGGACCAGAATCGACGGAACGAGTCCTGGAACCGCACGTCCTCCAGCAGCCGGTTGTTAAAGTGCCAGTACGCGGACCCCGTCCTCGCGCGGAGCGAAGCGAGCTCCGCCCACACCAGGTGGTGGTCCGAACACGGCACCGGCCGCATGGAGGCCGCCGGGACGCAGGAAACGTACGCCCGAGACACGTAAAGGCGGTCGACTCTAGACCATCCAACTCCAGGCCTCACCCAAGTAAAGGCGCTGGAATCGGGGTGGAGATTTCGCCAGACGTCCACCAAGTCGAAGGACCCGACCAGGTCCCTCAACTTCTCCATCGCCGTCATGCACTGCGGGGCACCGGAGCGGTCCCTCGCCTCGAGGGTGCAGTTAAAATCCCCCCCGAGGACAATGCAGTCGCCGACGTCGACGGAGCCAAGAAGAGCGGACACCTCTTCAAAGAAGCGCGTTTGCTGCGGGCCGGGATGAGGGGCGTACACGTTCACGAGATGGAGCGGCACGTCCCCCAGGCGAACCGTTACGTGCAGCAAGCGGCCTGGCACGGGCTCCTCGACCCCCAAGATCTCCGGCTGAAAATGCGGGCCCAGCAAGATGGCCACCCCACTAGAAATGGCGGTGAGGTGGCTCATGCGGACCTCTCCTTGCCATTCCAGGAGCCACGTGGCTTCGTCTCCCGGAACGGTGTGGGTTTCTTGCAGGAAGCACACCGCATATTTCCCCTCCCGCAGGAGCGAAAAATTGTCAAATCTACGGCGTGCCCCTCTGCCGCCGTTGATGTTGAGGCTGGCTATGGTTATCTTCATGACAAAAGCATAGTGCAACCTCTACCTTAACCTATTGTGGGGGAGGGAGCGGAGTCTTTTGTTGAACTCCGCTCCCTCCGCAGCCCAGCGAGGAGTCCCTCGAGCTCGCGCAGCTCAAGGTGCTGCTCCTTTGTCAAGGGCCCGCCCGCGGCCAAGGTTTTAACGGCGGCGCGGACGGACCCCTTGATCAGCTCCGGCTCGGACCATTTTTCCAGGGCCAGTCGGGCTTGGTCGCGGCGACCCCGGCTCTGGGCCAAAAAGTCCCGGAGTTCCTTTGCAGGAACGAGGAGGGCCTCAGCGGCGGCCGCGAGCAGATCCACCGCCTCCCTGGCGGTGGTCTCTAGGTCTTCACCCGCGTCCCCCACCGAGTCCCCGTCCTCCTCCGGGAGGTGGCCGCCAGCAGCCGGCCCATCGACCGCACAAGGTACGGCAAATGAACCGGCCGCTCCAACCGGCCCTGGCACTGCCCCGATCCCACCCCCAGGATCGTCGGCAGAGGAGTCCCCACTGGGCTCTTTTAAAAATGGTGCTGGGTCGGGAAATGACAGCGGAAGGGGTTCCCCCTCCGCCCCAGGAACCGGAGAACAAGGAGAGACCCGGCCATAGGAAATCCCCAGGCCCTCCAAGTGCTCCAGCTCCAAAGTAAGGGGCGAGGGTGGGTGTTCCTCCCCCTCCCCGCTGCCACCCCCCGGCCCAGCATCTACAGTATCATTAAAATCAATTGTTTCATTCTCTGCCGGGTCGAGCAAATCCCGGGGTAAGTTGTGTATTGGCTGGGCGGGCTCAGGTTCGGCCTTTTCGGCCCTGCCCGCCTCGGTCCCCGGGACGCTCGACCCGGCGGCTACGCATTCTTCCACTGGCCCCACGCCCCCCACGACAGGCAGATCTTCCACGCCCTCCCCAGGAGGCAGCGGCTGGGCAGCCTCGACTGCCTCACCCTCCCCGGGGAAAGACTCCTCGCGCCTGCAGCGCAATTTGGGGGCGCTGGTGGGGGACGCGGGACACGCGGCGGGCACCGCCTCCTCCGCGGAGGGATGTTGTTCCCCCTCCGCCTCATTGGGGCGGTGCCTCTTTTTGTTCCTGGGGGCGCGCGGAGTCAGGGAGACCTCCATGTCTGCCGAGGCCTCCCGCTCCGCCCCCCCCTTTTCCTTTTCTTGCCCGCGCCTGGGCCCCTCTGTGGTGTTATTCAAGGGTCCGGGCACGGGCTCGGGGCACCCCGCGCTCGCCGGTGACTGGGTTGGGCTGAGCGCGGTGGTCAATCTTTCCGGCGCACCGAGGGGACCCGCCTCTAGATGTTTCTCCTTCTTCCGCGCCTTCTTTCCGCTCGGACGCTCTCCCTCCCCCCCGCCGGAGGCCCTGAAAACAAAGGCCTCCGACGATGCCCGCGCACCCATGGCTCCCGGCACGCGGACGCAACTAGGGGGAGGGGTGGCGGCGGCGCCAGCTATGGCCGCCTTCGGTGGTTTGGCGGCCTTGGAGGCGGGGCAGTTCTTACGAACGTGCCCCACCTCCCTGCAGGCATGGCACCGCACGCCGTCCGACGTCCAGAAGACGCGGTAGGCAGTCCCCTCGTGCACCACATTAAAGTGCCCTTCTGTCATGTCCTCCCGCGCCAGCCGGACAAAGAGCTGGCGGCGGAAGGAGAACACGTGGCGCAGGCTGTTCTCCCTGAGGCCGAGCGGTATGGGGTTGATCCCCGACCTTACCTCCCCCAGTTGGTGTAGGTGAGGGAGGAGGAGCTCAGCGGAAACAAAGGGCGGGACGTTTGACACGATGACCCTCTGCGCGGTGGCCTCGAGAGGGTCCACCGGCAGGAACGTCCCGCCCACCGTGAGCCCCTTTTCAAGGGCCAGGGACACCGCCCGCTCCGACCCCAGGAAGAACACGGCCTTCCCAGACATCTTGGAGGCTGCGACAATGGCCGAGGGGCCGACTACCCCAGCCATCGCCCGCACGCACTCCTCGATGGTCATTGTGGGGTGAGTGTAGCTCTTGACCCCGTGTTTTTTCGTAATTAACCTAAATGGTGGCAGGGCAGCGGGTGGCGCAGGAGGGGCCGTGGAAGCGGTTGCCACCTGCGCATACGTCCTTGCTGGCCCTGCCACCGGCGTGGATGGGGTCGCCATCACGGGGTCCCTTTAAGGGCTACACCCACCCCAAAGTCACAGGCCTTAATGGTCTTAATTGGCCTCGTAAATTAACTGAGCAGAGGAGCCCTTAACGAGGTACCTCTCCCCTAGTTGGCAATTGGGGAGAGGCCTTGCTCCCTCTGCTCAGTTGTCTTAATTGTTTTTTTTTTGTTTTTTTTAAATTTGGAAGGAAAGGGTTCTCAGAGAGAGAGGGGAGAAACAGAGTAGCAGAGAAAAGAGAGAGGGGGGTGGGAAGGGGGGGGGGCTGCGAGGGCAGGTCTCTCCTCGCAGCTGTGGGTGGGTGCACTCCCCAGATGGCAAAACACAAAAGTCTTTGAGGTGGTCTTCAGGTGGGGGGAGAAGATGTCTTCACCTGGGGTAGCTGGAGCCACCAGGCACTCCTAACGATCTTTAATTGGGTGATTAATAACAATCTTCAGCCTGGTAGCTCCAGCTATCCCAGGCTAGGCAAATGTGGGGGGTGGGGGGGGTTCCAATTGTGGGGGGGGGCCTAGTTGTAAGCACGGCCCCCACGCACACTACCACACACACACACACCCCCCGCGATGTTCCGGCCCTCAGTGGTCTTCTTTCCTCCCCCCACCGATACAACAAAGTCTGTTTGGGGAAATGCACCCACACCCACCTGTAGAGATAGTAGAGTCTCCCTCCTTCCACACTGGTTGGTTGTTGTGGTTTTTCCCCCTCTCTCCAACTCTTTGCAGAATGGTAAAGTTGTTTCAAAGTTTTCTGCTTCCTCCTCCTCTCCCTCTGGATAAAAGTTGTGTTGAAGCCCCTTCCTTCCTTCTCCTCCTGGGCTGGTCTCAGGGCTCTCCAGGCAGGAGCTCAAGTTGCTAGCAGCTCCACTCACTGCTCACAGCTCCAACTGTGCAGGACACGCCTCCACTGCTGCACAATTGGTCCCTTGTGCATGAATCCCAAAAAGTTAGTTTGCAGGTGCAACCGGTAATCAGGAAGGCGAATGGAATGTTGTCCTTCATTGCGAGAGGGATGGAGCACAAAAGCAGGGAGGTCCTTCTGCAACTGTATAGGGTATTGGTGAGGCCGCACCTGGAGTACTGCGTGCAGTTTTGGTCACCTTACTTAAGGAAGGATATACTAGCTTTGGAGGGGGTACAGAGATGATTCACTAGACTGATTCCGAAGATGAGGGGGTTACCTTATGATGATAGATTGAGTAGACTGGGTTGGAGTAGAACTCGTTGGAGTTCAGAAGGATGAGGGGTGATCTTATAGAAACATTTAAAATAATGAAAGGGATAGACAAGATAGAGGCAGAGAGGATGTTTCCACTGGTCGGGGAGACCAGAACTCGGGGGCACAGCCTCAAAATACGGGGGAGCCAATTTAAAACCGAGTTGAGAAGGAATTTCTTCTCCCAGAGGATTGTGAATCTGTGGAATTCTCTGCCCAAGGAAGTAGTTGAGGCTAACTCATTGAATGTATTCAAGTCACAGATAGATAGATTTTTAACCAAGAAGGGAATTAAGGGTTATGGGGAGCGGGCGGGTAAGTGGAGCTGAGTCCACGGCCAGATCAGCCATGATCTTGTTGAATGGCGGAGCAGGCTCGAGGGGCTAGATGCCCTACTCCTGTTCCAAATTCTTATGTTCTTATGTTCTTATGTTCTTATGTTCCACCCCCGGCGGTTACGATCGGTGCTCTTCCTCCTGAACACCCGTAGATGAGGGATTCTTCTACGTCTCCTTGGCCGCCACTGCTCATCCCTACCAGGGCAAGCAGGAACAGGATATTTCTCATGTTGACCTCTTTCCTTTGGGGGGCACATAAAACAGATTGTCTAGCCCCGAGAAAGCTCTCTGGCTTGACACAGGTGACCGAGTTCCAATTTTGGGCTGTCTTTGCTTTCAGACATAGTGGCGTCTTTAATCGACTGGCTGTCTTATTCAGTTCGTTATGAACTGATGTCTGCTTTTACTTTTATCTCATAGCCGTTTTGCTTGTCATCTTACCGGTGTTTCCTTAATAGCTATACCGGTAGATTCTTCTCACTTCCGGGTAGTAGCCGGCCTGTGCTTCTTTTAACAGCTGCACAGGAAGATTCTTTTCTTTGCCCCAGTTACTAATACATATATACTTAATCATTACACAGATAATCTTACACTACTCTAACTTATTCACTAAACATTCTTAAATCCATATCGCTACCATATATGTACATCTGCCACCATCTCCAGGTGGCCAGGTTAATTCCTGCCTTCTTTCTTTCTTCTTCTCCCGCTGGCTGTTCAGTGAGGTAGGTGATGGGTCGGCCTGCACCGCTGAACCCTAAGTACCCTGACCAGATGTGGGTTTGAGTCCCACACTATCGGGGGAACGTCCCCTCCGGTGCTGCAGCACACCGCTCCTTTGGGGGTGGCTGCCTGGTTCCTTTCTTCACCTGGAGGTTCTGCCTAGTTGAAGGCTACGGGCTGGGGACTCCCACTTGGTGGCTGGTCCACTGCTATCTCTTCTGGAGTTCCCTCATTGCCCGAGGCTACCGGCTGGGTGTTTCTGCTCACGTGCTGGTCTCTGACCTTAGGTATCCTTTTGCGGCTGGTCCCTTTCCCGGGGCTGAACCATTCAAATTGGAGCACTGGTGACCATGGTGTCTTTGGCCGTGGTGTGCGGGGAGTCCTTCTTAAGACTCCGCGTGCTGGGGGGTGCGTCCGAGTCCCAAATGATTGGGGCGACAGCTCCTCCAGTAACACAGTCCACCGCCCCTCTAGGTGCTGTCTGTGGGTCTGCCACGTCCCCTGCGGGATTTCCACAGTTAGGGTTCGTTGGCTGGGGGTCCCTGTCTTTAGTACGGTTTACTGTTTTTGGCTGTCCCTTACGTTTAGCTGCTGCCCCTGAGTTGAAAAGTTTGTACTGATTTATGTGAAACCACTGTGTTTGGCAGGGCAGTTTTATGGCATAGACCATGGGGCTTGCCTTGTCGACAATGTGGTATGCTCCCATGTACAGTGGCTCAAAGACCCCTACTCTAACGTAGTTCCTCACCATGACCTGGTCCCCTATCTCCCACTCATGGTGCTTGCGGGGCTCTAGCAGCAGTCGGTTGCTCCGATGCTGTTTTCCCATGTTGTTAGCAGCCTGCCAGTAAATCTGTTTAAGGTGTTCAAACAGATTCCTGACAAAGCTGTCCCAGTTCGCTTCCCTAAGGTAGGACCAGTGGTCGGATCTCTACCCAACCCTTGGGTGAGTCCCCTGTCTCTTTGCGCAGCATTTCTTTGATGGTGCGGTTTAAACGCTCCACAAGCCCGGATGACTGCAGGTTGTGGGCGACATGCCATTTACCTATGATGCCGAGTACCTTAAACGTCTCATGCATCAACTGCCCGGTGAAGTGACTCCCTTGGTCGGACTCCACGTATTGTGGTAGTCCCCATCGGGAGAACACTTCTCTGACCAGGATCCTAGCTGTTCCCAGGGCAGTGGCTGTTCGGCATGGGAAAGCTTCCACCCATCTAGTGAATAAGTCCACCACTACTAGGCAGTACTTGTAGTCTCCCTGAGCAGTGGGTAGGGGCCCGATGTAATCGATTTGGATCAACTGCCAGGATCCCTCTACCCTCCTGATATGTCCCATAGACACCTTTCTTTTCTGGGGGTCAGGGTTGTTGGCCGCGCACACCAGACAGCTAGCACAGAACTCGCGGACATCTTCCCTGAGTCCTGGCCACCACCCTGCCTGTTCCACTCATTGCCAAGTGGTCTCAGGTCCGGGATGTCCTGCTCCTGGACCCCCGTGGGCCAGCTGGAGAAATGATCTCCGGTGTTGCTGCGGTACCACCCATTGCTCCCCCCTGAACAGCATGCCTTCTTTAATGGTAATTGCTGCGGTGCCATAAGGGCCATCTATCCTTTCCCCTTTAGCTAGCGCGTTCAGGACAGTTTAGAGGATGAGGTCCTGGGTTTGAACCGCTTTTACATCCGGGGGCAGAGCTATTCCTGCCTTCCCTGCCGTCCCAGTCCTGCCCCTGACTGCTGCTCTGGGTCCTGGGTTGTACGGATTCCAGAGCTTGCCCGTGCAGGCCCCTTGCCTGGCTAACATGTCAGCCTGCTGGTTTCCCTCACGACGGGGTTCTGTGGTAGAATGTGCCTTCGCTTTATGTATGTAGATATTCCCTTCCTCCGCTATGGCTTTCGTGATCTTTTCCAGTAGGGGCTTAATTGCCAGGGGTCTCAGGTCTGCGGATGTGTATCCACGGCGGGACCAGATAACCAGGTACTCCGTACATGAATTGCATGTGAACATACTGTGCGAGCAAATCGTGTATGGGGTAGGGAATTCTTCGGGGTGTGTGACTACGTATACCACCGCAGACAGTTCAGCGTGCTGGGCGCTCATAGTACTGGGGAGTTTAATCGTCAGGGCAATGCCTGCCTCGGGATCATAAACTCCGCAGCCTGTGAGTCGTTCACCCGCAGATACCGTGCTTGAACCGTCCACATAGATCTCTCGGCCTATGGGGTGTAACCCAGCCCGAAAGCCTATGTTAATTTCCCATACCACTTCTATGGAACACCGGTGGGCTGTCCCTGGATAAATCATGTTGACTGCGAGTCTTGGCTCGCAGAGCCCCTTTACCCGTAGGTCCATTTGAGAGAGGAGCAGGGTCCAGCAAGCAATGCGGGCACTGCTCACTGTCCCGTCCTTGATTCTCCCGTCCAGGAGCATTTGGGTGGGTGTATGGTGGGTAAGGAGTGGGATAGAGGACCCCCCTGTGAAGATCAGTGATCTTTTCACAGCCTAGTGAGTGGCTAGGAGGTGCTGCTCACAGTTGGAATATCCCTTGTCCACATCCATGAGTATCCTGGAGGAGCAGACCACTGGTCTCAGCCGGCCGAGCCGTTCTTGGAGCAGTACTGCACTCAGGCTGTCCCCACTGGCTGCTACCTCCAGGTCTTTATCCTCATCTATGGCCCTTAGAGCTGGTGCGGTCTGCAGGTCTTTCTTGAGTTGCATAAATGCTGCCTCGCAACCTTCGTCCAATTCCCACTCCACTCCCTTGTGTAGGAGTCGGAGCAGAGGGGCTGCGGTGGCTGCATAATACTCAATGAAGTCTCTGCAGTACCTGGTTAGCCCTAGAAAAGATCTTACTCCTGTTACTGTGTTGAGGGCGGGTAACTTCTGCACTGCTTCCCTTCAAGCTTTGTCAATGGCTCTTTCCCCAGCGCGCACAGCCTGTCCCAGTAATTTTACTTCCTGCAGGCCGATCTGTGCCGCCTTGGGGTTTACTTTAAATCCTTCTTTCAGCAGCTCCAGCAGTTCAGCCAGCAGTGGGCCATGCTCCTCCCCCTCATCGGTGAACAGGGGCAGGTCATCCACATACTGTACTAATTGCTGGGGTCTGCTGAAACTCTTTAAACAGTTGGCCATACACTGATGGAAAATACTGGGGCTGTTGTGGAAGCCCTGAGGGAGACAGTTCCAAGTGTATTGCTGTCCTTTAAAGGTAAAAGCAAACTTGTACTGATCTTCCCTTCTTAAAGGTATGGACCAGAACCCGTTGGAAATATCCAGCACCGTGAAGGTGGTCGCGGAGGCTGGGATACTTCCAATGAGGTCGACGACAGCAGCAACAGTGGGTGCACAGGCGGGGATGTTACGGTTGAGTACTCGATAGTCCACCATGGCTCTCCAGGAGTTGTCCGGTTTCATAACCGGCCATAATGGAGAGTACACATGAGTAGCTATTGGTCTCATACTCCATGTTTAACCAGCGAACCCAAGGCTGTTTCCATGTCTGCCTCCGCCTCCCTCGGGAAGTTATACTGTTTCTGTGGTTGGGTCATGGGGTCCCCATCTCTGCTAACCTCGACCCATTTATTCTCCCATAGTCGTGTTTGTGAGTGGCAAAAGTTGCAAAGTTTTTCCTCACATATTCTTGATATTCTACAGGGGTGTTACTGACCAGTGATTCGAGGTCGTAATCCTCCTTTGTTTCATGGTGCACACCGTCCCTTTTCCCTGTTTTCCCAGGATAACCACCACCTCACTCTCCTGTCCTGTACAGACTGACCCCCAAAGACAGTGGTTTCTTAAATCCACTAGGATCCCGTGGCCTAGAATGAAGTCAGCCCCCAGGATCCCTCTCCCTTCCTGCTCCCACTTCATCAGGACACAAGTCCACTTAGTGTGGAGTGTACCTAAATGAATGGAGAGTGGAACGGAGAATGAGCCAGAATGTGCCTGTGAAACCCACCAAGCTGTAGGGGACCCTGTTAGACAGAGGTGAGGTGGCGGGGTTGGTTGCATAGACAAGGGTGCTTGAGGCACCGGTGTCTAGCAGGTAAGTCCCTTTCAGCTTTTCCACTTCCATCTGTACGGTTGGTCTCCCCCATGCATCATACTCGAGGGCACACAGGTGGACAGGCTGCACCTGTCCTAGTCGTGGTTTTGGTTGGGAGGGGCAAATGGGATTTTGGTACCGGTGGCAGTGGCTACCTTCCCAGGGCCACCTAGCATTGTACGGAGCGCAGTTAGGAAGGTATCAAACGAGTGGGGAGGGACTGGCTTCTCGGTCTCGGTTTTTTGGGCAGGGGCTGGAGAATTCTTTCCTGCGCTATTCTTCCAAGGATTTTGACTATCTTTTCTCCAGTGCCCACTCTTTCCGCACCCGAAGCAGGTACGTTTTGTATCGGAAGGGTTACCTCCCTCATGGCGCCATTCCCTCTTATCTTGGCTAGGTCGGATTTCGTGAACCCTTCCCTTTTGTGGGTGCTCTTCTGTTGCTCTGCCGTTTCTGTAAGCTAGTGTCAGTTGCCTAAGCATTCCCTGTTCTGCGGCTTGGGGATCTCTGGAGTCGAACCAGGCCTCAGCCTTAGTTCTTATTCGGGGTAAACTGTTAGCTACTAGGCTTCGGAGCCAGTGTGCTAATTCGTCCGGGTTTAAGTGGACCCTGTCTATGTCCCCACTACAGGCGCTTTTGTACACCGGCCACAGTCGGTCTGCGAAAGCCTGTGGGGTTTCTCCTGTGAGCTGCACCATTTTCTCTACTCTAGAGAAGTGTAAGGGGGTGGGGTGGTGGTTGTGGGGTTGGTGTTGTGGGGTGTGTGGGTCTCTATGAGGGGGTCAGATTCCCTCCTGACCAACTTGAGCGGTTTCGAATCGCTCCCACTCCCTTGGGTTCTGTACTCTGGATTTATTTGTGGGGTGTGACAAAAGTGCAAAGGACACTGGTTTGATGCAAAGAACTTTGGTTTTATTATAGTCAAAGTAATACAGGCTTATTACTCGAGTAAGAAAATACACGGCCAAACTTACAATCACTCTAATAAAGAACAATACAAGGAAAGGTACAAGGTCAAACTTAAAATCACTCTAATAAAGTACCATACACTACACATTCAAAGGGGGTTGCAGTAAAATTATACCTCCCACCTCCCAATACCTAATTCTAGCTAGGTTAGACTCCAGGGTGGCAGGGATTTATGCTTACTGTTGTGCATCTGTAAAGCGTGCACTCCCATGTTCCGCCACCAGGGAGCTCATCCCCTGAAGTCCCAAGGGATCCCAGCATCCCTTGGGAGCACTGAAAATAAGCCGGGCCCTAAGGCCTGTTCCTCACTGTGGAGTGTCTTATTAAAGACTGAGGTCACTGTTACTTTAACCTCCCTGTGTGCAGCCTCATCTGTGTGAGGAACACAATAACTGGCGATGAGAATACGAATCCAACGCAAAGATGCAGCAAACTGTGGGCATCCTGGGGAAGTTCTCGGAGGGTGAGGACTAGGAAGCCTATGTCGAATGGCTAGGCCAGTACTTTGTAGCCAACGAGCTGGACGGAGAAGGAAGCGCTGCAAAAAGGAGAGCGGTCCTCCTCACAGTCTGCGGGGCACTGACCTACAGCCTCATGAAGAATCTTCTGGCTCCGGTGAAACCCACAGATAAGTCGTATGAGGAGCTGTGTACACTGGTTCTGGAGCATCTTAACCCGAGGGAGAGCGTGCTGATGGCGAGGTATCGGTTCTACACGTGCCAGCGATCTGAAGGTCAGGAAGTGGTGAGCTATGTCGCCGAGCTAAGGTGACTTGCAGGACAATGTGAGTTTGATGGCTATCTGGAGCAAATGCTCAGAGATTTTTTTGTGCTGGGCATTGGCCATGAGACCATCCGACGAAAACTTTTGACTGTAGAGACATTGACCCTCAGTAAGGCCATTGCGATAGCACAGGCGTTTATGTCCACCAGTGATATCACCAAACAAATCTCTCAGCACACAAGTGCTAGCAATGTTCATAAATTAACTGGAATTGTGTTTGCGAGCAGAAATGTACAGGGCAGAACCCATGAGTCTGCAACTGCCAGCAGGCCTCAGGTAACCCAGATGACTCAGATTCCCCAACAAAGGATGAATGCAAGGCAATTCACACCTTGTTGGCGTTGTGGAGGCTTCCATTCAGCCTATTCATGTCGCTTCAAAGGTATGTTTGCAAGAGCTGTGGAACAATGGGGCACCTCCAATGAGCTTGCAAACGAGCTGCAAGCTCTGCAAAACGTGCTAACCACCACGTGGCAGAGGAAGATCGGTCCATGGTAGATCAAAGCAATTTCAAGCCTCAGAGAGAGGAGGCAGATGCTGAAGTATACGTGGTGCACACATTTTCGACGAAATGTCCACCTATAATGCTAAATGTAAAATTGTATGGCTTACCCGTAGCCATGAAACTGGACACTGGCGCTAGCCAATCCATCATGAGTAAAAAGATGTTTGAGAGACTGTGGTGCAACAAAGCATTCAGACCAGCCCTGAGCCCCATCCACACGAAACTGAGAACGTACACCAAAGAGCTTATCACTGTCCTGGGCAGCGCCATGGTCAAGGTCACCTATGAGGGCACGGTGCACGAACTGCCACTCTGGATTGTCCCGGGCGATGGCTCCACACTGCTTGGAAGGAGCTGGCTGGGCAAAATCCGCTGGAACTGGGATGACATCCGAGCGCTAGCACATGTCGATGAGGCCTCATGTATCCAAGTTCTCAACAAATTTCCTTCCCTGTTTGAGCCAGGCATTGGAAACTTTTCCGGGGCAAGGGTGCGGATCTACTTGGTCCCAGAGGCACGACCCATTCACCACAAGGCGTGAGTGGTACCTCACATGGTGAGGGAGAGAGTGGAAATCAAGCTGGACAGGCTGCAATGCGAGGGCATCATCTCCCTAGTGGAATTCAGCGAGTGGGCCAGCCCGATTGTTGCAGTACTCAAAAGTGATGACACGGTCAGCATTTGCGGCGATTATAAAGTAACTATTAATCGTTTCTCGCTACAGGACCAATACCCACTACCTAAGGCAGGCGACCTATTTGCGATGCTGGCAGGAAGCAAGACGTTCACCAAGCTCGACCTGACTTCGGCCTACATGATGCAGGAGCTGGAGGAGTCTTCGAAGGGCCTCACCTGCATCAATATGCACAAGGGACTGTTCATCTACAACAGATGCCCGTTTGGAATTCAGTCGGCTGCAGCGATCTTCCAGAGAAACATGGAGCGCTTACTCAAGTCAGTACCACAGACGGTGGTCTTTCAGGACGACATATTGGTCACAGGTTGGGACACCGCCGAGCACCTACAAAACCTGTAGAAGGTCCTTCAGCGACTGGATCGCGTAGGGCTGCGGCTGAAGAGGTTGAAATGCGTCTTCATGGCAACAGAAGTGGAGGTTTAGGGGAGAAAGATCACGGCGGATGGCATTCGGCCCACAGACACCAAGACAGAGGCTATCAGGAGGCCACAGAACGTCACGGAGCTGCGGTCATTCCTGGGACTCCTCAACTATTTTGGTAACTTCCTACCGGGGTTAAGCACCCTTTTAGAACCCCTACATGTGTTATTGCGCAAAGGTGAGAACCGGGTATGGGGAAAAAAACCAAGTAATTGCTTTTGAGAAAGCCAGACCATTTTATGCTCCAACAAGCTGCTTGTATTGTATAACCCGTGTAAAAGACTTGTGCGAGCATGTGATGCGTCGTTGTACGGAGTCGGGTGTGTATTAAAACAAGCTAACGTTGCGGGGAAGTTGCAACCTGTCGCCTATGCTTCTAGGAGCTTGTCTAAAGCCGAGAGAGCCTACAGCATGATTGAGAAAGAGGCATTAGCTTGTGTGTTCAGGGTAAAGAAAATGCATAAGTGCATGTTTGGCCTGAAATTTGAGCTGGAAACCGATCACAAGCCCCTCACATCCCTGTTCGCTGAAAACAAGGGGATAAATACTAATGCCTCAGCCCGCATACAAAGGTGGGCACTCGCGCTATCAGCGTATAACTATACCATCCGCCACAGGCCAGGCACCGAGAACTGTGCGGATGTTTTCAGTCGGCTACCATTGCCCACCACGGGGGTGGAAATGGCGCAGCCTGCAAACTTGTTGATGGTGGCGCAGCCCGCAGACTTGTTGATGGTCATGGAAGCGTTTGAAAATGATAAATCAGCTGTCACGGCCCGCCAGATTAGGACTTGGACCAGCCAAGATCCTCTGCTGTCCCGAGTAAAAAACTGTGCACTGCATGGGAACTGGGCCAGCATCCCCGTTGCAATGCAAGAGCCAATCAAGGCGTTCCAGCGGTGAAAAGACGAGCTGTCCATTCAGACAGACTGCCTGTTGTGGGGTAACCGCGTAGTGCTACCAAAAAAGGGCAGGGAGACGTTCAACTCGGATCTTCACAGCACACACCCAGGTATAGTAATGATGAAAGCGATAGCCAGATCACACATGTGTTGGCCCAGTATCAACTCTGACTTAGAGTCCTGTGTATGGCAATGAGGCGTATGTGCTCAGTTGAGCAACGTGCCCAGAGAGGCACCACTAAGTTTGTGGTCCTGGCCCTCCAGACCATGGTCGAGGATCCATGTCGACTATGCTGGCCCGTTTCTCGGTAAAATGTTCCTGGTGGTGGTGGATGCTTTTTCAAAATGGATTGAATGTGAAATAATGTCGGGAAGCACCGCCACCGCCACCATTGAAAGCCTGAGGGCCATGTTTGCCACCCACGGCCTGCCTGACATACTGGTCAGTGACAACGGGCCATGTTTCACCTGTGCCGAATTTAAAGAATTCATGACCCGCAATGGGATCAAACATGTCACCTCGGCCCCGTTTAAACCAGCCTCTAATGGGCAGGCAGAGCGGGCAGTACAAACCATCAAACAGAGCCTAAAATGAGTCACAGAAGGCTCACTCCAAACCCGTCTGTCCCGAGACAGCTACCACACGAGACCCTACTCGCTCACAGGGGTGCCCCCGGCTGAGCTACTCATGAAAAAGACACTTAAAACCAGACTCTCACTGGTTCAACCCAATCTGAATGGTCAGGTAGAGAGCAGGCGGCAGCAACAAAATGTAAACGATGGTCGCGCCACTGTGGCACGGGAAATTGATCTGAATGACCCTGTGTATGTGCTAAACTATGGACATGGTCCCAAGTGGATCGCGGGCATGGTGATAGCTAAAGAAGGGAATAGGGTGTTTGTAGTCAAACTAGAAATGGACAAATTTGCAGAAAGCACCTGGACTAAACGAGGCTGCGGTTCACAGACTGCCCTGAACAACCCACAGCAGACACCACCTTTTTTGAGCCCACAACACATACCCAAAGGATCAACGACACCATGCCGGACCAGGAAATCGAACCCATCACGCCAACAGTCCAGCAAGGCCAGGCTCACCTAGCAGCCCTGCAGGGCCAACAACACGCCAGCCCAGCAAGGGCACAGCTAACATCCCAGAACAGACATTTGTACCGAGGCGGTCCACCAGGGAAAGAAAGGCTCCCGACTGCCTCACGTTGTAAATAGTTTTCACTCTGACTTTGGGTGTGGAGTGATGTTGTGTATGTGTAAAGCATGCATTCCCATGTTCCGCCACCAGGGAGCTCATCCCCTGAAGTCCCAAGGGATCCCAGCATCCCTTGGGAGCACTGTATATAAGCCGGCCCCTAAGGCCTGTTCCTCACTCTGGAGTGTCTTATTAAAGACTAAGGTCACTGTTACTTTAACCTCCCTGTGTTAGGAACACAATACTTACCAATTCTTTTGATAGTTAATGGTAGATGGTGATGTTCTTCCTTCCTTCAGGACTTCAAGACTTCGAGGCTGGAGAAGTTAGTTTTACAACTGTCACGTTGGTTTCTCTCCTTGTCTCTCTCACCTTGTCTAATCTCTGTTGAAAACAATGGCCAATTGTACGATTTCAGTGTTCTAATCTTGTCACCAAATCTCTTCACAATCCTTTGTATAATTTTGGCGGGCTTGGTTCTTCTTTGTAATATTTTGTCGGGCTCGTTAAAGTTGATATGTCTTGGGTGGGTTGATCTTCGAAAAACTGTTTCCTGATTGAAAAATTAGTTTGGTAATTGCAATGCCCTTTTGTGCTTAGTCTTTCGCATACAGGCTGGATTGGGCCTCTTTGTGATGTATATGCTGAAAATGGTTTGTCCAGACCCATGTTGATGGGGAGCCACCGCTGGGTGATTTTGTGATGGTAATGTCTCTTGTGGAGGAAGATTTCCAAATACTCATTCTTCCAGACAGGTTAACTCATTCCTCACAACCAGACAGTTCCAATAATCAAGTGGGCCTCCTTTGTTCTCTAGGTCCGCCCACAGGCTTGAATTTGTCTTTTAAAAGTTCATAATTCTATTAAAGTTCGTAGTTTCTTCCATGAGCACTTTAGAGTTCTAAACTTTTCGGTAGATAGTCCCAAATTAAATTTCCTTTCGAATGAGCCCAAACTCAGTGGGGGTTCTGGTGAATTTTGCTCTCTGCAGAAGGGACTCCTGTCATTGCAGCCCATAGCTTCTAAAATGTCCTTTTGCAAGTGTTTTCTGTCCTCTTTTGCTCTCAGTAGAGAGGGACCGGTAGTTTGCAGTCTAGGGATAGGAGAAGCATCTTTGCCATTTCTGCCTCATCGCACCCATTAATATCCCCTGCCTGTTCCACTTCCACAAAGTGAACCGAGGGGTCTCCTTTTGGAGTTAGCTTTCCCAGGTGGCTTATCATAGCCCTAAGCTGGTGGGAAGTGTGGGGGACCACAAACTGACTTTCCAGGGGTCCTGGACCACTGTTAAGGGTGGGTGGGTCAAACTTCTGTTGCTGGACCGGGTACATTGGCCCTGGTTCTGGCTCTCCCTGTTCTGGCTCGCCTCCCTCTCTTCCCTACGGCCAAGCAATGTTTAAACTTTTAATTTGTTGTTGGCAGGGACCTTGGTCTCCCGATTCAAACCCATTAGTGCTAGCTACTTTATACGCTGCTTGCACATCTTTTTATCTTTCCTGGAGCTCTTTTACTTGTAGGGTAAGGCGAGTGCTTTCCTCCCTCCATGACTTTTCATTACTTTTGGCCTCGGTAACCTGACATTGAAAATACTCCAGTCTTGCCACGATCGTCATTTTGTAAGGGGGTTGATCTCTATGAGGGGGTCAGGTTCCCTTCTGACCAACTTGAGCGGTTCGAATCGCTCCCACTCCCTTGGGTTCTGTACTCTGGCTTTATTTGGGGGGTGTGACAAAAGTGCAAAGGACACTGGTTTGATGCAAAGAACTTTGTTTTTATTACAGTCAAAGTAATACAGGCTTATTACTCTAGTAAGAAAATACAAGGCCAAACTTACAATCACTCTAATAAAGAACAATACAAGGTCAAACTTAAAATCACAAATCACTCTAATAAAGAACCATGCACTACACATTCAAAGGGGGGGTCACAGTAAATTATACCTCCCACCTCCCAATACATAATTCTAGCTAGGTTAGACTCCAGGGCATGCAGGGACTATGCTTACCAACCCTTTTGATAGTTAATGGTAGATTGCGGTTGTTTTTCCCTTGATACCACGTTGACTGTGGTCGGTCGCTGCTGCAAAGGTGATGTTCTTCCTTCCTTCAGGACTCCAGGACTTCGAGGCTGGAGAAGTTAGTTTACAACTGTCGCGTTGGTTTCTCTCCTTGTCGTGATGACACAGCGTAGTGTGGTACTAGTCTGTCAAAGTGTTATCTGAGGTGGTTGCTAGGTAGCTACTAATCTGAGGAAGGACATTCTTGCTATTGAGGGAGTACAGCGAAGGTACACCAGACTGATTCCTGGGATGGCAGGACTGACATATGAAGAAAGACTGGATCGACTAGGCTTATAGTCACTGGGATTTAGAAGAATGAGAGGGGATCTCATAGAAGCATATAAAATTCTGATGGGATTGACAGGTTTAATGCAGGAAGAATGTTCCTGATGTTGGGGAAGTCCAGAACCAGGGGTCACAGTCTAAGAATAAGGGGTAAGCCATTTAGGACTGAGATGAAGAGAAACTTCTTCACTCAGAGAATTGTGAACCTGTGGAGTTCTCTACCACAGAAAGTTGTTGAGACCAGTTCATTAGATATATTCAAAAGGGAGTTAGATGTAGCCCTTACGGCTAAAGGGATCAAGGGGTATGGAGAGAACACTGGAATGGGGTACTGAAGTTGCATGATCAGCCATGATCTTATTGAATGGTGGTGTAGGCTTGAAGGGCCGAATGGCCTACTCCTGCACCTATTTTCTATGTTTCTATGTTACACAAGCTATTTGTTCGAGATATCACTGGTTTCTTGCCACACAAGCTATAGTCCCTGTCTCCTTGGTCCTCCCCTTTCAGTCACCCTTGCAGTGATGAGCTGACAAAGATGTGGCTGTGCTGGTGGTACTTGACAACCCCCATGGATAACATTGGTGAACGATTACATATATGAGGATAATACGACAGTTAGTCAGCACCTGCATGAATGTAACTCCATGAATAACATAATGCCATGTCAATGCACTGTCTGTTTTAATATAGTATTTTCAAAGTGCAAACAAACAATCCTACTCTTTCCTTAAACCACTCTCCCGGGTGCCTACATGTGCCTTTCCATTGCCGATTCTACTGCTCCTTCTAAGTGTCATCTGAGGGCCAGGATGGCAGGAAATGCATGGGTGCTCATGCTGTGTAGAAGGGTCCTGGGACTGAGGTGGGCCTCATGCACGTCAGCTTTCTCCCAGGCAGCACGATGTTGCCTCCTAACTTCCATTGGCATAGAGGGATGAGAAGTTAACCTCCTTAAAATGTACAGGTGGGGAACAGAGCGCAATCTTAACACAAGAGATGGATTGCAAAAGCAAATTACTGCTGATGATGGAAATCTGAAATAAAAACATAAAATGCGGGAAATACTCAGCAAGTCAGGCAGCATCTGTGGCAAGAGAAACAGAGTTAACGTTTCAGCTCGATTATCTTTCAACAGATGGATCGCAAACCCATTTTATAAAATGAGGGGTAATTTTCTGACTATCAATTGGGACCATTGTCCAATGACAACACAGGTCGAAATTTAGGAAAGCATTGCCTACGATTTTAAGATTATGGATTTTCTGTCAGCTGTGGAAGTCTGATAATGATCCCAATCATCATCATCATCATAGGCAGACCCTCGAAATTGAGGAAGTCTTGCTTCCACTCTAAAAGTGAGTTCTCAGGTGACTGAACAGTCCAATACGGGAATTACAGTCTCTGTCACAGGTGGGGCAGACAGTGGTTGAAGGAAAGGGTGGGTGGGGAGTCTGGTTTGCCGCGCGCTCCTTCCACTGTCTGCGCTTGATTTCTGCATGCTCCCGGCGACAGGACCCGAGGTGCTCAGCGCCCTCCCGGATACTCTTCCTCCATTTAGGGCGGTCTTGGGCCAGGAATTCCCAGGTACCGGTGGGGATGTTGCACTTTATCAAGGAGGTTTTGAGGGGTTCCTTGAAGTGTTTCCTCTGCCCACCTGGGGCTCGCTTGCCATGTAGGAGTTCCGAGTAGAGGGAGACTACTTGCTTAGGGAGTCTCGGGTCGGGCATGCGGCGATGTGGCCCACCCAACGGAGCTGGTCGAGTGTGGTCAGTGCTTCGATGCTGGGGATGTTGACCTGAGCGAGAACACTGAAGTTGGTTCATCTATCTTCCCAGTGGATTTGTAGGATCTTGCGGAGGCAGTGCTGGTGATACTTCTCCAGCATTTTGAGGTATCTGCTGTATATAGTCCATGTCTCTGAGCCATATAGGAGGGCAGGTATCACTACTGCCCTGTAGACCATAAGCTTGGTGCCAGATTTGAGGTCCTGGTCTTCAAACACTCTCTTTCTCAGGCGACCGAAGGCTGCGCTGGCAAACTGGAGGCGGTGTTGGACCTTGTCATCGATGTCTGCCCTTGCTGATGGTAGGCTCCCGAGATATGGAAAATGGTCCACATTGACCAAGGCCGCGCCGTGGAGTTTGATGACCGGGGGCAGTGCTGTGTGGCGGGGTCAGGTTGGTAGAGGACCTTTGTCTTATGGATGCTTAGCGTAAGGCCTATGCTTTCGTACGCCTCGCTGAAGGTGTTAACGATGGCTTGGAGTTCGGCCTCTGAGTGTGTGCAGACGCAAGCGTCGTCTGCGTACTGTAGCTCGATGACAGAGGATGGGACGACCTTGGATCTAGCCTGGAGGCGATGTAGGTTGAACAGGTTCCCATTGGTTCTATAGTTTAGTTCCACTCCAGCGGGGAGCTTGTTGAGTGTGAGGTGGAGCATTGCAGCAAGGAAAATCGAAGAGTGTTGGCGCGATGATGCAGCCCTGCTTGACCCCGGTCCGGATGTGGATTGGGTCTGTGGTGGATCCATTGTTCAGGATCATGGCTTGCATGTGGTCATGGAGCAGACAGAGGATGGTGAGAAACTTTTGGGGGCAGTCAACATGGAGGAAAATACTCCATAGTTCCTCACGGTTGACAGTGTCAAAGGCCTTTTTAAGGTCAAAAAAAGCCATGTAAAATGGTTGGTGCTATTCCCTGCATTTCTCTTGTATCTGCCGCGCGGTGTGGAATCCGCATTGTGACTCTGGGAGGAACTCTTCAGCCACAGGGAGAAGACGGTTGAAGAGGATTCTTGCGATGACTTTCCCAGTGACCGACAGCAGGGAGATTCATCTGCAGTTACCGCAGTCGGACTTGTCCCTTTTTTGAAGATGGTCACGATTACGACAAATCTGGCATTCTCTCCTCCTTCCAGATAAGAGAGATGAGGTCATGCATTCGTGCTTCTTTGCCATACTTTAGTGCCTCAGCGGGGATTCCAGCTGCTCCTGATGCCTTGTTCTTGAGTAGACGGATGGCCTTTTCTCCCTCCTGCAGGAAGGGGGTTTTGCTGAGATGGTGGCGGGTAGCATGCTGCGGGATGGAGTCGAGGACATTCGTGTCGACAACACAGGTCAGAAATTTGGGAATGCACTGCCTACGATTTTAAGATTAAGGATACTCTGTTAGCTGTGGAAGTCTGATGATTTCAATGCAGACACATATACACACACACACACACACACACACTTAAACAAAGGCTCAGGTCATGTACCGGGTTACATTTTTAAACCAAAATGAGTATTGATCACATTATTGCAGATTAAGCAGGTCAATTTCTTATATTTTTGCCGTTTTCCACGCATTTTCTCCCAGTATTGTTGCGGTGAGAGAGAATATAACCTCCCCTCCCCCTCCCACCTTACTGGAACAAGAGACGTAAACACGACGTGCTCCAGGACGAAGATTGACACTCAGTCTGTGCGCGGCGCTGGTTCTCTCCCAGCGGCAGCAGTGTCGGGGGCAGAAGCGGCATTGGGGAAGTGACCGCGGCTGAGGGTTACGTTGTGTGCGCAGGGCTGCAGCTCAAGGCTCGGGGAAGACGTACAGGGAGCTACGGAACTGTGCCGGCTGCTGGTTAGAAAGGCTGGGTGAGTATGGGACTGACCCTGGGCATTGCACCCAGCAACAGACTCAAGTGCAGCAACTTTAAATTAACACAAAGCAGCATAAACACAGCAGGATTTTAATCGGATGCGAAATTCCTTTGCCATCTTTTGGACAGAGTGGACACGGTTTACACCGTGACCTTGCGATAATAGTTTTGAATTTTCAACTTAACCGTCGCAATGTTTTTAGTTTCGGTTTCTTGGTCCTCCGTTGTAATTGGCCAATGACGCACGCAGAATCACAGATTGAGACGGCACAGGAAGAGGCCATTCGGCACAGCGCGCCTGTGCTAGCTCTTTGATAGGGCCTTTAGTCCCGCTCCCTTGCTCTTACCCCAGAGCCCTGTAAAGTGTTTTTTTTAACCCCATCAAGCATTTATTCAAATACTTAAAGTCTGACCCTTAAATGATATGTAAAATTCTTACCTTAAGAACAATGTAAGCCAACCGGTTAGTCCACAGTGCTGGCAGTTTTCTTGCCAAGGTTTTATGAAAGGTTCACTGGTAAAAAATGTACCCAAAGCAGTGATAAGATATCAGTAAGAAAGACTTGCATTTATATAGCGCCTTTCACAGTCGACCAATGAAGTACTTTTGGAGTGTAGTCACTGTTGTAATGTGGGGAACGTGGCAGCCAAATTGTGCACAGCAAGCTCCCACAAACAGCAATGTGATAACGACCAGATAATCTGCCTTGATCAGGGTGATGGGTGAGCAGGATTTTGTGAGTGACAGAGTCCTGCATGAATTGGGATTATCGTAGAGTGGAGGAAAGTGAGGAGGGCATTGGAAAATCTGGATGTGACAAAGATGTGAATGAGGGTTTCAGAGGCACATAAGGTGGGGGGATGGTGTGTAGATGGGTGATGTCTAGGAGTTGGATGTCGACCGTCTTAGTAATGGACTGGATGTGAGCATTCAAACCCAGCTCAGAGTTGAGCAGGATTGAGGTTACACACCATCTGGTTGAGCGGACATCCATGAAGGGATTGGGATTGGAGTCTCGTGAGTGTATTGTCTGCGTGTGGTGTAATAGGTGATGACTTCAGAAAAAGTTTGACGATCCACAACTTGATATCTGACATGACAGCCAAGATACAAAATCAAATTGAGTATTACAAGTTCAGAGCAAATATGTTCCCACAAAGAACAGGGGTGTGACTTCCAAATCCAGAGCGCCTGGATGTCAAAGAGCATACTAGGTAAGATAAGACAAAAAAGGGAAGCTGATGTCAGATACTGAGCGCTAAATACTGCAGAACGTTTAGATGTGTATAGAACGTGCAGGGGTAAAATTAGAAAGGAAATTCAGAAAGCAAAGAGAGGGCATGAAAAAATAGTGGCAAGTAACATCAAGGAAAACCCAAAGATATTTTATAAATACATCAAGAGGAAGAAGATAACTAGGGAAAGAGTAAGGCCTATTAGAGAGCAAAAACGTAACCTGTGTGTAGAGGTGGAAGACATGGTTGTGGTTCTTGATGTTTACATAAGAACATAAGAAATAGGAAGAGGAGTAGGCCATACAGCCCCTCGAGCCTGCTCCGCCATTGAATAAGATCGTGGCTGATCTGATCATGGACTCAGCTCCACTTCCCCGCCCGCTCCCCATAACCCCTTATCCCCTTATCATTTAATAAAATGTCTATTTCTGTCTTAAATTTATTCAATGTCCCAGCTTCCACAGCTCTCTGAGGGAGCGAATTCCACAAATTTACAACCCTCTGAGAGAAGAAATTTCTCCTCATCTCAGTTTTAAATGGGCGACCCCTTATTCTAAGATCATGCCCTCTAGTTCTAGTCTCCCCCATCAGTGAAAACATCCTCTCTGCATCTACCTTGTCAAGCCCCCTCATAATCTTATACGTTTCGATAAGATCACCTCTCATTCTTCTGAATTCCAATGAGTAGAGGTCCAACCTACTCAACCTTTTCTCATAAGTCAACTCCCTCATTTCCAGAATCAACTTAGTGAACCTTCTCAACTCCAAAGCAAGTATATCCTTTTATAAATATGGAAACCAAAACTGCGCGCAGTATTCCAGGTGTGGCCTCACCAATACCCTTGTATAGCTGTAGCAAGACTTCCTGCTTTTATACTCCATCCCCTTTGCAATAAAGGCCAAGATTCCATTGGCCTTCCTGATCACTTGCTGTACCTGCATATTATCCTTTTATGTTTCATGCACAAGTACCCCCAGGTCCTGCTGTACTGCAGCACTTTACAATCTTTCTCCATTTAAATAATAACTTGCTCTTTGATTTTTTTTTCTGCCAAAGTGCATGACCTCGCACTTTCCAACATTATACTCCATCTGCCAAATTTTTGCCCACTCACTTAGCCTGTCTATGTCCTTTTGCAGATTTTTTGTTTCCTCCTCAAACATTGCTTTTCCTCCCATCTTTGTATCATCAGCAAACTTGGCTACGTTACACTCAGTCCCTTCTTCCAAGTCGTTAATATAGATTGTAAATAGTTGGGGTTCCAGCACTGATCCCTGCGGCACCCCACTAGCTACTGGTTGCCAACCAGAGAATGAACCATTTATCCCGACTGCGTTTTCTGTTAGTTAGCCAATCCTCTGTCCATGCTAATATATTACCCTCAACTCCGTGAACTTTTATCTTGTGCAGTAACCTTTTATGTGGCATCTTGTCAAATGCCTTCTGGAAGTCCAAATACACCACATCCATTGGTTCCCCTTTATCCATTCTGTTCGTTACATCCTCAAAGAATACTTTGCGTCTGTCGTCACAAAAGAGAGGGACGATGCAGACATTGTAGTTAAGGAGGATGAGTGTGAAATATTAACTGAGATAAACACAGTGAGCAGAGAGAGGAAGTATTAAAAGGTTTAGCATCTTTGAAAGTACATAAATCGCCAGGCCCGGATGAAATGTATCCCCGGCTGTTAAGAGACGCAAGGGAGGAAATAGCAGAGGCTCTGACCGTCATTTTCCAATCCTCTCTGGCTACAGGTGTGGTGCCAGAGTACTGGAGTACTGTAACGTTGTACCGTTGCTTAAAAAGGAAGAAAAGGATAGACCGAGTTATTACAGGCCAGTCAGCCTAACCTCCGTGTGGGCAAATTATAGGAAAATTCTGAGGGACAGTATTAATTGTCATTTAGAAAGACACGGATTAATCAAGGACAGTCGGCATGGATTTGTTAAGGGAAGGTCGTGTCTGACGAACTTGATTGAATTTTTTGAGGCGGTAACAAGGAGCGTCAATGATGGTAGCACGTTTGATGTGGTGTATATGGATTTTAGCAAGACTTTTGACAAGGTCCCATATGTTAGACTGGTCAGGAAAGTACAAGCCCGTGGGATCCAAGGGAAAGTGGCAAATTGGATCCAAAATGGGTTCAGTGGCAGAGCAGAATAGTTGATGGATGTTTTTGTGACTGGAAGGCTGTGTCCAGTGGGTTTCTGCAGGGCTCAGTACTAGGTCCCTTGCTTTTTGTGGTATATATTAATGATTTAGACTTCAATAGAAGGGGTATGATTAAGAAGTTTGAAGATGATACAAAAATTGGCCATGTGGTTGATGGAAGGAAGAAATCTGTAGACTACATGAAGACTCAATGGGCTGGTCAGGTGGGCAGAACAGTGGCAAATTGAATTCAATCCAGAGAAGTGTGAGGTAATGTATTTGGGGAGGGCTAGCAAGGCACAGGGATACACATTAAATGGTAGGACACTGAGAAGTGTAGAGGAACAGAGGGACCTTGGATTGCACTTCCACAGATCCCTGAAGGTAGCAAGACAGATAGATAAGGTGGTTGAAAAGGCATACGGGATACTTTCCTTTATTAGCCAAGGAATAGAATATAAGAGCAGGGAGATTATGCTTGAACTGTATAAAACACTAGTTAGGCCATAGCTAAAGTTCTGCGTGAAGTTCTGGTCACCGTATTACGTAGAAACATAGAAAATAGGTGCAGGGGTAGGCCATTCGGCCCTTCGAGCCTGCACCGCTATTCAATAAGATCATGGCTGATCATTCCCTCAGTACCCCTTTCCTGCTTTCTCTCCATATCCCTCGATCCCCTTAGCCGTAAGGGCCATATCTAACTCCCTCTTGAATATATCCAATGAACTGCGGCAGGGAATTCCACAGGTTAACAACTCTCTGAATGAAGAAGTTTCTCTTCATCTCAGTCCTAAATGGCCTACCCCTTATCCTAAGAGTATGTCCCCTGGTTCTGGACTTCCCCAACATTGGGAACAATCTTCCCGCATCTAACTTGTCCAGTCCCATCAGAATCTTATGTTTTTCTATGAGATCCCCTCTCATTCTTCTAAACTCCAGTGAATAAAGGCCCAGTTGATCCAGTCTCTCCTCATATGACAATCCAGCCATCCCTGGAGTTAGTCTGGTGAACCTTCGCTGCACTCCCTCAATAGCAAGAACGTCCTTCCTCAGATTAGGAGACCAAAACTGAACACCGTATTCCAGGTGAGGCCTCACTAAGGCCCAGTACAACTGCAGTAAAACCTCCCTGCTCCTATACTCAAATCCCCTAGCTATGAAGGCCAATATACCATTTGCCTTGTTCACTGCCTGCTGTACCTGCATGCCAACCTTCAATGGCTGATGAACCATGACTCCCAGGTCTCGTTGCACCTCCCCTTTTCCTAATTGACCACCATTCAGATAATATTCTGCCTTCGTGTTTTTGCCCCCAAAATGGATAACCTCACATTTATCCACATTATACTGCATCTGCCATGCATTTGCCCACTCACCTAACCTGTCCAAGTCACCCTGCAGCCTCTTAGCGTCCTCCTCACAGCTCACACCGCCACCCAGTTTAGTGTCATCTACAAACTTGGAGATATTACACTCAATTCCTTCATCCAAATCGTTAATGTATATTGTAAAGAGCTGGGGTCCCAGCACTGACCCCTGTGGCACTCCACTAGTCACTGCCTGCCATTCTGAAAAGGACCCGTTTATCCCTACTTTACTTCCTGTCTGCCAACCAGTTCTCTATCCACATCAGTACATTACCCCCAATATCATGTGCTTTGATTTTGCACACCAATCTCTTGTGCGGGACCTTGTCAAAAGCTTTTTGAAAGTCCAAATACACCACATCCACATACAGGAAAGATATGATTGCAGTGGAGAGAGTACAGAGGAGATTTGTGATGATGTTGCATAGACTGGTGAATTTTAGCTATGAGGAAAGATTGGATAGGTTGGGGTTGGCTTTTTTTGGAACAGGAGAGGCTGAGGGGAGATTTGATTGAGGTTTTATAAAATTATGAGAGGCATAGATAGAGTGGACAGGAAGGTCCTATTTCCCTTAGCAAAGAGGTCAATAACTAGGAGGCATAGATTTAAAGTAATTGATAGAAGGATTAGAGGGGAGTTGCGGACAACAATTTTTACCCAGAGGGTGGTAGGGATCTGGAATTCACTTGCCGAAAAGGTTGTAGAGGCAGAAACCTTCATTACATTTAAGAAGTACTTGGATGTGCACTTGAAGTGCTGTGCCAGCTGAAAGGTGGGATTAGGCTACACTTTCAGCTGGCTCAGACACGATGGGCCCAATGACCACCCTCTGTGCTGTATATCTCTGATTCTGAAACTATGTTTACGGATAACATCGCAGCAAAAACCATACAGTTAAATGGTATCCTTTCGAATCATGGCACTGAAATATGATGATGATGACAGGATTTTCGTCTCCACAATTCATTCTGGAAGTCGATTTCATATGTTGATTGCTCTATGTGTGCAAAATAATGATCTGACATTAGTTCTGTTTGAACTAGAGCTGAGCGATAAGGGAGTCGAAGGTTCATCTTCTATGGTTAGGTTTTGGTCAGAAATCTGACTCTACCACAAAGCGCTAATGAGTGATGTTTAACTGGAAAATCTAAGCAGTTCTTCTTCTTCTCAAGTGCTCCCCGATCTGGGGGACACTCCAAATATTTTTCAGGCTCTTTTTTGTGGTTTTTTTTGTAGTTTTTTTGGGGGGGGTTTTTTGGGCACTAAAATCATGATTTTTACAAGTGCCCCCTATAAAAGGGGAGGGGGACACTAAAACCGGCAATTAAAACAAATTAAACTTTAAAACATATAAAATAAAATTAAAATTTGGTTGCCGGGGGTAACGATGCACTCCAGTCCCTCCGGCGCCCACCTCTCGCGGAAGGCCGCGAGCGTACCGGTGGCCACCGCGTGCTCCATCTCCAAGGACACCCTGGCCCGGATGTAGGCACGGAAGAGAGGCAGGCAGTCAGGCTGAACGACCGCCCGCTGCCTGGAGCGGCTGATGGCCCCCTTGGCCATGCCCAGGAGCAGTCCTATAAGGAGGCCTTCGGACCTACCCGCTCCCCTCCGCACAGGGTGCCCAAAGATCAGGAGTGTGGGACTGAAGTGCAGCCAGAAATTGAGGAGCAGCCCCTTTAAATAATGAAACAGGGGCTTCAACCTCGTACACTCCGTAAAAACGTGATATGTGGACTCTACCAGACCGCAGAAATTGCAGGCGGCCTGGGAGCCCGTGAATCGGCTTAAAAATTTATTGCACGGGACTGCTCCGTGCACCACCCTCCAGGCCAAGTCCCCAATAAATAGTGGGAGGACTCCCGCGTAGAGTGCACTCCATCGGGGACCCCCGCCTCCTCCGGACGGCAAGATGGTACGCCATGGCGTGTCCGGACGGCAGACGAGGATGGCAAGGTTGAGAGTGTGCAAGAGCAGCCCGTACAGCAAACCCCTCCGCGCAGAACTGAAAGGCACGGAAGGGATTTCCCCGAGGCGGCTCAAGTTGTGAGGCGCCGGCTCCCGAGGGAGGTTCTGGGGTTTGGCGCTGATGGGGAATTCTGTCTGGACAGGGGTCACTTTGGACGGGATCTCCCCACGTGCTTGAGCCTCCTCGACACACCTAACAGAGTCAGGGCCCAGAGCTGGTTTTAGCGACTCGATGGCATCGGCCGCGCAGCGGACGTCGGCCGAATTTAGGCACCGTGCCAGCATGTCTGGCGCCATCCAGCCCGCTCCTCCGCCATCCAGCAGGTCCCTGACCCTGGTCACCTCGCCAGCCACAGCCCTCCCGTCCGACTGCCACCCGAAACCTCGATCGTGGAGGTACGGATTCCCGAGCAGCGGCTCCTGCAGGACAAATCTAAGCAGTTCACAACAGCAGCTGTGAAAGCATCTGTTGATAATTAAGTGGGAGTCAGCCGTGAGTTGATCTGCATTATGTATCGTAGTGAAATATGGTTTCTTTTATCTTTGCAGGTGCCTCAAACCCCGAAGAAAATGGAATCAGACTGGGCAGAAAGGACTATTGTCGTATCTGGCATTCCTGAATATGTTCTTTCCAAAAGTAGAATAATTGACAAACTCACCATTCACTTTTTAAGGCAGAAGAATGGCGGTGGTGAGGTGGAAAGCGTCATCTATCCAGCCGATGCCACTGGCAATGCTCACGTCACATTCGAAAAGCGGGAAGGTACATTTCCAAAACCATGAAGCAATGGAAACATTGTCAGTGTGTGGTGATTGCTATCTCATGGGCGCATCGCAAAATACCAATGGATTTTCTGTGGTGTTGTCCACGGAAAGTCAGGGCAAAGTGAATTTTCCTCAGAGTACATTAAAGATGCTGTAGGTATCATCATCATCATAGGCAGTCCCTTGGAATTGAGGAAGACTTACTTCCACTCTTAGAATGAGCCCTTAGGTGGCTGAACAGTCCAATACGAGAGCCACAGGTGGGAAAGACTGTCGTTGAGGGTAAGGGAGGGTGGGCAGGTTTGCCGCATGTTCCTTCCGCTGCCTGCGCTTGATTTCTGCATGCATTCAGCGATGAGACTCGAGGCGCTCAGTGCCCTCCGGATGCACTTCCTCCACTGAGGGCAGTCTTTGGCCAGGGACTCCCAGGTGTTGGTGGGGATGTTGCACTTCATCAGGGAGGCTTTGAGGGTGTCCTTGTAACATTTCCTCTGTCCACCTTTGGCTCGTTTGCCATGAAGGAGTTCCGAGTAGAGCGCTTGCTTTGGGAGTCTCGTGTCTGACATGCGGACAATATGGCCTGCCCAGCGGAGCTGATCAAGTGTGGTCAGTGCTTCAATGCTGGAGATGTTGGCCTGGTCGAGAACGCTAATGTTGGTGCATCTGTCCTCCCAGGAGATTTGTAGGATCTTGCGGAGACATCATTGGTGGTATTTCTCCAGCGACTTGAGGTGTCGACTGTATATGGCTGCTTTTGGAGTTTATGAAGCTCCATCCACTGGTAGAAGGCTGCGGCTGTAGGCGTGAATGTGTCACAGAATGGTGATGCCAAAGTAAGGAATTGTGACATACATTGCAAATCTGGCCACACCAGATTGAATTAGAAAATGTATGTGTTCTATCATTGCATTTGGAGAGAAAGGCAGGCCAGACTGCTGTGTTCTGGGAAATGCTGTATTCAAAGTCTATCTTTGCTTCTTATCCTTATGGTCTAATTATGAAGAGAACTATTTTTTTTGTGGCCCTTACTCTATGGTCCTTAATCTAGATATTTTTCTTGGGATCAACATTTCAGACCATTCCTATAGGTGAGCCTTTGCTCCCTATGACCCAGAGTAGGCCTTTACCTGCTCAATATCGAGGTAATTTGTAGCCTCCCCATGGGTTTTGAACAGAGAACTCTGACTGTAGTTATGCTTACTGTATGTAACATGTATATAACATGATCTTCCTGATCTGTAGGCCATATAGGGTGCAAAGAAATATGAATTATTTGACTGTACACGAAAAGCTATTCATAGAAAATGTAGGGAGTTATTTTGGCGATAGTGAAAACAAGTGCTAAGTGTGTGCTACGTTATAAAACATGCCTGTTTGAAAACCTGGTTTTAGCATGCAATTTTGGTCCTAATTGCTGATTACCATAATTTGAACTTGCCTAGACGCACCAAATCATACACCTGCAGATTTAGCACTCAAGTGTTGATTAGATGCAATTTTTGTGGAGCAGAAGATGTGGGCTCCTTGAACCCATTTCCACTGAAGGTGTGGAGTGGGCTGACTCACACAGCAACAGGTTCCAGGATGGCTCAGGGACTGAGTGAGAGGGCTCCCAGGTTCTTGGACACGGCTCTGGAGATCCTGATGGAGGAGATCGAGAGGAGGTGGGGTGTCCTGTACCCACAGGGGAGAAGCAGTCGACTTCGTCCTCCTGTACCTTTTGCAGAAGCTGGTGCTGCTCTGTCTGGCCTCATTTCCTCCTGCAGACCAAGGGGGGCCCCTAGCAAGATGCTAGTGACCGAGCACTCCCTTTTTCCTGGTGACTCCTATAGGGTGTCCAATAAGGTAGAGTAGCACAACACTTATTCTTTTTAGGTGAATTCCTCAGAGGATTTCCAAAATAAATGTTGATAGAGGGTTGGTGAAGTCATGATAAAGTGTCCCAGAAAGTCTCCCAATGTGTTTCAAACGTCCTCTTCAAACCTTCAGCAGCAAGTGAACAGTAAAAGGTGATATACCTTTAAGTAGCGCTCAATTCAGCAGTTACTTGTTTACTCCCAATCAGTTGGTTGCTGTCGGGAGAGGACACTGAGTACATTAAGTGAAGTGTTACCCACCAAAATGGTTTGCAGCCTCGTTAATGAGTGCTAGCAGGCAATTTCATTGTCAATCAGTCCCTTAACGATCCCCTGGGTGGCCGTTACCAGTGCTGGTTTCAACTCCTTTACCAAGATGATGCCTTGTGATAAATATGGGCTAGACTGGCATTGCAGCTCAAAACCCCATCTTGGCCACCTCTTTATCTCCTTAGCGCCTAAAGTATTTGGCCAAAATTGCCCACGTAATCTGATACTGTTGAAATAAAATTGTGATCTTTCAAGGGCTATTTATTTACGGTAAAAATGCAAACTTGTTTTTCAAGTTGTGGACAGCGTGCTGAGACAGAAGGAGCAAGTGCTTGAAGACAAACAGCTCCCAGTGAAATATCCTATGAAAATTTCAGCATACAGTATGGATGTAAGTTTGTGCTACTGAATGTACTCTGACTCACATTGGTTCCCAGTCTCAATTTTAAAATTCTCATCCTCGTGTTCAAATCCCTCTCCCTATCTCTCTAACCTCCTCAAATTCTACAAGCTTCCAAGAGCTTTGTGTTCTTCCAAATCTGGAGTCTTGAGCATGCTCCACATCCCTTCACCCCGCCATTGGCGGCCATGCCTTCAGTCATCTGGGCCCTAAGCTCTAGAATTCCCTCCCTAAACCTCTCTGCCTCTCTCCTTTAAGACTCTCCTTAAAACCTACCTCTTTGACCAAGCTTTTAGTCACCCATTCTTGTATTCATTCTTTGGCTCTGTCAATAATTCATAGAATCATAGAAATTTACAGCATGGAAGGAGGCCATTTCGGCCCATCGTGTCCACGCCGGCCGACCAGGAGCTATCCAGCCCAATCCCACTTTCCAGCTCTTGGTCTGTAGCCCTGTAGGTTATGGCACTTGTAAGTGCACATCCAGGTATCTTTTAAATGTGAGAGTTCCTGCCTCTACCACCCTTTCAGGCAGTGAGTTCCAGACCCCCACCACCCTCTGGGTAAAGAAATTTCCCCTCATATCTCCTCAAAACCTCCCCCCCAATTACTTTAAATCTATACTCCCTGGTTGTTGACCTCTCTGCCAAAGTAAACAGGTTCTTCCTATCTACTCTATCCAGGCCCCTCATAATTTTATACACCTCAACCACTTAGCCTCCTCTGTTCCAAAGAAAACAGACCCAGCATCTCCAATCTTTCCTCATAGACAACATTCTCCAGTCCAGGCAACATTCTTGTAAATCTCCTCTGCACCCTTTCCAGTGTAATCACATCTTTCCTGTAATGTGGTGACCAGAACTGCACTCAATACTCCAGCTGCGGCCTAACCAGTGTTTTATACAGTTCAAGCAGAACCTCCCTGCTCTTTTATTCCATGCCTCAACTAATAAAGGCAAGTATGCCATATGCGATTTGACTGATTGCACTCATGTGAAGCATCTTGGGATGTTTTCCTACATTAAAGGGAATATGTAAAAGCAAGTTATTGTTGAATATTTAACACCATAAACTAAACAGAGCTGCTTTTAGTTTGGTCGAAGAGCTCTGCTGGCATAAAGTAAGCAAGGCAAATTATTTACAAACTTAAATTAACTTGCATAGCAAACCTGATTGCAATTGTGTATGAGAATTGTACCAAAAGATGGTGTTATGTGGTTTTGATGGTGCTTTATGGTTTTATGTGCCAGGTCCTCTGATATAATGTACACTTTCATGGCACACTTTATCAGAGGAATTTTCCTTTTTTTTAAAAAAAAACAAAGATAACTGCAGGGTATAACATACTTTTTGTACATCTCACAGCCAGTATTACAGGATGAGGCTGCTACATTGTTTACTTTAGTTATATCCCTACTCTTTGTCCTTCATTGGCCTGGAATTTCCAAAATGGGTGCATCTGAAAATGCACCCTTTCTGTCAACATCGTTAATCTCAAATTTCCTGCTAAACTCAATAGAATCTGCCGAAAAGCAAAATGAGTGCAAATCAGCATAAAGAACCAGGGCCCACGGAAAGCGCCTTCTTTATTTACAAAAATTCAACTCGTTCAGCCATCATTCAGGCACATCAGCCGCAGTATGTTTAAGAACCTGCCATCAGGGAAGCTTTTCAATTTTTATTGCTAACTCATACTTATGTTATAAAATAATTTTTTTTTTTAAATTACGAATTAGGTCTCTGAGACTGAATTAACAAACACACACAAAATTGTGATAAAACAGCAGAAAAAAATGACTGCTTCCTGCTGCTCCTTAAAAAAAAAAAAATCTGGTCCCAATTTTAAGAGAGCCTCTGAGCAAGCGCACTTGCAGAATACTGGTATATGAGGCTCTGTAATGTAGAGCAAACCCAGTTTTATGGGGGGGGGGGGGGGGTGGAGATCGATAGACTGCCCTAATAGATCGAGCAGATTTGGGCATATTGTCCCCATGACCATTCTAGGGATCATTATCGCACTGACTACATCATCATCATCATCATAGGCAGTCCCTCGGAGTCGAGGATGATTTGCTTCCACTCCCAAAGTGAGTTTTTTGATGGCTGAACAGTCCGATACGAGAGCCACAGACCCTGTTACAGGTGGGACAGACATTCGTCGAGGGAAAGGGTTGGTAGGGCTGGTTTGCCGCGCGCTCCTTAAGAGAGCCTCTGAGCGAGCGCATTTGCAGAATACTGGTATATGAGGCTCTGTAACTTAGAGCAAACCCAGTTTTATGGGGGGAGAGATGGATAGACTGCCCTAATAGATCGAGCAGATTTGGACTTTCTCCACCTCAGGCGGTCTGCGACCAGGGTCTCCCAGGTGTCCGTGGTGATGTCACACTTTACCAGCAAGGCTTTGAGGGTGTCCTTATAATGTTTCCGACTAAACTCCTGGATTTCCAGGATTTGCGATGAGGCGTGGAGTAACAAGGTTTTAAAATCAGATAGTAGAGCTCACATGTAATTCTGATTTTTATATTAGATAGAATGTACAGGACAGAAACAGGCCATTCAGCCCAACTGGTCCATGCTTGTGTCCATGCTCCACACGAAGCTTCTCCACCCCTCTTCACCTAACCCTATATTGCTGCTTGAAGTTTTTAAACTGCTCATTTAAAAGCCAAAATCCCACTGCCCCTTCCAGTACCATTGGAATAAACAAGTATGAAGCAATTTATGAATTTCAAAGTTTCCAACCCAGTCAGTAGAAGCGAGAAGGGAACGTAGCCTTAGCAGCTGGGTATATATCATTGAAATTGCAACAGCAACTTCCCAATCAGTGTTTAAACTAAGAAAACAAGCTCGGAACGATTAGGACAGTTTTACTATCCAATGACCGACGATCCTGTAAATTGGAACACAAGCCTATAACAGAGTTGTGTTGCTTAATGGTGGTAATGTCTGTCGCCTATTTTTGTTGCTTTGCACTCTTCCATAATGACGGGTTTCTAAGCACCGGAACTAACTGCTGGGACTGGCACAGCGTTTGCCCATTATCTGGTTTATTGATACATTTTTCCATATATCTGTACTGTATCTCGCTCAGATTAACCCAGTTGAAGTGTGGAGTTCACAGTCCGAAATAAGAGCCAGTGTCCTGCGCCAGTGTCCTGCTTATTATCGCTGATCCCGTGATATGTAAATTTACACGGCCTATTTTATATCGCAATAGAAACCAATACTTCACCGTAAATAATAGATGAAATGTTTTGCTTTTCACAGGTCTTCACACAGATCTCGGTTGACCTGGATCTATCAATATTTGGTAAGGGGCTGGAGTTAAACAAGTTGGTGGGAGAACTTCAAAGCAACAATAAAAACTTGCAGTTTTCCAAATTACCTGACGGAAGGATGCACATTGAGGGTTCCTTCTCAGCACTAAAAGAACTGAGGAAGGACCTTCAGAGAAGAGCAGGTGACTTTCTAGAAATTAATCCCCATAGATCAGTGTCGAAATCTGGAATAAGTGCATCAGTAAGGAAACTCGTAGAGCCTGCATCTAATGGTGCAACTCAGATGACTCACAAACTTGCAGCCTCACCGAATTACGGAGCCACTAATGCCTTGCATCCTGGTGTATTCGAGGAAGACGCAACAGTTATTCTAGATGCAGATATTTTCACATACATTAATGAGTGTTGTAAAAAGCAGTATGGAGAAATATTTCAGAAAAATGATGTACGACCTAATGTGACACATTGCGATGGCATAACTATACTCCAGCTGGCAAAATTGAGCGAAAGGTGCAAACCATTTCAGCTGATGTCAGCAAAGTTAGCAATAGAAAAGTTAATCAGCCAAATGCAGCAATCATTGGTCACTGAAAAAATTAGATTGGATGGAGGCAGAGGACAGAAGAAAACACTAGCGATATGCAAGGAAACTATGCAACGCTTCCCTGAGGTTTGGGTTCGCATTACTGATGAGTGCGTGATCCTAGTAGGCAGCGTTGACCAATGCAACCTGTTCAGGAAGGAAGTGGAAGAGAAAGTGAAGACCGTGCAGTCAGTATTAGATCCAACATTCAGTGGGCATTCAGGAAGTCCGAATGCAACTGGATACTCGTATGATTCTAGTCAGGGTTTAGGTTCAAACCCTGCAGGCAGATGGGGTGGGCCCAACACAAGTGAGTACCTAAATAGAAACACGCACTCTGATCAATATATGAAGAGTCAGATTGACAGCTTCCAAACTTCTCAGAGCAGGAATGATCCATATGGGAAGTGCGGAAGTGCGTTAGGTGGGCCAACTTCTTTGTCAGCTTTGCTCAATATGGGCTCAGGTAAAATACAAGACAGACAGTCAGAAAATGCTGCAAGGTTTGAAAGATCTCCAAGCAATAGGCACTAAGCAATACACAAGTCATTTTTGATTAGATAAACCACTGCAGTTTATTTGTTCTTTATGTGAGTGGTACAATTTTTATACAGTATGTGCAAGGAAGAAAACTGACAATTCATTTACAGCTGATATTATATGGGATGTGAGTGCCCTGGTGTTGACTCCAGGGCACGTGTGCTGTAAAGTAGGTACATTATGGCCCTAACTGGAACAGAGGAGCCAATCTTGAGTGTAGCAAAAGCTGTGTTGGTTATAGGGGCCGATAGTCGAATGTCTGCCATCTCATAACACTTGTACAAATGAGCCACTTTGGGGTGTGGGGTTTCTGTGCATGTACCATATCTGATATTGCCCAGTGCATACTGTATGCAAAATTGGTAGCACTGTTGAGCTAGGATAGGCTGCTTTCTGAATCACGGTGAGTTGAGCACTAATCGGCCTATAAACATTTTGAATTGAAATTCCAGGAGAGTGAAATCATTTGCAATCTGCACTTTAAAAATAAGATGTACATACTGCTGATTATTTATGAATTTGGAGTGCATGCCAATGTTCTCATCATTTTTTTAATGTTTTCTGCCTTTGATTTTGTTTGACATCTGATGGTAACGCTAACACACTTTTGTAAAATCCATAAGCAGCATCAAAGCAGTTCTTCTGACTGAGGATTTATCTTTGAGGTTGAAGCTCCTACTTTGAAGCCAGCACCCATGAGAATAGTTTGTTAGGATGTAAAGGTTTCTCATATGGGATATAATGCAGTGTGTGAAGCAGTTTGTACTGTGATAAGGCATTTATTTTCAGAAGGGAAGAGCTGTCTATCTTAATTTATTTCTGTTTCTATATACACATTACATTTCAGTGTGAAATTACTGTTCTTTAAATATTCTCTGCAGATTTTATAACCAACTTTTTTTTAAACTAAAAGTCCCTCAAAAAGGAACATAATCTTATGCTTCTTTCCTGCACTTTTTTTATATATTTGAATTCCTTATGTTTTGTATCATGTTTTCTTAGATTGCAGTTAGATTAAGAAATGAGTACATGCTGATTGTGGCATTGTGAATATCAAGAATTTGTATACAAGATGACAAATACCATAGAAATATTAAATAAAGATTCTCTATAATACTCACCTGTGTTGTTTATTAGTTCTTTGGTCACAAATCTTGTCTATTTGCTTTTGTCACAAACTTGACAATTCAAACAGCTTCAATTGGAAATCTTAACTATAATTAGCAACATTGCTGCTGTTACAATGTCCAAATTCAGCAGTCTAGTAACCACCAATAGAAAATACAGATGATCCATTCAGACACACTACAAGGGGGGATAAATGTCAGAGTGAATGAGAATGCTCCAGTGGGAACAAAGTGGTGGTCTTTTTGTTGTGGTGCCTATAACATATTAAATGTGTTTGTATATTAGCATCTACTTCCTGATGGGTGAGACACTTGCTGTTACACTTTCCCTATCACAGTTTGTTGATAACATCTTGCCAGCGCTGATTTCTTTAAGTGTAGGTAAGGCTTTTTCAAATGGTGTTGCATGTGTCTGTGCGCAGTTTAAAAAAAAACTTTATTGGGGGAAAGTGGCTTTATGGTCAGAAAGGGCACGTAAACTGCTTTTTAGTGTACACCAGTGTTGGTAGTCGGTGCTGGCACCCTTACATTGGGGAAACTTTTAACTGTCTTTCAACGCCCGAAAACCGGCACCCCGTGCTGCGCAAAATAGAAGCCTATAATCATCATGAATAACACCATAGGAATTCTGCTGCAGCGACTTAGAAAAAGTTATGAATGAGAAACAAGCTGAAGTTCATGCCTTTAGTACCCTAATTCTCTCTTTTTTATACCATCTAACCATATCTTGAACAACCCTGGCATACCATTCTAAAGATTTAGCACTTTATGAGTAAAGAAGTTCTTCCTGATACTGCTTTTGAATTCCCGTTTCACTAATTTCCAATTGTATCCTCAGGGCAAAAGATGCTGTCTTTGTAAGTATGATACT
Organism: Pristiophorus japonicus; assembly: GCF_044704955.1. Classification (NCBI taxonomy): domain Eukaryota; kingdom Metazoa; phylum Chordata; class Chondrichthyes; family Pristiophoridae; genus Pristiophorus; species Pristiophorus japonicus. The sequence goes on from NC_091979.1 coordinate 44,320,765, forward strand.
GAAGTGAATCTTAGTACTATACTGGTATAAGTCAGACAATATTATTTCCCTTCACATCATTTACTGTGTGCCAATTTATTCTTTGTCTCTGCAGTCACGTCCAAATTTAAACTAGGAATTTTAACAAGAAGGTCCATCTAATTTTTGGTGTGCTAGTTTCACAGATTTGGAGATGGGCATGGATGGAATGATATCAAAACTTATTTGACACTACTAAAGTAATGAGCCTTGCAAACATTAAATGAGAAAATTGATAGGTTAGGTGAATGGGCAGAGATGTGGCAAGTGCAGTTCAACATAGATAAATGTGAAGAAATACATTTTTGACAAAACTTATAAATTAGTGGCTTTCCTGACTTCAAGGCATCCCAAAGCACGTCACAGACAATGAAGTACGTTTGAAGGGTAGACACGGTTATAATGCAGGGAAGCATGGTATTCAATTTGCACATAGCAAGGTCCCACAAACAGCAATGAGATAAATGACAAGATAATGGGGGGGAAATTGTGGTTGGAGGCTTCCTTTGGGCGAACACCTCCGACTGGAAATTTTATAATGAAAATACCTGGTGGTCCTGGAGGAACATAGGATTGCTGTCGGAGACCTATGTTTGCAGTCCAGCATGTCTTCCAGGTACGTATTCGTATCCTGAGATCACGTGGGCCTGGACCAGACCACCAATCACTATCTAGTATTCTCATTGATAATAATGGTGAGTTCCGTTTTTATGAGCTCCCATTACTATCATTGAGAATACCTCCCCAAACACAAGAAACACACATCAATAAATTTAAAAAGTCTGGTAAAACACAAAGTCCGGAATGGCCTCAGTCCCGAGGGTTCCGGATTTTAGGCGCTGCACCTGTACTTAAAATTAATTGAAGTTGAATGTAATTAAATGTTTTAGAAAATTTTGGGGGGAACTTTTTTAAATGTTTTAATAAGGTTAAAAATAAACTTGCCTTAATAGACAAGGTTTTTAATATAAAAATTATTGATGAAATTTAAGTTTTCTATGTTTGAAAACTCTTACGCTGGTAAAAGTAGGCTATATGCCTGCTTTAACCATGTGTAAGAGTTTGAATGGCATTTGCAGGGCAAGAGTTGGGCAAATAGCCCAATCTCTGCCCCGTGGATGTCCTTCCTGTGGGGATGCGTGCGATCTGTCAACGGAAATTGCGCACCGAGAACCAGCATTTGTGAGGCCTCTTTGGGTGTGTGCGCACATCATATGAAACCGGAGAGGCCGCAATTTTCGGCCAATCATTTTTCGATGGTGTTGCTTGAAGGATAAGTATTAACCAGAGAACTCCCCTGCCCTTCAAGTAATTTCCTTTCCATTAACTATAACCTTTCACCCTTGGTATTGCTCTCGTGAAATTGCATTGCACCTATTCCATACCTCAGAGATCCTTTCAGGGCTCAATTTTCCCCTGTATTTGCTCTTTTTTTTTGGAGTAGGCTGCTTTTTCTGGCCTAACTTTAAAAATCCCCAGTTTCCCCAATTAATTTTCAGCAGTTAGTTACATTTTTTTTTTAGGCAAGTTTATTTTTGCTCAAAAGGGGGCGTTACCAGCCACCTACGCCAATTTTGGCCATTTAGGCAACTTTGGCCAGTTAATAGTTACTCCATTTCTACTTAGGCCAGCATATGTGGCCTCTCGAGAAAACCCTTGCGGAGAGTTAAGGAAATCGGCGCAGGTAAGTGCAGCAGATGCCCAGACAGCAGCAGCAGGAAAGATGAGAGATGTGGGGGGAAGCCTTTCGGGTGTAGTTAGGTGCGGGGACCGGGAGGCAGGACACCACTTGGCCAGGGCTAGGGGCGGGAGAACGCACCGGCAAGCCCATCGGCCAGGGCTAGGGGCAGGAAAGTAGACCGGGAGGTTGGGGGGATTGGGGTTGGGTGGTGGAGGGAGCAAACTGGCCGGCATCGGGGGCCACAGAGTGGCGGAAAGGGGGCGGGGGGAGAGACTGTGTTATAAACTACAGCTTCTTGAAATCTATTGCACTGTCACCTAACCATTACTTGTTGACAGACCTCGAAGGTTACTCACTATATGAAGCTGAAGGAAGTCTCCCAGACTCGGAGCTCTACTGCGCATGCGCAGCCATTGCAGTGACGTCAAGCGTGTCACTTCCCCCCCCCCGCGCATGTGCAGAAGGCCCGACTCCTTTTTCCAGCGCAGACTGCAGGCTCCACCCCCGAGGACACTGGCTACGCTGCGTGGCTGCAGATTAGAGGTCAAACATCGGGGAAACTACGAAGATTTTTTCCTGGTGCATCTATTCACGTAATTAAGTGGCGCAACTCGGGCAAGTACGCCAGAAAACGGGCTCGCGGAAAATTGAGCCTAGAAATAGGGTGCCCAGTACACTAAGCAATGTTTTGTATAGATTCATCATTATCTTAGTGCTTTTGCATTCCATGCCACTGTCGATGAAACCCAGAATCCGATTCGTTTTATGGCTTTTTAAACCTGTAATTCAATCTGTGTATGCACAGCCCTAAATTAGGGATTTCTTTTACCTTCACCTGACAATGGCAGATAGGTCTCTGCTTTAATATCGCATCTGAAAGACGGCACTTCGAACTGTGCTGCATTCTCAGTACTGCACTGAACTGTCAGCCTAGATTATATACAGAACTCTGAAGTGGGGCTTGAACTTACCACCTTTTAAAGTGCCACCATTGAGATGGCTCTAACCCTGTAACGGAACAAAGAATGGGAATATAATCTAAATGGTACAAATCTAAATGCAACAGATGTTTAGGGACGTGGATCGACATATCTTTTTAAGCTAAATTACTGGTCGCGCAGTTTCATCGGCCACGGCCAGTGTCCGCACCCACGCCAAGGCTGGTATCCCCGTCACTCTTCTTGCCAAAATTCACTGCCTTACCATGTGCCAGACAATCAACTTTAAGATTGTCCTCCTCAATGGCCTTGCCCCTCCCTACCTCTGTGATCTCCTTCAGGCCTAGCTCTGTGATCTCCTTCAGGCCTGTCTCTGCACACACATTTTAGTACTGGTCTATCACTCGTTGCCCGCCCCCTCCACTCCACCATTAGTTGTGCTCCTTTAGCCACTTTGCCCCCACCCTCTATAATCTCCACATTGCCATTCCCCTATGCCTTCAAAAATGTCCTCCAGATCCTCCTCTTTGATGAGCTTTAACTCCCCCCTGACTCTGTTTCCGCCCCCCCCCCCCCCCCAACTTGGTTTCTGCTAATCACTGTGCTGTATAGTGCTGGGCGAAGACCTAGCTCTGTCAAGCCCATGTGGTGGCTGGTGTGCAACGGCCACCACACGTTTTAAAAAAAAAAAAAATCCAGGCACAGGCATCTTCCACCCTTCAGGATGTTGTTCGGGTCCTTCATTGAAACACCTGTGAACTCGTCCTCTTTTTGGCGTGGAAGCAAATCATCCTCGTTTCGGGGAACTGCCTATGATGATAGTGCTCGGAGACACCTCTATATAATGAACACTATAAGCTTTTGAGTAGCCCAAGGAATAACGTTTGTCATGAATTTTAATCAAAAAATGCATTAACTAAAAGAGAAATAATTTTGAGTGTTTGAGGCAGCAGCAAATGGATAGTTACTTCACGTAGTTCATAAATCAAGGAACATTTTGTCTTCTACACGGAAGACCCTCACCAGGCCAATAGATTGGTTTCTGAACTATCCAGTAATCACTAGGATGAGTCGCATCATTCGTTTCTTCAGGAGTGATCTATCACTGGAAGTAGCAAAATTGCCACTCTCCATTTGCTGCTGCCTCTAACACTCAAAATGGTTCCTCGTTCAGTTAATGCATTTTTTGATAGGAATGTGCTGACGGCAATAACACGTGGATAGTTTACAGGACTTCATAAATGCTGGAGTAAACTTCAGATGATTTCTAAAAGCCGCTATTGTATCCTTGAAATAAATTCACTGAATTTGTTGTTGCTAATGCATTATGCTGGGTCAGGAGCTGCAGAGATTGGGCAGCCTCCTCCAGACAGCAGGGAGTGAGGAGCAGGCAGGCTTGGATCTGCATTCACATAGAATACCTTTGGGTTAATTAAAGCTCACTCGTTCGGCACTCCAGTGATTAAAAGAATCCACACCACCAATTGGATATGCCAAAAGGAGGTAATAGGCCAAAGGGTTTAATTACCTTGTTTAATATACAGTGCAGAGCTGTGAATACCTGACCGTTGAACCATTTACACATACGCCTATCTTAAAATTAAGCTAACACAGCCAGACCACAACAAATCTGTGTTGCTTAGCAACAGACACAAATAGTGATCCATTAGATAAAAGCAGACTTTAGCCCCTCCCTGCCACGATTGTCATGATTGTAAAATGATGTTACGTTAATGGAAGGTTGTGGTATGATTAAAAAATTGTGCTGGAATTTAAAAAGTGTCTGAATCACTTAAGATTTTTGGAAGCATTTCGTAGTCATGTATTCAATGTCGCACTGATTTACTGAACTATAAATAGGTTATGTATTTGATTGCATTTTATGCATTCATGAACTTGTATCTCATTGCATTTGATAAATATATCAGTGCACAAGGTCACGGTTGGCTTTGTAAAACAAAATCTATTGATTTACTCATGTATACTATTACATTTAGAAGTGTTGTTTTAGCATAAATACCTCCCACAGAACTTGAGATCTTAACTTTCCAAATAACTGAATGTAAGAGATTCCAAAGGGGCCGCACCAACATGGTGTGAAGTGAGTATATTTTATTAATGGATTTGAAAGAACACACAATAGTCAGACTCACTAGCAAAGCACAATCCTAATACAACAGACACGAGATTACCCGGTTCTGCTGGGAGGAGCATTGACTTCAGGACTGTCTTCCTTCTCTGCCTCAACATGTGAAACTTCTTGTGCTGTTTTATACCTTGCCTTATCTTGTTGTTCATATTCTTTTTAGTCTGGCTATTGTGGAAGATTGATAGCTTGTTCGATCTAATCAAGGACTTGCCCCTCGACTTGTTATTCACAGCCTGTTCATCTGGTTATTGTGGGAGACTGACTGCTGCAGCAACTCATCAAGGGCTGCTTGGCCTGTTGGAAGAGTATTTTAGGATATTTAGCCTTTTCAATACATCAAGTATCTAAATAAGCATGTGTAGGCTTTCTAAGCTATATCTTACATCAGGTGGTCAAGTTTTAGAAAAACTGCTGGGAAGAAAAACACAAATAAGGTATTGGCAGCCTCTGCTCTGAAGAGCAGGGAGACCACCCATAAATGATTTGGTCGCTCAAATAACAGCATAGGATACTAAAGTACCAATGCTTACCATGTTTGTTTCAAATCCCTTCTCATTTCTTCTGTCAGTCAGTGAAACAGTTGGTAGCACCCTCACCTCTGAGTCAGAATGTTGTGAGTTCAAGTCCCACTCCAGAGACTTGAGCAAAAAATCTAGGCTGACACTCTAGTGCAGTGCTGAGGGAGAGCTGCACTGTCGGAAGTGCCGTATTTTGAATGAGATGTTAAACCGAGGCCCCGTCTGCTCTCTCAGGTGGACGTAAAAGATCCCATGGCACTGTTTCAAAGAAGAGCAGGGGAGTTATCCCTGGTGTCCTGGTCAATATTTATCCCTCAATCAATATCCCTAAAAAACAGATTATCTCATCATTATCACATTGCTGTTTGTGGGAGCTTGCTTTACGCAAATTGGTTCGTGCATTTCCTACATTACAACAGTAACTACACTCCACAGTACTTCATTGGCTGTAAAGCGCTTTGGGACATCTGATGGCAGTGAAACATGCTATAGAAATCCAAGTCTTTGCTTTCTCAGTAGAGCTTGTAATCCATGTATTGGCTCCACAAACAGTGGAGAAAGGGATAGAAACAGAAACATAGAAAATAGGTGCAGGAGTAGGCCATTCGGCCCTTTGAGCCTGCACCACCATTCAATAAGATCATGGCTGATTATTCACCTCAGTACCCCTTTCGTGCTTTCTCTCCATATTCCTTGATCCCTTTAGCCGTAAGGGCCATATCTAACTCCCTCTTGAATATATCCAATGAACTGGCATAAATAACTCAATAATTCCACAGGTTAACAACTCTCTGAGTGAAGAAGTTTCTCTTCATCAGTCCTAAATGGCTTACCCCTTATCCTTTGACTGTGTCCCCTGGTTCTGGACTTCCCCAGCATCGGGAACATTCTTCCTGCATCTAATCTGTCCCGTCCTGTCAGGATTTTATATGTTTCTATGAGATCCCCTCTCATCCTTCTAAAATCCAGTCTCTCCTCATATGTCAGTCCTGCCATCCTGAGAATCAGTCTGGTGAACCTTCGCTGCACTCCCTCAATAGCAAGAACGTCCTTCCTCCGATTAGGAGACCAAAACTGAACACAATATTCCAGGTGAGGCCTCACCAAGGCCCTATACAACTGCAGTAAGACCTCCCTGCTCCTATACTCAAATCCCCTAACTATGAAGGCCAACATACCATTTGCCTTCTTCACCGCCTGCTGTACTTTCAACTGACTGATGTACCATGACACCCAGGTCTCGTTCCACCTCCCATTTTCCTAATCTGCTGCCATTCAGATAATATTCTGCCTTCGTGTTTTTGCCCCCAAAATGGATAACCTCACATTTATCCACATTATACTGCATCTGCCATGCATTTGCCCACTCACCTAACCTGTCCAAGTCACTCTGCAGCCTCTTAGCGTCCTCCTCACAGCTCACACCACCACCCAGCTTAGTGTCATCTGCAAACTTGGAGATATTACACTAAATTCCTTCATCTAAATCATTAATGTATATTGCAAATAGCTGGGGTAAGAGCATTGAGCCCTGCAAAACCCCATTGGAGCCGAATGTGTTAAACGCTCATTGGTTTGTATCATGTGGTGTAATTTTAGGACCGTGAGACATAAGGAATTGTTACCTGGAATTTCAAAATCAATCTCTGCTTTAAAGGTTTTATGATTGTTTATTTGTGTGCCAACTTCCTTAATGGTTTTCAAGCAGCAAATTCCAAAGCAATCTTATTGAAACATATAAGATAATGAGAGGGCTCGACAAGGTGGATGCAGAGATATTTCCACTCATAGGGAAAACTAAAACTAGCGGACATAGTCTCAGAATAAGGGGCCGCCCATTTAAAACTGAGATGAGGAGAAATTTCTTCTCTCAGGGTTTTAAATTTGTGGAATTCTCTGCCCCAGAGAGCTGTGGAGGCTGGGTCACTGAATATATTTAAGGCAGAGATAGGCAGATTTTTGAGTGATAAGGGAATAAAGGGTTCTGGGGAGCGGGCAGGGAAGTGGAGCTGAGTCCATGATCGACCAATGTTCACGATAAGCCCGCTGACTCCCACAGCTACCTTGACTGCACTTCCTCCCACCCCACTTCCTGTGAGGACTCTATTCCATTCTCCCAGTTTCTCCATCTCCGTCGCATCTGTTCTGATGATGCCACCTTCCATACCAGGGCTTCCAATATGTCTTCATTTTTCCTCAACCGAGGAATCCCCTCCACCGTGGTTGACAAGGCCCTCGACCGTATCCGTTCCATCTCCTCTCACCCCTTTCCCTTCCTCCCAGGACCATGACAGGGTTCCTCTTGTCCTCACCTTCCACCCCACAAGCCTACATATTCAAAGGATCATCCTCTGCCATTTCCGCCACCTCCAGCATGATCCCACCAGCAATCACATCTTTCCCTCCCCTCCCTTCTCAGCATTCTGAAGGGATCATTGACTCCACAACACATTGGTCCACTCTCCTCCCACTCCTCTTCCCCATAGCACCTTCCCATGCAAGCACAGGAGATGCAACACCTGCCCTTTTAACTCCTCCCTTCCTACTGTCCAGAGTGCCCAAACATTCCTTCTGGCTGAAACTGTGATTTACTTGTACTTCTTTCCATTTAGTGCACTGTATTCGGAGCTCACGATGTGTTCTCCTCTATATTGGGCCCCATGCAATTTTCAGGTGGGCCTGTAAATGGTTGAGCACTCTGCCTGTTTCGAGCAGTGGGAGACTGTTTAAATCGGGGATCTATGCTGATTGTTGGACGCTGATTGGTAATTTTCAGGTACAAATGGACGAAGTGTCCTTAAACTGCTACACACTGCTCACAAATCAGCCCAGGAAACATAATTTTGGTTTGGTGTTGGCCAGGGAGAGCAAGAATGCTGCTCCGGGGCCGGCAATTAAAAAAAAATCCTGACCGCTGCTGACCCATTCGAGGCTCCCCATGGGATTGCTTCCCTCCTCACCTCACATAGAACATAAGAAATAGGAGCAGGAGTAGGCCATATGGCCCCTTGAGCCTGCTCCGCCAATTAATACAATCATGGCTGATCCGATCATGGACTCAGGTCCACTTCCCTGCCCGCTCCCCATAAAGTCTTATTCCTTTATCGGTTAAGAAACTGTTATTTCTGTCTTAAATTTATTCAGTGACCCAGCTTCCACAGCTCTAAGGGGCAGCAAATTCCACAAATTTGCAACCCTCTGCGAGAAGAAATTCCTCCTCATCTCAATTTTAAATGGGTGGGCCCTTATTCTAAGATTATGCCCCCTAGTTCTAGTCTCCCCTATCAGTGGAAACTGCATCCACCTTGTCAAGCCCCCTCATAATCTTATACGTTTCGATAAGATCACCTCTTATTCTTCTGAATTCCAATGAGTCGAGGCCCAACCTACTCAACCTTTCCTCATAGGTCAACCCCGTCATCTCCGGAATCAACCTCGTGAACCTTCTCTGAACTGCCTCCAAAGCAAGTATATCCTTTCGTAAATATGGAAACCAAACCTGCACGCAGTATTCCAGGTGTGGCCTCACCAATACCCTGTATAACTGTAACAAGACTTCCCTGCTTTTATACTCCATCCCTTTTGCAATAAAGGCCAAGATTCCATTGGCCTTCCTGATCACTTGCTCACCCCCCTCCACTCCCCACGACCTGATCTGCTGGCTGGCTGAAAATGGGATATGGCCGATTTGCCACCCTCCCACAACTGGCAAGGTGCCCACAACTTGCTGTTGGCATTTAAGCGAGGCCCAGACCTCACAAAGGCTTGGGCCTCACGTCAGCGAGAACGGATGGGCATAGCCACTCCATTGACCACGTGCCCACGTCAGACGGAAGTCAGTGATCGCCACCATAAGTCGCTGGGGACAACTTCCAGAATTTTTGGTGGGGTGACCCAGAAGCCTCCGCTCCCTAGCAAGGCTGCTGTATGACTGGATCTTCTGGATTTACTGACAGAGCAGGTGCCCTAGATGCATCCCTGATGGCATGGGTGCCCGCAATTGCCATGCAAAGCAGGGACCCCCCCCCCCCCCCCGTGAGCTTTGACAGGATCAGCAGTGGAGTTCACAGGAGGGGTATATCAGGAGGCGCCTTCCTTCACATATTCTGGATGACTACTCTGTCATTTGGTGCTCCTAAACCCCAGCAGTGATTTACTCTGAGAATGTTTCAGTATCATGAAGAAGAGCAACTTTCTGAGTTCTATGCTCGTTCTCACTGTCCTCCATCCCCTGAGATGCTCCCATTGTGTGTTCACAGACTGATAGATGGCCATGATTGAGAAAACCAAATCAATAATCCCTTCACTTTGAGCTTAATGTTTTCGAACACTTTGCTTGAACTGAAATGAGAGTTTGTGCAGAAAAACTAGTGCTGATAATCATTTATCTTGGTTAAAAGTGGCTCGGAATTTGCGATGGGTAATAACAGCGAACAAACAGTGTTTGCTGTTATCACCCCTTTGAAACTATCCGTACCTTCAGGATTTATCAAATTAAATTTTTCTTTAAAAGTTTGTTCATCTTTATTTCAGGTTTGCCTTTTCCCCATGTGAGAGCCACAATCTTTGTTTTGCTCTCTCTAATATTTGTAAAAAGTTAGAATCAAAAGAGCTCCTTCACTTCCTGGTTCCCTGCCTGTGAGAATTCTGCATTGTGATTGGCTGCTTAGACAGCTATGGGATTCCCACTAGACTACGCCGGTTTCAGCTGCACATCGGAAAAGCCGAACTTCTTTGGCGAGATCTTTGTGCGGAGCGTACTTCAGGGACGTCTTTGCTTTGCCACTGACCGCAAATTCCAGGCTAATGTCTTTCTCAATGAATAACATCTCTGAGTATTAATCTACACAGCTAGAGGCAACCTCCGTTGATAGGGTTATCGGTACGCTGATAGAGTTAGATGAATTAGGTGGCTTGAGTGGAGCATTGGGTCTAATGCCCTGTTTCTGTGCTGTAAATTGTATGCAAGTCATATATCTTTTTCATATCAAAAGTAAATTGACATAATTCTCAATCTGCTAAGCAAATATTTGTGCCTTAATAATCAATTTAGTCAATCCACCTGCTATTGCACTCCTGGTGCTTAAATATGATGGCTTATTGCTATTAGTTCAGGAGTTTTTTTATTTGTTCATGGAATGTGGGCGTCACTGACAAGACCAGCAAGTTGCCATGGCGATAATAAATGGCTTGATTTTTTAATGCCCTCTATTGCCACCTGCTGGAAATCAGAATTTAAAATAAATATGAGACAATCATGCTTTAATGTACCTAAGTACGTAAGTGCCGACGTAGCTGGACAAAAGAGTTTGACTGTAGTGATGATCTAATTAATATACGTCTGATATCTACAGGTCCAAGATGCGAATAGCGTTGATTAGTGATTATGGGCAAGTTTTTATGGGTCAGACTTAGTCTTTGATGGCATCTTTGGCATGTGAGTTTTACAGAACATATATTTTCACAGTCAAGTTGTAATAGTCTATATTATTGTCAACATTCCTTATGGGGATGTTCATGCTGATTGTGCCCACAGCTACATTATATCTAGCAACACCTGCCCTGTCACGTTTCTAATTGGATTTGCCCATTAATGTGACGGCTTGTGGTGTTGGAATCACACGGTTATTGCACGATCTGGTCACCAGGTGGCTTTGTGAACCACATCTAATCTTTCTCAGCTCATGCACAATCTTGATTCGCGTGGCAGGTTACAATTTTAAAATGGTCATTTCTATCAACATATCATTTTTATTTAGCATTTTTCTTTCTGATCATTTTAAAACTTAATTAAAAAAAAAACATTTTCCTCTTTGTCAGCTTCTGGCTGATTTTTTTCATCGACTGCCCCTCTCCTCCTCCCCCTCTCCTCCCCCCCACCCCCTCCTCCTCCCCCTACCCACCCCCCTCTCATCCTCTCCCTCACTCCCCTCTCCTCCTCCCCCGCCCCACCCCTCCCCTCCTCCCCCTCCCCACCCCCCTCTCCTCCCCCTCCCCACCCCCCATTCTCCTCCCCACCCCCTCCTCCTCCCCCTCCCCATCCCCCTCTTCTCCTCCCCCTCCCCATTCCCCCTTCCCATTCCCCTCTCCTCCTCCCCCTCCCCACCCCTCTCTCCTCATCCCCCCACCCCCTCTTCTCCTCCCCCTCTCCCTCTCCTCCCCCCCTCTCCTCCCCCTCTGCCCCCACCCCCCCAGCTTCCTTGTCACTGATCACCCAGATTGCAGCAATAAGAGTTATGGCAGAAATTTTCCGGTTGCCGCACGTACGGACTTGGGGGGAGGGTTGGCAGTAAAAATGGCGGGAATAGCCAGCGCGCCGGGAACTCGACGTCGTCCTGCTGTCTCGAGCATTTAACTCGGGCGACTTTGAGGCACGACATGGACCCGATCCTCAGAGGCGGGAGACCTCATTGAAATCATTGAATGCTTGCTTACAGACCCTTAAGAGTGATTTTAAAGCCAGATTCTGAGTTTTACTGCAAGAGCACGGGATTCGCGGAGGTCGGTTCCTCGCCTGTGAAGGGAAGGTAGAAGCCCAGTGGCCATTGGCGAGTCCATTCATTGAGAGCTGGGAAAAGCACATAAATACTCCCACAATTCACCTCATTACTTGCCTCATGGAAAGGCTCTTGCTCACTCCACTTTGTCCACAGATTTCGGTGTCTGCAGCTTGCAGGTCATTTTTTGAAACTCGGAAGCCACTCTCACCACATTGCTATTCGCCATCACAACATAGAGGGATTGGCCCTCTCATCGCCACTTTACCTGCCATCTACGACATCAGTATGGGTGCCACCTATACTGTCTCACCTTGGGCCTCAGAATCAGACAAAGATGACCCCCACCACCACCAGCAGCAGCAACCACAACTGCAGCTTTCTCCCCAACAACCCAAAGCTCCACAGGAGGGAAGGGGCACCACATGGCAGTAGCGTGCCGGAGGTGATACCCCCAACGTGGGGTATACAGGCAGAGGATGAGCTTCCTCAGCATGACTGAGCAGCAGTGCTTCAGGCTGTCACGCCAGGTTGTCGCAGACATTTGCAGCTTGCTGGAACAAGACCTGCTGCCCAGAGGACCTGGTGGACACTCCTTACCAGTGGATACCATACCAACGTTACCACCACCCTCAACCCCTTCGCCTCAGGCTCCTTCCATGGATCTGCAGCAGACATTTGCAGGATCTCGCAGTTGGCCGCCCACAGATGCATCACTCAGGTTACCGATGCCATGTTTCACAAGTCTGCCAATTATATCAACTTTGCCACTGATGAAGCCAGTGTTACTGAGCAAGCGCTCGACTTTGCAACTCTTTTGGAGTAAACCATAATTAACATTAAATCAAGTGCCCCCTAATCTGGGGAACACTCCAGCCACTTTTCAACTGCCCTTTTTTTTTGTGTTTTTATTTATTTTTTGTTTTTTAAAATATTTTTGGGGGCAATAAAATCATATAATTTACAAGTGCCCCCTATAAAAGGAGAGGGGGGTCACTAAAACCCGGCAATTAAAACAAATTAAACTTTAAAACATAAAATCAAATTAAAATTTGGTTGCCGGGGGTGACAATGCACTCCAGTCCCTCCGGCGCCCACCTCTCACGGAAGGCCGCGAGCGTACCGGTGGACACCGCGTGCTCCATCTCTAAGGACACCCTGGCGCGGATGTACGCACGGAAAAGAGGCAGGCAGTCAGGCTGAACGACCCCCTCGACCGCCCGTTGCCTGGACCGGCTGATGGCGCTCGACTTTGCATCTCTGGCTGACTTCCCACAGGTGCAGGGCATCATCGACTGCACACATGTGGCCATGGAGGCACCCTATCATCACCCACGAGTGTTTGTGAACCACACGGGCTTTCACTTCCTCAATGTGCAGCTCGTCTGCAACCATAAAAAGAATATGCATTGTGCTCTAGATTTCCAGGGAGCTGTCATGTCTCTTTTGTCCTGCACCAATCCACCCTCCCTCAGCTCTTCTCACGTCCAAACAGACTTACCGGCTGGCTACTTGGAGACAAGGGCTATCCATCATCATCATCATTATAGGCTTCCACTCTAAAAGTGAGTTCTCAGGTGACTGAACAGTCCAATACGAGAATTACAGTTTCTGTCACAGGTGGGGAAGACAGTCATTGAAGGTAAGGGTGGATGGAGAGTCTGGTTTGCCGCACAATCCTTCCGCTGTCTGCGCTTGGTTTCTGCATGCTCTCGGTGACGAGACTCGAGGTGCTCAGTGCCCTCCCGGATGCTCTTCCTCCATTTTGGGGCGGTCTTTGGCTGGGGACTCCCAGGTGTCGGTGGGGATGTTGCATTTTATCAAGGAAGCTTTGAGGGTATTCTTGAAACATTTCCTCTGCCCACCTGGGGCTCGCTTGCCCAACGGAGCTGGTCAAGTGTGGTCAGTGCTTCGATGCTAAGGATGTTGGCCTGATCGAGGACGCTAACGTTGGTGCGTCTGTCCTCCCAGGGGATTTGCAGGATCTTGCAAAGACATCCTTGGTGGTATTTCTCCAGCAATTTGAGGTGTCTACTGTATATGGTCCATGTCTCTGAGCCATACAGAAGGGCGGGTATCACTACAGCCCTATAGATCATGAGTTTGGTGCCAGATTTAAGGGCCTGATCTTCGAACACTCTCTTCCTCAGGCAGCCGAAAGCTGCGCTGGCGCACTGGAGGCGGTGTTGAACCTGGCCATCGATGTCTGCCCTTGCTGATAATAGGATCCAGAGGTTTGGAAATTGGTCCACGTTGTCCAGGGCCACATTGTGGATCTTGATGACTGGGGGACAGTGGCGGGGTCAGGTTGGTGGAGGACCTTTGTCTTACAGATGTTGAGTGTAAAGCTCATGCTTTCGTATGCCTCAGTGAAGATGTTGACTACGACTTGGAGGGTATTGGGGAGGCCACATCTTGAGTACTACATACAGATTTGGTCTCCGTATTTCAGGAAGGGTTTACTTACATTGGAGGCTGTTCAGAGAAGGTTCACTAGGTTGATTCCAGAGATGAGGGCATTGACTTATGAGGATAGGATGAGTAGGTTAGGCCTATACTCATTGGAGTTCAGAAGAATGAGAGTTGTTAATATGAGTCCTTAGGTGACTGAACAGTCCAATACGAGAGCTACAGTCCCTGTCACAGGTGGGACAGATAGTCATTGAGGGAAAGGGTGGGTGGGACAGGTTTGCCGCACGCTCTTTCCACTGCCTGTGCTTGATTTCTGCATGCTCACGGCGATGAGACACGAGGTGCTCAGCGTCCTCCTGGATGCCCTTCCTCCACTAAGAGCGGTCTTTGGCCAGGGACTCCCAGGTGTCAATGGGGATGTTGCACTTTATCAGGGAGGCTTTGAGGGTGTTCTTGTAACGTTTCCTCTGCCCACCTTTGGCTTGTTTGCCATGAAGGAGTTGCGAGTAGAGAGCTTGCTTTGGGAGTCTCGTGTCTGGCATGCGGACAATGTGGCCTGCCCAGCGGAGCTGATGAAGTGTGGTCAGTACTTCAATGCTGGAGATGCTGGCATGGTTGAGGACGCTAATGTTGATGCGTCTGTCCTCCCAGGGGATTTGTAGGATCTCGCGGAGACATCGTTGGTGCTATTTCTCCAGCAACTTGAGGTGTCTACATGGTCCATGTCTCTGAACCATATAGGAGGGCGGGTATTTTAACTGCCCTGTAGACCATGAGCTTGGTGGCAGTTTTGAGGGCCTGGTCTTCCATCGCTATTTTCCTCAGGCGGCCGAAGGCTGCACCGGTGCACTGGAGGCAGTGTTGAATCACATCGGCAATGTCTGCTCTTGTTGATAAGAGGCTCCCCTGGTATGGGAAATGGTTTATGTTGTCCAGGCTGCACTGTGGATCATAATGACTGGGGTGCAGTGCTGTGTGGCGAGGACACGCTGGTGGAGGATTTTTATGGCCTTTATTGCAAAGGGGATGGAGTGTAAAAGCAGGGAAGTCTTGCTACAGCTGTATAAGGTATTGGTGAAGCTACACCTGGAATACTGCGTGCAGTTTTGGTTTCCATATTTACGAAAGGATATACTTTTTTTGGAAGCAGTTCAGAGAAGGTTCACTAGGTTGATTCCAGGGATAAGGGGGTTGGCTTATGAGGAAAGGTTGAGTAGGTTGGGCCTCTACTCTGAAGGGTGCAAAATTCGTGTGAGAACCCCCCCCGTGTTTGGACTCATCGGAAAGGAAATTTAATTTGGAACTATACCAGAAAGTTTGAAATCCTAAAGTGCACATGGAAGAAACTATGAAATTTAATCGAATTTGGGATTTTTAAAAGGTGAATGTTGGGTCTGCAAGAAAAGGGTGGGGTCAATCTCTAGAGGGCCAGTTTGGACATGGGAGCTAATCAAATTGTCTGGGAACTGTTTACCCTCGAAACCTGTCCCTAGAAGACATTTACATTTTAACAATCGACCACAGAAGAAACATTATCCACCCCACCCAGAGGACCGAAATGTCACATACATATTCCAACACCTTTTCAACAGGCATAGAAATATCTGGCTCAGGCCAGACTTCCGAAAGCAAAAAAAACAGTGCTATCATAATGGACAAGATCTCATCAACTCAGAAAAGCCTATCAACGCCAGATTAAAACCACTTAATCAAGTTTCAGTTCGTTGGGCTGCAAAACTTAAACAAAGAACCAAGGTTGATTTGGGGCGCAAATAAGGAAGCCTCTCAAAGTATAATAGGGCCTATCGTACCAAGAGAGCTATCTCTATTCTGACCATCACAGAAATAACTTTTCTGACCAAGTACTTCGGAACAACAAGATCGAGAGCACATGGCAAGAGAAAAGCACGAAGAATCATCGCGACATCGGCTTCAATACGCAGCAGAGGTCTTCTGCCACGTCCGGGGTACGGCAAAGCAAACCGACTATAACCAAAGAACCCCGAGACCGCGAAACAGCCCTAATTGTCAAAGGAAGGATTGGTGAGCATTATCCCTGTTGCCCTAGAGTCTAACTTAGCTAGAGAGTAAGTGGGAGGTGAGAGGTATTTATGTTGTGTTCATTACCTGTAATAAAGTATTCCCCATTGTTTGGAACCTTTTGTAAGATTTTACAGTTTTATGGGAGTGTATTTGTGTGTGTTGCTTTCTTGAATAAAATCCATACCTTCTTTGTACAAAGCAGTTGTCTGCTGTACTTTATCACACCCTGATTAATAAATCCAGGCTCGAGAACCAGAGAGTGGGAGCGACTCGCAACCGCTCTGGGTCAGGGAAGGCAAACTGACCCCGCACATCACCCCCTACAGAATGGCGAGCCAGTTAGGAGCTTGGTCAAAAGGGTGTGATGCAGTAGACACTGTTTTTGAGGAAAGAAGCAAAATGGAAGAGCGGATTTCCTCTTACATATTCAAGAAAGTCAATATAACAAAGAAATGGGTACTGAACCTATTGCACGCTGAGCGTCCTGTGGACGCTGCAGCCACATGGACTGAGAGTAAGGACCATAAGTGCTCTGTGGAGAAAGCAAGTCTGCCTACACCGACAGGTCAGCAATTGGACAAGAAAGTCGAGTCACTGGAGGCAGACCTCAGGGAGTCCGAGGAACACTCGAGTGCCAAAGCTATCATGGGGGACGAGATTATTTGAGGAGTTAGGCAAGCAAAAGCAAGGGAAACTACGGTTAGTGGAAACACATAGAAACTGCCAAGATTACCTTCAGTGCCAGGTCACCGAAGCGAAGGGTCAAAACTGGTGTTGCGGGAGGAAAACACCCGCCTCACCAGGATAATGAAAGAGCAGGAGGAGAAGTTAAGGGATGTACAGGCCGCTTATAAGGTAGCAAGCAGCAGAGGGTTCGAGACTGGAGACCACGGTCCCTGCCAAAAGCAAATTGAGAGTCTGAACCTTGCTCTTTCCAAGGTCAAAGGCAAGTTCTGCCAAATAAACCTGAGTACAGCTCGGGCAGACCTGGAAGAGCAGGGAGGGACTGTTCAACCTGTACTGTGGCACCGGGGCTTAGCCCGTTCTGGCAGCAGGAGGGGTGAACGGAGAGAGACATTTACCCAGTACCTGTGGCGCCGGGGCTTAGCCCAGTCAGGCAGTAGGAGGAGCGAGCAGTTTGCAGGGCAGACGGGGACAGTGCACCACCACCTGTGGCGTCGGGTTGTGACTCGGCTTGGCAGCAGGGAGAAGTGGGAGCGACATCAGTACGACAAGGGCCGGGACGTGGCCGATGTGCCCGGTACGGTAGCAGAAGTAAGGTGCGCCCACTCTCGGTGGGGCAGCAGGGCCCCTCGAAAGTAACTTCGTGCTCCCCCACAGCACCCAGCAGCTTAGAACCATGGTAGCCCACCTGGACAAGCTCGCCCATAAAGGAAACCCTTCGGCTCACTTTATGGAAGTAGACCAAGCAGCAGGCATCGAGGGGTGCGATGACTCCAAAACGGCAAACGTGCTCCTCTTCTCCCTAGACAGTAGATTGTACCAGTCTCTCTCCACAAACACCAAGAGGGGGCAAAGTACATCTGCAGCCATCCAGGGAGAAATCCTGGAGGCTATGGGCCTCAACGATGGGACTCCCTTCTCCCGAGTGGAGAAGACGATGCAACAGGCAGGGGAAACCCCACAAGCTTTCACAGGCAGGCCGTGGCCCATCTACAAGAGTGCCTGCAATGGGACCCTCAACCGGGATCACTTTGCCACGGGTGAAGGCCAAAGCCGAGCTGTGGTTTGATCCTAGGGATCCCAACTCCACCGAGGAGTCAGTGATTAGGCATGGGCAGTGGAGAATGGATTGTCGGAATCCTTGGAAGGATAACGTACCTAAGGAACCCCCAGCACCTGCCCAAAAGGCCAGACCCGGACCCAGAGCGCAGAACTCTCCCTCTTCCTTCGAGGAGTCCTTGGCCGCGCTGCGGTGCGTATTGGACGGCCCAGGAAAGGCCCATCGAATGGGAAACCCCGCCAAATCCCATGACTAGAACCGGCACCGCCTGTGTACCTATGTCTCCTAGAATACGATGCACATAAGGGACCGTGCGTTAAGATGGAGGTGGAGAAGGTGACAGGGATCTATCTGCGAGATACTGGAGCCTCAAGCACCATTGTATACGCAGATAACCCAGCCGCTTCACCTCTTTCTAACGGGGTCCCATACAGTCTAGTGGGTTTCACAGGAAACGAACAGGCTGGATCGCTCTCCATCTCGCTACCATTGGGAACAGTGAACTGTTCTACGGACAGGGACCCCCAGCCAGCAGCCTTCGGCGGTGAGGGACTCACGGGAGAGGTAGTGGTGGACCAGCCACCAACTGAGAGTCCCAACCTGCAGCCTCAGGCTGTGCGGAACACACAGGGAACGACATGGACCCAGCAGCTACACAGAAGGGGGTAATGTGCTGGAGTACCGGAGGGGCCATTCCCCCGATCATCTGGGACTCCGGTAAACCTAGTTCTCCGGGTCCTGCGGTACAGACCACCTTACATCCAGCCTTACAAGCTGCCGAGAGGCCGCAAAAGGAAGCAGAACAAGATTTAGCCTGGCCACCTGGAGACAGGTGGTGAATGTACATAGCGTTACTGTACGATCTCTGATGTTTCAGTGTGAATGGTAAAATTAAAAGCATGTGGATGGTTTGTAACTTGTCTTTAAGTGTGTGTGTGTCTGTATAGGTTTTTTTTCAACTGGCACTGGTTAGTTTGAAATTGGTTTGAATTAATTTGGAATGGAGGTTAATTAACCTGGGAAAACCAAACTTTCATTGTAGCCATGGTGGAATTTTGGTTGATTTAAATTGTGTGAAAATCCTCTAGTTCCGGACATGAGGCAATCACATATATTTGGTATTTTAAAAATAAAAATGTTCTGACCAATTCAAGAATGTGACCAGTGGAGAAAAGGCTGTGTGCTGCTATGATGCATGAAAGAGAGAACCATTGTAATGTGTAAGCTATTGGTATGTGTGGTACCATGCAATAGTATGTGTGTTTGTCGAAAAAAATGGTAACACTCTGTACAAGCAGAAAGCAATACCTTGTCAAGAGTGTATAATTATTCCGAGCCCTTGTAAAATTTTGAAGTTATATTTTAAGTTATATTTGAGTGGATGTTTTCCTTCAGTAACAGTAAGGAAAAACCAGCTTGATGAATTAACCCACAAAAAGCCACAATGGATGTTCTTTTCTTCTTTCAAGCAGGCAATTACCGGAGAGGTGTAATTGATTTATAGGGAAATGACCTCAAGGTGTAGCTGAACTGGATGGGGCAGTGCTGTGTGAACTCCAGTAATTTAGATCAGAGGCTAGACATTTGACTTAGCTAAATTGATTTAAAGATGAATAAATGTGAGTAACTGGAGAAGGACCTGTGATACGAGATTGTGTTGAGAAAGGTAATGTAAAGAGAAACAAGGGACCCATGTCATTTCTTGTCTGTGTGGGTTTGAGGCCCAATGTCTGTATGATCCCAAATCCCCCGAACACCATCAACGCCACAGAGCTCATCTCATACACCAGGAAGCCCCCGCCCAGAGCCCTGACGGTGAAAATGACTGTAGATAGATGTCCCACCACCACCAGGGCTCCGGGGAATGGGTTGGTGTTAATCCCTACTGACAAAGTTTTGTTTCAGAACGTGCACTACTCCGTGACATCCGTGATCCCGAACCTGACTGAAGTCCACCTGCCTGTGGTACCCAAAGAAGACGGAGAAGCTTTATGAAGCTCTGTTCAAAGTGATGTTTCAGGAATTTTATGAACTGGACTATGGAAATGTAGATAAAGAATAGCTCTATGATCTAAATATTGGGAATAGTTTGGGGTCCGGGAGGCAGAGAAGAGGGACCTGGAATGATGTAGCCACAGCGTTCAGTACAGGAATGGGTATTGTTAATAGTATGGATGATGTACAATTCCAGATGCAGATTACTGGGTTAAAGAACCAACTGAGAAAGATCCTGAAACAGGAAAACATTGTAGTAGGCTCAGAGCTACACGAGGACCAGGCTAAGACGGTACATTTAAAAGAAATTGTGGCTGAGCTGGAAAAACATGCAGAGACAGTGAATGCACTCATACGGGAGGACAGAAACGCTTCGGACCAGGCTGCACAGAACGAGGTGTGCGTGCTGTATGGGGCATGGTTGTTGGGCGAGGGCCGCAACAACCTGGAGAATTTAAAACAAGGTTCAGTCCCCTCCTGGGTCAGTGACAAGCACCTCGCAGCCCCCCACCCGTACAGTAATTCATTCAGCCCGTGCCAGCTCCACCTAGCTTCTGAAGCCTACCCTGTCCCAGTAGATTGTGGGAAATCTAACCCCTGGTAATAGTACTAAGGATGCCAGTCATGGGTGGGACAGCCCAATCAGCACCGATATACAGGGTGAAGAACATTGCAGTCATTCAAAGAGATGCACACATTCGTTTCGCAGTGGTCCCACCCTATGTCATAAAGTGAGAGCATGCTATGAGGGGTACTGACCTCTCTGGGTGCCGGAGCTGGGGTGCACACATAATACTGTGTCCCCAGCACTTGAACGCCTATTCTAAACCACAGTGCAGGTTTAAAACTGCTGGCGCACAGCCTAACAACTGTACCATGGAAGTAATGGCACAAGAATATGTTCCTCCACAGGTAGCATACAGAGGGGATGGGACATATTGTGTCACCACCAGTGCGCCCCACTACCAGCATGGACACTTCAGGTATCCGGTCAGTGACAGCAGTTTTTTCTATAAACCCGAGGCAGAAGTTCAATTGACCCAGGAACAGATTGTCCCCATTCCCGAACCCTCCACTGTTCACCTCACTGTGAGAGAAAACATCACAAACCTGCAAGATTATGTTGTACATTTTGGCTATGAAATTCCCCCTCTACCCGAACATCTTACCGCTCTGCTAGAAGCTGTAGTAATCTCACAAAAACACTTCTACACTCTAGAACAGAAAACAATTGAGATAGGGAGGAAAATTCTGGAGATCACAGTTCCACTCTGGTGGGATATTTTCAGAAATATAGAGGTCCCTGCCGGGATCAGAATAGCTTCCCACGTTTGGTTGTCTGCCAGCTCGCAATTATTCTTTATCTATGGTGTACTACCTGCAGGGTGAGAGGCAGAGGTCGTTGGTCCTGGCATCAGAGGGTGCTGGACGAGCCCTAGCTGAACTTAAGGGTGGTATCAAGGAGGAAAACACAAAATATGATAGGACACTGCATAAAATTCGCAGTCTCCCGGTGAGGTCCAGTTTAGATTCCACCTGCTGTAAAACGCAGAGGTCAAGTGTTAAAAAAGTTTTACTTCGTGTGTTTTACTTTGTATTTTTGTGAAACTGGAGTAATGGAGGGGCTTTGGACCCCCTCTATGCTGTAACCGAATTGTAATGACTGTATTCACCTGTAACTGCATTGCATTTCAAAGGGGGATGCACGTTAAAGTTTTAGCTAGGTAAATACAGGGAAGGTTGACTCTCGGGAGATCAGGAATTTTGCTCATCTAGCATGACACTCAAAGATGTAGAATGTCACAGGGAGGAATGAAGGGTGCAAAATTTGTGGGAGAACCCCCCCAGTGTTTGGACTCATTGGAAAGGAAATTTAATTTGGAACTATCTACCAGAAAGTTTGAAATCCTAAAGTGCACATGGAAGAAACTATGAACTTTAATCGAATTTGGGATTTTTAAAAGGTGAATGTTGGGTCTGCGAGAAAAGGGGTGCGGTCAATCTCTAAAGGGCCAGTTTGGACATTGGAGCTAATCAAATTGTCTGGGAACTGTTTACCCTCGAAACTTGTCCCTAGAAGACATTTACATTTTAACAATCGACCACGGAAGAAACATTATCCACCCCACCCAGAGGACCCAAATGTCACATACATATTCCAATACTTTTTCAACAGGCATAGAAATATCTGGCTCAGGCCAGACTTCCGAAAGCAAAAAAACCAGTGCTATCATAATGGACAAGAGCTCATCAACTCAGAAAAGCCTATCAACGCCAGATTAAAACCACTTAATCAAGTTTCAGTTAGCTGGGCTGCAAAACTTAAACAAAGAACCAAGGTTGATTTGGGGCGCAGATAAGGAAGCCTCTCAATGTATAATAGGGCCTATCATACCAAGAGAGCTATCTCTATTCTGACCATCACAGAAAGAACTTTTCTGACCAAGCATTTCGGAACAACAAGATCGAGAGCACACGGCAAGCAAAAAGCACGAAGAATCATCACGACATCGGAGAAAATAACTCGCCCCAACTGGCTTCAATACGCAGCAGAGGTCTCCTGCCACGTCCGGGGGTATGGCAAGGTGAACCAGCTATAACCAAAGAACCCCGAGACCGCGAAACAGCCCTAACTGTCAAAGGAAGGATTGGTGAGCATTATCCCTGTTGCCCTAAAGTCTAACTTAGCTAGAGAGTAAGTGGGAGGTGGGAGGTATTTATGTTGTGTTCATTACCTGTAATAAAGTATTCCCCATTGTTTGGAACCTTTTGTAAGATTTTATAGTTTTGCGGGAGTGTATTTGTGTTATTTGCTTTCTTGAATAAAATCCATACCTTCTTTGTACAAAACAGTTGTCTGCTGTACTTTATCACACCCTGATTAATAAATCCAGGCTCGAGAACCAGGGAGTGGGAGCGATTCACAACCGCTCTGGGTCAGGGAAGGCAAACTGACCCCGCATACTATTCCCTACAACTCATTGGAATTCAGACGAATAAGAGGTGATCTTATCGAAACGTATAAGATTATGAGGGGGCTTGACAAGGTGGATGCAGAGAGGATATTTCCACTGATGGGGGAGACTAGAACTAGAGGGCATGATCTTAGAATAAGGGGCCGCTCACTTAAAACAGAGATGAGGAGAAATTTCTTCTCTCCGAGGTTTGTAAATCTGTGGAATTCGCTGCTTCAGAGAGCTGTGGAAGCTGGGACATTGAATAAATTTAAGACAGAGATGGACAGTTTCTTAAACGATAAGGGGATAAGGAGTTATGGGGGGCAGGCAGGGAAGTGGAGCTGAGTCCATGATCAGATCAGCCATGATCTTATTGAATGGCAGAGCAGGCTCGAGGGGCCGAATGACTTACTCCTGTTCCTATTTCTTATGTTCTTATGTTCTTATGTTCTTTGTCTTACGGATGTTTAGTTTTCATACGCCTCAGTAAATACGTCAACTATGTCCTGTAGTTCAGCCTCTGTATGTGTGCAGACGCAGGTGTCATCCGCGTACTGTAGCTCGACGACAGAGGTTGGGACGGACCTGGCCTGGAGACGTTGAAGGTTGAACAGGTTCT
This sequence comes from Pristiophorus japonicus, assembly GCF_044704955.1. Classification (NCBI taxonomy): domain Eukaryota; kingdom Metazoa; phylum Chordata; class Chondrichthyes; family Pristiophoridae; genus Pristiophorus; species Pristiophorus japonicus. The sequence continues at coordinate 44,344,336 of NC_091979.1, forward strand.
CACTGGTTCTGTAGTTTAGTTCTGAGTAGAGCGCTTGCTTTGGGATTCTCATGTCTGGCATGCGAACAATGTGGCCTGCCCAGTAGAGCTGATCAAGTCTGGTCAGTGCTTCAATGCTGCGGATGTTGGCCTGGTCAAGGACGCTAACGTTGGTGCGTCTGTCCTCCCAGGGGATTTGCAGGATCTTGCAGAGACATCATTAGTGGTATTTCTGCAGTGACTTGAGGTGTCTACTGTACATGGTCCATGTCTCTAAGCCAGGAGGACGGGTATCACTACAGCCCTGTAGACCATGAGCTTGGTGGCAGATTTGAGGGCCTGGTCTTCAAACATTTTTTTCCTCAGGCGGCCGAAGGCTGCACTGGCGCACTGAAGGCAGTGTTGAATCTCGTGTTGATAAGAGGCTCCCGAGGTATGGGTAATGGTCCATGTTGTCCAGGGTCATGCCGTGGATCTTGATGACTGGGGGGCAATGCTGTACGGCGAGGACAGGCTGGTGGAGGACCTTTGTCTTGCGGATGTTTAGCGTAAGGCCCATGCTTTCATACACCTCAGTAAATACGTTGACTATGACTTGGAGTTCAGCCTCTGTATGTGCGCAGACGCAGGTGTTATCCGCGTACTGTAGCTCAACGACAGAGGTTGCGGTGGTCTTGGACCTGGCCTGGAGACGACGAAAGTTTGAACAGGTTCCCACTGGTTCTGTAGTTTAGTTCCACTCCAGCGGCGAGCTTGTTGACTGTGAGGTGGAGCATGGCAGCGAGGAAGATTGAGAAGAGGGTTGGGGCGATGACGCAGCCCTGTGTGACCCCAGTCTGGACGTGGATTGGATCTGTAATGGATCTGTTGGTAAGGATCACGTCGTTGTTGTCGTCGTTGAGCAGGCGGAGGATGGTGACGAACTTTTGGGGGCATCCGAAACGGAGGAGGACACTCCATAGACCCTCGTGGTTGACCGTGTCAAAGGCCTTTGTAAGGTCAAAGAAGGCCATGTATCAGGGCTGGTACTGTTCCCTGCATTTTTCCTGCAGCTATTGCACTATAAAAATCATGTCTGTTGTGCCCTGTAGGGGACGAAATCTGCACTGTGACTCCGGGAGGAGCTCCTCAGCCACAAGGAGAAGACGGTTGAGGAGGACTCTAGCGACAACGTTCCCAGTGGCTGACAACAGGGAGATTCCTCTGTCATTGCCACAGTCGGACTTGGTCATGATCACTGCATCTCTGAGATCTCCCGGCATGCTCTCCTCCCTCCAGATGAGAGCGATGAGGTCGTGTATTTGCGGCAACAGCGTCTCCCTGCCATACTTAAGTGCCTCAGCGGGGATTCCATCCGCTCCCATAGCCTTGTTGTTTTTAAGCTGTCTTATGGCTTTTTCTACCTTGTGCAGTGCTGGGGTTTTACTGAGGAGGTGGAGGGTTGCATGCTGCGGGATGGAGTCGAGAACACTCGAGTCAAAGGCAATGTCTCAATTGAGGTTCCACAGGCACCAGCCACCCTCTTCTACTTCACCCAAGTCGCCATTCTTTATGTTTGAACCTTGACAGTGAGTTTCAGTGAAATATTTGATGGAGCGGGTGGAATTACAGTCAAGCCTGATACTGAAGTCACCTATTGTCTACACACAGGCGGTTTTCACTGGGTCCACCAGTAGCTCTGGTTATACTTTTTTCAGCTTCCCAGCCCAGGGACACCGAAACTATTTGCAGCAGCCTTGCCATCACACCGATTGAGATGCGTTTACTCAGCACAGATCAGCAGTCGAACCAACGATTGTCCCGGTTTGGAGGCTCAGTTCCACACTGGCACTGTCGCTCCCAACTGAGCCATTGGGCAACCAATGCCCTATTTTCAAGTGAACTGCAACTTCAAATGAAGCGCAGTAAAACTTAGAAGAGCAATCCTTACTACATCGGTGTGATGTTTTTCCTGTTCCCTCACCAGCCGTCTTGTGGTCTACCCGCGTGTGAGAACGGCAATTGGCAGAATCTGGGCCAATTGCTACAGAGGTTCTTTGCAACCAGGAACCTGAGACTGCTCAGACCCATTTCATTAGAACCTCCTGCCGAAAAAGCAGAGGAAACTTCTGTCCCATTATTCTGGGCTGGATTAAAACTCACACATTGCTCAACCACCCTGTGTGCCCTCTCATCATCCATGCAAATTGTACAAAGTTATGCTTTTGTTTACCTTTCAAGGCTTGACAGAATGATTTAAAGAAACAGCCAAACCTTGTTCTTTTTTCAATTACACAGATGACTGCCACAATGGAGCACTGTTTTAAAGTAAATTGCTTTTGGTAATGGAAATTTCAATTTCGCAAATCACAAATTCTCTGAGCTTTTCCTTCTTTTACAGTTGTGGTTACAGAAATGACAGGAAAATCTGTTACTACATCTCACAGTTCTAAAATGAAGAACGACTTGCATTTATATAGCACCTATCACAATGTCAGGACATCACAAAACGCTTTATAGACAATGAAGTACTTTTGAAGTGTCGTCACTGTTGTAATGTAGGACAGGCGGCAGTCAATTTGCACACAGCAAGCTCCCTCAATCAGCATTGAAATAAATGACCAGCTAACCTGTTTTAGGATTTAGTTGATGGATAAATGTTGGCCAGGGAGAATTCCCCTGATCTTCTTTGAATAGTGCTGTTGAATCTTTTATGTCCGCCTGAGAGGGCCTTGGTTTAAGGCCTTATCCGAAAGACGGCACCTCCGACAGTGCAGTACTCCCTCAGTACTTCACTGGAGCGCCAGCCTAGATTATGTGCTCAAGTCTCTGAAGTCGGACATGAACCCACAACCTCTGACTCAAACGCGAGAGTGCTATCACTGAGGCAAGGCTGACACTAATATCAATATATAGACGTATACATAGACATAACTCTATACTTTGGAACATATTAACACCACTTTTTCCCTGCACCCAAATAGCAGAGTAACATGATAGATGCACTCTTGGCAGCGATTCCCCCTACCTTAGCGGGGTGAAGGCAGGAGATGGTAATGGTGGGGGCGATCCCGGCCAAAAAGGAAATTTTACCATTAAGGCCCTTGTTAGGCCCACCCCATGCGTTTCCTGCTCCAATTAATGAGAGCGGGTCTGCTGACATCACCGGATGACGCGATTCTTGCCGGTTTATTTAAAGGGGCCATAGCCCTGTTTGCTGACAATTCATTTCCCACTGGTTAGTCTGCTGTGAGTTAGTGCAGGTGTGACTTATGTCAGCCGCAAGACAAAAATCAGCTGCACACTTCAGCAATGACTGCCTCCATCATCTTGTAGAAGGAGTGGGAGTACGTAGGGAGGTTCTGTTCCCTGCGGATGGCAGGAAGAGGCCGCCTGAGCAGACAAAGGCAGCATGGCTACCGGTAGCCCAGGAGATAACAGCTACATCAGCAGTGTCTTGTACCTGGGTACAGTGGAGTGGCACAGGATGTATGAATCATGGCAGCTGCCAAAGAACGTGGTGCACACATGCATAATGATTTTATGGTGGTTGCACACCAGCTGAACGTTTGGTGAGTGGAAACCCTTGCGGTTCACAAAAGCTCGTGGATTGTGATGAGGTGCCCTGATGGCCACATGTGTGCAGGCAATCACTCACCTACACCTGGGGAAGCCAGCCAGAGCGTCAAAGCCGATTGTCCTCTCAGTCACACTGGCCTGATCAGTGGTAAATTTTATATAGTTGCCCGATTGTTAAACAGAGCACCGGTGACCTGTGCGATGCATCTGTGCGCGGCAGACTGGGAAATGCCGCTAATGTCTGCGGCAACTGTCTGCCTGAGGCGAAGAAGTTGAGGGCGAGTGATTTTGACTGCCACGGGCAATGGATGTCCACCCCTTCCTCTGGGCTGCAGGCCACCCACTAGCAATGCACAAAGGCTGGTGACCAACTGGCGCGATAGCCTGAGTCTCCTTCGACAATGCTGCTCCGTCATGCTCATCCTCTGCCTGTAGACCCTGTGCTGGGGGTAATGCCTCTGGCGTGGCACGGCGCTACCCTGCGATGATGCCCTCCGCCCTGTGCAGCATGAGGTGGCTCAGGGGAAGGTTGGCGCTCTTGTTGCTCCTGCTCCTGGTGTGGCTGGTTCTGCTGCTCCTGCAGCTGCTCCTCATCAGACTCCGAGGACCAAGATGAGAGAGCATAAATCGGCCCATCTCGATTGTTCTTCTGCCAGATCCACTTGAGTTGGCAGTGGTCATAAAGTTTCTTAAAAGCTTTCAGTGAATAGAGTTCACTGCAAACTATTCCAACCTGTATGAGGCTCAAAATACTCTTTCTAATACTCAAGTCTGCAGCTTCTGACATTGGGAAGTGAACAGCTGTGAAATGGTACCTTTTATACCACTTTTACAGCTGTCACTTATTGAAAGGAATGGAGTCATGTAAAACCCAACTCCACATACCTGGCGTGTTCCCCGAGGGAAGGCAAAGCCATCAAAATGTTGGTAAAATTATTAGTGCCTGCTTTTAATCCTCTTAATAGAATTTAAGTCCTTTTTAATGAAGTTAATTATCTGTCCCACCACTTGCTGTCAGGTTGGCTATCCAAACGCGGACCTGAGAGTTGAGAAACTCACACGGAGACGGGTTCAGAGCAGGATTCCAACCCGCTGTCAATTAAAGCTATTTTGACAGCGGGCCCACCTCCAAACCCACACTCGCAGGGCTGGGTAAATTCTGGCCATAGAATTACATAGAATTTTACAGCAGATAAACAGGTCTATGCCAGAGTTTATGCTCCACATAAGCCTCCTCCCACCTTACTTCATGTCACCCTATCAAAATATCCTTCTATTCCTTTTGCCTCATATATTTATCTAGCTTCCCCTTAAATGTATCCATGCTATTTGCCTCAATTACTCCCTATGTTAGCGAGTTTTACATTCTCACCACTCTCTGAGTATAAACATTTTCCCTGAATTCATTATTGGATTTATTAATGTCTCCCTTATATTTATAGCCACTCGTTTTGGATTCCCCCACAAGTGAAAACATCTTCTCTACATCTGCCCGATCGAAACTCATTATAATTTTAAAGACCTCCATTAGGTCACCCCTCAGTTTTCCCTTTTCTGGAGAAAAAGGCCCAGCCTGTTGAGTCTTTCCCGATAGTTATACTTTCTCAGTTCTGCTATCATCTTTGTAAATCATTTTTGCACTTTCTCCAGTGCTTCTATATCCTCAAACATCATGACTCATAGCGACAGACTGTCAAACTCTCAGGCCTCAAATAAACCTTAAAAAGAGTCAGTGGTGTTCAGTTCAGTTTAGTGCTTGCAGGGAGGCGGGGTGGGGGGCGGGGCAGGGGGGTTGGGCGGTATTTGTCAGACCTGGTCTTTCACCTGGTTTACAGACATGACCTTCAACTTTGCTGAGGAAAGGCACCAATGATGGCACGAGTTGTCTTTTTTATTCATTTCAGCTAAGAAGTAGGTCTGAAACAGGATTTTTATTATGTTTCTACGCTTCAGCTCATAAAATCATTAGCAAATTGCAGTTGTTTATTCACACATCAGGTCTATTGCCAGAGCAGGCAAGTGCCGGTACCTGAATGTGACGGCACTTCAGTGCTTAGGCTGGTTACAAACACAAAGCAAAAGATTGCTAAAGGTACAAAGCATAAAAACTTTTATTTGCCAGATGTACACTTAAGCTTTAACAACTACTAGTTGACCTATCATGGCATTGCACCAGAGGGATTTGAGGCAAAGTATTTAGATCAAACGGGGTTAGACAGTGCAGGATAACTGAACCAGGGCCAAGGGAGAACTGCAAAGCTGGAGGCCAGATGTGACTATAGTAGGAAAGTAGAATGGGGTTTGAGCCCAGGGGAGGAACGTAGAGGACGATTAGAGGCTGAGTGGCTGGAAACAAGGTAGAGCAGGATAGGAGCCGGGGGAACGCAGGCAAAGGTTCAAGAGTAAGGAGCTGGAGAGTGATGGAGGGGTTGAGACTGAAGTGGGAATGTGGGAGTGATGGTGAAGAAATAGCACGTGGGTTCGAAGGCTGGGACTGGGGGAAGGGGCCTGTAGAACCAGGTTAGAGGCCCAGTGAGGGAGAAGGAAGGTAAGGCCAGGAGGAGGAGAAAGTAGAGCATGGCAACCAGATAGAAGAGAGCTAGATGCCTGGGGTGAGGGTGGTGCGGGGGGGGGGGGGGGGGGGGAGTTGAACGCTGCTGGAGGAGATTGGAGTCCACAGGAAGCAGCTGCAGTGTTGCACCCAATAAGATGAGCACGGTAAGTACAATAATAGCAAAGGGGGGAATGAGGGAAGAGGAGATGTAGAAGACGGGGGCGAGAGGGGAAAGGGAGGGGTGGGGAAAGTGGGAAAGGAGAAGGGGAGAGGGGAAAAAGAGAGGCAGGAGAGGGAAGGGAAAGGAGGGGAGGAGAGAGTAAGGTAGTAAAGGGGACAGAAAAGGGGAAGATACGAAGAAGCAGGCAGGGGAGCGAAAAGGGACAGATAGAGGAGGAGGGGAAGAGGGGAGGGAAGAGGGATGAGGCAGTACTTGGAGAAGTGCGATGGAAAGGAAGGAGACGAGCAGGGGGAAGCTAGCGGAAGGAAAAGGGAGAGGTAGAGAGGGTACGGGAATGGGTAGGAGGGAGAACGAAAATATAATCTTCATCAGCCTAAATTTATCAGCCAAACTGTTAAACAAATTTTATTTTCCAAGTGCTGATCAAAATTCTGAAAGACAAAGGGCACACTGTATTAGTTTGTCAGTAAATTTGTCACACGCTCCTTCCGCTGCCTGTGCCTGACCTCGTCACGCTCGCGGCATTGAGATTCGAAGAGCTCAATGCCCTCCCGGATGCACTTTCTCCACCTAGGGCGGTCTTCGGCCAGGGACTCCCAGGTGTCAGTGGTGATGTCGCACTTTATCAGGGAGGCTTTGAGGGTGTCCTTGTAACGGTTCCGCTGCCCACCTTTGGCTCGTTTGCCATGAAGGAGCTCCGCATAGAGCAATTGCTTGGGGAGTCTCGAGTCTGGCATGTGAACTATGTGGCCCGTCCAGTGAAGCTGACCGAGTGTGGCCAGTGCTTCAATGCTGGGGATGTTAGCCCGGGCGAGGATGCTGATCTTGGTGCGCCTGTCCTCCCAGGGGATTTGCAGGATCTTACAGAGACATCGTTGGTGATATATCTCCAGCGACTTGAGGTGTCTTCTGTACATCATTCATGCCTCTGATCCATACAGGAGGGTGGGTATTACTACAGCCCTGTAGACCATGTATTGAAGAGTGGTAACCTGATGCAATTTTGTTAATATATCCGCGAATGGGATTATCAGCAAAATTCAAGCACTTTTAATAAAGATGTGCCCAGTCCTCCACCTGTGAGTAACCTGATGTAAAACTACTGAAAAGGATTTAAAGAAAAACCTACACTGAACCATTTAATAGTTTAATTGGTGTACACAAGGCTGTTTCATTGTAAAATAAATAATTTTTGATATGAATAAACTTTTTAAAAGGTGCGTGCAAGTGCCTGCGTGATGAAGAAAACGAGCGCAATTTGTAGAGCCTTCCCATCCTAGCATAATTGGTGGAATTTTGCAAATTGGACCTGTGGGCAGGGCCAGATCTGGACGAATCAAATCTTGAACCAGCATAAAAGATCGCGGAAAACACGGATGTAAGTGTTTCTGGGCGTAACTTGCGTTAAGAAATGCTCGATTGTTTTGCGCTGATTTGGGCGATTCCGCTCACATTGCGCTGATATAACTAACGTCAACAACCGGAAAACTCGGCTCCATTCTAATGCTTATCTTCTGGCTCCTAATTCCTGTCTTTTTATTAGATTTTTGGACTCTAGGGGAATCAAGGGATTATGAGGATCGGGCAGGAAAGTGAAGTTGAGGTTGAAGATCAGCCTTGATCTTATTGAATGGTGGAGCAGGCTCGAGGGGCCGAATGGCCTACTCCTGTTCCTATGTTCTATCTTCTTAATTCTCATCTTATTATTGGGTTTAGATAGTGGGTGCCAGCAGAACAACTGAACTGGTGTGGTGCACGGGCTGCTGAAACATCTCTTTGAGGCAGGTGTGGTGGCTTTGTGAAGTAGAGTTGCTATAGCGGGAGGCAAGAAGGAAGGTGGGTGGTTGACATAGTGCAATGGGAGTCTCAGCGGGAGAAAATGGCAGGGGCCAAGGCACAGCTGGGTGTGGGCCAGTGGAAAAATAATACTTAACTTTGGACGAAGGTTAGGGCAGGCATGCCAAAAATACACATTGGGCCTGAATTTGCGGTCGTTGGCTTTCCGCGGGGAAAGGTCTCCGATCCGCAAATAATATCCACGCCTACCTTCTGCCTCGGGTTCCACGGACACTCGCGCTACTAGTTCACAAGCGCCCCTGGGATCACGTGCGCCAGCCCAGCCAATGAAAGAAGGGGATCCCCATTCATGTTTATAGGGTTTCCATTCTCATATGGAATCCCCATAAGCATGACTGGGGCTCACACAAAAAACGCATTCACATACCAAATAAATAAAAAAAAAATTACATATTTAAAAGGAATTAAAATGCAATTTAATTAAATATTTAAAACAAAAATTAAATGTTTTGAAAACTAAATCTTACCATTTTAAAGAGGCCAAAAATAGCCTGAACTTATTTTACAGGTTTTTTAAAGTTTAAATAATTTTTAGTTAATATATTTTTATTTTCATTTATACTCTTATGCTGTTAAGAGCAGGCCCTATGCTTGCTTTTACCAGGCATAAGAATCTTACGGGCATTCGTTGTGCATTAGCTGGGCATATAGCCCAACTCTCCTCCAGCGAATGTCCATTCCCCGGGGAGGTGGTAGATCTGTCAAGTAGATTCTTGACAGATTGCAAGATCCGGGTTTTCTCGCATGCGCTTTGCTCGAGAAAATCCGAACTTGTGGGGCTCCTATGTGCATGTACACACCCGTAGGCCCCGGGAAATCCAGATCATTTATTTTTTTTTAATAAAATCGCTCGAAAATTAAACTGATGTATGAGGCAAAAGCAGGAGATCAATCATTGGCCAGAATTTTCCCTTCTGAGTCAGGTCGGCTGTGTGCAGGCCACATAGCGGGTCAGGAGCACGACGTCAGGATCAGCCCGCTCCTTAAAGCAACTTTAGCGTAACGACCCCGATTAAACCAGCCATGCGCGTTACCCAGCCCTATTAGAGGGTGTGGGTCTGATGACGTCATCGACGACACATTTCCAGCGCCCATATTTTAAGCAGCCTTGCACACAACTGATTTGAAGGTTGGTAAAGGAGTGTGGAAGCAGCATTGGAAAGGTTGGAGTTATTATACAAAGTGAAAAGTATGAATACCCAAAGTCAGAGGGCAGCACCCTGCTTTATAGTTGGCTCGTTGCATATTCTGTTCGAGGCAGTTAGAGCACGCTGGAAGGTCCTCTTCCCAGCAGATTGGTGCAAGAGACCTCCCCAAGAGATCAAAAGGGCCGGGCTAGAAATAGCAGAGGGGGTCAGCAGCAGAGAGATCTTGAGCAGCACCTGGATCCAGTGCAGGAAGAGATTCAATGATCTGATGAGGTCAGGAAAGGAGAGTGCAATGCCACACTCACCTTCATCCTGATGTGCCTTCCCAGGCTTACTCATGCACATCACTCCTCACATGAACATACCTTCTAGGGCCACCCATCCCCCTCTCTCTATGAATATATTCACATCCCTACCTGACTAACCACCCCTCACACTCACCCTCATCCTACTGCAACCATAGCAAGTAACACCACAGAAGGTGGCCATTTGGCATTGGCACCCAGCTCCTTCAAAGTCACCCTCCACAGAGGTAATCAATCCATTCCTTACACTTATTCCACCACTCTCACTCAAACTTCTCTTTTTTCCCTCTTTGCAGGAGACAAGAGCCCAGAACAGCAGAAAGAGGGAGAGAACCGGCCCTCCTGTCTTTGCACACCGAACAGCAACAGAGAAGGGGCTCTGGAGATCTCGGGAGCTTGAGAGATGCTGGCAGTGGAGACTGAAAGAGGGGGACATCCCAGCAATCTGGTGACAGAATCACATCTCGTAAAGTTACATGACATACAGTGGTCACTCATATGGTGACTGATGTTAGCAGCCAGTGAATGTCTTCATGTGCATAAAGGTAACATTATCCATTCTTATTGTAACATTTCTAATCCATTTCTTTACTCTCCCTCTGGTCCATCAATTTCCCCCTCCCCATTGTCCAGCCGGAGGAGAAAGACGACTCCTCAGAGGAACCCCCAGCCTCTGAGGGTGCAGCGTCAGCAGACCCAAGCGCACTCAGCACCAGCGTAGAAGCCACAGAGGTGGCACTTCGTAGAAGTACTCGGAAAAGAAAAATGACACAAAAGTAGATGCACAAAGGGTGAATGTTAGTGGTATGTTTCAGTTATTTTGATGACACATAAATGGTTTTCTCTGTACCACTTTCGGGTCAAGTGGCTCTCAGTATAACACTCCTCGGCCTTAATACTTGGTGTCCTCAGGGGTGTCATGAGCCACATCTTCAGTGGATCGCATCCTGTGTCATCGAACTACAGTACATGGACAACACTTGTGTCTGCATACATTCAGAGGCTGAACTCCAAGCCATCATCTATATCTTCACCGAAGCGTACAAAAGCTTGGGCCTTACACTAAACATCTGTGAGACAAAGGTCCTCCACCAACCTGACCCCGCCACACAGCATTGCCCCCCCCCCGCAGTCATCAAAGTCCACAGCGCGGCCTTGGACAACTTGAACCATTTTCCATACCTCGGGAGCCTACTATCAGTAAGGGCAGACATCAACGACGAGGTCCAACACCACCTCCAGTGTGCCAGCGCAGCCTTCGGTCGCCTGAGGAAGAGAGTCTTTGAAGACTAGGACCTTAAATCTGGCACCAAGCTTATGGTCTACAGGGCAGTAGTGATACCCACCCTCCTATATGGCTCAGAGACGTGGACCATATACAATAGACATCTCAAAGCGCTGGAGAAATACCACCAGCGCTGCCTCCGCAAGATCCTGCAAATCCACTGGGAGGATAGACGCACCCACATCAGTGTTCTCACTCAGGCCAACATCTCCAGCATCGAAGCACAGACCACACGCGACCAGCTCCGTTGAGCGAGCCACATCGTCTGCAAGCCCGACACGAGACTCCCAAAGCAAGCGCTCTACTCAGAACACCTACATGGCAAGCGAGCCCCAGGTGGGCAGTGGAAACGTTTCAAGGACACCATCAAAGCCTTCTTGATTAAGTGCAACATCCCCACCAGCACCTGGGAATCCCTGGCCCAAGACCGCCCTAAATTGAGGATGAGCATCTGGGAGGGCACTGAGCACCTCGAGTCTTGTTGCCGAGAGCATGCAGAAAACAAGCGCAGGCAGTTTTAGTTAATTAGTTTCAAGCCCTCTCTGCCTTAATTTCTTCTTTTGTGGCTCGGTGTCAAATTTATATATTTTGTCTTGTAACACCGCTGTGAAGCAGCTCGAGATGTTTTTCTACGTTAAAGGCGCTATATAAGTACAAATTATTATTATTATTATTATTATTATGGTTTGATATGTGTTAAAGGGATAATGTATTGCAAAGAAATTCTTAGAAACCTTGAAAGATATGGTAAGTTGGATAAGCTTGCTGAAAGTGCGCAAGTGGCCATTTAATCCGTTCCTCTGTCGATTCTGATGATCTTCTGCCAAAGTTACAGTGGAAGATCGGGGCCCTGGTGGAATTCTCATCCATGGTCATTTTTGACTTTGCCTCTGTGAAGTGCCTTGGAATGTTTTTCTACATTAAAGGTGTTATATAAATGCACGTTGTTGTTGAGTGAGGAATCCTGGCCATATGCTCTCTTCAAATGATGCGTTGGAATCTGTTACATCCACTTGGACAGGCAGACAGGGCTCCAGTTTAACCTCTCATCTAAAGGAGAGTGTTTCTGACAGTGCAGCCCACTCTCAGTAATGCATGGAAGTGTCAGGCTAGGTCCCCTGCTAAGGTCCTGGATTGCGGTTGAACCCATGAATTCGGGCAAGTGTTCTACCAACTGAGTCAAGCTGACACTTAGATAGTGAGTTAACTGGAGGAAGTCAGATTCCACTGTCTTTCTGAAAGAGCAGCTTGATAATCATTATATGTTGAAGGAGGTCATGATCTGTATTTTGTTCTGTTTCTTTTCCCCAGGAAGGCGGGTTGGTGGCGGGAGGTTGGGTTTCCTGCAGGCCCTGCCAACTTTAATGGCAGGGTCTGATTTGCATGTAAGGTTTCGGACTTGCACCTGCAACCAGTCAGATTGGAGGGCGGGCTAGCTGTGGATGGATAGGATTGCAGATGGGAGGGTAGGTTGGGGGCGGCAGGGGTGGTCGGCATCAGGGATCGCTGGGGGGTGCGGGGGGGTGGGGGGGTGGGGGGGGGGGGGTGTCGTTGGCCGGAACTTTGGGGACGGGGTCAGCTGGGGGGGGGTTGGGGATTGGGGATCAGCCGGGAAGGTGGGGGGTGGGGGGAGAGTGGGGGTGGGGTAGAGAGGATCGGGGCCGGCCACCGGAGGATTGTGGCCGGCCTCAGCATCATCGGTGGGGTGGGGGTGAAACATAGAAACATAGAAAATAGGTGCAGGAGTAGGCCATTCGGCCTTTCGAGCCTGCACCGCCATTCAATATCATGGCTGATCATTCACCTCAATAGCCCTTTCCTGCTTTCTCTCCATACCTCTTGATTCCTTTAGCCGTAAGGGCCATATCTAACTCCCTCTTGAATATATCTAACAAACTGGCCTCAACAACTTTCTGTGGTAGAGAATTCAACAGGTTAACAACTCTGAGTGAAGAAGTTTCTCCTCATCTCAGTCCTAAATGGCTTACCCCTTATCCTTAGACTGCAACCCCTGGTTCTGGACTTCCCCAACATCGGGAACATTCTTCCTGCATCTAACCTGTCCAGTCCCGTCAGAATTTTATATGTTTCTATGAGATACCCTCTCATTCTTCTAAACTCCAGTGAATACAAGCCCAGTTGATTCTGTCTCTCCTCATATGTCAGTCTTGCCATCCCGGGAATCAGTCTGGTGAACCTTCGCTGCACTCCCTCAATAACAAGAATGTCCTTCCTTAGATTAAGAGGCCAAAACTGAACACAATATTCCAGGTGAGGCCTCACCAAGGCCCTGTGCAACTATGGTAAAACCTCCCTGCTCCGATACTCAAATCCCCTAGCTATGAAGGCCAACATGCCATTTGTCTTCTTCACTGCCTGCTGTACTTGTATGCCAACCTTCAATGACTGATGTAACATGACACCCGGGTCTCGTTGCACTTCCCCTTTTCCTAGTCTGCCGCCATTTAGATAATATTCTTTCTTCATGTTTTTGCCACCAAAGTGGATAACCTCACATTTATCCACATTAAACTGCATTTGCCCACTCACCTAACCTGTCTAAGTCACCCTGCAGCCACTTAGCATTCTCCTCACAGCTCACACCGGCACCCAGTTTAGTGTGATCTGCAAACTTGGAGATATTACACTCAATTCCTTCATCTAAATCATTGATGTACATTGTAAATAACTGGGGTCCCAGCACTGAGCCCTGCAGCACTCCACTAGTCACTGCCTGCCATTCTGAAAAGGACCCGTTTATCCCGACTCTCTGCTTTCTGTCTGCCAACCAGTTCTCTATCCACGTCAATACATTACCCTCATAACATGTGCTTTAATTTTGCACACCAATCTCTTGTGGGGGACCTTGTCAAAAGCCTTTTGAAAGTTCAAATACACCACATCCACTGGTTCTCCCTTGTCCACTCTACTAGTTGCATCCTCAAAAAATTCTCGAAGATTTGTCAAGCATGATTTCCCTTTCATAACTCCATGCTGACTTGGACCGATCATGTCACTGCTTTCCAAATGCGCTGCTATTTCATCTTTAATAATTGATTCCAACATTTTTCCCACTACTGATGTCAGGCTAATTGGTCTATAATTCCCCATTCTCTCTCTCCCTCCTTTTTTAAAAAGTGGTGTTACATTAGCGACCCTCCGGTCCATAGGAACTGATCCAGAGTTGATAGACTGTTGGAAAATGATCACCAATGCATCCACTATTTCTACGGCCACTTCCTTAAGCACTCTGGGATGCAGCCTATCAGGCCCCGGGGAATTATTGGCCTTCAATCCCATCAATTTTCCTAACATAATTTCTTGACTAATAAGGATTTCCTTCAGTTCCTCCTTTTCGCTAGACCCTTGGCCCCTAGTATTTCTGGAAGGTTATTTGTGTCTTCCTCCATGTAGATAAAACCAAAGTATTTGTTCAACTGGTCTGCCATTTAATTGTTCTCCATTATAAATTTACCTGATTCTGACTGCAAGGGACCTACATTTGTCTTCACTTCAGTTTTTATGTTCTCAACAAGCTTCCTCTCATACTCTATTTTCTCCTTCCTAATTAAACTCTTTTTCCTCCTCTGCTGAATTCTAAATTTCTCCCAGTCCTCAAATTTGCTGCTTTTTCTGACCAATTTATATGCCTCTTCCTTGGATATAACACTATCCCTAATTTCCCTTGTTAGCCACGGTTGAGCCACCTTCCCCGTTTTATTTTTACTCCAGACCGGGATGTACAATTGTTGAAGTTCATCCATGTGATCTTTAAATGGTTGCCATTGCCTATCCATCATCAATCTTTTTTTAAGTATCATTCACCAGTCTATTCTAGCCAATTCACATCTCATGCCATCGAAGTTACCTTTCTTTAAGTTCAGAACCCTAGTCTCTAAATTAACTGTGTCACTCTCCATCTTAATAAAGAATTCTACCATATTATGGTCACTCTTCCCCAAGGGGCCTCGCACAACAAGATTGCTAATTAGTCCTTCTCATTACACATCACCCAGTCTAGGATGGCCAGCCCTCTAGTTGGTTCCTCGACATATTGGTCTGGAAAACCATCCCTAATACAATCCAGGAAATCCTGCTACCAGTTTGTTTAGCCCAATCTATATGGAGATTAAAGTCGCCCATGATAACTGCTGTACCTTTATTGCACGCATCCCTAATTTCTTGTTTGATGCTGTCCCCAACCTCACTGTTTGATGGTCTGTACACAACTCCCACTAGCGTTTTCTGCCTTTTGGTATTCTGTAGCTCTACGCATACGGATTCCACATCATCTAGGCTAATGTCCTTCCTTACTATTGCGTTAATTTTCTCTTTAACCAGCATCGTCACCCCACCTCCTTTTCCTTTCTGTCTATCCTTCTTGAATGTTGAATAGCCCTGGATGTTGAGTTCGCAGCCTTGGTTACCCTGGAGCCATGTCTCCGTAATCCCAATTATATCATATTCGTTAATAGCTGCCTGCGCAGTTAATTCGTCCACCTTATTACGAATACTGCTCTCATTGAGGCACAGAGCCTTCAGGCTTGTCTTTTTCACACACTTTGTCCCTTTAGAATTTTGCTGTAATGTGGCCCATTTTGATTTTTGCCTTTGATTTCTCTGCTCTCCACTTTTCCTTATCTCCTTTCTACCTTTTGCTTCTGCCCCCATTTTACTTCTCTGTCTCCTTGCATAGATTCCCATCCCACTGCCATATTAGTTTAACCCCTCCCCAACAGGACTAGCAAACACTGGTTCCGGTCCTGCCCAGTCCGGTTTGTACCTGAGGCCTAATGTTGGAGATTGCAAGCCTGGGAAGCCGATTAGCGGCCTCGTGATGCGGTCTGTGATCGTGGGGGGTGGGTTAGGTAGCACCCTGGAACAAGGTGGTAGGTATAAAGCCACTTACCTCCTGGATCCAGCAATTCCAGCCTCAGTTTAACTGCTGGGTTTCACGAATTGTGTGAAGCCTGTCCACATGCAGTTAAAAACAAAATTGGTGACAAAAGAGGCATCTAGCCTCATTATAATATTTAAATTGAGGTACCACCTTGGGAGCAGATTATTCGCCCCCATCCCCTCTATTAAAACTGGAAGTGGGCAGGCTGGAGGCGGGATCAGGTTGGGAATCCCATTTTTAGCAATTTAACTGCCCTCACGCTCCAAACCCACCTGTTTTTTGTTGGGGAACACCTGGCCATTTGAATCGGGGCCTAAGACTTAGCTAACTACTCTGTTCTTCAACTTCATCATATCCTTCCTTCTGTTCCACTGGAAGAGATGAGGGGTTTCCGATGCTAATTGCACCTTCCCGAAATGACTCACGTTCCTGCTTCGACTCTGATTGAGTGAATTAGAGGTTCTGATTAGGTAATCATTGCTTTGAAGGGATTCACATTGCTCATTTTACTACTAAAACAAATCAGAGCACTGATTGAAAAACTAGCAATTGCAGGATAGGTGTTTTTCTTTCTTTGGTAGAATAGTCAGCCTCTGAAAGTCGTCACCATCTCAAAGCTATGGTCTACTAACTAAATACATAACTAGTAGTAAATCCGCAATCTACTTCCTGTGAACTATTCAATTACAAATAATACAGGATCAGGATTCTCTATAACAAGGCCGGATATCATGGGCTAGACTTTCCACCACATCGCCCATCTATGCCCCAAAACGGACCTCTATCGCCCATTTTCACAAAAAAATGGAAACTAGGCCCAAAACATCGCTGGAAAAATAGGCCCCCAAGTTTTGGCTCATTTCGCCGAAATGATCACCCACACAAGGCCCATCCCCAACTTTCGGCACATAGCCGGCACTTCGCTGGGCTGATGGAAGGCCAAAAACATCGCTGAGAAATAGTTGCTTTTCCCGGGCTTTACAGAAGGAAATGGGTACTACGGACGCCATTTTGAAGATCGGAGGAAGGGTGGAGGCAACAGAAAAAAACAAGCTAAATAGTTGAGCATTTTTTTGTGAAAAGTGCTTTTATAGATAGTGAAAAGAATTATTGATATTGTTGGGGCCTATTAGACTGACTGGTATACAGTGTAGAGAGAGTAGAGAGTAGAGAGATTAGTTTAATTTAGTGAAAGTAATTATTGATAATGATGGGGGCTATGTTTTCTCTGCCATTACTTGTAACTGCTCACACTCTGGTTTCTGAAAGGATCAGTCGAAGAGATGCAGAGTAATGCGTATACAGAGACAGAGGAGGCGAGCGTACAGCCAATGAAGATACTTGGAAAAGCAATCTTACCTCAACTTGTCTGAAAACGCATGTCTTCGGAGGCTGCGATTCCAGAAGGAAGTCATCGATGAGATTTGCCAGCTCTTCAAGGGTGATCTGCAGCCTTCCAGCAATATCAGAACCACACGATCCGTTGAGGTGAAGGTTACTGTTGCTCTAGCCTTCTACACATCGGGATCTTTTCAGGCTTCAGCTGGCGACATCTGCCATATCTCTCAGCACACTACACACTGCTGCATTCGGCAGGTGACTGAAGCCCTTTATGCTCGCAGGATGGACTTCATAAGCTTCCCAATGACCAGGGAGGCACAGACCAGGAGGGCTTTGGGTTTCTACAGAATATCACACTTCCCCAAGGTACAGGGAGCAATAGACTACACGCACATTGCCCTGAAAGTCCCCTTAAAGAACGCGGAGATGTTTCGTAACAGAAAGGGGTTCCACTCCCTAAATGTGCAGCTTGTTGTCGACCACAACCAAATAATCATGACAGTAAATGCTACATTTCCTGGCAGCATCCATGATCCTATGTGAAAGTGCTATCCCTGACCTGTTTGTCAATCAGCCAGAAGGTCACAGTTGGATGCTGGGATATGGCCTTGCCAGTTGGCTGATGACCTCTCTGCGTAATCCCGTTACTGAAGCAGAGAAGCATTACAGTGAAAGTCACATAGCGACACGCAACATCGTTGAAAAGACAATTGGAGTCCTAAAGCAGCTCTTCAGATGCCTGGATTATTCTGGTGGCAGCCGACAGTACCACCCTGACCAGGTCGCTGAATTTATTGTGGTGTGTTGCATGCTGTATAATCTAGCTATAAGGAGAGGACAAGTAATGCCAGATTGGGCTGCAGGTCCACTTCCAGAAGGAGGGGACACGGAAGAGCCATCCGGCGAGGATGAAGAGGAGGGAGAGGCGGAAGAGGAGGCAGGCAAGGACCTAGGGGAGGGCAATCAGCCTGGCGATCTAGCACCGGTACCACCACCCCCCTCCCGAAGACCAGTACTCAGTTGTAGTTATGTGACTGCTAAGCTTTTGCGTTAGCAGCTCATATATGAACGCTTTGCATGAACTTACAGTTATGGTTAATCAAAAGTTGCATTTGCGTGGGGTTTCATTTTTGCCTTGCCTGCACTGGCCTGGCATCTGCATTAATGCTTAATTTAAGTAAAGTGAGGCTATAATGAAAGATTGAACAAATAATGCTGAACAACTGTAAATATGTTATGCTTAATGTAACAAAGAGAGAAGGCACAACAATTGTTAACTCAATAAATTTTTATTAACACAACGAATTTTTCAACATTCTTTTTAACAACATCCTCCCCTCCCCCATCCCACCCGTCCCCCCAACCCCAAAAAACCATGAACAAAATACCAAACTTGTAAAAATATTAACAATTTAACAATTTAATTGAAAAACAAACTCCCTCCCTACTTGCAGCCACGTTTCCCTCCAGGTCCTTTCCCACCCTGTGTTCTTACCCCACCCACCCGTTTTGGTCTACGCAGACCGACATGAACGTGATGTGCAGCGTGGCACGGCAAGACTTCCTGCCATGGTGGAGGTGACGGAGTGGATGCAGAAGCCTGAGGCTCCACTTCCGAGTCAGGAGGAACTGTGACCTCCATACTCGCTTGAGTGCTAGGGGTCTCACTCCAAGCCAACATGACACCTTGGAGTGCAGCGCCGTGTCCGGCCAGCAACGCATGCCGAAGGGCATTGGTTGCGGCGGTCTGTTCTCGAATCGCCTCCAAGGTCTCCTATGCTATCTCTGTTTGCACGGAAGACTAGTTGGAGAAGTTCATGTTGACTGGCTCCAGGTTGTTGAGAACTGGCTCCAGTTTGTGGAGAACTGGCCCCAGTTTGTGGAGAAACCATCGAACTCCTGGATAAGGTCGCGACCTATCACGACCGTCTCCCTGCACAGGGATATCAAGCACTCCGTCTGACCGTCCGAGGTAGGCGATTGCTCACCTCGCTGACCCGACCTACGTGGGTTCGGCATGTGCAAAATGTTGCGCCTTGGTGTCGGCAGCTGCACACTGCTTGGTGCCTCATCCCTCTCAATAGAGATGATCGCAGGTTCATCCCCTCCCACAACAATGGTCGATTCTTCATCCTCCTCCTGCTCCTCGTCCTCCTCCTGGAGGTGAGGAAAGCTTTCTTCCTCCTCGCTAAAATGTTCCTCCTCTTCCTCCTCCGAGGTGGTTGCCAATGGAGCAGGTGAAGTGGACGGCTGCAGTACCACTACCTTCTCAGGTTGACTTTAAAAACACGAATGACATTTTTAAATAACTTATTAGAACATAACCATTATGTATGAATAAAGAGTCTGACTGGATACTGTGAGCTCAAAGTAAAGTGTGACCTTGGTCTTTTATTGCAGGTCTCCAGAGTGCTTCTCCAGCCTGTGAGGCCTCCTTAAGTACCTGTGCTCCCAAGGGATTGTGGGACTCCAGGGGATGAGCCCTCTGGTGGCTCCACAAGGTATATACAGGTTTACATATATAACAATAATGGTGATCATTACTAGGAAACATTACATATCAATACTTTTCTCTACCCCATATGCACAAGGGCTGCACCAGGGCTACCATGACATCATCATACATCAAGAGTACATCACAAGTATATTGCATATTGCATTATAGTTACAGGACATTACATGCGTAACTAAGATTTTAAGATTTTAAAAATGTCTTTGATACTGTTTGACACATTGCATAGTTCACATTACTCACGAGACTCAAGGCTGGGTTCGGCCAGACCACGGGTCGTGACCGAATGGCTGTCATGTCCCACCATCGTGACTGCAAGCTCCTCAGTTTCCGTTAGTGGTTGCAGCTGAGAATAGCTGCTCCCCTTTCTCCTCTGCTCAGACCGGTTGATAGACATCTTCTTCTGCAAATGAGAAGAGAGCATGGCATGGCATAAGCTAATGGACTTGGTAATAAACATTTAAGATTGACAGACTTAAATTCAATGCAGGAGATTCAATGTTCGATTAAAAATTTTCATTGCATCAGAACAATATTTTATCAATGGAAAATGTAACTTACTGTTAGGATGCATGAAATACAATAAAGAAAGAAAAACTTAAATTTAGTGCAGGAAATTCAATGTTCTAATCAAAATTTGCATGCATCATTAAAATATTACATATAACATTTGAAATATAACATGCAACTTACTCTTGCTGCTGCCAACAAGCTATTTCATTGTTTCTGGCACTGGTCAGGTGTCCTCACCTCGTGGGATACAGACGTCACTACGTCTGCAATCTCCTGCCAAATTTTTCTGTAGATATGGGGTGGAGGTTTCCCATGCCCATCCCATGTCAAGTCATCCCACCTGACATGCACAATGTTGACCAGGGTCTCATTCGCCTCATCACTGAAAGATTTTGCCCTTTTCCTTTCATAAGCTCCCTCCATTTTAATATATTTAATATATTAAATTTAATATTCAAGTGTAATCTAAATTGTTTCTATGTCAGGCCTCTTCAACACTAACAATATAAATTTTTCTAACTCAAAATAAACTTTTTTTGATACAAACAACTCCAAAATTACAATTCTCTATCCTCTACTTCTCTGCCTACCTTCTCTCACTCTATCTCCAAACTCTCTCTCTCTCTGACCATCCCTGTGCATTCTGAGCATGTGTGATGACCGTTGACCTCCCAAAATGCGGCAAAGACAGTCAGCCTAAAAAAAAAAATCCCACACATGCGCAGAATAGCGTTGCTAGGGAAGCTTTTTTTTTCTTTGACTTCCGTTTTCGGTGGGTGATCGTGAGATCGCTGAAAAATTACAGCACCCATTTGACATTGCCAGGGTAAGGCCGAGTGGAAAATCGCAAAAAAAAAAATGGGCTTTGTACCAGCGATCAGCAAGGCTGAGACATCCCACATCACTGGATCAAGGCCCATTTTTTCCGGCCTTAGCCACCTAGTGGAAAGTCTAGCCCAAGATTCTTAAGAAAGGTGGAATCATATTCAAAAGACAAGGAAGCACAAAAAGTTGAATAGGATTGTTATAAATAAAATAAATGGGAGTCAAATACAATCCCCTCCACTTACACCATACACGCTTATCACAGGGAGCCACCGATCTCAGGCAAGTAGCGCTAACCATTTGCCATTATCATAGGAGTCAATTAGAAAGTATAATGTAACATGTGTACCAACTACTTTGGGATGTTCAGTAAGTACTTATCCTGTACTTGCCCATATAAAGAGCTCTGCTGATTTCAGCCAAAGTCGGGTCTTCAAGCAGTTTCAATCAGCTGTTTTTTGTTAAGGTGCAATTACCATAATCTTGAGATTCTGGATGCAACTGCTAACAATTATGAGGGGCAGTTGCTAACTGGAGAATTCCTGTTTTTAAAACATATGTTAATTACTTTACTTTTTGGCTTTACCATCCACTGCATATAGCGTGCAAATCGCGTTAGCACCAACACGGCTACTATCTGCAGTAGGGACTGTACTAAAATAAATGGGAACTACATTCACTTTCTATTTCAGACCAGACAAAGAGTTCCCTCTTGGACAGTCACAACCCAGTGCCTCATTACAACAGCGACTACACTTCAAAAATACTTCATTGGTTGTAAAGCGCTTTGGAACATCCTGAGGTCGTGAAAGACACTATATAAATGCAAGTTCCTTGTGTGCAGCAATATGGGGCTGTGGAGGTGACCAAGGCGTAGTAAATATCATGCTGTTGACTTAAGAAGGAAGAAACAGAATAGGAATTATCTTCTATGGAAAGCTAAATTGGAGAACCAATGCTATGATATGAATGTGGTACTCCATGAAAGAAAGATTTATCTTTTTAGCGCCTTTCATGACCTCAAGACGTCCCAAAGCGTTTACAGTCAATAAAGTACTTTTTAAAAAAGTGTAGTCACTGTGTAATGTAGGAAATGCGGCAGCCAATTTGTGCCCAGCAAGCTCCCACAAACAGCACTGTGATAATGACCAGATAATCTATTTTTAGTGATGTTGATTGAAGGATAAATATTGGCCAGGACACTGGGGATAACTTCCCTGCTTTTAACTGCAAGGGACTATGGAGCGTACTTCTCTGTTTCGGCTGCCCCCAAAGGTTTGTCACCATCCTCCGCCTGCTCCACGATGACATGCAAGCCGTGATCCTGACCAATGGATCCACCACAGACTCAATCCACCTCCCTTGCAGTCAGATTCAGGTGAATTTATAATGGAGAACAAAGAAATGGCAGACCAATTGAACAAATACTTTGGTTCTGTCTTCACGAAGGAAGACATAAATAACCTTCCGGAAATACTAGGGGACCGAGGGTCGAGTGAGAAGGAGGAACTGAAGGATATCCTTATTAGGCGGCAAATTGTCTTAGGGAAATTGATGGGATTGAAGGCCGATAAATCCCCGGGGCCTGATAGTCTGCATCCCAGAGTACTTAAGGAAGTGGCCCTAGAAATAGTGGATGCATTGGTGATCATTTTCCAACAGTCTGTCGACTGTGAATCAGTTCCTATGGACTGCAGGGTAGCTAATGTAACACCACTCTTGAAAAAGGAAGGGAGAGAGAAAGTGGGTAATTATAGACCGGTTAGCCTGACATCAATAGTTGGGAAAATGTTGGAATCAATTATTAAAGATGAAATAGCAGCGCATTTGAAAAGCAGTGACAGGACCGGTCCAAATCAGCATTGATTTATGAAGGGGAAATCATGCTTGACAAATGTTCTGGAATTTTTTGAGGATGTAACTAGTAGAGTGGACAAGGGAGAACCAGTGGATGTGGTGTATTTGGACTTTCAAAAGGCTTTTGACAAGGTCCCAAACAAGAAATTGGTGTGCAAAATCAAAGCACATGGTATTGGGGGGTAATATACTGACGTGGATAGAGAACTGGTTGGCAGACAGGAAGCAGAGAGCCGGGATAAACGGATCCTTTTCAGAATGGCAGGCAGTGACTAGTGGAGTGCAGCAGAGCTCAGTGCTGGGACCCCAGCTATTTACAATATACGTCAATGATTTGGATGAAGGAATTGAGTGTAATATCTCCAAGTTTGCAGATGACATTAAACTGGGTGGCGGTGTGAGCAGTGATGGGGACGCTCGGAGGCTGCAGGGTGACTTGGACAGGTTAGGTGAGTGGCCAAATGCATGGCCCACACACCTCACCTAATAGATGCAGTATAGTGTGGATAAATGTGAGGTTATCCACTTTGGTGGCAAAAACGTGAAGGCAGAATATTATCTGAATGGCGGCAGACTAGGAAAAGGAGAGGTGCAATGAGACCTGGGTGTCATGGTTCATCAGTCATTGAAAGTTGGCATACAGGTACAGCAGGCGGTGAAGAAGGCAAATGGTATGTTGGCCTTCATAGCTAGGGGATTTGAGTATAGGAGCAGGGAGGTCTTACTGCAGTTGTACAGGGCCTTGGTGTGACGTCACCTGAAATATTGTGTTCAGTTTTGGTCTCCTAATCTGAGGAAGGACGGTCTTGCTATTGAGGGAGTGCAGCGAAGGTTCACCAGACTGATTCCCGGGATGGCAGGACTGACATATGAGGAGAGACTGGATCAACTGGGCCTTTATACTTTGGAGTTTAGAAGGATGCGAGGGGATCTCATAGAAACATATAGGATTCTGACGGGATGGGACAGGTTAGATGCGGGTAGAATGATCCCGATGTTGGGAAGTCCAGAACCAGGGGACACAGTCTTAGGATAAGGGGTAGACCATTTAGAACTGAGATGAGGAGAAAATTCTTCACTCAGAGAGTTGTTAACCTGTGGAATTCCCTGCCGCAGAGAGTTGTTGATGCCAGTTCATTGGATATATTCAAGAGGGAGTTAGATATGGCTCTTATGGCTAAAGGGATCAAGGGGTATGGAGAGAAAGCAGGAAAGGGGTACTGAGGGAATGATCAGCCATGAACTCATTGAATGGTGGTGCAGGCTCGAAGGGCCGAATGGCCTACTCCTGCACCTATTTTCTATGTTTCTATGTCCGGACTGGCGTCAAGCAGGGCTGCGTCATCACACCAACCCTCTTCTCGATCTTCCTCGCTGCAATGCTCCACCTCACGCTCAACAAGCTTCCCACTGGAGTGGAACTAAACTATAGAACCAGTGGGAACCTATTCAACCTTCATCGCCTCCAGGCTAGATCCAAGACCGTCCCATCCTCTGTCGTCAAACTACAGTACGCAGACAACGCTTGCGTCTGCGCACATTCAGAGGCTGAACTCCAAGCCATTGTCAACATCTTCACCGAGGTGTAAAAAAGCATGGGCCTTACTCTGAACATCTGTAAGACAAAGGTCCTCCACTTACTTGACCCCGACACACAGCACTGAACCCCAGTCATCAAAATCCATGGCGCAGCCTTCGACAACATGGACCACTTTCCATACCTCGGAAGCCTATTATCAGCAAGGGCAGACATCGACGATGAGGTCCAACACCACCTCCAGTGCACCAGTACAACCTTTGGTTGCCTGAGGAAGAGAGTGTTCGAAGATCAGGCCCTCAAATCTTGCACCAAGCTTATGGTCTACAGGGCTGTAGTGATACCTGCTCCCCTGTATGGCTCAGAGATACAGTAGACACCTCAAATCACTGGAGAAATACCACCAACGATGTCTCTGCAAGATCCTGCAAATCCCCTGGGACGATAGACACACCAATGTCAGTGTTCTTGATCAGGCCAACATCCCCAGCATCGAAGCACTGAACACACTTGACCAACTCAGTTGCGTGGGCCACATTGTCCGCATGACCGACACGAGACTCCCTAAACAAGTGCTCTACTTGGAACTCCTACAAGGCAGGTGAGCAGAGGAAACATTTCAAGGACACCCTCAAAGCCTCCTTGATAAAGTGCAACATCCCCACCGACACCTGGGTGTCCCTGACCAAAGACCGCCCTAAGTGGAGGAAAAGCATCCGGAAGGGCACTGAGCACCTCGAGCCTCGTCGTCGAGAGCATGCAGAAAGCAAGGACAGACAGCGGAAGGAGCGTGCGGCAAACCAGACTCCCCACCCACCCTTTCCTTCAATGACTCTCTGTCCCACCTGTGACAGAGACTGTAATTCCCATATTGGACTGTATAGTCACTTGAGAGCTCACTTTTAGAGAGGGACTGCCTATGATGATGAAATATTGGCCAGGATACTGTGGATAACTTCCTGCTTTTCTTCGAAAGAGTGCCATGGGATCTTTTACGTAAACCTGAGAGAGCAGACTCAGTTTAACATCCCATCCAAAAGTCGGCACCTCTTATAGTGTCGCACTCACTCAGCACTGCACAGGAATGTCAGCCTAGCTTTAGTACTCCTGTCTCTGGTGTAGGACTTGAACCCACAACCTTCTGACTCAGGGGCGAGAGTGCTATCCAATGAACCATAGCTGACATGATAAAAGGGTCCATATTAGACCAAACCGGAGAAGTCACTGTAATTTATTTGATCTATTATCAATAACAAGGAGGGTCATTTTTTCTGTTAACTTCTCTAAATAGTAATCACTCTCAGTAAATGTAATACAGGTTGAAGCTCCCTTATCTGGAACCTTCGGGACCTGGCCTATTCTAGATAAGGGATTTTTCCGTACGAGGGCTGGTCACATTAAATTGGATGGTACAGGTACTGAGCTCGAGGATATCGGGGCTGGCTGGCTTGGGGCTGGGAGTGCGGCAGAGAGATCATGGGGGGAGGGGGTGGGGCGGTGGATCATGGGGTCAGGCCAGCGATTGCGGGAGTCGGCAGCGAGGAAGGACTTCAATTTGTTAATGTTGGAGTTCTGCGCATGCGCCACCCGGTGGCTGAGAATGGATCTGGACAAGGGGTGGTTCAGGATAAGGGAGTTCTCGATAAGGGAGGTTCAACCGGTATTGTTCTTTTCCGTATGAAAGCAAATAAAAGGTCATAGATGGTAGCACAATTAGTGTCGACAAAATTGGGAGATGTACAGTAAAAAGCAGTAGGAGCAGCAGACTGGGTCTGGCAGATTTTGTAGGCAATGGATGCAGTATTCATAAGGTATTAAGGTAAAGCAATAATTCTGTGATGTGATACATCTATGATTTAGTCTTTGTTCCATGTAGGAAGAAGCAATTACAGTGTTGTAGCTCTGGCTGGCTGATCCATAGGGATTGGACTTGAACAGAACCAATGTTCATATAGTTGAAAGGTGTCTCTAAAAGTTCATTATTTCATCCTAAGAACTGCTGTAAACCACTGATGAAATGTAGAGCATTGACCAAACCCAACTGGTACCATCACATTCACTACATAAACATAACCCAGGAAATGGAAATTGCTCTGTAAATCCTATCAAGTTACATTAATTTTCCATTATTGTGTGATCTGAAATACTTTGACATGTGCTGATACTGATGCAGTGTTTGCTTTTATTATTCCATTACATGAAGGTTCTTTTAGCCTTTGGAATTGAAGTCTTTTCAAGCTCAACGAAGCACAACTAACACAAGGGGGAGTACAAGTCTATTTCTGCTGCTTTTGGTCTATATGAAATGCAGATAAAGCACACATTATTTAATTTTATAGTTTAACTACACAGGATTTAAATTGTATCTATCAAAATGTGAACTGATTTCTATAGAAATGTTATTGAACTGCAGTCAAAATTTTTGGTTTAGCATATTATTCAGTGCCTTTTTAAGTTTCTTACACTGAGCAACTTCACAATCATAGGCAGCAGACTCAATCATACCTATAACTCATATCAATGGTACTAGGCAGTGTCGAAACACTTAAACTGGACTTTCCTCCTGTATCCCCCCTGTAATTCAGGGTGACATATGTCCCTGTTTCCCGAGGACAGTCCCCGGATGAGGTACTGTGTCCCCAGGCAAACAATGTCCCTGGAAGAGTCCTCGGTTCACAAAACTCCTCCCCGAAGTGTACCTCAGGGCAGTGAGTGTATCCCCCCCATAGCGATCAAATTGAAGGTCTAAGGCTAAATTAAACAAAAACTTGTACAATGGCAGACTGACTCACTGCGCATGCGGGACTGGGCGGTCTTTTTGCGCATGTGCCGGTGTTGTTTCTGAGTTTCTGGCCGGGATCGTGCTGCTGTATTGTCGCTGCTGGAAGTGTCTGGGAGTACAGCAACCGGAGGGGGTGAGGGAGAGGCCACGGGGGAGGACTCGGTCACAGTCACCGGGGTTGCGGGGTTGGGGCGGACTAATCCTAGACACTGGCAGGTCAGGTGTGACCTCAGTCACGGGGGGGGGGAATCAGGTGTGACCTTAGTCACTTGAGGGGGGGAGGGAGGGTGTGACCTCAGTCACTGGGGGGGCGGGGGGGGGGAGGGTGTGACCTCAGTCACTGGGGGGAGGGGGAGGGGGAGGGGGAGGGTGTGACCTCAGTCACAGGGGGACGGGGGGGAGGGTGTGACCTCAGTCACTGGGGCGGGGGGGGGGAGGGTGTGACCTCAGTCACTGGGGGGAGGGGGATGGGGAGGGTGTGACCTCAGTCACTGGGGGGATGGGGAGGGTGTGACCTCAGTCACTGGGGGGGGGGGAAGGGTGTGACCTCAGTCACTTGGGGGGGAGGGGGGAGGGTGTGACCTCAGTCACTTGGGGGGGAGGGGGGAGGGTGTGACCTCAGTCACTTGGGGGGGAGGGGGGAGGGTGTAACCTCAGTCACTTGGGGGGGAGGGGGAAGGGTGTGACCTCAGTCACAGGGGGGAGGGGGAGGGTGTGACCTCAGTCACTTGGGGGGCGGAGGGGGAGGGTGTGACCTCAGTCACTGGGGGGAGGGGGAGGGGGAGGGTGTGACCTCAGTCACTGGGGGGAGGGGGAGGGGAGGGTGTGACCTCAGTCACTTGGGGGGGAGGGGGGAGGGTGTGACCTCAGTCACTTGGGGGGAAGGGGGGAGGGTGTGACCTCAGTCACTTGGGGGGGAGGGGGAGGGTGTGACCTCAGTCACTGGGGGGAGGGGGAGGGGAGGGTGTGACCTCAGTCACTGGGGGGAGGGGGAGGGGAGGGTGTGATCTCAGTCACTGGGGGTAGGGGGAGGGTGTGACCTCAGTCACTGGCGGGAAGGGGAGGGGAGGATGTGACCTCAGTCACTGGGGGGAAGGGGAGGGGAGGGTGTGACCTCAGTCATTGGGGGGGGGGGAGGGGGGACGGTGTGACCTCAGTCACTGGGGGGAGGGGGAGGGTGTGACCTCAGTCACTGGGGGGAGGGTGAGGGTGTGACCTCAGTCACTGGGGGGAGGGGGAGGGTGTGACCTCAGTCACTGGGGGGAGGGGGAGGGTGTGACCTCAGTCACTGGCGGGAGGGGGAGGGGAGGGTGTGACCTCAGTCACTAGGGGGAGGGGGAGGGGAGGGTGTGACCTCAGTCACTGGGGAGAGGGGGAGGGTGTGACCTCAGTCACTGGCGGGAGGGGGAGGGGAGGGTGTGACCTCAGTCACTGGGGGGGAGGGGGAGGTTGTGACCTCAGTCACTGGGGTGAGGGGGGGTGACCTCAGTCACTGGGGGGAGAAGGGGGTGACCTCAGTCAGTGGAGGGAGGGGGAGGGTGTGACCTCAGTTACTGGGGGGAGGGGGAGGGGAGGGTGTGACCTCAGTCACTGGGGGGGGGGAGGGGGACGGTGTGACCTCAGTCACTGGGGGGAGGGGGAGGGTGTGACCTCAGTCACTGGGGGGAGGGGGAGGGTGTGACCTCAGCCACTGGGGGGAGGGGGAGGGTGTGACCTCAGTCACTGGGGGGAGGGGGAGGGTGTGACCTCAGTCACTGGGGGGGAGGGGGAGGGTGTGACCTCAGTCACTGGGGGGAGGGGGGTCAAGTGTCTGAATGTGCTTCAATAGTGTGACCGTCACATTTGCAGTAATTATATTCACATTTGTTTTGAATGTGTAATGTATGTGTGCAACTGTTTAAAAATAGGCTGCTGAAAAGTTTTGCCTCACTCCGCTGCTCAACCTACATTTTCTGCCCTGGCTACTTTGCCGTGCTCCCACCCAATGTCTCTCTGGATTCGGTTTAGCAAATATGGTCACCCTACTGTAATTGGTGGAGAGGGGGACGAAATTTGGCGGTGCGGCTTATCACCACCTCATTGCCCCCAACGTGAATATTTCTCCCCCAGCCCCAGCGAGCACTAATGCTGGCTGGTCCTTCCCTGCTCACTGCATCCTCTCCCTCCGACAGCTTACCTGGTGAAGTCCTTGGTCTCGGCTGAGGTCTTTAGTCACAATGCTGTTTGTCGTCCTTTTCAGGGCACTATTTGGAGCCCTTTTCAGGGCAGTAGCAGCGGTCCCACTACAGCAGTGCCTGAATTATTTGCGGGGTCACTGGTGGGTTCCCGCTTGTTGGCAGAAATCCCACCAAGAGTTCGCCAGAATTACAAAATGACCCCTGACCCAGGAAATTGGGCTGGGTTCATGGCAGGGTCAGGGTGGAAGATGGAAGTCCCCCTCCAATCCTCTTGGGATGAGACCAGGAAAATCCAGCTCTTAGATGGTAGTAAATACTCGTAGGAGAGCTGTGGGGACCATCAGCCCAAAGTCACCATTTTCTTCCCATGCATACTACAGTTACCACAGGTCATGTCTCAAATTACTCCTATACTGTATCCCAGAGTGTTATTTTCTGAAAGAAATCTATCTTGTTAGCATTTGAATGAATCAATATTAACTGCTTCCACCGTCTCTCGGGGGTCTGTTCTATAAAATGACCACTTGCTCACTGAAATATTGTTTCCGCAGGTTAGTTTTAAATTTACCCCCTTTCAAGTGCAGGCTGTGCCACAATTAAAACCTCTAAAGGCTTAGTGGTTTGATGTCCCAGACCTGTCACGAAAATTAGTTTTCACATTTTTTAATAATGATTAACAGTTGTGTGTTTAAGTCAGGATTCCAAATAGCTCGGCAATCTCACCGTGCGGTGTGCCTTGAGGAGGAGGGAAACAATTAGAAGAGCGGATTTCTTACAAAAATAAAGCACCATAAAATCTAGCTTCTTGAGCCATTTTCCCACATCACACTCGCTGTGGGAAGCCTTTGCTGCCGGTAGCAGATATTAGGAACCCATAGCTAGACACACACTGTACAGGACTTCCGGTCTGTTAAATTAACTGGCTGAGAAATCCCACGTAGTATGCACTCGCATTTCTGACATGCATTGCTGGCGGACTAGGCATCCCAATGGGAAGTGTGGAACGGGAAAGCTTTCCCAAACATTTCATACTTTTTAAACAGCTGGGTTTCTCTTCACCACAAAAACCAAATTTTCGATTCACACTCTGGCTCTCCCGGCCAGGAGCGGGGAGCAACCGAGAGGAAAATCAGTTGCTGAAAAACAGTATTTCAGTTTTGATGTATTAATGAACTGAAGTTGAGGGTTCAGTGTTGGATTCTCACCATGGGAGGTGAAATTCGTCTTTGTGCGGGAATGCAGAATGGGCTTTATTGTATCTGCCATCCGTAATACATCTCGTTCAATAGAAACATAGAAACATAGAAAATAGGTGCAGGAGTAGGCCATTCGGCCCTTCGAGCCTGCACCGCCATTCAACAAGATCATGGCTGATCATTCACCTCAGTACCCCTTTCCTGCTTTCTCTCCATACCTCTTGATCCCTTTAGCCATAAGGGCCATATCTAACTCCTTCCTGAATATTTCTAACGAACTGGCATCAACAATTCTCTGCTGTAGAGAATTCCACAGGTTAACAACTCTGAGTGAAGAAGTTTTTCCTCATCTCGGTTCCAAATGGTTTACCCCTTATCCTAAGACTGTGATCTCTGGTTCTGGACTTCCCCAACATTGGGAACATTCTTCCTGCATCTAACCTGTCCAGTTCCGTCAGAATTTTATATGTTTCTATGAGATCCCCTCTCATTCTTTTAAACTCCAGTGAATACAGGCCCAGTTGATCCAGTCTCTCCTCATATGTCAGTCCTGCCATCCTGGGAATCAGTCTGGTGAACCTTCGCTGCACTTCCTCAATAGCAAGAATGTCCTTCCTCAGATTAGGAGACCACAACTGAACACAATATTCCAGGTGAGGCCTCACCAAGACCCAGTACAATTGCAGTAAGACCTCCCTGCTCCTATACTCAAATCCCTTAGATATGAAGGCCAACAAACCATTGCTTTCTTCACCGCCTGCATGCCAACTTTCAATGACTGATGTACCATGACACCCAAGTCTCGTTGCACCTCCCCTTTTCCCAATCTGCCGCCATTCAGATAATATTCTGCCTTCATGTTTTTGCCACCAAAGTGGATAACCTCACATTTATCCACATTATACTGCATCTGCCATGCATTTGCCCTCATGTAACGTCCAAGTCACCCTGCAGCCTTTTAGTGTCCTCCTCACAGCTCACACTGCCACCCAGCTTAGTGTTATCTGCAAACTTGGAGATAGTACACTTAATTCCTTCATCTAAATCATTGATGTATATTGCAAATAGCTGGGGTCCCAGCAATGATCCCTGCGACACCCCACTAGTCACTGCCTGCCAGTCTGAAAAGGACTCGTTTATCCCAACTCTCTGCTTTCTGTCTGCCAACCAGTTCCCTATCCACGCCAATACATTTCCCCCAATACCATGTGCTTTAATTTTGCACACCAATCTCTTGTGTGGGACCTTGTCAAAAGCCTTTTGAAAGTCCAAATACACCACATCCACTGGTTCTCCCTTGTCTACTCTACTAGTTACATCCTCAAAAAATTGTAGAAGATTTGTCAAGCATGATTTCCCCTTCATAAATCCATGCTGAGTTGGACCGATCCTGTCACTGCTTTCCAAATGCGCTGCTATTTCATCTTTAATAATTGATTCCAACATTTTCCCCACTACTGATGTCAGGCTAACCGGTCTATAATTACATTGGCTTCAATGCAACCAAATATCGGGCGGGGCGCATAACTGGCGGCAGATACGAGACCACTCACTTTGCGCTCCGCCCAATTCAACTTTCACTCCCCCACCTGCTTACATAGGGTCTGAATCAATCTCAAGTAGCGATAGTCCCTGGCAAACTTGATAACATAAAACCGTTTGTGGGTGGATATGTCTTTATCTGTGCGTTTGTCAGCCTTATAGACCAGAGTCTACCGGAAGGAGCGTGCGTCAACCCAAGCTCCCCGACCACTCTTTCCTTCATCCACTATCTGCCCCACCTTTGACAGAGACTGTAGGTCCAGCATTGGACTCCTCAGTCACCTGAGAACTCACTTTTAGAGTGGAAGCAAGTCATCCTTGACTTCGAGGGACTGCCTATGATGATGATGATGAGACCAGAGTCAACAGATGGTAAACATCTTCATTTATAAGTGTTAGGCTGCATGTTTTTATTGTTAGCAATGCTGTGGATTTACAATTAGGGCTGGTGTATTTTTAGCAGCAGTATGTTTACAGCAAAACCATATTTTCAACTGCCACAAAATCAAGCAGCAAGTTATCCTAATTCAGGTGGACATAAAAGATCCTATGGCACTACTTCGAAGAAGAGTGGGTGGAATTATCCCCGGTGTCTTGGTCAATATTTATCCCTCAATCAACATAACAAAAACAGATTAACTGGTCACTATCACATTGCTGTTTGTGGGAGCTTGCTGTGCGCAGATTGGCTGCCGTGCTTTCTACATTACAACAGTGACTACACTCCAGAAGTACTTAATTGGCTGTAAAGCGCTTTGATCCATCTGGTGGTAATGAAAGGCGCTATAGAAATACAAGTCTTTCTTTTCTTTTATGGGTCATCTAATGCTTTATTAATACAGTAATTAGCTGGCATTTCAAACTAAAAAACCCCACATATGACAAGCAATTTTACAAATAGAAGCCAAATTTTAATCCATGGCTGTATCATACTAAATTCTCACCTTTTCGTAAATCTCCATCACATTGTAAAATAGCAGCTACATAAATGTTTTTAATTCAGTACCTGAAAACAGTGGCAATATTTCCACTTAAGGATAATAACAGAAGAAATAAGAAAGAGGGGAGAGTTGAGCCACATTCTACCATTCACCTCACTCGCGACTGAATATGCTGTGGCTGCCAGGGAGATACAATATTTCAGGCACTTTCCGCTTGGTAGAGAAGTCATACTTGACATATGTCTGGATGTGCAGAAGGACTGAGAATTACAATGTATGTTAGGAAAAGCCTTGCCAGCAGCAGTGAAAATGATGGCATTGATCCCTTTAGCCCCCACATGCATTGTTATGTTTGTCATTACGCAGACAGCATTGACCAGTACTCGAATACTTGAAAATTATTCTGGAGGAGGTCAGTCTAAAGAAGTGATAGATTGAAGATGCAGGTTGAAAACTACAATTGCCGAATGATAAATTGTTCCGTTTTTCAGCTAGATGAAAAGTAAATTGCCCTTGTTTAATTGAGTAGCATTTTCCAGCCCCGATATGTATGTTTCATTTAAATCTGACAACAGCACCTGCAACAATAGCAGTTGTTGTTTGCTGTTGCTGGATTTCCAAATAATCCCGATACCATCAACTGCACACAGGGAAGGATATATGTATGTTTCCTGAATGAGACCACTTAGCACAATAAAAAGGCATATTATTCAAAGACTAGGCAGATAGCTTTGACTACCAATCACACCATTATACATGGGCACTATTAAGACCGACCAAGTAAATTTAATATTATAAAGAGCTTTTTCATCAGAGTAATAAATGTTTGGAATATAGGATAGTAGTGGTTAAAAGACTGTGGTTGTTTAAAATACAGTTACATGCACTGACAGGAGAGTTAAGGTACCAGAGGGATGAACTTTAATAAGGCAAATGGATTTTTTTGTTTTTGCACTTGATTTATTTTTATGTTATTATAATGCCTTTGACCGCAAGTTGCGGAAGATACTTGAGTTTATAAGAGCAACTTGGTGCATAATAGTGATTGTAGACTGAACTACATTGGCTCATGGTTAAACAACGCCTCGATTTCAAAATTCTTACCCTTGTTTTCAAATCCTTCCATGGCCTCTCCCCTCCCTATCTCTGTAATCTCCTCCAGCCCCACAACCCCCTGAGATGTCTGCGCTCCTCTAATACTTCCCTCTTGAGCATCCCTGGTTATAATTGCTCAACCGTTCAGTTGCCTAGGCCCCAAGCTTTGGAACTCCTTGCTTAAACCTCTCCACCTCTCTACCTCTCTTTCCTCCTTCAAGACGCTCCTTAAAACTGCTCTCTTTAAGCTTTTGGTCAGCTGCCCTAATTTCTTCTTATGTGGCTCGGTGTCAAATCTTTTATCTCATAATACTCCTGTGAAGCGCCTTGGGCTGTTTCACTACGTTAAAGGCGCTATATAAATACAAGTTGTTGTTGTTGTAGTAGTCATGGCTGCCGACTCCCAGATTCACGAGCCGTCACAGAAGAGTCTACATTATTGAGTTCACATTTAGAACTTTAAAATGAATTTCTAGTGTTGTGTTACAATAAACATTTCTGAAGATCTGACATTTTTTGACAGATGACGCATTATACAGGGATGCTCTAATGCATTTAGGTGATCAGCTAGACTGCATTGGCTTTTAGTGATGGAACTGTCATTGTCCCAGAAATAGCACAACAGCAGGACTCCTTCATCTCATATGCACTTGTAGTAGATCTTTCTTCAAACATCTACCGAGTGCTGCATAGTGACCAGAACTGAAAAGAGTGATACTGAGCTTGTAGATCTTAGGGAGATGGGGAGGCTGAGGAAAGAAAGTATTTCCCAAGTTTTGAGTTCCTGAGAAAAATGAGTTGGAATAGGGTAAACAGTTTGATGGATTTTGACTTCAACATAGCTAGGATGCAGTGAAAAACCAGAATGAATAGTTACTGCCAAATAGGTTGTCCTTGTATTACAGTGCTTTCCTCTACCAGCAGTTCCATTTTACTCCAAGTAGTATTCCAAAGCTCACCTGGCCGACCTCCCATTTTCTACCCTCAGTAAACCTGAGGTCATCCAAAACTCTGTTGCCAGCATCCTAACTCTCACTAAGTCCCGATCACCCATCACCCCTGTGCTCGCTGACCTACATTGGCTCCCTGTTGAGCAATGCCTCGATTTTAAAATTCACATCCTTGTTTTCAAATCTCCTCCAGCCCTACAAGATATCTGTGCTCCTCCAATTTTGGCCTCTTGAGCATCCCCAATTTTAATTGCTCCACCATTGGTGGCCATGCCTTCAGCTGCCAAAGCCCAAAGCCCTGGAATTCCCTTCTTAAACCTCTCCACCTCTCTTTCCTCCTTTAAGACGCTCCTTAAAATCTACCTATTTTGTACTAATTTCTCCTTATGTGGCTCGGTGTCAAATATTGTTTGATAACGCTTAAGTGAAGTGCATTAGAACATTTTACAATGTTAAAGGTGCTATATAAATACAAGTTGCTTTTGTCATTGTTGTAGACAGTAAGTTACACTGTTATCTCTCCTACTGTATCGTAATTTTCAAGAATACATTGCCAGTGAAATTGCTATGCACCTGACTATTCTACAAAACTGAGCATTATTTCCCTACTTAGTTTGTTAAACAGGTTTGGTTGAGGCCTCAACTTCCTTGGTTACCCATATGGACCACCACCAGTGACACCACAAACCGCAATAGCAAATATTGGACAACATGAATGGAGGTGACTGAATGGAATTGCCACGGACAACACGTAGATAAACTGGTGACAATCACTACTGAGAAAACCAACTGACTGAAAATGTAATTCAAACGTAACATGATTTTGCAACATCATCTTATTAAAAATCCCATCATTTTGTCAGCATTGTTAAATCTTTAGAAAACAAGTGGTAAGGCAAATACGGATTTTAGAAAATCAGATTTGCTCAGTTAGGAGCACTCTTGTCTTTGAGTTAAAAGGTCTAGGCCACTCTCCAAGCCTTGGAGAAATGTCTAAGCTGATACTAAGTTGTTAACCTGTGGAATTCCCTGCCGCAGAGAGTTGTTGATGCCAGTTCACTGGATATATTCAAGAGGGAGTTAGATATGGCTCTTACGGTTAAGGTGATCAAGGGGTACAGAGAGAAAGCAGGAAAGGGGTACGGAAGGAATGATCAGCCATGATCTTATTGAATGGCGGTGCAGGCTCGAAGGGCTGAATGGCCTACTCCTGCACCTATTTTTCTATGTTTCTACGAAACTCTATTGTTGAAAGTAATGCTGTTTGGATAACATATTAAGAGCTAGCTCAGGTGGATATTAAGAATCCTGTGGTGCTATTCAAAGAAGAAGATGAAGAAGAAGAGGTGGATTTTTATAGTGCCTTTCACGACCATTGGACGTCTCATAGTGCTTTACAGTCAATTAAGTACTTTTTGAAACGAGGTCACTGTTGTAATGTAATATGAAGCATAGAAAGCGCTTTCTGTGCTCCTAACTGAGCAAATCTGATTTTCTAAAATCTGCATTTGCCCTCCCACTTGTTTTCTAAAGATTTAACAACGCTGACAAAATGATGGGATTTTTATTTTCTCTCGTCCAACACCACCAAAAAAACGATTAACTGGTCACTGCACTGTGGCTTCTGAAATCTGATTTAAATGTTACATGTGATGAGATGTTCACAAGAAATGGTTATTGCATTCACTGCAAGTAATTCAACACATGTGAAGTATGTTGAGATGTTTCTGAGAAATGTGACAAGGTGCTATGTAAGGGCATGTCTTTTCTTTCAATTATTTATTAAGCAGGCAAGTTGTTCCAGTGTTCAGCTGGCTAAACTATTTTTGTCACTGACAGAATGGAATTTGTTCTATGCTGCATTTAAGTAGATTTAGTAATATATTTTAGAAGCCTTTGTGCAATAATGTATTTTCCGAATTTCCCACTGTAATGCATTTGTTTCATGGGTTCTCTGCTTAAGAATTCATAGCAACACATCGCTGTTAAGAGCTAGTTGGTTTCTTAACAAAGGTTTAACAATCAAACTACACACTACCAGTTCATCCACGAGGCTCACAACTGTGTACCTCATCGTGGATTGACCGAGACCCAACTGACTGGGGTTTTATTAAGTCTTGTGAACATCATGTGACTGGCTAAGCCACTTACAATACAACAGCTCTACAACTATTTTGGTAGAAACTTTCATTCAGTGCCCCCTTGTTTTTCTTGAGGGCACCAAAAACCACAAATTAACAATGGAACATAAAGGGAATCTTTGTCAAATCAAATCAAATTAAAATTCTGTTCCCGGTTGAAATGATGCACTCCAGTCCCTCTGGCGCCCACCTCTTGCAGAAGGCCACGAGCGTACTGGTGTACACAGCGTGCTCCACCTTCAGGGACACCCTGGCTCAGATGTAACTGCGGAAGAGAGGCAGGCAGTCGGGCTGAACGACCCCCTTGACCGCCCACTGCCTGGACTGGCTGATGGCTCCCTTGGCCATGCCCAGGGCAACAGCTCTACAAACCTGAGCATACTCACAGGTGCATACATTACACCTTTATGCATAATCTCAAGATGTCCTGCCGAGTTGCTCTGCCCCAACCCCCTTCAAATCACCACCTACATCACTTGCTCCTTCTCGTCCAGGTAGCAGCTCAGACATTTTCAATCAAGGCCAATTAGATAGTGTTGAGATGTGCTATCGGATGATTCACAGAGCATGAGGGAGCCAGAGGAGTGGGAAATGGGTAAGGATGTGTTGGTCGCCTGTTTAGAACATTGAACCTACATTTAGGCTCTGAGGACAGTCTTTGACGATACACAGCAACTGAGAATACGTGACGCTCGAATCCACAGCCCTTCTTCCCCGCAACAGC
Source organism: Pristiophorus japonicus (assembly GCF_044704955.1). NCBI lineage: Eukaryota > Metazoa > Chordata > Chondrichthyes > Pristiophoridae > Pristiophorus > Pristiophorus japonicus. The sequence continues at coordinate 44,382,236 of NC_091979.1, forward strand.
AAAAAAGCTTTTTCATAATTGGGGGAAGTAATACAGTTGGCATACGGCAGCATCATTATAATGTGCAGCAGACTCCCACCTCAGTAGTGGCCAGGAACCAGTTGGAGCCTTCACCTGTACAGAAGCATAGACTGCAGTTCTGGAGACATTAGGAGAAAAAATAGAGGGCAGCTTGTGTAGTGGCTTCCAGACCATAGGAGCGGTGATGCATGCTGCTAACTCACAGGGCTTGCAGGATCTGATATCTGCCATTAGGCGAACAACCTCACTGAACAATGCAGACCTAGGGATTCAAATACACAACTCCATCCAAGTACAAGCCCAGGCAGATAAAGCGATGAAAAGACCAATTACGTTTTGGATTTTATAAAGTCGAGCATAGAGTACAAGAGCAGAGTCTAGAACTATGGAGGATAGTCTCAGGATAAAGGGATGGCCATTTAGAGCTGAGATGAGGAGACATTTTTCACTCGGAGGGTTGTGAATCTTTGCAATTCTCTACCCCAGAGGGCTGCGGATGCTCAGTCATCGAGTATGTTCAAGACTGAGGTCGATATATATTTGATCCTAGAAATTCAGTTCATTTGCGCTTCCCGGGCGGTAACGGGGCGCAAACGACTTTTCACCCAGCCTCGGTGGCGCTAATGACTCCCTCTAAATTCCGCGGGAGTTTAGTGGCAGCGGTAACCCGTAGCGCCCCGCTCCACTGCACTGGTGATGACAACATCATCACCGCGCACAGCGCCCCATTAATGCCCAGACCCTAAATTGGGTATCGCCCCCTGAAGCTGTGCCAGACGATGCCAACGACAGCTTCAGGGGATATAAACTGGGTGGCAGGCCGCTCCTTGGGCGATACTCTAAAGGGAGCTGTCGGTCATTGAAAAAAACAATTTTGTCGAGTGCCCAGTTGGCGCTTTCAACACGGGGTCTGTGCCACGATCGGCCAGCCCGGCACTTTACTTGTGTGCCGGGCTGTTGGCATGGCACCCCCACTCCCCGGTGATTCAGGGAGGCCCATTTTTATACTGCAGAGTTAGCATCTTGGGCCCTTCCCTTTAATTAAGGGAAGAGCCCCTCCAACACGGCAGCGCTATGTGGCCCAGTGTGTAGCGCTGCTCCCCGCTCCCCACGTGTGCACCCGCTAGTATCCTAGAAAGGAAGTGGAGCATATTATCTTGCACTTCACTTCCTTTCGGCGGGGTGGTACCACGAAGTTAGCAAGCGGGGCAGGTCTTCCGCGTCTGATGCAAAATGTCCTGCCTCCCGGATGTTACCGCCCCCAAACGTGGTGCAACGGAATTTTCCCCCCCTGGACTCTAACGGAATCAAGGGATATGGGAATAGGGTAGGAAAGTGGAGTTGAGGTGGAAAATCAGCCATGATCGTATTGAATGGTGGAGCAGGCTTGAGGGACCATAGGGACTACTCTTGCTCCTATTTCATATGTTCTCAAAGGGATTATGGTAAATGTGTACAAGGCACTGGGGTAAGGCACAATGAGACTATTGTGTGCAGTTTTGGGTAAATAATGCTAGAAATTGCGTAGCACCCCTTGTGGGGCGATAACTTTCGAGGGAGCAAAAATATATTGCCGGCCTCTACACAATTCTAGTGGACGCGAACTTCCGGTTTAGCACTCCAGGAGAGTAGTGGAGTATTAAATCAAGCATTATCACTTCCCTTGGAGCGCTAAACCAGGTAGGAGGGGTGATAGTGGCAGAGCACTGTCGGGATCGGAGGCTCCTTCACTCCCGCAAAGGGAAGGGCCATTGCGGCAGGCTGTGAAATCGACTCCCCTGCTTGCATCGCGACGATCAGGCCCAAGCACTCTAACAGCGTGCACGACTGATCAATCGCGACCAAAGAAAATTTGAAAAAAATGACCTGAGGGCTGAATACAATGTTTTCCCCATACCTCACTGGCAGTCCCTTTAACTACCGCTCCCCAAGCAGTGGGCTACCTTACAATGGCTCTTGCAGCTGCCAGTGTTGATGCCCGGCGATGCTACAGGAGTCGGAAGCAAAGTTAGCATCCGGGGTGCTGCACACCAGATGCCATCACGATTTCCAAGGCGCAGGAGATCGTGGCGTTAGGGTTTACCGCCGCCGCTAACCTGCAAGGGAAGTTCGAGGGCGTCACTACTCTCGCCGCGACCAGTCGCAGAGCTGGTAGCGTCCCGTTAACGCCCCCCCTGGATGCATGAACGGGAGGCGTAAAGGAGGCCAATTTCTCCCCGAATTTCTACTGGAGCAGGGAAGGCTAAGAGTAGATTAAAGTTCTCACTTTTCCATCCTCTGCCTCTCCTTATCTTTGTAACACCCTCCAGACCTATATTCCTCACCACCTCTGTCCCTCTCACTCCAGCATCTTCCGCATTCCCTGCTCCTTTCACCTTACGAGTGGCAGCCATGCCTTCAGCTCACCCTCTGGAAACCCTCGCAAAACCCTTTCACCTCCCTTAAGACCTTACTTAAAACCTACCCTTTGATAAAGCTTTTAGTCACCCTTCCTATTCTTTCCTTTGGTTGGCCTCCATTTTCCTTATCACATTGTGAAAGGACTTCGGATATGTTTCTCTGTTAAAGGTTCTATATAAAGGAAAGTTATTGTTGAGCACAAAAATCTAGCCTAACACTCCAGTGCAGTGCTGAGCGAGGGCTGCACTGTCGGAGGTGCCGTCTTTCAGATGAAACGTTAAACCGAGGCCCCGTCTGCTCTCTCAGGTGGATGTAAAACATCCCATGGCACTAGTTCGAAGAAGAGCAGGGGAGTTATCCCCGGTGTCCTAGCCAATATTTATCCCTCAATCAATATCACTAAAACAGATTATCTGATCGTTATCACATTGCTGATGGTGGGAGCTTGCTGTGCACAAATAGGCTGCCGCGTTTCCTACATTACAATAGTAACTAGACTTCCAAAATACTTAATTGGTTGTAAAGCACTTTGAGATGTTCAGTGGTCGTGAAAGGCGCTATATAAATGCAAGTCTTGCTTTTTTAAAGTTTTTCATATGACACTTTTGTTACAATATGTAACATGCAAACAATACATGATATCATTTCATATTATTAAGTTATTGTGTAATATATTTTGAACCAAACAAATATTTTTTTCCTTGACTTTAAAATTATCTGTGCCGGTAAAGTTTGCAAAAATTTTTTATTTTGGAGCCTCCCTGTGCCTACATAAGATACATTTATTGGATCACAGAACGCCTGATATTGCAAAAATAAATTACAATTAAAATAGTAACATTTCTATGAGGGGTTTTGATAAAGTAGATTGTTTCTACTGGCAGTAGGGTCAGTAACCAATGGATGGATAAGAGGGGAATTTCTGTTTTACTCAGTGAGTTGTTGTAATCTAGAATGCAATGCCTGAAAGGGTGGTAGATGCAAATTCAATAGCAACTTTCAAAAAAGAATTGGATCTCTACTTAAAAAAGGAAAATGTTCTGGGATATGGAAATAGCTGGAGAGTCGGACTAATTGTTAGCTCGTTCAGAGAACTGGGAGAGGCTCGGTGGGCCGAATGGCCTCCTTCTATGCTGTATGTTTCTAGAATGATATGAATAAATGCATTTTGAATAGCACGTTAACCCTGGTTTGAGGACAGCACTTTGTGAAATCACCTAGCTGATTACTTTTACATATTTACACGTCCGATCCAGTCGCCCTTTTCACAGCCGTCACCCTCCTGAACTGGCTCGCACTGCACCTTGGAGATATGCTCCACGCTGCTCCTTTGAAGGCCCTGACCTGCTGATGGTCCTTGCAGATCGGGGCCGCCGCGCCTGTGAAGAGGGCGATTGGATTGGACGTCACCAAGGTCCAGGTTGCTGAGTGGGCAGGTACAGCAGGAGCGACGAGGTTGGGGCGAAGGAGTGGCGAGGTGAGGGCGAAGGAACGGCGAGGTCGCGGTGAAGGAGCGGCGAGGGATTGTAGAGCGACGTGATCGGGGCCCAGGAGAGGCGTGAGTTACGGGGCCCAGAACAGGCAAGGGCCCAGGGGCAGCACGGGCCAGCCCACCCTGCAATATGTGTACACACTAGGTCCGTGCAGCCGAGCTGGTCTGTAGTCGTCTTGGTTTACCCTTGCCACTGAACCAAGACCTAGTTCTGTCAAGCCTGTGTAGCGGCTGCTGTGCAATGGCCACCACCCGTTAAAATAATCCACACACAGGCATCTTCCACCCTTCGAGATGTAGTTCAGGACGTGGAATATTAGGTCCTTCATTGAAACACCAGTGAACTCATCCCTTTTTAGCGTGGAAGCAAGTCATCCTCTATATGAGGGACTGCCTATGATGATGATGATGATGACATATTTACAGCAAACCATGAACAAACATTAAATTACCTTGATACATACTATATAATAATACTTCACGACTCAGTCGTCTGCAGAAAGTACGGCTGCACAATAATAAAAAGGCATCAAAATTTCAATTGATATGTTCAGACTTTATTGTGTGCAATCTAAATGAAGAAAAGTTCTAAGGCTCTGTAAATGTGACATGATGCTATACCTTTTACAAATTACTTGTACTGAATCCTGATGCATTGCAAATGTGTTGGAAATCTGTTTACCAAATGCTGGGAGACTGGCGATGCATATACTTAACAAGAACAGATATTGCAATCTCGTTGTGTGAGGCCCCTTGGGAAAGAGTGACCATAATATGGTGAAATTCTACATTAGGATGGAGAATGAAACAGTTAATTCAGAGACCATGGTCCAGAACTTAAAGAAGGGTAACTTTGTAGGTATGAGGCGTGAATTGGCTAGGATAGATTGGCGAATGATACTTAAGGGGTTGACTGTGGATGGGCAATGGCAGACATTTAGAGACTGCATGGATGAACTACAACAATTGTACATCCCTGTCTGGCATAAAAATAAAAAAGGGAAGGTGGCTCAACCGTGGCTATCAAGGGAAATCAGGGATAGTATTAAAGCCAAGGAAGTGGCATACAAATTGGCCAGAAATAGCAGTGAACCCGGGGACTGGGAGAAATTTAGAACTCAGCAGAGGAGGACAAAGGGTTTGATTAGGGCAGGGAAAATAGAGTACGAGGGGAAGCTGGCAGGGAACATTAAGACGGACTGCAAAAGTTTCTATAGATATGTAAAGAGAAAAAGGTTAGTAAAGACAAACGTAGGTCCTCTGCAGTCAGAATCAGGGGAAGTCATAACGGGGAACAAAGAAATGGCAGACCAATTGAACAAGTATTTTGGTTCGGTATTCACTAAGGAGGACACAAACAACTTTCCGGATCTAAAAGGGATCAGAGGGTCTAGTAAGAAGGAGGAACTGAGGGAAATCCTTATTAGTCGGGAAATTGTGTTGGGGAAATTGATGGGATTGAAGGCCGATAAATCCCCAGGGCCTGATGGACTGCATCCCAGAGTACTTAAGCCTTGGAAATAGCGGATGCATTGACAGTCATTTTCCAACATTCAATAGACTCTGGATCAGTTCCTATGGAGTGGCGGGTAGCCAATGTAACCCCACTTTTTAAAAAAGGAGGGAGAGAGAAAACAGGGAATTATAGACCGATCAGCCTGACATCGGTAGTGGGTAAAATGATGGAATCAATTATTAAGGATGTCATAGCAGCGCATTTGGAAAGAGGTGACATGATAGGTCCAAGTCAGCATGGATTTGTGAAAGGGAAATCATGCTTGATAAATCTTCTGGAATTTTTGAGGATGTTTCCAGTAGAGTGGACAAGGGAGAACCAGTTGATGTGGTGTATTTGGATTTTCAGAAGGCTTTCGACAAGGTCCCACACAAGAGATTAATGTGAAAAGTTAAAGCACATGGGATTGGGGGTAGTGTGCTGATGTGGATTGAAAACTGGTTGGCAGACAGGAAGCAAAGAGTAGGAGTAAATGGGTACTTTTCAGAATGGCAGGCAGTGACTAGTGGGGTACCGCAAGGTTCTGTGCTGGGGCCCCAGCTGTTTACATTGTACATTAATGATTTAGACGAGGGGATTAAATGTAATATCTCCAAATTTGCGGATGACACTAAGTTGGGTGGCAGTGTGAGCTGCGAGGAGGATGCTATGAGGCTGCAGAGTGACTTGGATAGGTTAGGTGAGTGGGCAAATGCATGGCAGATGAAGTACAATGTGGATAAATGTGAGGTTATCCATTTTGGTGGTAAAAACAGAGAGACAGACTATTATCTGAATGGTGACAGATTAGGAAAAGGGGAGGTGCAGCGAGACCTGGGTGTCATGGTACATCAGTCATTGAAGGTTGGCATGCAGGTACAGCAGGCGGTAAAGAAAGCAAATGGCATGTTGGCCTTCATAGCGAGGGGATTTGAGTACAGGGGCAGGGAGGTGTTACTACAGTTGTACAGGGCCTTGGTGAGGCCACAGCTGGAGTATTGTGTACAGTTTTGGTCTCCTAACTTGAGGAAAGACATTAGTGCAGCGAAGGTTCACCAGACTGATTCCCGGGATGGCGAGACTGACATACCAAGAAAGACTGGATCAACTGGGCTTGTATTCACTGGAGTTCAGAAGAATAAGAGGGGATCTCATAGAAACGTTTAAAATTCTGATGGGATTAGACAGGTTAGATGCAGGAAGAATGTTCCCAATGTTGGGGAAGTCCAGAACCAGGGGTCACAGTCTAAGGATAAGGGGTAAGCCATTTAGGACCGAGATGAGGAGAAACTTCTTCACCCAGAGAGTGGTGAACCTGTGGAATTCTCTACTACAGAAAGTTGTTGAGGCCAATTCACTAAATATATTCAAAAAGGAGTTAGATGTAGTCCTTACTACTAGGGGGATCAAGGGGTATGGCGAGAAAGCAGGAATGGGGTACTGAAGTTTCATGTTCAGCCATGAACTCATTGAATGGCGGTGCAGGCTCAAAGGGCCGAATGGCCTAATCCTGCACCTATTTTCTATGTTTCTATGTTTCTATGCTTCAACTAATCATAGAATTTGCTCCCCGGTCTATAAGTACTCTGCAGATTTCAGCGAACGGGCCAGATTTTACTGTAGCAGGGCATCATCTATCGGTGTCTGCCGTTAGTGAGTCTTCCCCTGCACCCTTCTGTTCAAAGAATGTTTACCCGCAAAGTTGCCGAATGTGTGAGCTGATAACAGCACAGCGAGGGAAACATCTGGGACCTGAGTGAAGCGGGCATCTAACAGAGTATCTCCTTAACACATAAGATTATGAGGGGTCTGGATAGAATGGATAGGAAGGTCCTATTTCCCTTAGCAGAGGGGTCAACAACCAGGGGGCATAGATTTAAAGTAATTGGTAGGAGGTTTAGAGGGGATTCGAAGGGAATTTTTTTCACACAGAGGGTGGTGGGGGTCTGGAACTCACTGCCTGAAAGGGTGGTAGAGGCAGAAACCCTCACCACATTAAAAAGTACTTGGGTGTGCACTTGAAATGCCGTAACCTACAGGGTTACGGACCTCGAGCTGGAAAGTGGGATGAGGCTGGATAGCTCTTTGTCAACTGGCGTGGACACAATGGGCCGAAATGGCCTCCTTCTATGTTGTAAATTTCTATGATTCTTCTATGCTTCTTAACCAATGAGATCTAAGGATTGGGAAATAAACACAGGAAGGGCTGAGAAGGAGGGTAAATTCGAGTGGCTGAATTCAATGTCAAATCAGGTACAGAAACAGAAATAGGGAAGGGAAAGAAAGATTGGATTAAGAGGGAGGGAGAAAAACAGGCAGCAAGGCAAAGTACGAAAAACATTTAACATTTATAATTTGACATTTTTAAAATCTCTCTGAAAAATACAAGACCTGAAGGAATTAGACTCCACACTTGCAATAGCTAATTTTCTGTGCCAGAGAAGTTCCCATTTCTGATCGTCATCCAGCAAGCAGAACATAAGAACTTAAGAACATAAGAAATAGGAGCAGGAATAGGTCACCTGACCCCTCGAACCGGCTCCACCATTTAATAAGATCATGGCTGATCTGATCATGGACTCAGCTCCACTTCCCTGTCCGCTCCCCATAACTCTTTACTCCCTTATCACTCAAAAATCTGTCTATCTCTGCCTTAAACATATTCAATGACTCAGCCTCCACAGCTCTCTGGGGCAGAGAATTCCACAGATTTACAACCCTCAGAGAAGAAATTCCTCTTCATCTCAGTTTTAAATGGGCAACCCCTTATTCTGAGACTATGTCCCCTAGTTTTAGTTTCCCCCATGAGTGGAAATATCCTCTCTGCATCCACCTTGTCGAGCCCCTTCATTGGCCCTGAAATTCCGGCCTCCCCAGGTCCGTACGGAGTTCCTATGCGCATGCATTTCCGATCTGTCAAGCTTCTGGCTTGACAGATCCTCCCCAGATCAGGAGCGAGGACATTTGTAAATGGAAATTTCCGACATTTACGCTTACAAATGTCCTCAAAAATCATGCGCCTGAAAAAGCAGGCGCATAGTTTTAAAAAACACAAAAACATAGAAAAATAAAGTTATTAAAATATATTTTATCGTTAAAAACCCTCCCCACAACGGTAAGTTTATTTTTAAAAACTTTTTGAAAAATTGGGAAATTATTTTTTTTAAAACATTAATAACTTTCATTTAAAAGAATGTAGTGTAATTATTTTCTATTTTTTAATTAGTGTTTTGGGTGCTTCGGGCTCTGTCTCAATCATAGCAATAGGAGTTTAGGACCCTGCAGAACTCCTATTACTATGATACATAGAAACATAGAAAATAGGTGCAGGAGTAGGCCATTCAGCCCTTCGAGCATGCACTTCCATTCAATAAGATCATGGCTGATCATTCCCTCAGTACCCCTTTCCTGCTTTCTCTCCATACCCCTTGATCCCTTTAGCCGTAAGGGCCATATCTAACTCCCTCTTTAATATAGCCAATGAACTGGCATCAACAACTCTCTGCGGGAGGGAATTCCACAGGTTAACAACTCTGAGTGAAGAAGTTTTTCCTCATCTTAGTCCTAAATGGCCTACCCCTTACCCTAAGACTGTGTCCACTGGTTTTGGACTTCCCCATCGGGAACATTCTTCCTGCATCTAACTTGTCCAGTCCCGTCAGAATCTTGTAAGTTTCTATGAGATCCCCTCTCATCCTTCTAAACTCCAGTGTACAAAGGCCCAATTGATCCAGTCTCTCCTCATATGTCAGTCCCGCCATCCCGGGAATCAGTCTGGTGAACCTTCGCTGCACTCCCTCAATAGCAAGAATGTTCTTCCTTAGATTAGGAGACCAAAACTGAACACAATATTCCAGGTGAGGCCTCACCAAGGCCCTGTACAACTGCAGTAAGACCTCCATGCTCCTATTCTCAAATCCCCTAGTTATGAAGGCCAACATACCATTTGCCTTCTTCACCGCATGCTGTACCTGCATGCCAACTTTCAATGATTGATGAACCGTGACACCGAGGTCTCGTAGCACCTCCCCCTTTCCTAATCTGCCGCCATTCAGATAATATTCTGCTTTCGTGTTTTTGCCCCCAAAATGGATAACCTCACATTTATCCACATTATACTGCATCTGCCATGCATTTGCCCACTCACCTAACCTGTTCAAGTCACCCTGCAGCCTTTTAGCATCCTCCTCACAGCTCATACCACCACCCAGCTTAGTGTCATCTGCAAACTTGGAGATATTACACTCAATTCCTTCATCTAAATCATTAATGTATATTGTAAATTGCTGGGGTCCCAGCACTGAACCCTGCGGTACTCCACCAGTCACTGCCTGCCATTCTGAAAAGGACCCGTTTATCCAGACTCTCTGCTTCCTGTCTGCCAACCAGTTCTCTATCCACGTCAGTACATTACCCCCAATACCATGTGTTTTGATTTTGCACACCAATCTCTTGTATGGAACCTTGTCAAAAGCCTTTTGAAAGTCCAAATACACCACATCCACTGGTTCTCCCTTGTCCACTCTACTAGTTACATCCTCAAAAAATTCCAGAAGATTTATCAAGCATGATTTCCCTTTCATAAATCCATGCTGATTTGGACTGATCCTGTCACTGCTTTCCAAATGCGCTGTTATTTCATCTTTAATAATTGATTCCAACATTTTCCCCACGACTGATGTCAGGCTAACCGGTCTATAATTACCCGTTTTCTCTCTCCATCCTTTTTTAAACAGTGGTGTTGCATTAGCTCCCCTCCAGTCCATAGGAACTGATCCACAGTCGACAGACTGCTGGAAAATGATCACCAATGCATCCACTATTTCTAGGGCCACTTCCTTAAGTACTCTGGGATGCAGACTATCAGGCCCTGGGGATTTATCGGTCTTCAATCCCATCAATTTCCCAGGCACAATTTTCCGCTTTATAAGGATATCCTTCAGTTCCTCCTTCTCACTAGACCCACTGTCCCCTAGTATTTCCGGAAGGTTATTTGTGTCTTCCTTCGTGAAAACAGAACCAAAGTATTTGTTTAACTGGTATGCCATTTCTTTGTTCCCCATTATAAATTCACCTGAATCTGACTGCAAGGGACCTACATTTGTTTTCACTAATCTTTTTCTCTTCACATATCTATAGAAGCTTTTGCAGTCAGTTTTTATGTTCCCAGCAAGCTTCCTCTCATACTCTATTTCCCCCCTCCTAATTAAACCCTTTGTCCTCCTCTGCTGTATTACAAAATTCTCCCAGGCCTCAGGTTTGCTGCTTTTTCTGACCAATTTATATACCTCTTCCTTGGATTTAACACTATCCTTAATTTCCCTTGTTAGCCACGGTTGAGCCACCTTCCCAGTTTTATTTTTATTCCAGACAGGGATGTACAATTGTTGAAGTTCATCCATGTGATCTTTAAATGTTTACCATTGCCTATCCACCATCAACCCTTTAAGTATCATTCGCCAGTCTATTCTAGCCAATTCACGTCTCATACCATTGAAATTACCTTTCCCCAAATTCAGGACCCTAGTCTCTGAATTAACTGTGTCACTCTCCATCTTAATAAAGAATTCTACTGTATTATGGTCACTCTTCCCCAAGGGGCCTCGCACAACAAGACTGTTAATTAGTCCTTTCTCATTACACATCACCCAGTCTAGGATGGCCAGCCCTCCAGTTGATTCCTCGACATATTGGTCGAGAAAACCATCCCTAATACACTCCAGGAAATCCTCCTCCACCACATTGCTACCAGTTTGGTTAGCCCAGTCAATATGTAGATTAAAGTCGCCCATGATAACTGCTGTACCTTTATTGCAGGCATCCCTAATTTCTTGTTTGATGCTGTCCCCATCCTCATAACTACTGTTTGGTGGTCTGTACACAACTCCCACTAGCGTTTTCTGCCCTTTGGTATTCCATAGCTCCACCCATACCGATTCCACATCATCCAAGCTAATGTCCTTCGTATTATTGCATTAATTTCCTCTTTAACCAGCAATGTCACCCCACCTCCTTTTCCTTTCTGTCTATCCTTCCTAAATGTTGAATATCCCTGGATGTTGAGTTCCCAGCCTTGGTCACCCTGGAGCAATGTCTCCGTGATGCCAATTACATCATATCCGTTATATACTATCTGCGCAGTTAATTTGTCCACCTTATTCCAAATACTCCTCGCATTGAGGCACAGAGCTTTCAGGCTTGTCTTTTTAACACCCTTTGCCCCTTTAGGATTTTGCTGTAATGTGTCTCTTTTTGCTTTTTGCCTTGGGTTTCTCTGCCCTCCACTTTTACTTTCCTTCTATCTTTTGCTTTTGCCCCCACTCTCCTTCCCTCTGTCTCCCTGCCATATTCGTTTAATCCCTCCCCAACAGCACTAGCAAACACTCCCCCTAGGATATTGGTTCCGGTCCTGCCCAGGTACAGACCATCCGGTTTATACTGGTCCCACCTCCCCCAGAACCGGTTTCAATGTCCCAGGGATTTGAATCCCTCCCTTCTGCACCACTCCTCAAGCCACGTATTCATCTGAGCTATCCTGCAATTCCTACTCTGACTAGCATGTGGCACTGGTAGCAATCCTGAGATTACTACTTTTGAGGTTCTACTTTTTAATTTAACTCCTAGCTCCCTAAATTCAGCTTGTAGGACCTCATCCCGTTTTTTACCTATATCGTTGGTACCTATATGCACCATGACAACTGGCTGTTTACCCTCCACCTTCAAAATGTCCTGCAACCGCTCCGAGACATCCTTCACCCTTGCACCAGGGAGGCAACATTCCATCCTGGTGTCTCAGTTGCGGCCGCAGAAATGTCTATCTATTCCCCTTACAATAGAATCCTCTATCACTATCGCTTTCCCACTCTTTTTCCTGCCCTCCTGTGCAACAGAGCCAGCCACGGTGCCATGGACTTGGCTGCTGCTGCTCTCCCCTGATGAGTCATCCCCCTCAACAGTACCCAAAGCGGTGTATCTGTTTTGCAGGGGGATGACTGCAGGGATCCCTGCACTACCTTCCTTCCACTGGTCTTCCTGTTGGTCACCCATCCCCTATCTTGTTGTGTAATCTTTACGCGGTAAGATCAACTCACTAAACGTGCTAGTCACGTCATTCTCAGCATCGTGGATGCTCCAGAGTGAATCCACCCACAGCTCCAGTGCCGCACTGCAGTCTGTCAGGAGCTGCAGCCAGATACACTTCCCGTGTATGTAGTTGTCAGGAACACTGGAAGCGTCCCTGACTTCCCACATAGTACAGGAGGAGCATAACACGTGTCTGAGCTCTCCTGCCAAGACTTAACCCCTAGATTAACTTAATTTGGCAACAATAATGCTAAAGGTTACTTACTGACAAAGAAAAGAAAAAGAAAAAACAATCACCAATCATCAGCCAATCATTTACCCACTTGGCTGTGACATCACCTTTCGGTTTCTTTCTACCATTTTGCCTTCTCTCCCTGCTGCAGCTGCACCAGCTGACCTTTATAGGCTGCTCCGATGTCCCCGAACCTCTTGCTGTGACGTCACACTAAGTTTTCTTTTCCTCCAGGTCAGGGAGTCAGCACTGGTGGGGAAAACAAGACCAAGCAACACCTCCTGCTCCCACTTGCCCAAACTCTCCCACTTTCCAAACTCTTACCTTTGCACTCTTACCTGCCGCTGCACTCCAAGCAAGTCTGGACCAAGCCCTCTCTTTTTATACTGTTCCTGGCTGACTCACTGGCCCATTTAGGGAACCTGTTTTTACTAGCTGCCCAATTAACTAAGCTAGCTTGCTTGTTTGTCTCTGCTTAAACCTACAAGAATCCTATCTGTTTAATATTGCAGTTTTACTACAACTTGTAATCTTATTTTACATTTAGAAGCTACTAGAGATTGTCACTAGTAATTTACACCAACCTTGAAATGGTTTAAAAGGGATTAACCCTTAAAGTTCTCCCACTTACCAAACTCTTACCTTTGCACTCTGACCTGCCGCTGCACTCAGGATACTTTACCTGATTGGCTGCCCAGAGCCATGTGACTCCAGCTTGAGGCCTGTGCACGCGTCGACGCGCAGTCGAAGGAGGCCACAGCATCGGAAAGTCGAATGTGGGCAGCAGCTTAAGGTAAGTGCGTATTTTTTTTCTAAAATGTTCGCAGGAAGGCCAAAACGGAATTTCAGGGCCAATATCTTATATGTTTCGATAAGATCACCTCTCATTCTTCTGAACGCCAATGAGTATAGGCCCAACCTACTCAACCTATCTTCATAAGTCAACCCCCTCATCTCCGGAATCAACCTTGTGCACCTTCTCTGAACAGCCTCCAAAGCTAGTATATCCTTCCTTAAATACGGAGACCAAAACTGTACACAGTACTACAGGTATGGCCTCACCAATACCCTGTACAGTTGAAATGATAGGTGATCCGAGGCTTGGCTGGGGGCAGACATTGGGAAGGTCAGAGGTCCGTTTTGTGGGGTGGAGGTCAGGGTGTTCAGAGTGGAAGGAGGAGACGTCAGAGTGGTCACATTTATTGTGCTCACCACGTGCTGGAGGAGGGAGGCCAGGGCGTCGTCGATGGATGAAGGAAGGCCAGGACATCGGAGGAAGGGATGCCAGAGGGAAGGCTCATGCGTAAGGTAGGGCCAAACCTGTTTTTGTAGTTGGTTGAAGGTTCACCACCGCTGAGATCGCCTGGGGTCGGGGGTTGCTTGGAGAAGCTAAGTTGACTGCTGCAGGTTGGTCGGGAGCTCTCCTGACGTCAATGGTGTCTGCAAGGAGTAGCTGAGTTGGCTACAACCAGTGGGGGAGCGAAGTCTTGGCAGCAGGAAAGTCCGGTAGGTTGAAGATTGGTTTGAGTGGAGATCCGGCACTCACTGATGGAGTTGAAGAGCAGGCATGGTTGGGGGATGGGCAGTGAACTCAACTGGCTGCCCTTGCAGCATGGATTTGTGCTTTAGGGGTAAGAAATGCAACCCTATTAGGGCCAGGCAAGCTTAAACAGTGGAAGGGGGTGGGGGGGGATTGGGGGAGAAAGGGTGTCGGGTGGCAACAGATGGCCAGGGATAAAGGTTTTCAGCAGATGAGTTCCCTCGGGAGCTGCCACCCCGATGGCCACCTTGACAGGAGACCTCTGTCATCGAGCTACAGTACGCAGACGACGCTTGCGTCTGCGCACATTCCGAGGCTGAACTCCAAGTCATAGTCAACAGCTTCACTGAGGCGTACGAAAGCATGGGCCTTACACTAAACATCTGTAAGACAAAAGTGGTCCACCAGCCTGACCGTGCCACACAGCACTGCCCCCCAGTCATCAAGATCCACGGCGCAGCCCTGAACAATGTGGACCATTTCCCATACCTCGGGAGCAAGGGCAGACTTCGACGACGAGATTCAACACCACTTCCAGTGCGCCAGTGCAGCCTTTGGCCACTTTCGAAGATCAAGCCCTCAAATCTGCCACCAAGCTCATGGTCTACAGGGTTGTAGTGATACCCGCCCTCCTGTATGGCTCAGAGACATGGACCATATACAGTAGACACCTCAAGTCGCTGGAGAAATACCAACACGATGTCTCCGCAAGATCCTACAAGTCCCCTGGGAAGACAGAAGCACCAATGTTAGTGTCCTCGACCAGGCCAACATCCCCAGCATTGAAGCACTGACCACACTCAACCAACTCCGCTAGGCGGGCCGCATTGTACACATGCCTGACACAAGACTCCCAAAGCAAGCACTCTACTCGGAACTTCTACACAGCAAACGAGCCCAAGGTAGGCAGAGGAAACATTTCAAGGCGACCCTCAAAGTCTCTCTGATAAAATGCAACATCCCCACTGACACCTGGGAGTTCCTGGCCAAAGACTGCCCTAAGTGGAGGAAGTGCATCCGGGAGGGCGCTGAGCACCTCGAGTCTCATCGCCGAGAGTATGCAGAAAGCAAGCGCAGGCAGCGGAAGGATTGTGCGGCAAACCAGTCCCAAACCAGTCCCACCCATCCTGCCTGTCCCACCTGTGACAGAGACTGTAATTCCCATATTGGACTGTACAGTCACCTAAGAACTAATTTTTAGAGTGGAAGCAAGTCTTCCTCGATTTTGAGGGACTGCCTATGATGATATGATGATGATGTACAGTCCTTCACTGGACTTCACTGCTTTTATATCTATCCACCTTGCAATAAAGGTCAACATTCCATTTGCCTTCCTGATTACTTGCTGTACCTGCATTCTCACTTTTTGTGTTTTATGCACAAGGACCCCCAGGTCCCTCTCTACTGCAGCACTTTGCAATTTTTCTCTATTTAAATTAGAAATTGCTTTTCTATATTTTCTGCCAAAGTGGATAGCCTCACATTTTCCTATAGTATACTCCATCTGCCAAATCTTTGCCCACTCACTTAGCCTGTCTATATCCCTTTGCAGATTTTTTGTGTCCTCCTCACAATTTGCTTTCCCACCCATCTTTGTATCATCAGCAAACTTGGCTACATTACACTCAGTCCCTTCATCCAAGTCATTAATATAGATTGTAAATAGTTGAGGCCCCAGCACCGATCCCTGCGGCACACCACTAGTTACTCGTTGGCAACTGGAAAATGACCCATTTATCTTGACTCTCTGTTTTCTGTTAGCTAGCCAGGGGTGGAAAGTGCAGTTTTGTCTGTTTGTCCGATAAGGATAGGATTGAGTTTACCTATAGAGCCCTCTATACCCTGAGTAGCCTGCCAGCACGTAACTTTCAAATTTCACTAACAATGAGTGACCACCTGGGCAAGGTACTAGAGGCTGTATCACTGCCAGGTCCTGATCTTGAATACGAGCTTTAAAAATGATACACGGTCACACATGAGTTCTCGACTACAGTTTTCTGACAAAATGTACAAAACTGCTGTGCTGTTCTCCCTGCGCGCTACTGCAGACTTCAGCTATTCTTGGCTGTTTAAAGACTGCAGTTTCCAATCCCCTCCCCCCCCCCGCCCCCCCCCCCACTGCCCTGTGTCGCACTCACATGTTACATCAATGTCATGTTCAATCAACCATAAAGAATAGATCTGACCTTGTGATTTACGGCAGGGTCAGTGCGAGAGAGATCACTGGACAGATGTACTACCTCTGAAACAAAGAGAGATTTGCATTTATATAGTGCCTTTCATGAACTCAGGATGTCCCAAAGTGCTTTATAGCCAATAAATTACTGTAGCAATGTGGGAAATGTGGCAGTCAAGTTGCGCACAGCAAGCTCCCACAAACAGAAATGTGATAATGACCAGAGAATCATTTTTAGTGATGTTGATTGAGGGGTAATATTGGCCAGGATACTGGAGATAAACCCCCTGTTCTGCTTTGAAAAAATGCCATGGAATCTTCTACATCCATCTGAGAGAACAGACGGGGCCTCGGTTTAACTTCTCATCCAAAAGACGGCACCTTCAACAGTGCAATGCTCCCGCAGCACTGCACTGGAGTGTCAGCCTAGATTTTTGTGCTCAAGTCCCTGGAATGGGACAGTTTTAAAACTCTGGGGCGCAACTGCAACGTTAAGTGGCCCTTTCAAAATTTCACAGCCGATGCATTTTTCTACTTAAGTAATGACTTGATTGTAAATTAAGTGAGTTTTATGAAAAAAATCATAGATTGGATATAAAATTGAGCCTTTAAGCTTCTTTATTTCCCCATTTTACGTGAACTAAACCAGAACTATGCCTGCATGGCACAATTGTGAAGTCTACCTCCAGTCTACATGGATTTCAGGGAACATCATAATGTTTGAAGGATATTTTGTATTTAATTTATTAGACCCCATGGGCTGGATGTTCGGCTCATTTGCACCTTGGTTACTGCCCCGGCGGGGTGTTAAATGTTGTTTTGAGGCATAATACCGGGCATCCAGGATTTACCGCTGGTCTGTAGATTCGGCTACTGGTTAGCGCCGATGCAAACATTACCATCCCGCCGTCCATTTTGACTGAGATCATGACGTCCTCATTTAACGCCAGCCCCAGGAAAGGCCTGAAAAAAAAACAGGCGGTCCCAGGGTGCGGCAGGCGATATTGGCAGCATTTTTAAATGGAGGGATGAGGATCTTACACAGCAGGTCACATTGACTGCAACGGTTGCGCAGATCACGCTGCGTGAAGTTCCGACTTGCAAACATCACTTTTATCTGCCATTGCAGTGCCCTTATAACTTCAGTGAGAGAATTTAATGGGGGCATCATTAGTTTGCCAGCGTATCATGCTCCATGCTACTGACAGGCGGCGTCAAGCTAAAAGAAGGACTCATGGCCATGTCGGCCCACGGATGATGAGAGACCGAAGACATCTGGGGAGGTGGCCTCACACCCCCACGGGTTAATAGGCACCAACGCTCAGACCTCCAGCTCTCTGAGGAGCAGTGTGCGAGAAGGATGCTCTTCTGAAAGGAAGTGCTGACAGAGATATGCCATCTCCTACAAGCAGTCCGATATGTGGACCGCTCTGGAGGCAGCCTTCAATACTCCTCTCAACAGGTATCTGAATTCATTGTGGTGGGCTGCATGTTGCACAATTTGGCCATCATGAGGGGCCAGGCATTGCCAGTGGGGATTGCAGGCCTACCTCAGGAGGAGGAGGACAATGAAGAAGAGCCTGGCGAGGCCCCCATTGGATAGCTACCCCATCCATGGGGGAGGCAGTGTGGAGATGCTGCCAGACCAAGAGTCGCACGTTGCCAGCTCGTAATGGACCGGCTCTCCTAAGAGGAAACTGAGGGATGGAGCTAATACTGGACACGCTATGTGCCCCCATAAAGGCACATCTCCGGTGAACATTGGAATGATGCACAAGACACCAATGGCAAATGATGAGTCATATATTTTACTGCAACAAAGTCACAAAAACACCCCCACCAAAATAAAACCATACAATATACAACGTTATGTTGCAGGGAAGTAAACAACAATGAAACTTTTTTACCGCCGCAAGTCTCGGCTAGGGCGCACAATGTCCGTTGTGAAACGCCAACGCTCCTTCAACTTACATTTTTGCTGCAACTTGCAGTCGAGAGCGCAAACTATTTTCAGGCGCTATTATTAGCGCCCCGAAATCGCAAAAGCTGAAAATCCAGCCCTTTATCTATAAAGCTATTATGAATAAATGACATGGTGAATCATACTGAGGACCAGAGAAGGCATATCTATATATAGATTCCAAACTCCTCTTCTCCATTAAAAATCCACCTCGCACCAGTAGAAACCATAGCAACACAGGTTTGTGCTTATTTCTGAGTCATGTAGAAAACCTTGGGTATAATGTTCTAAAAGTCTGGCCAGCAGTTTGATGATGCTGAAACATTTTTTATGGAAAGGGCTTGGTATGCACTGATGCAAAGCCCATCTATAATGTTTCTTGTCTACAGACAACATCTGGAATTGATGTTAGGTTGCATGTACATATAGGGTGCATCGATAGAGACGACCGTTATAATTAATGGGTTGCTCAAGGGATAGTTCATAGCATTTGTCTTGAAGAAATTTAAGACAACAGGGGCAAGTATAGGTTTCTTTTGGTTGCTGAAATATGTGGTAAACCAAAAAAGACAACTAGGAGCTGAAATTGCCCCTTTCCATTAAGGTCTGTTATCCCCAAAAATCGGTGGCCATGCTGTGGAGTGCAGTGGCCGCCAACTTTACGTGCAATGGCCGTTGATAGCCCAATTGCCCTCCCGAGTTTTCCCGGCGGTGCTCCGATCCCCCCTCTATCACTGCGATGCTGCTGATCCGCGGTAAGCGTGTCATTACCGTGCTCTCTTCTGATGTACCCGTCGACGGCGACATTCCCCTCGGAAAATCTTCGGCCCGCCCGGCGGTGCCAAAACAAGCTTTTTCCCAGTGGTCCGGTGAGGCTGTGGCCTTCTGCAACGGCGGTGCAGCTTCCCTTAAAGTGGAGGGTGTCCCCTTTAAGTGAAGGGGAGAGCCATGGTGATGCGGGGCCGTGATGACATCATTGCGGCAATGGCTCCGCACCCGCCCTCAACTTGCACCCCTCGGTTGTTGTCACTGCCGCGTTTCTGCCCCTCAGGTGTCATCACAACCCCCATTGAGATCGACTTCCGGATCAGAACAAAAAAAAGCAAAGAGCCGAATATCGCTCAAGAGTCGACCTGAACTGCAGCTGTGGTAAAAAACCATTGAAACTGGGTGGTAGGAGCCCGTTTCAGGCAGGGGGCAATTTCGACCCCAATATTTTATAAACCTTTTACATTTTTTAATAATAATTCCATTAGCATTATAAACATATTAACATTAATAAGGGGAAACTACAAGTAGCAATAGAGGATGCAAACTCCATTGCCAAAACTCAGGCAGCTATCTCTGAGGGACAGGATAAATCTTCATTTGGAAAGACATGGATTAATCTAGAACAGTCAGCATAGATTGTTAAGGGAAGGTTGTGTCTGACTAACTTGATTGAATTTTTCGAGGAGGTAACCAGGAGGGTTGATGGGGGCAGTGTGTATGATGTAGTGTATATGGATTTTAGCAAAGCTTTTGATAAGGTCCCACATGGCTGACTAGTCACAAAAGTAAAAGCCCATGGGATCCAGGGCAAAGTGGCAAGTTGGATCCAAAATTGGCTCAGAGACAGGAAGCAAAGGGTAATGGTTGATGGATGTTTCTGTGACTAGAAGGCTGGATCCAGTGGGGTTCTGCAGGGCTCAGTACTGGGTCCCTTGCTTTTTGTAGTACATATCAATGACTTCGACTTGAATGTTGGAGGTATGATTAAGAAGTTTGCAGATGACACTAAAATAGTCTGTGTGGTTGATAATGAAGAAGAAAGCCGTGGACTGCAGGAAGATATCAATGTACTGGTCAGGTGGGCAGAACAGTGGCAAATGGAATTCAATTTGGATAAGTGTGAGGTAATGCAATTGGGGAGGTCTAACAAGGCTAGGGAATACACATTAAATGGTACGACACTGAAAAGTGTAGAGGAACAAAGGGACCTTGGAGTGCATATCCCTGAAGGTAGCAGGCCAGGTAGATAAGGTGGTTAAGAAGGCATATGTAATACTTGCTTTTATTAGTCGAGGCATGGAATACAAGAGCAAGGAGGTTATGCTTGAGCTGTATAAAACACTGGTAGCTAGAGTACTGTGTGCAGTTCTGGTCACCATATTACAGGAAATATGTGATTTCACTGGAAAGGGTGCAGAGGAGATTTACAAGAATGTTGCCTGGAATGGAGAATTTTGGCTAGGAGGAAAGATTGGAGATGCTGGGTCTGTTTTGTTTGGAACAGAGGAGGCTGAAGGGAGACCTGATTGAAGTGTTTAAAATTATGAGAGGCCTGGAAAGAGTGGATAGGAAGGACCTGTTTCCCTTGGCAGAGGGGTCAACAACCAGGGAGCATAGATTTAAAATAATTGGGGAGCGGTATAGAGGAGATATGAGGGGGAATTCTTTTACCGAGAGGGTGGTGGGGTTTGGAACTCACTGCCTGAAAGGGTGGTAGAGGCAGAAAGCCTCACCACATTTAAAAAATACTTGGATGTGCACTTAAAGTGCTGTAACCTACAGGGCTATGGACCAAGAGCTGGAAAGTGAGATTAGGCTGGGATAGCTCTTTGTCGGCTGGCGCAGACACGATGGGCCGAAATGACCTCCTTCTGGCTGTAAATTTCTATGATTCTATGATTCTATGAACTCATGTAAGCACGATTAGATCCCAGGCATAAACCTGGTGACATACGCCAGATGGTTCATTCACAAGGAGCTAAGGTGAAGAGTTAATGATTCATCTACTGCCCTAGATGACTATTCTTGACAGGGTATTAATCGCTTAGTTTTTATGACCCTCTGGAACCTTGCCGCCTCATTACCTCACTCCCTGCCTCGAATGGCTTTGTAAAAGCTAATGCTTTGGCTATTCTCCTTTCTGCTCGCCCCACCCCCCCCCCAACCCCTGCCTCCCCACCAACCACGTATGCACCCCCACCACCCCCACCCCCGCAGCACCTTCTGCAAAGTGCTTTGTGATGCTCGTTTTTATGCAAGCTGCTATAAAAGTGCAAAGTGTGATCGCTACTTAGGATGGAGAGGAATGAGTTTCTGCACACATGACCACAAAAAAAATATCGAAGGTTCAAATTCTTTATTAGAATGTTGGAAGACAAGATGGAATTAGTGAAATGATGCTGATTTCTTTTCCTTTCTTTAACTTTACATATTAGCTAACTGGATATGACATCTATGACCATTTCACTTCTTTGATTTTTAATGCTGGCTCATGCCACTCATCTAGTATTCCAGTCATCCAACTATAGATATTTCTCATCAAACAGTCTTTTCTAGCAGTCGAGCACAGTTGCTCAAGAAGAGGAAAGATAGTCTTGGTAGATTCAGTCGCCAAGCTGCAAGAAGCTTAGCAATCAGATAACAATGAGTAGCTTTGCAGTTTTTAGCGAAAACCAGTATCCTGTGCTCAGGAATAGAAGGACACAGGTTCATGTCAGCAGTTTCCCTGCAGTGTGAATCCTCAATCTCAGCTGCCAGCATGAGACATGGACTGAATGCAAGTATTTCAGTTATGGACCAGGAATCAGAGCGAACCACCCTGGGCTGCTGTCATGTTCTTTGCAACAGAGCAGTATTGAGTGACATTGGGAGGTTTGCCAGCCTACCCACTTGGCTGGTGTGCATTGCAAAATGTGGAAGATGTGCGAAACAGAAAAAAGCGCGAAATAAATAATATACAAATATCAATCCCTGTAAATACAACATTATTTTTGGACGCCCGGGGCATCCGCCTGATTCAATTTTGTGTGACGCGCACTTCCAGGCTGGGATCAGGAGCAGGAGATCGCGACCCGATTTTGGACCTTGTTTTGTCTATTTCATGCCTGAAGAACAGGCACATCGATGTCCAGTTTCTCCCCCTGTGCATTCAGATTTCTGTCGAAGAACACCAAGCAAGCAGCACGAGTAAACTCTATTCGCAGAGCTGAAAGTTCCCAAACCCAGCAGTGTATAGCAGCCCATATGCTTCCTAAAGAAGGAGGCAGTGACGAACTATTGCTGATAAGGCATTGTAGCACTAAATCTGCTGGCGCTAAGTATAGGCATCCAATCATGTAATACAGATTAATTAGTTCAGTAGCTTGGAAACGAGACACTTGGCCCCCACAAATAATTCTAGTGGTGTTAACATTAGCTTTGATGAATGGAATCTGCAGGCCAATAAATAAAGAAGAAAATGTTGCTGGATCAAGAATGAAGTTCTAAAAAAAAGACATGGTGCTAAAAATTTGGGTGCGCCCTGCTTGGAGGCGGTAACAGTCGAGAGGCGCAAGACTTTGCGCCAGGTGCAGAAGTCCCGCCTCTCGCTAAGTGGAGCGCTAAATCAAACGCTCCACTTCCTTTTTGGGGGGGCGCCTCAGGAGCGGGGCACACGGCTCAGCAACACTATTCACAGGGCCGTGTAGCGCTGTCACCTAGGAGGGGCTCTTCCCCAAATTAAAGGGAAGGGTCCAAGCTGCAAACTCTGCATTAATGAACGGGTCTTCCCTGGACCACTGGGGAGCGGGGTGACACACGATCAGCCCGGCTCTCAAGCAGAGTGCCGGGCTGATCGATTGCATCAACGGGGCACACGAGAAAACTGCCCATTTTTTTCACAAACAGCAGCCCACATCCCCTTAAACTTTCACCCTGCTAGCGACCGCTCGTCCGCTACGCGTCCCCTGAAGCTGGCACTGCCATCGCCCCGCGCAGCTTCAGGGGGTGATACCCAATTTAGGGTCTGGGGCGCTGTGCACGCTGATGATGTCAACCCCCGCCAAATTTAACAGCGCCGCGCCCGGTTGCAAAGTTGTTTGTGCGCAAATGATCCAAATTTCTCCCCCATTGAGTTATCTTTATAAATTCATTTTCTGGGGTGAGTTGCTGAGAGACAGCTAAAACCAACAGAAACAAAAAAGCAAAAGCAAAATACTGCGGATGCTGGAATCTGGAAGAAAAACAGAAAATGCTGGAAATCTCAGCAGGTCAGGTAGCAGCTGTGAAGAGGAAGCAGAGTTAACCTTTCAGGTCGATGACCCTTCGTCAGAACTGGAGAGTGTTCGGAAAGAACAGATTCTTAACAAGCACTGAGCGGAAGAAAGAACAAAAGGGAAGGTCTGTGATAGATTGAAAGACAAGAAAGATTGGAGAGACAAAAGGGATGATGGGCCAAATTCAAATGGCAATGCCAGGAGTTGGAAAAACATTAGTCAAGATAGGGTGTGAATGGCGGGATAATGACCAACCAGAAACTAAAAGGGTCAAGAACACAAGAAGGAATTTATTATTTCTTGTGCAAGAGTTGGGCTACATTCCTGATGCACATTAAGTACATTGGGGAAAGGGTCACCTTGGGTTATAACATATGATCTGACCAGAGCACAACACAGTTGGTGGATGTCTTTTCCTAACATACTATAATGATTTTGCGATCTAGTACAGCTTTCTGTTGCTTTGTTGGTTGCTACACTGCAATGATTATGGTAGGTGCATTGTGATTGGCTGCTCATTTGTCAATACCTCCAACAAAATCCCACATCTCAAAATCACATGTTCCCATGATGTAGCTGGCAGGCTCTTGATTGCAGTGAAAAACACATGTTTCTCCTGCTTTTTGTTGAGGAGTCAAACCTGCTGTTGTCTGACAATGTTTAATTGTTTTCTGTGTGAAACAGCTTCACACGTATAGCCCACCTTCACAATATTTGTTATAATGCAATAACTCTTGGCAGTTGTCTCAACATTCAATAAGTAAAAGTCTTCTCTGTCCAAATGATTCTGTTCACCATTTTTTTTCCAATTTATACAAATGCCTTAGAAATAGATGGAGTCAGTGTAAACAGCTGCGAGTGCTAGATGCTAAAACTCGCACTATACTATTTCAGATATGCACCAGTAGCAGAATTGACTGCCATAGCAGGACACAGCATCTGGTGAGCAAGATGTTACAGCTGCACAGCAGGTGGCAGAACCAGCCGCACAAGCGTCTACAAGGAAATATAAGTGTTATCGGACTGTGAAGACCAAAATAGAAACTGAGACAATTCAG
Organism: Pristiophorus japonicus; assembly: GCF_044704955.1. Classification (NCBI taxonomy): domain Eukaryota; kingdom Metazoa; phylum Chordata; class Chondrichthyes; family Pristiophoridae; genus Pristiophorus; species Pristiophorus japonicus. The sequence continues at coordinate 44,406,717 of NC_091979.1, forward strand.
CTTACACATCCAACATTCCCGATATAAATCTTAACAGTTGCAGAGCTCAGAAAAGATAGACGTTTCCGAAACTCTGCATTATAATGCAGAACTGTCATGCAACATATGTGCTGACAAAGCAAATCTGCATTTAGCTATGACATCAAGCATGGCAGACATCCATGGCATCAAGCAAACGACCATATCAGACTACTATGGCACTGTGCAGATTTACATGGTAGCAATTCAAGGCATCGTGCAGCTGGGGTGGTTGGAATTAAGGGTACTATCTGTGTTGGAAATTTAGAATTTTTGCCAAGACTTTCCTTTCTCCAGTGGATAGAAATGACCAACATTTCTACAGACTGTGCTAGCTGATTTGAGTGACATTACCCAGTTTGTTCAGTGGCCAGCCACAGACCAGATGGCTCGTTCCACCCAGTCCAGGACCAAGTCCGACTGTGGAATGACAGTTGCCTCGTGTGCCGCTATCTCTGAACTGGCACACAACTCATCAGTAGATTACAGCTCCAATTCCTGCACCTTTTGTACCTCAACAAGACCGCAACGTTCTTGGTAACAGCAGAGTCTAGAACCGGGAATTTCATAGAAACATAGAAACATAGAAAATAGGTGCAGGAGTAGGCCATTCGGCCCTTCGAGCCTGCACCCACATTCAATATGATCATGGCTGATCATGCAACTTCAGTACCCCATTCCTGCTTTCTCTCCATACCCCTTCATCCCTTTAGCCGTAAGGGCCACATCTAACTCCCTTTTGAATATATCTAACGAACTGGCCTCAACAACTTTCTGTGGTAAAGAATTCCACATGCTCACAACTCTCTGAGTGAAGAAGTTTCTCCTCATCTCGGTCCTAAATGGCTTACCCCTTATCCTTAGACTGTGACCCCTGGTTCTGGACTTCCCCAACATCGGGAACATTCTTCCTGCATCTAACCTGTCCAATCCCATCAGAATTTTATATGTTTCTATGAGATCCCCTCTCATTCTTCTAAACTCCATTGAATATAAGCCTCGTCGATCCAGTCTTTCATCATATGTCAGTCCTGTCATCGCTGCACTCCCTCAATAGCAAGAATGTCCTTCCTCAGATTAGGAGACCAAAACTGAACTCAATATTCCAGGTGAGGCCTCACTAAGGCCCTGTACAACTGCAGTAAGACATCCCTGCCCCTGTATTCAAATCCCCGAGCTATGAAGGCCACCATACCATTTGCCTTCTTCACCGCCTGCTGTACCCGTATGCCAACTTTCAATGACTGATGTACCATGACACCCAGGTCTTTTTGCACATCTCCTTTTACTAATCTGTCACCATTCAGATAATAACCTGCCTTCCTGTTTTCACCACCAAAGTGGATAACCTCACATTTATCTACATTATACTGCATCTGCCATGTATGTCCCCTCTCACCTAACCTGTCCAAGTAACCCTGCAGCCTCTGAGCATCCTCCTCACAGCTCACACTGCCACCCAGCTTAGTGTCATCTGCAAACTTGGAGATATTACATTAAATTCCTTTGTCTAAATCATTAATGTATATTGTAAATAGCTGAGGTCCCAGCACTGAACCTTGCGGTACCCCACTCGTCACTGCCTGCCATTCTGAAAAGGACCCTTTTATTCCTACTCTTTGCTTCCTGTCAGTACATTACCCCCAATACCATGTTCTTTAATTTTGCAGACTAATCTCTTGTGTGGGACCTTGTCAAAAGCCTTTTGAAAGTCTAAATACACCACATCCACTGGCTCCCCCTTGTCCACTCTACTAGTTACATCCTCAAAAAATTCTAGAAGCATGATTTCCCCTTCATAAATCCATGCTGACTTGGATCGATCCTGTCACTGCTTTCCAAATGGGTTGCTATTACATCTTTAATAATTGATTCCAACATTTTCCCCACCACTGACGTCAGGCTGACCAGTCTATAATTCCATGTTTTCTCTCTCCCTCCTTTTTAAAAAAGTGGGGTTACATTAGCTACCCTCCAGTCCATAGGAACTGTTCCAGAATCTATAGAATGTTGGAAAATGACCACCAATGTAGCCACTATTTCTAGGGCCACTTCCTTAAGTACTGTGGGATACAGACTCAGGGATTCAGGCCCTGGGGATTTATCGTCCTTCAATCCCATCAATTTCCCCAACACAATTTGCTGACTAATAAGGATTTCCTTTAGTTTATTCTTCTCGCTAGACCCTCGGTCCTCTAGTATTTCCGGAAGGTTATTTTTGTTTTCCTTCGTGAAGACAGAACCAAAGTATTTGTTCAATTGGTCTGCCATTTCTTTGTTTCCCTTTATAAATTCACCTGATTCTGACTGTAAGGGTCCTACATTTGTCTTCATTAGTTGTTTTCTCTTCACGTATCTGTAGAAGCTTTTGCAGTCAGTTTTTATGTTCCCTGCAAGCTTCCTCTCATTCTATTTTCCCCCACCTAATTACCCCTTTGTTAACTCCTCTGCTGAATTCTAATTTCTCCCAGTTCTCAGGTTTGCTGCTTTTTTTTGGCCAATTTACATGCCCCTTCCTTGGATTTAACACTATCCCTAATTTCCCTTGTAAGCCACAGTTTATTCTGTTTTATTTTTACGCCAGGCAGCGATGTACAATTGTTGAAGTTCATCCATGTGATCTTTAAATGTCTGCCACCGTCAACCCTTTAAGTATCGTTCGCCAGTCTATCCTAGCCAATTCACATCATACCGTCGAAGTTACCTTTCTTTAAGTTCAGGACTCTAGTCTCTGAATTAATTCTGTCACTCTCCATCTTAATGAAGAATTCTACCATATTATGGTCACTCTTCTCCAAGGGGCCTTGCACAACAAGATTGCTAATTAATCCTCTCTCATTACACAACACCCAGTCCAGGATGGCCAGCTCTCTAGTTGGTTCCTCGACATATTGGTCAAGAAAACCATCCCTAATACACTCCAGGAAATCCTCCTCCACCGTATTTCTACCAGTTTGGTGAGCCAACCTATTTGTAGATTAAAGTCACCCATAATACCTTTGTTGCATGCATCCCTAATTTCCTGTTTGATACCATCCCCAACCTCACTATGACTGTTTGGTGGTCTGTACACAACTCCCAAGAGCATTTTCTGCCCTTTGGTCTTCCGCAGCTCTAAACATACAAATTCCACCTCATCCACGCTAATGTCCCTCCATTCTATTGCGTTAATCTCCTCTTTAACCAGCAATGCTACCCCACCTCCTTTTCCTTTCAGTCTATCTTTCCTGAATATTGAAAAGCCTTGGATGTTGAGTTCCCAGCCTTGGTCACCCTGGAGCCATGTCTCCGTAATCCCAATTACATCATATCTGTTAACAGCTATCTGCGCAGTTAATTCATCCACCTTATTACGAATGCTCCTCGTATTGAGACACAGAGCTTTCAGGCTTGTTTTCTTAACACACTTTGTCCTTTTAGAATTATGTTGTAATGTGGCCCTTGTTGATTTTTGCCTTTGATTTTTCTGCCCTCCACTTTTACTTTTCTCCTTTATACCTTTTGCTTCAGACTCCATTTCACTTGCATAGGTTCCCATCCCCTTGCCCTATTAGTTTAAATCCCCCCAACAGCACGAGCAAACACTTCCCCTCGGATATCGACTCCAGTCCTGCCCAGGTGCAGTCCGTCCGGTTTGTACTGGTCCCACCTCCCCCAGAACCAGTTCCAATGTCCCAGGAATTTGAATACCTCCCTCTTGCACCATTTCTCAAGCCACATATTCATCTTAACTATTCTGCTATTTCTACTCTGACTAGCACATGGCACTGGTAGCAATCCTGAGATTACTACCTTTGAGGTCCTATTTTTTAATTTAACTCCTAGCTCCCTAAATTCAGCTTGTAGGACCTCATCCCGCTTTTTACCTATATCATTGGTACCTATATACACCACGACAACTGGCTGTTCACCCTCCCTCTCCAGAATGCCCTGCAGCCGCTCCGAGACATCCTTGACATCTTTCAAAGTACTTAGCCAACATACGGCAGATTACTCAATTCAAATATGTATAAGTTGCCAATATATTATGCTAAATCATTTAATTTTAGCACAGAGTTCACCCTGCTTTGTATTCCAACCTGAAAGTTCAATTTCTTTTCATTTTTACCAATCTTCTGTAAGTTTATGCTGAACAGTAATGTGAAACATAGAAACATAGAAAATAGGTGCAGGAGTAGGCCATTCGGCCCTTTGAGCCTGCACCGCCATTCAATAAGATCATGACTGATCATTCCCTCAGTACCCCTTTCCTGCTTTCTCTCCATACCCCTTGATCCCCTTAGCCGTAAGGGCCATATCTAACTCCCTCTTGACTATATCCAATGAACTGGCATCAACAACTCTCTGCGGCAAGGAATTCCACAGGTTAACAACTCTCTGAGTGAAGAAGTTTCTCCTCATCTCAGTCCTAAATGACCTACCTCTTATCCTAAGACTATGTCCCCTGGTTCTGGACTTCCCCAACATCGGGAACATTCTTCCCGCATCTAACCTGTCCAGTCCCGTCAGAATCTTATATGTTTAAATGAGATCCCCTCTCATTCTTCTACACTCCAGCGAATAAAGGCCCAGTTGATCCAGTCTCTCCTCATATGCCAGTCCAGCCATCCCTGGAATTAGTCTGGTGAACCTTCGCTGCACTCCCTCAATAGCAAGAATGTCCTTCCTCAGATTAGGAGACCAAAACTGAACATAATATTCCAGGTGAGGCCTCACTAAGGCCCTGTACAACTGCAGTAAGACCTCCCTGCTCCTATACTCAAATCCTTTAGCCACGAAGGCCAACATACCATTTGCCTTCTTCACCGCCTATTGTACCGACATGCCAACCTTCAATGACTGATGAACCATGACACCCAGGTCTCGTTGCAGCTCCCCTTTTCTTAATCTTCCGCCATGCAGATAATTTTCTGCCTTCGTGTTTTTGCCCCCAAAATGGATAACCTCACATTTATCCACATTATACTGCATCTGCCATGCATTTGCCCACTCACCTAACCTGTCCAAGTCACCCTGCAGCCTCTTAGCATCCCCCTCGCAGCTCACACCGCCACCCAGTTTAGCGTCATCTGCAAACTTGGAGATATTACACTCAGTTCCTTCATCCAAATCGTTAAAGTATATTGTAAAGAGCTGGGGTCCCAGCACTGAACCCTGCGGCACTCCACAAGTCACTGCCTGCCAGTCTGAAAAGGACCCGTTTATCCCGACTCTCTGCTTCCTGTCTGCCAACCAGTTCTCTATCCACGTCAGTACATTACCCCCCAATACCATGTGCTTTAATTTTGCACACCAATCTCTTGTGTGGGACCTTGTCAAAAGCCTTTTGAAAGTCCAAATACACCACATCCACTGGCTCTCCCTTGTCCACTCTGCTAGTTACATCCTCAAAAAATTCCTGAAGATTTGTCAAGCATGATTTCCCTTTCATAAATCCATGCTGACTTGGACCGATCCTGTCACTGCTTTCCAAATGCACTGCTATTTCATCCTTAATGATTGATTCCAACATTTTCCCCACTACTGATGTCAGGCTAACTGGTCTATAATTCCCTGTTTTCTCTCTCCCTCCTTTTTTAAAAAGTGGTGTTACATTAGCTATCCTCCAGTCCATAGGAACTGATCCAGAGTCGATAGACTGTTGGAAAATGATCACCAATGCAGCCACTATTTCTAGGGCCACTTCCTTAAGTACTCTGGGATGCAGACTATCAGACCCCGGCTTTCAATCCCATCAATTTCCCTAACACAATTTCCTGCCTAATAAGGATATCCTTCAGTTCCTACTTCTCACTCGACCCACAGTCCCCTAGTACATTCGGATGGTTATTCGTGTCTTCCTTGGTGAAGACAGAACCAAAGTATTTGTTCAATTAGTCTGCCATTTCTTTGTTCCCCATTATAAATTCACCTGAATCCGACTGCAAGGAACCTACATTTGTCTTCACTAATCTTTTTCTCTTCACATATTTACAGAAGCTTTTGCAGTCAGTTTTTATGTTCCCTGCAAGCTTCCTCTCGTACTCTATATTCCCCCTCTTAATTAAACCCTCAGTCCTCCTCTGTTGAATTCTAAATTTCTCCCAGTCCTCAGGTTTGTTACTTTTTCTAGCCAATTTATCTACCTCTTCCTTTGGTTTTAACACTATCCTTAATTTCCCTTGTTGGCCACAGTTGAGCCACCTTCCGAGTTTTATTTTTACTCCAGCCAGGGATGTACAATGCTGAAGTTCATCCATGTGATCTTTAAATGTTTTCCATTGCTTATCCACCATCAACCCTTTCAGTATCATTTGCCAGTCTATTTGAGCCAATTCACACCTCATACCGTCGAAGTTCCCTTTCCTTAAGTTTCCGAATTAACTGTGTAACTCTCCATCTTTATAAAGAATTCTACCATATTATGGTCACTCTTCCCCAAGGGGCGTCGCACAACATGATTGCTAATTAGTCCCATCTCATTACACATCACCCAGTCTAGGATGGCCAGCTCTCTCATTGGTTCCTCGACATATTGGTCAAGAAAACCATCCCTAATACACTCCAGGAAATCCTCCTCTACCGCATTACTACCAGTTTGATTAGCCCAATCAATATGTAGATTAAAGTCGCCCATGATAACTGCTGTACCTTTATTGCACACATCCCTTATTTCTTGTTTGATGCTGTCCCCAACCTCACTACTACTGTTTGGTGGTCTGTACACAACTCCCACTAGCGTTTTCTGACCTTTGGTATTTCAGAGCTCCACCCATACCGATTCCACATCATCCAGGCTAATGTCCCTCCTTACTATTGCATTAATTTCCTCTTTAACCAGCAACGCCACCCCACCTCCTTTTCCTCTCTGCCTATCCTTCCTAAATGTTGAATACCCCTGGATGTTGAGTTCCCAGCCTTGGTCACCCTGGAGCCATGTCTCCGTGATGCCAATTACATCAAATCCGTTAACTGCTGTCTGCGCAGTTAATTCGTCCACCTTATTCCGAATAGTCCTCGCATTGAGGCACAGAGCCTTCAGGCTTGTCTTTTTAACACACTTTGCCCCTTTAGAATTTTGCTGTAATGTGGCCCTTTTTGTTTTTTGCCTTGGGTTTCTCTGCCCTCCACTTTTACTATTCTCCTTTCTATCTTTTGCTTCTGCCTCCATTTTATTTCCCTCTGTCTCCCTGCATAGGTTCCCATCCCCCTGCCATGTTAGTTTAACTCCTCCCCAACAGCACTAGCAAACACTCCCCCTAGGACATTGGTTCCGGTCCTGCCCAGGTGCAGACTGTCCGGTTTGTATTGGTCCCACCTCCCCTAGAACCGGTTCCAATGTCCCAGGAATTTGAATCCCTCCCTTTTGCACGACTCCTCAAGCCACGTATTCATCTGAGCTATCCTGCGATTCCTACTCTGACTAACACGTGGCACTGGTAGCAATCCTGAGATTATTACTTTTGATGTCCTATTTTTTAATTTAGCTCCTAGCTCCCTAAATTCGTCTCGTAGGACCTCATCCTGTTTTTTTACCGATATCGTTGGTATCTACGTGCACCACAACAACTGGCTGTTCACCCTCCCTTTTCAGAATGTCCTGCACCTGCTCCGAGATATACTTGACCCTTGCACCAGGGAGGCAACATACCATCCTGGCGTCTCAATTGCGGCCGCAGAAACGCCTATCTATTCCCCTTACAATTAAACCCCCATCACTATAGCTCTCCCACTCTTTTTCCTGCCCTCCTGTGCAGCAGAGCCACCCATGGTGCCATGAACTTGGCTGCTGCTGCCCTCCCCTGATAAGTCATCCCCCTCAATAGCACCCAAAGCGGTATATCTGTTTTGCAGGGTGATGATCGCAGGGGACCCCTGCACTACCTTCCTTCCACTGCTCTTCCTGTTGGTCATCCATTTACTATCTGGCTGAGTACCCTTTACCTGCGGTGAGATCAACTCGCTAAACGTGCTATTCACGTCATTCTCAGCATCGTGCATGCTCCAGAGCGAATCCACCCGCAGCTCCAGTGCCGCAATGCGGTCCGTCAAGAGCTGGAGGCGGATACACTTCCCGCACACGTAGTCGTCAGGAACACCGGAAGCATCCCTGATTTCCCACATAGTACAGGAGGAGTATAACGCGTGTCCGAACTCTCCTGCCATGTCTTAACCCGTGAAGCAAGATACGGGATAATGTAACAAAAATGCAGGTCTTCTCAGGAAAATACCACAGAGTACCTTCTAATCTTTCAAGATATCAGAACCTCATTTACTAGATGGTGACACCGAGATTTATTACCAAGAATACTGGATCTGAGCACAAAGATTGAGGATTTGGTGGGATGACATCTCACCGGCTTTGCAAGTAACATCGCTGTGTTTTTCCACCTTCAATCTTTAATTCCTTCTCTTTTCTGCTTTTTTGTTCCACTTGATCCTTTATTGGCTCTTTATAGCTTTCCCTTCTCCGCTGATTAGTTCTTTCATTCACATGACCAGTGGTGCATGTTACCACGGACCTCCAACTATCCATCATCCCAGTATCCACATTCTTGATATTTGCCAGAATTGTCCCAGGAGTCACGCTTCAGGTTGATAGATCAGTGGGAATTGGGCCTGTCAGAATTTATTAAAAAACAACTTGCAGTTTCAAATCAAAGAAGAAAAAAAAGAAAATCCATTTAAAATTCTAGGTGAAAGGAGATTTGGAAGCCCTCAATTATTTCACATGGTGGGGGTTGGGAGGAGGTTGTCCTGCTGCATTCCTTTTCCAAGTTTAACTTTTTCTGATAAAAACCCAAAGCAACAGTTGCATAATAGAGCTGGGTGGGAAATTCCTGGAAGCTTTCCCACTCGTCCGCCGAAAGTCTGGAGAGACAGATCGTCTGTCGAGGTTACGACAAGCATGTGGGAGAATCCTGGCTGAAATTCAACTCCCCCGCCCACTCTTGACCTGTGGTAAGTTAGCCGATCTTAGCCAAGATGATTACTAGGTGCACTCCAACCTGGGCGAGGGAGCAGTAAAAATGAGCCAGTTTTTGCTTGCGGTTGCTATCCAGTGACCCGTGCTGGATTATTCATGTGTGTGGATAGTTGGTGAGGACAGGAACTGGGGCAGCTGTAAAATTCCATTAAGTTAAATAGCCTGCCAACATTTTGGGGGGTAATTGTAACCTAACTCACTGGGAGTGAAACCCATGGGGTTTGGTGCAATGCCTGCCCAATATTATTCTTCACTGACTTAAACGGAGAGTAGAATCGGGTGGGGTGTAAAAACAACGATGCACCCGATCTTGTCAGTTTCCCGATGGGTGCCTTTGGTTAAAATTACCTCCTAAATAACTATCCATCGCTACATGTGAAAATGGCAGCCTGCAGCAAGCTACCAGCGTCATGCATGTACCCCAGCATGAAAATTAGGGGGTAAAGTAATGAACAGCCTTTTAAGGATTTATTCAACACCTTAAAAATTATTATAGATACAAAGCAAAAATACATGCAGCAGAAAATAAATCATATTTAAATGAACTGTTGTGAAATTTGAGAAGCACATCTGACGTAGATGATTCCAGCGAAGTGTAATCATCGAATTACATGGGTTGGTTGGTTCGTCGGTCAGTCTGTGTTTCTCTCACATGGAGACACATACTTACTAAAGTTGTTCTAATGTATAAGAAATAGTGACTGCTTTTTGAATCAAATTCTGTAGCAAAAATATTTTCCATTACATTTCAGTTTCTCTCACAGTATGATTTATGAAAAAGAACAGCATATGATTCTTCAAAGAAAATACAGGACATTGCATTCTATTATTTTTGACATAAATTACATAAGACAATGGTTTATGAAACAATATTCACCCAAAATAGAAATTACATGATTCATTCAATGCTGACATTTCAGTGCGGCATTTGGGCGGTTCACTGGATGGCATCCAATGTAATTCTTTTCACTTTTTGAATCATGAAAATATAATGGCATTTTTCTCAGTAGGCTGGTAGCTGCACTGTTAAAGGATTGACTTCCATATTAGCCTGAACTGGAAACTCAGCCTCACCTGATTGAACTCAGAATTTGTTTTGATGACAAGTTTCATCCATCTTACCGTGGAAGGGAAAATGGTTGGAGAGGGGCCTCTTGATTACATCTCTTGATGGGTCTTTCAAGGGACAATATTGGTATTGGGAATGTCTGAGGCCACGCCATCCCACACTTCACCACTGAGGGGATTAGGCACAGATATATATAATTAATTTAAGGGTGCAAATATCAGGGGGAAATCTATAAATGTATGGTTCTTAGTTGAAACCAAGGATCTAAGTAGCAGGGTCTTAGGATAAACATGTTAAAATAGTCCCTGATTGCTTCATCCTATTGGGGTACAATTTTTTTTGAAAAAGCCAGGCAAGGTGAGTTTGTTCATGCAATCTGTAACTGACTGATGATAGGCACAAGAAAGCAACCTTTCAATACTTGGCCAAAGTTTGGTGTGAGACAAGCAAAATAATAGTCTGAGAGTCCATCTCTGTCCAGCTTGTGGATTTCAAAGCTGGTAAAAAGGAACAGGAGTAGATCATTCAGTGCCTTGAGACTGCTCCACATATTCAATTAGATCAAGGCTGTTCTGTTCCTCAACTCCATTTACCCGCCTTAGCTCTATATCCCTTGACACACTTACCTAACAAAAATCTCTCGAACTCAATCTTGAAAGCTCCAATTGTCCCAGCAGCCATAGACTTTGTGGGAGAGGGTTTCAGATTTCTATTACCTTTTGTGTGAAAAAGGGCTTCTGATTTCGCTCCTGAATGGTCGAGTTCTAATTTTAAGATTATGTTCCAGCAGACTGTCTTGGAAGATGAATGGTTCAGTATTATTTTAAGTAGTTTTATTTTTACAGCCTGTTGTGTGATCAATCTGTAATTTTTGCACAAAACATCATGGGGGCGCTAACGACTTTTCACCCAGGCGTGGCGCCGCTACCGACTCCCAAGAGATTCTGCGGGGGTTTAGGGACGGTGCTAACCAGTAGCGCCCCACTCCTACTGGTAGCGCCCTGGGCCATTGCCATGGGCAATGCCCGCAACAGCTTCGCGGGGTGCTACCGGGCTGTAGGCTGCTAGCGGGGCAGAAATTAAAGTGAAAGTACAGCAGTATAAAACAAAATGGCCGACTTACCGGTCGCGGCCTTCTTGGTTGCAGATCGCGGGGTCTGTGCCGCGATCTTGCAGCTCGGCACTCCGCTTGTGTGCCGGGCTGCTGCCATGGCACCTCACTCCCTCGTGGTCCAGCGGTGGCCATATCTCCCTCCTGCTGAGTCGGCAGCTTGGCCCTCCCCACCCCACTTTAATGGAAGGGGAGAGCCCTGTCTTCCCGCCAGAGCTACATGTCCCACCGCGTGGTACTGGAAACTTCGCGTCCCTTTGCGCCACGGTCCTGCCCCCAACATGAACCTGTCGGGGATAGTAAGCCCAATATAGCTCACGGAGCGGGACTTCCACGCCTGGCACAGGAACTCCTGCCTCGTGGCTGGTACCGCATTTTCGGTTGCAAATGTTGAAAAATGTAATTAGCTTCTGCCAAATGCCAAGATATTTTATATTGCAATGCCCACGCTCGTAAAACTATTTCTCCCCACTTCTATATGGCACCCGAGGCATATCACTAGGGGGGTAGTGCTGGACAGGCTAATGGGACTCAAGGTTGACAAGTCCCCTGGTCCTGATAAAATGCATCCCAGGGTATTAAAAGAGAGGGCGGAAGTTATAGCAGATGCATTCGTTATAATCTACCAAAATTCTCTGGACTCTGGGGAGGTACCAGCGGATTGGAAAGCAGCTAATGTAACGCCTCTGTTTAAAAAAGGAGGCAGACAAAAGGCAGGTAACTATAGGCCAGTTAGTTTAACATCTGTAGTGGGGAAAATGCTTGAAACTATCATTAAGGAAGAAATAGCGGGACATCTAGATAGGAATAGTGCAATCAAGCAGACGCAGCATGGATTCATGAAGGGGAAATCATGTTTAACTAATTTACTGAAATTCTTTGAGGATATAACGAGCATGGTGGATAGAGGTGTACCGATGGATGTGGTGTATTTAGATTTCCAAAAGGCATTCGATAAGGTGCCACACAAAAGGTTACTGCAGAAGATAAAGGTATGCGGAGTCAGAGGAAATGTATTAGCATGGATAGAGAATTGGCTGGCGAACAGAAAGCAGAGAGTCGGGATAAATGGGTCCTTTTCGGGTTGGAAATCGGTGGTTAGTGGTGTGCCACAGAGATAGGAGCTGGGACCAGAACTGTTTACAATATACATAGATGACCTGGAAGAGGGGACAGAGTGTAGTGTAACAAAATTTGCAGATGACACTATGGTTAGTGGGAAAGCGGGTTGTGTAGAGGACACAGAGAGGCTGCAAAGAGATTTGGATAGGTTAAGCTAATGGGCGAAGGTTTGGCAGATGGAATACAATGTCGGAAAGTGTGAGGTCATCCACCTTGGGAAAAGAAACAGTAAAAGGGAATATTATTTGAATGGGGAGAAATTACAACATGCTGATGTGCAGAGGGACCTGGGGGTCCTTGTGCATGAATCCCAAAAAGTTAGTTTGCAGGTGCAGCAGGTAATCAGGAAGGCGAATGGAATGTTGGCCTTCATTGCGAGAAGGATGGAGTACAAAAGCAGGGAGGTGCAACTCTATAGGGTATTGGTAAGGCCACACCTGGAGTACTGCGTGCAGTTTTGGTCACCTTACTTAAGGAAGGATATACTGGCTTTGGAGGGGATACAGAGACGATTCACTAGGCTGATTCCGGAGATGAGGGGGTTACCTTATGATGATAGATTGAGTAGACTGGGTCTTTACTCGTTGGAGTTCAGAAGGATGACGGGTGATCTTATAGAAACATTTAAAATCATGAAAGGGATAGACAAGATAGAGGCAGAGAGGTTGTTTCCACTGGTCGGGGAGACTAGAACTAGGGGGCACAGCCTCAAAATACGGGGGAGCCAATTTAAAACCGAATTCAGAAGGAATTTCTTCTCCCAGAGGGTTGTGAATCTGTGGAATTCTCAACCCAAGGAAGCAGTTGAGGCTAGCTCATTGAATGTATTCAAGTCACAGATAGATAGATGTTTAACCAATAAGGGAATTAAGGGTTATGAGGAGCGGGCGGGTAAGTGGAGCTGAGTCCACGGCCAGATCAGCCATGATCTTATTGAATGGCAGAGCAGGCTCGAGAGGCTAGATGACCTACTCCTGTTCCTAATTCTTATGTTCTTATGTTCTTATGTTCTAATCCAAGAACTTGCCAGGGAAAACAGCTGCAAAACAGTGAAGCTGCATAGGTAAAGGCCAAAATAAATGAATGTCTCCTTGAGTGCGTTGCCATAGGGTTCAATCAGCTTTGCAAATTCATGGCAGTTGGAGCAGATAAGGATTACAACAAGAAAATACATTGTGATATTAAATTGAATGAAGCAACTGATTATCATTAAATGAGCTCCCCTACACATACAGTGCTTGTCTTCCTTAGGGCTTCGTCACAATGAGTATTAGGAGCAATTTGCACACTAGTCCAGCTGACCCTACTTAAATGATGCACAGAAAGTGGCTGTCAACATTAGTACAAAATACTTAATATTAGTGATAAATTTGTAGGTATCACCTATAATTTCTAAGACTTAACAGCTTTACTGTCCTGGAGCACTTTTGAACAATTTGTTCTCATGGATTTGTGGCAGATAGGCAAGTAAAAATATTTTGATGAAAAAAATATTAAAGCTTGTATAAAAAATACCATTTGAATCAATACTTACTAGTGTGAAATCCATCAAAAATTGTTTTTTAAGAATCATACATTGAAAATCAGAAAGCTTATTCATTCGAATCCATCCCTCTGGAAGCTTATGCATATGTAATGTTTAATTATATGAAGTTTCCCCTTCACTGAGGTGCCACGGTTTCACTCTGTGAATGATTGCTGGGAAGATAATTAAATCGAAGTCACTACTCATCGGTGGAATTTTAACCTTCAGCAATTTATATTTGTCATCAGTGTGGCTTTAGGTACTACTGAGCATAACACCAAAACAGGAGTCGCATTATTATGTGATGCCAAGAATTACGATGTAATTAGTTTATTCATCCCTGCAGTGATTTGAACAGAAAGATCAGAAGTTTGTAATCTATGAGGCAATTATTATCGATTCAGCAGAACACTGAAAATGTAGCATAAAATAACAAATATAGGCAGAATCTAATAAGCTTGTCCAATTTGCCAGACATTAGCAGACATCTTGCATCTCATTCTTTTTTAATGCATCCTTGTTCCAGTTGTGAATTTGCATTTAAGCTTTATATATTCCATGGGTTTGAATCATAATTTTTTGTACTCTGTGAAATAAACAGGGAATAATGGAGGCCTGAGAAGGAATTAGAAGCCAGAGCGATCGTTTTGACTTTGTGCGACAGTGTAAAATGTGTGATGATGAGTCGACAGCCCGTTTTACATCCCTCCCGATTTTTAGTCCTGTTGACTTCAAAATGACCCCCCAGTGATTCAATTGAAGGCTTCAGGTGAAATTGTAAACCACAATAGCAAAGAATGGAGATTAAATTATTGCATTGCATTTGTTTCATGGTTTTTGATTTCATTTTAGAATTTACCTCAGATTATTATTTAAAGCACAGTACCCACGTGATGAGATAAAAACAGAAAATGCTGGAACCACTCAGGCAGCATCTGTGGAAAGAGAAACAGAGTTAACGTTTCAGGTCGATGACTCTTCATTCACCCTCATGAAGAGTTTGACTTCAAATTGGGAGATGCGGAGTGCAGGCCAACACACACACCCTGCTCCGTCAAGGGATCGACTAACCCAGCACACACTGTAGAAATTAAATCTCCAATCTTCCTGGTTTGAATGGCTCATTACCACATCACATGGTGCACTGTTCACTGAGCCGTCAGGGAGCTCTGCAAAGTACCAGAATGCTGGCCTGTGTTTTGCATTCAACAGAAGCTATGCATTGAAAGCAGTGGTATATGGCTGTCGAGCCAGACGAGCGAGGTGTATTAAGAGTCATGTCATGTATTCAACTATCATTGTAACCCATATATAAGCTGACCTAAGTTGTACATCTTGAGAACATTGACCACAAGGGGGTGAACTTGTGGGAGACACTCCTAACCTGGACTCTCAGGTATAAAAGGGGAAGCTCCACCCACCTTCATCACTTGAGGTCTTGGTAATAAAGATAACTGGTCACAGAGTGACCTTTTCTCAAGTATGGGCCTGGTGTGCATTTATACTGTATAGTAAGGACATATCATTGGTGACGAGAAACTGGAATTTAAACCACGCGAGCATGGCCACTAGCAGCACAGAAAAGAGGTACTGTGTTGGTGATGATTGGGACGACTTTATTGAGAGACTCCAGCAAGGTTTTGTCACTAAGGAATGCTGGGACAGGATTCGGCCGACAAACTCCTGATGGTTTGTGGATCCAGAACGTACTCCCTGATGAAGGACCTTCAAGTGCCAGAGAAAACGGTGGACAAGACGTTCGAAGAGCTCAGTAAGTTGATCGGGGAACACCTTAAACCGGCGCGCAGTATGCACATGGCGAGACACCGGTTTTACACGCACTGGCGGCGAAAAGGGCAAAGCGTTCCAGACTTCGTGGCAGATCTCCGGCGACTGCCGAGCCTATGTAAGTTCCCAGATGCATGCAGAGCAGAGATGGTGTGAGACTTTTTTATTGAGGGCATCGGGCACGCTGGGGTTTTCAGGAAACTGATTGAGACCAAAGACTTGACCTTGGAAGCGACGGCTCTGATAGCCCAGACATTTATCTCAGGGGAGGAAGAGACCAGAATGATGTATGACAAAAATCTTGGCTCAAATGCGGCAAACGACCAGGGAGTCAACATTGTTAACGCGGCACACAGTTCTCTAGACAGACAAGGGCAATCAGACATGCCCCAGCATGTAGTCGAACCCAAAGGGGGAATTCAACAGAGACAATGGCTAGCTGAACAGTGATTCATGCCATCGCAATGGACAATGCGGCCAGTAATGGGGCCATCAACACCTGTTAATGGTGCGCTTAAGGACAGTTACAAAGACAGTCAGAGACGATCGACTGGTAATAGACCTTTTGTTTCCAACAACGGGGCCTCCAGCTCATGCTGGAGGTGTGGAGGCAAACACCCAGCCAGAACTTGCAGGTATCAGCAATATACCTGCAGAAACTGCAATGTCAGCGGTCACGTGGCGCGTATGTGCAGGAAGCCTGCAGCCAGGTTGATGTACGAGGGGGACGGGCCCGATGTAAGCCCTACGAGGCCAAATGAATACTGGGGGAAATCGCTGGAAGCTGAAGTTCAGAGAGTTCATGTGGAGCACATATACAGTTCATATACCTGGATGCCACCGATAATGATGAAAGTGCTCCTCAATGGCATCCCAGTATTAATGGAGCTAGACACGGGGGGCCAGCCAGTCCCTGATGAGTATCAAACAGTTTGAAAGGTTGTGGGTGTCCAAGGCCAGGAGGCCAAAATTATTGCCGATTGACGCACAGCTACGGTCATATACAAAGGAGATCATTCCGGTGCTAGGCAGCGCCACAGTAGTCGTGACCCACAAAGATTCGGAGAACAGGTTATCACTCTGGATTGTCCCGGAGGATGGGTCCCGCACTACTGGGGAGGAATTGGCTTGCTGTCATGAACTGGAAATGGGGCGATGTCAATGTAATTTCTTCTGTGGAGCGAATATCATGCTTACAGATCCTGGACAAATTTGTCTCATTATTTCAACCCGGCATCGGCACTTTCATGGGGGCCAAGGTAGTGATTTACATAAACCCGGACAGCAGGCCAGTACACCAGAAGGCCAGAGTGGTGCCGTGCGTGATGCGGGAAAAGATAGAATGCGAGTTGGACCACCTGCTGAGGGAAGGCATCATCTCGGCAGTCGAATTCAGTGACTGGGCAAGCCCGATCGTGCCGGTGCTGAAGGCGGATGGGTCGGTCAGGATATGTGGCGATTACAAGGCCACCATCAATCAGGTGTCACTCCAGTACCCGCTACCGAGAGCGGAGGACCTTTTTGCGACGCTATCCGATGGCAAACATTTTTCAAAATTGGACCTGACCTCAGCTTACATGACCCAGGAGCTGGCGAGTGAGCCGAAGAAGCTGACCACCATCACGACACACAAGGGGTTGTTTGAGTGTGACAGATGCCTGTTTCGGATTCGTTCGGCCGCTGCGATCTTTCAGCGAAATATGGAAAGCCTCCTCAAGTCGATTTCAAGGACGGTGGTTTTTCAAGACGGCATCCTCATCATGGGTCACGATACTGAAGAACACCTCCACAACCTGGAGGAGGTGCTACGCAGACTGGACCGGGTAGGGCTGCGACTGAAAAAGGCGAAGTGCGTCTTCTTAGCTCCAGAGGTAGAATTCCTGGGGAGGAGGGTAGCAGCAGACGGGATCAGACCTACTGCGTCCAAAATGGAAGCGATCCAGAGATCACTCAGACCCCGTAACACGATGGAGCTGCGTTCGTTCCTGGGGCTCCTGAACTATTTTGGTAACTTTCTTCCCAAATTGAGCACGTTGTTTGAGTCGCTACACATGCTCCTACGCAAAGGTCGCGATTGAGTCTGGGGGGACAGCCAGGAAAGGGCTTTTGATTGAGGACACAACTTGTTATGCTCCAACAAACTGTTAACATTATATGACCCGTGTAAGAAACTTGTTCTATTGTGCGATGCGTCGTCCTATGGGGTCGGGTGTGTTTTGCAGCATGTGAATGCCTTTGGTCAGTTACAGCCGGTAGCTTATGCCTCCAGAAGTCTGGCCCAGGCAGAAAGGGGCTACGGGATGGTAGAAAAGGAAGCGCTTGCATGTGTATATGCAGTAAAGAAAATGCACCAGCACCAATTTGGCAGGAAATTTGAGCTGGAGACAGATCACAAACCCCTAACATCCCTTTTGGCTGACAACAAGGCCATAAATGCAAATGCATCGGCCCGCATACAGAGGTGGGCACTTACGTTAGCCGCTTATGACTACACAATTCGGCATAGACTGGGCACTGCAAACTGCGCCAATGCACTCAGCAGGCTCCCACTAGCCACCACTGAGGGGACAACTGAGCATGATGCTAAGATGGTCATGGTTGTTGAAGCTTTCGAAAGCGAAGGCTCACCTGTGACAGCCCGTCAGATTAAAGTCTGGATAAATAAAGACCCGCTATTGTCTTTAGTTAAGAAATGTGTCCTGAATGGGGACTGGGCAGCCACATACGGGGCATGCCCTGAGGAATTTAAACCGTTTCATAGACGCAAGGATGAACTCTCGATACAGGCCGATTGCCTACTGTGGGGAAACCGAGTAGTCATGCTCCAGATGGGCAGAGAGGTGTTTATCAGAGAACTTCACAATGAGCAACCGGGCATTGTCATGATGAAGGCAATTGCCAGGTCACATGTTTGGTGGCCAGGGATAGATGCAGACCTGGAACTTTGTGTTCACAGGTGCAACATGTGTGCTCAGCTGGGCAACGCACCCAGGGAAGCCCCTTTTAGCTCCTGGTCCTGGCCCGCCAAGCCATGGTCATGCATCCATGTGGATTACGCAGGTCCTTTCATGGGAAAAATGTCTTTAGTTGTAGTAGACACCTACTCCAAATGGATTGAGTGTGCCATTTTAAATTCAAGCACATCCTCTGCCACGGTCGAAAGTCTACAAGCAATGTTCGCCACCCATGGTCTACCGGATGTCTTGGTCAGCGACAATAGCCCGTGCTTCACAAGCACTGAATTCCAGGACTTCATGGCAGGCAATGGAATCAACCATGTCAGAATGGCACCGATCAAGATGGCCTCAAACGGCCAGGCGCAACGAGCAGTGCAGATAATCAAACAGGGGATGCTCAGAATCCAAGGGGGTTCCCTACAAAGCCGCTTATCACGCCTCCTGTTGGCCAATAGATCCCGATCACACTCGCTCACAGGGGTTCCACCCTTTGCTCATGAAAAGGACGCTCAAAACCAGGTTATCCCTTATACACCCTACTATGAAAGAAATTGTTGAGAGCAGGCGTCAGTCACATTGTGACTACCATGACAGGAATGCGAGGGCGCGATGTATTAATGTCATTGACCCTGTTGTTATCCTTAAGTATGCTGCAGGGCCCAAATGGCTTGCAGGCATTGTGATTGCCAAAGAGGGGAATAGAGTTTTGGTAGTTAAACTTACCAATGGACAAATCTGCCGCAAACACGTGGATCCAACTAAAAGGAGGTTCAGCAACCCCATAGAAGAAGCAGAGGAAGAACACGACGTAGAGTTTACTCCACCACAGGTGACCGAACACCAGAACCAAGTGGAGGTGAGCCCAGTTACTGTGGGCAGTCCGGACAGGCCTGAGGCACCGCAAACAGCAGACACTCAGGCTAGCGCCCAACAACCAGAGCCCCAACTCAGGCGCTCTGCAAGGGAGCGTAAACCATCAGAGAGACTTAACCTGTGATCCCAATAAGACTTTGGAGGGAGGATGTCATGTATTCAACTTTCATTGTAACCCATGTATAAGCTGACCTAAGTTGTACACCTTGAGAACGTTGCCCACAAGGGGGTGAACTTGTGAGAGACACTCCTAACCTGGACTTTCAGGTATAAAAGAGGAAGCTCCACCCACCTTCATCACTTGAGGTCTTGGTAATAAAGGTAACTGGTCACAGAGTGACCTTCTCTCAAGTATGGACTTTGTGTGCATTTCTACTGTATAGTAAGGACATGTCAAGTCACATAGCCACAAGGACAATCAGAGATGCATTTTAATATGAAGTATGCTGGCTCAGTGGGTAAATGCACCGATTGGTGTGGTATTGAGGCATGGTAACCAGGAATAACCCAGGTTCAATCTCTGGTCTCTGGTGATTTGGCTACCGATGGCCTTTGTATTCTTTGGGCCGGAGGAATAAAACGGGCTGGATTTTCATCATTTAGCCCTGCCATTGGTTTTCCGGTGTTATTTCGATGCTATTTAAAAATCGAGTTTTTTTTTAACCACCAAAATACAGCTCTCACTCAAAGGACGCTATTTTCATCAATAAACCGGTGGTAGGGCTAACTGTATTTCACTCTTATTTTTCAACGTGCAACATTGAAAGTAAAATGTGTGGTATTTTTGTGCATTCGTCATCAATATCCATGGGCTCCTCCTCTCCCTGACATGGCCTTACCTTCGGCCGGCCGCTCCTCCTCTCCCTGCCGCCTCCTGTGCTCTTCCCCCCACCTCAAGTTCCCCCAATCTCTCCCCGACCACCTACACCAGGTGCTTACAAAGCCCATCCGCGGGTGCGTTGGTCCACTGTACCCTTGCTGACTCAGTCCCTTCGGGTAGCCGGCCCGGCCCAGCGGCGTCTATGGCTTCCCTTGGGGAATGGGGACATGGGACACTGTCGGGACATGGGGACACTGTGGGGACATGGGGACTGTTATATCTTCAGATGCTCTAACAATGACTCCACGAGACAGTGTGTTGTGCTTGAACTGTAGTGACCTTAGTCCATTTAATTCAACTCCAGAGTGAGGATCACACATGGTGGCCTACCTTTTATACTAGGCCTGGCATACCTGTACAGGTAACCTACAAGTCTCCCACTGTGGTGCCCTCTGGCGGCACACCTTGTAATAGTACAAACAGTTGTACAGAGCCTTGGTGAGGCCACACCTGGAATATTGTGTTCAGTTTTGGTCTCCTAATCTGAGGAAGGACGTTCTTGCTATTGAGGGAGTACAGCGAAGGTTCACCAGGTTGATTCCCGGGATGGCAGGACTGAGGAGAGACTGGATCAACTGGGCTTGTATCCACTGGAGTTTAGAAGAATGAGAGGGGATCTCATAGAAACATATAAAATTCTGATGGGATTGGACAGGTTAGAGACAGGAAGAATGTTCCCGTTGCTGGGGAGTTCTAGAACCAGGGGTCACAGTCTAAGAATAAGGGGTAAGCCATTTGGACCGAGATGAGGAGAAACTTCTTCACTCAGAGAGTGGTTAACCTGTGGAATTCTCTACCGCAGAAAGTTGTTGAGGCCAGTTCGTTAGATGTATCCAAAAGAGAGTTAGATGTGGCCCTTATGGCCAAAGGGATCAAGGGATATGGAGAGAAAGCAGGAAACGGGTACTGAGGTTGAATGATCAGCCATGATCTTATTGAATGGTGGTGCAGGCTCGAAGGGCTGAATGGCCTGCTCCTGCACCTAATTTCTATGTTTCTATGTTTCTAGTAATCATGTAGGATACATGACTAAAAAAGCAATAAAGAAAGGAAAGATAGATTACGAAGGTAAACTTGCGCAAAACATAAAAACTGATAGTAAAAGCTTTTACAGATATATAAAATGGAAAAGAGTGACGAAAGTAAATGTTGGTCCCTTCGAAGATGAGAAGGGGGATTTAATAATGGGAAATATGGAAATGGCTGAGACTTTAAACAATTATTTTGCTTCGGTTTTCACAGTGGAAGACACAAAAACCATGCCAAAAATTGCTGGTCATAGGAATGTGGGAAGGGAGGACCTTGAGACAATCACTATCACTAGGGGGGTAGTGCTGGACAGGCTAATGGATCTCAAGGTAGACAAGTTCTCTGGTCCTGATGAAATGCATCCCAGGGTATTAAAAGAGATGGCGGAAGTTATAGCAGATGCATTCGTTATAATCTACCAAAATTCTCTGGACTCTGGGGAGGTACCAGCGGATTGGAAAGCAGCTAATGTAACGCCTCTGTTTAAAAAAGGAGGCAGACAAAAGGCAGGTAACTATAGGATGGTTAGTTTAACATCTGTAGTGGGGAAAATGCTTGAAACTATCATTAAGGAAGAAATAGCGGGACTTTAATATGCACATAGATTGGGCTAGCCAAACTGGAAGCAATACGGTGGAGGAGGATTTCCTGGAGTGCATAAGGGATGGTTTTCTAGACCAATATGTTGAGGAACCAACTAGGGGGGAGGCCATCTTAGACTGGGTGTTGTGTAATGAGAGAGGATTAATTAGCAATCTCATTGTGCGAGGCCCCTTGGGGAAGAGTGACCATAATATGGTGGAATTCTGCATTAGGATGGAGAATGAAACAGTAAATTCAGAGACCATGGTCCAGAACTTAAAAAAGGGTAACTTTGAAGGTATGAGGCGAGAATTGGCTCGGATAGATTGGCGAATGATACTTAGGGGGTTGACTGTGGATGGGCAATGGCAGACATTTAGAGACCGCATGGATGAAGTACAACAATTGTACATTCCTGTCTGGCGTAAAAATAAAAAGGGGAAGGTGGCTCAACCGTGGCTATCTAGGGAAATCAGGGATAGTATTAAAGCCAAGGAAGTGGCATACAAATTGGCCAGAAATAGCAGCGAACCTGGGGACTGGGAGAAATTTAGAACTCAGCAGAGGAGGACAAAGGGTTTGATTAGGACAGGGAAAATGGAGTACGAGAAGAAGCTTGCAGGGAACATTAAGGCGGATTGCAAAAGTTTCTATAGGTATGTAAAGAGAAAAAGGTTGGTGAAGACAAACGTAGGTCCCCTGCAGTCAGAATCAGGGGAAGTCATAACGGGGAACAAAGAAATGGCGGATCAATTGAACAAGTACTTTGGTTCGGTATTCACTAAGGAGGATACAAACAACCTTCCGGATATAAAAGGGGTCAGAGGGTCTAGTAAGGAAGAGGAACTGAGGGAAATCTTTATTAGTCGGGAAATTGTGTTGGGGAAATTGATGGGATTGAAGGCAGATAAATCCCCAGGGCCTGATGGCCTGCATCCTAGAGTACTTAAGGAGGTGGCCTTGGAAATAGCGGATGCATTGACAGTCATTTTCCAACATTCCATTGACTCTGGATCAGTTCCTATGGAGTGGAGGGTAGCCAATGTAACCCCACTTTTTAAAAAAGGAGGGAGAGAGAAAACAGGGAATTATAGACCGGTCAGCCTGACCTCAGTAGTGGGTAAAATGATGGAATCAATTATTAAGGATGTCATAGCAGTGCATCTGGAAAATGGTGACATGATAGGTCCAAGTCAGCATGGATTTGTGAAAGGGAAATCATGCTTGACAAATCTTCTGGAATTTTTTGAGGATGTTTCCAGTAAAGTGGACAAAGGAGAACCAGTTGATGTGGTATATTTGGACTTTCAGAAGGCTTTCGACAAGGTCCCACACAAGAGATTAATGTGCAAAGTTAAAGCACATGGGATTGGGGGTAGTGTGCTGACGTGGATTGAGAACTGGTTGTCAGACAGGAAGCAAAGAGTAGGAGTAAACGGGTACTTTTCAGAATGGCAGGCAGTGACTAGTGGAGTGCCGCAAGGTTCTGTGCTGGGGCCCCAGCTGTTTACATTGTACATTAATGATTTAGACGAGGGGATTAAATGCAGTATCTCCAAATTTGCGGATGATACTAAGTTGGGTGGCAGTGTGAGCTGCGAGGAGGATGCTATTAGGCTGCAGAGTGACTTGGATAGGTTAGGTGAGTGGGCAAATGCATGGCAGATGAAGTATAATGTGGATAAATGTGAGGTTATCCACTTTGGTGGTAAAAACAGAGAGACAGACTATTATCTGAATGGTGACAGATTAGGAAAAGGGAAGGTGCAACGAGACCTGGGTGTCATGGTACATCAGTCATTGAAGGTTGGCATGCAGGTACAGCAGGCGGTTAAGAAAGCAAATGGCATGTTGGCCTTCATAGCGAGGGGATTTGAATACAGGGGCAGGGAGGTGTTGCTACAGTTGTACAGGGCCTTGGTGAGGCCACACCTGGAGTATTGTGTACAGTTTTGGTCTCCTAACTTGAGGAAGGACATTCTTGCTATTGAGGGAGTGCAGCGAAGGTTCACCAGACTGATTCCCGGGATGGCGGGACTGACCTATCAAGAAAGATTGGATCAATTGGGCTTGTATTCACTGGAGTTCAGAAGAATGAGAGGGGACCTCATAGAAACGTTTAAAATTCTGACGGGTTTAGACAGGTTAGATGCAGAAAGAATGTTCCCAATGTTGGGGAAGTCCAGAACCAGGGGTCACAGTCTGAGGATAAGGGGTAAGCCATTTAGGACCGAGATGAGGAGAAACTTCTTCACCCAGAGAGTGGTGAACCTGTGGAATTCTCTACCACAGAAAGTAGTTGAGGCCAATTCACTAAATATATTCAAAAGGGAGTTAGATGAAGTCCTTACTACTCGGGGGATCAAGGGTTATGGCGAGAAAGCAGGAAGGGGGTACTGAAGTTTCATGTTCAGCCATGAACTCATTGAATGGCGGTGCAGGCTAGAAGGGCTGAATGGCCTGCTCCTGCACCTATTTTCTATGTTTCTATGTTTCTATCTAGATAGGAATAATGCAATCAAGCAGACGCAGCATGGATTCATGAAGGGGAAATCGTGTTTAACTAATTTACTGAAATTCTTTGAGGATATAACGATCATGGTGGATAGAGGTGTACCGATGGATGTGGTGTATTTAGATTTCCAAAAGGCATTCGATAAGGTGCCACACAAAAGGCTACTGCAGAAGATAAAGGTACGCGGAGTCAGAGGAAATGTATTAGCATGGATAGAGAATTGGCTGGCGAACAGAAAGCAGAGAGTCGGGATAAATGGGTCCTTTTCGGGTTGGAAATCGGTGGTTAGTGGTGTGCCACTGGGATCGGTGCTGGGACCAGAACTGTTTACAATATACATAGATGACCTGGAAGAGGGGACAGAGTGTAGTGTAACAAAATTTGCAGATGACACAAAGATTAGTGGGAAAGCGGGTTGTGTAGAGGACACAGAAAGGCTGCAAAGAGATTTAGATAGGTTAAGCGAATGGGCGAAGGTTTGGCAGATGGAATACAATGTCGGAAAGTGTGAGGTCATCCACCTTGGGGGAAAAAAAACAGTAAAAGGGAATATTATTTGAATGGGGAGCAATTACAACATGCTAAGGTGCAGAGGGACCTGGGGGTCCTGCTGCAACTTTATAGGGTATTGGTAAGGCCGCACCTGGAGTACTGCATGCAGTTTTGGTCACCTTACTTAAGGAAGGATATACTGGCTTTGGAGGGGGTACAGAGACGATTCACTAGGCTGATTCTGGAGATGAGGGGGTTACCTTATGATGATAGATTGAGTAGACTGAGTACTCGTTGGAGTTCAGAAGGATGAGGGGTAATCTTATAGAAACATTTAAAATAATGAATGGGATAGACAAGATAGAGGCGGAGAGCTTGTTTCCACTGGTCGGGGAGACTAGAACTAGGGGTCACAGCCTCAAAATACAGGGGAGCCAATTTAAAACCGAGTTGAGAAGGAATTTCTCAGAGGGTTGTGAATCTGTGGAATTCTCTGCTCAAGGAAGCAGTTGAGGCTAGCTCAATGAATGTATTCAAGTCACAGATAGATAGATTTTTAACCAATAAGGGAATTAAGGGTTACGGGGAGCGGACGGGTAAGTGCAGCTGAGTCCACGGCCAGATCAGCCATGATCTTATTGAATGGCGGAGCAGGCTTGAGGGGCTAGATGGCCTACTCCTGTTCCTAATTCTTATGTTCTTATGTTTATGACAGGGACATGGGGACACTGTGGGGACATGGTCTTGAATAAACCTTCTTCCAGTTCTATTCTGCGTCACATGGCTCTGTTTGCGGTGGAGTGTCGAATGTTTCAGTATAAGGGGTGTCGCGGTTGTGTGAGGCGGACTGGTTGGGCTGGCTTGCCTTTCCGTCATTGTTCATAGGTTTATATGTAACCTTTAGGGCTGCTGACTAAGGGCCGTGTGGCTCTTTGTCGGCCGACGCAGACACGATGGGCCGAAATGGCCTCTTTCTGCACTGTAAATTTCTATGTTTCTATGTTTCTATAAGTAGTCAGCAATATTGGCAGAGATATTTTAGGTCCCATTCCTTTAAATGTCCTGCAAATGTTCTCAAAATGTCCTCCGATTTTCTTAAATATCCTTAAAATGTCCTCCAATTTACTCAAATAATCCACAAAAAGCCTCAAATAACCTTAAAATCTAATTCTGAACTCACATAAAGATGTCTGTGTAAAACTTGGGGTTCTCTCATGTGGAATGGACTGCAGCTCCATTTTTTAAAATGGCGATGAATTTACCACCGGTGGTATTTTTGGTGGTAACTGGATGGTAAATGGTTGGTAAATGATCAAAAAAATGTCAAAAATCCAGCCCAATGTACTTAAGAAATAATTTGTATTTACAAAATGTCTTTCATAACCTCAGGAGGTCCCAAAGTGTTTCACAGCCAAAGAAGTACTGTTGAAGTGTAGTTACTGTTGTGAAGGCCAGCTTTTGCTGAATGGTAGCACTCTAGTTTCTGAGTCAGAAGGTTGTGAGTTCAAGATCCACTCCAGAGACTTGACTGCATAATCTGAGCTGACACTTCAGTGCAGTGCTGAGGGAATGCTATCTTTCAGATTTGTTTTTAACTTGTTTTCGGGATGTGGGCATTGCTGGCAAGGCCAGCATTTATTGTCCATCCCTAATTGCCCTTGACAATGTGATGGGGTGCTGCCTTCTTGAACCACTGCAGTCCGTGTGGTGAAGGTACTCCCACAGTGTTGTTAGGCAGAGAGTTCCAGCGACCCAGCGACAATGAAGGAACGCCAATATATTTTGAAATCAGGATGGTGCGTGACGAGAAGGGGAACTTGGAGGTGATGGTGTTCCCATGCACCTGCTGCCCTTGTCCTTCTAGGTGGGAGAGGTCACGGGTTTTGGAGGTGCTGTCAAAGAAGTCTTGGCGAGTTGCTGGAATGCATCTTGTAGATGGTACACACTGCAGCCACAGTGCGCCGGTGGTGGAGGGAGTGAATGTTTAAGGTGACGGATGCAGTGCCAATCAAGCGGGCTGCTTTGTCCTGGATGGTGTCAAGCTTCTTGAGTGTTGTTGGAGCTGCACTTAGCCAGGCAAGTGGAGAGTATTCCATCATACTCCTGACTTGTGCCTTATAGATGGTGGAAAGGCTTTGGGAGTCAGGAGGTGAGACACTCGCCACAGAATACACAGCCTCTGACCTGCTCTTGTAGCCACAGTATTTATGTGGTTGGTCCAGTTAAGTTGCTGATCAATGCTGACCCCAGAATGTTGATGGTGGGGATTCGGTGATGGGAATGAGACGTTAAGCTGAGCCCATATCCACGCTGTCAGGTGGATGTGAAAGATCTCAGAGCACCACTTGAAGAAGAGGAGAGGAGTTTTCCTGGCGTCCCGTGCAATATTTGTCCCTTAACCAACACCACCAGCAAGAGGTTATTTTGTGCTGAATTTCATTGCTGTGTGTGGGACCTTGCTGAGTGCAAGTTGGCTGCTGTGTTTCCCTAAATTACACTATTCTAATGAAGCTCAACGGAAGCTCGCGAAAAGGCACCTTTGCTTTCGATTCGGCACTCTACAGCCTTCCAGACTCAATGATGAGTTCAACAATTTCAGATCATAACCACTGCTTCCATTTTTCCTAATGGTTCTGCTGTTGCCATTTACAACACCTCTAGACCCATCTTTTGTTTCTTTATTTGTCCCATTACCACCTCATTTGCCTTGCACCATCATCCCTTTTGTCATTTAATGCCTTCCATCTTATCACAGATTTTCCCTTTTGTTCTTTCCTCCCCTCCCCCTGCCTCTGCACTTGCTTAACAATTCTTACATCTTTAACATCGACCTGAAACATTAAGCCTCTTTCTCTCTCCAGAGATGCTGCCTGACCTGCTGAACATTTCCAGCAATTTCTGTTTTTATTTCACATTTCCAGCATCTGCAGTATTTTGCTTTAGATAAATACAAGTTATTTCTTTCTTTATGTACGGAAATGCAGCCACCAATTTACACACAGCAAGATCCCACCAACAGCAATTAAGTAAAAGACAAAATAATCTGTTTTTGTGATTGTTAGATCTCTTAATTTTCAATGAAATGCGAACTCCGGTTGTAGTTTTAATGTAACTTTATTCTGGCAGCAGCAACAAGCTTCTGGCTTTAAGCCAGGCCTTTGTCCTTCTGAGACCACGTGGCCAAAATGGCTGTTCTTATACTTGACTCAGTTTACAGAAAAGAACGCGCCTTCTTTGACCTTATTGGCTCAATTGATAGTCTGTTAACCTTTAATTGGCTCGCTACCAAAGGTCCTAAAATGTCAAGTTGATTGATGACTTAATCAACATGCTGAGTTGCACGTAGCAGCTTTGACTTGGGGTCTGTGAATTCTCGCATCCTGTCTGAATGCAGCCTGTTTGAATTCTCTATCAATCCCCCCTTTGATTCTTTCACAAACTGAATCATAAAACATCAGCTATCACTGGTTAAACATTCTACAAAATAATTTCACACATGTTAATAGAGTTTCCTTCTAAAATTTGTTGATGTGTTTCACCACATGTCCGAACTAGTAGCTTCCACACAAATTTACACCAACCCGAATTCCATCGTGGCCACAATGGAAGTCTGGTTTTAGTAGGTTAATTAACCTTATTCCAATTTAATCCAAATCAATATCTCAATTCAACCAGTAAACAACCTTCCCTTAAGCATAACATACCCCTGTGCCACATACAGACGGTCTGCTGGGACCTGCAAGATGTCTCACATGCGGGACAGCAGCTACAGTCGCCTGGTCGCAACAACATTTAATCAACATAAACAAACAATATAAAAGTAAAATAATTACAACAAATATAATTAAACCTTCCACCAATGAAGTTCCTATTGAATCTAGCCATTCAGTGGCTCTGCTCCACAAAGTGAATGATGGGGATTGCTTAAGTTTTTCTACCTCCTTTTGGATATCCGCCGCTAAGTGGGTAATTTCTTCGGAGCTATCTGGGATATATGTGCAACACTCAGTTCCGAGTACGGCGCAAGTACCTCCCTTTTCAGCCAGGATGTAATCAAGGGCCAGTCTATTCTGTAGGGCTACTGTGCGGATTGCTACCATTTCTGCATTGATTTTAACTAGGGCCTCTGAGGTATCATTGGCTACCCGTTCCACAGTGGATGCAATGTTAATGGATTCCCTTGCCAGTCTGGTGGTCCCATACCTGGGGATCAGAATGGCAAAGAACCTCTCTGTTTCTGTGAAGCTCTCTTAGGACGGTGTAAATGTTCCGACAGTGACTTTATGAGATACATATATGGCACAATATAGGCTAAATAGCAGGATCCCGTCCAATTCTGGGGCAGCCAAGGGTAGGCCTTATGGCCACACACCCAATAGGTGCCATTTTAGGCAATGAAGGTTCGCTGTTTCTTTGTCAGCAACACTCCGGGGCCTGTCCAGGCTTTTCCATCTGTTTTATTCAGAATTCCTGTTATGTTAAGAATTCCCACATCGGCCCAGTTTGGACGGTTCCATGGCTTGATTACATTATAATTCCAGGAGCAGTTACTATACCCCATATTTTGGCCTCCTTTGATGTTTCTAATCAGACAGACCGATTCCCCCGGTCTTCCTATTCCCGTTGTATTAGTGATAACAAAAAATGGGGGCCGTTTCGAATTATTGCAGCATGGTTGGTATCCCCCTTCAAAAGTAGTCAGATTGTAACTTGCTGACTTTCATTTACGTGCCCAATTTTCCGTATCCTGAAACGCATTGCCTGTTTTGTTTTGATTAATTATCCACTCAGCCATTTCTGAGATATTCAAGAGAACTGGCCTCAAGAGAATCCCTCCCTTTAAGTGAATAGGAATATGCGCACATACCCAACAACTAGAAATGTTACCTTGTTTGGCACAAATGTATGACATATATAAAAAGGTATTTACATGTAATTCCCATGCTACCCTACTATTTCCCTTTGGTGCAGAGGGTCGGCTAGTAAGAAGTAGGCAAATGCCTAGAATACCTACAGTCAGTAATACAGTAAATTTATACATTTTGGCAAAAAGTAATTGTCCTTATTAGATTTCAGCTACAGTTACAGGTGCTCGTTTAACATGTGAAGCGTGGATCCAGGCTTTCTTTCCTTGGACTTTAACAGCTGCCTGGGTGGTCAATAACACTTGATAAGATCCTTCCCACTTGGCACCCAAAGGTTCTTTATGCAACTTTTTCACATACACCCAGACTCCCGGGATGATGTCATGTCCTCCTTCGGGTGGATTACCCCAAGCTGCCGATATCTGTCGGGAAACAGAACTAATAGCATTGGTTAGGTTCTGACAATATGATAACAAAGTGTCACTCATTAAGTGAACATCAGCTTTCCATAAATCGATAGTTCGTGGCAGCGACATGGGTCTTCCTATTATAATTTCAGATGGGTTTAGACCTGTAGTTCTAAGCCATACTACATAGCACTATTGGTAGTGCCTGGGGCCATGGTGTTCCTTCTTGGTGATATTTGACAAGTCGTTGTTTCAGAGTTCGATTCATTCGCTCTACTTGTCCTGATGATTGTGGATGATAAGGACAGTGTAAATCCCACGTAATGTTCAGTAACCTACAGACTTCTTGGCAGGCAGCACCTGTGAAGTGTGTTCCCTGATCTGAGTCAATGCTACTCGGGACTCCCCATCGGGGAATGTAATCCTTACACAAGACCTTTGCAGTGTGATTGGCTGTGGCTCTTTTAGTTGGGACAGCTTCTACCCATCTAGAGAATCTGTCGACCATGACAAGAATGTTAGTGTATCCTTAGCATGAAGGAAGAGATATATAATCAACCTGCAGATGCTGGAATGGTCCGACAGTTGGGGCATTACCGTGATGGGTCCAGAATTATTTTTCTGGCAGACCACACAGCGGTCTGCTACCAGCTGGGCATGTTTTTTAAATCCCCGACCCCACCAGCTTTTCTGGAATCGAGCCATCATCAGTTGTGAGGCCAAGTGTCCCCACGAGTGGATCTGTTGGGCTAAAAAAGGCATAAGCGCTTGTGGTGGGACTGGCTTGTCGGTAACTCTTTGTCTCCAGCCACCATCTTCGCATAGCTTAATTCCTGCCTCAATCTATGTCCATTTTTCCTCTCGGGAGCACTCGCCTTGCATTGTTTGAAGGTCTTGTGTCAGAGTCCTGAGTGCTTTCAATCTGCACATCTGTGTTGGTTCTTCTGGGGGAACGCCCTGTGTGGCAGCATCTTTAGCTGCCTGGTCGGCTGGGGCATTTCCCTATGCTTCCATGGTATTTTCCTTGGTATGGGCCTTACACTTCAGGATGGACACTTCCTGAGGTAATTGTATGGCCTCTAGTAAGTCTCGGACTTTTTTTCCATTTCGGATAGGTGTACCAGCAGCAGTGAGGAATCCTCTTTTCCGCCACAACAGACCAAAGTCGTGAGCGACTCCAAAAGCATAACGCGAATCTGTGTAGACATTAGCTGTCTGTCCTTCTGCTATTCGACATGCTTCTGACAGGGCCCGTAACTCGGCCTGTTGTGCTGACGTTCCTGAGGGTAAACATCCTTTTGCAACTACCTCATATAAGGTTGTAACTGCCCATCCTGCTTTTCTGGTACCATTGTCAACAAAGGAGGAACCATCTGTAAACAGGATGAGGTCTGGGTTGTGCAGAGGCTCCTCTGCTGTTAAGGCTGCTTCTTCTGTTTCTTTTAAAATCTCTACGCAGTCATGCTCTTCACATTCTCCCCCCTCTTGCTCCCTCGATTCTGACATCGGGAGCATAGTTGCGGGATTAACCGGGCTGGTCCGGACGATATGGAGATTAGGAGCTTCCAAAACTGCTGTCCAGCGGGTCCATCTAGCTGCCGTCACCTGAGACATTCTATTCATAGACAGCAAAGCGTGTACTGTGTGGGAACACTTGACAATCAGCTTTTGGTCGAGGACTAGACCCGCAGTGGTCATTACCGCTCGACATGTAGCTTCCATGGCTCTTAGGCAACTTCCCCATCCGAGGGCTACCGCATCCAGTTTTGCCGAATAATAGTCAATAGGTCTTTGCCGATCCCCATGTTCTTGTGTCAGTATAGCTGTCATATATCCTTCTTTCTCATGGACAAACAGGGTAAATGGCTTACCACTGTCAGGGATTCCCAGAGCCGGTGCCGAACACAAAGCCTTTTTCAAACTCAGGAAGGCCTCTTGCTGTTCCATAGTGAGGGTGATGGCTTCTTTAGAGGTATTTTTCCTCTTTAAAATATCATTCAATGGCTGAGCAAGCTGTGTGAAGGAGTCAATCCAATTTCTGTTAAAGTTACACAATCCCAAAAAAAGACCTTAGTTCCTGAATAGTGGTGGGTTTTTTAGCAGCCCGAATGGCTGCAGTTCTATCCTGGGTAAGTTCTCTCTTTCCTTGTGAAACCTTTTGTCCCAGGTATACAACCTCTTCTTGGGATATTTGTGCTTTGTCGATGCTGGCTTTATGTCCTTTCAGCCGAAGGTGGTCCAGCAAAGTTCGTAAAATTTGTTCATGCTGTTTTTCCGTGTTTGAAGCTAGCAGGATATCATCTATATATTGGATGACTGTGGATGACAGGGGAGGTAATTCTCGCAAATGGCTTTGTAAAGCCATGTGGAATACCGTAGGGCTGTTGTGGAAACCCTACAGTAACCGGGTCCAAGTATACTGTTGTCCTTGGACAGTGAAAGCAAACCACTGTCGAACCTCCGGTGCCAGAGGCACCAACCAAAATCCGTTGGCCATATCTATAACCGAGAAATATTTATGTTCCGGTTTGAGGGCATTAAAAATGGTGGAGGGATCTGCGACCAAAGGAGCTTTTTGATCAATACACTGGTTAGCTTTCCTATAATCGACAGTCAAACGCCAAGTCTCATTAGATTTCTGTACCGGCCACACGGGGCTATTGGAGGAGCTATGCGTTTTAATAAGCACCCCTTGTTTCTCCAATTGCTGAATAACCGGTAAGATTCCCGCGATGGCAGTTGGACTGATGGGATACTGTTTAGTGCATGGAGGCTTGGTCCCGGTAAATGACGCAGGCTCCATCTGGAGTAGGCCACAATCGTTCTTATCTTTAGCCCATATCGGGTGTTCCTTCAATTCTTCTTTCTTCAAAGTTCTAATTGACTATGTCACCCGACCATCCTCGAAATGCAACGATGAATCTATTTGGATTAGAACGTCCATTCCCAAAAGGGGTTGATCTACTGGGCCTATCCAGACCGGCGTGGTTAGTTCATGTGGACCCAGCCCTATAAGTACTGGTGTTGTCCTTTTAATTTCCATTTTATGGCCCCCAACTCCAGAGGCAAAAAGTCTCCATATTGTAGGGGTAAGCATGTTAATTCCGCCCGTGTCTAAAAGACAGTCCACATCCTTATCGCCCACCCTCACAGTTATATATAGCCCATCTCCCCTCTGTTGTATCAGTGCGAGGAGCGGGGCCAGGGAGGGCTCTAATAGTTTTTTGCTATCCCAAGTAACTCCTTCTGTTGTTGTATTGTCAGTCACTTAAATGCTTCTGTGAGGTCATTATCTTGTGACATGCCTGGTTTGTTAGCTGAATTGTATCCCTGGCTGCATCCTCTTCCCCGGCCGCGACCTTGCTGTTTTGCCCTGCACATCTTGGCCCAGTGACCTTCTTTTCCACAATAATGATATTTTCCGGGTAATTTTCCTAATGACTGTTTATCGGAATCCTGGGATTTCCATCCCATAGCCTGTACAGCTCGGACTTTAGCTCTCATATCCCGATCTAATTGGTTCCATCGATCCACCAATGCTGCAAAGGTAGTTCTTCTACCTTCCCAGTCCGGTAACACTACCTTAAGCATTTTGGACAGTTCTAGCTTTAGACCTGCCACGAAAGCTGCTTTCAGGGGTCCAAACACTTGTTCATCCATTTCCTCATCCGTATTATTCATACCCGAATGTTCTAGCCACGTGCATCTAAACCGCTTGTCATACTCCAGGACCTCCTCTGTTCCTTCCTGTTGGCAGGCTGCAATTTTTCCCCAGTCTGTCTTAGCTGGACTGAAGGCTTGCAGCTAGTGTTTAATCACCTCCCATCCTGCGTTTAATTCTTGCTCATCCTGTCCCAAAGCTTCTTCTACCTTGTCGTGCAATTTTCTTCCTTGTGTTTTTGGCACCATTATGGTCAAAATTTGCACTCCGTCCCAGGGATGAAGTTGATATATATTTCTTAAGCGGTCCAATTGGTCCCACGTTTTCACTCCCCCTTTCTTTGGATTGGGCAATTCCTTGGACCATTTATCAATTTTCTCTGGGTCTGCCAGATCATGAACTAAATATTCTGCATACACCTTTTCCTCGTTGTTTTGGTTCCGCCCTCATCTGCAGTCTCTTCTGATTTGACTACAACTCGTCTTTTTTTATACGGGGCAAAGCGCACCCCTAATTCTTCATCCTCTGACCCTGTATCGTCAGAGGATTCAGAATCCGTATCTATTCCTTGGTCGTGTCTTCGGGTTTGCGCTTTTAATTTATCCAAACATGGATACCTTGGGAATTGACCGATACATTTTCCTTTTCCTTTTCCTATTACTGTCTCTTGACCTAATGATTTTTTCCATTCTTTAATTTCACCTTTAAGATCTTTAACTTCCGCTTCTGACTTTTCAAGTTCAAGTCTTTTCTGTCGCAGCTGTGCACAAACAGCTTGCAATTTGGTCAGGTCAGGTCCCTATCATGTTGGGAACGCATTATAATTTCATTCCGCTTTCGGATCTGTCCCATAACGGTTAGGGACCATCGGATTCGCTCTTTATTTTTCATACGGGTCATTTTTCCCCAGACCCTTTTGATCTCGTCCAAGGACCATTGTCCTTTGGAGGTTCCGTACTTTTGTTCGATCTTAATACAGGTTTTAGATAAGTCCAATTGTTGCTCGATGTATTCTTTCAACTGTTGGAGGATTTCATCTATCGAAACCTCAGGTGGTGCCTGCCCGCCTTTAACAGTTGTAGGCAATTCTTTGCTCTTATCTCCTGCTGCCATAATACTGATTTCTTTACTGGGGTCTCGAGTCATAGGCTTTCCAGTGGGTCGGTGATTAATTAACTAACACACCGCCGAAGTTAGACGTCTATGGAACCTTGAGCCGACTACTAACCGGAGGGTTCGCAAACCGGAGGCTTTCGGAATCGCGTAGAAGGAGAGGCGAATTTAGACTTTTGACCGAGGACTTTTATAAAGACCTCAATACCTCAGTATGTAGGTCCGATGTCCAAATTTCAGTTTCTTTCCTCAGCGATTGTGTTCGTGATGCCAAAATTTTTAGATCTCTTAATGGTCAATGAAATGTGAACTTCGGTTGTAGTTTTAATGTAACTTTATTCTGGCAGCAAGCTTCTGGCTTTAAGCCAGGCCTTTGTCCTTCTGAGACCACATGGCCAAAATGGCTGTTCTTATACCTGACTCAGTTTACAGAAAAGAACGCGCCTTCTTTAATCTTATTGGCTCAATTGATAGTCTGTTAACCTTTAATTGGTTCACTACCAAAGGTCCTAAAATGTCAAGTTGATTGATGACTTAATGCAACATGCTGAGTTGCACGTAGCAGCTTTGACTTGGGGGTCTGTGAATTCTCGCATCCTGTCTGAATGCAGCCTGTTTGAATTCTCTATCAGTGATGTTGGTTGAGGGATAAATGTTGGCGAAGACACTGAGAAATCGTCCCTGCTATTCTTCGAAGAGTGCTCTGGGATTCTTTACATCCACCCGAGAGGATAGGCGGGCTGTGGTTTAACATCTCTGAAAGGCGGCACCTCTGACTGTGCAGCACTCCCTCAGTCCTACTTTTACAGAAGGCTGTATCCACTGAGGTTCCACAGGGCTCAGTGCTGGGTCCCTTGCTTTTTGTGGTCTATATCAATGACTTGGACTTAAATGTTGGGGGTATGATTAAGAAGTTTACAGATTACACTACAATGGCTGTGTAATTGATAATAGCGAAGAAAGCTGCAGACTGCAGGAAGATACCAATGTATTGGTCAGGTGGGCAGAACAGTGGCAAATGGAATTCAATCTGGATAAGTGTGACGTAATGCAATTGGGGAGGTCTAACAAGGTAAGGGAATACACATTAAATGGTACGACACTGAAAAGTGTAGAGGAACAAAGGGACCTTGGAGTGCTTGTCCACAGATCCCTGAAGGTAGCAGGCAAGATATATAAGGTGGTTAAAAAGGCATATGGAATACTTGCCTTTATTAGTCGAGGCATGGACTACAAGGTGATTATGCTTGAACGGTATAAAACACAGGTTAGACCGCAGCTGGAGTACTGTGTGCAGTTCTAGTCACCACATCACAGAAAAGATGTGACTGCACTGGAAAGAGTGCAGAGGAGATTTACAAAAATGTTGCCTGGACTGGAGAATTTTGGCTATGAGGAAAGATCGGAGATATTCGGTTTGTTTTCTTTGGACAGAGGAGGCTAAGCGGAGACCTGATTGAGGTGTATAACATTCTGAGGGGCCTGGATAGAGTGACTAGGAAAGACCTGTTTCCCTTGGAAGAAGGGTCAACAACCAGGCGGCATAGATTTAAAGTAATTGGGGGTAGGTTTAGAGGAGATATGAGGGGAAATTTATTCACGCAGAGGATGGTAGAGGCAGAAACCCTCACCACATTTAAAAGATACTTGGATATGCACTTAAAGTCCCATAACCTACAGGGCTATGGTCCAAGAGCTGGAAAGTGGGATTAGACTGGATAGCTCTTGGTCGGCCGGCACGGACACGATGGGCCGAAATGGCCTCCTTCTGTGCTGTAAATTTCTATGATTCTATGATTCTGCACTGAAGTGTCAGCCTAGATTATGTGCTCAAATCTCTGGAGAACTTTCTGATGCTTAAGGATGAATCGGTGAGGAGGAGAAAAAAAATAGAAAATTGGAAATTAAAACAAGAGTAATGTTTAGCTTCCACAGAGGGCAGATCACCATACTCTCCTATGAAGTTTCCATGAGTAGCTCCTATTGCTGCCATGGCAACACTGCATCGTGTTACTATGGTGGATGAAGAAAGCACAGGAGATCCAGCAGCCATGACGTGCAAGGATTCTTCACCACAATTAAGTCCACCTACGGCCCATGCATCCAAGGCCCCACCCCATTGCTGGCCAAGAACGGGGAGACACTCATTAAGGACACTGAGGCAGTCAGGGACCGCTGGAAGGTGCACTTCGAAGATCTCCTTAATCGAGACTCTGCCTTTGACACGAGTGTCCTCGACTCCATCCTGCAGCATGCTACCCGCCACCATCTGAGCAAAACCCCAGCCCTGCACGGGGAAGAAAAGGCCATTCACCAGCTCAAGAACAACAAGACATCGGGGGCAGATGGACTCTCCGCTGAGGCACTAAATTATGGCAGAGAAGCGCTATTGGCATGAATGCATGACCTCATCTCTCTTATCTGGAAGGAGGAGAGCATGCTGGAAGTTCTCAGAGATGCCGTAATCATGACCATCTTTAAAAAAAAAGAGGACAAGTCCGACTACGGCAACTACAAAGGGATCTCTCTGCAATTGGCCACTGGGAAATTCATCACTAGAATCCTCCTCAACTAATCCTGTGGCTGAAGAGCTCCTCCCAGAGTCACAATGCGGATTCCACCCACTAAAGAGTACAACGGACATGAGCTTCATCGCGCAACATGCAGGGAACAGCACCAACCCATGTACATGACCTTCTTTGACCTCACAAAGGCCTTTGACACTGTCAACCATGTGGTACTATGGAGCATCCTCCTCCGTTTTGGCTGCCCCCAAAAGTTTGTCACCATCCTCCTCCTGCTCCATGGCGACATGCAAGCCATGATCCTGACCAATGGATCCACCACAGACTCAATCCATGTCCGGACCGGGATCAAGCAGGGCTGCGTCATCACGCCAACGCTTTTCTCGATCTTCCTCGCTGGAATGCTTCATCTCACTCTCAACAAGCTCCCCGCTGGAGTGGAACTAAATTATAGAACCAGTGGGAACCTGTTCAATCTTCGTCGCCTGAAGGCTAGATCCAAAGTCATCCCATCCTCTGTTATCGAACGACAGTACCCGGGTGACGCTTGCATCTGCGCACATTCAGAGGCTGAGCTTCAAGCCATTGTCAACATCTTCACCGTGGCATACGAAAGC
Organism: Pristiophorus japonicus; assembly: GCF_044704955.1. NCBI lineage: Eukaryota > Metazoa > Chordata > Chondrichthyes > Pristiophoridae > Pristiophorus > Pristiophorus japonicus. The sequence continues at coordinate 44,444,831 of NC_091979.1, forward strand.
ATGGGCCTTACACTAAACATCCAGAAGGCAAAGGTCCTCCACCAACCTGACCCCGCCACACAGCACTTCCCCCAGGTCATCAAAATCCACGGCGTGGCCTTGGACAACATGGACCATTTTCCATACCTTGGGAGCCTACTATCAAGCAAGGGCAGACATCGATGATGAGATCCAACACCGCATTCAGTGTGCCAGCGCAGCCTTCGGTTGCCTGAGGAAGAGTGTTTGAAGACCAGGACCTCAAATCTGGCACCAAGCTTATGGTCTACAGGACAGTAGTGATACCCGCCCCTCCTATATGGCTCAGGGATGTGGACTATATACAGCAGACACCTCAAAGCACTGGAGAAATACAACCAACGCTGCCGCCGCAAGATCTGGAAAACCATTGGGAGGATAGATACACCAATGTTAGAATTTTTGATCAAGGCAATATCCACAGCATCGAATCACTGAAAACAGTCGACCAACTCCGTTGAGCGGGCCACATCGTCCGCATGCCCATCACGAGACTCCCAAGCAAGCGCTCTACTCGGAACTCCTACATGGCAATCGATACCCAGGTAGGCAGAGGAAACGTTTCAAGGACACCCTCAAAGCCTCCTTGATAAAATGCAACATCCCCACCAACACCTGGGAGTCCCTGGCCCAAGACCGCCCTCAGTGGAGGAAGAGCATCCAAGAGGGCGCTAAGCACCTTGAGTCTCGTCGCTGAGAGCATGCAAAAAACAAGTGCAGGCAGCGGAAGGAGCATGTGGCAAACCAGACTTCCCACCCACCCTTTCCCTCAATGACTGTTTCACCTGTGACAGAGACTGTAATTCTTGTATTGAACTGTACAGCCAGCTGCAATCAGTCCGGCCACGTTCCATGAGCCTCCGAGCAACCGGGACTTCTGATCCTCCATGAACCTCCAAGTGACCCAATGGGGTGGGGTGGAGGGTGGCGGGGGGGGGGGGGGGGGGTTGAGGGGGGCGGGGGGGTGGGGACAGCAGGGTGGAGGAGAGGAGGGGGAAGAGAGGGAGAGGTGGGGGGGGGAAGAGAGAGGGAGCTTATGGGAGGGAACAGAGAGAGACACTGCGGGGGGGGGGAGGATTCCATGAAACATAGAAACATAGAAAATAGGTGCAGGAGTAGGCCATTCGGCCCTTCGAGCCTGCACCGCCATTCAATGAGTTCATGGCTTAACATGCTACTTCAGTACCCCATTCCTGCTTTCTCGCCATACCCCTTGATCCCCCGAGTAGTAAGGACTACATCTAACTGCTTTTTGAATATATTTAGTGAATTGGCCTCAACAACTTCCTGTGGTAGAGAATTCCACAGGTTCACCACCCTCTGGGTGAAGAAGTTTCTCCTCATCTCGGTCCTAAATGGCTTACCCCTTATCCTTAGACTGTGACCACTGGTTCTGGACTTCCCCAACATTGGGAACATTCTTCCTGCATCTAACCTGTCTAAACCCGTCAGAATTTTAAACGTTTCTATGAGATCCCCTCTCAATTATCTGAACTCCAGTGAATACAAGCCCAATTGATCCAGTCTTTCTTGATATGTCAGTCCCGCCATCCCGGGAATCAGTCTGGTGAACCTTCGCTGCACTCCCTCAATAGCAAGAATGTCCTTCCTCAAGTTAGGAGACCAAAACTGTACACAATACTCCAGGTGTGGCCTCACCAAGGCCCTGTACAACTGTAGTAACACCTCCCTGCCCCTGTACTCAAATCCTTGCGCTATGAAGGCCAACATGCCATTTGCTTTCTTAACCGCCTGCTGTACCTGCATGCCAACCTTCAATGACTGATGTACCATGACACTCAGGTCTCGTTGCACCTCCCCTTTTCCTAATCTGTCACCATTCAGATAATAGTCTGTCTCTCTGTTTTTACCACCAAAGTGTATAACCTCACATTTATCCACATTATACTTCATCTGCCATGCATTTGCCCACTCACCTAACCTATCCAAGTCACTCTGCAGCCTCATAGCATCCTCCTCGCAGCTCACACTGCCACCCAACTTAGTGTCATCCGCAAATTTGGAGATACTACATTTAATCCCCTCGTCTAAATCATTAATAGAAACATAGACATAGAAAATAGGTGCAGGAGCAGGCCATTCAGCCCTTCTAGCCTGCACCGCCATTCAATGAGTTCATGGCTGAACATGAAACTTCAGTACCCCCTTCCTGCTTTCTCGCCATAACCCTTGATCCCCCGAGTAGTAAGGACTTCATCTAACTCCCTTTTGAATATATTTAGTGAATTGGCCTCAACTACTTTCTATGGTAGAGAATTCCACAGGTTCACCACTCTCTGGGTGAAGAAGTTTCTCCTCATCTCGGTCCTAAATGGCTTACCTCTTATCCTCAGACTGTGACCCCTGGTTCTGGACTTCCCCAACATTGGGAACATTCTTTCTGCATCTAACCTGTCTAAACCTGTCAGAATTTTAAACGTTTCTATGAGGTCCCCTCTTATTCTTCTGAACTCCAGTGAATACAAGCCCAGTTGATCCAATCTTTCTTGATAGGTCAGTCCCGCCATCCCGGGAATCAGTCTGGTGAACCTTCGCTGCACTCCCTCAATAGCAAGAATGTCCTTCCTCAAGTTAGGAGACCAAAACTGTACACAATACTCCAGGTGTGGCCTCACCAAGGCCCTGTACAACTGTAGCAACACCTCCCTGCCACTGTATTCAAATCCCCTTGCTATGAAGGCCAACATGCCATTTGCTTTCTTAACCGCCTGCTGTACCTGCATGCTAACCTTCAATGACTGATGTACCATGACACCCAGGTCTCGTTGCACCTTCCCTTTTCCTAATCTGTCACCATTCAGATAATAGTCTGTCTCTCTGTTTTTACCACCAAAGTGGATAACCTCACATTTATCCACATTATACTTCATCTGCCATGCATTTGCCCACTCACCTAACCTATCCAAGTCACTCTGCAGCCTAATAGCATCCTCCTCGCAGCTCACACTGCCACCCAACTTAGTATCATCCGCAAATTTGGAGATACTGCATTTAATCCCCTCGTCTAAATCATTAATGTACAATGTAAACAGCTGGGGCCCCAGCACAGAACCTTGCGGCACTCCACTAGTCACTGCCTGCCATTCTGAAAAGTACCCGTTTACTCCTACTCTTTGCTTCCTGTCTGACAACCAGTTCTCAATCCACGTCAGCACACTACCCCCAATCCCATGTGCTTTAACTTTGCACATTAATCTCTTGTGTGGGACCTTGTCGAAAGCCTTCTGAAAGTCCAAATATACCACATCAACTGGTTCTCCTTTGTCCACTTTACTGGAAACATCCTCAAAAAATTCCAGAAGATTTGTCAAGCATGATTTCCCTTTCACAAATCCATGCTGACTTGGACCTATCATGTCACCATTTTCCAGATGCACTGCTATGACATCCTTAATAATTGATTCCATCATTTTACCCACTACTGAGGTCAGGCTGACCGGTCTATAATTCCCTGTTTTCTCTCTCCCTCCTTTTCTAAAAAGTGGGGTTACATTGGCTACCCTCCACTCCATAGGAACTGATCCAGAGTCAATGGAATGTTGGAAAATGACTGTCAATGCATCCGCTATTTCCAAGGCCACCTCCTTAAGTACTCTAGGATGCAGTCCATCAGGCCCTGGGGATTTATCGGCCTTCAATCCCATCAATTTCCCCAACACAATTTCCCGACTAATAAAGATTTCCTTCAGTTCCCCCTCCTTACTAGACCCTCTGACCCCTTTTTTATCCGGAAGGTTGTTTGTATCCTCCTTAGTGAATACCGAACCAAAGTACTTGTTCAATTGGTCTGCCATTTCTTTGTTCCCCGTTATGACTTCCCCTGATTCTGACTGCAGGGGACCTACGTTTGTCTTCAACAACCTTTTTCTCTTTACATACCTATAGAAACTTTTGCAATCCGCCTTAATGTTCCCTGCAAGCTTCTTCTCGTACTCCATTTTCCCTGCCCTAATCAAACCCTTTGTCCTCCTCTGCTGAGTTCTAAATTTCTCCCAGTCCCCAGGTTCGCTGCTATTTCTGGCCAATTTGTATGCCACTTCCTTGGCTTTAATACTATCCCTGATTTCCCTAGATAGCCACGGTTGAGCCACCTTCCCTTTTTTATTTTTACGCCAGACAGGAATGTACAATTGTTGTAGTTCATCCATGCGGTCTCTAAATGTCTGCCATTGCCCATCCACAGTCAACCCCCTAAGTATCATTCGCCAATCTATCCTAGCCAATTCACACCTCATACCTTCAAAGTTACCCTTCTTTAAGTTCTGGACCATGGTCTCTGAAATTACTGTTTCATTCTCCATCCTAATGCAGAATTCCACCATATTATGGTCACTCTTCCCCAAGGGGCCTCGCACAATGAGATTGCTAATTAATCCTCTCTCATTACACAACACCCAGTCTAAGATAGCCTCCCCCCTAGTTGGTTCCTCAACATATTGGTCTAGAAAACCATCCCTTATGCACTCCAGGAAATCCTCCTCCACCGTATTGCTTCCAGTTTGGCTAGCCCAATCTATGTGCATATTAAAGTCACCCATTATAACTGCTACACCTTTATTGCATGCACCCCTAATTTCCTGTTTGATGCCCTCCCCAACATCCCTATTAATGTACAATGTAAACAGCTGGGGCCCCAGCACAGAACCTTGCGGTACCCCACTAGTCACTGCCTGCCATTCTGAAAAGTACCCATTTACTCCTACTCTTTGCTTCCTGTCTGCCAACCAGTTCTCAATCCATGTCAGCACATTACTCCCAATCCCATGTGCTTTAACTTTGCACATTAATCTCTTGTGTGGGACCTTGTCGAAGGTCTTCTAAAAGTCCAAATACACCACATCAACTCGTTCTCCATTGTCCACTCTACTGGAAACATCCTCAAAAAATTCCAGAAGATTTGTCAAGCATGATTTCCCTTTCACAAATCCATGCTGACTTGGACCTATCAAGTCACCTCTTTCCAAATGCGCTGCTATGGCATCCTTAATAATTGATTCCATCATTTTACCCACTACTGATGTCAGGCTGACCGGTCTATAAGTCCCTGTTTTCTCTCTCCCTCCTTTTTTAAAAAGTGGGATTACATTGGCTACCCTCCACTTCATAGGAACTGATCCAGAGTCTGTGGAATGTTGGAAAATCACTGCCAATGCATCCGCTATTTCCAAGGCCACCTCCTTAAGTACTCTGGGATGCAGTCCATCAGGCCCTGGGGATTTATTAGCCTTCAATCCCATCAATTTCCCCAACACAATTTCCCAATTAATAAGGATTTCCCTCAGTTCCTCCTTCTTACTAGACCCTCTGACCCCTTTTGTTTGTGTCCTTAGTGAATACCGAAGCAAAGTACTTGTTCAATTGGTCTGCCATTTCTTTGTTCCCCGTTATGACTTCCCCTGATTCTGACTGCAGGGGACCAACGTTTGTCTTTACTAACCTTTTTCTCTTTACATATCTATAGAAGCTTTTGCAGTCCGTCTTAATGTAGCCTGCAAGCTTCTTCTCGTATTCTATTTTCCCTGCCCTAATCAAACCCTTTGAACTCCTCTGCTGAGTTCTAAATTTCTCCCAGTCCCCGGGTTCGCTGCTATTTCTGGCCAATTTGTATGCCACTTCCTTGGCTTTAATGCTATCCCTGATTTCCCTTGATAGCCACGGTTGAACCACCTTCCCTTTTTTATTTTTACGCCAGACAGGGATGTACAATTGTTGTAGTTCATTCATGCGGTCTCTAAATGTCTGCCATTGCCCATCCACTGTCAACCCCTTAAGTATCATTCGCCAATCTATCCTAGCCAATTCATGCCTCATACCTTCAAAGTTACCGTTCATTAAGTTCTGGACCATGGTCTCTGAATTAACTGTTTCATTCTCCACCCTAATGTAGAATTCCACTATATTATGGTCACTCTTCCCCAAGGGCCCTCGCACAACGAGATTGCTCATTAATCCTCTCTCATTCCACAACACCCAGTCTATGATGGCCTCCCCCTAGTTGGTTCCTCGACATATTGGTCTAGAAAACCATCCCTTATGCACTCCAGGAAATCCTCCTCCACTGTATTGCTTCCAGTTTGGTTAGCCCAATCTATATGCATATTAAAGTCACCCATGATAACTGCTGCACCTTTATTGCATGCACCCCTAATTTCCTGTTTGATGCCCTCCCCAACATCACTACTACTGTTTGTAGGTCTGTTCACAACTCCCACTAACGTTTTTTGCCCTTTGGTGTTCTGCAGCTCTACCCATATCGATTCCACATCATCCAAGCTAATGTCCTTCCTAACTATTGCATTAATCTCCTCTTTAGCCAGCAATGCTACCCACCTCCTTTTCCTTTCATTCTATTCTTCCTGAATGTTGAATACCCATGGATGTTGAGATCCCAGCCCTGATCATCCTGGAGCCACGTTTCTGTAATCCCAATCATATCATATCTGTTAACATTTATTTGCACAGTTAATTCATCCAGCTTATTACGGATACTCCTTGCACTAAGACACAAAGCCTTCAGGCTTGTTTTTTTAACACCCTTTGTCCTTTTAGAATTATGATTTAGTGTGGCCCTTTTTGTTTCTTGCCTTTGTTTACTCGGCCTTCCAATATTGCTTTTTACCTTTCTACCATCTGTTTCTGACTCCATATTACTTCGCCCTGTCTCGCTGCATAGGTTCCCATCCCCCTGCCATATTAGTTTAAATACTCCTGAACTGCATTAGCAAATGTTACCCCCAGGACATCAGTTTCAGTCCTGCCCAAGTGCAAACCGTCCCTTTTGTACAGGTCCCACTTTATGCAGAACTGGTTCCAATGTCCCAGTAATTTGAATCCCTCCCTCTTACACCACTGCTCAAGCCACGTATTTATTCTAACTATCCTGCTCCCTCTACTCTGATTAGCACGTGGCAGTGGTAGCAATCTAGAGATTACTACCTTTGAGGTCCTACTTTTTAATTTAACTCCTAGCTCCCTAAATTCAGCTTGTCGGACCTCTTCCCACTTCTTACCTATTTCGTTGGTTCCTACATGTACCATGACAACTGGCTGTTCACCCTCCCTCTCCAGAATGCTCTGCAGCCACTCTGAGACATCATTGACCCTTGCACCAGGGAGGCAACATACCATCCTGGAGTCTCGGTTGCGGCCGCAGAAACTCCTATCTATTCTCCTTACAATAGAGTCCCCTATCACTGTAGCTCTCCCACTCTTTTTCCCGCCCTTCTGTGCAGCAGAGCCACCCATGGTGCCATGAACAGATAACTGCTGCACCTTTATTGCATGCACCCCTAATTTCCTGTTTGATGCCCTCCCCAACATCACTACTACTGTTTGTAGGTCTGTTTTGGAGGGAGATGACCGCAGGGGACTCCTGCACTACCTTCCCGATCTTGCCTTGTCTCTTGGTCACCCATTCACTATCTGTCCTAACCTTTACTTGTGGTGTGACCAACTCACTAAATGTGCTATCCACAACATTCTCATGCTCCAGAATGAGTCCATCCGCAGCTCCAGTGCTGTCATGCGGTCTGTTAGGAGCTGCAGCTGGACACACTTCCTGCACACATAGTAGTCAGGGACATTTGAAGTGTCCCTGATTTCCCACATAGCACAGGAGGAGCATGACACGGGTCCGAGCTCTCCTGCCATGACTTAACCCTTAAATTAATTTACTTACTAAAATTTACTTAAACACCAAACAGCTACTTAGTAGTTCGCTGCCAATTAAACCAATCTAAAAGTCAGTCTAAAAGAGAGTTATACTTACTAGTCGAACAGCCAACCACTTACCAGCTTGGCTGTGACGTTACCTCTTGATTTCGCACCCCTCTATCTTTGTCTGCAGCTGGTTGGGCTGGTCTCTGGGCCTCCGTCTCCTACTCCACACTCCTTATCAGCTGCTCTAGTGTCAGCACTGGTAGTAAAAACAAGACAAAACAGCACCTACCACCCCCACTTGCCCGAACTCATCCACTTACCAAACTCACTAATGCCACTCTAGGCTGCTGCACTCCGTGCTCTGCATGAGCTGCCTCTTTTTAAACTGTATCTCGGTCTTGATTTCGAGGGACTGCCTATGATGATGATGCATCGTGTTACTGACAATTTATTTAAGGTAAAGATAATTATTGGAACACAAGAGGGTGCTCAGAAACAAGTCCATGCATATTTGTAATGTCATCACTTATAATTACTTTTCCTAAAGATGCATCGGTAACAGAAGAACATCATTTACTGAGAATAGAATCACACTCTTGTACACAGTGCAAGTGTAGATAAGGATGAGAGCTATTGTACTCTCATTTTCCTGTGGCTCTTCAGGGGATTGTTTCTATTCATGGGCTTATAATGATTTTTCAATTTAACAATGAACCTTTAGAGTTCTTTCCTTAAGTACAAATGTTTGAATTAAGCAATAAGGGGTTAGATCCACACTGGAGTAAATCAATCTGCAGTGAATTGCTGGATGCAAAAGTTGCTTAAAACCATCGTAAATCTAGCTGTTTTTATATAGTGATGGTGAATTATCTGGAACTTCAATAACAATATATGCGTACAATTGATATTTATCTCAGGTTTGAGAGGGGAGAGTTTTACTTCAGTATTTACAAAGACTTCTCTTTTAAGACTCGAATCGTCAATCTCATAGAAGTTTACGGCACAGAAGGAGGCCATTCGGCCCATCATGTCTGTGCCGGCTGATAGTGATATCCAGCCTAATCCCACTTTCCAACTCTTGGTCTGTGGTCTTGTAAGTTTCGGCACTTCCAGCGTATATCCAATTCCTTTTTAAATGCAATGAGCGTTTTTGCCTCTACCACCCTTTCAGGCAGTGAGTTCCAGACTCCCACCACCTTCTGTGTGAAAAAAGTTCTCCTCAACACCATCTAATCCTTCTACTACTTACTGTACATCTATGCCCCCTGGTTATTGACCCCCTCATAAATTTATACACCTCAATTCAATCTCCCCTCAGACTAATGGCAGGAGGAAGAAGATCCCACCCACGTGTCTCTCTCTCTCTCCCCTCCCACAAGCTCTTTCTCTCTTCCCCCTCCCACCTCTCCTCCCCCTCTCCTCTCCTCCACCCCACAGCCCCCACCCCCACCCCCACCTCCACATCACTCGGAGGCTCGTGGAGGAGCAGAAGGCCTGGTTGCTCGGAGGCTGGTGGAACGTGGCCGGACTGAACGCATGGTCTTACTTATGGTTAGGGGCCTCACATCCGATTCCGGCACTTCCGGTTCAGGCGGGAGGCATCGGGGGCGGAGTCTCGACAGGACGCCTGTGCAGAAAGACAGAAAAAGTACAGTACAAATAGTCAGTCTCTTGATTTATATAGAAAGCAGAATAATAACTTCTACATTCGTGCTATAGCACAGTAACGACCACCCCAACCCCCAACACTAAAGGATTAATGACAGGTCCAGGCCTTTATGGTTATACTAAATCATTTTCCCTTTGTTTACTCTAGCCTCCTTATTTAACCACTTGGACGGTGGTTTTAATTCTTTTCTCTGCTCCTATGTGGTACATAACCTGCCGTCACTGGTCTTTTGATGATGATGTGAAATTTATAATTATACAAATAGTCCAAGTGTCAGAAATCTGGAATAAAGATATAAAAAGCTGGAAACACACAAGTCAGTCAGCACCGATTGAGAGAACAACAGTTAATCTTTCACGTGACTCCCCCTCAGCAGAACCAGATACCCACCTGAAACATAGACTGGCTGTCGACTCCACAGACGCTGAAATTGTTTTTCTGGATTTACTTTATCAAAATCTCACATAATTATGAACATTTTTATCAGTTCTCTTCTTAACCTTCTTTGTTCTAAGAACCCCAGTGTCTCTAATCTCTTCTCACCTCCCATCTCTCTCTGGATACCGGTGCTTGATCTGTGGCCTAACCAATGATTTGTATAGGAGGAGCGGCGAGTTCGGGGCCCAGGAGAGGTGAGAGGTCGGGGCCTAGGAGAGGCGAGGGGTCGTGGTCGAGGAGCGGTGGGGTCATGGCCCAGGACCGGTGGGGTCGTGGCCCAGCAGCGGCGGGCTCGGAGTCGAGGAGCTGGAGGGTCGGGGTCGAGGAGCGGGGACGGGGGGGCGGGGTGGGGGGGTCGAGGAGCCCAGCAGTGAGGCAGAGGCCCAGGAGTGGCGCAGCATATAACAACAGCGGGGTGGGGGCCCAGGGAAGGTGCAGCAGTCGTCTTGGTTAACCCTTGTCACTGGACCAAGACCTTGCTCTGTCAAGCCCGTGTGGTGGCTGGTGTGCAACGGCCACTCCACGTGAAAAGAATTCACACACAGTCATCTTCCACCCTTCAGGGTATAGTTCGGGACCTGGAATGTCAGGTCCCTCATCGAAACGCTGTGAACTCATCCCTTTTTTGATGTGGAAACGGGTCATCCTTGACACGAGGAACTGCCTAATACGACACTATACTGTACAGTTAATAGAATAATAGAAAAGCAAATTATAATTTAAATAGTGAAAAATTGCAAAGTGCTGCAGTACAGAGGGACCTGGGGGTTCTTGTGCATGAAACACAAAAAGTGAGTTTGCAGCTACAGCAAGTAATCAGGAAGGCAAATGGAATGTTGGCCTTTATTGCAAGGGGGATAGAGTATAAAAGCAGAGAAGTCCTGCTACAACTGTACTGGGTATTGGTGAGGCCACACCTGGAGTACTGCGTACAGTTTTGGTCTCCGTATTTAAGGAAGGATATACTTGCATTGGAGGCAGTTCAGAGAAGGTTCACGAGGTTGATTCTGAAGATGAGGGAGTTGACTTATGAGGAAAGGTTGAGTAGTTTGGGCCTGTACTCATTGGAGTTCAGAAGAATGAGAGGTGATCTTATCGAAACAGATAAGATTATGAGGGGGCTCGAGGGTGGATATTTCTACCATTGGGGAAACTAAAACCAGGGGATATAATTAAAACTGAGATGAGGAGGAATTTCTTCTCAGAGGGTTGTAAATCTGTGGAATTCTCTGCCCCAGAGAGCTGTGGAAGTTGGGTCATTGAACATATTTAATATGGAGATAGACAAATTTTTGAGCGATAAGGGAGTAAAGGGTTATGGGGAGCGGGCAGGGAAGTGGAGCTGAGTCCATGATCAGATCAGCCATGATCGTATTGAATGGTGGAGCAGGCTTGAGGGGCCAAGTGGCCTAATCCTGCCCCTATTTCTTATGTTCTTATGTTTAGCATTACCTCTTTGCTTTTGTGATTTATGCAGCTGCACATGTGCCGAAGGGGTTTGGGGCTGGCATTAATCTCTCAATGTGTTTTGTTTCTTTTAGCGGAGTCTGTGGAGACAGTTCTCTATGCTTCTGCGTGCTTGCACCATGAACCCAAATACTTAGGTGCCTGGAATTAGTCCTGTGGCTTTCCCAGAATGATTAGCAGCTTGATCCAATACTAGATCGCTGCACCCATGACAATCTGGGCAATGCCCCAGACTTCCAGAGAACAGGTCATTTGTGAGTGCTGTTGAATCTTTCAAGTTAATCAAGTATCTTGAGTTACACATAAAAGGAACCTTATACTGCATTGCAAATGCTAGCACAATTGGTCATATAAAGCATGCCTAAATATTAAGAAATTCCTACTGTGATAGAAATTTAAATTTGATGACTCCTTAAATAGCATATCAAACTCCAACTGCTAAATAGCTGTAACAAAGAATGTTAACCAGAAAAAACAACTGCAATAGACTGAATAGTATTATCTACATGTGTAAAAAATTCATTTATTCTTTGCTTTCAATAATGTTTTCCTCTCATTTCCTCTAGCAACAGTAAAAACATTTTTTTTTAAGAACTTGCATTTATATAGGGCCTTATCACATCCTCAGGATGCCAAAAGCACTTCTTAATCCAATGAATTAATTTTGAAATCATAGAATCATAGAATGGTTATAGCATCGAAGGAGGCCATTCGGCCCATCGAGCCCATGCCAGCTCTCTGCAAGAGCACTTCAGCTAGTCCCACTCCCCCGCCCTTTCCCCATAGCCCTATACTTTTTTTTCCTTCAGGTACTTATCCAATTCCCTATGGAAAGCCACGAGTGAATCTGCTACTACTATCCTTTCAGGCAGTGCATTCAGATCATAATCACTTGCTGCGTAAGAATGTTTTCTCTCATGTCGCCTTTGGTGCTTCTGCCAATCACCTTCCTCTGGTTCTCGACACTTCTGCCAATGGGAACAGTTTCTCTCTTACTACTTTGTCTGGATCCCTCATGATTTTGAACACCTCTATCAAATCTCCTCTCAGCCTTCTCTGTTCTAAGGAGAACAACCCTAGATTCTCCAGTCTATCCACGGAACTGAAGTCCCTCATCCCTGAAATCATTCTTGTAAATCGTTTTTGCACCCTATCGAAAGCCTTCACATCCTTCCAAAAGTGCAGCGCCCAGAATTGGACACAATTCACCAGTTGAGGCTGAACCAGTGCTTTATAAATATTAATCGTAACTTCCTTGCTTTTGCACTCTATGCATCTATTTATAAAGCCCAGGATCCTGTATGCATTTTTAACCGCTTTCTCAACCTGCCCTGCCACCTTCAACGATCTGTGCACATATACCCCCAGGCCTCTCTGTTCATGGACCTCCTTTAGAATTGTACCCTTTAGTTTATATTGCCTCTCCTCATTCTTCATTCCACTTGGTACATTTCTGTATTAAATTACATCTGCCACGTGTGAGCCCATTCCACCAGCCTATCTATGTGTTCTTGAAGTCTATCACTATCCTCCTCACTGTTCACTATACTTCCAAGTTTTGTATCATCTACAAATTTTGAAATTGTGCCCTGTACACTCACGTCCAAGTCATTAATATATATCGAGAAAATCAGTGGTCCTTGTACCGAGCCCTGAGGAACATCACTGTATACTTCTTGCAATCCGACAAACAACTGTTCACCACTGCTCTCTGGGGGCAAAATTGCCCCTTTTTATACACTCATTAGAGCCTCCGAGAGGTGCACGACAGTTTTCGCCCGGGGGAGGGGGGTGCTACCGCCTCCCGGGAAATTGCCCGGGAGTTTGTGGAGGCATTGCCATGGCAGCGCTGCACCCCATGGTTAGAACCCCAGGCCGCTGCAGTGACCCCTCACCGCCCCCTTAATGTCCTGTGGGGGAAATTGCCCGCGAGGCTGGCGTGAGTGGATGTCAACGCCAGCTTCGCCGGTTGGGGGTTGTGAAGCTGGCAAACATCCGCTCTCGGGGCAGTACTTAAAGGGAAGGGCGCTGGAACCCCAGTCCGCCATCTTTTTTTGTTGGCTGAATCTCAGGTCGGCTCGATGATGACAGCCCTAACATGGTCCGGACCACCGTCATGCAAACCGGCACTCCGACTTGGGTGCTGGGCTGTTGGCCCGGTCTCACGCTGCCCTGGTAGCCCAGTGGAGGCCATCAGAGGACGTGCAGAGTGCGCAGCGGCCCTCCCTTTTAAGCGAAGGGGAGGGGCATTGAAGCGCATTAGCGCTGCATGGAGGATCCACACAGTGCTCGACTCCCCGCCCCCATAGCACCCTGGTTACCGCCCCCAAAGGAAGTGGAGCGTGGGAGATTGCATTCCACTTCCTTTGAGGAGTGACAAGCCCAATTTAGCAGCAGGGGTGGGACTTCCGCACCGGGCACTAAAGGTCCCAGCCCTGGAAGGTTACCGCCACCAATTGGAGCGCAGGGCAATTTGTTTCTTGTCACTTAGCCAATTTCGTATCCAGGCTGCCACTGTCCCTTTTATTCCATGAGCTTCAACTTTACTGGCAAGCCTATTATGTGGCACTTTATCAAATGCCTTTTGAAGTGTAGTCCTCACTGTTATGCAGGCAATTTACTGCGGCCAACTTGCACAGTCTGATCCCACAAATACACATCGCATCTTCAAGTAAGTCATAGATGACAACTACTCACAGTTTTCTTCCCTCTCCAAACCAAAGTTTTGCCCAACATGTTTTCATAATGAAGACTGTCCCTTTAAGGACAATTAGAAACGTGTGCTCTAGAATCAGCAGTTAGAGGTGCTTCAGATGATTCTATCTCTGGCCTTATCTCTCCCTCCTTGTGGGAAGTACTTCCACCACCAACCCCCCAATGTGGACCTGGAATTTAATATACAAGGAATGGTTTTTATAAACCATTACCCACCAATCTCTGGCACACCAGACTGCAGCTGTTTAGTACTGCATCACCACACCATTCACACTTTGTAATGATCATTTATTAATTGTTTCACATCTTGATGCTGCAGTGAAGAAGATGGGCGCCCCATTGCTATTTATAACAAGTCAAAATTTTTTTTTTTTTTTATGTTTGTGTTTATGATCTTGCTACAAAAAGCAAAGAGAGAAAATCCTTTCTCCCAATAAGCAAACCAATCAGCTGAATGTTATCTCTTTAGTGTGCGGTGTAATTGTTTTATCTTTGTTTTTATTACTGCCTTTTTAATGCTGGTTATTTTTTTTTAATAATCTCCACTTTAGGCATAATTACCACAAACATACTTTCTATGAATAATGCTTTTTCACACAAAGAGTAAAAACACTAATTAAACCAATGATTAGGGTTAGAGCCACTAAATATGCCCACCAGCCAATTTGCTCATCCAGTGTAAGACATAAGCCTATAAGCCACCATTGAAGTAGGGTTAAATGGAGCTTGCAGATGTTACACAACAACATCAGTTTCTCATGTGAGCAGAATATATGATTTGGCAGCAGCTGCCTCGTCTTAGCAGAGGAAGAAAGTGTGGAGAACAAAGTATTATCCTTTTCAAATAATTTACTGGCAAAGAACCAACTATATTGCATTAACAAAACAGCGGTCTGTGTCATTTTAGGCTCAGTACAGATGTGCTCACTGACTTGGAATCATCCTTTGCGATTGTAACTGCTTTACCTGTGAAGGTCACTGAAGCTATGAACTTGAGCATCATTCACTACTTTCAAGCTCCAGGTAATGATTATATAAGCAGCCTGCAGTCAAACGTTGAACTGTATAAAGGAGACCACTGACACATCACTGATGAAAGCATCTTTCATAGAATCAAAGAATCATCGAATGATTAGAGCACGGAAGAAGGCCATTCAGCCTGTCGAGCCCATGCCGACTCTCAGCCAGTCGCATTCCTCTGCCTTTTCCCCGTAGCTCTGCAATTCTTTATCCAACTCCTTTTTGAAAGATAATGGGCCGAAAATTCCGGCCTCGCAAAAGCCGGTTTTTGGGGCGTGATGCGCATACACTGAAAACTGGCTTTTCCGATCTGTCAAGATTTCTCTGTACAGATCGTCCGCATCCCTAGGAGAAGGACATCCACGTAGGAGAGATTGGGCTATTTGCCCAACTCATGCCCAGCGAATGTCCTTCAAACTTTTATGCCTGGTAAAAGCAGGCGCATAACTTACTTTTACCAGTGTGAGTCTTAAAACATCTAAAAATTAAATATAAACACTCATTTTTATATTAAAAACCCTGCCTGTTAAGGTAAGTTTATTTTTAACATTATTAAAACACATTAAAAAAAATTCCAAAAAATCTATATTTTTTCTAAATCATTTAATTACATTTAATTTCAATTCATTTTAAATATATGAGATGTTTTATTTATTTATTATGCTGTGTTTCGGTGTTTTAGCGTTTTCTCATTGATAGTAATGGGAACTCGTACAAACAGAGCTCCCATTTTTATCAATGAGAATACTGCATAGTGATTGGTGGTCCTGGCCCACGTGACTCCAGCTTGTAAGTACGAACCTGAAAGACATCTCCACATGCACCGCGCAGCGAATCTAGGTCACCGACCGGAATCTCTATGTTCCTCCGGGATCACCAGGTACTTTGGTAGATTTTTTGGGGATCGGAGGCATTCATACGAAGGAAGCCTCCGACCGCAATTTTCCCTTCAATATTAACCCTCCACCACCCTTTCCGGCAGTGCATTCCAGATCTTAACCACTCGCTGCGTAAAAAAGTTTTTTCTTGCATCGCCTTTGGTTCTTTTGCTAATCAGCTTAAATCTGTGTCCTCTGGTTCTCGACCCTTCTGCCAATGGGAACAGTTTCTCTCTATCTACTCTGTCCAGACCCCTCATGATTTTCAACACCTCTATCAAATCTCCTCTGCTCCAAGGAGAACAACCCCAGCTTCTCCAGTCTATCCACGTAACTGAAGTCCCTCATTCAAGGAATCATTCTCGTAATTCTTTTCTGCACCTTCTCAAGGACTTCACATCCTTCCTAAAATGTGGTGCCCAGAATTGGACACAATACTTCAGTTGGGGCTGAACCAATGTTTTATACAAGTTCATCATAATTACCACACTTTTGTACTCTATACCTCTATTCATGAAACCCAGGATCCTGTAAGCTTTCTCAACCTGCCCTGCCACCTTCAGCGATTTATGCACACATACCTCGAGCAATCTCTCTGTTCATTGACTCCCTTTAGGATTGTACCATTTAGTTTATATTTCCGCTCCTCATTCTTTCTACCAAAATACATCACTTCACATTTTTCTGCATTAAATCTCACCTGCCACGTGTCCGTCCATTTCACCAGCCTGTCTATGTCTTCCAGACGTCTATCACTCTCCTTCAGAGGGTGGTGGGGGTCTAGAACTCACTGCCTGAAAGGGTGGTAGAGGCAGAAACCCTCACCATATTTAAAAAGTACTTGGATATGCGCTTGAAGTTCTGTAGCCAACAGGGCTATGGGCCAAGAGCTGGAAAGTGGGATTAGGCTGGATAGCTCTATTTTGGCCAGCGCGGACACGATGGGCTGAAATGGCAAAGATCAGGCCCTCAAACCTGACACCAAGCTCATGGCCTACAGGGCTATAGTGATACCCACCCTCCTGCATGGCTCAGAGACATGGACCATATACAGAAATCACCTCAAATCGCTGGAGAAATACTACCAACAATGTCTCTGCAAGAACCTGCAAATCCCCTGGGAGGACAGACTCACCAACGTTAGCGTCCTCGATAAGGCCGACATTCCCAGCATCGAAGCACTGACCACACTCAACCAGCTCAGTTGGGCAGGCCATATTGTTCGCATGCCTGACACAAGCCTCCCAAAGCAAGCGCTCGACACAGAACTCCTACACGGCAAACAAACCCCAGGTGGGCAGGGGAAACATTTCAAGGACACCCTCAAAGCCTCCTTGATAAAGTGCAACATCCCCACCGATACCTGAGAGTCCCCAGGCCAAAGACTGCTCTAAGTGGAGGAAGAGCATCCGGGAGGGCGCTGAGCACCTCAAGTCTCGTTGCCGAGAGCATGCAGAAAGCAAGAGCAGGCAGCGGAAGGAGCATGCGGCAAACCAGTCCCACCCACCCTTTCCTTCAACAACTGTCTGTCCCACCTGTGATAGAGACTGTAATTCCCATATTAGACTGTTCAGTCACCTCAGAACTAAGAACTCACTTTTAAAGTGGAAGCAAGTCTTCCTCGATTTCGAGGGACTGCCTATGATGAAAGTTCTATGATCCTATGAGGTTTATCATGACATTTAACGCAAGATAGAATAATAACATAAGAAATAGGCCACTTGGTCCCTCGAGACTGCTCTGCCATTCAATAAGATCATGGCTGATCTGGTCTTGGGCTCAGCTCCACTTCCCTGCCTGCTGCCCATAACTCTTCACTCCCTTATTGTTCAAAAATCTGCCCATCTCCACCTTAAGTATATAGAAACATAGAAACATAGAAAATAGGTGCAGGAGTAGGCCATTCGGCCCTTCGAGCCTGCAACACCATTCAAGAAGATCATGGCTGATCATTCACCACAGTACTCCTTTCCTGCTTTCTCTCCATACCCCTTGATCCCTTTAGCCGTAAGGGCCATATCTAACTCCCTCTTGAATATATCTAACGGACTGGCATCAACAACTCTCTGCGGTAGAGAATTCCACAGGTTAACAACTCTCTGAGTGAAGAAGTTTTTCCTCATCTCGGTCCGAAATGGCTTACCCCTTATCCTTAGACTGTGACCCCTGTTTCTGGACTCCCCTAACATCGGGAAAAATTTTCCTGCATCTAACCTGTCCAGTCCCGTCAGAATTTTATATGTTTCTATGAGATCCCCTCTCATTCTTGTAAACTCCAGTGAATACAGGCCCAGTCGATCCAGTCTCTCCTCATTAGGAGGTGGGGTAGCATTGCTGGTTAAGGAGCAAATTAAGGCAATAGTTCGGAAGGACATTAGCTTGGATGATGTGGAATCTATATGGGTAGAGCTGCAGAATACCAAAGGACAAAAAACGTTAGTGGGAGTTGTGTACAGACCTCCAAACAGTAGTAGTGATGTTGGGGAGGGCATCAAACATGAAATTAGGGGTGCGTGCAATAAAGGTGCAGCAGTTATAATGGGTGACTTTTATATGCACATAGATTGGGTTAACCAAACTGGAAGCAATACGGTAGAGGAGGATTTCCTGGAGTGCATAAGGGATGGTTTTTTAGACCAATATGTCGAGGAACCAACTAGGGGGGAGGCCATCTTAGACTGGGTGTTGTGTAATGAGGGAGGATTAATTAGCAATCTCGTTTTGCGAGGCCCCTTGGGGAAGAGTGACCATAATATGGTGGAATTCTGCATTAGGATGGAGAATGAAACAGTTAATTCAGAGACCATGGTCCAGAACTTAAAGAAGGGTAACTTTGAAGGTATGAGGCGTGAATTGGCTAGGATAGATTGGCGAATGATACTGAAGGGGTTGACTGTGGATGGGCAATGGCAGACATTTAGAGACCGCATGGATGAACTACAACAATTGTACATTCCTGTCTGTCGTAAAAATAAAAAAGGGAAGGTGGCTCAACTGTGGCTATCAAGGGAAATCAGAGATAGCATTAAAGCCAAGGAAGTGGCATACAAATTGGCCAGAAATAGCAGAGAACCCGGGGACTGAGAGAAATTTAGAACTCAGCAGAGGAGGACAAAGGGTTTGATTAGGGCAGGGAAAATGGAGTACGAGAAGAAGCTTGCAGGGAACATTAAGACGGATTGAAAAAGTTTCTATAGATATGTAAAGAGAAAAAGGTTAGTAAAGACAAACGTAGGTCCCCTGCAGTCAGAATCAGGGGAAGTCATAACGGGGAACAAAGAAATGGCGGACCAATTGAACAAGAACTTTGGTTCGGTATTCACTGAGGAGGACACAAACAACCTTCCGGATATAAAAGGGGTTGGAGGGTCTTGTAAGGAGGAGGAACTGAGGGAAATCCTTATTAGTCGGGAAATTGTGTTGGGGAAATTGATGGGATTGAAGGCCGATAAATCCCCAGGGCCTGTGGACTGCATCCCAGAGTACTTAAGGAGGTGGCCTTGGAAATAGTGGATGCATTGACAGTCATTTTCCAACATTCCATTGACTCTGGATCAGTTCCTATAGAGTGGAGGGTAGCCAATGTAACCCCACTTTTTAAAAAAGGAGGGAGAGAGAAAACAGGGAATTATAGACCGGTCAGCCTGACATCGGTAGTGGGTAAAATGATGGAATCAATTATTAAGGATGTCATCGCAGTGCATTTGGAAAGAGGTAATATGATAGGTCCAAGTCAGCATGGATTTGTGAAAGGAAAATCATGCTTGACAAATCTTCTGGAATTTTTTGAGGATGTTTCCAGTAGAGTGGACAAGGGAGAACCAGTTGATGTGGTATATTTGGACTTTCAGAAGGCTTTCGACAAGGTCCCACACAAGAGATTAATGTGCAAAGTTAAAGCACATGGGATTGGGGGTAGTGTGTTGACATGGATTGAGAACTGGTTGTCAGACAGGAAGCAAAGAGTAGGAGTAAATGGGGACTTTTCAGAATGGCAGGCAGTGACTAGTGGGGCACCGCAAGGTTCTGTGCTGGGGCCCCAGCTGTTTACACTGTACATTAATGATTTAGACGAGGGGATTAAATGTAGTATCTCCAAATTTGCGGATGACACTAAGTTGGGTGGCAGTGTGAGCTGCAAGGAGGATTCTATGAGGCTGCAGAGCGACTTGGATAGGTTAGGTGAGTGGGCAAATGCATGGCAGATGAAGTATAATGTGGATAAATGTGAGGTTATCCACTTTGGTGGTAAAAACAGAGAGACAGACTATTATCTGAATGGTGACAGATTAGGAAAAGGGCAGGTGCACAGAGACCTGGGTGTCATGGTACATCAATCATTGAAGGTTGGCATGCAGGTACAGTAGGCGGTTAAGAAAGCAAATGGCATGTTGGCCTTCATAGCGAGGGGATTTGAGTACAAGGGCAGGGAGGTGTTGCTACAATTGTACAGGGCCTTGGTGAGGCCACACCTGGAGTATTGTGTACAGTTTTGGTCTCCTAACCTGAGGAAGGACATTCTTGCTATTGAGGGAGTGCAGCGAAGGTTCACCAGACTGATTCCCGGGATGGCGGGACTGACCTATCAAGAAAGACTGGATCAACTGGGCTTGTATTCACTGGAGTTCAGAAGAATGAGAGGCGACCTCATAGAAACATTTAAAATTCTGATGGGGTTAGACAGGTTAGATGCAGGAAGAATATTCCCAATGTTGGGGAAGTCCAGAACCAGGGGACACAGTCTAAGGATAAGGGGGAAGCCATTTAGGACCGAGATGAGGAGGAATTTCTTCACCCAGAGAGTGGTGAACCTGTGGAATTCTCTACCACAGAAAGTTGTTGAGGGCAATTCACTAAATATATTCAAAAAGGAGTTAGATGAAGTCCTTACTACTAGGGGAATCAAGGGGTATGGTGAGAAAGCAGGAATGGGGTACTGAAGTTGCATGTTCAGCCATGAACTCATTGAATGGCGGTGCAGGCTAGAAGGGCCGAATGGCCTACTCCTGCACCTATTTTCTATGTTTCTATGTTTCTATGTCAGTCCTGCCATCCCGGTGAACCTTCACTGCACTCCCTCAATAGCAAGAACGTCCTTCCTCAGATTAAGAGACCAAAACTGAACACAATATTCCAGGTGAGGCCTCACCAAGGCCCTGTACAACTGCAGTAAGACCTCCCTGCTCCTATACTCAAAATAGATATGAAGGCCAACATGCCATTTGCCTTCTTCACTGCTTGCTGCACCTGCATGCCAAACTTCAATGACTGATATACCATGACACCCAGGTCTCGTTGCACCTCCCCTTTTCCTAATCTGCCATCATTCAGATAATATTCTGCCTTCATGTTTTTGCCACCAAAGTGGATAACCTCACATTTATCCACATTATACTGCATCTGCCATGCATTTGCCCACTCACCTAACCTGTCCAAGTCATCCTGCAGCCTCTTAGCATCCTTCTCACAGCTCACACCGCCACCCAGCTTAGTGTCATCTGCAAATTTGGAGATATTACTCTCAATTCCTTCATCTAAATCATTGATGTCTATTGTAAATAGCTGGGGTCCCAGCACTGAGCCCTGCGACACTCCACTAGTCACTGCCTGCCGTTCTGAAAAGGACCCATTTATCCCGAGTCTCTGCTTCCTGTCTGCCAACCAGTTCTCTATCCACGTCAATACATTACCCCCAATACTATGTGCTTTAATTATCACACCAATCTCTTGTGTGGGACCTTGTCAAAAGCCTTTTGAAAGTCCAAATACACCACATCCACTGGTTCTCCCTTGTCCACTCTACTAGTTACATCCTCAAAAAATTCTAGATTTGTAAAGCATGATTTCCTTTCATAAATCTATGCTGACTTGGACCGAGCCTGTCACTACTTTCCAAATGCGCTGCTATTTCACTTTTAATAATTGATTCCAACATTTTCCCCACTACTGATGTCAGGCTAACCGGTCTATAATTACTCGTTTTCTCTCTCCCTCCTTTTTTAAAAAAATTGGTGTTACATTAGCTACCCTTCAGTCCATAGGAACTGATCCAGAGTCAATAGACTGTTGGAAAATGATCAGCAATGCATCCATTATTTCTAGGGTCACTTCCTTAAGTACTCTGGGATGCAGACTATCAGGCCCTGGGGATCTATTGTCCTTCAATCCCATCAATTTCCATAACACAATTTCCTGACTAATAAGGATTTCCTTCAGTTCCTCCTTCTCACTAGACTCTCGGTCCCCTAATATTTCCGGAAGGTTATTTGGGTCTTCCTTCGTGAAGACAGAACCAAAGTATTTGTTCAATTGGTCCGCCATTTCTTTGTTCCCCATTATAAATTCGCCTGAATCTGACTGCAAGGGACCTACTTTTCTCTTCACTAATCTTTTTCTCTTCACATATCTATAGAAGCTTTTGCAGTCAATTTTTATGTTCCCAGCAAGCTTCCTCTCATACTCTATTTCCCCCTCCAACGGTACTAGTCCTACCCAGGAATGGCCATGAAAGCATGTTTCTATCAGAACCAGGGGTCACAGTCTGAGGATAAGGGGTAAGCCATTTAGGACCGAGATGAGGAGAAACTTCTTCACCCAGAGAGTGGTGAACCTGTGGAATTCTCTACCACAGAAAGTAGTTGAGGCCAATTCACTAAATATATTCAAAAGGGAGTTAGATGAAGTCCTTACTACTCGGGGGATCAAGGGTTATGGCGAGAAAGCAGGAAGGGGGTACTGAAGTTTCATGTTCAGCCATGAACTCATTGAATGGCGGTGCAGGCTAGAAGGGCTGAATGGCCTGCTCCTGCACCTATTTTCTATGTTTCTATGTTTCTAAACTCGAGTGGGGATCAGAAGGGTCCCTTACCCGCCGTCTGGCGGAAAAGCAAAAGAAACTAATGGAGAAAATGATTAGAGCAGGGTGGGACCTGCAAGCAGCCCAACGGGAATGGTGGGAGAAGGAACAGAAAGTCAAAAAGAAAAAAAAGGCTGTGGTCTTGATACTGCGAGCCCATGTAAATTAATATAGGAAGCTAAGATAAAAAAAACTGACGGTGATTGTCTTAAGTGAAGTATGGAAGAGGAATAGAGCCGGCCAAAGAAAAATAAAAGATTAATAGGAAAGAAGAGAGACTTTTGTGAACGTCTGTTTTAAATGAGAAGTGCCTGTGTGATTTTGTGACTGCGGAATGAATTTTTATGTTGTCATGTTTCTGAAAGCCTGGTTGGAAGAGGAATGCAAGTGTCTGTTTATTTTAGCTAACCCTTTGTAGTGCTGTCCTGTATGTGGGAAGTTTTAAGACATTTTAAGTTAGAAACGCAGGTGTGGATTTATTCGGATGATTCGGATGATAAGTTATGGAGCTAGGAAATGTACAAAGGATAGATTTGTTGAGCAAAAGATAAAAATTACATGGTCCCGGTGGTTAAAAAAAAAAGAATTTACTTGTCGAAAGAAAACATGCAATGATTGATTGGGTTGAAAGACATAAATTTAGTCTCAGAATGAGATAAAGAATGCTTTTAAAAAAAAAGAGCTTCTAGCAAAAAAAAAAAGGTTTTAAATAAAGATTGAAATTACAAAGTTTGAATTGGGATTTTGAGATATTCAGAGAAGGCACAGAAAATAAAGACGCCACTTTGAAAGTAAACAAAATGTGTTTATGATGGAAAAAGACATAACTTACTAAATACTAGTTGATGCTTAGAAACATAGAAACATAGAAAATAGGTGCAGGAGCAGGCCATTCAGCCCTTCTAGCCTGCACCGCCATTCAATGAGTTCATGGCTGAACATGAAACTTCAGTACCCCCTTCCTGCTTTCTCGCCATAACCCTTGATCCCCCGAGTAGTAAGGACTTCATCTAACTCCCTTTTGAATATATTTAGTGAATTGGCCTCAACTACTTTCTGTGGTAGAGAATTCCACAGGTTCACCACTCTCTGGGTGAAGAAGTTTCTCCTCATCTCGGTCCTAAATGGCTTACCCCTTATCCTCAGACTGTGACCCCTGGTTCTGGACTTCCCCAACATTGGGAACATTCTTTCTGCATCTAACCTGTCTAAACCCGTCAGAATTTTAAACGTTTCTATGAGGTCCCCTCTCATTCTTCTGAACTCCAGTGAATACAAGCCCAATTGATCCAATCTTTCTTGATAGGTCAGTCCCGCCATCCCGGGAATCAGTCTGGTGAACCTTCGCTGCACTCCCTCAATAGCAAGAATGTCCTTCCTCAAGTTAGGAGACCAAAACTGTACACAATACTCCAGGTGTGGCCTCACCAAGGCCCTGTACAACTGTAGCAACACCTCCCTGCCCCTGTATTCAAATCCCCTCGCTATGAAGGCCAACATGCCATTTGCTTTCTTAACCGCCTGCTGTACCTGCATGCCAACCTTCAATGACTGATGTACCATGACACCCAGGTCTCGTTGCACCTTCCCTTTTCCTAATCTGTCACCATTCAGATAATAGTCTGTCTCTCTGTTTTTACCACCAAAGTGGATAACCTCACATTTATCCACATTATACTTCATCTGCCATGCATTTGCCCACTCACCTAACCTATCCAAGTCACTCTGCAGCCTAATAGCATCCTCCTCGCAGCTCACACTGCCACCCAACTTAGTATCATCTGCAAATTTGGAGATACTGCATTTAATCCCCTCGTCTAAATCATTAATGTACAATGTAAACAGCTGGGGCCCCAGCACAGAACCTTGCGGCACTCCACTAGTCACTGCCTGCCATTCTGAAAAGTACCCGTTTACTCCTACTCTTTGCTTCCTGTCTGACAACCAGTTCTCAATCCACGTCAGCACACTACCCCCAATCCCATGTGCTTTAACTTTGCACATTAATCTCTTGTGTGGGACCTTGTCGAAAGCCTTCTGAAAGTCCAAATATACCACATCAACTGGTTCTCCTTTGTCCACTTTACTGGAAACATGCTGTGAAAAAGATATTGGTTTAATTAGGAAAAGAAAAAAATTTGGAAGAGGTAAAAAAACACTCAACATTTTAAATTATGAGAAAGTTTCAATGCAGTTTGAAAAGATTTCCAAAATGGACAGTGTTTATCAAGAAAAGTCCCGAACAGTCTAAACCAGCAGGAGGGTTTTGAAGATCTAAGCTATGCGAACTCAGCACAGAGAAAAAAAAATTGGGAATTAGAGAATCTTACTGAATTCTTAAATTCTTATAGAAAATGGAACTGGCACAGAAGTTTAGATTTTGTGCTGAGAGAGAAATTAAAAAACAAAAAAACAAAATTGAATTTCAGTAAACAAAATTGCTATTAAAAATGTGTGGTCTCGTTTCATATCAATTAAAAAAAAAAATAATTATTTGGCAAGTACTTGAATTAGAAGTTAAGAAAACATTGGAGTTTACTCTAAAATGCCGTCTTCCCTGATGAGAAGATTTTTATTATTTATGCTGTTTAACGGATTCCTAATTTCTAAGTAAGTTTTGAAGGCACAAAGACTTTTTTTTTTCAGATGATTACGTGAAGTCACGTAATGACATCAGGTCTTCTTACAAACCTGGAAAGGAGTTAACCCTTTCCATTGACAGCCGTTTAAGATACTGAACATTATTAGTTTGGATTTCTTAATAGAAAAAAAAAAGACTCACCTAACAGAGGAAACATGAAATAAAAACAGAACTAGCTTATGTAATAATACTTGCCTGATACAATAGATACTCAATAAAACAAATTGAAGAGTTAAAAGCTAAGATAAACAGGCTGGAAGAGATAACGGGACTAGACGGATAGTGCAGTGCACAGCCATAGCACCATCACCTATGGCAATAGAGCCAATGTACCCCACGGTGGGTAGGTGTAGTCCACAAACCCAACCTAACGGTAAAGCAGACAACGATGTTTGGAGGAATAGCTTTGGCCTTGGTCATAATAGGAGTTTGGGTAATATTTAAGTGGGTAAAGACACGGGCGCACGCCCCACAGATTCAACTCGAAATGGTTCGATTATAACCTTGTGCTTCTGATTTCGCAGGGTAACAGGGATACTCGTAGAGCAAAACCTAACCCCTGGTGACAACCAGGCCGTCTGTTTAAAATTACAGATAATACCTACCAGAATGGGAATACGAACGGCATTCCTCGTAATATGGATAGCCCTGCAACAGGCACGTACCCTGGACGACACCGACGGATTGCAGCGCACTCAGGAAATAAACCTATGGAGTCTTGTTTAATTTAACGGACGGAATGTGCATCCCAGCAGCCAAGGACTGGAGCAAGGACAGGACTTATTTTAATGCATGGTTACAAGTGAATCCTAATAAGAATCCTAATAAGAGTATGTGTACAGTGCTCCATGGGTATAAGGAGCAGCTGCATTAAACGGAGGGATGTCAAAGGGCCTGATGAATGTACTTTCGGAATAATTTGCGCGCCTCCGGGACAATCCCAGCAATCGGTCATCCGCAAGAAGGGAGTGGGGCTGTGTGGGTACTACGAGGAGGTGGGGGCGGTTGCAATATCATTGTATGTATGTTTCTCACCCCCTCCAACACCGCGCCCCATAAGAACCACTACATTGCCCGAGGAACTGCCTTGTCCCATAACTACTAAGGGACCAGAGAATGGGATTGTAATGTACAACGAAGGGGAATTATTGTATGATAATGTTAAACATGAAATTGTGCCTGTCCTGATCAATATTTCAGGCATCCAGATGCCGGAATACTGTACCGAACAGTCAAGGAAAATGTACAATGTATTAAGTAAAGTTGTAATGCAGCAGGCTGCCGATGCAATGGGTGCCAGTAGGTTCCGGGGACAGGGGTTAGCCCCCAGGATGAAGAGGGAAATAGTTAATGATGTTGCTACCGTTTTCAATACAGGGACCTCCGTAGTGAACTCGATAGATATACAAGGATTAAACGAGAGGGTGGAACAGCTTAGAGGGGTGATGAAGGGGTTATTAGAGAGGGTGGAGCAAAACCAGGAAGACCAAGCCAACCTAGGAAAGGAGGGTGCCGAAATCCAGTTGGATGGCATCTCAGTCCTGGAAGCTCATGCCAAAACCATCAATCACCTCATTGATAGAGAAAAAGAAGATACAGGAAAGCAAAGACAGGGGCAACTCTGTCACGCTTATGGTCTGTGGATGGTGGGACAGATCCGCCACAATCTCGACCAGATCCAACGCGGGGAGGTACCCGATTGGATAGACAGCTCACATTTAGCTCAGTTGGCTAACCAGAGGGGGACACCGGATAATTGTACTCTGAAGGGACTGACCCGAGTATACCCAGCAATTCCAGATTGCCAGATGGGTAGGACTACCGGGATAGGGATAGTCCTGATGATCCCTATAGCCATGCCGGACTCAGGGCCGTTTCCCCTGTACCAACTAGAGAATATCGGAGTAATACGGGAAAATGTCTCCATACGCTACTACCTGACCACCACCTCTGCCGTTCGTTGAAACAACATACTTACCAGGATTTCCCTAGCAGATTGCAAGCAAAAGGGGGAAATCACAGTATGCCCTCACCCGGTGGGCCGAGGTGAGCTAGACGAGTGCGGGTTTAACCGAACCGACGGGTGTGTACTAGAAATAGTGCCCGCACACATGCACTTCGCGAGGGCAGGCTACGGAGGGAAGGGAAGATACTGCGTCTCTACCACAGAGCGTTCATACCAGTATAATGACCTGCAGTGCCCTATACCACAGCCAAACTTTTGCTTTACACCACTACGACCTGTCGCGATCGGGCAAGCGCATATCACCCAGGTTAGGCGCCGGAAGCCTGAAGTTATTGAGGTAACCGATCAGCTCCATGATCATTTGCAGGATTATGACGAGCCAGATCAGGTCCCTATCCAACATCTAACCGAAGTATTACGAGAATTGAGGCTCAGAGTGGGTCAATACGTAAAGCTATATCACCAACTGCAAACCAAAATCAAAGTACTGGAAGAAGATATCGATGTAGACTTACAAAGTCAGAGTTGGTGGAGAAAGGTCTGGGACTGGGGAATAAATGTGAACATACATCCTTGGATTCGAATAATTTCACACATACTGGTCGGGATACAATTGATCTTAGCAATAACATGGGGCATAATGGCCTGCCAGGCATGCAGACACCACGCACAGCGAAGAGGGACCAATCACCGTTCCCCGGATACTAAACAAGCCTAAGGGGGCAGGAGGATTTGGCCCTTGTCAATTTGATTTAAGCAACTGGGACTCCTGAAACCGCGTGACTGGCCAGCACGTTGAGGCAGGGAGTACCGGGCCGTGCACAAAAATCTAGTAAAGGTAGAACGGTCGGTTAAAAGGGGACTAGGACTAGTCCCTTTACCGAAAGGGGGAATTGTTGTAGGAAGTAGGCACCTGCAGAATATATTAAAACACTAGGCATTAGGCACCTGCTAAATATATCTAAGCTCATATAAGTTTAAAGTGGCCACACATAAAATGGCTGCCCAGGCATGATGGGAAATCAGGTAGTCAAGCTGTGAACTATTGACTGAGCAATGACCGAGCAATAACCCTGTGAGGCCCACTGCCAGGAATGCCTTGGATACAAGATAACTATAACAAACCATTATAACTCCACACAGCAGAGCCCCGAGAAATAGAGATAAGAGGGGCCTACATCACATAACGAGGGCATGAATCAGCCCGAGCTGAGAAGAACCGAATATGTAACTCTAATAAGGAGGCTACCCAATGCCAGCATCCAAGGACAGTAAAATAAGAGAGGCCCAGGCCATGTTACAAGACACATGAGTCATACCTAGCAACACACCCCTTAGCAACACATCTCTTGGCAACACATGAGCCACTTTACGTTTAGAGACTAATGCTATTGGTCTAATGTAACTGTAGTAAACTGTAGTATGTAACTGTAGTAAACTGTTATAAAACATATAAAGATCCATGAAACCCTTTGTTCAGCGGAGAGAAGCCTGGATATAGTCCTGAGACTT
Source organism: Pristiophorus japonicus (assembly GCF_044704955.1). Taxonomy (NCBI): domain Eukaryota; kingdom Metazoa; phylum Chordata; class Chondrichthyes; family Pristiophoridae; genus Pristiophorus; species Pristiophorus japonicus. The sequence continues at coordinate 44,473,691 of NC_091979.1, forward strand.
CCTCTCCGCTGAGCGTTAATAAAGGCCGCATTGGCGTTGGAACCGACTGTGAGTGTTGAGCGATTCTTCTGAGAAAACATTCACGCTAACAGTCCTCCTCTGCTAATTTCTAAATTTCACCCATTCCTCATGTTTGTTGCTTTTTCTGGCTAATCTATATGCCTCTTGCTTGGATTTAACACTATCCCTAATTTCCCTTGTTAGCCACGGTTGAGCCACCTTCCCTCTTTTCTATTTTCTCAAGACAGAGATGTACAATTGTTGAAGTTCATCCATGTGATCTTTAAATGTCTGCCATTGCCTATCCACTGTCAACCCTTTAAGTATCATTCGCCAGTCTATTCTAGCCAATTTACGTCTCATACCATCGAAGTTACCTTTCCCCAAGTTCAGGACCCTCGTCTCTGAATTAACTGTGTCACTCTCCATCTTAATAAAGAATTCTACCATATTATGGTCACTCTTCCCCAAGGGGCCTCGCACAACAAGATTGCTAATTCGTCCATTCTCGTTACACATCACCCAGTCATATTCAATGACCCAGCCTCCACAGCTCTCTGGGGCAGAGAATTCCATAGATTTACAACCCTCAGAGAAGAAATTCCTCCTCATCTCAGTTTTAAATGGGCGACCCCTTATTCTTAAACTATACCCACTACTTCTAGATTCCCCCACAAGGAAAAACGTCCTCTCTGCATCTACCTTGTCGAACCCCATCATTATCTTGTATGTCTCAATAAGATGATCTCTCATTCTTCTAAACTCCAATGTGTATCGGCCCAACCTACTCACTCTTTCCTCATAAGTCAACCCCTTCATCTCTGGAATCCACCTCGTGATCCTTCTCTGAACTGCCTCCAATGCAAGTATATCCTTCCTTAAGTAAGGAGACCAAAACTGCACGCAGTACTCTGGATGTGGCCTCCCCAATACCCTGTATAGTTGTAGCAGGACTTCTCTGCTTTTATACTCTATTCCCCTTGCAATCAAGACCAACATTCCATTTGTCTTCCTGATTACTTGCTGTAGCTGCATACTCACTTTCTGTGTTTTATGCACAATGACCCCCAGGTCCCTCTGTACTGCAGCCTTTTGTAATTTATCTCCATTTAAATTATAATTTTCTTTTTTATTTTACCTGTCGAAGTGGATAACCTCACACTTTTCCACATTATGCTCCATCTGCCAAAATTTTGCCCACTCACTGAGCCTGTCTATATCCCTTTGAAGATTTTTTGTATCATCCCCACAACTTGCTTTCCTACCCATCTTTGTATCGTCAGCGAACTTGGCTACATTACATCAGAACATAAGAACATAAGAATTAGGAACAGGAGTAGGCCATCCAGCTCCTTGAGCCTGCTCCGCCATTCAATAAGATCATGGCTGATCTGGCCGTGGATTCAGCTCTACTTACCCGCCCGCTCCCCGTAACCCTTAATTCCCTTATTGGTTAAAAATCTATCTATCTGTGACTTGAATACATTCAATGAACTAGCCTCAACTGCTTCCTTGGGCAGAGAATTCCACAGATTCACAACCCTCTGGGAGAAGAAATTCCTTCTGAACTCGGTTTTAAATTGGCTCCCCCGTATTTTGAGGCTGTGCCCCCTAGTTCTAGTCTCCCCAACCAGTGGAAACAACCTCTCCGCCTCTATCTTGTCTATCCCTTTCATGATTTTAAATGTTTCAGTAAGATCACCCCTCATCCTTCTGAACTCCAACGAGTAAAGACCCAGTCTACTCAATCTATCATCATAAGGTAACCCCATCATCTCCGGAATCAGCCTAGTGAATCGTCTCTGTACCCCCTCCAAAGCCAGTATATCCTTCCTTAAGTAAGGTGACCAAAACTGCATGCAGTACTCCAGGTGCGGCCTTACCAATACCCTATACAGTTGCCGCAGGACCTCCCTGCTTTTTTACTCCATCCCTCTCGCAATGAAGGCCAACATTCCATTCGCCTTCCTGATTACCTGCTGCACCTGCAAACTAACTTTTTGGGATTCATGCACAAGGACCCCCAGGTCCCTCTGCACCTCAGCATGTTGTAATTTCTCCCCATTCAAATAATATTCCCTTTTACTGTTTCTTTTCCCAAGGTGGATGACCTCACACTTTCCGACATTGTATTCCATCTGCCAAACCTTAGCCCATTCGCTTAACCTATCTAAATCTCTTTTCAGCCTCTCTGTGTCCTCTACACAACCTGCTTTCCCACTAATCTTTGTGTCATCTGCAAATTTTGTTACACTACACTCTGTCCCCTCTTCCAGGTCATCGATGTATATTGTAAACAGTTGTGGTCCCATCCCTGTGGCACACCACTAACCACCGATTTCCACCCCGAAAAGGACCCATTTATTACACTTGGTCCCTTCATTCAAGTCATTAATATAAATGTGAATAGTTGAGGTCTCAGCACTGATCCTTGTGGCATCCCACTAGCTACCGTTTGCCAACCGGAAAATGACCCATTTATCCCGACTCTCTGTTTTCTGTGGGTACTTGTATTATAGGATCTGCCTGATGTTGTGGTGTTTAGATTGTCAGGAGAGATTCCAGCTTCCAGATCTCTTTGAGATTATTTGCCTTACTTACCCTCAGTAAGTGTGTGATTATTATGGGTGCTAATGTTGGCAGTTTGATTTGGATGGAGGACGAGGTGGAGCAGGAAGAGCAACAGTCTCAGCATCCAGCCACAGAGCAACACCTGGGCTTATTAGACGATGAGGTGAGGAGGACTGCTCATAGAAAGCCATAGCCAGGACATACGCCAAGAGTGAGTTTCTTGAATCGATACAAAGAGCAGTGCATCAGGCTGAGCTTCACCAGGCAGACTGTCTCAGACCTCTCCAGCCATAGGACCTGCAGGACCAGGGTGCCATGCTTTGCCAATGGCTATCAAACTCACCATAGCCCTTAATTTGTTCTGACACTGGCTCCTTCCAGGGGACATCTCCTGTATATCCCAGTCTGCAGTACACAGCAGGTCACCAATGCTCGATTTGCCAAGGCTGAGCAGTACATCACTTTCCCCACCGACGTTAACAGACCACAGGGGAAAGCTCAGTTGTTTGCAGCAGTGACTGGCTTCACTCGTGCCCCGGGCATCATGGACTGCACACATGCTGCTATCAGGGCAACAGCAAGCAACCTTTGTGAATAGGAGGGACTATCACTCAATTAATGTTCAGCTCGGCATTGATCACAGCAGCAGGGCAATGCAAGTTTGGGCAAAGTTCCCAGGCAGCTGTCACAAGCTTTTATCCTGTGACACTCTCTATGTGTGTAGATTCACACTTCATATTAATGCTTTAATTGGACACCCGATCAAAGGATGGATTGGAGCTTTGAACTGAATAGGACAGAATCCATGTTGAGCCTGGTTAACATAGAAACATAGAAAATAGATGCAGGAGTAGGCCATTCGGCCCTTCGAGCCTGCACCACCATTCAATAAGATCATGGCTGATCATTCCCTCAGTGGCAGTACATAAGGCTTTTACTATACATAAAAAAGGGCAATTTTCTTTTCTTACAATTTATAAACCTGTTTTTCTTTTACACAACATTTTCATTAGATTTTAATTGTGGCTCTGCTTATGAACCATGGTGCTTTTGAGGGGAATATTGCTAGTCATAATGTATGTTCTTTGTCGCTGTGCAATGTGCGGAGGGTCCCCGCTACACAATTCCATTGATTACAGTTGATTTGGATAGATCTTTATCTGAGCCTACCTGGGTTCTGAGCATGGGTCCTGATGTATTGAGGCTGCTTGTAAAGGTACCAGACGTTTATTTATCTGTTCTCTTGGGGTAAAAAAGAAAGAAAGACTTACATTTATATCGCGCCTTTCATGACCACCGGACGTCTCAGAGCGCTTTGCAGCAAATTAAGTACTTTTGGAGTGCAGTCACCTTTGCAATGTGGGAAACATGGCAGCCAATTTGTGCACAGCAAGCTCCCACAAACAGCAATGTGATAATGACCAGATAATCTGTTTTTGTTATGTTGATTGAGGGATAAATATTGGCCAGGACACCGGGGATAACTCCCCTGCTCTTCTTTAAAATAGTGTCATGGAATCTTTTACGTCCACCTGAGGGAGCAGACGGGGCCTTGGTTTAACGTCCCATCTGAACGACGGCACCTCCAACAGTGCAGCATTCCATCAGCACTGCACTGGAGTGTCAGCTTATATTTTATGTGCTCAAGATCTGGAGTGGGACTTGAACCTACAATCTCCTGACTCAGAGGCGAGAGTGCTATCCACTTTAAAAAAATATATTAATTGAACATTGTGATCATTCCACTGTATCATACAAATCCATTTCGCCCCTCTGCACAGCCGTTCCTCCAACACATATTAACATCAAAACCTGAAGTTTAATTTGTCTCCTGTCGACATATAATAATCTATTGTACTTTACAAATTGATCATAAAATACTATCTTTAAATTTTTTTCTGAATAAAACATCCACAGAGCCTTATAATGATCTTCTAGTTTATATTTAAAATACTCTTTTAGGTTTATTCTCCTTAAATAACAGAGTATTCCTTCGTTGCATAATCACAAATCTAGCCAAACTGAACATTATATTAATTGCCGCTCCGCTAGACTCGAGCAGACTCTCTTACAATCCCCATCTCAAAATGGAGTCCCATGGGATTCCCATTCTTGTTCTTCGGTCCTCACCCAGCAAGAAAACCTCACACAACTGTCGAACATAGTACAGGTGCAGCGCCTAAAATCCGGAACCCTCGGGACCGAGGCCGTTCCGCATTCCGGGCTGTTCCCGACTTGCGATTTGTTTTCTAATGTCACGAATCCGGAAACACCCAAGCCCAGGTTCGGGTATTTCCGGATTTCAGAACGTCAGAAAAGTTGGGGGGGAGGGGGGGGGAGGATTCCCGCCGAAGAGCTGTTCGGGCCGTCCGGCCCCACCCAGGAGATCATCGGGCGGGCCCCACCAAGGAGATCATCGGGCGGGCCCCACCCAGGAGATCATCGGGCGGGCCCCACCCAGGAGATCATCGGGCGGGCCCCACCCAGGAGATCATCGAGCGGGCCCCACCCAGGAGATCATCGGGCGGGCCCCACCAAGGAGATCATCGGGCGGGCCCCACCAAGGAGATCGTCGGGCGGGCCCCACCAACAACTCTTCCAAAAACTTGTATTTGGCTTCTGAAGAAATCACTTCACCCATTTAATTCTAAAGGATTTTTTCTTCAAATCAATATCTGGGAAATTGAGTTCTCCCTGATTTCGCTGTCCAATGATGGTATTGTTAGCAACCAAGGCTGGTTTCCCTTCCCATAAAAACCTTACACAAGCCTCTCGGAAATAACTTTTCCATCCACTCAGGAATATTCTCCACTGTCAATAAATACCATAGTTTAGATAGCAGGAGAACTGACACCACTGTCGCTCTTCCTTGCACTTTCAACCACCTTCTTTACCATCTTTCCAAATCTTTTTAATTTTCATAACATTTGGTTCCCAATTTAGTCGATCCGCTTCATCCCTATCCTTCTTGCACCCCATATGCACCCCCAGAACGCCACCTTAAAAGGGCTTTCCTTCAAATATTGCCCCCATCTCCTTCCCACAACCAGGCATTGGGACTTATTATAATTTACTTTGGTTCCTGTAGCTCTACAATACTCCTCCACTACTCCCATAGCTTTCCTCACTGATTCCCAATCTCTCAACGTTAAGGTCGTGTCATCTGCATATTGGTGTATCACCGACACCTGCCGGGAACTGGGAACCGCAATCCCAACTACGCCTTGTTCCTTTCGCATCATGTAACCTAATGGTTCTGCTACCAATGTGTACAACAATGGGGACAGGGGACAACCCTGTCTCACGGATCTCTGTATTGGAAAATACTTGGATTAAAAAAACTATTACATTTAACACAGCTAAATGTGTTTGAATAAAAAATGCTTATGCACTCAATTACATTTTCCAAAACCATCAATAAAAACTTATGAGAGATTCTAGCTCTTGATCCATCTTGAGCACATAAGCTTCCCTCCCACTCTCTTCCATGAGTTCTATCGTATTTCGGATTGAGACCACAGAGTCAGCGATGTCCCGGCTTATGACTCCATAGGACTGAGAGGACGAAACTATCTGCGGCATCACCTCCTTCATACGATTTGCCATAACCCTCGCCAAGATCTTATAATCCACATTTAATAATGTGATGGGCCTCCAATTCTTCAGGTCCCTTCTATTCCCTTTATTTTTATAAGCTAAGCTTATGATACCTCTCCTCATAGATGAAGCCAGGCTTTCCTCAGTTTTAATCTCCTTAAAAACCTTAATGGACTTAAAATCTCTAAAAAACATTTTATAAAATTCTGCACTTGGTCCATCAGATCCTGGGCTTCCCCCCACCCTCCCCCCACCCCTTCATTCCACTTATTGCTATTTTTATTTCCGCTAATCCTACTTCTTTGTCACACATGCTTCTTTTATCCTCCTTTAAACCCTTTTCAATAAAAGCACTAACCTTATCCATCGCCAATTTGGAAATGTCTTCTTTTGTATATAACTCTTGATAAAAGCTACTAGCTGCCTCCATAATCTCCCCACTTTCATTAATGATCTTTTCCCCAACCTTCAACTCTCCAAATAATGATAATCTTTGTCACAACTTCGCTTGCTCTAGAAAATATCTAGTGCATCTTTCTCCCTCAAATGCATCTTTAGCCTTTGCATTTTTTAGCTTGCAATAATTCCCACTCTTCCTTTAAAACCTTCCACTTAGTCTCTGCTCCCTTATCCCCTCCGTCAACTGCTTTACAGATATCTGTAAACCTTCTGTTTATATTCTCTTCTTGACGCTGGTTAGCTGTTGCTCTTTCCTTCCCACAAAGTACTGAAAAAACTTTTACCTCATATTTGAAATTGTCTCACCAAACTCTTTTTTTCTTTCAAGAATAAAGGTTCCTTCTGAGCATTCTTTATTATATTCAAAATCCCTTCTTTAAAAGCAATTTCTTTCAGGTATTGATTGTTTAAAATCCACAACCCTGGACCAGTCTTAACTCTGCTGTTCCTAATTTTAAGAACCAAAGCCGAGTGGTCACTAAAAAATACTTTTTTATAATAAATCTCCATCACCTCAGAACTTAATCCTTCCCGCATTAACACAAAATCTGTTCGGCTCTGTTTTAAAACATCACTCACACAACCTTTTCTGGAGAACTCCCTTTTTATGGGGTTCCGATCTCTTCATAAGTCTCTCAAATTTAAATTTGCCATCATTTTTACAATCATCTCTCTGGAGTTATCATCCTTAAAGGTCATCTGGGCTGAAATGTCCATCCGAGATAAAAATACATTAAAATCCCCCACTATACAAGGGTTTTTTGCCTCTACCATTTCTGTGAATAACCGCCGAAAAAACTCACGACGCTTGCAATAGTCATTCGGCGCATAGACATTAAAGAGGCCACAATTTAATTCATCCATTTGTACCTTTAGCATAAAAATCTCCCCTCAGTGTCCTACGGGCCCGAATTTGATGAGGGCCTCCGCCCGCCCAAGTGCCGCGCAAAGGACTGCCGATGGCCGCTGAGGTCCCTGGCGGTTCTTTGGGCGGAATTTTCATCGGAGAGGTCCCTCGAAGATCGGTAGTCGGCAAATGAGTGACTTACGCCGCCAATCTGGGCGGCAGCCAATGGGAGCTCCCAATCTCGGCGGCAAAGGTGCTTGCCGCCCAAGTGCCGCCGAGAATGAAGTCGGGCCCACGGAGGGTTGAAGAGCTGGAAAGAAAAAGCATCAACCAAAAAAAAACATCTGAAGACCTTCAGGGGACCCCATCCAGGTAACTCCCTGTAAAGAAATAAATTACAAAAAGTTCACGAACCTTTTTTTCAGCATCTTCCTACTTACCGTCAGGGACAGACCAGCCACCAGCCAAAGGGCCACCCCCGTTCTGCCGCCAAATTCCGCCGATCCCCGCCCGATTGAATGTTGCATCTTGGCGGGCGGGAGTTCAGTTGCACGCATCGGCTGTCCGCTGACGTCGGTGGGCGCTTTCCGACGGCTCTCCCCTCCCGCCCGCTCCAGGCCATGTCGAAAGTGGCACTGGGCAGTTCGACCAGAGGAATGTTGGCGGCAGTGGACAGCAGTCGGCGACTGTGGGCGATAAGGCCATCAATTTTGGCCCCATAGTCCACCAATTCAACGTTCTCTTTTATGGACAAACTCACGAAAACAGCCACTCCTCTACAGTTATTATTTGCTCAATTTGCAAACACTTCTCCCTTCCAAACCTTCCGAACGCTTTCCAGGATATCCTCATCCAAAAAGGTTTCTTGCGGACACAACAGGTCAGTGCCTTTAAAACACTGCAACAACTGCTGCAATTTTTTCTCCCCCCTCAGTCCGTTCACATTAATCGAGACCAATGTAATTGTTGCTCCTAATAAAAGAAGTGTGCCTGATAATCCACCCATCATCATTTAATCGCTGGCCCTTCCCTCCTCTCATGCTCCTTCCCTACCTTTTGGCTGTTGCTTTCTCCTGCAGCCTCCGGCTCTTTTTCACCTCCTGTTTGAACTTTCCCTGCAGTTTCAGCCTCTTCCTCACATTAAACTTAGGCCGCAGAACTGCTCCTTCTCCCTCCTTCTGCCCCTCACTAACCTTTCCCTTTCCATATGATGTCCCTCAGTTCCATGTCTCCATCCCCCTCTGACTCCTCACTCTCGAGCTCTTCGGTAATCTCCCATCCCTGCTCCCCGTCAGATACAGAATCTCCCTTAGCAAGTCTTCCTGCTAACATGGTTTCTCCAACAGTGCCGCTCCCTTCAGCCTCACCTCCACCACTGACCCTTGCTCCCCGTTTCTTCTCTCTCTGGGATAATGGTGCGTCTCCACCCATCTTGCTCTCTTTTACCATCTTTGTCTCCTCGCTCCTGTCCTGTCTCTTGCACCCTCTCCTGGTCTTGCCCGCTCCTGCTCCCCGTTTCTCTTTGTAGTACTTACACTTACCCAGCACCCGCCACTGCTCTCCCCACGGTCACCTGAAGGCGAGCCATATTATGGCTCGACCCTGTCCCTGACTTGTGATGTCCTTCTCTGACTTTCTCCTTTTCCACTATATTTGGTGTGTTTTCCACCATCTCCATCCTGTTTTATGCTCCGCAATTTTCTGCCACATCTTGCGCTCTTTCCTAATTCTGTGAGGTGGCTGTGTCCTCCGCCTGCTCCGCTCTTCTGGCCATTTCACTCACACCTCCTGCTCCTTCCCCCATCTCCTCGTCGCTCAAGGAGCTTCCTTCTGCCTCACACTCACAGGGGGTGGGGCCTTTGCGATAAGCCGCACATCTTTCTGCCTTGCAGTTCCAAGCGATGTTTCCAGACTTGCCACAGTTATAACAAAACAAGTCTGGACAGCTTCTTACTAAATGGTCATGTCCAAGACAGTAATAGCAAACCTTCACCTTGTTATCATGCAGAACTGCACTCCTTCCATTGTCTCGAATTTAATGCTGTAGGGTAATGACTTCACACCCTCGGAGAACGGCACTTTTACATAACGGGTTCCATTGGCTACCTGCGTTCCAGGATAGTATCTCCTCTTTATTACTGAGCAAAGTTTAATGTCCCACGACTCCAACTTTTTTATCAGCACATCATCCTCAACATAAACTGGCAGGTTTAAGAATGAGACCACCACCTCTTTGGAATACAGCAGAGATACATCCAAGTACTTCTCACCAACCCTCAGGCTCAGTAAATGTCTTTCCACCTCCTCTTGGCCACTGGCCGTCACCTCGAATCCAACATTTGGCTTTGGTCGGCAAGCAAAGCAACTTCCCTCACCGCAGTCCTCATGTACAGCCTGTGTGATATCCCAAGCTCGCAACTCCTTATCCAGGCAGTGAACCACCACTGTGTTTTCTTTTCCAAACCTCCTGGGGACCCGGCCAGAATCTTTGGGCCTTTTATTCTCCCTTCTCAAGACATTCTCTCCCTTGATTAAATTCACACTGGGAGCATTGTCCTCTAAGGGGCCTGGCACTCCAGGCCCCTCAGCAACCATCTGGCTGATGTTTATGGGCCAAAAGGCCCTAAAATTTGAATAAAAACAACCCAAAAACCCACCATCAACTTTTTACAAACTCACTCCAACTCCTGTAGTAATCAGCAGCACCTGCTCACTCCTAGCCCCTCCCACCTGGAGAGTGCTACCAACTGAGCCACAGCTGAGACTTATTGTAATAAGGGTATTGTAATACTGAAGGGCAGGCAACCTACCCTGTGAATGTACTGTGATGCTCAGCTCATTGAAACCTCCACTGGAGTTGAGCAGCACATTCAGTAAATGGAAGTGCTATACTGCAGGGGCTTGGAAATGAGAATGCAGCCTCTAAAACCCCAAGTCTGGCTACAGATTGCAGCAGCAGGCTGGGGGGAGTGGTAGGAAGGTACTTGCTCACTGAACTCATGGTCAGATAGATGGACTGGGTGGGTGATTTTGTTCCATTTTGCAAGAAGGTTTTCCACTGGAAGATTGGGCAGAGGCAGCTGAAGAAAGGAGAAGATCAGCTCAAAGAGATACATAAGAGGAGTGTACAATTTCAATGAGATGGACCTCCAAACTCCCCTTGACAAGATTCAACAAAAGTGAGACTGCTGGGTCTGCATGGAAAGAAACTTCAAAATAATGTGAATTGTGCTATGTGGAGGAAGGTTGGCACTGGCACTGAGTTCCACCTCTCTCAGCCCTAGAATGGCAGACCAGTGCCGCAAGAAGTTTGATGACCTGACAAAGGCAGGCAAGGTAACACACTGGACATTTTCCCTTTTCTTCCTCTGGCATCCTGGACACCAGCCCTTCCCTTTCTGTTTAAAATGAAGAGCTGTACACCTAATGCTTCACACTGCACTCTGGTTAAATGGGGGCACTAACTCAATATGTTACTATATATATGGTCATCTCCTCTAACAGCAATCACTTGCATACAGAACTTTAAACCTCCTCCCTCTATTTAACAGGGTGACACTTCCAGATCTGTTGCATTAGCTGTCTAATACCACCTGGGAGACAGTTGTCAATATGATTTATTTCATTGCTGTTTGTGGGACCCTGCTCTGTGCAAATTGGCTGCTGCCTTTCCCCACATTACAACAGTGACTGAACTTCAAATGTATTTCATTGGCTGTGAAGCTCTTTTGGAATGTCCTGAGGTCATGAAAAGTGCCATCTAATTGTGAGTTCCTTCTTTTCATTAAATAGTGAGCGCCATTAATAATCCTGCAACTGATGCTAAATAGGGAAGGAAGATTTCCTCTGTGTGCTTCATGTAGCAAAACTGTTAATATGTTCTCTATAAATGAATTTACGGTTTCAATATACATAGTAGAATTCTCCCCACTATATTTTAATTAAAATAACCAGAACATTATATAATGGTACTAAAAATGCACCAAAATTTGCATTTACAATTTAAAAAAATGTCACGAATGAATGTGCTCCCGGGCATTGCCCCCGAAAGAGACGATATTTGACACAAGATCATCCTGACAGCTTCACTTTAGTTCAGAAACCTTGAGGGAGCTCTGCAGTACATCTCTGATAATACAGGAGTTCGGGCTCTGGAATCTTACGTTGTCTCCTGGGCACCAGGAAGGTGAATTGGTTTTACACATAGTATTGGATTTAAAATTGTACAGATGCTTCATCTCTGCTTTGAGGGTCGAGCCGAGGATGAATGCGGCTTTGCACAGCAGAATTCAGTCACAGAATTTATTTAGAGCTGTGGGTCACTTAACAAGTTGAAAAGGGCAATGGTTTGCATGTTTATTTCTGTCAAGTTTAATGTTCTCAATGGAAAGAGATACAGACTTGAGGGGTATAGCAGAGTGCTGTTATACTTTATGAAATATTCAATAAAAAAATCTTTATTTAATGTTGTTGTATTAATGCACTGAACTGAAGAATTTCGCTCAGATGGGTGGTTATCTTATATGTTACAGCAAAATACTTTTTAAATAGGACTTTTAAGAATGTTACAAATAGTTGCTGGACTCTGGTGTTTCTTTGGAAAATTATTGAAAGCTTGTGCGGCCTCGAACTTGAATATCAGGCTCTACGTACAACGGGTGGCTGATCTTGTAATGTCTGTAAGCTTGTAATGTTTGTAGCTCCACACTGTGGATGTGGACGTATTGTGTACTGTAACTACAGAGTTAATAATAAACAGAAGCATGTTCCGGAAGCTTCCGACAGAGCTGCCTGCCATGTTAGAAGCTGTGTGTGCTGTGCTTTGTGAATATATCACAGATCTTATACCGCCTGTTTTGTGCCACGGCCTGAGACGAATTTCTAGGCCTGTGTTTTTAGAAACATAGAAAAATAGGTGCAGGAGTAGGCCATTCGGCCCTTCAAGCCATTCAATGAGTTCATGGCTGAACATGCAACTTCAGTACCCCATTCCTGATTTCTCGCCATACCCCTTGATCCCCCGAGTAGTAAGGACTACATCTAACTCCTTTTTGAATATATTTAGTGAATTGACCTCAACAACTTTCTGTGGTAGAGAATTCCACAGGTTCACCACTCTCTGGGTGAAGAAGTTTCTCCTCATCTCGGTCCTAAATGGCTTACCCCTTATCCTTAGACTGTGACCCTTGGTTCTGGACTTCCCCAACATTGGGAACATTCTTCCTGCATCTAACCTCTCTAAACCCGTCAGAATTTTAAACGTTTCTATGAGATCCCCTCTCATTCTTCTGGACTCCAGTGAATACAAGCCCAGTTGATCCAGTCTTTCTTGATATGTCAGTCCCGCCATCCCGGGAATCAGTCTGGTGAACCTGCGCTGCACTCCCTCAATAGCAAGAATGTCCAAAACTGTACACAATACTCCAGGTGTGGCCTCACCAAGGCTCTGTACAACTGTAGTAACACCTCCCTGTCCCTGTACTCAAATCCTCGTGCTATGAAGGCCAACATGCCATTTGCTTTCTTAACCGCCTGCTGTACCTGCATGCCAACCTTAAATGACTGATGTACCATGACACCCAGGTCTCGTTGCACCTCCCCTTTTCCTAATCTGTCACCATTCAGATAATAGTCTGTCTCTCTGTTTTTACCACCAAAGTGGATAACCTCACATTTATCCACATTATACTTCATCTGCCATGCATTTTCCCACTCACCTAACCTATCCAAGTCACCCTGCAGCCTCATAGCATCCTCCTCGCAGCTCACACTGCCACCCAACTTAATGTCATCCGCAAATTTGGAGATACTACATTTAATCCCCTCGACTAAATCATTAATGTACAATGTAAACAGCTGGGGCTCCAGCACAGAACCTTGCGGTACCCCACTAGTCACTGGCTCCCATTTACTCCTACTCTTTGCTTCCTGTTAGCCAACCAGTTCTCAATCCACGTCAGCACATTATCCTCAATCCCATGTGCTTTAACTTTGCACATTAATCTCTTGTGTGGGACCTTGTCGAAAGCCTTCTGAAAGTCCAAATACACCACATCAACTGGTTCTCCCTTGTCCACGCTACTGGAAACATCCTCAAAAAATTCCAGAAGATTTGTCAAGCATGATTTCCCTTTTACAAATCCATGCTGACTTGGACCTATCATGTCACCTCTTTCCAAATGCGCTGCTATGACATCCTTAATAATTGATTCCATCATTTTACCCTCTACCAATGTCAGGCTAACTAGTCTATAATTCCCTGTTTACACTAGTAGTGACACAGTTAGCTCCATAATCCATCATAAAAAGAAAGACTTGCATTTATATCATGCTTTTCACGACCACTGGAGGTCTCAAAGCGCTTTACAGCGAATGAAGTACTTTTGGAGTGTAGTCACTGTTATAATGTGGGAAACATTAAACGGTGAGGCACTGAAACCTATTATATTTATTTATGTATTCATTTACTGTTCTTCTTTCCCTCGCCCTATCTATTTTTTCACTAAGAGGTTAAAAGAAATGTTTTTTTGTTCGAGGTTGCTGAACATTGGAATGTTTTGCCTGAGGGAATAGCACGTTTCAAGGGAAAAGTGGATACATATTTGAAACAAAGGAAGATATAAGATATGGGAAGAGAGCAAGGCAGTGGGATTAATTTTGAATAATAGTAGCAAAGAGTTAGAACAGACAATATGGAGATTAAAATCACCCATGATTATTGCTGTTTCCTTTTTACAAGCCCCCACTATTTCCTGGTTTATACTCCGACCTATAGAGTTGCTACTATTAGGGGGCCTATAGACTACGCCCACTAGTGACTTTTTCCCCTTGTTAATCCTTATCTCCACTCAAACTGTTTCAACATGTTGCGTATGCAATAACTCAATAGGCTTAGTACTGTGAACTCAATCAGGTGCGACCTGACCCTACTTTATTAGCTCTCAAAGTGAGGATTAAACATGGAGGCTTTCTTTATATACAAGGGCTGCACGTGTGTGTCTGTGGCCCTATGACCTCCGACGGTTGCTCCCCCTGGTGGCAGATAAACCCAGGCATACATACATTAATCATTCCCCCCCAAGATCTTGGTATCAGTTCTATTTACAAATTGAGACAGTGCAGGCACTTCTGTATGCTGAATATGAATCGATTGGTCATTGATGGTGTCTTCTTCAAGCTGTTCCGGTTCGTCTGTGTGCCGCAATTTTGTCTGATCAATGTGCCTCCTGCATGTTTGCTCATTAGTGAGCCTGACAATAAGCACTCTGTTACCCTCCTTGGCCATAACAGTGTCAGTGACGCATTTGGGGCCTTGACCATAATTTAGCACATACACAGTATCATTAATAGAGATGTCGCATGACACAGCAGTACGATCATGATACCACTGCTGATGTTGATGTCTGTTTTCGACGTGATCGTTAAGATCAGGGTGGACAGGCGAGAGCCTGGTCTTGAGACCTCTCTACATCAACAGTTCAGCAGGGGATACCCCGGTAAGCGTGTGGGGTCTCGTCCTGTAACTAAGCAGTATGCGTGACAAGCGAGTCTGCAAAGAACCGTGAGTTACGCGTTTCAGGCTCTGCTTGATGGTTTGGACGGCCCGCTCCGCTTGACCATTGGACGCGAGTTTGAATGGTGCTGACCTTACGTGCTTGTTGATAGCATTGAGTCTCATAAACTCTTGAAACTCCAAACTCATGAAGCATGATCCGTTGTCGCTCACAACGATGTCGGGCAGACCATGAGTGGCGAACATGGCACGAAGGCTCTCAATGGTGGCTGTGGATGTGCTGAATGACATGATTACACATTCTATCCATTTGGAATATGCATCCACCACCACCAAAAACATTTTGCCCAGGAAAAGACCCACATAGTCGATGTGGATTCTTGACCATGGTTTGGATGGCCATGACCAAAGACTTAGCAGAGATTCCACTGGTGCATTGCTTAACTGCATGAAAGTGTTGCACTGATGCACACATGACTCCAAATCAGAGTCAATGCCAGGCCACCAAACGTGAGACCTGGCAATGGCCTTCATCATCACAATACCGGGATGGGTACTGTGTAAATCCCGTACAAATCTCTCCCTGCCTTTCTTGGGCATAACAACACGATTACCCCATAGCAAACAATCAGGTTGAATGGATAGTTAGTCTTTGCAACGGTTGTAAGGTTTGGTCTCATCACACACTTCCCTGGGAATGGCCGACCAATCACCACTAAGGACACAACATTTTACAATCGATAAGATCGGATCCTGGTTGGTCCACGTCCTAACTTGTTCAGCAGTGACAGGCGACCCTTCACTCTCAAAGGCATCCATAACCAACAGTAGGTCTGAGGGCTGTGGAGTTTCCACCTCCGGCATGGGCAACGGTTAACGGCTGAATGCCTTGGTACAATTCTCAGTGCCAGGTCTATGGCGAATGACATAATCATAGGCAGATAATGTCAGTGCCCACCTCTGGATGTGGGATGACGCTTTGGTATTGATACCTCTATGCTCTGAAAACAAAGGTATGAGCGGCTTGTGATCGGTTTCAAGCTCGAAACGAAGCCCAAACAGATACTGGTGCATCTTTTTAGCCCCATATATGCAGGCGAAAGCTTCTTTCCCTACCATGCCGTCGGCTCTTTCCACTTTAGACATGCTTCTCGACGCATATGCAATAGGTTGTAGTTTGCCCGACTCATTGGATTGTTGGAGCACGCAACCAACCGCATGTGATGAAGCATCACAGACCAAAACTAAATGCTTGTACGGGTCATAATGTATTGGCAATTTGTTGGAACAAAGCAGGTTTCTAGCCTTCTCAAAGGCCCTGTCTTGAGATACACTCCAAACCCAGTTGTCACCTTTTCTGAGCAGCATGTGCAGTGGCTCTAATACAGTGCTCAATTTAGCTAAGAAATTACCGAAGTAGTTGAGAAGACCAAGGAACGAATGCAGCTCCATCACATTCTAGGGTCTGGGTGCATTTTTGATGGCCTCTGTTTTCGAGTCCGTAGGCCTGATGCCGACTGCAGCAATCTTTCTTCCCAGGAATTCGACTTCCAGTGCCATAAAAACGCACTTTGAACGTTTCAGCCTGAGCCCCACTTTGTCCAGATGATGTAGAACCTCTTCCAGGTTGTGCAGGTGTTCGGCAGTGTCACGACCTGTGACCAGAATGTCATCTTGGAACACCATGGTTCTAGGGACGGACTTCAGTAAACTCTCCATGTTTCTATGAAATATGGCTGCAGCCGAGCGAATTCCGAAAGGACACCTGTTGTAAATGAACAGCCCTTTAAGCGTATTGATGCATGTAAGTTTCTTCGATGATTCAACAAGCTCCTGTGTCATATAGGCTGACGTCAGATCCAATTTGGTGAACGACTTTCCCCCGGCTAGCGTTTCAAACAGGTCATCAGCCTTTGGTAACGGGTACTGATCATAACCTTGTAGTCTCCACAAATCCTGACAATGCCATCACTCTTTAGCACAGGAACAATGGGACTAGCCCATTCGTTAAATTCGACTGGTGAAATGACCCCTTCATGTTGGATTCTGTCCAATTCGATTTCGACCTTCTCCTTCATCATGTACGGGACCGCCCGGGCTTTGTGATGGACGGATCTTCATGGATCTTCATCGGCAACTTCATGGGAGCCAAGGTGCAGATCCATCCGAGTCCAGGTGGATCTGCACCTTGGCTCCCATGAAGTTGCCGATGCCCGGTTCAAACAGCGAGGGAAATTTGCTCAGCACTTGAGCACACGAAGCATCATCCACCGATGACAAAGCTTTAATATTGTTCCAGTTCCACTTTATTTTTTTGAGCCTACTCCTGCCAAACAGTGTTGGACTATTTCCTGGAACGCTTCACAGTGATAGATCATGAACTGCCCCATCGTACGACACCTTGACTGCTGCACTGCCAATCAATGGTATGAGCTCTTTAGTGTAGATACGCAATTTTGCATTTACTGGACTCAGCTTGGGTTTCATGGCCTTGGTATCCCAAAGCTTTTCGAAAGTCCTCTGGCTCATAATTGACTGACTCGCACCCGTGTCTAATTCCATAGATACTGGCATGCTGTTCAATTTTACTTCAATCATTATCGGTTGGCGCTTTGTCAGGAACAAATGTACACTATACACTTCCTCCCCGGGTATCTCGGGTTGCATTGCCGGATCCACTCCGGATCAGTCATCATCATCCACGTGGTGTGTCGCAGCACGCTTGCTGAGGGGACACAACCAACTGAAGATGCTCCATTTTTGCACAGCCTCAACAAATATACTGTCTGAAACGGCACTGCTGAGGCCGATGATTGCCCCCACACCGCCAACAGGGTGAAATCGGACTTGTGCCCAATGGCAGACTTCGAGCAGCTACAGGTTTCGCAAACACAGTCGGGTAGACCCTGCCTGGTGCAGCTCTGCCAACTGACGACACAATCTGGTGCACAGTACTTGCCGTGGAGTTCTGACTCTACGAGGATATCTGCTTTGTACTATCGACCGTGGTCAGGCAAGCCTGGGTGATCGTGATGGCCCTGTTCAGATCCAGCATCTCTGCAGCCAGCAGCTTCTGCAGGATCACCTCGTGGTTTATGCCTATTACAAAGACATCATGCAGCATGTCTTCCAACATGGTTCCAAACTTACACGGCCCAATGAAACGTCTCAGGTCGGTAACAAATTCTGCCACATCCTGGCCCTCAGAACGAACATGTTTATAAAAGCGATATCGCGAGATAATGATGCCTTCTTTAGATTTGAGATGATCCCGAATCAGAGCACACAATTCCTCCTAGGTCTTTTCCATTGGACATGCAGGTGAGAGCAAATTCTTTATGAGGCCATAGATTTTTGGACCACAAACTGTGAGGAAAACCGCCATGCGCTGACTGTGTCAGCGTCTTCATCCGTCTTGTTGGCCACGAAGTACTGGTCGAGGCGATCTGTAAAATCTTCCCAGTCTTCTCCCTCTACGAATCGCTCCAGAATTCCAATGGTGCTCATTTTTATTTTTGTGTGTGAAAGTTCGTATTATGCCTCATCGCCAAATGTTGCATATGCAATAACTCAATAGGCTTAGTACCGTGAACTCAATCAGGTGCGACCTGACTCTACTTTATTAACTTTCAAAGTAAGGATTAAACATGGAGGCTTTCTTTATATACAAGGGTTGCATGTGTGTGTCTGTGGCCCAATGACCTCTGATGTCGCTCCCCCTAGTGGCAGATAAACCCAGACATACATACATTACACAACATCCTGATCATTTGAGCCAATATCGTTTCTCACTATTGCAGTGATTCCATCGTTTATCAATAGAGCTACCCCATCTCCTTTTCCTTTCTGTCTGTCCTTCCGGATTGTCAAATACCCCTGAATATTTAATTCCCAGTCCTGGTCACCTTGCAACCACGTTTCTGTGATAGCTATCAGATCATACTCATTTGTATCTATTTGTGCCGTCAACTCATCTATTTTGTTACGAATGCTAAGTGCATTTAGACAAATTGCCTTTAAATTTGCTTTTTTACCCTTTTTTCCTGCTTGTTTCCTCTCTCCTACAAACTCACTTTCTTTATTTTTGCTTTCTAATTCCAGCTTTACTTCCCTCCCTACTGAATCTATTTTCAGGTTCCCATCCCCCTGCCAAGCTAGTTTAAACCTTCCCCAACAACACTAGCAACCCACCCTGCAAGGATATTGGTCGCGGCTCTGTTGAGGAGCAACCCATCCGGCTTGTACAGGTCCCACCTTCCCCAGAAGCAGTCCCAATGTCTCAGAAAACAAAAGTATTCATCTGCTCTATCCTCCTATTTCTGTATTCACGAGCTCGTGAAACTGGGAGTAATCCGGAGATTACTACCTTTGTGGTCCTGCTTTTTAATCTCTCTCCTAGCTCCCTAAACTCTGCCTGCATGACCTCATTCCTCTTTCTACCTATGTCATTGTGCGGCACCTTATCGAATGCCTTCTGAAAATCCAAATACACCACATCCACAGGTCCCCCCTTGTCTATTCTGCTAATTACAACATCAAAAAACTCTTACAAATTTGTCAAACATGATTTCCCTTTCATAAATCCATGTTGACTCTGCCCAATCCTATTATTCTTTTCTAAGTGGCCTGTTATCACATTCTTAATAATAGATTCTAGCATTTTCCCTACTACTGATGTCAGGCTAACTGGATTGTAGTACCCCATTTTCTCTATTTCTCCTTTCTTAAATAGAATGGTTACATTGGTACCTTCCAATCCGCGGGAACCGTTCTAGAATCTATGGAATTTTGGAAGATGACAACCAATGCACCCACTATGCATCCCTGGGGTGTAGTCCATCAGATCCAGGGGATTTATCAGCTTTCAGTCCCATTCATTTCACCAGTACTATTTTTTTACTGATACTAATTTCTTTCAGTTCCTCATTTTAGCTAGACCCCTGATACTCCACTATTTCCGGGAGGTTTTTCATGTCTTCTTCCATGAAGACAGATACAACATATTTGTTTAATTTCTCTGCCGTCCCTTATTCCCTAATATAATTTCTCCCGTCTCAGCCTGCACGGGACCCACATTTACTTTTGCTAATCTTCTCCTTTTCAAATAGGATGCGTTTATTTGTATTAATAAAATGGCCTTTGTGTCTCTGATTGGCTTTCCATTATCACATGACCTATTGCTGATTGGTCCCCTTGGAGGATAAGCCACACCCTGAAGTTTCTCTGGATAGATGTAACTGGAACCGCCCAGCCCAAGTTCTGACTGACTTTGAAAATTGTAATTCGATCCATTCTGACTTCAGAAGCCAGAGAGGACAGATCTCGAACAACCCAGCAAAAGCCACCAATTCCAGCAGAAGTCCCTTACCCCAGCGCAAGTGCATGACATTAACCCACTCCCCCTGCCACAGATAGGGCTGGTATTCTGCGGGTCACGGATTGTCTCTCCACACCCCCACAGTCTAAGGATAAGGGGTAAGCCATTTAGGACCGAGATGAGGAGAAACTTCTTCACCCAGAGAGTGATGAACCTGTGGAATTCTCTACCACAGAAAGTTGTTGAGGCCAATTCACTAAATATATTCAAAAAGGAGTTAGATGTAGTCCTTACGACGAGGGGGATCAAGGGGTATGGCGAGAAAGCAGGAATGGGGTACTGAAGTTGCATGTTCAGCCATGAAAATTATTGAATGGTGGTGCAGGCTTGAAGGGCCGAATGGCCTACTCCTGCACCTATTTTCTATGTTTCTCCCCCCCTTGTGTGTCTCTCTCTCTCCCCCCTCCCCGTGTATCTCCCCGCCCCCCGTGTATCTCCCCGCACCCCGTGTGTCTCTCCCCCCACCATGTGTTTCTCCCCCCCCCCCGTGTGTCTCTCTCCTCTCCCCGTGTGTCTCTCTCCCCTCCCCGTGTGTCTCGCTCCCCTCCCCGTGTGTCTCTCTCCCCTCCCTGTGTGTCTCTCTCCCCCTGTATGTCTTGAGCCCCCCCCGTGTGTCTCTCCACCCCCCCCCCACCATGTGTCTCTCTTACCAGCCCCCTTTCATGTGTGTCTCTCTCTCTCTCTCCCCCCGTGTGTCTTTCTCTTGCCCCGTGTGTCTTTCTCTCCCCCTGTGTATCTCCCCATCCCCCCGTGTATCTCCCCCCCGCAGTGTGTCTCTCCCCCACCCCCCAGTGTGTTTCTCCCCCCCCCCGTGTGTCTCTCTTTCCACCCCCCCTTCATGTGTCTCTCTCTCTCTCCCCTGCCATATGTTTCTCTCTCTCCCCACGTGTGTCTTTCTTTCCACCTACCCCTCCATGTGTCTCGCTCACCCCCCCATGTGTCACTCTCTCCACCCCCTCCTCCATGTGTCTCTCTCCCCCGCCACCACTGCCCCTCCCTCCCCTACCGCCCACAGCTTCTCTCTCTCTCCCTGGCTCGGTCGAAGGCTCAATTGTCTGTCGGACAACGTGGTCAAATGCGGGGCCCCACATCCGGTTTTGGGGAGGAGGCTTCAGGGGCGAGGTCCGGTGAACGCAGGCATAGAAGGAAGAGAAAAGTGTTTGTACAAATAGTCAGTCCGTTTTAATTACCTACAGAAGCTTTTACAGATTGTTTTTATGTCTCTCGCTAGTTTACTATCATATTCTATTTTCCCTTTCTTTATCAATTTCTTGGTCCTTCTTTGCTGAATTCTAAAATCCTCCCAATGCAGGGCGGATTCCACTGGCAGGACCATCCTCAATGCAGTGAGACTGCTGATGCCCTGAATTCACTCGGTTTACATTACAGGGCAGAATCAGAGTATCTCGTGGTGGCCACCCTGAAAAATATGCAAGATTGCAAGATTATGCCTGCAAAGTTGCTTTTAAATTTCTGTTGGTTTGTATATTTGATTTGAAGATTACTTTTAGATGCCAGAAAAAACTCAGCCGTGAAAACAATGGCAGCCGGTAACTCCTCGTGCTTTAATTTATCTTTCCTTCCAGTGCTGCTTTGTGTCCAGATTACCTTTCGAAACTCATCTCATAAAGAGAACCTCAGCAGCTTGCTCACCGCCTCCAGTGCACCAGCGCAGCCTTCGGCCGCCTGAGGAAAAGAGTGTTCGATGACGAGGCCCTCAAAGCTGCCACCAAGCTCATGTCTACAGGGCTGTAGTAATACCCACCCTCCTGTATGGTTCAGAGACATGGATCATGTACAGTAGACATCTCAAGTCGCTGGAGAAATACCACCAACTATGTCTCCGCAAGATCCTACAAATCCCCGGGAGGACAGACGCACCAACGTTAGCGTCCTCGACCAGGCCAACATCCCCAGCATTGAAGCACTGACCACACTTGATCAGCTCCGCTGGGCAGGCCACATCATTCGCATGCCAGACACGAGACTCCCAAAGCAAGCGCTCTACTCTGAACTCCTTCATGGCAAATGAGCCAACGGTGGGCATAGGAAACGTTACAAGGACACCCTCCAAGCCTCCCTGAAAAAGTGCAACATCACCAACGACACCTGGGAGTCCCTGGCCAAAGATCACCCTAAGTGGAGGAAGTGCATCCAGGAGGGCGCTGAGCACCTCGAGTCTCATCACCGAGAGCATGGAGAAATCAAGCGCAGGCAGCAGAAAGAGCGTGCGGCAAACCTGTCGCACCCACCCCTTCCCTCAACGACTATCTGTCCCACCTGTGACATATTCTATGGCTCTCGTATTAGACTGTTCAGCCACCAAAGAACTCACTTCAGGAGTGGAAGCAAATCTTCCTTGATTCGAGGGACTGCCTATGATGATGACAATAGGCCCAAGTTTCGAGCCGCGCCTAGAACGGCGCAGTCCCGACCTGGACGCCCGTTTTTCGCCCCACAAAATGCGCCTAAAAAAACTTCCAGATTCTCCGGCTCCCTGCAGGTCGTTTGCAGCTCGGCGCAGCGCAGCACGAGCTGTAGGGGGCGGAGCCAGGTCCCTGCGCTGAAAACAGTGCCGGGACCTCTGCACATGCGCGCTACAGTGGGCGTGCATGTGCAGTAGCTCCAGGCGCCCAAAACTGTGTGGGAGGGGCCGAAGCACGCAACCCCTAGCCCTGGCCAAATGGCCTCACTGGGGCTGCGTGAATAAGGCTCCTCCCACGCCCAGCTCCTGCTTCCTCCCGACCCGACCCGACTCCCGCTTCACCACCCCCCCGCCCCTCCGCCCCTGGACCGGACCCGACCCCGACCCTGACCCGACTCCCGCTTCCCCACCCCCACCCCCCCCGCCCCCAGACTGGACCAGACCGCGACCCCGATCCGACTCCCGCTTCCCCCACCGCCCCCCGCCCCTGGACCGGACCCGACCCCGGCCTCGAACCCGACCCGACTCCCGCTTCCCCCTCCTGCCCCCGGACCGGACCCGAACCCGACCCCGACCCCGACACCGACCCGACTCCTGATTCTCCCCGCCCCCGAACCGGACCCGACCCGACCCCCCGGAGTGGACCCGACCCGACTCCCGCTTCCCCCCCCCTGCCCCCCTGCCTCCGGACCGGACCCGACACCGACCCGACTCCCGCTTCCCCCCCACACCCCGACTGGACCCGACCTGACCTCCCTCCCCCGACCTGACCTCCCTCTCCCTCCCTCCCCCTGACCCGAACCGAACCGACCTCCCACCCCCCACCCTCCTGACCTGCGCTCCCCCCGACCCGACCCGCGATCCCGAGCCGACCCAACACCACCTACCTGTAAATCTGGTGCTGGGGACGGGCCCTGCCTGAAGTCTCGGGCCCGGCCGGGCCCGGTCCGTTCAGCCTCCCTCCCCCATTTCCTTCCCCCCCCCCATCTCCTTCCCCCTCCATCTCCTCTCCCCCTCTCCTTTTCCCCCTTCCCCCCTTTTTCTTTCCCCCCTTTTTCTTTCCCTCCTTCTCCTCCTCCCCCCTTCCCCTTCTCCTCCTCCCCCCTTCCCCCTTCTCATCCTCCCCCCTTCCCCCTTCTCATCCTCCCCCCATCCCCCTTCTCCTCCTCCCCTTCCCCCTTCTCCTCCTCCCCCCCTTCCCCTTCTCCTCCTCCCCCCTTCAACTTCTCCTCCTCCCCCCTTCCCCCTTCTCCTCCTCCCCCCCTTCCCCTTCCCCCTTCTCCTCCCCCCTTCCCCCTTCTCCTCCTCCCCCCTTCCCCCTTCTCCTCATCCCCCTTCCCCTTCTTCTCCTCCCCCCTTCTCCTCCTCCCCTTCCCCCTTCTCCTCCTCCCCCCCTTCCCCCTTCTCCTCCTCCCCCCTCCCCCTTCTCCCCCATCCCTCACCCTTCTCCCCATCCCTCCCCCTTCCCTCCCTCTGCTCCCCCCCTCTCTCCCTCTACCCCCCTCCTCCCTCTCCCCTCGCTGTGAGAAACACAGACACTGACAGACAGTGAGAGACAAACATAGACAGACAGACAGAGAGATAGAGACACTGACAGAGACACACTGGAGGGGCATCCCAGCATGCTGTTGGAGGGCTCCCGGTGCTGCAGTCGGTAAGTAGAAAATGTTTTATTTATTGATTGAAAAAAAAAATTCTTTCTTATTAATTTTTTTTGATTGATTTATTGGTTGATTTATTGGTGTTTTTATCATTTATTATTGATGATGGCTCTTTATTTGAAGTGTTTAATGTTTCCCTTTAAACACCCCCCCCTCCCACCATTCCCTACGCCTGATTTGTAACCTATGCCTGATTTTCTAAAGTGTAAACAAGGTTTTTTCGAGCGTACAAAAATCTTCACTTACTCCATTCTAAGTTAGTTTGGAGTAAGTTTTCACTGACGAAACTTTGAAAACAGGCGTAAGTGGCCGGACACGTCCCCTTTTGAAACAAAAATTCTGTTCCAAAGTGAAACTGTTCTAACTGACTAGAACTGGAGCAAACGAAATGGCGAGAATTCCGATTTCTAAGATACTCCGTTCTACACCAGTTGCTCCTAAAAATCAGGAGCAAATCATGGCAAAACTTGGGGCCATAGATACTAAGTACATCAATGATCATCATATTACAGGAAAGATGCGATTGCACTAGAGAGGGTGCAGAGGAGATTTATGAAGATGTTGTCTGGACTGGAGAATTTTAGTTCTGAGGAAAGATTGGAGATACTGGGCCTGTTTTCTTTGGAACAAAGGAGGCTGAGTGGAGACCTAATTGAGGTGTATAAAATTATGAAGGGCCTATTTCCCTTAGCAGAGGGGTCAATAACCAGGGGGCATAGATTTAAAGTAATTGGGGGGAGGTTTAGAGGGGATTTGTGGAGAATCGTTTTCATCCAGAGGGTAGTGGGGGTCTGGAACTCACTGCCTGAAAGGGTGGTAGAGGCAGAAACCCTCACAGCATTTAAAACGTACTTGGATATGCATTTGAATTGCCGTACCTTACAAGGCTATGGACCAAGAGCGGGAAAGTGGGATTAGACTGGATAGCCCTTTGTCAGCTGAAACAATGGGCTGAATGCCCTCTGTCCATGCTGTAAATTTCTATGCTTCTATGATTCTATGAATGTAAAATACTTATTTGCTTTATACCTTTCATAGGGTATACACTGAGAAATGGCTGCTGATAATGCAGCAGTTATTTGGCCATTACGTTATTAGGAGCATTAACCCACTTGACATAAATTGTATTAAAATGTTGGACAGAGGGAATGCTTTATGAACCTGTTACGAATTTGTCTGCTAATAGCAAAACAGTAATTTCTAGGCGATGGTTCTTAACTAACATATATCTGTGAAGAATGATTTGTTTTCGATAGACTGTCTGGCGTTTCACAAGAGAAGCCAGGCCTCGTTAAAGCAACCCGTGACCTTGTCAATAAGTGGCACCTCAAGGGAGAACGGAGGTCTCCAGAGGTTTTGTGCCTGGATAATGATCATGACTTGCAATTCCCTTCCGAAAGCAGCAGACTGGTTGAGTAGCAGTATCACCCAAATAAGCAGCAGCATGTTTCAGCAGGGAGTGATTTGGCCCCTCCAAAAAGGAAGAAATGAAAACTGTGCGAGTCCGCCTGAGGGCATAGCAACCATATTGATCGATGACACCTGCATCTAGTGTTTGGAAAGCATATCTATCACTCAAGCTGTGTGGCTCCAATAACACCTGGTAGGCCTTGTTAAGTACAAAATCAGATGGAGCGAACAGGTAACAGGGCAGTGAATGGGATTATTATAGCTTCAATTCTCAAATTTGCTTTTCTGCTGATGGAATCTCCAAGACGTTCTGGGAGAGAAAACTCAAATCAAATAAGTGACAGCTTGGTCGTACATGCGTGAAAGCAGCAAAAAAAAAATTGTACACTTTAGAAGAGAAAGGCAGATCTCAACAGTGGCAGTAATTTCAGGGGAAAATAACCTCCTTGCTGCAGTGGAAAATACCTCCAGGGTCTATGAATCACTGTCGAAAGTCACGACTGCAGTGTAATTATAGCTGGAGCATAGATCTTCAAAAGATAGAAACTGCTGCAGTTGCTGTGCTGGGAAGCATTCACACCGTTCTTTATCCTGAATGGATGTTTTCCCCTCGCTGATTTGAATGGTGCCGGAAACACACAGCAAAAGGAAAAAGTTCAAAACAGGACAGCTGTGTTAACAACATTTTCGTTCAGTTTGCCAACTCTTCAGTCAATATTTAAAAAACAGCTCAAAGTGGATGCCACGTTTTTTTTTATAATGCATTATAACATTTATTTCTGCAAACTGAGGGGAAAAAAGTGCTAAATGACTTTGTAATTAAGTGTTGATAGTCTGCACACAGAATGCATTCCAAAGCTTTTACTTCTACTCCATAATATCACACAGCCAGATTCACCGAGGGGCCTAATAATCCCACTTAAATTAGCTTCATGTGCTAATTGCTTAATATTTGCTTTCCATTTTGAAAGTACGATGTTGTTAAATTGGCAGGCAGTATTATTTAGCAGCCAAGCATCAGAACGGAGAGTTGGAGAAGCTTCTTCAAATATATGGTTCAAGAAAGTGAGCCTGTTTTGTGCTGACAGCTGTAATTTTTCCCATGTTGAGTTCCTAATCTATGCAATACTATTGTGGGAAGAGGCTGATTGGAGGCCATGTGGTTTGCAATTGAAAGGAGGGGGAAATTAGACTTCAACTACGGGTTTTGTCGAGGTCTTAGGGCTATAGATAGAAGAAAGAACTTGCATTTATATAGCGCCTTTTATGACTTCAAGGACACCCCAAAATGCTTCACAGCCCATGAAGTATTTTTCAATTGTAGTTACCATTGTCATGCGACAGACAATTTGTGCACAGCTGCAGCCCATTTACAGCAATGAAATAAATGACTGGATAATCTGTTTTATGGATACTGGTTGAGGGACTGGAGGTGCGAGGTCTCGGTTTCCAAGCCTCCGGATTGCTCGGGAGTCTTCCGGAATGGGCAATTGATCTTCTGAGAGCTACTGCTGGTGATCCGGGAGAAATGTACCTTGTACGTGCGGTTTGCGCATGCATACCATCTGGCTGTCGTCGCTTTCAACCAACCAGCCATGCATTCCTAGGCCCCTGGTGCATCATCATCATCATCATAGGCAGTCCTTCGGAATCGAGGAAGACTTGCTTCCACTCTTAAAATGAGCCCTTAGGTGGCTGAACAGTCCAGTACGGGAACCACAGTCCCTGTCACAGGTGGGACAGATAGTCGTTGAGGGAAAGTGTGGGTGGGGCAGGTTTGTCGCACGCTCTTTCCGCTGCCTGCGCTTGTTTTCTGCATGCTCTCGGCGATGAGACTCGAGGTGCTCAGCGCCCTCCCGGATGCACTTCCTCCACTTAGGGCGGTCTGTGGCCAGGGACTTCCAGGTGTCGGAGGGGATGCAATGTCCTCATAGCTGGTCACTCTGTGCTGGTGGTAGGGGAGTGCACAATGAAACAGAGGAGAACTTCGGAGAGTTGGCGGACGGAGACCGGAATCAGAATTTTAAAGAATGAGAGAGACCTTTGCAATCGCCTGAGCTGGGACTGCCTGGAAAGTAAGGAGAAGAATCTCGGTGGACCCCATGAGGGCCAGTCCAGATGATGAGCACCTACTTGCCCTCTCTACGGGTTGCCAATCCTTTCGGGTTTCCTGGGAGACTCCTGGAATGGATAATCCCTCACCCGGCAGTGCTGTTGGCAACTTGGCAGAAAAGTACTTCTGCGTTTCAGTTTGCACCCTGCAAGCCTGCGACAATTCTCACCCTGCACCTTCCTACCTGCCTCCATGGAGTTTAATGAGTGATTCCGCGGCAGGTATTCCTCGTGGCTTGACCATTGGTCCTGCCCTCGCTGCCCATAAGTTTGACAGAAAGCATGGGTTGCCACACTTCCTGTGAAGTTCTGGCAGCAGAGCGGGACCAGCCATAAAGACATTAGCTGTGCTGGCCATAGCTTGCCTTGCTAATCTTCTCTGTATCGTTCCAATTTGCTTGTTTTATTGCCATCAGCGCAGGAGCTGGACGACCGGTACCTGGTGGAGGAGCCAGGTAATGAGGAGGGTGCAGTCTCCATGTCTGAAGATGAGTCCAGTGATGATAAATTTGCAAGCTATGTATTAGATTCTGATGTTACCAATATAACAGAAACTGCATCGGTGTCCTTGCACGCTGTAGCAAATGCCATGTGACCAAAGGTCATGTGACCAAACCTTCAGGAATAGGTTCAACCAGACACCTGGAGTATTGTGTACAGTTTTGGTCTCCTAACTTGAGGAAGGACATTCCTTGCTATTGAGGGAGTGCAGCGAAGGTTCACCAGACTGATTCCCTGGATGGCGGGACTGACATATCAAGAAAAACTGGGCTTGTATTCACTGGAGTTCAGAAGAATGAGAGGGGATCTCATAGAAACGTTTCAAATTCTGACGGGTTTAGACAGGTTAGATGCAGGAAGAATGTTCCCAATGTTGGGGAAGTCCAGAACCAGGGGTCACAGTCTAAGGATAAGGGGTAAGCCATTTAAGACCGAGATGAGGAGAAACTTCTTCACCCAGAGAGTGGTGAACCTGTGGAATTCTCTACCACAGGAAGTTGTTGAGGCCAGTTCGTTAGATATATTCAATGCTTGCTGTACCTGCATGTTAACTTTCTGTGATTCATGTACAGGGACACCCATGTCCCTCTGAATGCAAACATTTCCCAGTCTCTACCATTCAAAACATATTCTGATTTTTTGTTTTTCCTACCAAAGTGAATAACTTCACACTTCCCCACATTGTATTCCATTGTCCATGTTCTTGCCCACTCAGTCAACCTGTCTATATCTCTCTGCAGCCTCTTTGCGTCCTCCTCACAGCTTATTTTCCAACCTAACTTTGTATCTGTTATGTCTCAAATAAAGCAATGTAACTGAATACTGTAGACTTGTGTAAGTATGATCTTAGTCTCTATATTCTGACTACAGAGTGCTGACACAGCATGGGAGGCCTGCTTATATGCAGTGCTTCCAAGGGATGCTGGAATCCCTTGGGACTCCAACAGATGCGCCCTCTGGTAGAATGCTGGTTACAAGGTGTTGCACACATAACATCACTTCCCCCAAAGTCAATAGTACACCTATTTACAGGGTGAGATGATCTGGGGCTTTTCGCTCCCGAGTCGATTGTCTCGGTACAAACACAGGTGCAGGTAAGTTGGTTGGGGCTTCGCTGGGCTGCTGCGTAGCTGGCCTTGCTGAGTTGCTGGGGATGATGAGTTCAGGTTCGTGGTCAACCGTGATGTCGGTTGCCACTTGTGTGTGTATCGGAGGGTCGAAGTTGGTGGTGTTCTTCAGGTTGCTCGTGGCTGTCTGTGAATCGCAGTTTGGTTTGGTCCAAATGCTTTCTGCAAGTTAGTCCATTTGCATTTTGACCTCAAATGTCCTACTCCCTTCTTTGGCTACAACAGTGCCAGCAAGCCATTTGGGACCATGTCCATAGTTGAGGACAAATAGAGGGTCATTGACTTCAATATCGCGTGACAAATTTGCGTGATCATGGTACATGATTTGTTGATGCCGCCTGCCATCGACATGATCATGGAGATCAGGGTGGACTAGAGAGAGCTTTGTTTTGAGCGCCATTTTCATGAGCAATTCGGCAGGGGGTACGCTGGTGAGCGAGTGTGGTTTGTGTGCTAGCTGAGCAGGACTCGGGACAGGTGCATCTGCAGGGAGCCTTCCGACACACGTTTCAAGCTTTGCTTGATGGTTTGGACTGCCCGTTCTGCCTGGCCATTAGATGTGGGCTTGAACGGGGCAGATGTGACGTGCTTGATCCCATTACGGGTCATGAATTCCTTGAATTCAGTGCTGGTGAAGCACAGCCCATTGTCGCTGACAAGGAGATCAGGCAGGCCGTGCATGGCAAACTTGGCTCGCAGGCTTTCGTTGGTGGCAGTGGACGTGTTTACAGACATTATTACACACTCAATCCATTTTGAATACGCATCCACAACAACCAAAAACATTTTGCCTAGAAACAGGCCAGCGAAGTCAACGTGGATCCTAGAACACAGTTTGGAGGGCCATGACCACAAACTTAGTGGTGCCTCCCTGGGTGCATTGCTCAGTTGAGAGCAAGTGTTGCATTGGCGCACGCAAGACTCCAAATCTGAGTCGATGCCGGGCCACCACACATGGGATCTGGCTATAGCTTTAATCATTACTATGCCTGGGTGGGTGCTGTGTAGGTCGCGTATGAACATTTCCCTGCCTTTCTTAGGCAAAACCACACGATTACCCCACAAGACAGTCCGCCTGTATGGACATTTCATTTTGCGTCGCTGGAACGGCTTGATCTCTTCATGCATCTCCGCTGGGACGCTGGACCAGCTCCCATGGAGGACACAGGTTTTTACAAGGGATAGTAAAGGATCCTGGATGGTCCAGGTAATGATCTGGCGGGCCGTAATGGGTGACTTTTTGTTTTCAAATTCATCCATCACCAAGAGCAAATCTGCAGGCTGTGCCATTTCCACCCCGGTGGTGGGCAATGGTAGCCGACTGAGAGCATCAGCGCAGTTCTCTGTGCCTGGCTTGTGGCGAATTAATAGTTATATGCAGACAGCGTGAGCGCCCATCTTTGGATGCGAGCAATACCCTTGCTCTCTGAGAATAGCGATATGAGCGGCTTATGGTCAGTTTCTAACTCGAACTTAAGCCCAAACAGATACTGGTGCATTTTTTTCACCCCGTAAACGTATGCCAGAGCTTCTTTTTCAATCATGCTGTGGGCCCTTTCAGCCTTGGACAAACTCCTGGATGCATAAGCGACTGGTTGCAATGTTTCCAATTCATTTCCTTGTTGTAACACATACCCGACCCCGTAAGAAGACGCATCGCAAGCTAGCACTAAACATTTACATGGGTCATACAGAACAAGCAGTTTATTGGAACATAACAGATTTCTGGTTTTCTCAAAAGCAGTCTCTTGTGATTTCCCCCATACCCAGTCATCTCCCTTGCGTAGCAACATGTAGAGGTTCTAGCAAGGTGCTTAACCCGGGTAGGAAATTACCAAAATAATTGAGGAGTTCCAGGAACGACCGCAGCTCCGTCACGTTCTGTGGTCTCAGCGCATTCTTGATGACCTCCGTCTTGGCGTCGGTGGGTCTGATGCGGTCTGCGGCGATTCTTCTCACTAAGAACTCGACCTCTGGCGCCAGGAAAACATACTTCGAGCGTTTCAACCCGAGTCCCACACGATCTAGCCAACTTAGAACCTCTTCCAGGTTCTGCAAGTGTTCAATGGTGTCCCGACCTGTGATCAATATTTCGTCCTGAAAAACCACGGTGCGCGGAACCGACTTTTGCAGAGTCTCCATGTTCCTTTGAAAAATAGCCGTGGCCGATCGAATCCCAAACGGGCATCTATTGTAGATGAACAGACCTTTGTGTGTGTTGATGCAGGTGAGGCCTTTCGAAGATTCCGCCAGCTCCTGCGTCATGTAGGCCGAGATCAGGTCCAACTTGGTGAACGTCTTCCCTCCTGCCAGTGTCGCAAATAGGTCGTCTGCCTTGGGTAGTGGATACTGGTCCTGCAGCGAAAAACTGTTAATCGTTACTTTATACTCGCCACAAATTCTGACTGTGCCATCGCCCTTGAGAACCGGAAAAATCGGACTGGCCTACTCGTTGAACTCAACTGGCGCGATGATGCTTTCTCGTTGTAGCCTGTCCAGCTCAATCTCCACTTTCTCTCGCATCATGTATGGCACCGCATGTGCCTTGTGGTGGATGGGATGTGTACCGGGAACCAAGTGGATCTGCACCTTCACCCCAGAGAAATTTCCGATGCCTGGCTCAAACAACGACGGGAACTTGCTCAAAACCTGGGCACATGAGGCATCATCGACGGACGAAAGCGCTCGGATGTCGTCCCAGTTCCAGCAGATTTTTCCCAGCCAGCTTCTGCCGAACAGTGTGGAGCCATCTCCTGGTACAATCCATAGTGGTAGTTTGTGTACCGCTCCATCATAGGAGACTTTTACTGCTGCACTGCCAATTACAGAGATCAGCTCTTTAGTGTAAGTTCTCAGCTTGGTATGAATAGGGCTCAGCTTGGGCCTTTGTGCCTTGTTGCACCACAGCCTCTCGAAGGCCTTTTTGCTCATGATAGACAGACTCGCACCCATGTCCAATTCCATGGATACTGGAATTCCGTTCAGTTCAACTTTTAACATGATCGGTGGACATTTCGTGGTGAAGATATGTACCCCCGTACATTTCTGCCTCCTCAGTTCGAGTCTCTAGTTCCGTTTGATCCGCCATGGATCAGTCTTCCTCTGCAACGTGGTGGTTTGCAGGGTTTGCAGCTCGTCTGCACATTCGCTGGAGGTGCCCCATTGTTCCACAGCCTTTGCATGCATAATGTTTGATACGGCATTGATGGACTCGATGATCACCTCCGCAGCGCCAGCAAGTGTCAATTGCCTCGCATTCACACTTGATGGCGGACTCTGAGTCATCTGAGGTCGTGCAGCTGCAGGCATGTATGTCCTGCAGTATACATTCCTGCCTGAAAACGACATTACTTTATGTACAGTACTTTCCGATGCATCTTTATACTGTGAAATTTGTTTGGTGTTATCGCTGGAGGACATAAATGCCTGGGCTATCTGAGGCCCAAGCACTGACACTCAGTCCCTTCATTTAAGTCATTAATATAGATTGTGAATAGCTGAGGCCCAAGCACTGATCCTTGCAGTACCCCACTAGTTACAGCCTGCCAACCAGAAAAAGCCCCGTTTATTCGTACTCTCTGTTTTCTGTCCATTAACCCATCCTTAATCCATGCTAATATATTACTCCCAATATAATGGGCTAGACTTTCCCTAAAGCCCCTCAACTCTGAGAAGCACCGCTAACATTCGGTGAGTAACACTGGCGAGAATTTGCATTTTTATTTTTAAAGTCAATAAAACGAATCGCCCGGCGAGAAAAAGGGCGTTGCACATTCATTGTCGGCAGTTTTCTCGGCAAGTAAGTGAAAAGTTAGTACCATGGGCGGTCGTTACTGGAATGGACGGTAAGTACTAAAATTTATTCCGAGGCTGCGGTTGGGCCTAGGGAGGGGGGAAAACTTAAAAAAAATGTCAGTAAAAAAGAATAAAAATGTACAAAGCTTTCCCAAGACAGTTTTAAACCTAATCACCATTTTAAAATTAAAAACAAATAAATAAAGAACCTTCAACTTACCTTTCTTTGCAGGGACCCCCTTACCGCCCTGTTTAAGTAGCTTTTACAGGGCGGGTCTCTTGGCGATCTGGATGTCGGCAGTTGAGGCCAAACTTACGCCCTAACTGTTGTTCTCGGCATTGCACATGGGTGGTTTGGTCCCGGCGGGCGTGTTTAGATGTGGGCGATACCATGAAGAAACTTAAGTGGAAACTTTCGGCGGGCGGAAAAACAGCTGTACCGCCGAGAAAATCGCCGACAATGAAGCCGAAAGTCTGGCCCCATGAGTCCTAATTGTGTGTAATAACCTCTTGTGTGGCACCTTATCAAACACTTTTTGAAAATCCAAATACACTACATCCACTAGTTCCCACTTATCCATCCAACTAGTTACGTCTTCGAAAAACTCTAACAGATTTGTCAAACATGATTTCCCTTTCAGAAAACCATGTTGACTCTGTCTAATCATATATGATTTTCTAAGTGCCCTGGTACCACGTCCCTAGATTCTAGCATTTTGTCTACTACTGATGCCAGGCTAACTGGCCTATAGTTCCCTGTTTTTTCTCTTCCTCTTTTCTTAAATAACGGGGTTATGTTTGCTTCCAATCCTTGAGGATTCTAGAATCTAGGGAATTCTGGAAGATTAATACCGGTGCATCCACTATCTCTGCAGCTACCACCTTTAAAACCCTAGGATGCAGATCATCATGTCCAGAGGATTTATTGCCACTTAGTCCCATTCATTTCTCCAGTACAATAAAGCTGATATTTGGTTGCTAACGCCAGCTGATAACGGCGGTGGTAGGCATTGACTGGGCGGCAGCAGCTTCGTGGCGGCATTGATGCCTGGTGTGAAATTTGG
Organism: Pristiophorus japonicus; assembly: GCF_044704955.1. Lineage (NCBI taxonomy): Eukaryota > Metazoa > Chordata > Chondrichthyes > Pristiophoridae > Pristiophorus > Pristiophorus japonicus. Next base: position 44,508,150 of record NC_091979.1, read on the forward strand.
TTCTGGTTTTTCAAGGGCATAAAGGAATGCTGCCCCGCCAATGACTGCCATGGAAATCATGACGTCTCGCCAAATTAACTTTCCCCGCCTCACTTACCGGCTGGCGGCCAACATGCCACAAAAATTTGGTGAGGATTCTGGGGCGATATTTGAATGGAGTTGCAGCCAGGGCACAGAGGTCGTGGTCAGTGCAGCGTTTGGTCCTCGCACAGTGCGTAGGTGTTGGCCTGCTGTGTCTGCTGACGAATCAACTTGACTACTAGGATTTACCAAACATTGGTGGGCTTCAGGTCGTTGACATTGGCAGCTCATATCTCGCTGTTACCTCTGCAAATCACTGAGGGCAGTGATGGCAAACCACGTCTTCCTGCAGCGAAGACTTCAAAAATCAAAAATTCATTTATTTAACAGAAAAACCGTAGTGTGCTGTAAAATAACACAACATAACGCCATAATCCTCAGCAAATAATCAAACCCACGAGAACCCTTCAAACATTCCCAGTGACATCCAAGTGCAATGACTTACTTGAGTTCATTTTCCAACAAGGTAGCCATTAGACGACTATCAAACAATTACTTACTGGTTCATCCAAATGAAACTATTTCCATGAGTTCAGATTTAAATAAGGTTTATCAAGGCCAGCATCTGTGGCCACTAACACCCAGTTGTTTAATGGGTTTTGTTAAGTGCTTTCCCACCCTTTCCCTTCGCTCCCCTCCCATGCCCACTGCTCCTCCTCAATGGGGTCTCAAAGCCTGCAGCAATGCTGGTAGTCAGTTGCTCACTTTGAGCCGCTGCCACATATGATGATCTAGCAGGACATCCCCAACCAGCTCGGGCCCTGGAAGGCCCAGCTGCGGACTGCATCACCTCAGCATAGGCGACAGCACTCTGGTGTGGATGGGTTGCAGAGAGTGGCAGGTGCAAAGGCGAAATAATGTCGTCCTGGGAGCGGACATCAGATTCCAACAGGCCCGATATGCTGCTACTCCCCCGAGGCAAAGCCTCAGCATCTGGAGCAATCTGGGAGAGCAAAGATTGCTGCTCTTCTTCGGCAATGTTAGGTCCCCATTGAACTGATGGGGCCCTCGACACGATGGCAGTAGCCAATGCATCCGTGGCATCAATTTGCCTTTGCATTAACACAGACTGCGACTGCAACACACCACAGAGCTGATTGATGCCACCACACACTGATGACATTACATTATGTAGGCCTCCAGTAGCGTCGGCCTGCTGCTCAATGGCTATTGCAACGTCAGCCATAGCCCATGCCACCATGTCTGAGACCTCATGGTCTTTGTTGCATCCAACATCCATTGCTCTCTACCAAGGATGGGCTTGGAGGGCTGCTGAAAGGTAGGTGCAAATCTTGAGGTGAACTCCTCCATCCTCACAGCTAGTGCACCGAGCCTCTCAGGCACCTTGACAGTGCACCCAACAGATCGTGGTGCAACCGCAATGATTGTTTTGCGACAACCCATAATTCGGCCTCTTCATCAGATGCTGCTGAGCTGGCTCCCGGACTTCCCTCCCCCATGGCATTGCTGCAGGCCACTAGGTTCCAGAGCATCACCCACCTCCACTTCCCCGACCACACCTTCCTCCTGAAAGCTGCTGGCCCCGCTCTCTGAGGAGGAGGAAAATAGAGTATGAGAGTATCATGAGTGACTTTAATATGCATATAGATTGGGCTAACCAAACTGGAAGCAATACGGTGGAGGAGGATTTATTGGAGTGTATAAGGGATGGTTTTCTCGACCAATATGTCGAGGATCCAACTAGGGGAGAGGCCATCTTAGACTGGGTGTTGTGTAATGAGAGAGGATTAATGAGCAATCTCGTTGTGCGAGGCCCCTTGGGGAAGAGTGACCATAATATGGTGGAATTCTACATTAGGATGGAGAAGGAAACAGTTAATTCAGAGACCATGGTCCAGAACTTAAAGAAGGGTAACTTTGAAGGTATGAGGTGTGAATTGGCTAGGATAGATTGGCGAATAATACTTAAGGGGTTGACAGTGGATGGGCAATGGCAGACATTTAGAGACCGCATGGATGAACTACAACAATTGTACATCACTGTCTGGCGTAAAAATAAAAAAGGGAAGGTGGCTCAACCGTGGCTATCAAGGGAAAACAGGGATAGTATTAAAGCCAAGGAAGTGGCATACAAATTGGCCAGAATTAGCAGCGAACCCGGGGACTGGGAGAAATTTAGAACTCAGCAGAGGAGGACAAAGGGTTTGATTAGGGCAGGGAAAATAGAGTACGGAAGGAAGCTTGCAGGGAACATTAAGACAGACTACAAAAGCTTCTATAGATATGTAAAGAGAAAAAGGTTAGTAAAGACAAACGTAGGTCCCCTGCAGTCAGAATCAGGGGGAGTCATAACTGGAAACAAAGAAATGGCAGACCAATTGAACAAGTACTTTGGTTCAGTATTCACTAAGGAGGACACAAACAACCTTCCGGATATAAAAGGGGTCAGAGGGTCTAGTAAGAAGGAGGAACTGAGGGAAATCCTTATTCGTCGGGAAATTGTGTTGGGGAAATTGATGGGATTGAAGGCCGATAAATCTCCAGGGTCTGATTGTCTGCATCCCAGAGTACTTGGAAATAGCGGATGCATAGACAGTCATTTTCCAAAATTCCATAGATTCTGGATCAGTTCCTATGGAGTGGAGGGTAGCCAATGTAACCCCACTTTTTAAAAAAGGTGGGAGAGAGTAAACAGAGAATTATAGATCGGTCAGCCTGACATCAGTAGTGGGTAAAATGATGGAATCAATTATTAAGGATGTCATAGCAGCGCATTTGGAAAGAGGTGACATGATAGGTTCAAGTCAACATGGATTTGTGAAAGGGAAATCATGCTTGATAAATCTTCTGGAATTTTTTGAGGATGTTTCCAGTGGAGTGGACAAGGGAGAACCAGTTGATGTGGTGTATTTGGACTTTCAGAAGGCTTTCGACAAGGTCCCACACAAGAGATTAATGTGCAAAGTTAAAGCACATGGGATTGGGGGTAGTGTGCTGACATGGATTGAGAATTGGTTGTCAGACAGGAAGCAAAGAGTAGGAATAAATGGGTACTTTTCAGAATGGCAGGCAATGACTAGTGGGGTACCGCAAGGTTCTGTGCTGGGGCCCCAGCTGTTTACATTGTACATTAATGATTTAGACGAGGTGGATTAAATATAGTATCTCCAAATTTGCGGATGACACTAAATTGGGTGGCAGTGTGAGCTGCGAGGAGGATGCTATGAGGCTGCAGAGTGATTTGGATAGGTTAGGTAAGTGGGCAAATGCATGGCAGATGAAGTATAATGTGGATAAATGTGAGGTTATCCACTTTGGTTGTAAAAACAGAGAGACAGACTATTATCTGAATGGTGACAGATTAGTAAAAGGGGAGGTGCAACGAGACCTGGGTGTCATGGTACATCAGTCATTGAAGGTTGGCATGCAGGTACAGCAGGCGGTTAAGAAGGCAAATGGCATGTTGGCCTTCATAGCGAGGGGATTTGAGTATCGGGGCAGGGAGGTGTTGCTACAGTTGTACAGGGCCTTGGTGAGGCCACACCTGGAGTATTGTGTACAGTTTTGGTCTCCTAACTTGAGGAAGGACATTCTTGCTATTGAGGGAGTGCAGCAAAGGTTCACCAGACTGATTCCTGGGATGGCGGGACTGACCTATCAAGAAAGACTGGATCAACTGGGCTTGTATTCACTGGAGTTCAGAAGAATGAGAGGGGCTCTCATAGAAACGTTTAAAATTCTGATGGGTTTAGACAGGTCAGATGCAGGAAGAATGTTCCCAATGTTATGGAAGTCCAGAACCAGGGGTCACAGTCTAAGGATAAGGGGTAAGACATTTAGGACCGAGATGAGGAGAAACTTCTTCACCCAGAGAGTGGTGAACCTGTGGAATTCTCTACCACAGGAAGTTGTTGAGGCCAATTCACGAAATATATTCAAAAAGGAGTTAGATGTAGTCCTTACTACTAGGGGGATCAAGGGGTATGGCGAGAAAGCAGGAATGGGGTACTGAAGTTGCATGTTCAGCCATGAACTCGTTGAATGGCGGTGCAGGCTCGAAGGGCCGAATGGCCTACTCCTGCACCTATTTTCTATGTTTCTATGTTTCTATCTCCCACAGTCGAAGGCTGAAGTTCAGGCTCCAGTCCGTCTGGTTGATTATCTGAAAGTGCAAAGCCAGAGAAGAGTGGTTACCTGCAGGGGCGGGGGCTAGGACCGGGAAAGTCATTTGGAAATGCCAGTCTCATGGAAAGAGCTGAAGGATTGTGGTGTCACGGCTAACCGGCCTGCTAAATGCTACAAAGGAACTCAACATACCCTCACTATCCCGAGGGTATAGTCACTGTTCCGTTGCCTGAAATTTTCAGTTCATTTCAGGTCTGACACCTCCTTCCTGATTGGGATTTAGGTTCTGTGGGTAGTGGACACTGCAGTTACTCCTGCAGTGACCTCTCAGGCACTGCAACAGGTCCAGTATTGCTGCTACACAGAACTTGGCAATTCTTCTGCTCTGATGCCCCATTTCACTTGGGCTGCCATGACAATGTCTTTTCACCTTGCAAAGTATTCCTCTTGTCTCTGCTCCCAAATTCAGGTCATGCGAGAGTTAACTCTCAGGTCCTGTCCATATTATAGACAGGAGCTTGCCATGAATATATTTTGGGGCCGAACTGAAATTTTCGGAAGAAACAGGTGTGTGTGGTGGAAGTCCCATTTCAACCCCACTAATGTCCCCAGTGGTAATTTTAACTTTACCCTTTTATAATACATCTTCTCAAAGATTATGCTTAATTTATTATTAGGGACGTGGCAGCAGGGTACTTAGAAAATCATAATCTGATTGGGCGGAGTCAACACGGATTTATGAAAGATAAATCATGTTTGACAAATCTATTACGAGTTTTTTGAGGGTATAATGAGCATGGTAGATAAGGGGGAACCAGTGGATGTGGCGTACTTGAATTTTAAAAAGCATTCAATAAGGTGCCACACAAGGTTATTACACAAAATTGGGGCTCATGGGATTAGGGGTAATCTATTCTCATGGATTGAGGATTAGTTAACGGACAGAAAACATAGAGTTGGAATAAATGGGTCATTTTCGGGTTGTCAGGCTGTACCTGGTGGGGTACCGCAAGGATCAGTGATTGGGCCTCAGCTATTTACAATCTATATCAATGACTTAGGTGAGAGGACTGAGTGTAATATATTCAAGTTTACTGATGGTACAAAGCTAGGTGGGAACGTAAGTTGTGAAGCGGATGCAAAAAGGCTGCAAAGGGATATAGTCAGGTTAAGTGAGTGGGCAAGAACGTGGCAGATGGAATATAGGGGTCAAGTTTTGGCCTGAGTTGTTCCTATTTTTTTGGAACAACTAGTTTAGAATGGAGTTTCTTAGAAATTGCAATTCTCGGCATTTAGTTTGCTCCAGTTCTAGTGAGTTAGAACAGTTTCATTTTAGAACAGATTTTTTTTTCCAAAAGGGGGCGTGTCCGGCCACCTACGCCTGTTTTGCAAGTTTAGGCAGCGCAAACTTACTCCAAACTAACTTAGAATGGAGTAAGTGTAGATTTTTGTATGCTCAGAAAAACCTTGCCTACACTGAGAAATCAGGCGTAAGGAAGAGAGATGGGGAGGGGGGGGTTTACAAACATGAAACACATCACTTTTACAAATAAAGAGCATCATCAATAATAAATGATAAATAAATCAATAAATCAACCAATAAATCAATCAAAAAATAAATAAAAATAAAAAATAAAAAAAATAATTAAATCAATATATAAAAAATTAAGTTTCTACTCACCGACTGCAGCACCGGAAGCCCTCCAACCATGTGCTGGGACGGGGCCCCCACAGTGTGTCCCTGTCTCTCTCTCTCTGTGTCAGTTTCTCTCTCTCTCTCTGTCAGTGTTTCTCTCTCTCTCTGTCAGTGTCTCTGTGTTTCTGACAGCGAGGAGTGGGGGGAGGAAGGCGGGAGTGGAGGAGGAAGGGTGGAGGGGGGAGAGGAGAGGGAGAGGGGGGGAGAGGAGAGGGAGAGGGGGGAGAGGAGAGGGAGGGAGGGGGAGAGGAGAGGGAGGGAGGGAGGAGAGGGAGGGAGGGGGTGAGAGGAAAGGGAGGGAGGGGGGAGAGGAAAGGGAGGGAGGGGGGAGAGGAAAGTGAGGGAGGGGGGGAGAGGAAGGGTGGGTGGAGAGGAGAGGGGGGTGGAGAGGGGAGGGGGAGAGGAGAGGAGAGGGAGGGAGGGGAGGAGAGGAGAGGGAGGGAGAGGAGGGGAGGAGAGGGAGGGAGGGGAGGGGGAGAGAGGGAGGGAGGGAGGCATGGAGGGGAGAGTGAGGGTGGAGTGGGGGGGAAGAGGAGAGGGAGGGAGGGGGAGGGGGAGGGGGGAGAGGAGAGGGAGGAAAGGGAAAGAGGGGGGAGAGAAGAGGGAGGGAAGGGAGGGAGAGGGGAGAGGAAGGGGAGAGGAAAGGGAGGGAGGAGGGAGAGGAGAAGGAGGGAGGGGGGAGTGGGGAGAGGGAGAGAGGGAGGGAGGGGGGAGAGGAGAGGGAGGGGGAGAGGAGAGAGGGAGTGGGGGGGAGAGGGGAGGGAGGGGGGAGAGGAGAGGGTGGGGAGAGGGGAGGGGGAGAGAGAGGGGTGGGGAGAGGGAGGGAGGGGGAGAGGAGAGGGGGTGGGGAGAGGGAGGGATGGGGGAGAGGAGAGGGTGGGGAGAGAGGCGGGGGGAGAGGGAGGGAGGGGGGAGAGGAGAGGGAGGGGTGGGGAGAGGAGAGAGAGTGGGGGGGAGAGGAGAGGGAGGGGGGAGAGGAGAGGGTAGGGAGAGGGGCGGGGGAGAGGGAGGGAGGGGGGAGAGGAGAGGGAGGGGTGGGGAGAGGAGAGAGAGTGGGGGGGAGAGGAGAGGGAGGGGGGAGAGGAGAGGGTAGGGAGAGGGGCGGGGGAGAGGGAGGGAGGGGGGAGAGGAGAGGGAGGGGTGGGGAGAGGAGAGAGAGTGGGGGGAGAGGAGAGGGAGGGAGGAGGGAGAGGAGAGGGTGGGGAGAGGGGCGGGGGGGAGAGGGAGAGAGGGGGGAGAGGAGAGGGAGTGGTGGGGAGAGGAGAGAGAGTGGGGGGGAGAGGAGAGGGAGGGGGGGTGGAGAGGAGTGGGAGGGAGGGAGGGGAGGAGGCCGAAGACTTCGGGCGGGGCCCGTCCCCAGCAAGATGCCGGGAGAGTGGGTCCCGCTGCAGACGAGGGGGCGGGGGGAGCGGACCGGACCGGACCTAAAGGTGGGGGAGAGCCAGAGTGGAGCGGAAGCTGAACGGGGCAGGGGAGGGGGTGTGGGAGAGAGCCGGACCAGGAGCGGGAGCTGGGGGACGGGGGAGGGGGCGGGAGAGAGCCGGACCGGGAGCGGGAGCTGGGGCGGCGGTGGGGGAGGAGGGGTGTGTGCAGGAGAGAGCCGGAGGGAGTGGGAGCTGAATGGGGGGTGGGGGTGCGGGAGAGAGCCGGAGGGAGCGGGATCTGAACGGGGGGCAGGGGGGCGGGTTGGGAGCCGCAGCATGAGCTGAAAAGGAGGGAGGTCCACTCCGATCTTTGCCGCCCAGTGAGCTAGGCACGGCGTGCTTCGGGCCCCTCCCACACAGCCTTGGGGGCCTGGAGCTACTGCATATGCGCGCACACACTAGCGCGCATGTGCAGAGGTCCCGGCACTGTTTTCAGCGCCGGGACCTGGCTCCGCCCCCCCACAGCTTGTGCTGCGCTGCGCCGAGGGCCTGGAACGTTCCAGCAGCGGGGAGAATACCAAAGTAAGTTTTAGGTGCGATTTTGACCGTGGAAATCAGGCATGGCTCACGGGACTGTGCCGTTCTAGGCGCGGCCCGAAACTTGGCCCCATAATATGGAGAAATGCGATGTTATCCACTTTGGTAGGAAAAATAGAAAAGCAGAATTTTTTTTTAAGTTGAGCAACTAGGAAATTTGGTATTCCATGTACCGGAATCATAGAATGCTAAAATGCAAGTACAGTAAGCAATTAGGAAAGCAAATGGTATGTTTTGCTTTATTGCAAAGGGGGAGTACAGGAGTAAAGAAATCTTACTGCAATTATATAGGACCTTGGTGAGACAAATGTTCACTAGACTGATTCCTGAGATGAGGGGGATTGTCCTATGAGGAGCAATTGAGAAGATTGGGCCTACATTCCCTCGAGTTTCGGAGAAAGACAGGTGATCTCATTGAAACATACAAAATTCTTACAGGGTTTTGTGGTGTATGTAGCACTCAAATCACTGACTCCACACAGTCTGGTGTTGTAGTAACTGCTGTGACCTTAGTCCTTTATTGTGTAACTCCAGAGTGCCTCTCATGCGTGGTGGGCAGCCTTTTATACTCTGTCTTGCAGGTACTTTCGGGTCTCCCACCACAGCGCCCTCTGTGGCACACCATTGTAACTATACATTTAATGTACCTGGACAATACATAACATCTCACTTCCCCCCCCACCAGTTCCACAAGCACATTGCCGGTAACCTCGGCCTTGTTCGTCCTGGTTGATTTGTGAGTGTGAGTCCATGATCATCCACTTTCCTCTTCTCCCCACCATGTAGAGATTATGCTTGCGATCCGGGACAAGTATGTGGTATTTGAAGTCCTTACATGGGTGATGAAGTACACAAGCATAACCTCCAACAGAAAGCAGGTATACATCGACAGTACATTTGTGTAGTACATATGGATGCATTGATGAGTTATATCAAAAGGTTGCAGGTACACTGAACAGTTATTTAATCCCCGCTCCACTGGGTGAGGTGTGGTGGCAACTGCCCCTTTTTGCCCGAGGTATGAGGAAAGACTGGATCAACTGGGCCTTTATACACTGGAATGTAGAAGAATGAGAGGGGATCTCATAGAAACGTATAAGATTCTGACGGGACTGGACAGGTTAGATGCGGGAAGAACGTTCCCGATGTTGGGGAAGTCCAGAACCAGGGGACACAGTCTTAGGATAATGGGTAGGCCATTTAGGACTGAGATGAGGAGAAACTTCTTCACTCAGAGAGTTGTTAACCTGTGGAATTCCCTGCCGCAGAGGGTTGTTGATGCCAGTTCATTGGATATATTCAAGAGGGAGTTAGATGTGGCCCTTACGGCTAAAGGGATCAAGGGGTATGGAGAGAAAGCGGGAAAGGGGTACTGAGGTGAATGATCAGTCATGATCATATTGAATGGTGGTGCAAGTTTGAAGGGCCGAATGGCCTACTCCTGCATCTATTTTCTATGTTTCTATGTTTCTATGTAGTGGGCTGCGCTGAGACAGGGTATCGCAACTAGTGCGTTGCCTCTGTTCTCAGAAAATAGTCGTCTTTGCGGCTCATCTGCAGCCGCTGAACCATTGCATGAATCACATAAAATCGGAAATCGTATTAATTCATTAGTCATGTTAGTCCAGATCCATTAACCCTTTTACTTGTGCATTGTGATACTAACTCTTTTCGTAAATCATATCAATCATTTTAAACACAGTAGTCATTTCAGCATCAAAATATTAACTCGTCATAAATCACGTCATCGTACAAATCACATTAATCATTTTGACTCACTCTTGCCCTTACAAAAGTCTCTTTGTGGGGACCGCCAACGGTGCAAGGACCTTTTAAGGCTCCCGGGTACATTTCCCTTTTAAGACGCCATCTTGTTTTTCCACAAGGTTTCCACGGTGGGGCAGGGGGGGCCGCCATTTTAGGTGCTCTGCTGGTCCTACCTGTCTCTCTCTGTGCAGAACTCTGCTGCCACGAGGCTTGCCGCTATCGTAACTTCTTCAGCAAGGACTTTATTATCACCAATTCCAGGTCGCTCGTCCAGTACTCTGTGGAGGGCTCGGCACAGTGAGTCTTTATCTTCCTGACGAAATCCAGCGCGCACTCATTGACAGAGCAAGCACCAAGTATGGCCCATGTAACCTTTTGCCTGGACCGGCTCAGAACATTCCACAGTGCCGACATCCTGCACCTTCTCCCGGGCTGCTGAACTGGAGACCCTGCAGGCTGCGGCCGCGGCCCTGGATCCGGGTCCAGGTTCTTTCCCCGGTTCCTGCAGCCCTGGGGGGGGGGGCAGGAAGGCGAACTATCGGCCGGTGATGTGGCGGCCGGCTCGGTGCCGGGAGGCCCCGCTGTTCTTCGCCGGCAGCGTGAGTGGGGCGGAGGCCGCTCGCGAGTTCCTTTGGAGGAGGCCTGCTCTGCCTGTGAACATGGGGAGCAGCGGTCTATGGAGGAATGAAGTCTTCCCAGCTCCCACGGACCTTCCCCATCCATCTCCTGCCGAGTAGCGTCGGCCCATCGCCTGCAATGATCCACAAAGGTAAACAGTGCGTCTCGCCACCGTGAGATACCTGCACATCCGCTCTGCCAAGAACAGGTATCAGTTCCTTGGTGTAGGTGTGCAGCTTCGCCGTGACCGGGACCAGCTTGGGTCGTGCAGCTGGGTTGATCCACAGTTTCTCAAAAGTTTCCCGACTCATCAGCGACTGACCCGATCCTGTGTCCACTTCCATACTCACCTGAGACTCCGTTAATCTTGACTTCCATGATCCCTGGGGCCGAATCGTCGGTACACGTATACAGTCCAAACGCCTCATCTTCTTCTACCAGCTCCTCGCTGGATAGTGGATCATCTACTATCTCCTCAGCCACACGGTGAGTCGTGTTTCTTTTGCACATACGCTGAAGGTGGCCTTTCGTGTGGCAGGTACTGCACGTATACTCCGCAAACCTGCACCGGTGAGCCCCATGGCTTCCTCCGCAGCGCCAGCATGGTGCTCCTCGATTAGCCCCCCTTGGTGGACTCTGAGTTCCAGGACCCTGAGGTCCGTGCTCTCTGCCCTGGGCAGAGCCACGTTCTGCAGTTTTTTCCGTGACGGGCGCTATCCTGTGAATAGTACCTGCCGGGTTCGGGACCGTGTGGATCATCTGCTTGATGCTGCAAGTCGAGGTCATAAATGCCCGGCTAATGTTGATGGCTTGCTGCAGACTGACTGTAGGTTCGGTGGCTAGCAGCTTGTGAAGGAGACCCTCATGGCCAATCCTCATAACAAAAACGTCTCGCAACACCTCGTCAAGGTGTGTGCCAAAATCGCACGGCGCCGCGAGTCTCCTGATGTCCACAGCATATTTTGTGACATCCTGGCCCTCAGGTCTGCAGTGGTGGTAGAATTTGTGCCTGGCCATGAGGATGCTCTCCTTTGGTTTCAGTTGGTCACAAATGAGTTCAATCAGCTGCTCATATGACCTGTCCTTGGCGCTCGCGGGTGCCAGCAAATCCCTGACAAGACAGTAAACCTCATCGCCACAACTGGACAGCAATATTGCCTTACGCTTCTCTCTCAGTGCGTCAGGTCGTTTGCTATAAAGTAGTACTCGAGCCTTTCCATAAAGCCTCCCAGTCATTACCCACTGTAAAATCTTTTAACGAGCCCAGAGTAGCCATAGTTGTGTGAAGCTCGTCCATGTCCTCGTCGCCAATGTGGTGTATGTAGCACTCAAATCACTGATTCCACACAGTCTGGTGTTGTAGTAACTGCTGTGACCTTAGTCCTTTATTGTATAACTCCAGAGTGCCTCTCGGGTGTGGTCGGCAGCCTTTTATACTCTGTCTTGCAGGTACTTTCGGGTCTGCCACCACAGCGCCCTCTGTGGTGCACCATTGTAACTATACATTTAATGTACCTGGTGTAAGGTTCTGCAAAACCAACCATGGAGACATGTGGCAGGGAGAATGGGAAGATGCCATGTTTAAAATGACTAACTGCAGCCAACAGCCTGTAAACCGTGGAGGATGATGGGACTCTGGCCACCCAGTACAATAACAGACAGTGTTGCAGGGGCACGGAACCGGATGGTGGATGAGCCAGCTACCGTAAGGGGGAAGAGTGTACATTCGGTTCTTCCAGGAAAGTGGATACAAGGCAACTTTATATTTTAAAAGGACATTTCTCCAGCTTTTCGTGTAAAACCCTCATAGAAGAGGCAACATGTCCAGGCAAATCTCCCCAGTAATACATAAGACAACACAAAGGGTATCAGTTTGAATAATTAAACAAAGGCCCACAGGTCTGATGCAACCATTTTAGCCAGCCCAGATAGAGTGACACCTCTGTCGAGATAGTGAACAATTATCTTCATTCACCCGATCAGCGAGCGACAGGATACAGGGATACAGGAGGTGTGGCTAATCTCCCATTCCAGACAGATCGATACACATCAAACTGCCATTCACACCCCATTTTTATTCAAGGAAGACCCAAGACAATGGCATGCAGTTTTGGCATGAAGATGAACGGACTATAAGAAAAGCTGCAAAACCACACAAAGTGGTGGGAGGTGTTGGAAGTTGGAAGTTGGAGGTTTTCGAGATTGGAGGTTAAAGTTAGAGGTTGGAGTCAGCTTTTTGCATTGTGGTTGAGTTGAGTTAAAGGGGAGTTGAGTCAGCTCTTCACAGGGCCCTCGCTCTGGAGAAGGTGTGCTTAACTCCAACAGTTTTTTGCTAAGAAGCCAACCGAGAGGCAAACGGAAGAAACCGACGCAACATCGAGGAGGAAAACCGAACTGACCAACAACGTAAAACCCACCCCAGAGGGACCCTGAGCTGAAATAAGTGCCCCCAGAACCCCGGAGTTGATAGGATTGTGAGCATAGCCCAAACCCCCTCACAGACTCAATTTAGGATAGGAATTGGTAAGAAGGATGGAAGTGGGAGGTGGGGTTGTGTGTGGGTGGAATGTTTCAACCTCTTATCTTCCCCTTCCCTGTTGCGAGAATTTTTCGTGCTGTTGAGTGAGATTGTGCCATTACTGCTATTTACGACCTCTTCCTATGCCCTCAATCTTTGTGGTTACTATTCTAAATAAACAACATTAGCCATTTTGCACTCTTACCCACTGTGTCTAGTGCCTCATTACTCACCCATCCTCATAAATCGCACGTACAGAACCTCAGGGGAGTGTGGATTTGAACCCACACCCCAAGCTCCCCTTACACTGGACAATACATAACAGGTTTGACAGGGTAGATGCAGGGAGGACGTTTCCCCTGCCTGGGGAGTCTAGAACCAGGGGTCACAGTCTCAGAACAAGGGGTCGGCCATTTATGACTGAGACTCTGGGGAGAAATTTCTTTACACAAAATGTAGATACTCAGCCATTGAGTATATTCAAGGTAGAGATCGATTTTTGGAACTAAGGGAATCAAGGGATATGGGTACAGGCCGGGAATGTGGAATTGAGGTAGAAGATCAGCCATGATCTTATTGAATGGTGGAGCAGGCTCGAGGGGCCAAATAGCCTACTCCTGCTCCTATTTTTTATGTTCTTACGCTCTTATTGTTGCTTATTTAATGTGAGTTGCTTCTAAATATTGCTGCTAATAATTAAAAGGTTCATGAGGCGTGGACATGTGGTTGATTTGGTGCTGCTTATTTTCAGATAAACTGTAGGTAGACCTATTCTAAGTGTTAGCTGTTACTGAAGTCTTTGCTGCATCACCCTAGGGAGGAAAAAAAACAATGAATAATGTTTATAACTAAATAGAACTTAATATACTTTGGATCCAAAGATGAGTAGTATTTATCTCTTCTTATACCTTCTAATATGGGCCAATCAGTCATAATACCAAGGTATAGTCACTGTGAGCTATTCCTAATAAATTATAGATATATTCTAAACGAACCCAATTACAATTATACTACAAATGCCGAACAGAGATAATATTTATGAATATATTTAAAATGTCGCCTTTTATAGCAATTGGAGGAATTGTTATACCATCTTTGTCTCAATTTCAAGAGCAACATTCCTATTATTTACTTTATACTTAATTGGAGGAAGGCCAATTTCAGTGGCCCAGATAAATTGGAATCAAAGATTGGCAGGGAAAACTGCAATCAAACAATGGGCTGCATTTAAAGAGGAGATGGTGCAGGTAGAGTCGAAGAGGGAAAGGTAGGGCAACCAAAGTCAGAGCTCCCTGGATGACGAAAGAGATAGAGAGTAAGATGAAGCAGAAAAAGATCGCTTATGACAGATGTCAGGTTGAGAATGCATGTGAATTCAGTTAAATATAGAGAGTTCAGAGGGGAAGTGAAAAAGAAATTAAGAGGGGCAAAGAGAGAGTATGAGAATAGATTGGCAGCTAACATTAAAGAGAATTCAAAAGTCTTCCATAGGTATATAAATACGAAACGGGTAGTAAGAGGAGGGTGGGGCCGATTAGGGGCCAAAAAGGAGACCTACACATGGAGGCAGAGGGTACGGCTGAGGTACTAAATGAGTACTTTGCATCTGTCTTCACGAAGGAAAAAGATGCTGTCAAAACCATAATGAAAGAGGAGGTGGTAGAGATAGTGGATGGGATTAAAAATTGATAAAGGGGAGGTACTAGAAAGGCTGGCTGTACTTTAAGTCGATAAGTCACCAAGACCAGATGGGATACATCCAAGGATGCTTAGGGAAGTTAAGGTGGAAATTGCGCAGGTACTGGCTATAACCTTCCAATCCTTCTTAGATACAGGAGTGGTGCCAGAGGACTGGAGAATTGTAAGGATAAACCCAAAAACTACACGCCAGTCGGTTTAACCTCGGCAGTGGGGAAGCTTTTAGAAACGATTATTAGGGCCAAAGTTAGCAATCACTTGGACAAGTATAGATTCATTCAGAAAAGCCAGCATGTATTTGTTAAAGGCAAATTTTGTTCAGCTAACTTGAGTGAGTTATTTGATGAGGTAACATAGAGGGTTGATGACAGCAGTGTGGTTGATGTGGTGTACGTGGACTTTCAAATGGCATTTGATAAAGTGCCACATAATATGCTTATGAGCAAAGTTGAAGCCCATGGAAAAAAAGGGACAGTGGCAGCCTGGAAATGAAATTGGCTAAGTGACAGGAAAACAGATTAAATTTAACGCAGAAAAGTACAAAGTGATACATTATGTTAGGAAGAATGAGGAGAGGCAATACAAACTAAAGGGTATTGTACAGGGCCATTGTACAGCAAAATTCTAAAAGGACAGAGGGTGTTAAAAAAACAAGCCTAAAGGCTTTGTGTCTTAATGCAAGGAGTATCCGCAATAAGGTGGATGAATTAACTGTGCAAATAGATGTTAACAAATATGATGTGATTGGGATTACGGAGACGTGGCTCCAGGATGAGCAGGGCTGGGAACTCAACATCCAGGGGTATTCAACATTCAGGAAGGATAGAATAAAAGGAAAAGGAGGTGGGGTAGCATTGCTGGTTAAGGAGGAGATTAAGGCAATAGTTAGGAAGGACATTAGCTTGGATGATGTGCAATCTATATGGGTAGAGCTGCAGAACACCAAAGGGCAAAAAACGTTAGTGGGAGTTGTGTACAGACCTCCAAACAGTAGTAGTGATGTTGGGGAGGGCATCAAACAGGAAATTAGGGGTGCGTGCAATAAAGGTGCAGCAGTTATAATGGGTGACTTTAATATGCACATAGATTGGGCTAACCAAACTGGAAGCAATACGGTGGAGGAGGATTTTCTGGAGTGCATAAGGGATGGTTTTTTAGACCAATATGTCGAGGAACCAACTAGGGGGGAGGCCATCTTAGACTGGGTGTTATGTAATGAGAAAGGATTAATTAGCAATCTCGTTGTGCGAGGCCCCTTGGGGAAGAGTGACCATAATATGGTGGAATTCTGCATTAGGATGGAGAATGAAACAGTTAATTCAGAGACCATGGTCCAGAACTTAAAGAAGGCTAACTTTGAAGGTATGAGGCGTGAATTGGCTGAGATGGATTGGCGAATGATACTTAAGGGGTTGACTGTGGATGGGCAATGGCAGACATTTAGAGACCGCATGGATGAACTACAACAATTGTACATTCCTGTCTGGCATAGAAATAAAAAAGGGAAGGTGGCTCAACCGTGGCTATCAAGGGAAATCAGGGATAGTATTAAAGCCAAGGAAGTGGCATACAAATTGGCCAGAAATAGCAGCGAACCTGGGGACTGGGAGAAATTTAGAACTCAGCAGAGGAGGACAAAGGGTTTGATTAGGGCAGGGAAAATGGAGTATGAGAACATTAAGACGGATTGCAAAAGTTTCTATAGATATGTAAAGAGAAAAAGGTTAGTAAAGACAAATGTAGGTCCCCTGCAGTCAGAATCAGGGGAAGTCATAACGGGGAACAAAGAAATGGCGGACCAATTGAACAAGTACTTTGGTTCGGTATTCACGAAGGAGGACACGAACAACCTTCCGGTTATAAAAGGGGTCAGAGGGTCTAGTAAGGAGGAGGAACTGAGGGAAATCCTTATTAGCCGGGAAATTGTGTTGGGGAAATTGATGGGATTGAAGGCCGATAAATCCCCAGGGCCTGATGGACTGCATCCCAGAGTACTTAAGGAGGTGGCCTTGGAAATAGTGGATGCGTTGACAGTCATTTTCCAACATTCCATTGACTCTGGAGCAGTTCCTATGGAGTGGAGGGTAGCCAATGTAACCCCACTTTTTAAAAAAGGAGGGAGAGAGAAAACAGGGAATTATAGACCGGTCAGCCTGACATCGGTAGTGGGTAAAATGATGGAATCAATTATTAAGGATGTCATAGCAGTGCATTTGGAAAGAGGTGACATGATAGGTCCAAGTCAGCATGGATTTGTGAAAGGGAAATCATGCTTGACAAATCTTCTGGAATTTTTTGAGGATGTTTCCAGTAGAGTGGATAAGGGAGAACTAGTTGATGTGGTATATTTGGACTTTCAGAAGGCGTTCGACAAGGTCCCACACAAGAGATTGATGTGCAAAGTTAGAGCACATGGGATTGGGGGTAGTGTACTGACATGGATTGAGAACTGGTTGTCAGACAGGAAGCAAAGAGTAGGAGTAAATGGGTACTTTTCAGAATGGCAGGCAGTGACTAGTGGGGTACCGCAAGGTTCTGTGCTGGGGCCCCAGCTGTTTACACTGTACATTAATGATTTAGATGAGGGGATTAAATGTAGTATCTCCAAATTTGCGGATGACACTAAGTTGGGTGGCAGTGTGAGCTGCGAGGAGGATGCTGTGAGGCTGCAGAGCGACTTGGATAGGTTAGGTGAGTGGGCAAATGCATGGCAGATGAAGTATAATGTGGATAAATGTGAGGTTATCCACTTTGGTGGTAAAAACAGAGAGACAGACTATTATCTGAATGGTGACAGATTAGGAAAAGGGGAGGTGCAAAGAGACCTGGGTGTCATGGTACATCAGTCATTGAAGGTTGGCATGCAGGTGCAGCAGGCGGTTAAGAAAGCAAATGGCATGTTGGCCTTCATAGCAAGGGGATTTGAGTACAGGGGCAGGGAGGTGTTGCTACAGTTGTACAGGGCATTGGTGAGGCCACACCTGGAGTATTGTGTACAGTTTTGGTCTCCTAACCTGAGGAAGGACATTCTTGCTATTGAGGGAGTGCAGCGAAGGTTCACCAGACTGATTCCCGGGATGGCGGGACTGACCTATCAAGAAAGACTGGATCAACTGGGCTTGTATTCACTGGAGTTCAGAAGAATGAGAGGGGACCTCATAGAAACATATAAAATTCTGATGGGGTTAGACAGGTTAGATGCAGGAAGAATGTTCCCAATGTTGGGGAAGTCCAGAACCAGGGGTCACAGTCTAAGGATAAGGGGTAAGCCATTTAGGACCGAGATGCGGAGGAACCTCTTCACCCAGAGAGTGGTGAACCTGTGGAATTCTCTACCACAGAAAGTTGTTGAGGCCAATTCACTAAATATATTCAAAAAGGAGTTAGATGAGGTCCTTACTGCTAGGGGGATCAAGGGGTATGGCGAGAAAGCAGGAATGGGGTACTGAAGTTGAATGTTCAGCCATGAACTCATTGAATGGCGGTGCAGGCTAGAAGGGCCGAATGGCCTACTCCTGCACCTATTTTCTATGTTTCTATGTTTCTATGTACAATCCCAAAGGGGTGCATGAACAGAGAGACCTGGGGGTATATGTGCACAAATCATTGAAGGTGGCAGGGCAGGTTGAGAAAGTGGTTAAAAAAGCACATGGGCTTCATAAATAGAGGCCTAGAGTACAAAAGCAAGGAAGTTATGATGAACCTTTATAAAACACTCGTTTGGCCTCAACTGGAGAATTGTTTCGAATTCTGGGCTCTGCATTTTGGAAGAATGTGAAAGCCTGAGAGAGGCTGAAGAAAAGATTTACGAGAATGGCTCCAAGAATGAGGAACTTCAGTTACCTGAATAGATTCGAGAAGCTTGGGTTGTTCTCCTTGGAGCAGAGAAGGTTGAGGAGAGATCTGAAAGAGGTGTTCAAAATCATGAGGGGTCTAGACAGAGGAGATGGAGAGAAACAGTTCCCATTGGCAGAAGGGTCGAGAACCAGAGGATACAGATTTAAGGTGATTAGCAAAAAAACCAAAACGGTGACATGACAAAAAACTTTTTTACACAGTGAGTGTTTAGGATCTGGAATGTACTGCCTGAAAGGGTGGTGCAGGCAGATTCAATAGTGGCTTTCAAAAGGGAATTGGATAAGTACCTGAAGGAAAAAAAATTGCAGGGCTACAGGGAAAGGGCAGTGGAGTGGGACGAGAAACATAGAAACATAGAAAATAGGTGCAGGAGCAGGCCATTCAGCCCTTTGAGCCTGCACCACCATTCAAATGATCATGGCTGATCATGCAACTTTAGTACCTCATTCCTGCTTTCTCTCCATACCCCTTGATCCCTTTAGCCGTAAAGGCCACATCTAACTCCCTTTTGAATATATCTAACGAACTGGCCTCAATAACTTTCTGTGGTAGAGAATTCCACAGGTTCACAACTCTCTGGGTGAAGAAGTTTCTCCTCATCTCGGTCCTAAAAGGCTTACCCCTTATCCTTAGACTGTGACCCCTGGTCTGGACTTCCCCAACATCAGGAAATACTTCCTGCATCTAACCTGTCCAACTCCGTCAGAATTTTAGATGTTTCTATGATGTCTCATTCTTCTAAATTCCAGTGAATATAAGCCTAGTCGATCCAGTCTTTCTTCATATGTCGGTCCTGCCATCCTGTGAATCAGTCTGGTGAACCTTCGCTGCACTCCCTCAATAGCAAGAATGTCCTTCCACAGATTAGGAGACCAAAACTGTACACAATATTCAAGGTGTGGCCTCACTAAGGCCCTGTACAACTGCAGCAAGACCTCCCTGCTCCTATACTCAAATCCTCTCGCTATGAAGGCCAACATACCAATTGCCTTCTTGAACTCCTGCTGTACCTGCATGCCAACTTTCAATGACTGATGTACCATGACACCCAGGTCTCGTTGCACCTCCCCTTTTCCTAATCTGTCACCATTCAGATAATATTCTGCCTTCCTGTTTTTGCCACCAAAGTGGATAACCTCACATTTATCTACATTATACTGCATCTGCCATGAATTTGCCCACTCACCTAACCTGTCCAAGCCACCCTGCAGCCTCTTCGCATCCTCCTTACAGCTCACACTACCATCCAGTTTAGTGTCATCTGCAAACTTGGAGATATTACATTCAATTCCTTCGTCTAAATAATTAATGTATATTGTGAATAACTGGGGTCCCAGCACTGTACCTTGCAGTACCCCACTAGCCATTCGGAAAAGGACCCGGTTATTCCTACTCTTTGCTTCCTGTCTGTCAAGTTCTCTATTCACGTCAATACATTACCCCAAATACCATGTGCTTTAATTTTGCACACTAATCTCTTGTGTGGGACCTTGTCAAAAGCCTTTTAAAAGTCCAAATACACCACATCCACTGGTTCTCCCTTATCCACTCTACTAGTTACATCCTGAATAAATTCTAAAAGATTTGTCAAGCATGATTTCCCTTTCATAAACCCATGCTGACTTGGACCGATCCTGTCACTGCTTTCCAAATGCGCTGCTATTACAACTTTAATAATTGATTCCAACATTTTCACCACTACCAATGCCAGGCTAACCAGTCTATAATTTCCTGTTTTCTCTCTCCATCTCTTTAAAAAAAAAAGGGGGTTACATTAGCTACCCTCCAGTCCATAGGAACTGAGCCAGAGTCGATAGACTGTTGGAAAATGATCACCAATGCGACAACTATTTCTAGGGCCACTTCCTTAAGTACTCTGGGATACAGACTATCAGACCCTGGGGATTTATCGGCCTTTAGTCCCATCAATTTTCCGATCACAATTTCCTGACTCATAAGGATTTCCTTCAGTTCTTCCTTCTCGCTAGACCCTCGGCCCCCTAGTATTTCCGAAAGGTTATTTGTGTCTTCCTTAGTGAAGATAGAACCAAAGTATTTGTTCAATTGGTCTGCCATCTCTTTGTTTCCCATTATAAATTCACCTGATTCTGACTGCAAGGGACCTACATTTGTCTTCACCAATCTTTTTCTCTTCACATATCTATAGAATCTTTTGCAGTCAGTTTTTATGTTCCCTGCAAGCTTACTCTCATACTCTATTTTCCCCCTCCTAACTAAACCCTTTGTCCTCCTCTGCTGAATTCTAAATTTCTCCCCTAGCTGAAGTACTCTTGCAGAGAGCTGGCACAGGCTTGACGTGCTGTAACTATTCTATGATTTCCCCATTCTTTTGGTCCCCAAGTTGACACACAAACTGCACTTCAAAAAAATTAGTAGATACTCAGCACCTTGGCCTTCACCGATGCTACTCTTGAAGATAAACAGAAGTGTCATAATGATTACAGTACTCTGAGTCAGAACGTCGTGGGTTCAAGTCCCACTCCAGAGAACGGAGCACATAATCTAATCTGAGACTTCAGTGCAGTACTGAAGGAATGCTGAAGGTGTCATTTTTGAGATGAGATATTCAATCAAAGCCTGTCTGCTCTCTCTCAGATGGACGTAAAAGATCCCATGGCACTATCCGAAGAAGAGCAGTGGAGTTTTTGCCAGTGTCCTCGTCAATATTTATCCCTCAACCAACATCACTGAAACAGATTATCTGGTCATTATCTCATTGCTGTTTGTGGGACCTTGTTCTCTGCAAATTGGCTGCTGCATTTCCCTATGTTACAACAGTGATTACACGTCAAAATTATTTAATTGACTGTAAAATACCTTGGGATATCCTGTGGTCATGAAAGGTGCTATATGAATGCAAGTTCCTTCTTTCTTTTCGATTCTCTTGCTGAATTTCCTCCAACCCTGTTGGAATGTGGCTAGTGTACACTCACTGCTTTCCCAAATCAATGTAGATGATGATGTGGGGAATTTTAGGCTATCTCACGACCCAGCACAAAGAGGTACCGGGAACATCACTAGGAGTACAAGGTTAGGTTCCACCAGCAACCAGTGAGGACCATCAAAAAAACCACCCTAAGGACAAAAACTAAAATGCGGCCGAGTATAAAGAATGATACTTGGCTAAAGGGGGTTCCTGTATTCTCAGGTTCTTTGTGCAAATATCAAAAATAACTGCAACAATTCCATTATTAATAAGAAGCACCTGCAATGACAGTAAAATATAATTCCTTTGCATCACCATGCTTGCAATTCTGCACACAGACATTAAACTTGGGGAAAAACATTTCTGTTCCATTCGATAGCAGGACATCAGTTGAATTCGAGTGACTCTGGATCTCATTGTTAAATTGACTTTTGTTTAGAATTGTCTGGTAAAATGGTGCTAATGATACTCATTCAATTTTCTCATTACTGCTGGGTGCAGCTGTAGGAAGCTACCGCCGGTACTTGGATAAGAAGATGTGTATTGATTAATAGGGGGGACATCCATTGGTAACGTTGATCTGAAGCCATTTTCTTTCCCTGAGTGCCGGTGCCACCCATATTGCCATCAAGGCCAGATAACAAGTTAGAAGGTGGTCATCTGACATCCCCAATAGAGCAACTAATGTCAGTTTGCTTCTCCTTGTGAATTTTGGCTAGCGTCCTGTCCTCATGGGGCCAGGACACCAACCATTTACTGTGTCCACAATAAGACACACAAAATAAACTGACCACTCGTCACTTACTTGTGTGGGCTATCCAAACATCACACAGCAGTGGCAGCTGAATAAATTGGCTGCTGAAATGTCTGAAGTCACTGCTGCCATATTTAAGTTTCCTCTTCACAGTTTGGGAAAATTGTGCTTGTAGAGTGCATCGGTGTCAGGTCTCCAGCCGGTGAGTTCAAGGTGCCGACATTAATCACTTCCAGGTCAATACAGGATATATGGCTATCGTTTCTGTGAAACTGAACTGAGTAGAACGATTGAGGGGAATCCATTTCTGGATTTTTTTTTCCATTTTCCTCTGAGCTGGAGATTCGCCTAGTATTTTCTTTTCTATCTTTTTTTGGGGTGGCGTTTTGCTCTTAGTTGAGAGCTGTTAGTGCTGAGGAATGGAAATAGAAATGAAAATAAAACCAGGGGCCAAAACTTCGCTGATGGGCCAGTACGCCAGCAGAAGTCAGTTGGGATGGGAACTCAGCCCGCTGCAAAACTTTGCTCTTGACTCAATATTCTGTGGTCAGAGCCATTTGAATAAGTGGGGTGTCTGCCTGGAGGAGGTGCTGAAAATGACTGTGACAGGCCGCAAAGGCTTGCTATACCTGGCCAGGCTTCCATGCTGCCAGCAAAAGCTGAAAATAAAATTAAACTGTTCATAAAAGACATCTTAACACAAGCAATATCAAAAGATGCTTTTGAATGGTAACTAGATGAGTGCATGAGAGAAAAAGGAATAGAAAAAGAAAGACTTGCATATATATATAAAACGCATTTTATGAGCTCAGGATGTCCCAACGCGTTTTACAGCCAATTAAGTATTTTTTTTGAAGTGTAGTCACTGTGGTAATGTAGAAAGATGCGTTGAAAGGCTGAGATGAGGTAGATGGAATGTGAGGAGACCACTGCTCCCTGTAACTGTTTTGGTGCTGTGCGGCCCCCTTATACTGCGCATACGCGGCTTCTGCATTGAAAAGCCAGTTGCGTGGCATCCCTGGAGCGCTGTGCAGCCGTGCAGCTTAAAGGGAACATTGGAAGAAAATCGTGTGGAGTATAAACACCAGCATGGACCAATTGGGCCGAATGGCCTGTTTCTGTGCTGTATATTCTACGGAATTCAATCAGCCACCCTACAATTGATCACATTGGCTTTTAGGCCCTTAAAATTT
Source organism: Pristiophorus japonicus (assembly GCF_044704955.1). Classification (NCBI taxonomy): domain Eukaryota; kingdom Metazoa; phylum Chordata; class Chondrichthyes; family Pristiophoridae; genus Pristiophorus; species Pristiophorus japonicus. Next base: position 44,531,327 of record NC_091979.1, read on the forward strand.
AAAAGCTCCTTCCACCACCCATAGCAAAATTGGATGCCAGGCAAGAATGGGTATCCTCGATGTCAAGTGTTGCTATGGTCCAAATCACAGAAAATGCATTGGATGCCATATTTAAGTTTGGTTACCCTACAATGGTTGGAAGTTTGTAAATGTCCTATTCCCTTTGACAGACACTCTCATGGATGCAAACATGGAGCTGCATCTGACACAACAGGAGCCTGAACCATTTCCTGCCCCAGCCTATTCCAGTTAAGCTGACACAGTAATGCAAATCAAGCGAGAAATGTATAGCGTTCTCCAGATTCATTGCAATTTTAGTCCCAACGACACTGCTGGTAACCTTGAAACCTGATGGTGTGGAGGTCAGTGGATAGCCCCATAGTGACATCTATTGGTTATGGGGAGTGGGCAGGGAAGTGGAACTGAGTCCATGATCACATCAGCCATGATCTTATTGAATGGCGGAGCAGGCTCGATGGCCGAATGGCCTAATCCTGCTCCTATTTCTTATGTTCTTATGTTCTCTGCATAGCCACTCGTGTCCTGAACACTTTCTCACCCAATGATTACCAATCCACCCTGACATCATTTCTGCTGCACTCTCAATCCACTTCACCAACACCCTTTGCTGCTCTCATCCCTGCAGTCTTAAGAATCCCCCTCTCCATCTACCTCCAAAGCCTCGCTAGTCCCGCGCCACCACATCATAGCATCTTGTCAACTCTGATGGGGTTGAGTTGTTCAGCTTCTGTTTGAAGTAGAATAGCTGGCAGGGAAATCTGTCGCATTCTAGTCCTTATCTTAATTGTTCAATTAAAGTTATATTATGAAAATAAATTCAAAAACTGACTGGAAAAAATATTAAGTATTTGAATTCATAATTTTGAGATGCAGTACAGAATAATAATTAAATGACATTTATATATTTCTTTTTATGAACAAGGGCCAAAAGTCACATCAATTGGTGATGATGTTCAGATAGTAAACTGAAATAGTCAAATATTAGTTTTCAGACCATGACAGGCAAGCAATTCTAATTACAATGTAAATGTTACAGAAAAAAACAGGTCATTTATAAATATACATGCTTTGATGGTCAACTCAATGAACTGATACCAATTCATAAATAAATATGTGAAACATTCCCCTTAAAGATATGAAAGCAAAACTGCACAATTATTGAGGAAATATAATATAAAATAATAAAAACAAATATTTAAATGAACATATTATACATCACGTGTAACAATATGCAGAATATATTTTATATGCCCAGCATGGGCATCCCGCTCTGTAAATTCTGGTGCAGATGAAGAGGAGGCCCTCTAAGGCATGTTTAAAGAATTTGCTTAGCAGGTCCTGAAGGAGCAGGAGTGCCCTGCAAGGAAGGTTTGGGCCTCTACTGCAACCGGCTCCCTACAGCCACTTCCCCCTGCCCCCCACCCCGCCATCTCCTTCCCAACTGCATAACAGCCCTGATAGGAACATAGGAACAGGAATGGGCCATTCAGCTCCTCGAGCCTCTTCTATCATTCAATTAGATCATGGCTGATCTGTATCTTAACTCAATTTACCCATATTGCTTAATACCCTTGTCTAACAAGAACCTATCAGTCTCAGTTTTGAAATTTTCATTTGACCCCCAGCCTCTTTTAGGCGGGGCGGAGTCCAGATTTCCACTACCCTTTGTGTGATGAACTGCTTAATGGTCTAGCTCTAATTTGTTCCCACCAGAGGGAATGATTTCTCTCTACCTACCCTAACAATTCCTTTAATCATCTTAGACATCTCAATTAGCTTACTCCTTAATCACCACATCGCTCGGGCGGTATCAGTGGGCAGCCTCCATGCCCGACCACTTTGACCTGCCCGAAGCCAACCAGCTGCTTCTTCACGTCGTTTCAAGCAGGCAGTGGATCGGTGGGATGTAAATGAACCCTGGGAGTTAGGATGGGCCAGGAACATAAACTGATAATCCGCTCCTGTCTCCCGCTTGCCCGAAACCTGCTCCCTGTTAAACTTTCCCCCCCACTCCCATATCTCAGGACAGTAATTTGTTTGTCTTTTCCATTTGTCATATTCATCCCATATCTCCTCCCTCACCTGCCACCTCCCCCCCACCCCCCCGCCCTCCCCACTCCCCTATTTTTCCTGTTCAAGGATTCCTGCCTACACTCATTTTATTCATTTGGAAAAGTCAGATTTTCCATGGCTTCACTGACAATGGACCACATTTTCAGGAAATATCATATATCACGTAATTTTATGCATGGCACAAGTTTCCCAAATTCCTTAATTGTTGCATATTTGTCTATCTAATTTTCCTGATAATCAGTAAATTATCTTAAGCTCATAATTATAGGAGCACAGTATCAACCATTCAATCCGTATAGCTTAAGTATCAGGAAATAGCAATTAGTGGAACAACAAGAGTATTGAAGAGTGACTTTGAGATAATGATTGGAAGGGAAGGGGTTTACTAGTTAACATCTTCAATTCATCTCGGGTGATATTCAGTAAAGACCTGTAATTAAGTAAATATGTTTGGCTCCATCGGCTTTTAACGCTCTTTTTTGGTTAGACAACATTGCTACTACATTAAACTAGGTAGTGCCAACTGTGAATAGAACAGGCAAACATTGGTAGCTGCATGTGATTTGGATTGCTTGAGTATAGATATGCATAGTGTAGACAAGTGTAAGTCATGAGACATTTAAATAGCTGTAGAAACATATAAGCTTCTTGTATTATAGGTGGCTAACAGTGAGTTACAAGCCATAATTCAATAGAGTGATTCTGCTGAGATTGTCCTAAAATGAAACACGGGTGGTTTTTAAGAGGAGAATCACAAGATTGAATTATTATTTGAAGTCCGTCTCCAGACATTTGTTGTTCTTCATGTTATATCGTCTTTGGTTCTCTCATTTCACATTTCATTATACAGTGTGATGGAGGTGGGGCTATAAAAATAAATTGTGTGCCAGGACCAAAAATATACTTTCAGCTCCTACATAAAGCATTTGTTTCATTTCAGTAGAAGATTACCAGCCATCGTACTGTATAATATGAACTCTTTTACTACATTTTGAACCCATTTGACAATATTTCTCAAAAAGCGAGATTATTTTCAGAGAAAGTCTGCTGTAATGATGTGTAATACAGAATGCTGTGTAAAGTAATCATGAGCGTCACACCATGAGGCAATGGACCAACAGTAAGTCATTCACGCTGATGCCTGGATGTGAGGAATCACTGCTATGTGCCTGGTTATTCAGACTGAGGCATTGCTCAGTGAAGTGACAACTGGCTAATTCCTTTCATGAGTCCCATTATTGGAGAGTATCCTCTTATTCAGGCCAAAGTTTGGGGTCTGAAACCTTCGCAAGATGGGACATCCTGCGGCCTGCGCAGAAGTCCCGCCCCACCACCTAAATTGGGGTTACCGCCCCCGAGAGGAAGTGGAGCAGCTCTGGGGCGCTATGAGCGTGCAAGTCGGAGCGCGATGTGACCTCCCTGCGTAGCGCTGATGCTTTCTGTTAAAGGGGAGGGCACGCTGTGAGCTCTGCATGGGTTTCAGGGGCCTGCACTAGGCCACCGGGGATGCGGGGTGCTGCGGCCGCAGCTCGGCACCGAAGCGGAGTGCCGGGCTGCACCATCATGGCACAGACCCCGCAGAAAGTCACACGTCGGCCGGGCCGGTAAGTCGGAGGACAACACAAGAAGACACCGTGCACCTCCTCTTTAACTTACGCCCCGCGAGCAGAGTGCGGCCCGGTTCGTGACCCGCGAGGCTGGTGCTGACATCGGCCGCAGCAGCCTCATGGGACGCTGCTCAATTTCCAACACGGGGCGAAAACGGGACACCACACATGGCGGTGACGTCAATGTCGGAAGTGCAGCGGCCCTGGGCAGTACCGGCAGGAGCGGGCTGCTTCCGCTTTGGCCCCTCCGCTAACTCCTGGGCAATTTCGCGGGAGAAGGTAGTGCCCCACCCCAGGTGAGCAATGTTTTGTGCCCCGTTAGCACCCCCCCGGGAGGCACTAACGCCAATCGCAAACAATGCGTATTTCTCCCCTATTGTGTTTTCCACAATTAATTACTTTTGGTATGTGGTGACCATTACGTGGACAAGCGCAGCAGGTATTCTGTATCAGCAAGGTCCCACAAACAGCAAGGAGAGGAAGGAGTAAATAATTTGTTTCTTTTGCTATTTGGTGAGAAAGGAATGGCCCTGAAATCCCCGTTTCTTCTTACCGCGGGTGTTCGATGAAAAATAGGAGAAAAGATGCGCACTTACCTTTTGGTCAAACGCTCACCAGAGATCCCAGACTCGAGGCCTCCTCTTCTTGCGCAACAGAGCGTGTTCACGTTGGGACGTCCGTTGGAGTCACGTGGGCCTCGACACCCAATCACAGTAAAATATTTTCTCATTCATAGTAATAGGAGTTTCGTAAGTCCGAAACTCCTATTGCTATGAATGAGAAACACCCCCAAACATTCAAACACTACATAAAACATTAAAAAAACACCTCACATAAATACATTATAGAAATTAAAGTTGATAGAAATGTTTAAAATATATTTATATATTCGCCAATTTAAAAAAATGTTTTAATTATGGTTTAAAATAAAATTAGCTGAAGGTTTTTAACATAAATATGTATTTTTAAATCTTATTGTTATATGTTTTTGATATGTTTTAAACTCTTATGCTGATCAAAGCAGGTTATGTGCCTGCTTTTACCAGGCGCAAGAATTTTAAGGACATTCGCAGGCAAATACCGCAATCTTGCCCATGCGAATGTCCTAGTTGCCGAGATGCGTGCGATCTGTCAAGCCAGAAACTTGACAGATCAGAAAAGCCGGTTTTCGGCGCATGCGCATTGCGTGCCCAAAACCGGCTTTTGCGATGCCTTCCCTGGTCCGTACACATTCCGTATGGACCCGGGAAGGCCGGAATTTCAGGGCCAATGTTGTTTAGGAGACCTGGAGAAGGCACCACACTTCTTTGAACTGGTCATTACTCTTTATGGCATATTCCTGTCTGTGCAAAATGATTAACCTCTGTCTAAATATCAAATGTTACTGCATTCCAAATAGTAATTCATTGTGTGAAGCACCTTGAGACATTTCTAAGAGTTGACATAAGGTGCTACAGAAATACAAGTCTGAGAATAGCAAATGTTCTATATGGAGAGGAGTTTGAACTTTGTGAAATAGAACATTTTCCACTTATTAACCCCTACATTCTTCTTCTTAGGCAGTCCCCCGGAGTCGAGGACAACTTGCTTCTACATTAAAATGAGTTCTAAGGTGACTGATGAGACCAATGAGGGATCTACAGTCTCTGTCACAGGTGGGGCAGACGGTGGTTGGAGGAATGGGTGGGTAGGGTAATGGTTTGTCGTACGCTCCTTCCGCTTTTTGTGCTTTGTATTGGGTCTATGGTGGATCCATTGGTAAGGATCGTGGCTTGTATGTCATCATGAAGCAGGCGGAGGATGGCGACGAATTTTGGAGGACAGCCGAATTTGAGAAGGACACTCCATAATCCCTCACGGTTGACAGAGTTGAAGGTCTTTTTGACGTCAACGAAAGCCATGTACAGAGGTTGATGCTGCTCTCTACATTTTTCTTGGATTTATCGCGCGGTGAAGATCATGTCCGTTGTGCCCCTTATTGGGCAGAATCCGCATTGCGACTCTGGGAGGAACTCTTCATCTACTGGAAGAGACGATTTGAGGAGGATTCTTGCGATGAATTTCCCTGCGGTGGACAGCAGAGAAACTCCTCTGTAGTTACCGCAGTCGGACTTGTCCCCTTTCTCGAAGATGGTCACGATTACGGCATCTCTGTAATCTCCTGGCATGCTCTCCTCCTTCCAGATAAGAGAGATGAGGTCATGGATTCATGCCAAGGCTTCTTCTCCATTATGGTTTAGTACTTCGCCGGAGATTCCATTTGCTCCTGAAGCCTTGTTGTTTTTCAGTTGTCGGATGGCCTTTTCAACCTCATGCCGGAGTGGGTTTGTACTGAGGTGGTGACGGGTAGCATGCTGTGGGATGGAGTCAAGGACACTTCACGTCAAAGACAGAGTCTTGGTTGAGGAGATCCTCAAAGTGCTCCTTTCAGCATGCACTGACTGCCTCACTGTCCTTGATGAGCACCTCTCTGTTCTTGGCTCTCAGTGGAATAGGACCTCGAGTACTTTGGTCGTAGGTGGTCATGACTGCGCTAAAAGATCCACGCACATCGTGGTTGTCGGCTAGTTGCTGGATCTCCTGCACTTCTTCCATCCACCATCTGTTCTTTAGGTCATGAGTTTTTTGTTGGACCTTGGCCTTCGGTTGTTTGTCGGTCTGTGTTCTTTCACTCGAGTTGTGGAGTTGTTTCCAATTCAAAAATGCCTTGCATTTGTAGTTTATTAGCTCCTGGACCTCCTGGTCATTCTCATCGAACCAATCTTAATATTTTTTGGTAGAGTAACCAATAGTCTCTTCACAGGTGCTAATTATGGTGAACTCGAGGGCAGACCAGGCACTATGGACACTCTATGGTTCCGGTTCATTGGAGGTCGTCAGGTTGGCTGTGAGGTGTAAGCTGAATAGGGCTTTCTTTGCATGGTCTTTGAGTGCTTTAGCGTTGATTTTTCTGCGGCAGCACTTCTGTTGCCGCTGCTGTTTTGAGGCTATGTTGATGGAGATAACAGAACGGATTAGGCGGTGGTCAGTCCAGCAGTCGTCAGCTCCTGTCATGGCGTGAGTCCCTTGCGCTCCCTTGCTCGGACGATGACGTAGTCTAGTAGGTGCCAGTGCCTGGAACGACGGTGTTGCCATGAGGCCTTGTACTTATCTTTCTGACGAAACAAGGTGTTGGTTACGACAAGACCATGTTCTAAGCATTTTGTCGGGAGGAGGATACCATTGGTATTGGTTTTCCCTACCCCTTCCCTGTCAATTACACCTCACCAGAGGTCTGTGTTCTTTCCAACTCTGGCATTAAAGTCACTGAAGAGAATCAGCTTGTCGTTTGTTGAGACTCGGGACAGGGATTGTTCAAGGCTGGAGTAGAATTCCTCTTTGGCCTCGTCCGTAGTGATCAGGGTTAGGGTGTACGCACTGATGACCGCAGCTAATAGTTCTGGGTTAGAGTGAGCCGAAGGATCATGAGGCATTCGTTTATCCTGCAAGGGAAATCTCTAAGACATTAAACTAGCTAATTTTTGATGGTGAAGCCAACCCCATGGAGACAGCGTTCTTTTACTGGTTTGCCTTTCCAGAATAAAGTGTATCTACCATTCTTTTAACGTGGCTTTTGCCTCACACTGACCTTGCGTCCTGCAGGGCAATTTCCCCTGTGGGGCGCAAAGGGGTTAGCGCGTGGTGATAAGGGGTCGGCGCGCATGACAATGATGTAATCGTCGTGCATGTGCCGTGCCAGTGCACTAATCACTGGGTATGCCGCAAACCACTTTTCGAGCTCCGAACCCTGGGAGCAATTCCGCAGGTGAGTGCTCTGGCCTCCGTGCACGTGCGTTAGTGCATCTATGCCCCGTTAATGCCTCCCAGAGGCGCTAACGGACCTTTCCCAGAGAGGCAATTGCGGCCCCTATGATTCTAACAATCAATGATAAGTGAAACTCCATTATCAGCTTCACTATGGTCACTCCTCTTAAATAAAAGTTGCTTCATTCAAATCATCCGACAATGTGAGCTTTTTGATCGATGAACTCATTTCCTGTATTATTTACTTAATTTGATTTATTGGATAGTTAACATTTTTTGCATTTTCAGGAGTAGACTGTAATGTAACAATGTAGCTTGATTGCCAAATTTAGAAGATCCTTAATGTACCATTTCCATTTCCTGCATTATCACTGTGGTCTCTCCAAAGGGATTCACAATTTAATGTCAGTCAAAGGAAAATTTGACTTCACTGATTGTGCAAAGACCATGACATTTGACTAAAATCATGTAAAAAAATGTACTCTCCTTATGCTGCACAACTAAAACTACCAACACGCTACTCTTGGATCCGCTAGCAGAAGTCCAAACTTCTCAGTAAGCCACGTAGTTGTTTACCACGGGGTTTGTGAGCCACATAGAAACAATTTATCTGATTTAGAATGTGAAGCTTGGTTGAGGGTGTAGAATTCAGAGAGGATGCCAAATACACTTTGTTATTTTTGCTTGTGTTGAGGTAACACTTCAGAGATCGGACCTCGTCCGGGTGAAATGTGCCCGCGCTGTCTCAGTTGCTCATCAACCGAGATCACCTCTGGTTCTTCTAATGAGTCGCATCGGGTCAGTCTTAATTCAACATCAGGTCTTTATTTCTCGAGCGTATGCTCGGAGAGCCTCTCTCGATCCCCTGAGGTGGAGTACTCTGCAGAATACAGAAATGGTTACATTCTTATACCTTTCATGGTTCCTGTCCATGTGCTCCTGGGGGTGGTCCCCAGGGCGTGGCTCACATTCGTTCTCCTTGATTATATAGTTGCGTATCTATCGATAGACGAAGGTTCTTGGCTTGCTTTTAATCCATTTAGTACGTCTAGCTTATTTACCTTGTTTGCCCACCTGACTCCACTTTCTTGAGCCGTTACCTCAGAAATAGCGACAATGGCAGTTTATAATTAGATCATAGAAACATAGAAACATAGAAAATAGGTGCGGGAGTAGGCCATTCAGCCCTTCTAGCCTGCACCGCCATTCAATGAGTTCATGGCTTAACATGAAACTTCAGTACCCCCTTCCTGCTTTCTCGCCATAACTCTTAATCCCCCGAGTAGTATGGACTTCATCTAACTCCCTTTTGAATATATTTAGTGAATTGGCCCCAACCACTTTCTGTGGCAGAGAATTCCACAGGTTCACCACTCTCTGGGTGAAGAAGTCTCTCCTCATCTCGGGCCTAAATGGCTTACCCCTTATCCTGAGACTGTGACCCCTGGTTCTGGACTTCCCCAACATTGGGAACATTCTTCCTGCATCTAACCTGTCTAAAACCGTCAGAATTTTAAACGTTTCTATGAGGTCCCCTTTCATTCTTCTGAACTCCAGTGAATACAAGCCCAGTTGATCCAATCTTTCTTGATAGGTCAGTCCCAGCATCCTGGGAATCAGTCTGGTGAATCTTCGCTGCACTCCCTCAATAGCAAGAATGTCCTTCCTCAAGTTAGGAGACCAAAACTGTACACAATACTCCAGGTGTGGCCTCACCAAGGCCCTGTACAACTGTAGCAACACCTCCCTGCCCCTGTACTCAAATTCCATCGCTATGAAGGTCAACATGCCATTTGCTTTCTTAACCGCCTGCTGTACCTGCATGCCAACCTTCAAAGACTGATGTACCATGACACCCAGGTCTCGTTGCACCTTCCCTTTTCCTAATCTGTCACCATTCAGATAATAGTCTGTCTCTCTGTTTTTACCACCAAAGTGGATAACCTCACATTTATCCACATTATACTTCATCTGCCATGCATTTGCCCACTCACCTAACCTATCCAAGTCACTCTGCAGCCTCATAGCATCCTCCCCGCAGCTCACACTGCCACCCAACTTAGTGTCATCCGCAAATTTGGATATACTACATTTAATCCCCTCGTCTAAATCATTAATGTACAATGTAAACAGCTGGGGCCCCAGCACAGAACCTTGTTTGTTTGTGTCCTCCTTAGTGAATACTGAACCAAAGTGCTTGTTCAATTGGTCTGCCATTTCTTTGTTCCCCGTTATGACTTCCCCTGATTCTGACTGCAGGGGACCTACGTTTGTCTTTACTAACCTTTTTCTCTTTACATACCTATAGAAACTTTTGCAATCCGCCTTAATGTTCCCTGCAAGCTTCTTCTCGTACTCCATTTTCCCTGCCCTAATCAAACCCTTTGTCCTCCTCTGCTGAGTTCTAAATTTCTCTCAGTATACTCTCTGTGTTCTGCAACTAGATCAGTATTTCCCTGACAACGTTCTTGATTGAATTTCCATCATGCTGTTTTCCTACAATAACTTGGAAGCAAATAGATTAGAGAGGATGTCAGGAAAAGTTCATTTGGTTGGGAGCATTGAGGTTGGAAGGGATACTAAGAACAGTTTGTTTGGTTGGGAGAGGACGCCAGACACAGCTGGCTTGTTTTAGGCAGAGGGGGCGGAGGGGGGAGTAGTAGGTGTTGTTACCTCGGGTGGATGCTAGATGCAGCCATTTGATTGAGAATGTGCACTTTGGAGACTTTTCCTTAACTGCTCGATGGTTTGCTATTCTTCCCTACAAACTGGGAGTAGTGAAAGGTGAAACCTGGAAGCCAGAGGACACACAGCTCCTAAAATCTGCTTAAGTGTGTATAAAGTCCATTCATCATCGGCAGTCCCTCGAAATCGAGGTGCTCCGCGCCTTCCCGGATGCACTTCCCCAAATGGGGCGGTCTTTGGCCAGGGATACCCAGGTGTCGGTGGGGATGTTGTACTTTATCAGGGAGGCTTTGAGGGTGTCCTTGAAATGTTTCCTCTGCCCATCTGGGGCTCGTGTGCCATGTAGGAGTTCCGAGTAGAGTGTTTGCTTTGGGAGTCTCGTGTCGGTCATGCGGACGATGTGGCCCACTCAACGGAGCTGGTCGATTGTGGTCGGTGCTTCGATGCTGGGGATGTTGGCCTGTGCGAGAACACTGACATTGTTGCATCTATCCTCCCAGGGGATTTGCAGGATCTTGTGGAGACATCGTTAGTGGTATTTCTCCAGTGATTTGAGTTGTCTACTGTATATAGTCCACGTCTCTGAGCCATATAGGAGGGCTGGTATCACTACTGTCCTGTAGACCATAAGCTTTGTAAGTGGTTTCCCCTTAGGTGTTTTCGACGCACCATCACATTACAATTGTTCTAGACCTGGGACTGATTACTATACTGAACAGATGAATGAGTCTCGGACAAATACCTCGGTCTCAATCAACAATGCTTTATTAAAGCTACCAAAACACAGCAAAACTACAAGTAAACATAGTGATGATGTAGTACAATCCAATACCCTGGCATGTCTAAACCGCCCCTATTGCGAAGTACGCATGTCTAAACCCTCTGCTCAGATCCACAGTGTACCACCGAATCTGTACCGACTGGCTGGGCGTACCCCTATGGTCCTTGCAGCAAATCCTCCCCACTAAAACCCTTCCAAGGCTTGGTTGGGAGAACACACAACACCTCCTCACACAGTGGCTGGGATCTTAAAGGTGAGTGGGCAGGGCTGATGCTCACCAATTCGTTGGCTTACTCGCTGCTTCTCCTGGTGAAAACATGTTTCTTCTAGTTCTGTACTGTCTATGGTTCCTTCTCTCCGTCCCAGACGAGTGCGCGGACCTTGTAGAGCTGAAGCAAGCAAGAGCAGAGAGAGCTATGGCCACACGGTCTCCTTTTATATCCCAACGCTATTTGCCTTTTCTGGCCGAATAAAGTTTTTCCTTGTTTCGAGGCTTCCTGTTTGTGTGGCTTCTTCTGGCCCAATAAAGTTTGTCCTTGTTTCGAGGCTTCCTGATTGTGTGTCTTCTGTGTATTCCATTGATGGCTGGTTGATGGGGTTTCGTTTCCAACCGAACTGGGGCTTAATGGCTTTCTATTGTTCTGGTTTCCTGCCTCTCGCGGTTATCTCATCCAGGTAATGACTTGATCACTGACCAGTTCATCTCTGATGAGTTCACGTTGCCTAACAATGGACTCTCCATGCCCATTACCTGTGATGAGTTGCCTTATACTGGCCATTGTAACTTCCCAGACCACCCCCTCCCATCAGACGTGAATTTTGAGTACAACATGGAAAAGTACCTGGGCCCCTCCCACAACAGGCTTCCAACTTTTTCTGCAATGAGAAATATTAAAACGCAATGTCCAGATAATGTCCAACAATCTTTAGGGAGCCGATGTCGATAGCTTGGTGCCAAATTTGAGGGCCTGATCTTCGAATAGTCTCTTCCTCAAGCGACCGAAGGCTGCGCTGTCACACTGGAGGTGATGTTGGACCTCCTCGTCGATGTCTGCCCTTGCTGATAGTCGGCTCCTGAGCTATGGAAAGTCCATTAGAAGCCATGTGAAAGGAGTGGTAATACTCTTCATAGTTTTATTTTTATACCTACCTGCCAAACAATCAGGTCAGATTTTGTTCTGTAATATCACTGCAGGTAGCACCAGGACTGATTAGTGATCTTGTGAGCCAGTTACTTGTAGTTTAGACATTCCTGCTTTAGAGGAATCAGTAAGAATGTCCATCTGCAGTCAAACTCACGATATTCAGCATGATGTACCTTTGCAGTGTCTGCTGTGGCTCAGTAGGTAGCGCATTTGCCTCTGAGTCAGAAGGTTGTGGGTTCAAGTTCCCTCCAGGGACTTGAGCACAAAAAAAAATCTAGGCTAACACTCCAGTGCAGGGCTGAGGGAGTGCGGCACTGTCGGAGGTGCCAACTTTTGGATGAGATGTTAAACCGAGGCCCCGTCTGCTCTCTCAAGTGGATGTAAAATATCCCATGGCACTATTTTGAAGAAAAGCAGTGGAGTTATCCCTGGTGTCCTGGCCAATATTTATCCCTCAAACAACATAACAAAAAAAACAGATTATCTGCTCATTATCACGTTGATGTTTGTGGGAGCTTGGTGTGTGCAAATTGGCTGCCGCATTTCCCACATTACAACAGTGACTACACTCCAAAAGTATTCATTGGCTGTAAAGTACTTTGAGACGCCTGGTAGTCGTGAAAGGCGCTCTATAAATGCAAGTTTTTCTTATTTTTCTTTCTTTCAGGTCTAAGTTCAATTCTGCCCCATGTTTTATCCGTATAGCTCTCGCTGAAACTCAACCTTCCGTTAATTTATCTCCTAACATTTAAAACTGTGAAAACCAGAGTGACTTTAAAAAAACAATATTAAAATCTGTTTTGTTCCCCATCTGTTTTGCACTGTAATAGTATTCCACATCACTAAAATATGTTCATTGCAATGAACACAGAGAACTTTTCAATGAGGCTAACATGTGTCAATGAGATCAAGAGCACAACTGATTTGTAACAGTTGTGACTGGAGACAGCGAGTCTCACAGGAAAGAAAATCCAGCTTAAGCATAAGTGCGTCATCCTCATTAGAGATATATATATATATATATTTATATCACAGAATCATAGAAATTTACACCACGGAAGGAGACCATTTCAGCTCATCGCGTCCCTGCCGGCTGACCAAGAGCTATCAAGCCTAATCCCACTTTCCAGCTTTTGGTCCGTAGCCCTGTATGTTACGGCTGTTTAAGTGCACATCCAAGTATTTTTTAAATGTGGTGAGGATCTCTGCCTCTACCACCCCCACCACCCTCTGGGTAAAATAATTTCCAGACCCCCACCACCCTCTGGGTAAAATAATTTCCCCTCATATCTCCTCTAAACATGCCCCCAATTACTTTAAATCTATGTCCCCTGGTTGTTGATTCCTCTGCCAAGGGAAACAGATCCTTCCTATCCACTCTAACCAGGTCCCTCATAATTTTATACACCTCAATCAGGTCACTCCTCAGCCTTCTCTGTTCCAAAGAAAACAGACCCAGCATCTCCAATCTTTCCTCATAGCCACATTCTCCAGTCCAGGCAACATTCTTGTAAATCTCCTCTGCACCTTTCCAGTGCAATCATATCTTTCCTGTAATGAGGTGACCAGAACTCCACGCAGTACTCCAGCTGCGGCCTAATCAGTGTTTTATACAGTTCAAGCATAACCCCCCTGCTCTTGTATTCCATGCCTTGACTTATAAAGGCAAGTATTCCATATGCCTTCTTAACCACCTTATCTACCTGGCTTGCTACCATCAAGGATCTGTGGACCTGCACTCCAAGGTCCCTTTGTTCCTCTACACTTTTCAGTGTCGTACCATTTAATGTGTATTCCCTAGCCTTGTTAGACCTCCCCAAATGCATTACCTCACACTTATCCAGATTGAATTCCATTTAACCACTGTTCTGTCCACCTGACCAGTACATTGATATCTTCCTGCAGTCCGCAGCTTTCTTCTTCATTATCAACCACACAGCCTATTTTAGTGTCATCTTCAAACTTCTTAATCATGCCCCCAACATTTAAATCCAAGTCATTGATATAGACCACAAAAAGCAAGGGACCCATCATTGAGCCCTGCGGAACCCCACTGAATACAGCCTTATATTCACAAAAACATCTGTCGACCATTACCCTTTGCTTCCTGCCTCTGAGCCAAGTTTAGGTCCAACTTGCCACTTTGCCATGGATCACATGGGCTATTACTTTTGTGATCAATCTGCCATTTGGGACCTTATCAAAAGCTTTGCTAAAATCCATATACACTACATCATACAAACTGCCCTCATCGATCCTCCTGGTTACCTCCTCGAAAAATTCAATCAAGTTAGTCAGACACAACCTTCCCTTGATATATAAAAAGAAAGAAAGTCAGACTTGTATTTATATAGCGCCTTTCACGACCACCGGACATCTCACAGCACTTTAGAGCCAATGAAATACTTTTGGAGTGTAGTCACTGTTGTAATGTGGGAAATGTGGCAGCCAATTTGCACACAAGCAAGCTCCCACAAACAGCAATGTGATAATGATCAGATAATCTGTTTTTGTTATGTTGATTGCGAGATAAATATTTGCCAGGAGACCGGGGATAACTCCCCTGCTCTAAAGGCGCTATATAAATACAAGTCTGACTTTCTTTCTTTTTATATATCAAGGGAAGGTTGTGTCTGACTAACTTGATTGAATTTTTCGAGGAGGTAACCAGGAGGATCGATGAGGGCAGTTTGTATGATGTAGTGTATATGGATTTTAGCAAAGCTTTTGATAAGGTCCCAAATGGCAGATTGATCACAAAAGTAATAGCCCATGTGATCCATGGCAAAGTGGCAAGTTGGACCTAAACTTGGCTCAGAGGCAGGAAGCAAAGGGTAATGGTCGACAGATGTTTTTGTGAATATAAGGCTGTATTCAGTGGCATGGGGTCTTTTACATCCTCCCTCAGCACTGCATTGGAGTGTCAGCCTAGATTTATGTGCTCAAGTCTGTGGAGTGGGACTTTAACCCACAACCTCCTGACTCAGAAGTGAGAGTGTTGCCCACTGAGCCACGGCTGACACTGTCAAATATTTACATACATGTATACATACATATATATTTAAAGCCTATAGTTTGTAGGAGATAGTGTTCGCTAAAGCTTGTTTTACATTGACACAGTACCTTTGAAAGCAAATACATGGCACACCTGCCTGTCAATGAGACTATTTAATATAAATGTTCAACTTCCATGCACCTGATAACATCGGAAACCCACATTTTCATGGGTAATCTGAGCTGTGATTGAATCGCCAGTTTGAACTAAAGGCATAGAATTGGATCCCTCCTCTTTTAACTTTGGGGGATTCACAGGTCTCTAGCTTGATTTACATAAGAACATAAGAAATAGAACATAAGAACATAGGAAATAGGTGCAGCAGTTATAATGGGTGACTTTAATGTGCACATAGTTTGGGCTAGCCAAACTGGAAGCAATACGGTGGAGGAGGATTTCCTGGAGTGCATAAGGGATGGTTTTCTAGACCAATATTTCGAGGAACCAACTAGGGGGGAGGCCATCTTAGACTGGGTGTTGTGCAATGAGAGAGGATTAATTAGCAATCTCATTGTGCGAGGCCCCTTGGGGAAGAGTGACCATAATATGGTGGAATTCTGCATTAGGATGGAGAATGAAATAGTTAATTCAGAGACCATGGTCCAGAACTTAAAGAAGGGTAACTTTGAAGGTATGAGGCGTGAATTGGCTAGGATTGATTGGCGAATGATATTTAAGGGGTTGACTGTGGATGGGCAATGGCAGACATTTAGAGACCGCATGGATGAACTACAACAATTGTACATTCCTGTCTGGCGTAAAAATAAAAAAGGGAAGGTGGCTCAACCGTGGCTATCTAGGGAAATCAGGGATAGTATTAAAGCCAAGGAAGTGGCATACAAATTGGCCAGAAATAGCAGCGAACCCGTGGACTGGGAGAAATTTAGAACTCAGCAGAGGAGGACAAAGGGTTTGATTAGGGCAGGGAAAATGGAGTACGAGAAGAAGCTTGCAGGGAACATTAAGGCGGATTGCAAAAGTTTCTATAGGTATGTAAAGAGAAAAAGGTTAATAAAGACAAAAGTAGGTCCCCTGCAGTCAGAATCAGGGGCAGTCATAACGGGGAACAAAGAAATGGCAGACCAATTGAACAAGAACTTTGGTTCGGTATTCACTAAGGAGGTCACAAACAACCTTCCGGATATAAAAGGGGTCAGAGGGTCTAGTAAGGAGGAGGAACTGAGGGAAATCTTTATTAGTCGGGAAATTGTGTTGGGGAAATTGATGGGATTGAAGGCCGATAAATCCCCAGGGCCTGATGGACTGCATCCCAGAGTACTTAAAGAAGTGGCCTTGGAAATAGCGGATGCATTGACAGTCATTTTCCAACATTCCATTGACTCTGGATCAGTTCCTATCGAGTGGAGAGTAGCCAATGTAACCCCACTTTTTAAAAAAGGAGGGAGAGAGAAAACAGGGAATTATAGACCGGTCAGCCTGACCTCAGTAGTGGGTAAAATGATGGAATCAATTATTAAGGATGTCATAGCAGCACATTTGGAAATTGGTGACATGATAGGTCCAAGTCAGCATGGATTTGTGAAAGGGAAATCATGCTTGACAAATCTTCTGGAATTTTTTGAGGATGTTTCCAGTAAAGTGGACAAAGGAGAACCAGTTGATGTGGTATATTTGGACTTTCAGAAGGCTTTCGACAAGGTCCCACACAAGAGATTAATGTGCAAAGTTAAAGCACATGGGATTGGGGGTACTGTGCTGATGTGGATTGAGAACTGGTTGTCAGACAGGAAGCAAAGAGTAGGAGTAAATGGGTACTTTTCAGAATGGCAGGCGGTGACTAGTGGGGTACCGCAAGGTTCTGTGCTGGGGCCCCAGCTGTTTACATTGTACATTAATGATTTAGACGAGGGGATTAAATGTAGTATCTCCAAATTTGCGGATGACATAAGTTGGGTGGCAGTGTGAGCTGCGAGGAGGATGCTATGAGGCTGCAGAGTGACTTGGATAGGTTAGGTGAGTGGGCAAATGCATGGCAGATGAAGTATAATGTGGATAAATGTGAGGTTATCCACTTTGGTGGTAAAAACAGAGAGACAGACTATTATCTGAATGGTGACAGATTCGGAAAAGGGGAGGTGCAACGAGATCTGGGTGTCATGGTACATCAGTCATTGAAGGTTGGCATGCAGGTACAGCAGGCGGTTAAGAAAGCAAATGGCATGTTGGCCTTCATAGTGAGGGGATTTGAGTACAGGGGCAGGGAGGTGTTGCTACAGTTGTACAGGGCCTTGGTGAGGCCACACCTGGAGTATTGTGTACAGTTTTGGTCTCCTAACTTGAGGAAGGACATTCTTGCTATTGAGGGAGTGCAGCGAACATTTACCAGACTGATTCCCGGGATGGTGGGACTGACCTATCAAGAAAGACTGGATCAACTGGGCTTGTATTCACTGGAGTTCAGAAGAATGAGAGGGGACCTCATAGAAACGTTTAAAATTCTGACGGGTTTAGACAGGTTAGATGCAGGAAGAATGTTCCCAATGTTGGGGAAGTCCAGAACCAGGGGTCACAGTCTAAGGATAAGGGGTAAGCCATTTAGGACCGAGATGAGGAGAAACTTCTTCACCCAGAGAGTGGTGAACCTGTGGAATTCTCTACCACAGAAAGTAGTTGAGGCCAATTCACTAAATATATTCAAAAGGGAGTTAGATGAAGTCCTTACTACTCGGGGGATCAAGGGGTATGGCGAGAAAGCAGGAAGGGGGTACTGAAGTTTCATGTTCAGCCATGAACTCATTGAATGGCGGTGCAGGCTAGAAGGGCTGAATGGCCTACTCCTGCACCTATTTTCTATGTTTCTATGTTTCTAGGAATAGGAGTAGGCCATTTGGCCCCTCAAGCCAGCTCCGCCATTCAATATCATGGCTGATCTGATCTTAAACTTAGCTCCACTTCGCTGCCCACTCCCCATAACCCTTTACTCCCTTATCACTCAAAAATCTGTCTATCCCCGCCTTAAATATATTCAATGGCCCAGCCTCCACAGCTCTCTGGGGCAGAGAATTCCACAGATTTACAACCCTCTGAGAGAAGAAATTTCTACTCATCTCAGTTTTAAATGGGTGGCCCCTTATTCAAAGTCTATGTTCCCTAGTTTTAATCTCCCTTTTGAATGGAATCATCCTCTCTGCATCCACCTTGTCGAGCCTCCTCTTTATCTTATCTGTTTCGATAAGATCACCTCTCATTCTTCTGAACTCCAATGTGTATATAGGCCCAACCTACTCAACCTATCCTCATAAGTCAACCCCCTCATCTCCGGAATCAACCTAGTGAACCTTCTCTGAACTGCCTCCAAAGCAAGTATATCCTTCTTTAAATACGGAGACCAAAACTGTACAGGTACTGGAGTGGCGGTGGGAAGAAAACCAATTAGGGAAGTGTAACGGATGTAGGTTGCTGGTCTGCCTTTAAACACTGCTCTTCAGAACCACTTTTATATACAAGTGCCTTCAGGAAGTTAGAAGTTCTAGAGTTTTGTGTGCCTGAGAATGAAAGAGTGAGCAAATGAGATACTGTTATATATACTGAGTTCAATGCTGTGACGACACAAGGTGGAGGAAAAGACGTGTAAATTTCCCGCTTTATAGGACCAAGAGGGGAAATAGTACACAGCAACAATGATCATTGCAAAATATCAATAAAACACTGGAGAAGAAGGTTTATGATCAAGAGATAGATGTCAGAGGCCAGAAGCTGGAGATGAAAGAATGATCACATATTATACTAGCTTTACTTTTATCTTACCCAGGAAGGTAAGATAAATGTTAATTTATTAGATCGTTCTGATCGTCAGTGCAATGGGAAGGATGACCAGAGGGCAGACTGTATGACAGGGGGAAGAGAATAGCAAAGCTGAAAAGGAGGTGGGGTAGCATTGCTGGTTAAGGAGGAGATTAAGGCAATAGTTAGGAAGGACATTAGCTTGGATGATGTGGAATCTATATGGGTAGAGCTACAGAACACCAAAGGGCAAAAAACGTTAGTGGGAGTTGTGTACAGACCTCCAAACAGTAGTGGTGATGTTCGGGAGGGCATCAAACAGGAAATTAGGGGTGCATGCAATAAAGGTGCAGCAGTTATAATGGGTGACTTTAATATGCACATAGATTGGGCTAACCAAACTGGAAGCAATACGGTGGAGGAGGATTTCCTGGAGTGCATAAGGGATGGTTTTTTAGACCAATATGTCGAGGAACCAACTAGGGGGGAGGCCATCTTAGACTGGGTGTTATGTAATGAGAGAGGATTAATTAGCAATCTCGTTGTGCGAGGCCCCTTGGGGAAGAGTGACCATAATATGGTGGAATTCTGCATTAGGATGGAGAATGAAACAGTTAATTCAGAGACCACGGTCCAGAACTTAAAGAAGGGTAACTTTGAAGGTATGAGGCGTGAATTGACTGGGATTGATTGGCGAATGATACTTAAGGGGTTGACAGTGGATGGGCAATGGCAGATATTTAGAGACCGCATGGATGAACTACAACAATTGTACATTCCTGTCTGGCATAAAAATTAAAAAGGGAAGGTGGCTCAACCGTGGCTATCAAGGGAAATCAGGGATAGTATTAAAGCCAAGGAAGTGGCATACAAATTGGCCAGAAATAGCAGCGAACCTGGGGACTGGGAGAAATTTAGAACTCAGCAGAGGAGGACAAAGGGTTTGATTAGGGCAGGGAAAATGGAGTATGAGAAGAAGCTTGCAGGGAACATTAAGACGGATTGCAAAACTTTCTATAGATATGTAAAGAGAAAAAGGTTAGTAAAGACAAACGTAGGTCCCCTGCAGTCAGAATCAGGGGAAGTCATAACGGGGAACAAAGAAATGGCGGACCAATTGAACAAGTACTTTGGTTCGGTATTCACAAAGGAGGACACAAACAACCTTCCGGTTATAAAAGGGGTCGGGGGGTCTAGTAAGGAGGAGGAACTGAGGGAAATCCTTATTAGCCGGGAAATTGTGTTGGAGAAATTGATGGGATTGAAGGCCGATAAATCCCCAGGGCCTGATGGACTGCATCCCAGAGTACTTAAGGAGGTGGCCTTGGAAATAGTGGATGCATTGACAGTCATTTTCCAACATTCCATTGACTCTGGATCAGTTCCTATAGAGTGGAGGGTAGCCAATGTAACCCCACTTTTTAAAAAAGGAGGGAGAGAGAAAACAGGGAATTATAGACCGGTCAGCCTGACATCGGTAGTGGGTAAAATGATGGAATCAATTATTAAGGATGTCATAGCAGTGCATTTGGAAAGCAGTGACATGATAGGTCCAAGTCAGCATGGATTTGTGAAAGGGAAATCATGCTTGACAAATCTTCTGGAATTTTTTGAGGATGTTTCCAGTAAAGTAGACAAGGGAGAACCAGTTGATGTGGTATATTTGGACTTTCAGAAGGCTTTCGACAAGGTCCCACACAAGAGATTGATGTGCAAAGTTAGAGCACATGGGATTGGGGGTAGTGTGCTGACATGGATTGAGAACTGGTTGTCAGACAGGAAGCAAAGAGTAGGAGTAAATGAGTACTTTTCAGAATGGCAGGCAGTGACTAGTGGGGTACCGCAAGGTTCTGTGCTGGGGCCCCAGCTGTTTACACTGTACATTAATAATTTAGATGAGGGGATTAAATGTAGTATCTCCAAATTTGCAGATGACACTAAGTTGGGTGGCAGTGTGAGCTGCGAGGAGGATGCTGTGAGGCTGCAGAGCGACTTGGATAGGTTAGGTGAGTGGGCAAATGCATGGCAGATGAAGTATAATGTGGATAAATGTGAGGTTATCCACTTTGGTGGTAAAAACAGAGAGACAGACTATTATCTGAATGGTGACAGATTAGGAAAGGGGAGGTGCAAAGAGACCTGGGTGTCGTGGTACATCAGTCATTGAAGGTTGGCATGCAGGTGCAGCAGGCGGTTAAGAAAGCAAATGGCATGTTGGCCTTCATAGCAAGGGGATTTGAGTACAGGGGCAGGGAGGTGTTGCTACAATTGTACAGGGCATTGGTGAGGCCACACCTGGAGTATTGTGTACAGTTTTGGTCTCCTAACCTGAGGAAGGACATTCTTGCTATTGAGGGAGTGCAGCGAAGGTTCACCAGACTGATTCCCGGGATGGCGGGACTGACCTATCAAGAAAGACTGGATCAACTGGGCTTGTATTCACTGGAGTTCAGAAGAATGAGAGGGGACCTCATAGAAACATTTAAAATTCTGACGGGGTTAGACAGGTTAGATGCAGGAAGAATGTTCCCAATGTTGGGGAAGTCCAGAACCAGAGGTCACAGTCTAAGGATAAGGGGTAAGCCATTTAGGACCGAGATGCGGAGGAACTTCTTCACCCAGAGAGTGGTGAACCTGTGGAATTCTCTACCACAGAAAGTTGTTGAGGCCAATTCACTAAATATATTCAAAAAGGAGTTCGATGAGGTCCTTACTACTCGGGGGATCAAGGGGTATGGCGAGAAAGTCGGAATGGGGTACTGAAGTTGAATGTTCAGCCATGAACTCATTGAATGGCAGTGCAGGCTAGAAGGGCCGAATGGCCTACTCCTGCACCTATTTTCTATGTTTCTATGTTTCTCTGATAGGGATGTAGGAGGTGATGGTAATTTAGCATCAGGAGATGGGTGTTGTAGCGCTATGGGCCCCAAACTTGGTGGAAGCTAAGTTCCGCCCAAGTACCACCCAAAGGACCGCTGAGATCGTCACGGTACTTTGGGCAGAAGTGTCACGAAATAGTCCTTGAAAGACCGCCCGGCGGCAAAAAAGCGACTTCCGCCCTGAATCTGGGCGGCAGCGGGCTGGAGCTCCCATTCTCGGTTGCAAATGCAATCCTTGGTAAAGTACCGCCAAGGATTGAGTCGGGCCCAGGGAGAGAGGAACAGATAAAATTAAAAATTTCCCCAAAACCCCCCACTAAAAAACCTTCAGGGGATCCCATCCACCTGAATCGCTGCAAAAAAAATAAAGAAAAGAAGCTTACTAACCTTTTTTTGCAGGTGTTCATACTTACCGTTAAGGTTAGACCTGCCTCCACGCGGTGGTCCTTTCCCCTGCTGCAGCAGAAGACTGCCCGGACCAAACTGGCAGCTCGGCAGGCGGGAGGAGACTTACGCGCATTGCACACCAGTGGACTCAGCGGGCTGTCCCCAGCAGGTTTCCCTCCACCAAACTCACTCGGGGGGGAGACCACCCAGAAAACTCGGCGGCAGCAAACGGTAAGTCCACCAAGTTCGGCCCCGTGAGGTTTTACTGGTGGTTATAGATGGCTTTTGTGTATGGACTTTAAAAGTGCTTTGTTGCTAACATGGACTGGCAGCAGAGGGAGCTCATGTCATCACTTTCTGCTCCCTCAAAAAGACTGAGAGTGCCACTCCTGTTTTGCTTGAACCAATAAGTAGCATTTGCCACAAAATATGAAAGTATGAGTCAGTGCACTTGTGAAAGTTAATACTGCCTGGGGCAAAATTCACTTTTGCCTTTTGCAAGCACTCCCATTGTTTGCCAGCGGGACTGTGCGCAGGGCTAGGCTAAAACAAAATTCACTTCACTTGTCAAAGGACAGGAAATAATCTGATATAAACATAAAAGAACATCGGTGTGCATTACTGTCTAGAATCTCCCACCAGTGGGAAAATCACTGCAGATTAGTGGAGGCTTCATGTTATTGGATCCTTGCCATTTTGTCTGTTGCAGACTATCCCAGTGGAGTATTGATTCAGCAGGGACCTGTCTCCAACACTAAAAAGCCTTTAAACAGAAGGAAGAGACAAAGAATATGAGCAAGTGTCTCCCCAGTGCTGTTTCTCAGTTTGTCTTCCATAAGCCAGAAAATAATAAGGAAGTTGCCAATCATTAATATGTTATATGCTCCAGACATCAATGGTGTTTGTTGTTAAATTGAATAAGAAGCTTTGTTTATAACAGAACAAAAAGAATGATATCCTTCATCGGAAGGGATCCTTACTGGTGTGTGTGTGTTGATGTAATTGCATATGTACACATATATGTGTGTGCACATGCATATGTGTGTATGCGTGTTTTGTGGTGCTGAACTGACCTTATGAAGTTCTCCCTTTACACCAAGCTGCACATTCGGAGAAAGTAAGCATTATTATCAAAGCTAGCAAGTATCTTGGTCAATCCCCACAAAACATAGGGCGAGAAATTAATGTACCACCACCTGTTAGCGCCAGCGATGCATGATAAAATGGCAGCTGGAGGTAATCCTGGCGGCAGCCGCCATAATGGTCACCCCCTTTGCGCTGCTGGTAACTGGTAGCACCCTAAAAAAAAATGGCGGCATGGTGACATCAGTCGGCATGCTACACCGACGTAACATCACCTACGTGAACTTCGACCGTAGTGCTTAAGTCATCGCTGGGTCCTAAGGCTGACAGACGCTGACAGGGGCGATATCTGCAGCTGTTAAAGGGACACACACAGCAATCAGGTAAGTTTGAATGGAAGGGTTTGGACTGTTTTTTTAATTTTATTGAAGTGGTGGCTTGCTGCAATAGAGGCGAAAAGTTTTTTTTAATTGTTTTCGGAGTGCTGCTGGACACTTGCTAGGGCTCGGATGGTAAGTGAGCACATTTGAGAAGACAAAACATGCTGAAATTACACAGCAGGTCATGCAACATCCATGGAGTTCACATCTCAGGTCGACATGCTGCCTGACCAACTGAGTATTTCCAGCATCTTATGCTGTCATTTCACATTTACAACATCTGCTTGCAGAGGGAAGAGGAAGTCGCAGAAGAAGAGGAAGCCGAAGAGGAGCAATCAGATGAAAGGATGCATCTTGGTCAGCCCCTTTGTGGTCGGCATATTCGGCATGATATCCCACTAGCTGGGCAGGAAGCATTTCTTGAGTATGTGAAAATGAGGAAGGCAAAAGGGTGGAGTTGTGCTGAAGGGAGGGTGGGATGCCTAGAGGTGCATGCCAGCAGGAGGATGACATACGAGGATACCCACATATTGTATCCTTTCAGCCCCTCCACTGGCCAAGGGCTCAGCCATGCACCTGCCAAGAATGGCCTGCACCATTTCCTCAAGGGGGTGAGGTGATGCTTGGAATGGTAGATGTGCCTCATCCACCATGATGTAGGTCCCTTGCCGTCAGAATCAGGTGAATTCGTAATGGGGAACAAGGAAATGGCAGACCAATTGAACAAATACTTTGGTTCTGCCTTCACTAAGGAAGACACGAATAACCTCCCGAAACCCCCAAGGGGACCGAGGATCTAGCAAGGAGGAACTAAGGGAACTGAGGGAAATCGTTATTAGTCAGGAAATGGTGTTAGGGAAATTGATGGGATTGAAGGCCGATAAATCCCCAGGGCCTGATATTCTGCAATCCAGAGTACTTAAGGAAGTGGCCTTAGAAATAGTAGATGCATTGGTGGTCATTTTCCAACATTCCATGGATTCTGGATCAGTTCCTATGGATTGGAGGGTAGCTAATATAAACCCACTTTTTAAAAAAGGAGGCAGAGAGAACACTGGAAATTATAGACCAGTTAGCCTGACATCGGTAGTGGGGAAAATGTTGGAATTAATTATTAAAGATGTAATAGCAGCGCATTTGGAAAGCAGTGACAGCATTGGTCCAAGTCAGCATGGGTTTATGAAAGGGAAATCATGCTTGACAAATCTTCTAGAATTTTTTGAGGATGTAACTAGTAGAGTGGATAAGGGAGAACCAGTGGATGTGGTGCATTTGGACTTTCAAAAGGCTTTTGACAAGGTCCCACACAAGAGATTAGTGTGCAAAATTAAGGCACATGGTATTGGGGGTAATGTATTGATGTGGCTAGAGAACTGGTTGGCAGACAGGAAGCAAAGAGTGGGAATAAATGGGTCCTTTTCAGAATGGTAGGCAGTGACTAGTGGGATACCGCAAGGTTCAGTGCTGGACCCTAGCTATTTACAATATATATTAATGATTTAGGCGAAGGAATTGAATGTAATATCTCCAAGTTTGCAGATGGCACTAAACTGGGTGGTTGTGTGAGCTGTGAGGAGGATGCTAAGAGGCTGCAGGGTGACTTGGAAAGGTTAGGTGAGGGCAAATGCATGGCAAATGCAGTATAATATAGATAAATGTGAGGTTATCCACTTTGGTGGCAAAAACACGAAGGCAGAATATTATCTGAATGGCGGCAGATTAAGAAAAGGGGAGGTGCAACGAGACCTGGGTGTCATGGTACATCAATCATTGAAAGTTAGCATGCAGGTACAGCAGGCAGTGAAGAAGGCAAATGGCATATTGGCCTTCATACCGAGTATAGGAGCAGAGAGATCTTACTGCAGTTGTACAGGGCCTTGGTGAGGCCATACCTTGAATATTGTATACAGTTTTGCTCTCCTAATCTGAGGAAGGACATTCTTGCTATTGAGGGAGTGCAGTGAAGGTTCACCAGACGGATTCCCGGGATGGCAGAACTGACATATGAAGAAAGACTGGATCGATTAGGCTTATATTCACTGGAATTTAGAAGAATGAGAGGGGATCTCATAGAAACATATACAATTCTGACGGGATTGGACAGGTTAGATGCAGGAAGAGAGGCAGCGGGAGTTCGTGAGTCGGCGAGAGGCAGCGTGGGGAGGCCTATAAAAAGGCCCAGCGTTGGTGAGCCGGCGAGAGACAGTGTGGGGAGGCCTATAAAAAGGCCCAGCGTTGGTGAACCGGCGAGAGGCAGTGTGGGGAGGCCTATAAAAAGGCCCAGCGTTGGTGAACCGGCGAGAGGCAGTGTGGGGAGGCCTGTAAAAAGGCCCAGTGTTGGTGAGTCGGCGAGAGGCAGTGTGGGGAGGCCTATAAAAAGGCCCAGCGTTGGTGAACCGGTGAGAGGCAGTGTGGGGAGGCCTATAAAAAGGCCCAGCATTGGTGAGTCGGCGAGAGGCAGTGTGGGGAGGCCTATAAAAAGGCCCAGCGCTGGTGAGTCGGCGAGAGGCAGTGTGGGGAGGCCTATAAAAAGGCCCAGCGTTGGTGAGTCGGCGAGAGGCAGTGTGGGGAGGCCTATAAAAAGGCCCAGCATTGGTGAGTCGGCGAGAGGCAGTGTGGGGAGGCCTATAAAAAGGCCCAGCATTGGTGAGTCGGCGAGAGGCAGTGTGCAGCTGCAGCAGGGAGAGAAGGCAAAAAAGAAATAGAAAGAAATTGAAAGGTGACGTCACAGCCAAATGGGTAAGTGATTGGCTGGTGATTGGCAAGTAGTTTTTCTTTTTTCTTTTCTCTATCATTAAGTATCATTTAGCATTGTTGTTGCCAAATTAAGTTTATCTAAGGGTTAAGTCATGGCAGGACAGCTCGGACACATGTTATGCTCCTCCTGTACTATGTGGGAAGTCAGGGACAACTATGTGTGCGGGAAGTGTATCCGCCTCCAGCTCCTGACGGACCGCATTGCAGCACTGGAGCTGCGGGTGGATGAACTCTGGAGCATCCATGATGCTGAGAATGACGTGAATAGCACATTTAGCGAGTTGGTCTTACCGCAGGTAAAGGGTACACAGCCAGATAGTAAATGAGTGACCAGAAGGAAGAGCAGTGGAACGAAGGTAGTGCAGGGGTCCCCTGCGGTCATCCCCCTGTAAAACAGATACACCGCTTTGGGTACTGTTGAGGGGGATGACTCATAAAGGGAGAGCAGCAGCAGCCAATTTCATGGCACCGTGGGTGGCTCTACTGCACAGGAGGGCAGGAAAAAGAGTGGTAGAGTTATAGTGATAGGGGATTCGATAAAAATTTTTTGAGGATGTTTCCAGTAGAGTGGACAAGGGAGAACCAGTTGATGTGGTATATTTGGACTTTCAGAAGGCTTTCGACAAGGTCCCACACAAGAGATTAATGTGCAAAGTTAAAGCACATGGGATTGGGGGTAGTGTGCTGACATGGATTGAGAACTGGTTGTCAGACAGGAAGCAAAGAGTAGGAGTAAATGGGGACTTTTCAGAATGGCAGGCAGTGACTAGTGGGGTACCGCAAGGTTCTGTGCTGGGGCCCCAGCTGTTTACACTGCACATTAATGATTTAGACGAGGGGATTAAATGTAGTATCTCCAAATTTGCGGATGACACTAAGTTGGGTGGCAGTGTGAGCTGCGAGGAGGATGCTGTGAGGCTGCAGAGCGACTTGGATAGGTTAGGTGAGTGGGCAAATGCATGGCAGATGAAGTATAATGTGGATAAATGTGAGGTTATCCACTTTGGTGGTAAAAACAGAGAGACAGACTATTATCTGAATGGTGACAGATTAGGAAAAGAGGAGGTGCAAAGAGACCTGGGTGTCATGGTACATCAGTCATTGAAGGTTGGCATGCAGGTACAGCAGGCGGTTAAGAAAGCAAATGGCATGTTGGCCTTCATAGCGAGGGGATTTGAGTACAGGGGTAGGGAGGTGTTGCTACAATTGTACAGGGCCTTGGTGAGGCCACACCTGGAGTATTGTGTACAGTTTTGGTCTCCTAACCTGAGGAAGGACATTCTTGCTATTGAGGGAGTGCAGCGAAGGTTCACTAGACTGATTCCCGGGATGGCGGGACTGACCTATCAAGAAAGACTGGATCAACTGGGCTTGTATTCACTGGAGTTCAGAAGAATGAGAGGGGACCTCATAGAAACGTTTAAAATTCTGACAGGGTTAGACAGGTTAGATGCAGGAAGAATGTTCCCAATGTTGGGGAAGTCCAGAACCAGGGGACACAGTCTAAGGATAAGGGGGAAGCCATTTAGGACCGAGATGAGGAGGAATTTCTTCACCCAGAGAGTGGTGAACCTGTGGAATTCTCTACCACAGAAAGTTGTTGAGGCCAATTCACTAAATATATTCAAAAAGGAGTTAGATGAAGTCCTTACTACTAGGGGAATCAAGGGGTATGGTGAGAAAGCAGGAATGGGGTACTGAAGTTGCATGTTCAGCCATGAACTCATTGAATGGCGGTGCAGGCTAGAAGGGCTGAATGGCCTACTCCTGCACCTATTTTCTATGTTTCTATGATTGTAAGGGGAATAGATAGGCGTTTCTGTAGCCGCAACCGAGACTTCAGGATGGTATGTTGCCTCCCTGGTGCAAGGATCAAGGATGTCTCGGAGTGGGTGCAGGACATTCTGAAAAGGGAGGGTGAACAGCCAGTTGTTGTGGTGCATATAGGTACCAATGATATAGGTAAAAAATGGGATGAGGTCCAACGAGACGAATTTATGGAGCTAGGAGCTAAATTAAAAAGTAGGACCTCAAAGGTAGTAATCAGGATTGCTACTAGTACCACGTGCTAGTCAGAGTAGGAATCACAGGATAACTCGGATGAATATGTGGCTTGAGGAGTGGTGCAAGAGAGAGGGTTTCAAATTCCTGAGACACAGGAACCGGTTCTGGGGGAGGTGGGACCAGTACAAACCGAACGGTCTGCACCTGGGCAGGACCGGAACCAATGTCCTAGGGGGAGTATTTGCTAGTGCTGTTGGGGAGGAGTTAAACTAACATGGCAGGGGGATGGGAACCTATGCAGGGAGACAGAGGGAAATAAAATGGAGGCAGAAGCAAAAGATAGAAAGGAGAATAGTAAAAGTGGAGGGCAGATAAACCCAAGGTAAAAAACAAAAAGGGCCACATTACATCAAAATTCTAAAGGGGCAAAGCGTGTTAAAAAGACAAGCCTGAAGGCTCTGTGCCTCAATGCGAGGAGTATTCGGAATAAGGTGGACGAATTAACTGCGCAGACAGCAGTTAACGGATATGATGTAATTGGCATCACGGAGACATGGCTCCAGGGTGACCAAGGCTGGGAACTCAACATCTAGGGGTATTCAACATTTAGGAAGGATAGGCAGAGAGGAAAAGGAGGCGGGGTGGCATTGCTGTTTAAAGAGGAAATTAATGCAATAGTAAGGAGGGACATTAGCTTGGATGATGTGGAATCGGTATGGGTGGAGCTGCGGAATTCCAAAGGGCAGAAAACGTTCGTGGGCGTTGTGTACAGAACACCAAGCAGGAGTAGTGAGGTTGGGGACAGCATTGAACAAGAAATAAGGGATGTGTGCAATAAAGGTACAGCAGTTATCATGGGCGACTTTAATCGACATATTGATTGGGCTAATCAAACTGGTAGCAATGCGGTGGAGAAGGATTTCCGAGAGTGTATTAAGGATGGTTTTCTAGACCAATATGTCGAGGAACCAACTAGAGAGCTGGCCATCCTAAACTGGGTGTAATGAGAAGGGACTAATTAGCAATCTTGTTGTGCGACGCCCCTTAGGGAAGAGTGACCATAATATGGTAGAATTCTTTATTAAGATGGAGAGTGACATAGTTAATTTGGAAATTAGGGTACTGAACTTAAGGAAAGGGAACTTCGACGGTCTGAGGCGTGAATTGGCTAGAATAGACTGACAAATAATACTTAAAGGGTTGATGGTGGATAAGCAATGGCAAACATTTAAAGATCACATGGATAAACTTCAACACTTGTACATCCCTGTCTGGAGTAAAAATAAAACAGGGAAGGTGGCTCAACCATGGCTAACAAGGGAAATTAAGGATAGTGTTAAAGCCAAGGAAGAGGCATATAAATTGGCTAGAAAAAGCAACAAACCTGAGGACTGGGAGAAATTTAGAATTCAACAGAGGAGGACTAAGGGTTTAATTAAGAGGGGGGAAATAGAGTACGAGAGGAAGCTTGCAGGGAACATAAAAACTGACTTCAAAAGCTCCTATAAATATGTGAAGAGAAAAAGATTAGTGAAGACAAACGTAGGTCCCTTGAGTCGGATTCAGGTGAATGGATAATGGGGAACAAAGAAATGGCAGTCCAATTGAACAAATACTTTGGCTCTGTCTTCACGAAGGAAGACACAAATAACCTTCCGAACGTACTGGGGACCGAGGGTCTAGTGAGACGGAGGAACTGAAGGATAACCCTATTAGGCGGGAAATTGTGTTCGGGAAATTGATAGGATTGAAGGTCGATAAATCCCCAGGGCCCAATAGTCTGCATCCCAGACTACTTAAGGAACTGGCCTGAGAAATAGTGGATGCATTGGTGATCATTTTCCAACAGTCTATTGACTCTGGTTCAGCTCCTATGGACTGGAGGGTAGCTAATGTAACACCACTTTTTAAAAAAGGAGGGAGAGAGAAAACAGGTAATTATAGAACGGTTAGCCTGACATCAGTAGTGGGGAAAATGTTGGAATCAATCATTAAGGATGAAATAGCAGCGCATTTGGAAAGCAGTGACAGGATTGGACCAAGTCAGCATGGATTTATGAAAGGGAAATCATGCTTGATGAATCTTCTGGAATTATTTGAAGATGTAACTAGCAGAGTGGACAAGGGAGAACCAGTGGATGTGGTGTATTTGGACTTTCAAAAGGCTTTTGACAAGGTCCCACACTAGAGATTGGTGTGCAAAATCAAAGCGCATGGTACTGGGGGTAATGTACTGACGTGGATAGAGAACTGGTTGGCAGACAGGAAGCAGAGAGTCGGGATAAACGGGTCCTTTTCAGAATGGCAGGCAGTGACTAGTGGAGTGCCGCAGGGCTCAGGGTGCAGAGTCCCCACCTCTTTACAATATACATTAACGATTTAGATGAAGGAATTGTGTGTAATATCTCCAAGTTTGCAGCTGACGCTAAACTGGGTGGTGGTATGAGCTGTGAGGAGGACGCTAATAGGCTGCAGGGTGATTTGGACAGGTTAGGTGAGTGGGCAAATGCATGGCAGATGCAATGTAATGTGGATAAATGTGAGGTTATACATTTTGGGGACAAAAACACAAAGGCAGAATATTATCTGAATGGCGGCAGATTAGGAAAAGGGGAGGTGCAACGAGACCTGGGTGTCGTGGTACATCAGTCACTGAAAGTGGGCATGCAGCTACAGCAGGCGGTGAAGAAGGAAAATAGTATGTTGGCCTTCATAGCTAGGGGATTTGAGTATAGGAGCAGGGAGGTCTTACTGCAGTTGTACAGGGCCTTTGTGTTCAGTTTTGGTCTCCTAATCTGAGGAAGGACGTTCTTGCTATTAAGGGAGTGCAGCGAAGGTTCACCAGACTGATTCCAGGGATGGCTGGGCTGTCATATGAGGAGAGACTGGATCAACTGGGCCTTTATTCACTGGAGTTTAGAAAGATGAGAGGGGATCTCATAGAAACGTATAAGATTCTGACGGGACTGTACAGGTTAGATGCGGGAAGAATGTTCCCACTGTTGGGGAAGTCCAGAACCAGGGGACATAGTCTTAGGATAAGGGGTAGACCATTTAGGACTGAGATGAGGAGAAACTTCTTCACTCAGAGAGTTGTTAACCTATGGAATTCCCTGCCGCAGAGAGTTGTTGATGCCAGTTCATTGGATATATTCAAGAGGGAGTTAGCTATGGCCCTTACGGCTGAGGAGATCAAGGGGTATGGAGAGAAAGCAGGAAAGGGGTACTGAGGGAATGATCAGCCATGATCTTATTGAATGGCGGTGCAGGCTCGAAGGGCCGAATGGCCTACTCCTGCACCTATTTTCTAAGTTTCTATGTTTCTATGTTCCCGATGTTGGGGAAGTCCAGAACCAGGGGTCACAGCCTAAGGATAAGGGGTAAGCCATCTAGGACCGAGATGAGGAGAAGCCTTTTCACCCAGAGAATTGTGAACCTATGTAATTCTCTACCACAGAAAGTTGTTGAATCCAGTTCTTTGAATATATTCAAAAGGGAGTTAGATGTGGCCCTTATGGCTCAAGTGATCAGGGGTTATGGAGAGAAGGCAGGAGTAGGGTACTGAAGTTACATGATCAGCCATGATCATATTGAATGGTGGTGCAGGCTTGAAGGGCCGAATGGCCTGCTCCTGCACCTATTTTCCATGTTTCTATATTTCTATCATTGGGGCAGATTGTTGGCAGGTGAGTGATTGGGTGTCCTACATTGAGCAGTGTGTGAGGTTGGTGGTGCAGTTGGTAGGAGTTGGGTTTTGAAGATGCATTCACTGACCTTGACCAGTGGTCTGAGGTCATGAAGCTTCTTTGGGCACAGGAGCCAGGTGGTGGGGGGCCGACACTGCTGGCAGTGACGGCCTTGGTAATATTCTCCCACATTGTTCTCCCTGGTGGGCCTCCTGGTCCCTGAGGGTAGAGGGTCACTCTTGCAGTGTTGACCCCCTGCACAAAGCTGGAGTTCTCCATGCGAGACCTTGGGTGCCCCTTCCCTGGCTTACTGAGCCATTTGTGGTAATGCTGAGGCAGTTTTACTATTTGTTGAGCTTAGAAAGGTAGTTCAGGTTAAATATTTCAGGTTGAATGTTGACATTTGGAACTTCTTTTAAATATAAATTATTTGTTAAGAGGCAGAAAGTGCTGAAAAATGTATTGAATCAGTGCATTTTATTTTCTATTGCTTCAATGTCCATGGCCCCTTTACATTTCAGAGCTCCTCACTGGCAACAATGCATTGCGAGCTTCACAGCCACGCACACAAACGCTGCACACAGGACGACAAATTGGACCCGGATCTCTCGTGCAGCACCATCAGGACGTCATTGCACCTAATGTTAGCGCTGCGTCACCTATCACCAGGCCCCACACACCAATTTACCTCGTGTAACGCGGCGCCCACTTCAAGCGGCTGTTAATGGCAGTTGGCGGCCACATCGACAGCTTTCTGGGCGAGAACCAATTGTTCCCCCATATGTTTTCAAGAGTGCATCGAATCAAAGAATAGTACAGAACAGAGGGAGTCCATTTGGTCCA
Organism: Pristiophorus japonicus; assembly: GCF_044704955.1. Classification (NCBI taxonomy): domain Eukaryota; kingdom Metazoa; phylum Chordata; class Chondrichthyes; family Pristiophoridae; genus Pristiophorus; species Pristiophorus japonicus. The sequence goes on from NC_091979.1 coordinate 44,564,261, forward strand.
CCGAGTCTGCGCCAGCTCCTTTGAAGAGCAATCCAGTTAGTTTGCTTTCAGATTATTATCAATAAAAGTAATGTGAGTTTCACAAACAGTAAGATAGAAGAGTAAAAGAGGCTGCCAAATCTCGGCTAGTCCCACTCCCCCGCCCTAACCCCGTAGCCCTGCAATTTTTTTTTCCTTCAGATACTTATCCAATTCCCTTTTGAAAGATAAGATTGAGTCTGCCTGCACCACCCCCTCAGGTAGTGCATTCCAGATCCCAACCTCTCACCGTGTAAAAATGTTTATTCTTACATCGCCTTTGGTTCTTATGCTAATTGCCTTAAATTAGTGTCCTCTGGTTCTCGACCCTTCTGCCAATAGGAAGAGTTTCTTTCTATCTACTCTGTCCAGATCCCTCATGATTTTGAACACCTCTATCAAATCTCCTCTCAACCTTCTCTGCACGAAGGAGAATAACCCCAGCGTCTCCAGTCGATCAACGTAACTGAAGTCCCTCATTTCTGGAATAATTCTCATAAATCTTTTCTGCACCCTCTCGAAGGCCTTCGCATCCTTCCTAAAATGGACACAGAACTCCAGTTGGGGCCAAACCAGTGTTTTATGCAGGTTCATCATCATTTCTGCACTTTTTTTACTCTGGGGGGCTGGAATTTACGCTTTCTGTTTTCGGGACGATAATGGCGGCGGGGCGGGAAAGCTAGCTTCCGGGAACAGTTTGCGCTTTAGTATTTAAGTTTGGGTATCTGGGCCCTGCATCAGGGGATGCAGTGCTAAGGGAGGCATTGTACACCTCTTTGGCGCAAGGAAGTGAAGCTCCCGAGCTAAACAGCCAGCCAGGGAGCGCCCCGAGAGAGGCCCGGGGGCGGGGGTGGAGGGAGGGTGCAGGGACGAGAGGGGGGCGGAAACCTAAAGAAAACTACAAAAACATTCCGAAAACATTGCCCATGCCACAGCAACACAAGTCGCACAAAAAATTAAAACAAAAATCACTCGTACTTACTTTTGGAACACTGTACCTTCCTCTCCACTGCCAGCATCATGGGACCGCTCTGAATTCCCAGACGGTCATTGCAGGCGCACTTCCGGGCGGACGGATTGGGCCAGGCTCAAAACTCACGCCGGGGCGTTGCACACACCCGGGGCAGTTCTTCCCGGCGGTGCTGCTCAGCGCAGCCGCAAAACCCGACTGGAGGATCACGGCGGGGCGTGGACACCTCACCGTTGCCTTTCATGCCACTCCAGCGGGGAAACCCGGAGCACAAAGGATCGGAAAATCCAGCCCCGGGCCTTTATTTATGAAGCCCAGGTTCCCGTAAGCCTTTTTAACTGCTTTCTCAACCTGCCCTGCCACCTTCAACGATTTGTGCACACATATCCCCCAGGTCTCTCTGCTTGTGCACCCTCTTTAGGATTGTACCACTTCTTCTGGAGAAGGTAAAGGTAATTCTATCAAGAAGAGGAATTTTCATGACTACCAAAATGGATAAATGAAGGAAGTGTGCGATTATACAGCCTCTAGTATGGATCCCCTCACTCCATGCACATACAAAGAAACCAGCCAGCTCTGTTCAATGAAATGTGATAGAAACATAGAAACATAGAAAATAGGTGTAGGAGTAGGCGATTCGGCCCTTCGAGCCTGCACCACCATTCAATGAGTTCATGGCTGAACATGCAACTTCAGTACCACATTCCTGTTTTCTCGCCATACCCCTTGATCCCCCTAGTAGTAAGGACTACATCTAACTCCTTTTTGAATATATTTAGTGAATTGGCCTCAACAAATTTCTGTGGTAGAGAATTCCACAGGTTCACCACTCTCTGGGTGAAGAAGTTTCTCATCATCTTGGACCTATATGTGTCCTATACACAACCAGCTTTACCAATAATATTTGTGTCATCTGAAAATTTTGTTACACTACACTCTGTCCCCTCTTCCAGGTCAACTATGTATATTGTAAACAGTTGTGGTCCCAGCATCGATCCCTGTGGCACACCACTAACTATCGATTTCCAACCCGAAAAGGACCCATTTATCACGACTCTCTGCTTTCTGTTAGCCAGCCAATTCTCGATCCATGCTAATACATTTCCTCTGACTCCGCGTACCTTTATCTTCTGCAGTAACCTTTGTGTGGCACCTTATCGAATGCCTTTTGGAAATCTAAATACACCACATCCATCGGTACACCTTTATCCACCATGCTCATTATATCCTCAAAGAATTCCAGTAAATTAGTTACATGATTTCCCCTTCATGAATCCATGTTGCGTCTGCTTGATTGCACTATTCCTATCTAGATGTCCCGCTATTTCTTCCTTAATGATAGCTTCAAGCATTTTCCCCACTACAGATGTTAAACTAACCGGCCTGTAGTTACTTGCCTTTTGTCTGCCCCTTTTTTAAACAGAGGCGTTACATTAGCTGCTTTCCAATCTAATGGCACCTCCCCAGAGTCCAGAGAATTTTGGTAGATTATAATTATATGCAGCTCGATATTTTCCATCCATGAATCCGCATTGCGGAATCACTTTTTATGTTCTGTAGATTTAATGATGTTATGCAGTATCCAATTTAGATGATGCTAGAGGATTGCTTAAACACTGTTTTATAAAAAGAACATTGTCGTCCAGCTGTGGAGTTAATGTGGTATTACATTAGAGCAACTTGAATTGTTACCAATGGCAACACTATAGTCAAACGTGGCAAAGAACTGAGAGTTTAAGAATCTCTTCAATAAAAGTCTGTATGAAAAGTTTAAATGCTGTAGATTTTCCAGCTGTTGGTTATGCATATGATCTTCATATGGAAGCTATTATAAAGATACATTGTTAAAACTCTTTCAAAATAATATTATTGAAAATTGGACTGAGCCATGAGTGGGTTTTTATTATCAGAGTAGGCTTTTTGATATACTACCTCAGTAGCATCGATGGGGTTTGTGCATGAAGACCAGGAAACGAAGTGCAGATCACTATGTCCAGTAAGTGCCGGTTTGAGCATAAATATAGGCTGACACTCCAGTGCAGTACTGAGGGAGGGCTGCACTGTTGGAGGTGCCGTCTTTCAGATGAGACATTTAACCGATGTCTAGTCTGCTCTCTCAGGTGGATGTAAAAGATTAAATAGCACTATTTCGAAGAAGAGCAGGGGAGTTATCCCTGGTGTCTTGGCCAATATCTATCCCTGAACAAGCTGTGATCCTGACCAATGGATCCATCACAGACCCAATCCATGTCTGGACCGGGGTCAAGCAGGGCTGCATCATCGCGCCAACCCTCTTCTCGATCTTCCTCACTGCAATGCTCCACCTCACACTCAACAAACTCCCCGCTAGAGTGCAACTAATTGCAGAACCAGTGGGAACCTGTTCAACCTTCATCGTCTCCAGGCCTGTTCCAAGACCGTCCCAAGCTCTGTCGTTGAACTACAATACGCAGACAACGCTTGCGTTTGCGCACATTCGGAGACTGAACTCCAAGTCATAGTCAACATCTTCACTGAGGCATACAAAAGCATTGGCCTTACACTAAACATCTGTAAGACAAAGGTCCTCCACCAACCTGACCCCGCCACACAGCACTGCCCCCAGTCATCAAGAGCCACGGTGCGGCCCTGGACAACGTGATTCACTTTTCATACCTCGGGAGCCTATTATCAGCAAGGGCAGACATCGACGATCAGGTTCAACACCGTCTCCAGTCCGCCAGTGCAGCCTTCGGCCGCCTGAGGAAGAGAGTGTTCGAAGATCAAGTCCTCAAATCTGGCACGAAGCTTATGGTCTACAGGGCAGTAGTGATACCCTCCCTCCTGTGTGGCTCAGAGACGTGGACCTATACAGTAGACATCTCAAATCACTGGAGAAATACCACCAACGATGCCTCCGCAAGATTCTGCAAATCCCTTGGGAGGACAGACGCACCAACATTAGCATCCTCGATCAGGCCAACAACCCCAGCATCGAAGCACTGACCACATTCGACCAGCTCCACTGGGCGGGCCACATTGTTTGCATGCCTGACACAAGACTCCCAAAGCAAGCACTCTACTCAGAACTCCTACATGGCAAGCGAGCCCCAGGTGGGCAGAGGAAACATTTCAAGGACACCCTCAAAACCTCCTTGATAAAATGCAACATTCCCACCGACCCCTGGGAGTCCCTGGACAAAGACCGCCCTAAGTGGAGGAAGAGCATCCAGGAGGGCGCTGAGCACCTCGAGTCTCATCGCCGAGAGCATGCAGAAAACAAGCGCAGACAACGGAAGGAGCGTGCGGCAAACCAGTCCCACCCACCCTTTCCTTCAATGACTCTCTGTCCCACCTGTGACAGAGACTGTAATTCCCGTATTGGACTGTTCAGCCACCTAAGAACTCACTTTTAGAGTGGAAGCAAGTTTTCCTCAATTTCAAGGGATTGCCTATGATGATGAGCCCTGAATATCACTAAAAAACAGATTATCTGGTCGTTATCACATTGCTGTTTGTGGAAGCTTGCAGTGCGCAAATTTGGCTGCCGTGTTTCCCACATTATAACAGTGATTATAGCTTAAAAAGTACTTCATTGGCTGTAAAGTGCTTTGAGACATCTGGTGGTCATGAAAGGCATTATATAAATGTCTTTAAAAAAAATATTTTCTCTTTGCCCGTGTGCCTGTATTATTTATTATTGATCATTCTAAGGGGAACCTAATTTTATATATATGGTGCATGCTAATGAGACTCTTTAGTAGGCCTGCAAAAAACCCAGATGTCTGGGAAGACCTTCGTCCCATTTAGACCAGGTGTTAAGTTGCATGAGCAGAAAGACCTCTGTCACTGGGGGTCGGCTGTGGCTGTTCCTGGAGTTGCTGAGACTTCATCGTAGATTGCAATGCTAACAAGCCTTTGAGAATGCATGCACAGATGCAGGTAGTGTACCCCTCCATATCAGCCATCGTACCTTGCAGTATGAACGGCATGTCTTCTAATGACTGGATAAATGTACCTGTACTGGTGTGTGTGCCAGGAGGTGTGAGTGCCACAGGGTTTTGTGAGGTGTGGTCTTTTTCTTCGGCACTGGGGCCAGGCACTGCTTCTTGTTCAACCTATAGAACGAGAAGAAAGACACGTGTATTAATGCTGGCTGCATGACTCCTCTTCAAATATTGCTTACTGAGAATATATATTGTGTCACGTGATACTGTTCTTGAGTGTAGGGCTGGGAGGCAGTAAGGTGAGAAGAGGGACTCGGAGAAGGATAATAGAAGTCTTGAGTTTGGGATAACTTCTGTCTTTACCCTCCCCTATTTCCGTCCATCAACATTTCTAGTATCTTTTGTAGGACCTCAAGAGCTTTATGTGGTGAGGCACTTCTACTGTCTCTGTCTGCTACCTTCAGTTGTGCGCTGCCTTGTCCTGCAAGCAGAGGAGCAATACTGAGATATTGGAAGTATCAAACAGTGACACCCAAGTACCTATCCTACAGTCCATTTTGGGAATGAGTATACTAATGTGGTTACTTGAGACATGTTACCACATTACTGTCTCACTTCACGATGTTTTGCTCAGCTACATTATGACATCTAAGATTTTACAGCAAAATTTTGTCTGAAGCACTTTTTGGGTAAAGCCCTTTAAGAATGTCAATGTGGCAGAAGTTACAGGCATATGTTGCTGCTTCAAAAGTGTGCCTGGTTGTAGACTGGGCATGAATAGTAAGTATTCAAAGGTAGTCTGAATGAGAGGAAAAACAATTGTGGTTATGTATATTTTGCCAATCTACCTGATATAAGGTTATGCTGGGTAATCTTAGCTTGTCACAATTATTGAGATTTCTAAACATTTGTAGCCATGTCTTGCATGGTGGAAATATACTAATGTGGTTCACCTCCTCTAAAGCATTCTTTATAGCTCACCAATGTGGATAAAAACATAGGAACAGGAATAGGCCATTCAGTCCCTCGAGCCTGTTCCTCCATTCAGTGAAATCACAGGATTGGGTGTAATAAATTAGCATGGATTGAGGATTGTTTAATGGACAGAAAACAGAGAGTAGGAATAAATGTGACTTTTTCGGGTTAGTAGGCTTTAACTATTGGCAAGGATCGGTGCTTGGGCTTCAGCTATTTACAATCTACATTAATGACTTAAATGAAGGGACTGAGTGTAATGTATCCAAGATTGCTGATGATACAAAGTTAGGTGAGAATCTAAGTTGTGAGGAGGACACAAAGAAGCTGCAAAGAGATATAGACAGGTTGACTGAGTGGGCAAGAACAAGGAATTCAATGTGGGGAAGTGTGAAGCTATCCACTTTGGTAGGAAAAACAAAAAAAATCAGAATATTTTTTGAATGGTGAGAGACTGGGAAATGTTTGCAGTCAGAGGGATCTGGGTGTCCTTATGCACAAATCACAGAAGGTTAACACGCAGGTACAGCAAGCAATTAGGAAAGCAAATAGTATGTTTGCTTTTGTTGCAAATGGATTAGAGTACAAGAGTAAAGAAGTCTTACTTCAATTATACAGGGTATTGGTGAGACCACACCTGGAGTACTGTGTACAGTTCTGGTCTCCTTACCTAAGGAAAGACATACTTGACTTAGAGGGAGTACAACAAAGGTTCACTAGCCTGGTTTGTGGGATGAGGGGATTGCCCTATGAGGAGAGATTGAGTAGACTCGGCCTATATTCCCTAGAGTTTAGACGAATGAGAGGTGATATCATTGAATCATATAAAATTCTAAGAGGCTTGACAGGGTTAATGCTGGGAAGTGTTTCCTATGGCTTGGGAATCTAGAATGCGGTGTCACAGTCTCAGATTAAGGGGACAGCCATTTAGGACTGAGTTGAGGAGAAATTTCTTCACTCAAAGGGTTGTGAATCTTTGGAATTCTCTACCCCAGAGAGCTGTAGATGCTCAGTAATTGAGTATATTCAAGACAGAGGTTAATACATTTTGGGGAACTAAGGGAATTATGGGATATGGGGATAGTGCAGGAAAGTGGAGTTGAGGTAGAAGATCAGCCCTGATCTGATTGAATGCTGGAGTAGGTTCGAAGGGCCAAATGGCCTACTCCTGCTCCTATTTATTATATTCTTATGTTCTTATGGCTGATCTGTATCCTAACTCCATTCACCCGCCTTGGCTCCATATCCCTTAATACCCTAGGTTAGCAATAATCTATTGATCCTAGCTTTAAAATGATTAATTGAGCTAGCATCTACTGCTTTATGTGGGAGGCAGTGCCATACCTCTACCTCACTTGCATGTAGAAGTGTTTCCTAACTTCTCACTGTAGTTTCCCTGTCGTGCTAAACAGGGCAAACATCTTCTGCTGCTCTGCTGCACTTTAAGTTAAATTGGAGAGGCAATCCTGGATATCTCCTTTCCATTATGGTATTAATTGGTGAACGTTGTCAAACTGTTATCCATCAAAGTCACCCTCCTCTCGAAACTGCCACTGCAGGTCTTTGCAGCAGCACTGAGTACCCTGACCCTCCAAACACCCATCTCCTAATGACAACTGTGACACATGAATCAATCATAGAATCATAGAAATTTATAGTATGGAAAGAGGCCATTAAAGCCCATCGTGTCCGCGCTGGCAGACCAAGAGCTATCCGGCCTAATCCCATTTTCCAGCTCTTGGTTCGTAGCCCTGTAGGCTACAGCACTTTAAATTCACATCCAAGTATTTTTTAAATGTAGTGAGGGTTTCTGCCTCTACCACCCTTTTCAGGCAATGAGTTCCAGACCCTCACCACCCTTTGGGTGAAGAAATTTCCCCTCATATCTCCTCGAAACCTCCCTCCAATTACTTGAAATCTATTTCCCCTGGTTGTTGACCCCTCTGTCAAGGGAAACTGGTCCTTCCTATCCACTCTATCCAGGCCCCTCATAATTTTATACACATCAAGCAGGTCTCCCCTCAGCCTCCCCTGATCCACAGAAAACAGACCCAGCATCTCCAATCTTTCCTCATAGCCAACATTCTCCAGTCCAGGCAACATTCTTGTAAATCTCCTCTGCACCCCTTCCAGTGCAATCACATCTTTCCTGTAATGTGGTGACCAGAACTGCACTCAATACTCCAGCTGCAGCCTAACCAGTGTTTTAACATGCCAGGCTTACATTATGTAAACCAAGGTTGACCAAGATGGCGGATGGGATAGCAGCTCCCTAGGGAGCTCTCCCCGAACAATCCTTTCCGCTGGCCATCTGCTATCATTCTTCAGCTCTCCCTCCCTCAACCTTCCCTTCCCACTGTCTAAGCCCCTTCTGGCTCAACTTTGACCCCCCAAAGTACTTTGCTACCCCTAAAACCCATGATGCAAGGGTCCACTGCCCACCCCCATCCCCCAATCTCGACTTGCCTTCCACGTTAGCCTCTCTACTACCAAGGGCCCTCCAACTGTACTCTGGCTCCGGACTGGCCGACTCAGCTGCTCCGACCATCTCAACTGCGGTGAGTCTCTGACCAGCTCCAATTTCAGGTTCGGGCCTTACCTTCACTCCTCGCCCTCATGCACGAGCTTTCCCACTAGCGACGCTCGGGCCTGCAACCCTCCGACGACGTCCTGGTCTCCACACCAATGGTGACATCCTGGCCTTCACCCCTTCAGCAACATCCTGGCTGCTGGCCCCACTCAACGGCGGAGTCTCTGCCGAGCACGTGGTGTGCAGAGTGGCTGTGGTCACTCTGATCTATTTGACCTCTCCTCCTCCCACAATGTGGACCTCTGACCTTCCCAATGCTTGCCCTCAGCCGGGCCTCGGTTTTCTCACCACCTCACCGAAGGGCGCTGCTCAGTGCCGAACTTACGGCTCGCATCTCGCCGTAGGCAACTAGACCCATACAGTACAGCCTGGTCTCCCGTCGTCTTGAACCCCCTTGCCACTGAACCAAGACCTTGCTCTGCTAAGCCCGTGTGCTAGCCGGTGTGCAACGGCCACCCCACGTTAAAAGAACACACGCACAGGCATCTTCCACCCTTCAAAATGAAGTTCGGGACCTGGAACGTCAGGACCCTAATGGACAACTCCAACAGCAACAGACTGGAATGCCCCACTGTCATAGTTGCCCGGGAACTTAGACACTTCGATGTCGACATCGCCACCCTAAGCGAGACCCGGCGGGCAGTGGAAGGCCAGCTCAAAGAACAAGGTGTAGGTTACACCTTTTTCTGGAAAGAAAAACCAGAGGAAGAACAGCGCCTCCACGGAGTCAGTTTTGCCATCAAGAACGAGCTGGTCAACCGCCTCAGAGACATCCCCTGTGGGATTAGCGAATGTCTCATGACTCTCTGACTCATCCTGTTCCGGAACCAGTGCGCCACAGTCATCAGCGTGAACACGCCAACACTCGAGGCCAATGAGGGATTTTACTCCAGCCTCGAACAATCCCTGTTCCAAATCCCTACGGACGACAAACTGAACCTCCTTGGCAACTTCAGCGCCAGAGTCGGTAAGGACACAGACCTCTGGGGAGGCATGATCGGCAGAGAGTGGGTAGGGAAAACCAACTCCAGCGGTACCCTGCTCCTGACAAAATGCCTCGAACACGACCTTGTCATCATCAACACCTTTGTTTCGCCAGAGGGACAAGTGCAAGACATTGTGGCAACACCCTTGCTCCAAACACTGGCACCTGCTCGACTATGTCATCGTTCGAGCCAGGGATCGCAAGGATGTGCGCATCATCGTGCTATGACAAGATCTGACGACTACTGGACGGACTACCGCCTAATCTGTTCCATCATCAACATCAATATAGCCCCAAAGCGGCGACGGCAGCAGAAGCAGTGCCACAAAAAAATCAACACCCGGGCACTCAAAGACCCAGCTAAGAGAGCCCGATACAGGCAGCGCCTCACTGCTAACCTCAACGTCCGGACCGGGGTCAAGCAGGGCTGCATCATCGCGCCAACCCTATTCTTGATCTTCCTCACTGCAATGCTCCACCTCACACTCAACAAGCTCCCTGCTGGAGTGGAACTAAACTATAGAACCAGTGGGAACCTGTTCAACCTTCGCCGTCTCCAGGCCAGATCCAAGACCACCCCAACCTCTGTCATCGAGCTACAGTACTCAGACGATGCTTGCGTCTTCACACATACAGAGACTGAACTCCAAGTCATAGTCAACATCTTCACTGAGGCGTACGAAAGCATCCGTAAGACAAAGGTCGTCCACCAACCTGACCCCGCCACACAGCACTGCCCCCCAGTCATCAAGATCCACGGCGTGGCCCTGAACAATGTGGACCACTTTTCATACCTTGGGAGCCTATTATCAACAAGGGCAGACATCGACGACGAGGTTCAACACCGCTGCCAGTGCGCCAGTGCAGCCTTCGGCCGCCTGAGGAAGAGCGTTTTTGAAGATCAGGCCCTCAAATCTGGCACCAAGCTCATGGTCTACAGGGCTGCAGTGATACCCCTCCTCCTGTATGGCTCAGAGATGTGGACCATATACAGGAGACACCTCAAATCACTAAAGAAATACCACCAATGATGTCTCCGCAAGATCCTGCAAATCCCCTGGGAGGACAGATGCAACAAAAGTTAGTGTCCTTGATCAGGCCAACATCACCAGCGTTGAAGCACTGACCACACTCGACCAGCTCTTTGTTCGCATGCCTGACATAAGACTCCCAAAATAAGTGCTCTACTTGGAACACGTACACGGCAAGCGAGCCCCAGGTGGGCAGAGGGAACGTTTCAAGGACACCCTCAAAGCCTCCTTGATAAAATACAACATCCCCACTGACACCTTGGAGTCCCTGGCCAAAGACCGACCTAAGTGGAGGAAGAGCATCTGGATGGGCGCTGAGCATGTCGAGTCTCGTTGCCGGCAGCGGAAGGAGCGTGCGGCAAACCAGGCTCCCCACCCACTCTTTCCTTCAACCACTGTCTGTCCCATCTGTGATAGAGACTGTAATTCCCTTATTGGACGGTTCAGTCACCTGAGAGCTCATTGTTAGAGTGGAAGCAAGTTTTCCTCGATTTTGCGGGACTGCCTATGATGATGATTACGTAAACATAATTGAGATGACTCTGAAAGATTCAGCGTGGTTTAGGCGTATCCAATTCTGGAAGGTGCAAAGTTCGCTGCACATGGTTCCCCACTCAGTCTGTCAATGTTTACACTAGCAGATGCTTCTGGCCTGCAGTTCATATGTTCTTGACAATAGTGCCTCTTTAATTCCATAATTTCTTGAATGATCTTCTAAACCATTGAGTATCAACCTCAGTGGCTTTTTAAAAAATAAAATCAAATCATTACAAAGGATTATGTTACGAAGGCATGGGCTCTATTCAATATTCCTTGCAATTTCTCGAGATACTGTTTTGAATATTAATTGCATAATTTGCATGTTTAACACCCTATGGGGATTTATTTGCTTTTTGAATATTTAATGTTCATTTTTTAAAACTTTTTTTGCTCTCATTACATCAGTGGCTGATATAGATTGTGCTTAGATTGTGCAAACAGCTGATGTGTGGGAACTAAATTAACCTCAATAATTTGAAAAACATTGACCCAGTTTACTTTATTTAAACTATATAAGTTATTTATCTTTGTAAAGCTAATTTTGAATGCACTGGCTTCTTTTCTGCACGGTCTACACAACTGCAGATTGGGAATTTTAATTCAGTTGATTAACTAAATCTGGAATTAAATAGCTAGTATCGGTAATGATGTCCATGCAGCTACCGGATTGTTGGTAAAACCCAACTGGTTCACTAATGTCCTTTAGGGAAGGAAATCTGCCGTCCTTACCCGGTCTGGCTTATATGTGACTCCAGACCCACAGCAATGTGGTTGATACTTAACAGCCCTCTGAAATGGCCCATCAAGCCACTCAGTTGTACCAAACCGCTATGACAAAGTCAGCACTGTGGGAGTACCTTCACCGCATGGACTGCAGCAGTTCAAGAAGGCGGCTCACCATCACCTTCTCAAGGGCAATCCGGGATGGGTAATAAATGCTGGCCTAGCCAGCGACGCCCACATCCCGTGATCGAATAAATAAAATTAAAATATGTCACAATGTAATTGTTCAAAACAAAGTGAAGTGGTTCAGTAATATGGCAACAAGTCCCAAGTAACTACATGAATATCTGCTGCATGAAGATAAGCAGGGCAGGTATGTGGTACAATCTATTGAATAATTGTTGTGATGTTGACCATTGTTCGTCTTAGTCATGCTCATTTATTGCAATCATCTTTTATAAAGTGGTTCACCTGAGCTGTACCAAGTAGTTCTATTGATGTACCAGATATACATTGTGTCCTTTTAGTCAACTTGATATCATGATATTTGCCCTGTCGTGCCATACACTCTCACCCCATCAATGACAATGAGGAATTATATTGGGGCCGAAGTTGATTAACTCACCGCCCACTGCCGCCGACATTCCTCTGATCGAACCGCCCAGTGCCACTTTCGACGTGGCCTGGAGTGGGCGGGAGGGGAGAGCCGCCGGGAAGAAAATTGTGAGGAGGACACAAAAAATCTGCAAAGGGATATAGACAGGCTAAGTGAGTCAGCAAAAATTTGGCAGTTGGAGTATAATGTGGGAAAATGTGAGGTTATTCACTTTGGCAGAAATAATAGAAAAACAAATTATAATTTAAATGCAGAAACATTGCAAAGTGCTGCAATACAGAAGGACCTGGGGGTCCTTGTGCATGAAACACAAGAAGTAAGTATGCAGGTACAGCAAGTAATCAGGAAGGCAAATGGCCTTTATTGCAAGGGGGATGGAGTATAAAAGCAGAGAATTCCTGCTACAACTGTACCGGGTATTGGTAAGGCCACACCTGAAGTACTGCGTACAGTTTTGGTCTCCATATTTAAGGAAGAATATATTTGCTTTGGAGGCAGTTCAGAGACGGTTCACTGGGTTGATTCCAAAGATGAGGGGGTTGACTTATGAGGATAGGTTGAGTAGGTTGGGCCTATACACACTGGAGTTCAGAAGAATGAGAGGTGATCTTATTGAAACTTATAAGATCATAAGGGGGCTCGACCAGGTGGATGCAGAGAGGATATTTCCACTCATGGGGGAAACTAAAACTAGGGGACATAGTCTCAGAATAAGGAGCCGCCCATTTAAAACTGAGATGAGGGGAAATTTCTTCTCTCAGAGGGTTGTAAATCTATGGACTTCTTTGCCCCAGAGAACTGTGGAGGCTGGGTCATTGAATATATTTAAGGCGGAGATAGACAGATTTTTGATTGATAAGCGAGTAAAGGATTATGGGGAGCGAGCAGGGAAGTGGAGCTGAGTCCATGATCAGATCAGCCATGATCTTATTAAATGGCGGAGCAGCATTGAGGGGCCAAATGGCCTACTCCTGCTCCTATTTCTTATGTTCTTATATCAGCACCCGCCGACGTCAGTGAATGGCCGATGAGCGTAAGTGGACTACCGCCCGCCAAGATGCCAGATAGGTGCGGGCGGGAGTCAGCAGGAGCCGGCGGCAGGACGGTGGTGCACCGCTGCGTGGAGGCTGGTCTGTCCTGAATGGTGAGTGTCAAGATCCTGTAAAAAAGGTAAGTGGAATGTTTTTAAATTATTTCTTTACAACTGCTTACCTGGATGGGGTCCCCTGAAGGTCCTCAGATTTTTTTTTTGTTGATGCTTTTTATTTTTAGGTCTTCCACCCTCCGTGGCCTCAATTCCATCCTCATCGGCACTTGTGTGGCAAGCGTCTCTGGAGCCGAGAATGGGACCTCCCACCTGCTGCCGCCCAGATTGGTGGCATACGTCGTTGATTTGCCGCCCACTGACCTTCGAGGTGCTCGGCGATGAAAACTCCACCGAAAGTACCGTCTGGTACCTCGGCGGCCATCGCCGGCACTTTGGGCGGCACCTGGGCGGGCAGAGGCCTTGACCAAATTCGACCCGTGTATATACGGAGAAAGATCAAAAGGAAAGCCTAAAGTTGTTTTCAGTCACTGAAGTACTTCTAAAGCGCAGTCAGTGTTGTTATGGAAAGTACAGCTGCCAAGTTGCCCACAGCAGTGTCCCAGAAACAGTAAATGAGATAAGTGATCAGTGAGTCTGTTTTTGGTGGTGGTGGCTGGGGAAGGAATGCTAATCAGGACACTGGGAGAAAGCCATGCTCTTCTTCAAATAGTGTCATGTAATCTTTTATAGCCACAGAAATAGGGGACTTTGGCTTAACTTCTGATCCAAAGGTTGACACCTCTCTCAGTACTGCACTGAAGTGTCAGCTAAATACTGTGCTCAAGTGGGACTTGAACACAAGACTTTCAAACTCGGAGGCAAAGGTGCCAGCCAAGCTGATGAAGGAAAACACTGCGGTAGATTTTCATCGGCACCACCTGCAGAACTCTGGTCAAATGGAGTACCCATACTTTATAGAACCCGGCTCATGGAATGAAAATCAGGTGGATTCTATAAAAAGCAGGTGATCCATTCGGCCATATTACCGCGCAGCGATTTATGCGCAAATACCACTGCAACTTCAGGCGCGGAAATCAAAAAGTTGCTGTCAGAGTGGCATCAGAGAGGAATGTTAGCATAGTGGTTATGTTACGGGACTAGTAACTCGGGCCTGGACTAATGATCTGGAGACATGAGTTCAAATCCCACCAAGGCAGCTGGGGTATCTAAATTCAGTTAATTAAATAAATCTGGAATAAAAAGCTAGTATCATTAATGTTGATCATGAAACTACTGGATTGTCATAAAAGCCCATCTGGTTCACTACTGTCCTTTAGGAAAGTAGATCCACCATCCTTACCTAGTCTGGCCTAAATGTGACTCCAGACCCACAGCAATGTGGTTGACTCTTCTCTCTGAAATGGCCAAGTAAGCCACTCAGTGATCAACATGGCAGATGATCACCACATCCTTGACGGCAATTAGGGATAGGCAATAAATGTTGGCCTTGCCAGCAACGCCCACATCCCGTGAATGAGTAAAAAATACCTCCGCTGTTAGCTTTGTGAGGTCAACATCTCGCTGTCTGGCTCCCCATTCAAATGCATTGATCAATGTGAAGATCCTGTACACAGAAAGTTAAGTAAGTCAAGTCATTTCATGTCTAAGGACCCTTTTAACGATGTGATAAATGTTAATTACTGACAGTCAACCTCTCTGGCACTGAAAGTTAACTATTACAAGCGTGGAATCTGATTCCTTCAGGATTTAATTGTTGGAGATTTAAAAAAAATTAATATACATTTTTTTTAACTTTTTCTTTCTGACTTTTTCTGCTCTTTCTCTTAATCCGATCTTTCTTTCCCTCTCTCTATTTATCTTTCTGTACCTGATCTGACATTGAATTCACCATTCTAAATTACACTTCCTTCTCTGCACTGTCAATTTCAGAATCTTGATTGGTTAAGGAGACCACTGTGACTTGCCCAGTTCACTCAGGTCCCAGATGCCCTGTAGAGGGCGCCATGTCGTTTTCATCTCATGCTGCCAGCAACTTGCAGGGCAATATATTGGTTTGGAAATTCTGGCCTCCCCGGGTCCGTACTGTGTGTCTACAGACCCGGGAAGGCATCGCAAAAGCAAATTTTCAGTGCACAATGTGCATGCGCTGAAAACCGGCTTTTCCGATTTGTCAAGCTGGAGCTTGACAGATCGAACGCATATCAGGAGCGAGGACATTTGCAAGCGCAAGATTGCGGGATTTACCCATATCTTGCACAGCAAATGTCCTCAAAATTCTTGTGCCTGATAAAAGCAGGCACATAGCTTACTTTTACAGGTGTAAGAATTTAAAAATATACAAAAATATAATTAAATTAAATTAAAAAATCACATTTTATTGTTAAAAATCCTGCCCACTCAGGTAAGTTTATTTTTAACTCTAATAGCAAAACTTTTTTAAAAATCGCAAAAATATATATTTTTCTACGGCATTTATTAACTTTAATTTTAATTATATGAGGTGTGTTTTTTATTTTTTATTATGGTGTTTAGTGTGTTTATTTCCCATTAATATCAATAAGAACTCGTAGATACGGAGTTCTCATTGCTATTAATGAGAAAGCTGTGGAATACTGTACCTGATTGGTTGAGCAGTCACATGTGACTGCACCGTCTGCGTGAGAACCTCGCAGGCAGGAGCGCGCTTCACAGCACGGGAAGAGAAGGCCTTCCCAACAGAATCCCGAACCACCAGGTACTTCTGGAGACATTTTTCAGGTCGGAGGCAATTACCCGCGGAAAGCTTCCGACCGCAACTTCTGGCCCAATGTCGACATTAAACGGGCAAGGGCAAGTCTAATGGACAGCGGGTGCCAGTCGTTGGCCTGCCACAGCAACTTCTGTGCCATTATTGACATTCGATTCTAAAGTACTGTTCAGACATCATAAATGTATGAAGTAAATCAAGTGTGTTAAGCTGCAATTCATTGGTTTTCCGCATAGATTTTTACGTTACAAATCTTATTTAATTGATAATGATTCTAACAGAACTAATATTAGCTTTCCTGTCCTGAATATCTCAGCACTGCTCACATAGTTCCTTAACTGGCTTCCTCTACACCAACACAATTATAGAGTGTGGCGCCTACAGGGATTTTATCATGCTGATGTCCCAACTTCCTCTTCTTGTGTATTTCACATAATTTGAATTCAATCAGCCAGCAAGTGTCTGATTGAGCTTGAATTTCCACTCAGTTCCCGAGATCATGCTTTCTCTAGTATACTTCATATTAATTAATCGAACTGACATAAATGTCACTGCAAAAGGACACGACAGTGGTATTTAAAAAAACATGAAGTCAAAATGTAATTAAAAAATATATGTAACCTTATCAATAATAAAAGCACCATTAATAAATAAGTACTGGATATGGCTTGCATAGCCAGATAAACATTGGGAAGACCAACAGCAGTGTCTTCAGGCCCATACCGTCACCACCAATTCCATAACCCCCGGGCCCTCCCACACCCCCCCGCCAATCCTAAACCACTGTCTCAGAGGTTGAACCAGACTGTTCGCAATCTTGATATTCTATATGAAGCCGAGCTCAGCTTCTGACCGAGTAACTTCTCCATCACAAAGATCACCTACTTCCACCTCATTAACATCATCTGCCTCTGCCCCTGGCGTTAGCCTTCTGAAACTCCACTCCATGCCTTTGTCACCGCCAGACTTGACTAATTCACTGCTCCCCCAACTTGTTGTGACAACTCCTTGCAAATCTGACATTGACCATGCAGACTTCATTGTTGCTGGTCACAGACTATTTAAACATCGAGAGAGTGGAATTGCTTTCTATTCTGGAAAGGTCAATGCTTCCAAAATAGGAGCTCACGGTGCAACGTGGATGTCGCTATTGCCCCCTGAACTCTGGAGAATCCTGTAACGTGTAAGAATTGAATAGCCATTCCATGTTGCTATATAGGAATCATTACAAAATGGATGAATTTTCCAGCTTTCCTGAAGATGGTAATGGGGACCTGACTTATGAGGACATGGCTGATGTTGCACCAATCTATAATCATAGCATGAAAAGCGTCTGTGAGAAAGAAAGACTTACATTTATATAGTGCCTTTCATGACCACCGGACATCGCAAAGTGCTTTACAGCCAATGAAGTACTTTTGGAGTGTAGTCACTGTTGTAATGTAGGAAACGCGGCAACCAATTGGCGCACAGCAAGCTCCCACAAACAGCAATATGATAATGACCAGATAATCTGTTTTTGTTATGTTGATTGAGGGATAAATATTGGCCAGGACACCAGGGATAACTCCCCTGCTCTTCTTCGAAATAGTGCCATGGGATCTTTTACATCCACCTGAGAGAGCAGACGGGGCCTTGGTTTAACTTCTCATCTGAAAGACAGCACCTCCGACAGGTAACAGCTCCTTATTCTGTGGCAGAGAAAGATGACAATATTGTTCTTGAAGCCATCATTGACCTTTGTTGAAACAGTGTCTGATGCCAAAGTCAGAGAGGTCAGAGCAGGAATGGGAGGGGGTAGTTAGAGTGACGACCAATAGATAGGTTTTTGGCAAAATGGTCATCTAATCGATGTTTGGTCTTCTCTATGCAAAGGAAACCACACCAGGGAGAGTAAAAATAGAGCAGGAAGTACCTCAGAGGTGATCCTGCTCCGCCGATCTTGCTTCACTGGAAGTGTGGTGGAAATGTAGCAAAGTAATACCGGTGGAGTGGGAGCAGCTCTGAGGAATTTCTGAGCCGTAGTACACTTCGATTGGAGGAAGTACTTGTAAATTGCTGTCTCACATGGGAAGAGTGACTGGGGGCTTGGGAAATGGTGTGGGATTGGGCAGGTGTTTGCACTGGGAGGTATCAGGAGCAGGGGAGGCTGAAAGTTGGAGTGGTAGAAGGGCAAACCAGGGTGTCAAGGAGAAAACCGTCCATCCAGAAAGCAGAGAGGCGAGGGAAGGGGTTGAAGACACCAGTAAAACCTCCAGGAAATTGGAAAAAAATTAAAGGGAACATTGGTGAGGACCATTGCAATGTTTCCTTTCTATTGGAACATTCTGTACAGCAATTATTGCAGAGTAATTCTTTGATGGCTAGCAGTCAGGGAATAAATTCTATTATGTGGTAAACATTTTTCCCATGGATAAAACAAAATTGATAGTAAAGTACTTTAGTGCTATAAAATCTGTGCTATAAAATTCAGGACTTCCGATCCTTCTGCTCAATAAATCTCACAAAATGGGCTGCAGCGGACAGTAGTGTATTATTACTTCCTGATCAAAAAATGATTAAAATATGGATTGCAAAAGAGATAATTGTGCTCTTTGAGGCTTTGCATTCTTGCGTTGTGTTGCAGGAGATGTATATCACAATGATTCCAGAAAACACCCAAAGGAACAAGCCGTATGTTCCGTTTGACAGCTGTTGCCGTTTTGGGAGGTATTTTAATCACCTACACCGCAGTGTGCTGATCTGAATCTGGCAAACAGATGGTATCTAGTTAAATGAGCAAGCAACCTGCTCTGACTGATAGCCAAGTCCTGACGTGCAACATGCCCATGTAGGTATTGTGTGTTTTGAAAAAAAAAAATCAACTAGAAAGAATGCCTGACCTAAATACACATTCAGCATCTGCATGATTACAGTGCTGATAATTTACCATGGTACAAACTCTTTACCTCTTGTTTTTTTCCCATTTTCAAAGAAGGAACATATTTTTTTCCTTTGCTTTAATACCACAGGATGTAAGTCGGTTCTGACAGAAGTCAAACTTCACTTTCCTTCAGATAGAATATTATTTCCTCTCTAGGGTATAAGGGAAGTTTTACACCAGGAAGGAGGTTTTTTTAATGTTTTATATCTTACACTTGTACATAGGATTACATAGGATATACGACACAGAAACAGGCCATTTGACCCAATCAGTCCATGCCGGCGTTTATGCTCCACTCGAGCCTCCTCCCATCTTTGCTCATCCAAATCTATCAGCATAACCCTCTATTCCCTTCTTCCTCATATGTTTGTCTAGCCTCCCGTTAAATACATCAATAGTATTCGCTTCATCCACTCCCTATGGTAGCGAGTTCCACATTCTCACCACTCTTTGGGTAAAGAATTTTCTTCTGAATTCCCTATTGGATTGTATTGATGGCCTCTAGTTATGCTCTTCCCCACAAGTGGAAACACTTGTAGAAATGCTTAAATCTTAGACAAAGCATTACTGGGTTTTTGCTCAGCTACTATAAACATTATTGTTCACTCCTTTCTCTTTGAATCATATAATTGTACAGCACAGAAGGAGGCCATTCGGCCCATTGTGCCTGCGCCTGCTCTCTGCAAGAGCTCCCAATTAGTCCAATCCCCTGCTCTTTCTCCATAGCTGTTGCAAATGTTTCATTTCAATTATTTATTTAATTCCCTTTCGAAAGTTACTATTGAATCTGCCGACACCACCCTTTCCAGCAGTGCTTTCCAGATCATAACAACTCGCTGAGAAAAATTATTCTCCTCATCCCCTCCCCCGCACCCCCCCCCCCCCACCTTGTTTGGCAATTACTTTAAATCTGTGTCCTCTAATTACCGACCCTCCTGCCAGTGGAAAAATGTTCTCCCCCTCTACTCAAAACACCTCATGTGTTGGTATAAGACACATCTGTTTCCTTATATTGGAGGGCAGGGTATGGACATTTCTTGAGCCAGTATCGCTTCTGTCTTTCTTTAGGTACTGCAAGTGTTAAATAATGAGCTTCTTGAACTTTGGCTTCAACTACAATCGAAGATTAGCACTAAGGCCCCGAGCTTGATAGGGGCGGGGCAAGATGTGAGGGCAGAGATTCGGCCGGGACAGATTCCTCGCGTGATGTACAGCGTGCAGCTTTTTTTAAAAGCAGGATCCCCGCCTGGAAGTCAGCCTGATTGACACGCTTGGCTTCCAGTCAGGTGGGGGGCATGCTAGAGTATCCCGCAGCCCCAGGTAGGGAGACTGCAGCTTCTACTGAAAGCGTGAGGGGGGTGCCGGTCCGATCTCCGACTCTGGTGAGGGTTCCAATCCAGGGATGGGGTCCGATCCCCAATCTTGGGGGGGGGGGGTGGGGGCTGGGGGTCTGATCCAAGGCAAGAGGGTAAGCTAGAGGTAGAGGGTTTGGGGGAAGCAAGCCTGCTCCTCATGACCCACAAGCAGCACTGTGAAGGCACTTACCGTCTCCCTGAACCTGCCTCACCTCCCTTCAGCTGCTGGGCTTCCCGTGACCTGGTGCAGCAGACGAGAAGGCCATTCAGCCCATCATGCATATGTCAGCCCTTTGGTAGAAATATTCAATTAATCCCACTCCCCTGTTCTTTCCCCATAGCCCTGTAAATGTTTTCCCGTCATATATTTATCCAATTCCCTTTTGAATGTTACGAATGAATCTGCTTCCACCATCCTTTCAGGCAGTGCATTCAAGATCACAACCGCTCACTGTGTAAAACAAAAATTGCTGGAAGATCACACAAATACATATTTTTTTAAATTTCAATCTTCAGGGCTTCAAGCCACAGCCCAAACCGACACCCCCAGATGTGGCACGAATCTATCAGTCAGCGTCTTAGTCTACTGAAATTTATTCATTCACAGAATGTGGGCATGGATGGCAAGGCTTGCATTTATTGCCCATACCTAATTGTACCTTCTTGAACTGCTGCAATCCACAGCAACCAGACAAAATGACTGCTGTCATTACAGAAGTGGCATGACCTTGGGAACTCTGGGCACTTGGGTCACAGATGGGGCATCAGCCCATCTCCCGCCCCCCGTTTCATGGTTATTGTAGTTGGAGCGTGATCAAGGTATTTTGCCACCCTCATGTTTTTCACCATTTTAATTGATCATTTCTATCTTTTTATCCAGCAACGATATTGTGCAAAACTTCTCTTCTTAACTTCTTTTTTCAAATATTTATCCATCTCTGTTTTGAGAGCAATTATGGATTGTACTTCCACCACTGTTTCTGGAGTACATGCCACGCCCCAACAAATCTGAGCAAAATAAATGTGTTCTTTTGGTAAATGTATGTTCTCTATTCAGCGACTCACTGACCAGTGGAAATAGTTTATCCCTGTTCATCCTAACGAAACCTCTATCGGAGGTCTGTTTTAGTAAAAGGAGCCTCTGTTTCTTTCATCTTTATCAATGGGTTTGTGATTTTGTTGCACATAATGTGCAGAGGAAATCATTCACCTATATTTATAAGCAACATCATAAATATTGCACGATTTCCTCTAACCACAGTCCATGTGCACTTTTAGAAGGCATTGGTGATTTCACGAGATATAGAAATCAGAGAAAATCTTTGCCATGTTAACGGTGTGGTTAGCACACAGCAACCAGACAAAGTTCCTCCCCTCCTCACCCCACCCCCCAGTGTTCTTTGTCCTTTATCATTTGTTGTTGTGTTCCAAATAAACAATTTAATTGTTAGTTTTTTGTTTTCTGCTGTGGTGAATTACAGTATACACATCCAAAGTCTTTGCAGAGTCTGGCGTCTAATAATGCAAACTTTTTCTTGTGTCTTCGCAGATGAGTCTGTTTATACCCTGGTGCAATTTAAACTAAAAGACAAAGGAAAAACATGGTAGTGAGAAGCCCAGCATCTTCATTCAAGCCCTGGCTACCATTTAAAGTATTATTTCCCTCCCCTGTCTTTTGAAGGTGTGGAATCATGTTGGGGGCATAGTTCAGTGGATGTCATCAGCCACTCTCTAGTACTCACCCGAGCCAGGCAATCATTTTTCACATGTGAGCATGTCAACAGACTGCGTTCCTAGCCACCACAGCCGAGCCCAATTTGATCTTCATCCATTGCCCAACATCTAAACTTTCCAGATGGAAATCTTAGCTGAATTCCCAACACCACCCCCGGCCCACTCCCATTTGGTCAGCGACACTGATTAATTATAGCACCTTTGGTATTGTCCTGACAGAGATCAACTAAGCATAGATTGACCCATGTTGTGAGCAGACTGTGAGCTGGGCGTAAGCCTTTGACGAAGTGGTAGCATTCCTGTCTCTGGACCAGATGGTCCAGTGGTTTGAACACTGTTCCAGATAATCCTGGCGAGTGGAGTCGGAGCTCCAGCTTTGAATTCTAGGTTGACATCCAGTGGGATACTGGTATCCGGTGGGTGTGGGTGCTCCTCCGCCCCTCTCATCGTACAGGTTGTGGGAGCCTATAAACCCCTCCCAACCGTATAGAAACGACCACCCTATTGGTTGGTATAGTGATGATTACAGCCATAGAAGGAGTGTTAACACAGCTTGTCAGATTGTTGATCAGCTTGTGAATCCCTTCCACTACTTCTCACTGTTCTCCAAAGGAACAGAATAGAAGACATGAAAAGAAGAAGACTAAGTTGACTCACTTTTTTTCCATTCTTGTTGTGAGGTAGATAAGGTAGGCTCCATTCAAACCACATTCTACAGCCTTACTGATGGCTCAGAGAATAAATGTACCATATGAACATAAGAACATAAGAAATAGGAGCAGGAGTAGGCCATTTGGCCCCTCTGCCATTTAATAAGATCATGGCTGATCTGATCATGGTCTCAGCTCCACTTCCCCGCCCGCTTCCCATAACCCTTTATTCCCATATCGCTCAAAATTTGTCTATCTCCGCCTTAAATACATTCAATGACCCAGCCTCCACAGTTCTCAGGGGCAGAGAATTCCATAGATTTACAACCCTCTTAGAGAAGAAATTCTTCCTCATCTCAATTTTAAATGGGCGGCCCCTTATTCTGAGACTATGTCCCCTAGTTTTAGTTTCCCCTGAGTGGAAATATCCTCTCTGCATCCACCTTGTCGAGTCCCCTCATTATCTTAGATGTTTCGATTAGATCACCTCTCATTCTTCCGAACTCTAATGAGTATCGGCCCAACCTACTCAACCTATCCTCATAAGTCAACCCCCTCGTCTCCAGAATCAACTGAGAGAACCCTCTCTGAACAGCCTCCATTGCAAGTATATCCTTCCTTAAATACGGAGACCAAAACTGTACACAGTACTCTCGGTGTGGCCTCAGCAAAACCATGTACAGTTGTAACAGGACTTCCCTGCTTTTATACTCCATCCCCTTTGCAATAAAGGTCAACATTCCATTTGCCTTCCTGGTTACTTGCTGTACCTGCATACTAACTTTTTGTGTTTCATGCACAAGGACCCCCAGGTCTCTCTGTACTGCAGCACTTTGCAATTTTTCTCCATTTAAATTATAATTTTCTTTTCTATTTTTTCTGTCAAAGTGAATAACCTCACATTTTCCCACATTATAATCCATTTGCCAAATTTTTGCCCACTCACTTAGCCTGTTACATATCGTGTGTTACATGCACATCAGTCAGCTTCCGTGCCTTCACTTTTTCCTCACTCCTTATTTGGATTATAAGAAGAAAAGTGACATTTAAGCTAGGTCCTATTGAAATCATTTGTAGAGTGACCCGATCTAGAGCAGAAAGGTGGGAGTTTGATGTCTCCCAGCAGTCATGTTCATCTGTGCCTTCAAATTCAACTCTGGGGCCCCCTTTTGTATATAATGGTGGGAACTCTTACTGTAAAATTCAGAGTCGACATAAGTATCAAAAAGGAAGGTTTGTTTTTATACCGAATTACCTAAATTCACTATAATTATAGTGCTAATTTGCAACCACTATGCTATTCACCTAGTCAGCTTCACTTGTGATGACGAATAAAACATACATGTTGATTTGAACCAATTATGTACATTCATGAATAACCACAATTTTTTCATATTCAACTGATTTTGGATTTTAATTTCTAGTTTATGCTCAACCCTAGTAATATGTGTGATCAACATCAGTGAAAATCATTTGTTTACGCAAAACACTTTTGAATTTTACAGGAATGCGAAATTCTTAAAGGTGGTAACCCTGCAACATTATGTCTGAAAGCAATTAGGAGGAGACATGTGCCAATTGCCTCAATTTACTTTAATGGAACCTCTATTATTACAGCTATAGTAATGGGAGCAGATTGATGGAAGGTGCTGACCTCTGCTCTTCCAAAGTAGGGCCTATGCAGTTTGATGGTTGCCATAGTAATTTAGGCCCAGGAATCGAGTCGAATTTGTTTGGGTGGAGAGTGTTGGCAATAGTTTATGGAAATCAAAAAAAATTCTTTAACCTGTTATGATTTATAGACTCATTTGAGTCAACTGGAAGGACTATGTTTTCTTATAAAAAAAACCTATGTGGAAAAACAAGAGCAGTGCATGTACAGGGATCTTACCATCTCTCACAGCACTGCTAATGGAGTCTAATGATGCTTGACTTGAGGCTTTGGCCTTGGATCTGGTCTAAGATTAAGTATTAAAATCTTGTTAAGCTATGTGCAGCATTATTGAGAAAAGAAAATTGCCTGCAGGGTAGCATACATGAGTCCTGTAAAAAAGTTAATTACTCTTTAGACCCCATTGTGTTTGTGTTTAATAGCTTCGGTTACCATTCCACCTGTGTCCTACACTCAATTCAGACCTGGGAATTGGGTTGGTTACAAAGCTAAGAGTGCGATTTAAATCTTCCCTTGTAAATGAATTCCTGACAAATGTGAAAATAAAGAGAAAAGGTTGTTGAGACCGAGGTAGACCCTGAAAATAATTGGAAGAAGGTGATGATATTCAGAACATGAACTATAAAGGCAATCGATTCTGTCCTGTAATATCAGTAAGGAATTAAAAATGTTCTAGCTGATTTCCTTTGGTATTACTAATGGCCCTGTACTTGCTGGTCACGATCCTGCTAGTTACTCCTGGATTGCGCCCGATGGTACTCTCCAATACTGACCCTGGTAGAGTTTACAGAGTCAATAGGAGAGGACCACTTGTATGGGACAGGTGGGTGCCACCTCTAATGCATCTCTGGTACCCACCTGTCCAATTCTGCCAGAAACTACAGATTTTTATAGTCCTTTGGGGGTAGGGATGCTGGCTTTTATTCTCTCAGTCCCTGTGCAAGGGGGCCACGCTGGCTGAATTCTAAAAAAATATATTTTCAATTCATCAGGAGTCTAAGCTGCTTGATTGGACTGGTCCCCGCCAGTAGGGCCCACATTCATCCCTGTGGATATTAGTGTATCTCCACTCAGTTAGCATGTCAGTGTAATGTCAAGTCCCTAATGTGGAGCAGGGGCAGGAACTCCTAGCTCAGCGGAGAATCTTTGCTCTGCTCCATCATTTGTCTTGTGAAGGACTGATGAAAGTTCCGCCCCATAAAAGTCAAATTTGAAACTTCCAGAAATGGTGAGATCCAGGACTACGGTCTCACATGGAGTTGTGGCGGAAGGCTGGTGGAATTTCAGCCTCAGTTAGATGTCTTGGGCACAGTCCTAATGTTTAACTGCTCAGGCCACTGCTCAGGTGCTCCATGTGAAGAGTCCTAACTAGGCCCTGAGGTCAGTTACAGGTTCAATGTTATCAGTGAAGGACATTTGTAGATTTCCAGGTGTTTGTAAATTACAGCTCCGGGTCAAGTGCGACGGCTGAAGCATGATATGCAGAGCTGATTGTGCTGGTCCGTCCTTGCCCAGGTGCTGTTTCAGCATTCAGCTTACTGCGATGTCCGGAGTCTCTCCTGCCAGCTGTGCATAGCAAACCATGAACTACAAATATCTCCTCCACTGTCTGCACACATGAGTGCGCCTAAGATTTTCCAATATACGCAGTCAGCTAGTGAGGCTCCCCACTGCCAGCCAAACTCGGAAATGTATCCCTTCCACCAGCATCTGCAATTTATCTCTGATTTTCTGCCCTTACCCTTTCTGTTCTAATGGCTGCATCTCACACTGGGTGAAGTTCCATGAGCACCACACTCATCTTGTAAATTGCCCAGTGGTCAACAATTGTACATCCTTATCTGGAGTAAAAATAAAATGGGTAAGGTGGCTCAACCGTGGCTAACAAGGGAAATTAAAGATAATGTTAAATCCAAGGAAGAGGCATATAAATTGACCAGAAAAAGCAGCAAACCTGAGGACTGCAAGAATTTTGTAATACAGCAGAGGAGGACAAAGGGTTTAATTAGGAGGGGGAAAATAGAGTATGAGAGGAAGCTTGCTGGGATCGTAAAAACTGACTACAAAAGCTTCTATAGATATGTGAAGAGAAAAAGATTAGTGAAAACAAACGTAGGTCCCTTGCTGTCAGATTCAGCTGAATTTATAATGGGGAACAAAAAAATGGTGGGCCAGTTAAACAAATACTTTTGTTTCTGTTTTCATGAAGGAAGACACAAATAACCTTCCGCAAATACTAGGGGACCGAGGGTCTAGTGAGAAGGAGGAACTGAAGGAAATCCTTATTAGGCGGGAAATTGTGTTAGGGAAATTGATGAGAATGAAGGCCAATAAATCCCTGGGGCCTGATAGTCTGCATCCCATAGTACTTAAGGAAGTAGTCCTAGAAATAGTGGATGCATTGGTGATCATTTTCCAACAGTCTATCGATTCTGGATCGGTTCCTATGGACTGGAGGGTAGTTAATGTAACACCACTTTTTAAGAAAGGAGGGAGAGAGAAAACAGGTAATTATAGTCCGGTTAGCCTGACATCAGTAGTGGGAAAAACGTTGGAATCAATTATTAAAGATGAAATAGCAGTACATTTGGAAAGCAGTGACGGATCGGTCCAAATCAGCATGGATTTATGAAAGGGAAATCCTGCTTGACAAATCTTCTGGAATTTTTTGAGGATATAACTAGTCGAGTGGACAAGGGAGAACCAGTGGATCTGCTGTATTTGGACTTTCAAAAGGCTTTTGACAAGGTCCCACACAAGAGATTGATGTGCAAAATTAAAGTACATGATATTGGGGGTAACGTACTGACGTGGATAGAGAACTAGTTGGCAGACAGGAAGCAGAGAGTCGGGATAAACGGGTCCTTTTCAGAATGGCAGGCCGTGACTAGTGGGGTGTCACAGGTCTCAGTGCTGGGAACCCAGCTATTTACAATATACCTTAATCATTTGGATGAAGGAATTGAATGTAATATCTCCAAGTTTGCAGATGACACTAAGCTGGGTGGCGGTACGAGCTGTGAGGAGGATGTTAAGAGGCTGCCGGGTGACTTTGACAGGTTAGGTGAGTGGGCAAATGCGTGGCAGATGCAGTGTAATGTGGATAAATGTGAAGTGATCCACTTTGGTGGCAAAAACATGAAGGCAGAAAATTATCTGAATGATGGCAGATTAGGAAAAGGGGAGGTGCAATGAGACCTGGGTGTCATGGTACATCAGTCAATGAAAGTTGGCATGCAGGTACAGCAGGCGGTGAAGAAGGCAAATGGTATGTTGGCCTTCAAAGCTAGGGGATTTGAGTATAGGAGCAGGGATGTCTTACTGCAGTTGTACAGGGCCTTAGTGAGGCCTCACCTGGAATATTGTGTTCAGTTTTGCTCTCCTAATCTGAGGAAGGACATTCTTGCTATTGAGGGAGTGCAGCGAAGGTTCACCAGACTGATTCCTGGGATGGCAGGACTGACATATGAGGAGAGACTGGATCAACTGGGCCTGTATTCACTGGAGTTTACAAGGATGAGAGGGGATCTCACAGAAACATATAAAATTCTGACGGGACTGGACAGATTAGATGTAGGAAGAATGTTCCCGATGTTGGGGAAGTCCAGAACCAGGGGACATAGTCTAAGGATAAGGGGTAAGCCATTTAGGATTGAGATGAGGAGAAACTTCTTCGCTCAGAGAGTTGTTAACCTGTGGAATTCCCTACCGCAGAGAGTTCATTGGATATCTTCAAGAGTGAGTTAGATATGGCCCTTGTGGCTAAAGGGATCAAGGGGTATGGAGATAAAGCAGGAAAGGAGTACTGAGGTGAATGATCAGCCATGGTCATATTGAATGGTGGTGCAGGCTTGAAGGGCCGAATGGCCTGCTCCTGAATGTATTTTCTATGTTTCTATGGACAGTGAGCCTTGATCAGCTATTTAACCACAGGAACTGTTACAACTGAGTCCAATGTGGTTCCCATCTGTAATGTATGCACCTGTGAGTATGCTCACAGGTTCGTAGAGCTGTTGTGAGTGGCTTAACCAGTCACGTAATGTACACAAGACTCAATAAAACCCCAGCCAGTTGGGTTCAGGGGATCCACGATGAGGCATGTGGTTGTGAGCCTGGTGGATGAACTGGTAATGTGTAGTGTGATTGTTAAACCTTTGATAATAAACCAACTAGGGAAGTGGAGCTGAGTCCATGATCAGATCAGCCATAATCTTATTGAATGGCGGAGCAGGCTTGAGGGGTCAAACTCCTGTTCCTATTTCTTATTTTCTTATATTCTTAATAGCAATGTGTTGCTATGAATTCTTAAGCAAAGAATCCATGAAGTAAATACATTACACCACCTACATATCGTACAGTTCTAACAGAGGTTAGTGAATATCATTGAGCACTAAGAACACTTGAATGTAGAAACATAGAAACATAGAAACATAGAAAATAGGTGCAGGAGTAGGCCATTCGGCCCTTCGAGCCTGCACCACCATTCAATATGATCATGGCTGATCATTCACCTCAGTATCCCTTTCCCGTTTTCTCTCCATACCCCTTGATCCCTTTAGCCGTAAGGGCCACATCTAACTCCCTCTTGAATATATCCAATGAACTGCCATCAACGACTCTCTGCAGCAGGGAATTCCACAGGTTACCAACTCTCTGAGTGAAGAAGTTTCTCCTCATCTCAGTCCGAAATGGCCTACCCCTTATCCTAAGACTGTGTCCCCTGGTTCTGGACTTCCCCAACATCGGGAACATTCTTCCCGCATCTAACCTGTCCAGTCCCATCAGAACCTTATACATTTCTATGAGATCCCCTCTCATCTTTCTAAACTCCAGTATATAAAGGCCCAGTTGATCCAGTTTCTCCTCATATGTCAGTCCAGCCATCCCTGGAATCAGTCTGGTGAACCTTCGCTGCACTCCCTCAATAGCAAGAACGTCCTTTCTCAGATTAGGAGACCAAAACTGAACACAATATTCCAGTTGAGGCCTCGCCAAGGCCCTGTACACTTGCAGTAATACCTCCCTGCTCCTATACGCAAATCACCTAGCTATGAAGGCCAATATGCCATTTGCCTTCTTCACCGCCTGCTGTACCTGCATGCCAACTTTCAATGACTGATGAACCATGACACCCAGGTGTCATTGCACCGCCCCTTTTCCTAATCTGCTGCCATTCAGAGAATATTCTGCCTTCATGTTTTTGCCACCAAAGTGGATAACCTCACATTTATCCAGCTTATACTGCATCTGCCATGCATTTGCCCACTCTCTTAACCTGTCCAAATCACCCTGCAGCCTCTTAGCATCCTCCTCACAGCTCACACCGCCACCCAGTTTAGTTTCATCTGCAAACTTGGAGATATTACCCTCAATTCCTTCATCCAAATCATTAATGTATATTGTGAAGAGTTGGGGTCCCAGCACTGAGCCCTGCGCTACTCCACTAGTTACTGCCTCCATTCCGAAAAGGACCCGTTTATCCCGACTCTCTGCTTCCTGCCTGCCAACCAATTCTCTATCCACGCCAGTACATTTACCCCCAATACCATGTGCCATGATCTTGTACACCGATCTCTTATGTGGAACCTTGTCAAAGGCCTTTTGAAAGTCCAAGTACACCACATCCACTGGTTCTCCCTTATCCACTCTACTAGTTATATCCTCAAAAAATTCCAGAAGATCGGTCAAGCATGATTTCCCTTTCATAAATCCATGCTGACTTGGACCGATCCTCTCACCGCTTTCCAAATGCGCTGCTATTTCATCCTTAATAATAGATTCCAACATTTTCCCCACGACTGATGTAGAAGCAATTCTAAAGTATTATCTCTGTTTTTGTGTCACATAATCAAGAATGATACCAACCCTGGCTAAATCACTTATTATGAGAGCATATGGAATCATTTAATTCCATGATTACAACAGGATAATTTGATGAATATCGCGTTACAGCACAGTTTTAAATGCCATCTGTTGTGAAGACTGTTAATAAGTGAGTCAATCAGTCCAGTAATGCAACATTCTTCTGCAAAGCTGGAGGGCAATATCAAAAGCAAAAACCACCATCTAAGTCAAGGGAATAAAACTAGGAAATAGTTACTTCATTTATTAATTTGTTTTTTCAATTAATTTAATATCAAAATTCAAACTGTTAAAGCGCAAAAGTGAAACCTTTGAATGATGTTCTTGTATAATTCAATCACGTTAGCTTACTGAGAGACTAGCATTATGGCATTTGTGTGACTCAGGAGTACTCGGGTCCTACTGCAATAGTGTGGCAATGACCCTACTATCAGCAAGGGCAGACATCGACGGCGAGGTCCAACACCGCCTCCAATGCGCCAGCGCAGCCTCCGGCCGCCTGAGGAAGAGAGTGTTCAAAGATCAGGCCCTCAAATCTGGCACCAAGCTCATGGTCTACATGGCTGTAGTGATACCCGCCCTTCTGTATGGCTCAGAGACATGGACCATATACAGTAGTCACCTCAAATCGCTGGAAAAATACCACCAACAATGCCTCCGCAAGATCCTGCAAATCTCCTGGGAGGACAAACGTACCACTGTCAGTACTCTCGATCAGGCCAACATCCCCAGCTTCGAAGCACTGACCACACTTGACCAGCAGGCCACATTGTTCGCATGCCCGACACAAGACTCCCAAAGCAAGTGCTCTACTCAGAAATCCTACACGGCAAGTGAGCCCCAGGTAGGCAGAGGAAACGTTTCAAGGACACCCTCAAAGCCTCCTTGATAAAGTGCAACATCCCCACCGATACCTGGGAGTTCTTGGCCAAAGACCGCCCTACGTGGAGGAACAGCATTCGGGAGGGCGCTGAGCACCTCGAGTCTCGTCGCCGAGAGCATGCAGAAAACAAGCACAGGCAGTGGAAGGAACGTGCGGCAAACCAGACTCCCCACCCACCCTTCATAGCGAGAGGATTTGACTACAGGGGCAGGGAGGTGTTACTATAGTTGTACAGGGCCTTGGTGAGGCCACACCTGGAGTATTGTGTTCAGCTTTGGTCTCCTAACTTGAGGAAGGACATTCTTGCTATTGAGGGAGTGCAGCGAAGGTTCACCAGACTGATTCCCGGGATGGCGGGACTGACATATCAAAAAAGACTGGATCAACTGGGCTTGTATTCACTGGAGTTCAGAAGAATGAGAGGGGATCTCATAGAAACGTATACAATTCTGACGGGTTTTGACAGGTTAGATGCAGGAAGAATGTTCCCAATGTTGGGGAAGTCCAGAACCAGGGGTCACAGTCTAAGGATAAGGGGTAAGCCATTTAGGACCGAGATGAGGAGAAACTTCTTCACCCAGAGAGTGGTGAACCTGTGGAATTCTCTACCACAGAAAGTTGTTGAGGCCAATTCACGAAATATATTCAAAAAGGAGTTAGATGTGGTCCTTACTACTAGGGGGATCAAGGGGTATGGCGAGAAAGCAGGAATGGGGTACGGATGTTGCATGTTCAGGCATGAACTCATTGAATGGCGGTGCAGGCTCGAAGGGCCGAATGGCCTACTCCTGCACCTAGTTTCTATGTTTCCTCCAACAACTGTGTGTCCCACCTGCAACAGAGACTGTAATGCCCGTATTGGACTGTTCAGTCATCTGAGATTTTTGGAGTGGAAGCAAGTCTTCCTCGATTTCGTGGGACTGCCTATGATGATGATGATGGCAATGACATGTGACTGGGACACAGTGACATGCCATGCCAATGCCTCATGCGTTACTTGCGAGTACCTGAAACTTAGGACTTACGGTAGCAATGATGTCCATGATTCAGGAATATTTGGAGTCCAATGATATGTATGTAATTTGGAAGTACTTGAGTCCTAGTCATGCACCCACTGTGGGGATATGATTGAGTAAGTGTTTGGGTTCTCGTTACGTTTCATCGCAGTGACATAAATGTGATTGTATTGGTACTCTGGTTCTGTTAATGCATTGTAACAATGACATTTAAATTACCTGGGCCACTTGGACTCCAGCAATGGTCAATATCAATCTGACTCAGGCAAAATTGGATCTCGGAGTGAACTTCACTGCCTGTGGTTATGTGGTCAGGTACTCATTAAATATTTTTATCCTCATAGTCACCCATTCTCGATCACCTATTCACTCCTGTACTAAATATATATTCATAGCTCATCAATGAAGTACTTTTGAAGTGTACTCATTGTTGGAGTGTAGGGAAACGTTTCAGCCAATTTGTGCTCAATGAGGTCCCACAAACAGCAATGAGGTAAATGACCAGATAATCTACTTTGGATGGTGTTGATTGAGAGATATGAAGCAATTTTAGAAATCCTCAGTGCTATATATATGAACATTTTCTTTTTCTACAACCTTCTAACTCAGGGCTAAGGTGCTAGCAATGAGCCAAGGCTAGTGCTAAACATTAGTTTTGGCTGCAAACTATCAAGGTCACAGTCAATTAAATGAAGCCGGGATCACAATTGGAAGGATACATAAATGGATATCCCATGAGTGATGGATGATGAAAGCTGCCCTTCAGTCTTGGTTTTAAAGAGTTGTTACAGTCACTGGGAAGTAAACACTTTTTCAGTAAATATTCTCCTTAACTGTATGGTTTGGGATAACTGTTGGTGCAACAGAAAGTTCCACGATAAACTCTACTTTAAGCACATATTTTTGGTTTTGAGAATAACTTTGTTTATTTGACTTTGAGCTCATAAAGCATTGGTAAGATAGTTTTTTAAAAAATGTATTCGTTCATGGGATGTGGGTGTCACTGGCAAGGCCGGCATTTATTGCCCATCCCAAATTGCCTTTGAGAAGATGGTGGTGGGCAACATTCTTGAACCTCTGCATTCCTTTTTGTGAAGGTACTCCCATAGTGTTCACTTTGGTCTTCTTCTTAAGCGGTCCCTCGAATCGAGGATGACTTGCTTCCACGCCAAAAAGGGATGAGTTCAATGGTGGACCTAATATACAGGTCCCGAACTGCATATTGAAGGGTGGAAGATGCCTGTGCGTGGATTTTTTTAACGTGTGATAGCCGTTGCACACCAGCCACCACACGGGCTTGGTCTTGGATCAGTGGCAAGGGGTAACCCTAACCTTAACCCAAGACCACTGGAGACCAGCTCTGCTGCACGGACCTAGTGTGCACACATATTACAGTGTGAGCTGGCCCGTGGGCCCGCGCCTCTTCTGGTCCCCGATCACTTCGCTCTGCAATCTCTTGCCACTCCTTCGCCCCGACCTCGCCGCTCTTGTTGTACCTGCCCGTGCTCCACGCTCCAATCACCGACCTGGATTATGGTGACGTCCAATCCAGTCACCCTCTTCACAGCCGTCGCCCTCTGAGACCGGCTCGTGCTATACCCTGCTTATGCCACCACGTTGCTCCCATGCCACTCCTTTTATGGCCCGAACCTCAACTGAGAGGGCAGTTAAGAGTCAACCACATTGCTGTGGGTCTGGAGTTAAATTATAGGCCAGCAGATTTCCTTCCCGAAAGAACTTTAGTGAGCCAGATGGGTTTTTACAACAATCTGGTCAGTAATATTAGCTTTTTATTCCAGATTTATTTAATAAACTGAATTTAAACTCTCCAGCTGGCGTGGTGGGATTTGAACTCATATATCTGGATCATTAGTCAAGGCCTCTGGATTACTAGTCCTGATACGTCCTTACTACACAGTATAAATGCACAAGAGGCCCATGCTTGAGAGAAGGTCAGTCTGTGACCTGTCCTTTATTCCTTAGCACTCAAGTGATGAAGGTGGGTGGAGCTTCCCCTTTTATACCTGAAGGTCCAGGTTAGGAGTGTCTCCCACCTAGTGGTCAGTGTTCTCACGGTGTACAACTTAGGTCAGTTTATACATGGGTTACAATGCTGGTTGAATACATGACATCACCTCCCCCCTCAAAGTCTTATTGGGATCACAGGTTGAGTCTCTCTGGTGGTTTACACTCCCTTGCAGAGCGCCTGAGTTGGGGCTCCGGTTGTTGGGCGCTGGCCTGAGTGTCTGCTGTTTGCAGTGCCTCAGGCCTTTCCGGACTGCCCACAGTAACTGGGCTCTCCTCCCTTTGGTTCCGGTGTTCGGTCACCTGTGGTGGAGTGAACTCTATATCGTGTTCTTCCTCTGCTTCTTCTATGGGGTTGCTGAACCTCCTTTTTGTTTGATCCACATGTTTGCGGCAGATTTGTCCATTGGTAAGTTTAACTACCAGAATCCTATTTCCCTCTTTGGCAACCACAGTGCCTGCGAGCCATTTGGGCCCTGCAGCGTAGTTGAGGACAAAAACAGGATCATTTACATCAATACATCGCGCCCTCGCATTCCTGTCATGGTAGTGATATTGTGACTGGCGCCTGCTCTCGACAATTTCTTTCATGGTGAGGTATATAAGGGATAATCGGGTTTTGAGCGTCCTTTTCATTAGTAGCTCTGCGGGTGGAACCTCTGTGAGCGAGTGTGGTCGGGATCTATAGGCCAACAGGAGGCGTGATAAGCGGGTTTGTAGGGAACCCCCTTGGAATCTGAGCATCCCCTCTTTGATTATCTGCACTGCTCGTTCTGCCTGGTCGTTAGAGGTCGGCTTGAACGGTGCCGTTCTAACATGGTTAATTCCATTGCCTGCCATGAAGTCCTGGAATTCAGTGCTTGTGAAGCACGGGCCATTGTCGCTGACCAAGATGTCCGGTAGACCGTGGGCGGCGAACATTGCCCGTAGCCTTTCTACTGTGGCAGAGGATGTGCTTGAATTTAAAATGTCACACTCGATCCATTTGGAGTAGGCATCTACTACAACCAAAAACATTTTCCCCATGAAAGGACCTGCGTAGTCCACATGGATGCGTGACCAAGGCTTGGCAGGCCATGGCCAGGGGCTAAGGGGGGTTTCCCTGGGGGCATGGTCCAGCTGGGCACACGTGTTGCACCTGCGAACACAAAGTTTCAGATCTGCGTCTATTCCTGGCAACCAAACGTGTGACCTGACAATTGCCTTCATCGTGATAATGCCCGTGTGCCCATTGTGGAGTTCTCTGATGAACACCTCTCTGCCCATCTGGGGCATGACTACGCGGTTTCCCCACAGTAGGCAATCGGCCTGAATCGAGAGTTCATCCTTGCGCCTGTGAAATGGTTTAAATTTCTCAGGGCATGCCCTGTACGTGGCTGCCCAGTCCCCATTCAGGAGACATTTCTTGACTAGAGACAATAGCGGGTCTCTATTTGTCCAGACTTTAATCTGACGGGCTGTCACGGGTCCGAAAGCTTCAACAGCCATGACCATCTCAGCACCATGTTCGGTAGCCCCCTCAGTGGTGGCTAGTGGGAGCCTGCTGAGTGCATCGGCACAGTTTTCGGTGCCCGGTCTGTGCCGAATTGTATAGTCATAGGCAGCTAACGTGAGTGCCCACCTCTGTATGCGGGCCGATGCGTTTGCATTTATGGCCTTGTTGTCGGCCAAAAGGGACGTTAGGGGTTTGTGATCTGTCTCCAGCTCAAATTTCTTGCCAAACAGGTACTGGTGCATTTTCTTTACCGCATATACACATGTGAGCGCCTCCTTTTCTACCATCCCGTAGCCCCTTTCTGCCTGGGACAGACTCCTGGAGGCATAAGCTACCGGCTGTAACTGACCCTTGGCATTGACATGCTGCAACACACACCCGACACCATAGGACGACGCATCGCACGTTAACACAAGTTTCTTACATGGGTCATATAGCGTTAAGATTGTTGGAACATAACAAATTGCGTGCTCTATTAAAAGCCCTTTCCTGGCTGTCCCCCCAGACCCATTCGCGACCTTTGCGTAGGAGCACGCGTAGCGGCTCTAGCAGCGTGCTCAATTTGGGAAGGAAGTTAACAGAATAGTTCAGGAGCCCCAGGAACGAACGCAGCTCCGTCGTGTTACGGGGTCTGGGTGCTCTCTGGATCGCTTCCGTCTTGGATGCAGTAGGGCTGATCCCGTCTGCTGCTACCCTCATCCCCAGGAATTCTACCTCTGGAGCTAGGAAGACGCACTTCGCCTTTTTCAGTCGCAGACCTACCCGGTCCAGTCTGCGTAGCACCTCCTCCAGGTTGTGGAGGTGTTCTTCAGTATCGTAACCCGTAATGAGGATGTCGTCCTGAAAAACCACCGTTCCTGGAATCGACTTGAGGAGGCTTTCCATATTTCGTTGGAAGATCGCGGCGGCCGAGCGAATCCCGAACGGACATCTGTTGTACTCAAACAACCCCTTGTGTGTCATGATGGTGGTCAGCTTCTTCGACTCACTCGCCAGCTCCTGGGTCATGTAAGCTGAGGTCAGGTCCAATTTTGAAAAAAGTTTGCCACCGGATAGCGTCGCAAAGAGGTGCTCTGCTCTCGATAGCGGGTACTGGTCTTGGAGTGACACCTGATTGATGGTGGCCTTGTAATCGCCACATATCCTGACCGACCCATCCGCCTTCAGCACCGGCACAATCTGGCTCGCCCAGTCACTGAATTCGACTGGCGAGATGATGCCTTCCCTCAACAGGCGGTCCAATTCGCCTTCTAGCTTTTCCCGCATCACGTACAGCACCGCTCTGGCCTTGTGGTGTACTGGTCTGGCGTCCGGGTTTATGTGAATCACTACCTTGGCCCCCATGAAAGTGCCAATGCCGGGTTGAAATAATGAGTCAAATTTGTCCAGGACCTGTGAGCATGATACTCGCTCCACAGAGGAAATTGCATTGACATCGCCCCATTTCCAGTTCATGACAGCAAGCCAACTCCTCCCCAGTAGTGCGGGACCGTCCCCTGGGACAATCCAGAGTGGCAACCTGTTCTCCGAATCTTTGTGGGTCATGACTACCGTGGCGCTGCCAAGCACCGGAATGATCTGCTTTGTGTAAGTCCGTAGCTGTGCGTCAATCGGCGATAATTTTGGCCTCCGGGCCTTGGATGCCCACAACTTTTCGAACTGTTTGATACCCATCAGGGACTGGCTGGCACCCGTGTCTAACTCCATTGATACTGGGATGCCATTGAGGAGCACTTTCATCATTATCGGTGGCGTCCTGGTGTATGAACTGTATACGTGCTCCACATAAACTCGCTGAACATTAGCTTCCAGCGATTTCCCCCAGTGTCCATTTCTGCAATTTCTGCAGGTATTTTGCTCATCTCTGCAAACTCCGGCTGAATGTATGCCTCCATGCCTCCAGCATGAGTTGCAGTTTGAAACAAAAGGTCCCTTGCCAGTCGATCGTCCCTGACTGCCCCTGTTATTGTCCTTGAGTGCACCATTAACAGGTGTTGATGGCCCCATTACTGGCCACATTGTCCCTTGCAATGGCGTGAATCGCTATTCAGCTTGCCATTGTCTCTGTCGAACTCCCCCTCTGGGTTTGACTACATGTTGGGGCATGCCTGACTGCCTTGTCTGCCTGGAGAACTGTGTGCTGCTTTAACAATGTTGAATCTCTGTCCCAACCATTCCTTAACACAGTACCTCTCGTCTGTTCTGCTAGTGGCCATGCTCGCGTGGTTTAAATCCCAGTTTCTTGTTGCCATTGATATGTCCTTACTACACAGTATAAACGCACAAGAGGCCCATG
Source organism: Pristiophorus japonicus (assembly GCF_044704955.1). Lineage (NCBI taxonomy): Eukaryota > Metazoa > Chordata > Chondrichthyes > Pristiophoridae > Pristiophorus > Pristiophorus japonicus. The sequence goes on from NC_091979.1 coordinate 44,602,340, forward strand.
CTTGAGAGAAGGTCAGTCTGTGACCTGTCCTTTATTCCTTAGCACTCAAGTGATGAAGGTGGGTGGAGCTTCCCCTTTTATACCTGAAGGTCCAGGTTAGGAGTGTCTCCCACCTGGTGGTCAGTGTTCTCACAGTGTACAACTTAGGTCAGTTTACACATGGGTTACAATGCTGGTTGAATACATGACAAGTCCAGTAACATAACTACTATGCTACCATACCCTTGCAGCAGTTGCAACAAGCTGGACTTTTGTATAAGTCACCTCTCACTGTCAAGCCTTCTCCAGTTGTTGACCTAAAACCAACACGATCCAGGCAAGAGAAAAATCAGTTATCCTCCGTCTGACCTATATATTCTGTCTTGAATGAGAAGGAGTATCAGTCTCCCCTTTGGTGCCCTGCTCTAACAATCTCTGGTGAAAGAAGCACTTGCTAATTACTGTAATCAGCGAGGTAAGCGCCTGCTGCAAGGAGTTCTAGGAAGTAAAGAACCTTCTATTGGTGAGAAAAGACTCATAATTCACAGATGCCTGTGGCACTGATAAGTTAAGGGACTTTCACACTGATGACATAAGCTCAGTTATACTGACATACCCTCCATTTCCTAACACTCCTGGCAACAGAAGCTTTGCTGATTACAATCATTTGTGTTTTGTTCCTTCCAAGGAGAAAGAATGAGATAAGAACAGAATATATTCTTCATAATCAACTGATTATACTGCAACTATAAACTGACAGCTGTTCGAAGTTGGATAACTAAACTGATAATGATCTAGGAAGCAGCTTAACTCAAGAAATGCAACGCAGGTTGGTTGCAATAAAGTTAGAACAATCTGTTACATCAACAAAAGTGAACTTTATATTCTATGCACAGTCTGCAGTTTAATAGAATTAACTTATTCTGTGAAACGCAGGTAAAGCTATCTCTGACCGCTTCCTTGTATCACTCTCCACCGACATCCCCCTTTCCACCGACCCTCCTCCCATCTCCACCCCTACTTCCTTCTGTGTCTGCCCCCGGAAAAAATTCTCCCCAACTCTCTTACAACTGCACATCTGAAATCCCAACTGTCCAGCCTTTGGCTCTCCATTCACCACAGCATTTCTGCAGCTACCGATCTGCTGGACCACCACCACAACCCTCACCACCACCTTTGATGCCCTAGTCCCTATTAAAACCATTACTCTCTCTCACCCTGGCCATTCCTCCTGTTATGGCCCTCATCTTCACTCCCTTAAGTCCAAGGGACACAGACTTGAATGGATATGGTGGCAACTGGTTTAGCCATTCACTGCCAGATCCGGCTGGACCACATAAAGCATTATGGGGTCCTGCTTTCATCTGCCAAAATTGCTCACTGTTCCAGAATCATTCTGGAATGCTAAGAGAAACCCCGGCTTCTATTCTCCAATGCTAACCGTCTTCTTAAACCCCTCTCACCTATCTCCTCCACCCTCACCAACAACAATAAGTGTGAGGAGCTCATGGACTTCTTTGTCTCCAAGATTGAGAGCATCTTTTCAGCTTCCTCTGCCACTTCCCTTCCTTCCCATGCCCACCGAGGCAAACTTCCTCCACGGTTCTCCCCTGCCCTAGCCCTGAACTCACATCTTTCTCCAATTTCTCTCCAATCTCCCTTCATGACCTGTCTGCACTCATCTTGTCCATGCGGCCCACTTCCTGCTCCCTCGACCTTTGCCCAACAAACTGCTGACCACCCAACTTACATTTCTGGCTCCCATGTTAGCTGACGGTGTTGATGGTTTTCTCTTCTCAGATACTGTCCCCTAGCCCCACAACCCTCTGAGATACCTGCACTCCTCAAATTCTTCCCTCTTGAGCATCCTTGATTGTAATCAGTCAACTGTTGGTGGCTGTGCCTTCTGTTGCCTAGGCACTAAGTTCTGGAATTCCTTCCCTAAACCTCTCTGCCTCTCTTTCCTCCTTTAAGACTCTCCTTAAAACCTACCTATTTGGTCTAGGTTTTGTTCATCTACCGTACTTTCTCCTTATATGGCTCGGTGTCAAAGTTTTTGTCTTATAATACTCCTCTGAAGTGTCTTGAGACGTTTTACTATGTTAATGGTGCTATACAAATACAAGCTGTTGTTGTTATTGTTGAAACACATTGGCCCAGAATTTGCTTGAGCAGGGCATCTCGTGGCACGCCCCGTTTGTTATATTTTTTCCTCACCCTTCAGCTCGAAAATGTTTTGCGTTGCAAATTGCTGGAAGTGCAAGTTGATAAGGGGGCATCGGTGACCTCGCTGAATGACGGGGCCGACAGTCTAACTCTTTAACCTATGAGATTTAAGGATAGAAAAGGAACAAGGGACGACAGTTAGGACTGAGAGGAGGAGGAATTCATTCACTCAAAGGGTTGTGAATCTTGGTAATTCTCTACCTAGAGAGCTGTAGAGTCAGACAGAGATCGAAAGAATTTGGACACTAAGGGAAACAAGGGAGGTTGAAGATCTTATTGAATGGCAGAGCAGGCTTGAAGGGTGGAATGGCCTACTCCTGCTCCCATTGCTTATGTTCTTATGACAGAGCAGGAAATAGGGTGAATTAGTGTCAAATCGGTTACAGACTGAGAAAGAAAGAGAGGGAAAGAAAGATTGGAATAAAAAAGAGACAGAAGGGAAATGTAAGAAAACCATTAAAAACATTTAATTTTCAATTTTGAAAGCCTCCAAGAACAATTTACTACCTGCAGGAATTAGGTGCCACAGTTTCAGTAGTTCGCTTTCTGTACCGGTGAGGTTGAGTAATATTGCTGGAATGTAAGTCCTGTCATTGGAAGGGTCCTTACATCGTTACGTACCAGACCTAAGGTGCAATTAGTTCATTTGAATGGCACAAATTCCATGAAACTCAAGGGGAGGTTGATGGCGAGCTCCTGTTTTAGCTCGGCTAATGGCGCAAATCGTCCCGCAATTTGTGGAGTTTTGCGACTCACAGGGTATCTCTTCGTTGCCACAAATTGCTGGGTTATTTACACGCTAATAACAGCATGCGCATTAAACTAGACATTATTTTGCCAGCAAATTCTGGCCCAATGTAACATTTACTTTAGAAATAGGAGGGACACAGGAACATTCAGCCCTGGAGCCTCTTCCACCATTTAGTGGGGTCATAACTGATCTGTACCACAACGTCTGTTTGTAAAAATGAAAATGAATTGTCACCAATTTTTCAGGGGCTCTGGGACATGTTCTAAATGTAGTTAAGAGATCAGGCCTTAGTTCAAATAGCAGAGAAAGGAATTAGGTAGGAAGGCATTGTGTTCAAACACGTTCCTCTCGCAACATCATTTCAAGACCATTATTTTGAAGAACAATCCCCTTTTGATTAAGAGTTGTTGCTCCACATCTACAGCCTGTTTTTACACACCAATCTATTAGAAATACAGAATTCAACACTCATGTTATTTTTTTGGAAATAAAAGATTTATATTTCTATAGCATCTTATGTCTCAAAGTATTTCAGTTTCCCATATTAAAAGAGGGACAACACTCCAAACAGTGCTTCATTGGCTGTAAAGCGCTTTGCTATGTCTGGTGGTCATGAAGGTGCTATATAAATTCAAGTCATTCTTATATACTATGGGGTTGAAATTCGGTTATGCCCCGTTTGGGTGAGGTAACCGAGGGGAGGCAGGACATCCTGCGCCCGGGGTGGAAGTCCTGCCCCAGCTGTGAAATTGGGGGTACCGCCCCCGAGAGGAAGTGGAGCACAATGTCGGGTGCTCCACTTCCTCCCGGGGGAGGGGCGGAGCGCTAAGGGCGGGAATTTTCCAGTGCTGCGAGGAGTGCCGCGTAGGGCTGGCTGTGATCACAGGGCCCTCCCCTTCTGTTAAAGGGGAGGGTACGCAGCGAGCTCTGCAGTGGGGCGAGGGACCTCCACTTAACCACTGGGAGAGCGGGGCACAGTGGCAGCAGCCAGGCACAGAAGCGGAGTGCCACAGCAGCTCGCTATATGGGCAGTACCACGGCAGCTCGGTGTATGGGCAATACCACGGCAGCTCAGTATATGGGCAGTGCCTCAGCAGCTCGGTATATGGGCAGTGCCACAGCAGCTCGCTATATGGGCAGTACCATGGCAGCTCGGTGTATGGGCAGTACCACGGCAGCTCGGTGTATGGGCAGTACCACGGCAGCTCGGTGTATGGGCAGTACCACGGCAGCTCGGTGTATGGGCAGTACCACGGCAGCTCGGTGTATGGGCAGTACCATGGCAGCTCAGTATATGGGCAGTGCCACGGCAGCTCGGTGTATGGGCAGTGCCATGGCAGCTTGGTATATGGGCAGTGCCACAGCAGCTCAGTATATGGACAGTGCCATGACAGCTCAGTATATGGGCAATACCATGACAGCTCAGTATATGGGCAGTGCCATGACAGCTCGGTGTATGGGCAGTGCCGCAACAGCTCAGTATATGGGCAGTGCCATGGTAGTTCTGTATATGGGCAGTGCCATGGTTGTTCGGTATATGGGCAGTGCCATGGCAGCTCAGTGTATGGGCAGTGCTACGGCAGCTTAGTGCATGGGCAGTGCCATGGCAGCTCGGTGTATGGGTAGTGCTGGGCAGCTCAGTATATGGGCAGTGCCGGGCAGCTTGGTATATGGGCAGTGCTGGGCAGCTCGGTATATGGGCATTGCCGGACAGCTCGGTATATGGGCAATGACATGGCAGCTCGGTGTATGGGCACTGCTGGGCAGCTCAGGTTATGGGCAGTGCCGGGCAGCTTGGTATATGGGCAGTGCCGGGCAGCTCGGTATATGGGCAGTGCCGGGCAGCTCGGTATATGGGCAGTGCCGGGCAGCTCGGTATATGGGGAGTGCTGGGCAGCAAAATCTTCAGCGAAAGTCCGGGCCATTTTTCAAAATGTCGGCACCACACCTCCCCTTTAATTTTTGCCCCGTGAGCGGAATGCGGCCGGGTTTGCGTCCTGTGAAGCTGGTGCTCTTATCGCTAGCGACAACCTCATGGGGCGCTACCGAATTTCATCCTCCAGGGCGCCTCGGCAAACTCCCACGGAATTTCGCGGGAAGCGGCAACGGCTCCGCGCTTCAGGCGAGAAATTGTTAGCCCCCCTCCCCCCTCTCCCCCCCGTTAGCGCAAACAACGGAAATTTCTCCCCTTATGAATTACTTTGAAATGCAGTAACTGATTTTTAAAATTCATTCTCTGTACATGAGCAGTGCTGGCAAAGCTGGCATTTAATGCCCATCCCTAGTAGCCCTGTGGGATCACTTCGCTCTGTCCATAGCATGCTGCTTCCTCTGTTTAGCATGCATGTCGTCCTGTGTTCTACCTAGTGCTGGTCCCAGCATGCTCTTCAACACTCCTTATTGAACCAGGCTTCATTTGGCTTGATGCTGATGGAGGAGTGAGGGATATGTTGGGTTATAAGATTACAGATTGGGGTTGAATATAATCTTATAAAGTAGGCAGCACCATACTTATTTGCAGCCCAGAAGATTTCGCAAACAAAATGAATTGAACAATCGGTGACTCTGTGTTTCTTTAGGAGGAATTTAGCAGGCCCCTTTCTGCTCTTCCCTAAATAGTTCTATGTGTAATGTATATAAGGAGCTGCCCACCACCAGGGGGCACTACCACCGGAGGTCCTAGGGTCATAGGTACACTCGTGCTGGGCCCGGTCTATAACCTGAACTTTACCTTTGTATCTTCACTTCTGGAAGCCATTAAAGGCTGACCAGGTTACACCTAGTCACTGGCTCACAGTACGGAATTCACTGTATCATTTCATACACAACACCATGGGATCTTTAATGTTCCCTAAACCAGCAGATCAGGACTTTGGTTTAGCTCAACCATGGAACAGCACCCCCTTAATACTGCACTGAAGTCTCAAGCTAGATTCATCAAGTGCTGAGTGAGGCACAAAGCCACAATCTTTTCATTCAGAGGCATGCTGCCAACTGAGCAAGCTAAATCTTCATTCATCCAATCAAATACTATGCTAAATGGTCCATACTCGCCACATCTCACAGATGAATATTAAGAAACACGATTGTTTCAGGATTGCCGTATTATACATGTTGCATGCACCATATATAGTCAATGTCACTTGAGCTGGTAACTTGGCAGCACATGATAGCGTCCTGAGATGATCTATCATCTGATTGTTTATCCCTCCCTACCTTGGAGATGCCTAAATTGTACTTGATGGCTCCCCTGACTACATGGTTGAGTTGAGGTATTTACTTCAGACGGCAAATTCTGAGATCAAATCAGTGACTTCACACTGTGTGGCATAATATATGTATTGAAGGAAAGTTACTCTGTATCATCGTGCTGTTGGTAACCTGCTTTATATTTTTATGAACAGTCTCCAAAGACCAACAAAGAGGGATTCTACTGCATAAATAAGTTACTGTGTCTACACAGCTTTCATCTTCGCCAATAACCCTGAATTTAGATCAATAGTGTCAATGGTTTCATTACACTCAATGTTAAATCACTGCAGGAACATCTCTTTCAATTTCAATCATCCTTCTACCATGAAGGCTTTCAGTTTCAATTTTATACACCTCCATATTTCCACATATCAAACTTCTTTCTGGAACTTTTTAATATATCATTAAGTAGCTGTGAAAAATTCATGAAAGCTTTCAAAAATTGCCAAATATGTGTTAGTAATTATCCTTGGCTGCTGCCTCAGGACCTGATGCAGAATCATTAGTGACTTGAGTGATTTTGCTCGAAATCGGGCATGTGGTGGGTTAGTCAATGTCCTTTGACCTTTTGGCACATGTTTTCAAATCCAGCCCAGACTGAGAGGATGAAAGGCTTCTCTATTTATTGGCTATGAGGGACCTATTTGAAATGAGTTTGGACAGTCTCAACTCAATTCTTAGGGCACAAACCTACACCAGAAACTACAGTACTCTTAATTCTGCAATAATTGCCACTCTCGCTAAAGGAGGTCACATGGCTGGTGTGGAGAAGGGAAAAATACCAATCCTGTGCAGCATGGAATGTTCTTCTGAGGTGGTAGCCAAGGTAAATTGTTGGGGCAAAGTAGCAGAAGCTTTGCCGAGTAACCAACTTGGATGTTGATATTGATACCGAGAAGTAGCCACGGTTTCCCAACTATAATATCCTTTATCCCGATGGGCATATAAAAGGGGGACAATCCGATGGTAAGTGTTCTGCTATCACTTGAATTGATGTCTTCCTATTATTATAGATTAGTATTATGGTTAGTTGCAACTCTTTCCTTCAGTCAAAGAGCATTCAGGTCCATGTGTGCTATAACAGCTTGGCCATCACATTTTTGGATGTATCTAATTTTTTTAATGTTACTGAAGAGATTCAAGATGATTTCACCACTACCATCACACTTGGTTGTCCATGAGTGACCTCTTATAAGCTCCATTTGAAGTGAATGGGCTGAGAATCACGGGCTGAGATGCTGGGCTTGTCTGATGGGCCGAACTTTGGTCTGGGAGCATCGAAGTAGAAAATTCCCCTTCTAAACACCTCTCCCGATAAAATGCCCTTTTTGTGGCTTCGAAGGCTGGCATTATAGAGATTACTGATGATTACTGAATAATTTGCTTCATGACTGAGCATAATTCTAAGCCATACTCTCAATGCGAATACAGTACAATTCAGAAGGCATGATCTGAGCACAACTGTCTGCAACCTTAAGAAAAACCTGCCAAGATTTGTGAAGGCCAACAGCCAGGAAGTTATGTTTCTTCTTTTAAATCTGGCTGCTGGCTTTAGCAAGTGCTGGGAATATGTGCAACCCCTTAGTTCCCCTGTGGCCCCCAGGTCTGCTCTCTGTTCCTTGACTATTCACAGGCAACAAGTTCTGAAAGTGCTAGGGGACATAGTCTCAGAATAAGGGGCTGCCCATTTAAGAGATGAGGAGAAATTTATTCTCTCAGAGGGTTGTAAATCTATGGAATTCTCTGCCCCAGAGATCTGTGGAGGCTGGGTCATTGAATATATTTAAGGCGGAGATAGACAGAATTTTGAGCGATAAGGGAATAAAGGGTTATGGGGATTGGGCAGGGAAGTGGAGCTGAGTCCATGATCAGATCAGCCATGATCTTATTGAATGGCGGAGCAGGCTCGGGGGGCCAAATGGCCTACTCTTGTTCCTATTTCTTATGTTCTTATGTTCTTATTGCGCATATAACAACAAAGATTAGAGAAGAGGCTTTGGGCCAACACAGGAGGTGATGGGGAAGCAGGGTGGACAGGCCAGCAGGTTGGCAGCAGAAAGTCCCGGCATTGTAATGGAGGAGCATGGCACTGGGAATTGAAAAATGGGAAGGTAACAGTATTGGGTTGGCGAGATGACCATTGAGACTTTGAGAGAGCCAAACACTTCACAGAGAGTGAGCAGGGCTGGTACGATGTCTTTTTCAAGTTACAGGGCTGGATTTAAAAAGCTTTAATTGATTGAGGGTTGGCACAATTCTTTGCCAGGGGCAGCAGAGAAGCGCAGCAATGCGCCAGGCAGGGTTGGGTGGCGAGCAGCGAGAAAGGCTCCCAGATTTAGAAATAATTTGGTGGATGTTCTTCTTGCAGAAAAAAGATCCAGAAGAGAAGGACTCTTGGGGACTGAGGGCAGGAACCCCTAAGAGGATGATCCAGACACGATGGAGGGAGGTGACAGAGACAGTGAGTGCAACCTTCACCACCCCACGAACTGCCATACAGTGCCAGAAGTGGCTTAATGAGCTCACCAGATTGCCCACGGCAAATTAAGGCATTTCTCCAATGCACACCTTATGATTCATATTCTAAACTCACGGTGTCGTTAACTGCATGACAGGAAACTGATCTATTCACAGGGAATCTTTGTAAACAATATAGACCATGTTAACCCCAAAACACTGTGAGAACACATAGAGCCTGTCGTAATGGGTTTTACTAGACTAAGGAACAGGATCATTAGGAACTGGAGTAGGCCATTCAACCCTTCGATGCTACTCTGCCATTCAATTAGATCATGGTGGGTCTGTCCCTCAATTCCTTTCATCCACTTTTGCTCCAAATACCTTGATACCCAACAAAATCTATCTATCTCAGTCTTGAAAGTTCCAATTGACGCAGCATCCACAAACCATTGGAGGAGAGAATTCTAGATTTCGGCCACCCTTTGTCTGAAAAAGTGCTTCCTGAGTTCCCTCCTGAATGGCCTGGCTCTAATTTTAAGATTGTGGGATAGTAATTCACCCTCGCCGGAAACCTGGTGCACCTACTGTTTTCAAAGTGTTTTCACTGCTGCGTCAGACGAGGTGTACTCTTGATCGATTTTCAGCTCTTTGGCAATTTTTTTGGAGCAGACCAGAAGACAGTCATAATGGGGGCGGACGTGGGGCAGTAAGTATTGGTGAGGGGCGGAAGTGGAGGCGGGACAGAGTCTCCGCCGCTGTCACTCAGCAGCGGAGCGGAGATGACGTCAGTGAGCATGTGCGTCACCACACTCTTCCCTTCACTTAAAGGGGAGAGCCTTCGGCATTCAGAAACTTCCGGTCCACTGGGCCACCAGGGAGGGTTTTGACCGGGCCAGAGGTCTTGCATCCAAGCAGGGGTGCCAGGCTGCCTGTTGGCGGCCCGGCCGAACCCAGGGGCATAATGGTCCAGCCGGTTGGGAAGTTGGCCGGCAAAAAAAATACGTGGCGGCCATGGCAGTGGGCCCTCATCTTTAATGGCCACTGCGCAACCCAAGTCTCACACACAGAAAACAAGGCGCACCGACAGAAAAAGCTGTCGGACGCATCGCGCGGTGGATGTATGATCTTTTTTACCTAATTTTGCGGGAGGTGTGATGGAGATGTGGGAGATAGGCGGTGCGCCCTTTGATGACACACTTAGGACGGTCGGAGCAGCGGGGCGGAAGTGGGGACCGCTAGAAAAATCCCCGAGGTGAATTTCGATCGTGGCGGCCATTGGGTTCCGCCGCCTGGCCAGCACTTTCTGGCGGTAAGTGGCCTTTTTGGGAGGCTGAATTTCGGCCTCTGTATTCACTTATTCCCCCACCTGAAGAAATAGTTACCCCATTTCTACCCTATCAAATCCTTATAACATTTTAAATACCTCGATCAGATCACCTCTCAATCTTCTACAGTCAACAGAATATATGCCGTGTTTATACAGTCTGTGCTCATAATTGAAGCCCCAATATCATTCTTGAAATAGAGATGTTTAAAGGGAGCCTGCACCTGGAAACCTGACCCTCCACCACTGAGCAGCAGTAGGAGAAACAGTGCAATACTTCAATATTAACTCAGAAACTTAGTATAAAAGCTAACTACCTTTGCTGTCGTCTCTCCCACTATTGATTCCAGCAGCAAATCGTGCCTGTCTTAATCACTTGAGACAAACTTATGCTGGCCTTCACAGTTACCAAAAACTCAGTGTAATACTTCCCTCCAAAATCTTTAAGTGGCCACATGCTATGTGCCTCTGTTTGCCTTGAACCATACCTTGGGGAGCTAATGTAGCAGAACCTTTGCATCAAATATGACTTGCATTATACCTGAGCTAACTGGGAGAGTTTGATGTTTGGAATGCAGGGATTTTATGTTTCCACATATAGAATACACCACAATTTTAATTTTTATAATTTATTAATGTATGATGTGCGCCGTTGACTTTTAATATGTTTTAACAGTGCAATTGGGAGCCTGATTTAAATTTTGCTGCTGGCTCCAGAAGGTCAGTGCCTTTTATAGCACTCCCTGTGAGCCAGCAGGAATGAAGAAAGAAAGGAAGAAAGAAAGAAAGACTGACTCACCGACTGACTGAATGAATGACTGAATGAATGACTGACTTGCATTTATATAGCGCCTTTCACAACCACCGGTCGTCCCAAAGCGCTTTACAGCCAATGAAGTACCTTTGGTGTGCAGTCCCGGTTGTAATGTGACTATTACCAATCATTGCCTCTCCCCCGTCGTGATCAGTGATGTACCCCCACCCCTCCCCCAAAGGCCCGATCTACAGTCTACTCACCTCCCTATTGCTGGGGACTGTCCCCAGTTGCTTCCTGCTGCTAGTTTTCCCTCCCAGCCTGTCAATTTGGCCAGCTGGCGGGCAGGAAACAGAAGAAAAATATTATAATGAAGTCCTACCGTTAACTTCGGTCGGGCTTCTCCATCCCCACGCCCTCCCCACTTCCCCGTAAATATCGGAGCCATCAGTTCAATATGTCGGTCATTTTGACTTCAGTGGCAGCTGTGGCTCAGTGGGTAGCGCTCTCACCTCTGAGTCAGAAGGTTGTGGGTCCAATTCCCACTCCAGAGACCTGAACACAAAAAAAAATCTAGGCTGACATTCCAGTGCAGTGCTAAGGGAGTGCTGCACAGTCGGATGCACTGTCTTTCAGATGAGATGTTAAACCGAGGCCCCATCTGCTCTCTCAAGTGGACATAAATGATCCCATGGCACTATTTCGAAGAAGGGCAGGAGGGGAGCTATCCCTGGTGTCCTGGTCAATATTTAACCTTCAATCAACATTGGCAATCAGTAACTAGTGGGGACCCCAACTATTTAAAATCTATGTTAACGCCTTGGATGAAGGGACCGAGTTTAATGTAGCCATGTTTGCTGATGATACAAAGATGAGTGGGAAAGGAATGTGTGAGAAGGCACAAAAAATCTGCAAAAGGACATAGACAGGCTAAGTGAGTGGGCAAAAATTTGGCAGATGTATAATGTTGGAAAGTGTGAGGTTATGCACTTTGGCAGTAAAAAAATCGAAGAGCAAGTTATTATTTAAATGGAGAAAGATTGCAAAGTTCTGCAGGACAGCGGGACCTGGGGGTCCTGGTGCATGAAACACAAAAGGATAGTATGCACATATAGCAAATGATCAGGAAGGCCAATGGAATCTTGGCCTTTATTGCAAAGGGGATGGAGTATAAAAGCAGGGAAGTCTTGCTACAGTTATACAGGATATTGGTGAGGCCACACCTGGAATACTGCGTGCAGTTTTGGTTTCCATATTTAAGAAAGAATATTCTTGCTTTGGAGGCAGTTCAGAGAAGGTTCACTAGCTTGATTCCGGAGATGAGGGGGTTGACTTATGAAGAACGGTTGAATAGGTTGGACTTCTACTCATTGGAATTCAGAAGACTGAGAGGTGATCTTATCGAAACGTATAAGATTATGAGGGGGCTTGACAAGATGAATGCAGAGAGGATGTTTCCACTGATAGGGGAGACTAGAACTAGGGGGCATAATCTTAGAATAAGGGGCCGCCCATTTAAAACTGAGATGAGGAGGAATTGTAAATCTGTGGAATTCGCTGCCTCAGAGAACTGTGGAAGCTGGATCATTGAATAAATTTAAGACAGGTAGTTTCTTAACCGATAAGGGAATAAAGAGTTATGGGGAGCAGGCAAGGAAGTGGACCTGAGTCCATGATCGGATCAGTTATGAACTTATTAAATGGCGGCGCAGGCTCAAGGGGCTGTATGGCCTACTCCTGTTCCTATTTCTTATGTTCTTATGTAACATAACAAAAAAAAAACAGATTATCTGGTCATTATCACATTGCTGTTTGTGGGAGTTTGCTGTGCAATTTGACTGCTGCATTTCCTACATTACAACAGTGACTACACTTCATTGGCTGTAAAGCACTTTGAGATGTCTGGTGGTCATGAAAGGCGCTATATAAATGTAAGTTTTTCTTTTCCACCGGCAGTGTTTTTCCCTATGGCGGAGAGCAAATGCAGCTGAGGACACAACTCTGTTACTGCTGCCCTGGTGAAGCTGAAATTGTGAAGGCAGTTCTCAGACATCCGCAGGTGGTTGTGCTCAATCTGTCAACATGGCTACACACATAATGGCAGGTGTGGCTGTCCGCCACTGGTGTGAATAAACCTCCCTCACATCCCTTCTTATGTCCTCTTCTTCCACCTCCAAAAAAACTCAAGCAGAGAGAAGCATTAAGTGCAATGAATACCCCATTCTTATTGCAGCCACCAAAAATAACTCAAACTTCCTTTAAGAGGTCACTTCCTTGAAGGCCAATATATTCTGATCTTTTCCGCCCACTATATGTGGGCCGGTTCAGCACACTGGATGATCCTGCCAGCGAGGACGGGATGTCACTCCAAGGCTACTTTTATGTTTAATTTGCACACCATTACAATTAAAATCAAGCTCTTGCACATTCTTAAACATTAATGTTTTGCATGAATTCAGTGGGGAAGCACTGAAACGACCCCTGCCCGATTTCTTAGCCTCAGACGGCTGGTTTGGGATGGAACAAAATCTGTGCCTTCTGCGAATTCTATCTTGTAATGTACGACATATTACATAGTGAACAGCTAATCCCCTGTAAGTATCCTAATCCTTATCCAGTGTACATGCACACTCAATGGCATAGAATAAATAAAACGGTATTAATATCATAATGTACTTAGACACGGGATTTCTCTAACTCACAGCACATTGCTTCGCTACGAATTTGCATAATAATGCCACAAACAACCTTTCATCTGCTTGTGTGAATATCACACGATGCTGCTCTAAGCTGTCTGCTTATTCCATAATCGATTGTAGTCAGTACCAAACTGAGATGTTCATTGTGCGAGCAGTGCAAGTGCAGTATAACACTGCTGCTGCCAATCCCAATGTAAAAGCTGACCCAAGGGTTAAGGTTGCCTCAGAGTCGTTTTGCTTTGTGTCACCGGCTTTTACAAAAAAAACTCTTGGCCAACTTCCTGCATCATCATCCCAGTGTCTACTAATTGAAAAGAGATGACTGTCTCCATCAGCCATCAGCATCTTTTCAATCAGTCGAAAACACTGCCGGTATACAGGAAGCCAATAAATTGCATTCCATCCATGTATCTGAGCACGCATGAATAGAGCTCATTCACCCCCTGCCCCCACACCCATGTATTGAAGCTGTATAACTGTGCTCTCTCCTTTCGCATCTCTGTACAAATTGTGCTGGTAGCATTGGAGTAACATGTGCCTAAAAGAGCCACTCCCCTGACCAGAGAATGTTGTGACAACCTCCGTGAATTCTTATTTTAAAGGGGCGCGGGGGAAAAGAAAGACTTGCATTTGTCTAGCACGCTATTGCGTCTCACAAGAACCATCTCGAAGTGCCTCACATATGTGGGTCAATTCTGTGCTGATCTGCATCGATTGCACAAGCACAGGATAGACACGAGGGGACGGATGAGATTGGAGCGTGTGCTGATGTGTGACAATGTTGGTCAGAGGTACATGGAGTACTCTGTGGTAATGTCTCATTCTGGATCACTGGCAGTGTTGCTAGGCTGTTATTTGAGGTCAACACTGACAAAGAAAAGGAACAGATGTTAGTGTGCTGGCTGTAAGACGTCTTCAAACAGTGCTTGCCTTTCATTATACTGCGTGTGGTGTTTATGTGGGTTTGTGCATGACCGTTTGGCAGTGAGCCTGAAGGGGGAGAAGAAGGGCAGGATACAGGATGGGACTAGCTCCTAGGAAGGACTACAGTTTCATCTCCTCTGTTCCCATCAAGCTCTCACTTGCAATGATGTCCAGGATCACCTCCGACAAGGGACTCAAGGGCTTGTCCTTTCCAAGCCCCTTTTCCAGTTTGGCTCTCTTCTCTTGCATTATGTGTCCCATCTCCTTCTGTGGTGCTTCAGGTATTCAACATAAGAATAAAAGAACATAAGAAATAGGAGCAGGAGTAGGCCATAAGGCCCCTCGAGCCTGCTCCACCATTCAATAAGATCATGGCTGATCCGATCATGGACTCAGCTCTACTTCCCTGCCCGCACCACATAATCCCTTATCCCCTTATCGTTTAAAAAACTGTTTATTTCTGTCTTAAATTTATTTAATGTCCCAGCTTCCACAGCTCTCTGAGGCAACGAATTCCACAGATTCACAACCCTCTGAGAGAAGAAATTTCTCCTCATCTCAGTTCTTATTGTAAGATCATGCCCTCGAGTTCTAGTCTCCCTCACCAGTGGAAACATCCTCTCTGCATCCACCTTGTCAAGCCCCCTCATATTAGAAACATAGAAACATAGAAAATAGGTGCAGGAGTAGGCCATTCGGCCCTTCGAGCCTGCACCGCCATTCAATGAGTTCATGGCTGAACATGCTTTCTCGCCATACCCCTTGATACCCCTAGTAGTAAGGACTACATCTAACTCCCTCCTGAATACATCTAGTGAATTGGCCTCAACGAATCTCCGTGGCAGAGAATCCCACAGGCCCACCACTCCCTGGGTGAAGAAGCCTCTCCTCATCTCGGTCCCAAATGGCCCACCCCCCATCCTTAGACTGTGACCTCCGGCTCTGGACCTCCCCAACATTAATAAGAACATAAGAATTAGGAACAGGAGTAGGCCATCTAGCCCCTCGAGCCTGCTCCGCCACCCAACAAGATCACGGCTGATCTGGCCGTGGACTCAGCTCCACTTACCCGCCCGCTCCCCATAACCCTTAATTTCCTTATTGGTTAAAAATCTATCGATCTGTGATTTGAATATATTCAATGAGCTAGCCTCAACTGCTTCCTTGGGCAGAGAATTCCACAGATTCACAACCCTCTGGGAGAAGAAATTCCTTCTCAACTCAGTTTTAAATTGGCTCCCCCGTATTTTGAGGCTGTGCCCCCTAGTTCTAGTCTCCCCGACCAGTGGAAACAACCTCTCTGCCTCCATCCTGTCTGTCCCCTTCATTATTTTAAATGTTTCTATAAGATCACCCCTCATCCTTCTGAACTCCAACGAGTAAAGACCCAGTCTACTCAATCTATCATCATAAGGTAACCCCCTCATCACCTGAATCAGCCTAGTGAATCGTCTCTGTACCCGCTTCTAAGCTAGTATATCCTTCCTTAAGTAAGGTGACCAAAACTGCACACAGTACTCCAGGTGTGGCCTCACCAATACCCTGTGCAGTTGCAGCAGGACCTCCCTGCTTTTGTACTCCATCCCTCTCGCAATGAAGGCCAACATTCCATTTGCCTTCCTGATTACCTGCTGCAGCTGCAAACTAACTTTTTGGGATTCATGCACAAGGACCCCCAGGTCCCTCTGCACTGCAGCATGTTGTAATTTCTCCCCATTCAAATAATATTCCCTTTTACTGTTTTATTTTCCAAGGTGGATGACCTCACATTTTCCGAAATTGTATTCCATCTGGCAAACCTTAGCCCATTCGCTTAACCTTTCCAAATTTCTTTGCAGCCTCTCTGTGTCCTCTAGACAACCCGCTTTCCCACTAATCTTTGTATCATCTGAAAATTTTGTTACACTACACTCTGTCCCCTCTTTCAGGTCATTTATGTATATTGTAAACAGTTGTGGTCCCAGCACTGATCCCTGTGGCACACCACTAACCACCGATTTCCAACCCGAAAAGGACCCATTTATCCCGACTCTCTGCTTTCTGTTAGCCAGCCAATTCTCGATCCATGCTAATACATTTCCTCTGACTCCGCGTACCTTTATCTTCTGCAGTAACCTTTTGTGTGGCACCTTATCGAATGCCTTTTGGAAATCTAAATACACCACATCCATCGGTACACCTCTATCCACCATGCTCGTTATATCCTCAAAGAATTTCAGTAAATTAGTTAAACATGATTTCCCCTTCATGAATCCATGCTGCGTCTGCTTGATTGCACTATTCCTATCTAGATGTCCCGCTATTTCTTCCTTAATGATAGCTTCAAGCATTTTCCCCACTACAGATGTTAAACTAACCGGCCTATAGTTACCTGCCTTTTGTCTGCCCCCTTTTTTAAACAGAGGCGTTACATTAGCTTCTTTCCAATCCGATGGCACCTCCCCAGAGTTCAGAGAATTTTGGTAGATTATAACAAATGCATCTGCTATAACTTCCGCCATCTCTTTTAATACCCTGGGATGCATTTCATCAGGACCAGGGGACTTGTCTACCTTGAGTTCCATTAGCCTGTCCAGCACTACCCCCGAGTGATAGTGATTGTCTCAAGGTCCTCCCTTCCCACATTCCCGTGACCAGTAATTTTTGGCATGGTTTTTGTGTTATATCTTATACGTTTCTATAAAATCACTTCTCATTCTTCTGAATTCCAATGGGTAGAGGCCCAACCTACTCAACCTTTCCTCATAAGTCAACCCCCTCATCTCCGGGATCAAGCTAGTGAACATTCTCTGAACTGCCTCCACAGCAAGTATATCCTTTCTTCAATATGGAAACCAAAACTGCACACAATATTCTAGGTATGGCCTCACCAATACCCTGTAGAAATATAGAAACATAGAAAATAGGTGCAGGAGTAGGCCATTCGGCCCTTCGAGCCTGCACCGCCATTCAATGAGTTCATGGCTGAACATGCAACTTCAGTACCCCATTCCTGCTTTCTCGCCATACCCCTTGATCCCCCGAGTAGTAAGGACTACATCTAACTCCTTTTTGAATATATTTAGTAAATTGGCCTCAACAACTTTCTGTGGTAGAGAATTCCCCAGGTTCACCACTCTCTGGGTGAAGAAGCTTCTCCTCATCTCGGTCCTAAATGGCTTACCCCTTATCCTTAGACTGTGACCCCTGGTTCTGGACTTCCCCAACATTGGGAACATTCTTCCTCCATATAACCTGTCTAAACCCGTCAGAATTTTAAACGTTTCTATGAGGTCCCCTCTCATTCTTCTGAACTCCAGTGAATACAAGCCCAGTTGATCCAGTCTTTCTTGATATGTCAGTCCCGCCATCCCGGGAATCAGTCTGGTGCACCTTCGCTGCACTCCCTCAATAGCAAGAATGTCCTTCCTCAAGTTAGGAGACCAAAACTGAACACAATACTCCAGGTGTGGCCTCACCAAGGCCCTGTACAACTTTGTAGTAACACCTCCCTGCCCCTGTACTCAAATCCCCTCGCAATGAATGCCAACATGCCATTTGCTTTCTTAACCGCCTGCTGTATCTGCATGTCAACCTTCAATGACTGATGTACCATGACACCCAGGTCTTGTTGCACCTCTCCTTTTCCTAATCTGTCACCATTCAGATATTAGTCTGTCTCTCTGTTTTAACCACCAAAGTGGATAACCTCACATTTATCCACATTATACTTCATCTGCCATGCATTTGCCCACTCACCTAACCTATCCAAGTCACTCTGCAGCCTCATAGCATCCTCTTCGCAGCTCACACTGCCACCCAACTTAGTGTCATCCGCAAATTTGGAGATACTAAATTTAATCCCCTCGTCTAAATCATTAATGTACAATATAAACAGCTGGGGCCCCAGTACAGAACCTTGCAGTACCCCACTAGTCAATGCCTTCCATTCTGAAAAGTACCCATTTACTCCTACTCTTTGCTTCCTGTCTGACAACCAGTTCTGAATCCACGTCAGCACACTACCCCCAATCCCATGTGCTTTAACTTTGCACATTAATCTCTTGTGTGGGACCTTGTCGAAATCCTGCTGAAAGTCCAAATACACCACATCAATTGGTTCTCCCTTGTCCACTCTACTGGAAACATCCTCAAAAAATTCCAGAAGATTTGTCAAGCATGATTTCTCTTTCACAAATCCATGCTGACTTGGACCTATCATGTCACCTCTTTCCAAATGCGCTGCTATGACATCCTTAATAATTGATTCCATCATTTTACCCACTACTGATGTCAGGCTGACCGGTCTTTCATTCCCTGTTTTCTCTCTCCCTCCTTTTTTAAAAAGTGGGGTTACATTGGCTACCCTCCACTCGATAGGAACTGATCCAGAGTCAATGGAATGTTGGAAAATGACTGTCAATGCATCCACTATTTCCAAGGCCACCTCCTTAAGTACCCTGGGATGGAGGCCATCAGGCTCTGGGGATTTATCGGCCTTTAATCCCATCAATTTCCCCAACACAATTTCCCGACTAATAAGGATTTCCCTCAGTTCCTCCTTCTTACTAGACCCTCTGACCCCTTTTATATCCGGAAGGTTGTTTGTTTCCTCCTTAGTGAATACCGAACCAAAGTACTTGTTCAATTGGTCTGCCACTTCTTTGTTCCCCGTTATGATTTCCCCTGATTCTGACTGCAGGGGACCTACGTTTGTCTTTACTAACCTTTTTCTCTTTATATATCTATAGAAGCTTTTGCAGTCCATTTTAATGTTCCCTGCAAGCTTCCTCTCATACTCTATTTTCCCTGCCCTAATCAAAACCTTTGTCCTCTTCTGCTGAGTTCTAAATTTCTCCCAGTCCCTGGGTTCGCTGTTATTTCTGGCCAATTTGTATGCCACTTCCTTGGCTTTAATACTATCCCTGATTTCCCTTGATAGTCACGGTTGAGCCACCTTCCCTTTTTTATTTTTACGCCAGACAGGAATGTACAATTGTTGTAGTTCATCCATGCGGTCTCTAAATGTCTGCCATTGCCCATCCACTGTCAACCCCTTAAGTATCATTCGCCAATCTATCCTAGCCAATTCATGCCTCATACCTTCAAAGTTACCCTTCTTTAAGTTCTGGACCATGGTCTCTGAATTAACTGTTTCCTTCTCCATCCTAATGTAGAATTCCACCATATTATGGTCATGCTTCCCCAAGGGGCCTCGCACAATGAGATTGCTCATTAATCCTCTCTCATTCCACAACACCCAGTCTAAGATGGCCTCCCCCCTAGTTGGATCCTCGACATATTGGTCTAGAAAACCATCCCTTGTGCACTCCAGGAAACCCTCCTCCACCGTATTGCTTCCAGTTTGGTTAGCCCAATCTATATGCATTTAAAGTCACCCATGATAACTGCTGCACCTTTATTGCATGCACCCCTAATTTCCTGTTTGTTGCCCTCCCCAATTTCACTACTCATGTTTGGAGGTCTGTACACAACTCCCACTGACGTTTTTTGCCCTTTGGTTTTCTACAGCTCTATCCATATAGATTCCACACCATCCAAGCTAATGTCCTTCCTAACTATTGCATTAATCTCCTCTTAGTGAGTTGCAGTGAATGGTGAAATATAACAACCCTAGATACAAGAAAGAAAGACAGACAGACTTGCATTTCTATCACGCCTTTCACGAACATCAGACATCTCAAAGCACTTTACAGCCAATTAAGTACTTTTGGAGTGTTGTCAATGTTGTAATGTGGGAATCGCGGCAGCCAATTTGCACACAGCAAGCTCCCACAAACAGCAATGTGACAATGACCAGATAATCTGTTTTTGTTCTGTTGATTGAGGGATAAATATTGGCCAGGACACCGGAGATAACTCCCCTGCTCTTCTTCAAAATAGTGTCATGGGATATCTTACGCCCACTTCAGAGAACAAACGGGGCTATGGTTTAACGTTTCCTCTGAAATATGGCACCTCCGACCGTGCATCACTCTCTCAGCACTGCACAGCATAGCCTAGATTTTTGTGCTCAAGTGTTGAAGCCACAACCTTCTGACTCAGACGAGCGTGTTACTTACTGAGCTGCAGCTGACACAGCTACAATGGTTCCATAGAACCGATAGGTATATGTGCTCTTCAGTGTACAGCGGCCGAATGCTTTAATTAACCGATGCTTTCCAATAACGTTCTTTATTACAGTGCATGCGAGAGAACCACGGGAACAAGCCCAGCCATTACTCCCGGGTTTACGTACTGTACAGCTGTAGCAAGGCTTCCCTGCTTTTATACTCCATCCCCTTTGCAATAAAGGCCAAGATTCCATTGGCCTTCCTGATCACTTGCTGTACCTGACTACTATCCTTTTGTGTTTCATGCACAAGTACCCCCAGATCCCGTTGTACTGCAGCACTTTGCACTCTTTCTCCATTTAAATAACAACTTTCTCTTTGATTTTTTTCTGCCAAAGTGCATGACCTCACACTTTCCAACATTATACTCTATCTGCCAAATTTTTGCCCACTCACTTAGCCTCTCTATGTCCTCCTGCAGCCTCTTTATGCCCTCCTCACACATTGCCCTTCCTCCCATCTTTGTGTCATCAGCAAATGTGGCTGCGTTACACTCAGTCACCTCTTCCAAGTCGTTAATATAGATTGTAAATAGTTAGGGTCCCACACCGTATTGCACACAGTGTTGAGCCGGGATGCCACCTCCTACCAAGTATGGCATACTGGTTTTGTGGGAGCGTCAAACAGCCTTTCTTGAACCCACCTCCTATCTACTTTGCTAGGATCGGGTACTGCAATGCCCTGCCACTTGTCCACAGACTCTGTTTTGTGTCTTCACATGCATTCATTTGCTTTTGACCTGCCACTTATTTCCTTTCGTACATCCTTTGGAAAGGCTGACAAGTACTTAGATGTTATTTTTAGTTTTTTGCGATGTTGTGAGCATATTTTGCCCCCTCCCCTATGAGGCCACTGACCTTTAAGGGCCACATCCCTTTAAATTTATCCTTTAAAGGCTGTTGGATCATGCTGGATACCTTGCCCGTACATCAACTATGCTCCCTGTGCCGAGGCCGATGTGTCTAGGGAGCGCATTCAGAATATTTACTTGAATTGATCTTGCGAGTGCAAGTGAGATCAGCTCTTCATGCTTAATGCAATGTGGTTGCACTGCCACTAATGAATGATCTTGTAATGTGTGATTGTTGCTATGTAGAAAAAGAATGGGGAGGTGTAGAAATGCAAGTCCTGCAGGTAGCGACAGGTATGGTCAAAATGCCTCCGAGGTTGGTGTACCAGCATTTGCTGGCACCTCACGGACCTGTCCACCTCTCAATTACACAGTGCATTCAGAACCCCTAAAAGAAACCCATCCTTACCCATTTGTTACCACATCAAAGGCAGAAGCATCCAATAATAATGAAAGGAAGTATTGCCGGGGGAGAGGAACACAAATATGTATGAATGGAGGACTGCTCAGCAGAATTTAAAATGTAGCAAAGGGAACATAAATGTGCAACCCCGCTTCCTGAAAACAATGACCTTTCTTCTAATCTTGAAAAGTCTGCTTCTGCAGGCCAGGTCACATGACTTCTTTGTGCCCTGTTTTGATGGGCAAGGCTCATGCTGAGGGCAGAGTTTTACCCAAAGATGTGAACTTCAACTTTAGAGTAGTACTGGAATACTACATTGAGCCTGTGCATCCCAGTAATACAGTCTCATTATGTGCTCCAAAGTCACTGTCCAGAAACCGGCCTGGAAAAATTACCCCGAATAAATAATAAGTGAGTGATGATCTTTAACCTTTGAATTGAATCAGTAAACCACTCAATTGTTGATCTTACAGTTTATGATATCATTTTATAATCTATATTGGCGATTCATGAATCTAAAAATCAAAAATATTATATCTTCCCATAATGTCGTACAAATGATACGTTGAAAATGCTAATGCGACACATCCCCCAAGCAGAAATTGCAAGGGTAATAGCTGCAAACTCATATGTCAACACAAAGAGAAACCTCAGCAATCTAAGAATACCCATGTAGCAAACCTGAAAAGATAACCTTTTTTATATATACAGCAGTGAAAAGCTAAATATATATTTTCAGTCAAAAACTCTTAACTTTGCCTTAAGTGCACTGTCCATATAAAAATAAAAAAAGAGCCCAGTATATTGAAATGGGTCTGTAATCTGTCTATTCTTTGTGCCTTTAATACATTATTCCTTGGCAATGTGCTGATGCTGGCAGCCAAAAAATGAATTAATAGCCATTAGCTGCTACTTGTAGCATCTTGTCTTGACAGTTCGACTGTCTTGTACCTGATATACTGGCGGAAGGTGGTATTAGCCCATCTCTCAATGAAATAGAGAGACATTGGCTGTCACCCAGCTGTCACTCAGTTGACTCCTAATGTACTTTATCATTGGCAATGCAGTCATGGGCTTCACATAATGGGCTATTTTGTTTCCGATGGATAATTCATTCCATGGCAATTATAATGTAATTCTTTGGAGACAAGTATATTTTCGGTACAATAATAAGACACATGGGGGTAGATTTTCACCGAATACTTGAGGCGTTAAAATGCTTCCGTGGTGGCCAAGATGGGATCTTAAGCTGAAACACTAGTTTACCCCGCGTTTAGTGCAAGACATCATCTTGGTAAAGTAGTTGAACTCAATGCTAGGAACAGCTGCCTGGAGGCTCGTTAAACAGCTGATTTCCACTTAAAATGCCTGTTAGCGCTCATTGAAGAGGCTACATGGCATTTTGGTGGCGAGCGCTTTAACCACCGCCCTCTCCTAACAGCGAACAGCTGTTTGGGAGTAAACACGGTGTTGATGTCAATTCAAGCCCTACTTAAAGCGACACGCACTATTTCATGTTCATAAATACTCCTTTCAGGTGAAACAGCAATTTACTTGTACTTCTTTCAATTTAGTATACTGTATTTGCTGCTCATGATGTAGTCTCCTCTACATTGGGGAGATCAAGCGTAGATTGGGTGAACGCTTTGCAAAGCACCTCCGTTTAGTCTGCAAATATGATCCTGCACTTTCGGTCGCCTGTCACTTTAATTCTCCACTCCAATTCTCCACTCCATTCCCACTCTGACCTCTCCGTCCTTGGTCTCTTGCACTATTCCAGCGAAGCTCAACGCAAGCTCGAGGAACAGCACCTCATCTTTCGGTTAGGCACTTTACAGCCTTCTGGACTCAACATTGAGTTCAACAATTTCAGAGCGTAACCGCTGCCACATCCCGAGCCTGTTTCTTCTTTTCTCCTTGTCTTTAATGGCAGCTGGTCATTAGTCTGCCATTCACATCCTATCTTGACGAATGTTTTTCTAATGGCTGGCATTACCCTTTTGTCTCTCTAATCTCTCCTGCCTTCCACCCTATCATAGACCTTCCCTTTTGTTCTTTCTTCCCCTCCCCCTTTCAGTGCTTCTTAAGAATGTGTTCTTTCCGAACACTCTCCAGTTGTGACGACGGGTCATCGACCTGAAATATTAACTCTGCTTTCTCTCCACAGATGCTGCCTGGCCTGCTGAGATTTCAGGATTTTCTGTTTTTATTCCAGATTCCAGCATCCGCAGTATTTTGCTTTTGTAATAGTCCAGATTAAACATTGCTTTACAATGTGCTAACCTCAACATGCAGCATGTTAAAGATTTGAGTCAAATATGTTCCCAATCTTCTTTTCTTCCACAGAAACAAGCTTAATTTGGAGATTCTGGGATGCTGCACAAAAGTGGGTGGCCGAGCAGTGGAAAACAGAGCAATTTCAGGCGTGGAAACCAACCACTGCATTCCCCTCCCAACCCGATTGTAGCATTCAATTGTTTCTGAAATGGCTCCAGGGTTTTTGCCTTCACTACTTTATCTGGAGGTTTATTGCACATGTTGTTCACTCTTTGTATGAAGACAAACTTTCTGATAGTTTGAACCCGTGTCCCCAAGTTCTACTCCCACAGTTTAATTTAAAGTAATATTCAGGGTTAACCCTTTCTATGCCGGTAACAATTTTGCATACTTCTGTAAGATCACCTCTTCAAAAACTATCTTCCAGGGTGAAAAGCCCTAGCCCTGAAATTGCATACGCCAGGCAGGAGTTCCTGTGCCAGGCATGGAGGTCCCGCCCCGTGACCTATATTCGGGTTACTGCTCCCGAGAGCAAGTGGAGCGCAAAATATTGCACTCACTTGCTCAGTGGGATGGGAGCGGGGCGGACAGACTCCGCGAAGTGCGCAGCGCTACGCAGTGGGACACATATACCGGGCCCTCCCCTTCAGTAAACGGGAGGGCCAGGCTGCCGACTCTGTGGGCGGGAAACGGGGTCATCCCCGGACCACCAGGGAGCGGAGTGCCGTGGCAGCATCCCGGCACACAAGCGGAGTGCCGGGCTGCAAGATCGTGGCACGGACCCCGCGTGATCGACGACTGAGAAGGCCGTGACCGGTAAATCGGCCATTTTTATTTTACATTCCCCACCTCCCCTTTAATATCCACCTCGCGAGCGGCCATCAGCCCAGTACGCACCCACTGAAGCTGTCACTGGCATCACCCGTGGCAGCTTCAGGGGCTACCAAATTTTCGCTCCGGAGGGAAAACAGGTTGCTGCGCACGGGGATGATGTCATCCTCGCCGACGCAGCAGACGGGGTGCTACCGGTTACCGCCGCCGCTGAACTCCTGCCGAATTTTGCGGGAATCGGTAGCGGTGTCACGCCCGGGCGAAAAGTCGTTTACGTCAAATATTTTCCCACCCTACTTTCTCCTGTCTTTTAACTCATAATACGTACCCCCAAAGCTGGGGTCATGACTCGTCTCTTCATGTTTCCAGTGAGTCAATGTCTCCTTCGTTTCCTGTCGACCAAACCTAGATGTATTTTCAAGTTGCAGCCTGACTCGACTTCGATAATTTGATCAACCAGCCCAATCCATCACTGGTCTTGTTAATAAGAGTCCCACAATAAATGGATGCATTCAGTGAATGGCTAATAATTGCACCTGAATCTTTCTTTTTTCCACTTGGCCTTTTGCCAATGGGCACCAATCCATTATGTACACATGCCTCCTCTTTCAACCATCAATATTGATTACTGTATATTTATCCACATTAAAATCCAGCTGCCATTCCTTTGCCACCTACTTAATTTTGTGCCGGTCCATTTGACTGTCAATAACGAATGGCCTGGAAATTGGCTACACGGTAAGTTGGGTGTGTTGACCTTTGTGTCTGATTCTTTGATCATTGCTCAGGTCAAGTAAGGCTGTGTGTCAGGAATGGAGCCTTTGTGAGATTTACCCATTAGTACTGATACATTAGATATAAAATAACATATGGAAGTTAAAAGGGTTAATATGAGCCTGTAGTTCAGAATAGTAACACTTACAAACAACAACCAAAGTTAATAGAACATTTATAATGGAACACACTTGAGTAATATCAAGCTTTTATTGGTTAAATTCAGTTGATCTTATCAGGGTGCATTGCATAGAGACAGGATTCAAGCTGCCCTAATTTTGCTTTACATTAAAATGTTTTGGTCGGGAGTATTTTATATCAATTTATTAAGCAACGCTTTACAAATCAGAAGCGCAACATAGGAGAGAGGCCAGGCTTACTCACTGCCTAACATTGAGGAATGGCAGGTAATTCCCGACTGATAAATGAAGCACGCAGTCACATACAAAGAGCTCTAACCTTGGAAAGGAACAGAATTTAATACTAACTGTCAGCTTTCCAAAACCACCAAATTGTTTGCTTTGATTTAACCCTGAAGCAAGGTTGCTAATGAATTATGTTTTTTTTGTTCTATACTTTCACCTAAAGAAGGTAGACCATTTTCACATTCAAGCCTTCAACCTAATCATCACACCTCTCCCATGAAAGTAAAGGTCAAGATTACTGCCTGTCCTTAATAGTATTCTGACAATGGTACGCCAGGCTTGGGAGGGTATTTCGGCTGGATAAAATCTGTAGTGCTGAAATAATGACATTTAATGTGTCGGAATGTAAGGGAGAAAAAAACAAGGTTACTTACACATGTATTTTGCTAAGATGTTGAGGTAGCTAAGGCTAAAGCTGAAAGAAATTTAATGCTTTCCATAGCCTCATCACTTAACATGTCCAGTCGCAAAGCGAATGGAGCACTAAACTATTATTATTAAATCACGAGAGTAGAGATTGGAGAATGCTGTCCTGAAATGATATAGTGCTCTGTTTGAACCCCATCATGAGTACTGGCTCCAGTTTTTGTCACTGAAAAACAAGGGAAATGTTTAATCCCTGGAAATGATGCAGAGAACAGCCACACGGTTGATACCTTGTGTCAGAGGCTTCAGCTAAGAGAAAAGTATTAGGGTTTTTCAGCCTTGACAGGAGAAGACAGAGAGGGATATAGGTGGGAATCTTACAAAAGTATATAAAACATTTTATTGTCGACAAAATGTAAATCCAGTGCACTACTTTAAGCTAAGCCTTGACAGAAGTCAATGAGACACAGGTTTAAACCAGTGAACGACAAACTTAAAACTAATGTTGCAATAGTTTTTCTTCATGCCAATTGTGATCAACACTTGGAACTTACTGCCAGATACAGTACTGGAGGCAAAACCTTTAGACTCATTTGAAGGACAGTTGGATGCTTTTTCAGGGGGACTAGATTTTTATAGACAGATAAGCAGGCTGATCTGTACTTCTCTTGTGAACTAGTAAGGCTTTAGTTGTTGTCCTCAGCAGAAATTAATTAGATGCCTTCACAGTCCTCACAAACCGTTGAAGTTTAAACCTGTCTTCTGCCAATACTCAAACCTGAGAGCAAAGACACAACTGTACCCATTGTGAGCCTTCACTGCTGAATTTCCAGCAAATAAAAAATGTTTTGCTCAGTTGTATTCCAGTTTGCTTTTTTTTAACTTTTATTAAAGTTATCAGCAGTTTCATGCCCATCCAAAACTAATGTCCTGCTCTTTTTGTGTATTCAACTGTTTAGGGATTATGAGACTTTCAAAATAGATTGTACCATGCTGCATATTTTCCAGCCTAACTCCCATTCCAAATAAAAATAGTCTGAAATGGTATTGATATACAATGCTTGTATATTGTAATTATATACAATGACTTCAGGTGTCATATCACTTCCATTGATGTCACACCTTGCACAGTGTGCACTAGCCCAATATTGCTTCAATACACAGGTTCACAAGTCAGTTGGTGAAAATGGTAAGGATAGCAATCTCAGTAGCAGAAACAAAATGCCTGGCATATTTATTTATTTTTATGCCCAGTTTATATATTAATTACCTTCAAGATGCAGCCACTGTGGCAGTTCCCTGTTTTCTTCTCCACAGTGAGCCCAGCAAAGATAGAAAAGAAACATAGAGGTAAGTCTTGAACAGATTTCTTTGTCTTACAGTAAAAAAAAATCACAAGGTGCTTGAGGGAATGCATCCAGATGCTTGACGGATATTTATCTGAATAATTTATTGATTATATTAACATTCACCAACAAACTCAATCAGATCATGCAGTCTTTCGTCAATAACTTGAGCACCTCATAACTTCGTAATAAAAAAAAACAGGAGAGATGGAAGCAATAAAATAAAATAAAAGAACAAAATAAAGAATGTCTCTGCACCAAACATTAATGGGTATTTGTTGGTGCTAGCAAGATTTAAAAAAAAAGATAAGCAGTGTACTGTTTTTTATTAAAGTACCAGGCATATTAAATGCATAAGCTTTTAGGGTTATACAGGTCATTTCTTAAGATGTAAACCTCATGATGTTGTGTTTCTGGAATCTGGAAAGCCTTTGACAAAGTTTCTCATAAATGCTGCTGCTGGAACTTAAATTAATGTGAATTCGAGGAAAATCCTGGATATGGATATGGAACTGGCTGGAAAAAACAGAAGTACGTGTTGGGTGAGTTATACCAGAATGGGAAAAGTTTTTCAGGACTCAGTGATGGGACTTCTACTTTACTTCACCAACTTGGACTCAAGAAACTAATTGAAAAGTGTTCAATTTCACAAATTATACCAAACCACCCAGGGAATTATCAGGAAGTGAAAATGTAATGCATTAATGGAACAATATAGTTGATGAATAACTTCACGTTATGGTACAGGAATATTCCATACTCCATAAATTTTAGCTCATCTAAAATGCCTGCTGCCTATATCCTATCTTGCACCAAGTCCTGCTCACCCATCACTTGTGTCCTTGTTAACCTACAATGGATTCAAGTCCCCACAACGCTTCCAGTTTAAAATTCTTTTCCTCATATTTAAATCTTTTCATGGCCTTGCTCTTCCTCTATCTCCATAACGCAATTCCCAAAATTCTCTGTTTCTTTGACTGTGTATTACCTTCCCTTCACCCCACCA
Source organism: Pristiophorus japonicus (assembly GCF_044704955.1). Lineage (NCBI taxonomy): Eukaryota > Metazoa > Chordata > Chondrichthyes > Pristiophoridae > Pristiophorus > Pristiophorus japonicus. The sequence continues at coordinate 44,631,100 of NC_091979.1, forward strand.
ATGGTGGCTTTGCTTTCAGCCACCTAAGCACCATGCTGGGGAAATCCCTCAATCTCTCTGTTCTCCTTTAAGACACTCTTTAAAAACCACCTCTGTGACAAAGCTTTTGGTACCCTCCTAATGTCGTCTTCTTTGACTTGGCATCCATTGTTACCCTTATGCCATTGAAGCATTCTGGGACATTTTTCTACATTAAACTCGCTAGATAAATGCAAGTTGTTGTTTTATTATGTTCGGTCCACTCTAGAAATGTAAGTTGGGTTGTGCAAAGTCTTTAGCTCAATGATGGCCTGATTCAAGCATATTGATAATAATGTGAGGAACATCTGTAAAATGTGGATTGTTTTGTACCTACTGCTGGTCAGATATTGATTATTTCTCTTTGTTACCTGATCTGTCTGGGTTGTGCTGAGACATATACACACACACACACACACACACACACATTTAGGAATTGAATTTCCAAAGGGGTGTTTCCATTCATAAAATTACATATAATCTACAGCATAGAAACAAACCATTTGGCCCAATGGTCTCTGCCATCTTTTAAGTTCCTCACTAGCCTCCTCCCACCTCTCTTCATCCAGCTCGATCAGCATATCCTTCTATTCCTTTCTTCCTCATTACTTATCTAGCTTCCCCTTAAATGCATCTAGGCTATTCACCTCAACTACTGCTTGTGGTAGCAAATTCCATATTCTAACCACTTTCTGGGTAAAGACTTTTTCCTGACTTCCCTATTGGATTTATTAGTAACTATCTTATATTTATGGGCACTAGTTTTGTTCTCCCCCACAAGTGGAAACACCTCTTATGTCTATTCTACCAAACTCCTTCATAATTTTAATCCTATCAGGTCACCCTTCAGCCTTCCCTTTTCTATAGAAACAAGCCCCAGCCTGTTCAATCTTTCCTGATACGTATACCCTCTAAGTTCTGGTGTCATCCTTGAAAATCTTTATTGCACCCTCTCCAATCCCTCGATATCCTTTTTATTAGATGGAGACCATGACTGTTCACAGTACTCCAAGTGTGGTCTAACCAAGGTTCTGTATAAGTGCAATGTATGCACTTGCTCACAGGTTTGTAGAGTTGTTGCTCCAGGGCATGACCAAGGTCAGGCAGTGGGCGGTCGAGGGGGTCGTTCAGCCCTACTGCCTGCCTCTCTTCTGCAGATACATTCGAGCCAAGGTCTCCCTGGAGATGGAGCTCGCGGTGTCCACCGGTATGTTCGCAGCCTTCCGCGAGAGGTGGGCGCTGGAGGGACTGGAGTGCATCATCACCCCGGCAACCAAATTTTCATTGGATCCATTTAATGTTAAAAGTTTAATTTGTTAATTTGTCAGTTATAGTGCCCCCTTTAATCAAGGGGCATTTGATTATTGGTTCAACAAAAATAGTTGTAGAGTTGTTGCATTGTGAGTGATTTAGCCAGTCACGTGATGTTCACAAGACTCAATAAAACCCCAGTCAGTTGGGTTTTGGTTATCCACGATGAGGTATGCTGTTGTGAGCCTAGTGGATGAACTGGTAATGTGTAGTGTGATTTGTAAGGGGTTTTCGCAGGGTTGTTGTTGTGCCTTGGGTGTCTCTCTCTGGGCTTCTGCCCTCACAGCTTATGCCTGGCCTGTGAGGTACCCTGAGTGCTGCAAGAGCACCCCTGGAGAGACTGTGTCCACAGCTTATGAAGGGGGTTTTGAGACTCGTGCATCCCCACAGCTTATGCCTAGCCTGTGAGGCACCTGTGAGTGTCAAACACTCCTAACCCCTTCTTCCCTAGCCTGTGACACACAGTTGAGCGATTTCGAGGCTTTACACGGTTCTGACATAAGACTCACGATCAGGCGATGTAATACAATAGAACTGAGACAAGGTGATTCCAAGAGGAACTTTAGGCTTCCAATTTATTTGACAAGGTATAACTCAACAAACAGCAATACACCAACAAAACAATCCCCCTAAACGGACACAACGAAAATCTTTACACCAGTTTAGCAGTACAATGCCCAACCTCCCACCTTTCCTGGCCTAACTGAGTTGGGAGTTCTGGGGATCAGAGGTTATACTCACTACTGTGCCTTCCGCAGTCTGGTGGTTTGTTTCTTCTATCTTCGGTGTCTTCGGACACTGGTTTTCCTTCAGTGTCGAGAGGCTTGTGGTTGTGGTTGTTGAATCACGAGGGCAGGGAAAATCATCACTTCTCTTCTTTTCACTACGTCAGAAACCCCTTTTTTATAGCCAGATTATCCAGTCCGCCTCTCTTGCTGAAGTCGATTCTTCTCATTGGTGGACTTTTGATTTTGAAAAATGCAGCAGTTTGAGGTTTTTAGGTTTTTTTCCCACTGATCTTAACCTACTCAAGGTTTGAGTGGGTGTTGATTGCATTGGCCTCCTGTAGCCATTGTGCTAGTCTGGCCTGAGCCAGATATTTCTATGCCTGATGAAAAAGGTGTTGGAATATGTATGTGGCATTGTTTAAATGCTAATGTTTTCAAGGGGCAAGTTTCGAGGGTATACAGTTCCCAGAAAATTTGATTAGTTCCAATGTCCAAACTGACCCTTTTGATATTGACTCCACCCCTTTTCTTGCAGACCTTTAAAAAAATCCCAAATTCGATTAAAGTTCGTAGTTTCTTCCATGTGCACTTTAGGATTTCAAACTTTCTGGTAGATAGTTCCAAATTAAATTCCCTTTCCTATGAGTCCAAACACTGGGGCGGGGGGGTGTCTCCATTTGTGTCCCAAAGTTTTCCTTCCATCGGTTTCAATTCACAGCACAGACTGATCCCACAGCCCTTTTCCTTCTGGGTAAAATGAGGGGGTTTTCGTCCTCCCCTACAGATTATTAAAACCTTTGTTAATAAACCAACTAGTTCTTAATAGCAATGTGTTGCTATGAATTCTTAAGCAAAGAACCCTTGAAGCAAATGCAGGTACAACGTCTGAAATCCAGAATGCTTGGGACCTAGTCTGTGCCGGTTTTGGGGTTTTTCTGGATTTCAGTCAAGGAAATCAATAGTCTGAAATCCAGAATCCTCGGGACCGAATCGGTGCCAGATTTCTGAGTTTGCCAGATTTCGGACCTCGCAGCGGATCAAATCCGTGTTGGATTTCGGACCTCACCGTGGTTCGAATCTGTGCTGGATTTTCGTTTTTTGCCGGACTTCGGACTTCGCCACCCGGCGATCCTCTGCCCCTCGCCGCTCGCCAAAATGCCCGGTTTTCGGACAATTTGCGGAAGTCCGGATTCGGGACATTGCACCTGTATATTACAATAAGTTTAACATAACTTCATTGCTTTTCAACTCTATCCCTCCAGAAATTACCATCCAGATAATAAAGATAAAGATTTACCCCACTGTTTCACACAGCAGTCATGCATTACATTTACCAGTTCTGACACTATAGGGGCCAAAATTGATGGCCTTATTGCCGACTGCTGCCGAGATCCATCGACATTCCTCTTCGGTTCCACCCTGTGCCACTTTGCACTTGGGCTGGAGCGGGTGGGAGGGGAGATCTGCCGGGAACTGCCCACTGATGTCAGGGGATGGCCAAGTGGCGCAAGTGACCTCCCGCCCACCGAGATACCAGCTTGGTGCGGGCGGGGGTCGGCATCAGAACGGGGAAGGACCGCTGTGTGGAGGCTGGTCTATCCCCAATGGTAGGTATGAAGACCTGCAAAAAAAGATTAGTGAACATTTAAAAAAAAATTCTTACAATGACTTACCTGCATGGGGTTCCCTGAAGGTGTTCCGTTTCTTATTTTGTTTTTTGCATTGATTTTTCTTTTCTGCTCTTCGACCCTCCGTGGGCCCAACTCCATCCTCGGCACCACTTGAGTGGCAAGTGCCTCTGCCACCGAGATTGGGAGCTCTTGCCTGCTGCCGCCCAGATTGATGGTGTAAGTCCCTCTTTTTCCACTGGCCACTCTTTCAAGGACCTTTTTGCCAAAACTCTCACCCAAAGTACCGTCAGGTATCTCGGCGGCCCTTGGCTGTCACCAATTTCGGCCCCTCAGCCCTTTATGCAGTTGCAGTTTGTGCTTGCTTGAAGTTCCCTATTAATGTGGCCTTTCTATTTTCACATATCCTCCTGCTCTCTTTATAAAGTATTCTGTTGTAGGAGCATAGAGACTGTCGAAAAAAAATAAGTAGTGGGAACCTAATTAATCAAATGGGATCTAATTAAGTAAAATTAAAAACCAAAAGCAAGGCTGTGAGAAGAAAGAAAAAATACGAACACAGAGAAAATGATAAAATTAGAACTCTCAGGAAGATACATCATCTTATCACAGTATAAACCAGAAAGTGGGAAAAATACACTCCACGGCTAGGTCACATGGGGTGGTAAGAGATTACGGGAAACAAAAGACGATTGAAGAACATCTCAACTGGCCAAGAGGAGAAGAGTTCGCAGACCTGAGAATGATGTGGCACCTAACCTATCAAATAAAAGGTGCACAGGGGAGGTAACAAAGCTTGCTGTCAATATAATTGTATTAACCAATTAATATTTGTAATCATAGCAGGTAGGCAAAAATTTTGTGATGCAGCAGAGAAACAACAAATGGAAAGCCTCCGTGCAGAACGTCATGATTTTGTATGTATTTTGACTGTATAAAAACAGTAACCCAATGATTGTTCGGAGCGAACAGCTGGTTTGGGTCACCAAGTTACTGAATTTGTGTAGAAGCTGTCTCTCCCTCGATCGAGTACTTAATAAACAATTATTTTCTCCAATACAGACTCTTGTGTCGAGTATCTTTGTAATACTCCACATCAATTGCCCTGCGAGTAGGGTACCTACAGGAAACTGACAGATGGGCGTTTACAGAAGCATCACGAGTGAGCATATTTAAACGACTCATAATCTGATGTAAGCTGTTACGAAATGTGTCTATTACCCAGGGTACCTGAATCTGTGAAAAGTCTGTTATGGTGCTAAAGACTTGGGGGCAATTTAACTGTGTTGTATATCCATCACTATATAAGTCAAAGTGAGAAACCGGTAGTGTTGCAGACTTTAGGTTTAAGGAACCAGATTAGGAAGGCAATCAGTATTGTTAGTCCAGCCAGACGTTAGAGTTGTCCAAAGGCTTGGAGGCAGTTCACAGAATCCGGTGAAGGGGTAGACGTGAGATTGTAACGTATCGATGGGATTGTAGACTCTAGGGAGGGACAATCAGTATTTAAGAATACAATTTAAATCGATAGGAAAATATCGGTGGGGCCGTGGACTCTGAGTTTAAGGGAAATCAAGCAGAGGGGTGGGTGATACCTGATACAGTGAAACCAATTAATAATGACTATGTTAAGTAACGGGTGGGATAAAATAGAGCCGGCCAAACAGAAATTATGGTGGGAGAAACAGAAAAATAAGAAAACAGCCAAAGCAGGATTAATGGTAATACGTCAGTGCCTGCAATGATGCCCAGTAGACGGTTGGGACAGAGACTGACAAAGAAAAACAAGGGAACTAGGAAACAAAAGAAAATAAGCTTTGCTGAATGAAAAGTTGGTGGGAGTTAATGAATTTTTCATTTGTTTGAAAGCCTGTTTTTTTTTCAAAAGAAAAATGGTGTAGCTATCTGTTTGTCTTAGCTCCACCCACTTTTTCAGACAGAGAGTTGAAAGTTTTTAACCCTTTGTAGTGTTGTCCTAGATGTGGGAAGTTTTAAGAAAGTGTGAACCTGGAATTGAATTACATTTTACGTTAGAAACGCAGGTGCGGATTTATTTTGATTATGATTTATGGAGCGATGAAATGCACAAAGGATTGGTTTGTTTAACAAAAGATAAAACTTCAGCCTTGCTAAAAAAAATATTAAAAAAAAAAAAGAGAAAACAGCACCGACACAAAAGCTTCGGCTCTGGTGCTGAGAAATTTGGACGTTCTAATTGGATTACAGTAAAAAAAAAATGCATGGTCTCGTTTTTTTTAAATTCTGACGCGCTCACTTACTTGTCAAAAGAAACCACGTAATCATTGATTACATTGGGTTGAAAGACAATAAATTTAGCCTAGGAATGAGATAAAGAAAGGAGAAGGGAGAGTGTATGCTTAAAAAAAAAGCCTGCGTGGGTTTCTCGAGGCTACGGGCTGGGGGAAGCTACATTCTCATTTTCCTTTTTGTAGACTAAAAAAGATTTAAATAAAAGATTGGCAGTACAGTATTTGAATTGGGATTTTGAGATATTTCAGTTGATTCTCCTTGATATATCTTGAAGTTACAGAGCAAAAGGTTTCTACTTCTGCTATTTCTACTTGGATTGGAGTTTTTTTTAATGTTCAGCTTCTAAAACAGAAGTTAGTCACATAATTATAAAACAAATACTTCGCATTCTGTGATCTGTGAATCGCTTAGACATAATAAGTTTAAACTATAAGCATAAATGAGAATTCCAAATTTTAAAAAACAGTATTACCATAAATACAAATACTACAAAAGGGGAGCAGCAATTAGGAACAGTAAAGAATTAATTTTGTTGTGAAGGTTTCAAGTCCTACTGGTTAAGAAAAGGCACAACATTTAAAATTGAGCCTCTTTAAAACTATTTTGGTGTTTGAGATTTTTTTTGTGTGTTGATCTGACAGAGATCTATTGAAAGAATGTTTTTCATCAAAAGGACTCTCTAAATAAAGTGTTAAATATGGGTACTAACCAATGATGCCAGTTCAAGTGTCTGCAAATTTATAAAATCTGATCTCTTTTAAAAAACGAAATAAAACGAAAAAGTTTGGAAACAATCTAAAAATGCCATTTTCTCTGATGAAAGACAGAAATGCCATTTGGGGGAGACGAGATAAGATATGGAAGTAGCCTTGGAAATGATTTGCGAGAACTCGAATTGCGAGCACTTGTATGTTAAGATAGTTTATAAACTATCATTTGTTTTGAATACAGGAAACCAGACAATCCTGGCCAGAATTACTACCCACAATATTAATGAGATTGCATGCCACCCAAACCGGACCACGGGATTAACCCCATATGAATTAATGACCGGACGCGCAATGAGGTTACTAGACAGGAGGAGCCGAATTAGGACCATTACGAGATAGAATCAGGAAGTATGTGATGGAATTGAGTGAGCAGTTGAAAGGTATGCGATAGGAGGTCCGAGAAAGGCAGAGAGAGGAGGATGAAGATGATGGGACAAATACCTCACCTATAATCCCCGGGGTGGGGGCTAAGGGAATGGTTAAGGAAGTGGCAGATAAACCAGGATTTGCAACCTAGTTGGAGCGGACCATATGAGGTGGTAATTAGTGAAGATACGTGCGTGTGCGTGAATCTGAAAGGTAGGGGCCGATGGAAACACTGGTCCTAGCTGAAAGAATATAAGGGTACAGGGGATGACGGAACCTTGGGTACTCCTGGTAATCCACTCCTTAAGATGCGCCTTAGAGAATAAGGAGTGGAGGAACGCATTGATAGGTGGAATTTTCGGGGGACTAGGATTAAAATTTGCAATCCTAGGGTACTTGTCATAATAACATGGATCTGGGAAAGGGCACACGTCCGGAGAAATGGTGCAAACAATTCGGTTGAAAGAGAAATGATAAGAATCTAATTAAACCCTGGGACGCTAGACTGCAATCTCTCAACAGAAAAATGTGGCTCATTGCAAAGAGCTTGACAGGCGCCTCAATCCTCACCAGCCTGGGAGAAGTTACCATAACACAGGGGCAACCGACTGAGGAATAGCAAGGCATGTATTACACGGATTTGGGTGACGTTGGATGTGATACCGGAAAGCTGATGGTGACGGTTGAAACAATAGTCGACTTAAAGTGCAGCGCGGAATGATGTACCTAAAATGGTATACAAAGGGCTTGAAACACCCGGGGGATAGGCCTAGACAAAGTTGACAATTTAGGTCATGCAGCCTGCGGGGGGGGGGGGGGGGGTGGGGGGGCGCGGGGAGGGATGGGGGGAGAAGAGACAAAAACAATGCACCCGAAAGGAAGGGGTGCAGATAAGGTGCACGCTACAGTTCACTCAATTCTCAGGAGTACCTCAGCAAGGTCAGGATGAGCAGAAGTTATGCCCGCCCTCCAAAGGCACAAATGGGGCCAGTGGTGAGTGGTGCTGGGAGTTTGCTCCCCGAGGTATACCCACCATCACTGCCCCACCAACTGCCACAGCCCCTATTACTACTGCCCCCCCACGCTCCCCCACCGGAACCCCTGGTATGCCCAGATATGACCAGGGGGGGCTCCAGAGGGTTGGTGATGAAACAACCGAAAGACAGAATCCACTTCGGGGTACGACAGCGGGTGAATTTAGTATTTCTAAACCTGACGGATATAACTATCCCCAGTTTCTGTGGGCCCAGCACGGTGGCACTATATAAGAATCTGACACTACGAGCCTTGAAAGGGCCAGAATTTAACACCATGAAATTCGTGGTGGCCCGAAAGATGAGGAGAAAGAGGGGCATATTAGAAATGGTAGGTTTGGGCTATGCGGCCGGGGTCTCAACAAATAGACTTTCAGGCCATAGATGGGCAAGTCAGTACTTTAACCTGTATGCTAAAAAGGCTGTTAGAAAGAAACATAGAAACATAGAAAATAGATGCAGAAGTATGCCATTCGGCCCTTCGAGCCTGCACCACCATTTAACAAGATCATGGCTGATCATTCACCTCAGTACCCCTTTCCTGCTTTCTCTCCATACCCCTTAATCCCTTTAGCCGTAAGGGCCATATCTAACTCCCTCTTGAATATAGCTAATGAACTGACATCAGCAACTCTGTGCGGCAGAGAATTCCACAGATTCACAATTCTCTGAGTGAAGAAGTTTCTCCTCATCTCAGTCCTAAATGGCTTACCCCTTATCCTTAGACTGTGACCCCTGGTTCTGGACTTCCGGCATGTTGGCCTTCATAGTGAGGGGATTTGAGTACAGGGGCAGGGAGGTGTTGCTACAGTTGTACAGGGCCTTGGTGAGGCCACACCTGGAGTATTGTGTACAGTTTTGGTCTCCTAACTTGAGGAAGGACATTCTTGCTATTGAGGGAGTGCAGCGAAGATTCACCAGACTGAATACCGGGATGGTGGGACTGACCTATCAAGAAAGACTGGATCAACTGGGCTTGTATTCACTGAAGTTCAGAAGAATGAGAGGGGACCTCATAGAAACGTTTAAAATTCTGACGGGTTTAGACAGGTTAGATGCAGGAAGAATGTTCCCAATGTTGGGGAAGTCCAGAACCAGGGGTCACAGTCTAAGGATAAGGGGTAAGCCATTTAGGACCGAGATGAGGAGAAACTTCTTCACCCAGAGAGTGGTGAACCTGTGGAATTCTCTACCACAGAAAGTAGTTGAGGCCAATTCACTAAATATATTCAAAAGGGAGTTAGATGAAGTCCTTACTACTCGGGGGATCAAGGGGTATGGCGAGAAAGCAGGAAGGGGGTACTGAAGTTTCATGTTCAGCCATGAACTCATTGAATGGCGGTGCAGGCTAGAAGGGCTGAATGGCCTGCTCCTGCACCTATTTTCTATGTTTCTATGTTTCTATCTAACCTGTCCAGTCCCGTCAGAATTTTATACGTTTCTATGAGATCCCCTCTCATTCTTCTAAACTCCAGTGAATACAGGCCCAGTCGATCCAGTCTCTGCTCATATGTCAGTCCTGCCATCCCAGGAATCAGTCTGATGAACCTTTGCTGCGCTCCCTCAAAAGCAATAACGACCTTCCTCAGATTAGGAAACCAAAACTGAACACAATATTCCAGGTGAGGCCTCACCAAGACCCTGTACAACTGCAGTAAGACCTCCCTGCTCCTATACTCAAATCCCCTAGCTATGAAGGCCAACATGCCATTTGCCTTCTTCACTGCGTGCTGTACCTGCATACCAACTTTCAATGATTGATGTACCATGACACCCAGGTCTCGTTGCACCTCCCCTTTTCCTAAATTGCCACCATTCAGATAATATTCTGCCTTCCTGTTTTTGCCACCAAAGTGGAAAATCTCATATTTATCCACATTATACTGCATCTGCCATGCATTTGACCACTCACCTAACCTGTCCAAGTCACCCCAGTGTGAACTCGCTGGTGTGCTAGCAGGTTGGATGACTGAGTGAATCTCTTCCCACACTCAAAAGCAGGTGAATGGTCTCTCTCTGGTGTGAACTCGCTGGTGTCTCAGCAGGTGGGATGAACATGTCGTCTTGGTTAACCCTTGCCACTGGATCAAGACCTAGCTCTATCAAGCCCGTGTAGTGGCTGGTGTGCAATGGCCACCCCATGTTAAAAGAATCCATGCACAGGCATCTTCCACCCTTTCGTAGGTAGTTCGGGATCTAGATTGTCAGGTCCCTCATCGAAACACCTGTGAACTCATCTATTTTTGTGTGGAAGCGGGTCATCCTCGATACGAGGGACTGCCTAATACAACTAAAACCTCCCTGCTCCTATACTCAAATCCTCTCGCTATGAAGGCCAACATGCCATTTGCCTTCTTCACCGCCTGCTGTACCTGCATGCCAACTTTCAATGGCTGATGTACCATGACACCCAGGTTTTGTTGCACCTCCCCTTTTCCTAATCTGTCACCATTCAAATAATAATCTGCCTTCCTGTTTTTACCACCAAAGTGGATAACCTCACATTTATCTACATTATACTGCATCTGCCATGTATGGCCCCTCTCACCTAACCTGTTCAAGTCACCCTGCAGCCTCTTAGCATCCTCCTCACAGCTCACACCACCACCCATCTTAGTGTCATCTGCAAACTTGGAGATATTACACTCAATTCCTTCATCTAAATCATTGATGTATATTGTAAATAGTTGGGGTCCCAGCACTGAGCCCAGCGGCACCCCACTAGTCACCGTCTGCCATTCTGAAAAGGACCCATTTATCCTGACTCTCTGCTTCCTGTCTGCCAACCAGTTCTCTATCCACATCAGTACATTACCCCCAATACCATGTGCTTTAATTTTGCACACCAACCTCTTGTGTGGAACCTTGTCAAAAGCCTTTTGAAAGTCCAAATATACCACATCCACTGGTTCTCCCTTGTCCACTCTACTAGTTACATCCTCAAAAAATTCCAGAAGATTTGTCAAGCATGATTTCCCTTTCATAAATCCATGCTGACTTGGACCAATCCTGTCACTGCTTTCCAAATGCGCTACTATTTCATCTTTAATAATTGGTTCCAATATTTTCCCCACTCCATCATCATAGGCAGTCCCTCGGAATCGAGGAGGACTTGCTTCCACTCCCAAAGTGAGTTATTTGATGGCGGAACAGTCAATACGAGAGCCACAGACCCTGTTACAGGTGGGACAGACATTCGTCAAGGGAAGGGGTGGCTGGGGCTGGTTTGCCGCACGCTCATTCTGCTGCCTGCGCTTTGCCTCTTCATGCTCTTTGCGTTGAGACTCGAAGAGCTCAACGCCCTCCCGGATGGACTTTCTCCACCTCGGGCGGTCTGCGGCCAGGGCCTTCCAGGTGTCAGTGGTGATGTCGCACTTTACCAGGGAGGCTTTGAAGGTGTCCTTATAACGTTTCCGCTGTCCTCCTTTGGCTCATTTACCATGAAGGAGCTCTGCATAAAGCATTTGCTTAGGGAGTCTCGTATCTGGCATGGGTACTATGTGGCCTGCCCAGCGAAGCTGATCGAGTTTGGTCAGTGCTTCAATACTGGGGATGTTAGCCCGGTCGAGGACACTGATGTTGGTGCGCCTGTCCTCCCAGGGGATTTGCAGGATCTTGCGGAGACATCGTTGGTGATATAACTCCAGTGACTTGAGGTGCCTTCTATACATCGTCCATGCCTCAGATCGATACAGGAGGGCAGGTATTACTACAGCCCTGTAGACCATGAGTTTGGTGGTAGATTTGAGGGCCTGGTTTTCAAACACTCTTTTCCTCAGACGGCCAAAGGCTGCGCTGGCGCACTGGAGGCGATGCTGAATCTTCGCATCAATGTCTGCCTTTGTTGATAAGAGGCTCCCGAGATATGGGAAATGGTCCACGTTGTCGAGGGCCGCGCCATGGATCTTGATGATTGGTGGGCAGTGCTGTGCGGCGGCGACAGGCTGGTGAAGAACCTTTGTCTTACAGACGTTAAGCGTAAGGCTCAGCTTTCATATGCCTCAGTGAATACATTGACTATATCCTGGAGTTCAGCCTCTGAATGTGCACAGATGCAGGCGTCGTCTGCAAACTGCAGCTCAACGACAGAGGTTGAGGTGATCTTGGACCTGGCCTGGAGGCGGTGTAGGTTAAACAGCTTCCCACTGGTTCTGTAGTTTAGTTCCACTCCAGCAGGGAGCTTGTTGATTGTGAGGTGAAGCATGGCGGCAAGGAAGATTGAGAAGAGGGTTGGAGCGATAACGCAGCCCTGTTTGACCCCGGTCCGGACGTGGATTGGGTCTGTAATGGAATTGTCTGTAATTATCATGGCCTGCATGTCATCGTGAAGCAGGCGAAGGATGTTGACAAACTTTTGGGGGCATCCGAAACGGAGGAGACACTCCATAGGCCCTCACAGTTGACAGTGTCAAAGGCCTTTGTAAGATCGAAAAAGGCCATGTATAAGGGCTGGCGCTGCTCCCTGCATTTTTCCTGCAACTGTCGCGCTGCAAAGACCATGTCTGTTGTGCCCCGTAGGGGACGAAATCCGCATTGTGATTCCGGGAGGAGTTCCTCGGCCACAGGGAGAAGACGATTCAGGAGAACTCGAGAGACAACTTTCCCAGTGGCTGATAGCAGGGAGATTTCCCTGTAGTTGCCGCAGTCGGACTTGTCCCCTTTTTAAAAAATTATCACAATCACTGCATCTCTCAGATCTCCCGGCATGCTCTCCTCCCTCCAGATGAGAGAGATAAGGTCATGTATCCGCGCCAACAGCGCCTCTACGCCATATTTTAGCGCCTCAGCAGGGATTCCATCTGCGCCCGTAGCCTTGTTATTCTTAAGCTGTTTTATGGCTTTGCCTACCTCGATGTCAGGCTAATGGTCTATAATTCCCTATTTTCTCTCTCCCTCCTTTTTTAAAAAGTGGTGTTACATTAGCTACTCTCCATAGGAACTGATCCAGAGTCGATAGACTGTTGGAAAATGATCACCAATGCATCCACTATTTCTAGGGCCAGTTCCTTAAGTACTCTGGGATGCAGACTATCAGGCCCTGGGGATTTATCAGCCTTCAATCCCATCAATTTCCTAAACACAATTTCCTGACTAATAAGGATTTCCTTCAGTTCCTTCTTTGTGAAGACAGAACCAAAGTTTTGGTAAATTGGTCTGTCATTTCTATGTTCTCCATTATAAATTCACCTGATTCTGACTGCAAGGGATCTATGTTTGTCTTCAGTAATCTTCTTCTCTTCACATATCTATAAAAGCTTTTGCAGTCAGTTTTTATGTTCCCAGCAAACTTCCTCTCATACTCTATTTTCCCCCTCCGAATTGAATCCTTTGTCCTCCTCTGCTGAATTCTAAATTTCTCCCAGTCCTCATGTTTGATGCTTTTTCTGGCCAATTTATATGCCTCTTCCTTGGATTTAACACTATCCTTAATTTCCCTTGTTAGCCACAGTTGAGCCACCTTCCCCGTTTTATTTTTACGCCAGACAGGAATCTACAATTGTTGAAGTTCATCCATGTGATCTTTAAATGTCTGCCATTGCCTATCCACCGTCAAGCCGTTAAGTAGCATTCGCCAGTCTATTCTAGCCAATTCACGTCTCATACCATCGATGTTACCTTTCCTTAATTTCAGGAGCCTAGTCTCTGAATTAACTGTGTCACTCTCCATCTTAATAAAGAATTCTACCATATTATGGTCACTCTTCCCCAAGGGGCCTCGCACAACAAGATTGCTAATTAGTCCTTTCTCATTACACACCACCCATTCTAGGATGGCCAGCCCACTAGTTGGTTCCTCGACATATTAGTCTAGAAAACCATCGCTAATGCACTCCAAGAAATCCTCCTCCACCGTATTGCTACCAGTTTGGTTAGCCCAATCTATATGTAGATTAAAATCGCCCATGATAACTGCTGTACCTTTATTGCACGCGTCCCTAATTTCTTGTTTGATGTTGTCCCCAACCTCACTACTACTGTTTGGTGGTCTGTACACTACTTCCTCTGCCCTTTGGTATTCCGCAGCTCTACCCATACAGATTCCACATCATCCAAGCTAATGTCCTTCCTTACAATTGCGTTAATTTCCTCTTTAACCAGCAACGCTACCCCACCTCCTTTTCCTTTCTTTCTGTCCTTCCTGAATGTTGAATACCCCTGGATGTTGAGTTCCCAGCCTTGGTCACAATGGAGCCATGTCTCCGTAATCCCAATTATAACATATTCGTTAATAGCTGCCTGCGCAGTTAATTCATCCACCTTATTATGAATACTCCTCACATTGAGGCACAGAGCCTTCAGGCTTGTCTTTTTAACACACGTTGTCCCTTTAAAATTTTGCTGTAATGTGGCCCTTTTTGATTTTTACCTTGGGTTTCTCTGCCCTCCGTTTTTACTTTTCTTCTTTCCATCTTCTGCTTCTGCCCCCATTTTACTTCCCTCTCTCTCCCTACATAGGTTCCCATCCCCCTGCCATATTAGTTTAACCCCCCCCAACAGCACTAGCAAACACTCCCCCGAGGACATTGGTTCCGGTCCTGCCCAGGTGCAGACCATCCTGTTTGTACTAGTCCCACACCCCCCAGAACCGATTCCAATGTCCCAGGAATTTGAATCCCTTCCCCCTGCACCACCACTCAAGCCACGTATTCATCTGAGCTATCCTACTACTTCTACGCTAACGAGCACATGGCACTGCTCACAATCCTGAGATTACTACCTTTGAGGTCCTCCTTTTTAATTTAACTTCTAGCTCCCTAAATTCAGCTTGTAGGACCTCATCCCGTTTTTTACCTATATTGTTGGTACCTATATGCACCACGACAACTGGCTGTTCACCCTCCCCCTCCAAAATGTACTGCAGCCACTCCGAGACATCCTTGACTCTTGTATCAGGGAGGCAACATACCATCCTGGAGTCTCAATTGCGGCTGCAGAAACGTCTATCTATTCCCCTTACGCTAGAATCCCCTACCACTATAGCTCTCCCACTCTTTTTCCTTCCCTCCTGTGCAGCAGAGCCACCCATAGTGCCATGAACTTGGCTGCTGCTGCCCTCCCCTGATGAGTAATTCCTCCCAACAGCATCCAAGGTGGTGTATCTATTTTGGAGGGGGATGACCACAGGGGACCTTTGCACTACCTTCCTTACACTGCTCTGCCTGATGGTCACCCATTCCCTATCTGCCTGAAATGATAACAATGAGCTGCTGGCCCAACTAGGGGATGGGACCAAACAGGAGATACTGCAGGTAGCCCACACTTTGAGAGATCATGCAAAGACCATCAATCTATTGAAACATGGAACCGCTAAGGCAAGTGTGACCGCCGTATGTGCTCGGTATGGAGCATGGATGCTGGCCTCAGTGGAACATAATTTAGAACAGTTACAGAATGGGGAGGTCCTGGACTGGATAACTAATGATGTTTTTAAAACTTGGACGCTGGATAAAGATCCTAGCCAAGCCTGTCAGGCTTGGAGGAATAGCCATGCATGGATCCCTGAGAATAGATGCATCACTGGCCACCAGAACATAATAGGGTTCGTAGTAAACATTCCACAGTATAACCTTACTGATGGACAAGGTCTATATAGAGTTACAAACATACAGGAAGTAAGAAACCAAACACGAGTAAGGTACCACAAGCTGCATCAGTATGTTATTAAAAATGGGAATAAGACCAAGGGTGTGTCTATAACGGATTGTTATAAGAATAACCAAGTTATGTTATGCCGAGAGTCGTTTCAAGAGGGCGAGGATGACTGTGGATATGGCCAAGTGAAGGGATGCGTCCTAAGCATCACACCATGGGTGTTGGATTATGAAACCACAGCAGCATCATTAGGAGATGGGCGGTGGTGCGTTAGCACTGCAGCCGCTAACCTGACTGTGGGAGGGGAAATAATATGCCCCATTGGATGTCCTAACTTCTGTCTGAACCCTAAACACGAAATCAACATAAAAGGATATACAATATACCCCGAGCTGGAGGAAGAAACCTTCAACGGAACATTGGTAGATACGATAAAAATGGGGTATAAAGGTTTTGAGGAGCCATAAGGAAAACCGATACCTAAGTTGAGCGAAGAGCAGTTGACACTGGAAAGGAGTGGTTTTGAACAACAATTTAAATACGTCATCGGAGAGAAACAAATCGAAAAACTACAAAAGGACACTGACACAGAACTGGCTGAACTACCGCGGTATGCTCAGTTCTACAACTTTGGACTGAATTTGCACATTCACCCTTGGATTAGAATTATATCCCATGTGTTAGTCATAGTGCAGCTGGCAGTGATACTGATACTCCTGGCAGAATGTGTTGGCAGATACAAGAGGCGCAGAATAAAAACCTTGGCTAGGGCCATTAACAAAGAACCGAGGAAGCCTAACATTCTATAGACTCTGGATCAGTTCCTATGGATTGGAGGGTAGCTAATGTAACCACACTTTTTAAAAATGGAGGGAGAGAGAAAACAGGGAATTATAGACTGGTTAGCTTGACATTGAGAGCGGGGAAAATGTTGGAATCAATTATTAAAGATGCAATAGCAACGCATTTGCAAAGCAGTTACAGGATCGGTCCAAGTCAGCATGGATTTATGAAAGGGAAATCATGCTTGACAAATCTTCTAGAACTTTTTCAGGATGTAACTAGTAGAGTGGACAAGGGAGAACCAGTGGATGTGGTGTATTTGGACTTTCAAAAGGCTTTTGACAAGGTCCCACACAAGAGATTAGTGTGCAAAATTAAAGCACATGGTATTGGGGGTAATGTATTGATGTGGATAGAGAACTGGTTGGCAGACAGGAAGCAAAGAGTAGGAATAAACGGGTCCTTTTTTGGAATGGCAGGCAGTGACTGGTGGGGTACCGCAAGGTTCAGTGCTGGGACCCCAGCTATTCACGATATACATTAATGATTTTGACGAAGGAATTGAATGGAATATCTCCAAGTTTGCAGATGACACTAAGCTGGGTGGCAGTGTGAGCTGTGAGGAGGATGCTGAGAGGCTGCAGGGTGACTTGGACAGGTTAGGTGAGTGGGCAAATGCATGGCAGATGCAGTATAATATAGATAAATGTGAGGTTATCCACTTTGGTGGCAAAAATAGGAAGGCAGAATATTATCTGAATGGTGACAAATTAGGAAACGGGGAGGTGCAACAAGACCTGGGTGTCATGGTACATCAGTCATTGAAAGTTAGCATGCAGGTACAGCAGGCAGTGAAGAAGGCAAATGGCATATTGGCCTTCATACCGAGTATAGGAGCAGAGAGGTCTTACTGCAGGGTCTTGGTGAGGCCATACCTTGAATATTGTATACAGTTTTGCTCTCCTAATCTGAGGAAGGACATTCTTGCTATTGAGGGACTGCAGCGAAGGTTCACCAGACTGATTCCCGGGATGGCAGGATTGACATATGAAGAAAGACTGGATCGACTAGGCTTATATTCACTGGAATTTAGAAGAATGAGAAGGGATCTCATAGAAACATATATGATTCTGACAGGATTGGACAGGTTAGATGCAGTAAGAATGTTCCCGATGTTGGGGAAGTCCAGAACCAGGACTTCTAAGGGTAAGGAGTAAGCCATTTAGGACCGAGATGAAGAGAAACTTCTTCACTCAGAGAATTGTGAACCCGTGGAATTCTCTACCACAGAAAGTTGTTGCGGCCAGTTCGTTAGATATATTCATAAGGGAGTTAGATATGGCCCTTACGGCTAAAGGGATCAAGGGTTATGGAGTGAAAGCAGGAATGGGGTACTGAAGTTGCATGATCAGCCATGATCATATTGAATGGTGGTGTCGGCTCGAAGGGCCAAATGGCTACTCCTGCACCTATTTTCTATGTTTCTATGTTTGCTAGGGCCACATCAGGGGAGCAACCACAACAATGGCATGAGTACCTTATATGAGTCGTGAAGGTTCCAATCCTATCCCCTGATCAACGAAACTGGAGTGGGAGACACATGAATCAACATAGGGAAAGGAAAATTATTGGTCGGGGTGGGTATTTGGGGTACCATTTGACCAAATGGGGGATTGTAGAACAAAAAAAATTTAAGTAGAGGGAACCTAATTAAACAAAGGGGACTTAATTAAGTAAAGTTAAAAACTAAAAGGAAGGCTGTGATAAAAAATAAAAAAATACGTGCTACGAACACAGGGAAAATGATAAAATTAGAAGTCTCAGGAAGATAGATCATCTTATCACAGTATAAACCAGACAGTTGTGAAAAATACACTCAAAGGCTAGGTCACATGGGGTGTTAAGAGATTATGGAAACAAAAGACGATTGAAGAACATTTCAACTGGTTGAAGCTAGTTAGGGCAAGAGGAGAAGAGTTTGCAGACCTAAGAATGATGTGGCACGTAACTTATCAGATAAAAGGTGCACAGGGGAGGTAACAAAGTTTGCTGTCCAAATAATTGCATTAACCAATTAATATTTGTAATCATAGTAGGTAGGCAAAAATGTTGTGACGTGGCAGGAAAACAACAAATGGAAAGCCTCCGCGCGGAACTTCATGATTTTGTATGTATTTTGACTGTATAAAAACAGTAACCCGATGATTGTTCAGAGAGAACAGCTGGTTTCGGTCACCAAGATACTGAACTCATGTAGAAGTTGTCTCTCCCTCAATCGAGTACTTAATAAACGATTCTTTTCTCCAAAACAGACTCTTGTGTCGAGTATCTTTGAAATACTCCACATCAGACATAGGAAGAGGAGTAGGCCATTCAGATCTCAAGCCAATTCCACCATTCAATTTGATCATGGTTGATCTGCACCTCAAATCTATGTGCCCAACTTTTATCCATATCCCTTGTTACCCTTGCCTAATAAAAAATGATTGATCTTGGGCTTGAAAATGTCATTGAGGCAGCACTCATCCACTGTAACTTTGGTAGAAGAGCAGCGGAAACTCTTCAATGCCATCTGTGCCATTTTTCCTGGGTTACCATGGCTCTTCCGCCAAAGTTACGGCAGGTGAGCATGAAAACTCCTCCTGATATAGACCCCCTTGGTTCCTTAGGTAGTTCAGTCAAGATGCACTGCAGCAACTCACCAAGGATTCTTCAGCAGCACCTCCCAAATCCGCCAACTCTACCACCTAGAAGGACAAGGGCAGCAGGCGCGTGGGAACACCATCACCTGCAAGTTCCTCTCCAGGTCACACACCACCCTGACTTAGAAGTATATCGCCATTCCTTTATTGTCACTGGGTCAAAATCCTGGAACTCCTTCCCTAACAGCACTGTGGAAGTACCTTCACCACAAGGACTGCAGCGGCTCAAGAAGGCGGCTCACCACCACCTTCTCAAGGGCAATTAGAGATGGGCAATAAATGCTGGCCTTTACAGCTATGCCCACATCCCTGGAGTGAATTTTTTTTAAAGTCTTGCTTCACTAGAGATGAGGCTAAAAGCAAAAGAGTGCTCTCAGCTGCATTTTTCTTTTAAACAAAAACAAGCAACACATGAGAGGAGCCCATTTTAGAAATACTTCTGGGAAAGGGCTGCATCATAAAATTGGTTGAGTAGTACTTGGCCCTGAAGCTTTTGAGGCTCATTAACTTCACCCTTGTGATAATAGCTAAATTAGACCCGATGTGTACCACCAGCAGTTTGGATTTTAGCTTTGAAGGACAGATATGCACATTACACAGCTAAACGGAGAGAAAAATTAATATAATTTTCTCGATCAGGAACATAGCTGTGATGTTACTAAGTAATGACCACTCTGCAATATAATTCCAAAGGATGCTACACAATGGCGTGACTGATTTATAATAGACATTTACAGCAACTGACAAGGAGACACGCATGAACTACGAGTAGCAGGTGTCAGTGAGATTTCAGCTTTTATGCCGTGCGCATTGATGTGTCACAAAGCAATGATAGGATAGATTTTCTGGTCCCAATAATTGGGCTGTGGGACCATATGCTCATGCTTTGCGCTTGAATGGAATAGGAATGACAGACCTTGCCAGATCTTTCAGGCCAAGCCTCATTATATAATCACCAATTATATATTCTGCATTCAATGTGAGCCTGGATTGGAGCTGCTGCCTTGTTCAATGGGGGTTTGGAGTATGGGGGTAGAGGGGGAAATGGGTGGAGCTGCAACTCTTAAAGGGCTCCATCTTTTACTTAAATGGAAGACAGCTACTTAGAGAACTACTTACCTCCCCAAAGCAGTATTGCATGTACGACAGGAAGTAGTGGGAAGAGTTAATGTAGTATATATGGCCAGCAGAACCTGCCTCTTCCAGGAGATTGCATGGGTGGGGAGTACTGAGGGTCATGATGCTTAGTTACAACACGACTGAATGGGACAGGCTTGATGGAGCAGCGCGTCTTTTTTTAATGCTGTCTTTTTCGTATGTTCGGAAGATTCCAGCAGACAGCACTACTCTGTTACTGCCGCCTGGTGAAGAGGAGTCTGGAAAATAAATTTTCCTTCAACTTTCCTGGGTAGTTGTTGTGCCAAAAAAGATGCATTTTTTTAGATAATTAGCCTGGATTTTCGGTTTTCTAACACATCAGTTAGCGGCCAGAGGGGACATTATTGGAGCGTAAGAGGTTACCGACCGGGCGTACAGCTTTTAGCGTCCCGACCGAAAATTCATTAGAGGCACACCGGGGGCACAAACCAGCAGTGCCTGCCTGCTGAGGATCAGTCCGATTCTGATGCCAGGCCTGGGGCACCGCCCGCGCTTGCGCCCCGGTCGCTAAATTAGGTGCGGCCGCCTCATTGAGTGCCCGCCAAGAACAACACCTGGAAAAACAGTCGGTACAGGCTTGCAGAGTCGTTAACTGGTAGCTACTTCAAGAGATGAGGAATAGCTTCCCTCGGAGGTCACCGTCAGTGCAACGTTTACACACAGCACGGTGGTGAGCCTCAGAGTTTGCAGCGCCAGACCGACATACCAGTTGAGCTTGAGAGAATCTTATTTCTAAAATTTTAATGGTGCCATTACTTGTTCGCCAGAGTCACATTCTATATGCTCGAGCAAGGCATTGTGAAGAGAGAAGGACTGTTGGCCATGTCGGCGGCTGAAGGAGAGCCCCTAGACGTCAGTGCAGGAGTCCTTACCTTCCACGACTTTACCGGCGGTAACGGTCATGCAAGGACCTGTATGAGGAGCAGTGTGTCAGAAGGCTGCGCTTCCGAAAGGAGGTCGTTACAGAGATATGCCATCTCCTGCAGGAAGATCTGCAGCTTCAAATCGGCACCAGGACTGCGCTGCCCGTTGCAGTGAAGGTCATGGTGGCACTCACTGATAGATCCTTACTATACAGTATAAATGCACACGAGGCCCATGCTTGAGAGAAGGTCAGTCTGTGACCTGTCCTTTATTCCTTCGCACTCAAAGTGA
The DNA here is from genome assembly GCF_044704955.1 of Pristiophorus japonicus. Taxonomy (NCBI): domain Eukaryota; kingdom Metazoa; phylum Chordata; class Chondrichthyes; family Pristiophoridae; genus Pristiophorus; species Pristiophorus japonicus. Next base: position 44,652,617 of record NC_091979.1, read on the forward strand.
TGAAGGTGGGTGGAGCTTCCCCTTTTGTACCTGAAGGCCCAGGTTAAGAGTGTCTCCCACCTAGTGGTCATTGTTCTCACAATGTGTACAACTTAGATCAGATTATACATGGGTTACATTGCTGGTTGAATACATGACATCACCTCCCCCCCAAAGTCTTATTGGGATCACAGTTTAAGTCTCTCTGGTGGTTTACGGTCTCTTGTAGAGCGCCTGAGTTCGGGCTCCGGTTGTTGTGCGCTGGCCTGAGTGTCTGCTGTTTGCGGTGCCTCAGGCCTGTCCGGACTGCCCACAGTGATTGGGCTCTCCTCCCTTCGGTCACCTGTGGTGGAGTGAACTCTAAATCGTGTTCTTCCTCTGCTTCTTCTATGGGGTTGCTGAACCTCCTTTTTGTTTGATCCACGTGTTTGCGGCAGATTTGTCCATTGGTAAGTTTAACTACCAGAATCCTATTTCCCTCTTTGGCAATCACAGTGCCTGCGAGCCATTTGGGCCCTGCAGCGTAGTTGAGGACAAAAACAGGATCATTTACATCAATACATCGCGCCCTCGCATTCCTATCATGGTAGTCATATTGTGGCTGGTGCCTGCTCTCGACAATTTATTTCATGGTGGGGTGTATAAGGGATAACCTGGTTTTGAGCGTCCTTTTCATTAGCAGCTCTGCGGGTGGAACCCCAGTGAGCGAGTGTGGTCGGGATCTATAGGCCAACAGGAGGCGTGATAAGCGTCTTTGTAGGGAACCCCCTTGGATTCTGAGCATCCCCTGTTTGATTATCTGCACTGCTCATTCTGCTTGGCCGTTTGAGGCCGGCTTGAATGGTGCCGTTCTGACATGGTTAATTCCATTGCCTGCCATGAAGTCCTGGAATTCAGTGCTTGTGAAGCACGGGCCATTGTCGCTGACCAAGACGTCCGGTAGACCGTGGGCCACGAACATTGCCCGTAGACTTTCTACCATGGCAGAGGATGTGCTTGAATTTAAAATGTCACACTCAATCCATTTGGAATTGGCGTCTACTACAACCAAAAACATTTTTCCCATGAAAGGACCTGCGTAGTCCACATGGATGCGTGACTAAGGCTTTGTGGGCCATGGCCAGGGGCTAAGGGGGGCTTCCCTGGGCATATTGCCCAGCTGGGCACACGTGTTGCACCTGCGAACACAAAGTTCCAGATCTGCGTCTATCCCTGGCCACCAAACGTGTGACCTGGCAATTGCCTTCATCGTGACAATGCCCGGGTGCCCATTGTGGAGTTCTCTGATGAACACCTCTCTGCCCATCTGGGGCATGACTACACGGTTTCCCCACAGTAGGCAATCAGCCTGAATCGAGAGTTCATCCCTGCGCCTGTGAAATGGTTTAAATTCCTCAGGGCATGCCCTGTACGTGGCTGCCACGTCCCCATTCAGGACACATTTCTTGACTAGAGACAATAGCGGGTCTCTATTTGTCCAGACTTTAATCTGACGTGCTGTCACAGGTGAGCCTTTGCTTCCGAAAGCTTCAACAGCCATGACCATCTCAGCAGCATGCTCGGTAGCCCCTTCAGTGGTGGCTAGTGGGAGCCTGCTGAGTGCATCGGCGCAGTTTTCGGTGCCCGGTCTGTGCCGAATTGTATAGTCATAGGCGGCTAAAGTGAGTGCCCATCTCTGTATGCGGGCCGATGCGTTTGCATTTATGGCCTTGTTGTTGGCCAAAAGGGACGTTAGGGGTTTGTGATCTGTCTCCAGCTCAAATTTCTTGCCAAACAGGTACTGGTGCATTTTCTTTACAGCATATACACATGTGAGCGCCTCCTTTTCTACCATCCCGTAACCCCTTTCTGCTTGGGACAGATTCCTGGAGGCATAAGCTACCGGCTATAACTGACCCTTGACATTGACATGCTGCAACACACACCCGACACCATAGGACGACGCATCGCACGTTAAAACAAGTTTCTTACATGGGTCGTATAGTGTTAACAGAGTGTTGGAACATAACAAATTGCGTGCTCTATTAAAAGCCCTTTCCTGGCTGTCCCCCCAGACCCATTCGCAACCTTTGCGTAGGAGCACGTGTAGTGGCTCTAGCAGCGTGCTCAATTTGGGAAGAAAGTTACCAAAATAGTGCAGGAGCCCCAGGAACGAATGCAGCTCCGTCGTGTTACGGGGTCTGGGTGCTCTCTGGATCGCTTCCGTCTTGGATGCAGTAGGGCTGATCCCGTCTGCTGCTACCCTCATCCCCAGGAATTCTACCTCTGGAGCTAGGAAGACACACTTCGCCTTTTTCAGTCGCAGACCTACCCGGTCCAGTCTGCGTAGCACCTCCTCCAGGTTGTGGAGGTGTTCTTCAGTATCGTAACCCGTGATGAGGATGTCGTCCTGAAAAACCACCGTCCCTGGAATCGACTTGAGGAGGCTTTCCATATTTCGTTGGAAGATCGCGGCGGCCGAGTGAATCCCGAATGGACATCTGTTGCACTCAAACAACCCCTTGTGTGTCGTGATGGTGGTCAGCTTCTTCGACTCACTCGCCAGCTCCTGGATCATGTAAGCTGAGGTCAGTTCCAATTTTGAAGAAAGTTTGCCACCGGATAGTGTTGCAAAGAGGTCCTCCGCTCTCGGTAGCGGGTACTGGTCTTGGAGTGACACCCGATTGATGGTGGCCTTGTAATCACCACATATCCTGACCGACCCATCCGCCTTCAGCACCGGCACAATCAGGCTTGCCCAGTCACTGAATTCGACTGGCGAGATGATGCCTTCCCTCAGCAGGCGGTCCAATTTGCCTTCTATCTTTTCCCGCATCATGTACGGCACCGTTCTGGCCTTGTGGTGTACTGGCCTGGCATCCGGGTTTATGTGAATCACTACCTTGGCCCCCATGAAAGTGCCGATGCCGGGTTGAAATAATGAGTCAAATTTGTCCAGGATCTGTGAGCATGATACTCGCTCCACAGAGGAAATTGCATTGACATCGTCCCATTTCCAGTTCATGACAGCAAGCCAACTCCTCCCCAGTAGTGCGGGACCGTCCCCTGGGACAATCCAGAGTGGTAACCTGTTCTCCGAATCTTTGTGGGTCATGACTACCGTGGCGCTGCCAAGCACCGGAATGATCTGCTTTGTGTAAGTCCGTAGCTGTGCGTCAATCGGCGATAATTTTGGCCTCCGGGCCCTGGACGGCCACAACTTTTCGAACTGTTTGATACCCATCAGGATTGGCTGGCCCCCATGTCTAGCTCCATTGATACTGGGATGCCATTGAGGAGCACTTTCATCATTATCGGTGGCGTCCTAGTGTATGAACTGTTTACATGCTCCACATGAACTCACTGAACTTCAGCTTCCAGCAATTTCCCCCAGCGTTTATTTCTGCAATTTCTGCAGGTATTTTGCTTATCTCTGCAACCTCCAGCTGAGTGTGTGCCTCCACGCCTCCAACATGAGCTACTGTTGGAAACAAAAGATCCCTTGCCAGTCGATTGTCCCTGACTGCATCTGTTATTGTCCTTGAGTGTGCCATTAACAGGCGTTGATGGCCCCATTACTGGCCGCATTGTCCCTTGCAAAGGCATGAATCGCCGTTCAGCTTGCCATTGTCTCTGTCGAACTCCCCCTCTGGGTTCGATTACATGTTGGGACATGCCCGATTGTCCCTGTCTGCCTGGAGAACTGTGTGCTGAATCTCTGTCCCAGCCATTCCTTAACACAGTACCTCTCGTCTGTTCTGCTAGTGGCCATGCCCGCGTGGTTTAAATCCCAGTTTCTTGTCGCCGGTCCTTACTATACAGTATAAATGCACACGAGACCCATGCTTGAGAGAAGGTCAGTCTGTGACCTGTCCTTTATTCCTTCGCACTCAAAGTGATGAAGGTGGGTGGAGCTTCCCCTTTCGTACCTGAAGGCCCAGGTTAAGAGTGTCTCCCACCTAGTGGTCATTGTTCTCACAATGTGTACAACTTAGATCAGATTATACATGGGTTACATTGCTGGTTGAATACATGACACTTACCTTCTATGTCTCTGGCTCCTTCCAGGCTGCATCAGGGGACATATGCAGCGTCTCACAATTTGCAACATATTGCTGCAACCACGATGTCACAAAGGCTCTGTACACATGCAGAATGGACTTCATTACCTTCCCGATGACCAGGGAGAAACAGGATGAGCGCGCATGTGGGTTTGCCAGATTAGAGGGCTTCCCGAGGGTCTAAGGAACAATTGACTGCACGCACGTGGCCTTGCGAGCACCATTCCAGAATGCAGAGGTCTTCAGAAACAGAAAGGGATACCACTCCCTAAATGTGCAACTGGTGTGCGACCACACGCAGCGTATCCTCGCAGTCAATGCTTGCTATCCTGGAAGTGCACATGATGCCTTTATATTGCGGGAGAGCACTGTGCCTCGACTGTTTCAGCCACCACGACAAGGCTGAGGCTGGCTGCTCAGGGACAAGGGTTACGGCCTGGCCACCTGGCTAATGACCCCTCTCCCCACCACAGAGCCGGAGGAACGGTACGATGAGAGCCATGTTGCCACCCGCAGCAGCGATTCCTATGCCTGGACCGCTCTGGAGGCAGCCTTCAATACTCCCCTCAACAGGTCTCACTATTCATTGCGGTGTACTACATGCTGCACCATTTGGCCATTATGAGGGCCCAGGCCTTGCCAGTGGGGATCGTATGGCCACCTCAGGAAGACGAGGAGAAAGGGAGGAGGAAGAGGAAACATAGAAACATAGAAACATAGAAAATAGGTGCAGGAGTAGGCCATTCGGCCTTTCGAGCCTGCACCGCCATTCAATGAGTTCATGGCTGAACATGCAACTTCAGTACCCCATTCCTGCTTTCTCGCCATACCCCTTGATTTCCCCCTAGTAGTAAGGACTACATCTAACTCCTTTTTGAATATATTTAGTGAATTGGCCTCAACAACTTTCTGTGGTAGAGAATTCCACAGGTTCACCACTCTCTGGGTGAAAAAGTTTCTCCTCATCTCGGTCCTAAATGGCTTACCCCTTATCCTTAGACTGTGCCTCGACTGTTTCAGGAGGAGGAGGACCAGGAATGTACCACTGCCCCGAATGAACAGCAATACGATGAGGACCAGCAGCAGCCACAGAGGAGGCAGCGTGACAATGTTGGTGGTGGTAGAGCTATTCGATGGCGGCTCATAAGTGAACGCATCGCTTAAATGGAGTGAGCTGAGGGATGTAGCTAATAATGAGCGCGTATTGAAGCATGATAATACCACCTCTCTGTTACAAGTCAACAGTCATGTACCAGAGGGTGAAGAAAACATTAAACTTTACATTTTATTGCAAACACATCCCTCAAACAACCCTAAAAACCCCACCCCCTCAAAGTAAACACAATGGGGCACCTGCCCCTTCAAATAATACAACAGATGAATAACATTTACAACATATGTACACAGACCTCACCCCCTCAAAGAAAACAAAATGGGGCACTTGCCCCTTGAAGTAATACAACAGAGGAATAACCTTTTCAACATGGGGCCCATGGCCACACCTTTCATCAGTGGGTCTTGCGTAGACATTTCCCACCCCTCTGCCTCACCCCCTCCCTCACTTACTGCTCCTCCTCAATGGGTCCTCAGTGCCTGCAGCAAGGCTGCCTGAGGGCTGGTGTGTGTGTGTGAGGGAAACAGGACAGATGGCATAGCACGATGACCTGGACCAGCTCTGGACCTGGAAGGCCCGGCCGCTGACAGCCTGCCTGAGAATGGGCGGCAGCAGTGTGCAGTGTGGGATGGCTGTGGTGCAGACCGTGGCAGGTGCAAAGGCGGAATGGCAGGGTCGGGAGGCTGAATGATGTCCTCCTGAGAGAGGACATCACGTTCTGTCTCGACTGATGACCTGCCGCTCCCCCGGGGCAGAGCCTCAGCGTCCAGAGCAATCTGGTGGAGCGCAGATTGCTGGCCTACTTCAGCACCGTTACCTCCCCGTTGGACTGATGGGGACCCAGACATGATGGCAGCAGTCAGTGCTTGCGTGGCATCAATTTGACCCTGCATCAGAGCAGACAGCGCATTGATGCCAGCACATATTGATGACAAGGCAGAATGCAGGTGATGCATGGTTTCAGCCTGTCACTCAATGGCTATTGCTGAGTGTAGAGGGATGTGATCAGGGCCCCGGAGAGGCATGAGTTCGGGGTCAGAAGAGGCGAGGGCCCAGGGGCAGCACGGGCCAGCCCACACTGCGATATGTGTGCGCACTAGGTCCATGCAGCAGAGCTGGTCTCCAGTCGTCTTGGTTAATCCTTGCCACTGGACCAAGACGTAGCTCTGTCAAACCCGTGTGGTGGCTGGTGTGCAACGGTCACCACATGTTAAAAAAATCCACGCACAGGCACCTTCCACCCTTCAAGATGTAGTTCAGGACCTGCAATATTAGGTCCTTCATTGAAACACCTGTGAACACATCATTATTTGGCGTGGAAGCAAGTCATCCTCGATACGAGGGACTGCCTATGATGATGATGGTGATGATGATTACCAGGTCAGCCATGGCCCATGCCATCATGTCTGGGACCCCAGGGTCACTTGTGGTGTCGAGCATCAGTTGTAATCGACCAAGGATGGGCTCGACCCGCAAATTCCAAGGTTGAACCGGCCTCCGCCACATTCAATGCAAGTGCATCAACGCTCGGCGGGATCCTTGCCAATGCACCCATGAGCTCGCAGTGCATCGGTATTGACTCCCTGGGCATAGCCTCCAAGTCCAGATGCTCATCTGCCTGTCTGTGAGCAGGACTCATGGGCCAACTTACCATCCGGAGAGCTGGCCCCCGAGCTTCCTCTCGCGCTGGGCGTTGCTGCAGGAGCCTCAGGTTCAGCCAACCCTGCGAAGACGGTCTCCTTGACCGAGGTGCTCTCCCCACTTGCTCCCAATGAGGACATCTCACCATGTGCTGGCACACTGCTCTCCACCACCTCCTCCTCATCTTCCCCAGCGTCTGAAGACGTCGGCTGATGGACAGGCTGGCACTCCTCCGGCTCATCATCTGTAAGTACAAAGCAACAGAAGTGTGGTTATCAGCTGGGGAGGGGGCAGAAAGGCAAGAAGGAGGGGGACATCGTTATTTTGGCTGCAACATCTTGCAAGGCATGTGGCCTCAAGGCTAAGGAGACTCACACAAAATGGCCATCTCATTCTCATACTGTCACTGGCGATCGGGGGCTCTGCCTCCCCGCCCTCCATCGCCATGACTGCAGCACCCATGAGGGCGAACACTCGCTCCTCCTCGTTGGTTAAGTCCTGGAGGTAGGGCTGGCCCTCTCCCTGACGATCCAACTCATGCAGATTGTGCGTAAGTTTGACTTGCAATGACAAAAGCAAAAATTTGTGAGTGGCTGTGTAGGTGCTGGTGTGCCACATGTGTCTGCAGTAGGGTACTCGCGAGTAATATGAGGATGTGTGCATATCGGCATTTCATGCTGCGTGGCATCGCACAGTGGATGTGTGAATGGTGGGTCTGGGGCACAAGCAACTACCAGCAAGTACAAGGCTCAGGTCTGGGACCTCATGTGAAGAGTTGAAAGGTGCTGGTAGGTGGACTCAGGCTGAGCAAGGAGCTAGAAGGTGAGAGAGGCTTGGATGGGCAGGGCATGCCTCGTGAGGTGATGGAGAGGTCTCAGGCTGCCTTCAGCAAGGAGGAGCTTGGCCTGTACACATAGAGAAGGGATAGGCAGTGCAAAGTCTTTATATTGTGTGGGAGAGTGAAACCATTGTTGGTGAATGGGAAGGTTACTCACCCTGATGACTGTAATAAGGCCGTTGAATGTACTGCGACATTGGGTCGCTGTTGTGAGCACCGCGCTCCAGGCTGTAACGTGCTCAGCCACCTCCCTTCTCAAATCCCAAGCTGACATTCATCCCCCTCCAGGCTGGAGGGCACTCCAGTGACTCTCCACTGCCTCCAGCGAGGCTTCAAGGGCGGTAGGTGAGAAGCGGGTAGATAGCTGGCGTATTCCTTGCTCCTCTATTTTCACGCTCTGAAGACCCTGTGGAGCTGGAACTGCGCATGCGTGAACTTGAGTTGCCGCGCCTTTAAGACTCGGCTGTTCCCGGGGTCTGGCTCAGAGTTCCGTGCCTGCGCAATTTACCGACCAAACTTTCATTATGGCCCCCCACAGCTGTAGGGGTAGAAATTCACCGCCCCCCCGAAACAGGTCGCACCTACCTGTGGAGGAGCAAGGAGTATGCCAGCTATCTACCCACTTCTCACCTACCGCCCTTGAAACCTCGCTGGAGGCAGTGGAGAGTCACTGGAGTGCCCTCCAGCCTGGAGGGGGATGAATGGCAGCGCCTCGAGATTTGAGAAGGGAGGTGGCTGAGCACGTTACAGCCCAGAGTGCGGTGCTCACAACAGCGACCCAATGTCACAATACACTCAACGGCTTTACTAAGGTCGTCAGGGTGATTACCCTTTCCATTCGCCAACAATGGTTTCACTCACCCACACAATATAAAGACTTTTGATGTGTTTTCACTGCTGCCGTGGATGAGGTGGCCTCTTGCATGAAATTTCACGTTTTGTAATTTTTTTCGAGCGGGCTGGAAGGGTGCGGTAGTGCAGCAGTGAGCACTCGAGGGGCGGAGTCTCCGCTGCTGTCAGTCATCAGCGTAGCACTGATGACGTCATGACGATTGTGCATCACCACATCTCCCCCCTTCACCTAAAGAGGAGAGCCGCTGTGAACTCTGTGATTCTTTTAGTTAGGTCCACTGGGCCCTCAGGGAGGGTTTCGGCCAGGCCAGCGGCCTGGCACCCAAGAGGGGGTGCCAGGCTGCCTGTTGGCAGCCCAGCCGAACCTGGCGGCATAATTGTCGGGCCAACCTGGCAGTCAGCCGACATAAAATGGCGGCTGTGGCAGTGCGCCCTCCCCTTGAATGGCCGCCGCACAGTCATGTCGCACACACAGCGAACACAGTGCACCAACAGAAAAAACTGTCGGGGACACCGTTCGGCGGCCCGAAGATTTTTCCCCCTGAATTTAGGTTGAAGTGCAGGAGATCGGCGGGATGATGCACTGAGGAAAGGTCGGCAGCAACGGGCCGGAAGTGGGGACCGCCGGAACAAGCACCGAGGAGAATTTCGCGAGTGACGGTCATTCAACTCCAAATCGGCGGCAATTCAACTCCGCCACATGGCCGCTGCTTTCCGGCGGTAAGAGGCACTTTTGGGAGGAGAACATTTCAGCCCCATAGTGTGCAATGGCTGATTTAGCACCCCTGTCAGCTCTTTGACCGATTCTGACAAATTTCTGGGCAGGGGGCGCAAACATTTTCTAAAATTGGTGCACCGCTTGGGTTACTGCTCCAAATGAGGCGCCACCGAAGTTCTTGCCCAATGTATTTATTTATTTCTGTCACGGTACATATAAGGGGCTGATTTTCACGTTACTCCTTTCCCCCATTTCCAGTGCTTGACAGGAGCAGCCCATCCAAAGTGCATTAAATGGTTGGAATATCCAGAGAAGTGTGGTTCTGAATTTTCAATATGTGCTGCCAGCAGGCAAGGCCCTCCACTGACAGACTAGACTTGTATATCGAGGTACCAGTTCGTTATGGTTGGATCTAACGGCAATAGACCCGGAGGCAAGAGGCAGCTCTGTTGGCAAAAACCTATGTAACCAGTAGTGAGCATACTCCGCTCCTGAGCAGCAGTTGTCCTTTTATTTTTTTGGAAAGATCTTCAAAGGCAATCAATCAAAGCAACTCAACTGACGGATTTGCGTCTTTGACACTTCCATGACTGGTTGGACGCTGCTATGTTATTTAAGCTCGCTGTCATTATTTTCTTTTATAAATGCCGGTGAATTTCTGTGCAGGTTCTCCTCTTCACCTGCTGTAATTTTGGCACATGAGCTGAGGAAAGCTCAGCAAACACTATTTAAGTGTTTTTTCAGGGTTTCTGCTGAAGTTACGGTGGACAAGTGGGTGAAATTCCTGCAGGATTTCACCACCAAGCACTTTTATCTGTGAATTAACTTGCTTAACTTTATTTTATTCATTCATGGGATGTGGTTGTCGCTGGCAAGGCCAGCATTTATTGCCCATCCCTAATTGTCCTGGAGAAGGTGGTGGTGAGCCACCTTCTTGAACTGCTGCAGTCCATGCGGCGAAGGTAATCCCACAGTGCTGTTAGCGAGGGAGCTCCAGGTTTGTGACCCAGCAACTATGAAGGAACAGTGATATATTTCCAAGTCAGAATGGTGTGTGACTTGGAGGGGAACTTGGACGTGGTGCAGCTCCCATGCGCCTGCTGCTCTTGTCCTTCTCGGTGGTAGAGGTCACGGGTTTGGGAGGTGCTGCCAAAGAATCCTTGGCGAGTTGCTGCAGTGCATCTTGTAGATGGTACACATTGCAGCCACGGTGTGCCGGTGGGTGGAGGGACTGAATGTTGAAGGTGGTGGATGGTGTGCTGATCAAGTGGGCTGCTTTGTTGTGGATAGTGTCAAGCTTCTTGAGTGGTTTTAACGATAATCCGATAGTTACATGGTCACCATAACTGACACTAGCTTTTTATTTCCAGATTTATTTAATTAACTGAATTTAAATTCCCCAGCTTCCGTGGTGGGATTTGAACTCACGTCTACTAGGGCATTTGATCAGAACCTCTGGATTACTAATCCAGCAGCATAACCACACTGCTACCCTTCCCGGCAAATAATAGTTTCATCTATTAGGAAAGTGCCCATCGCCTACCCTGCTCATTGCCGATAAATTTTTAAACAGCCGTTGGGCCTCTAATTTACTTATTCAAGGAACCTAATACCAGTTTTAGTTGTACGCCTGGGATACCTACAAAAAGGACCCCAGATTGGTGCAGGCTATTCCACTGCTTTGTGCCCATTTTATGCCTGAAAAACAGGTGTAACACATACCAATTCTACCAAATATACTTTAATCTATTCAATAGACTGGCTATCTAATGCTGTTAACTTTTCAACTATCTAAGCAGTCTAATTTTAAATGAATCCCACCAATTTATGCCAATCTCAGACATTGATCTCGACTGTAAATTTATAATCAGTAAGCAGTTACGGCTGAATTACTGTGACATAAATGACTGCCTTTGTAATCGCTGTTATTTATTTTGACAATTAACACTATCCACTAATTATCTAGCTACTCACGGCTTAAGTGCAACTAATTATGATTCTACGGTTAATAAACAATTGTTAGTTCATGACTTTGCTATTTGCCTTCATTGATAATTGACAAGAATAAATTAATGCATTTGCTGAGCAGCTTGTGTGGATCCTGATGGGAGGTTGGTGGTGTAAATGCTAATATAATCGAAACTGGTTGATGTAAGATAATTCTGCAAGTCGAATTTAGACATCATTAACAGAGAGACAGATCGTTCCTTAACGAGAAGTTAAGGTGAAGAGGTTAAGGATTTGCCTGGTGATGAAAACTCTTGTCAGGATATCGATACCAATGTTCTTACATTTATTGGAGGCTTGCAGCTGGGATTTGACCTCAGTTAGGGTTGTGCTGTTGAACATACGAACGATAGGAACAGTAAGGAGGAAAGGGTGTAAGAGAAAAGCTAGCCATCCGTGGCTAACGAAAGAAATAAAGGATGGTATCCAATTAAAAACAAGGACATACAAAGTGGCCAAAACAAGTGGGAGGACAGAAGATTGGGAAGCTTTTAAACGCCAGCAAAGAATGACTAAAAAAATGATTAAGAAAGGGAAGATAGACGATGAAAGTAAACTAGCACAAAATATAAGACAGATAGCAAGAGTTTCTATAGGTATATAAAAAGGAAAAGAGTGGCTAAAGTAAATGTTGGTCCCTTAGAGGACGAAACCAGGGAATTAGTAATGAGGAACATGGAGATGGCAGAAACTCTGAACAAATATTTTGTATCAGTCTTTATGGTAGAGGACACTAACAATATTCCAACAGTGGATAGTCAAGGGGCTATAGGGGGGGAGGAACTTAACACAATCACAATCACTAAGGAGGTGGTACTCAGTTAGATAATGGGACTAAAGGCAGATAAATCCCCTGGACCTGATGGCTTGCATCCTAGGGTCTTTAGAGAAGTAGCGGCAGGGATTGTGGATGCACTGGTTGTAATTGTAAAAAGGAGGCAGACAAAAAGCAGGAAACTATTGATCCGTTAGCCTGGTTGGGAAAATGTTGGAGTCCATTATTAGAGAAGCAGTAACAGGACATTTGGAAAAGCAAAATTCGGTCAGGCAGAGTCAGCATGGATTTATGAAGGGGAAGTCATGTTTGACAAACTTGCTGGAATTCTTTGAGGAAGTAACGAACTGGGTGGATAAAGGGGAACCAGTGGATGTGGTGTATTTGGATTTCCAGAAGGCATTTGACAAGGTGCCACATAAAAGGTTACTGCACAAGATAAAAGTTCACGGGGTTGGGGTTAATATATTAGCATGGATAGAGGAATGGCTAACTAACAGAAAACAGAGAATCAGGATAAATGGTTCATTCTCGGGTTGACAATCAGTAACTAGTGGGATGCCGCAGGGATCAGTGCTGGGACCCCAACTATTTACAATCTATATTAACGACGTGGAAGAAGGGACCGAGTGTAACGTAGCCAAGTTTGCTGATGATACAAAGATGGGAGGAAAAGCAATGTTTGAGGAGGAAACAAAAAATCTGCAAAAGGACATAGACAGGCTAAGTGAGTGGGCAAAAATTTGGCAGATGGAGTATAATGTTGGAAAGTGCGAGGTCATGCACTTTGGCAGAAAAAAAAAATCAAAGAGCAAGTTATTATTTAAATGGAGAAAGATTGTAAAGTGCTGCAGTACAGCGGGACCTGGGGGTACTTGTGCATGAAACACAAAAGGATAATATGCAGGTACAGCAAGTGATCAGGAAGGCCAATGGAATCTTGGCCTTTATTGCAAAGGGGATGGAGTATAAAAGCAGGGAAGTCTTGCTACAGCTACACAGGGTATTGGTGAGGCCACACCTAGAATACTGCATGCAGTTTTGGTTTCCATATTTACGAAAGGATATACTTGCTTTGGAGGCAGTTCAGAGAAGGTTCACTAGATTGATTCTGGAGATGATGGGGTTGACTTATGAGGAAAGGTTGAGTAGGTTGGGCCTCTACTCATTGGAATTCAGAAGAATGAGAGGTGATCTTATCGAAAGGGATAAGATTATGAGGGGGCTTGATAAGGTGAGTGCAGAGAGGATGTTTCCACTGATGGGAGAGACTGGAACTAGAGGGCATGATCTTAGAATAAGGGGCTGCCCCTTTAAAACAGAGAAATTTCTTCTCTCAGAGGGTTGTAAATCTGTGGAATTCTCTGCCTCAGAGAGCTGTGGAAGCTGAGACATTGAATAAATTTAAGACAGAAATAGACAGTTTCTTAAACGATAAGGGGATAAGGGGTCATGGGGAGCAGGCAGGGAAGTGGAGCTGAGTCCATGATCAGATCATCCATGATCTTATTGAATGGCGGAGCAGGCTCGAGGGGCAGTATGGCCTACTCCTGTTCCTATTTCTTATGTTCTTATTCAGCCCCTCATGTCTGCTCTGCCATTCAAATAGATCATGGCAGATTTGCATGGAAGATGTGAATCTGAGCTCTCTCTCCTTCTCACATCCCAGTACTTTGCCTGTTAGAAGCTGAAAATGTTGCTGTGTGTGAAACACGATTATTTAACTTTAGTTGAATCATTTAACTCCCACTTTGCTCTGTGTTCAGCCTGCCAAAGCAGCAATGCCAATACGCCTGAATCTACTAACAATTTGTTGACATTGTACTTTAACGCAGGTGATTCACCGGGATAGAAATGGGATAGAGAAATACGGCAGTTTCATTTCTCTTTCTTCTTTCTAGCCTGAAGATTTTGTAAGTATCTTACGGGGAGAAATTCAGTATCGGCACATTTGGAGGCAGTAACAGTCGGGAGGCACGAGAATGCATGGCAGGCGCTGAAGTCCCGCCCTTCTCGAGAAACATAGAAACATGGAAACATAGAAAATAGGTGCAGGAGTAGGCCATTCGGCCCTTTGAGCCTGCACCACCATTCAATATGGTCATGGCTGATCAAGAAACTTTAGTACCCCATTCCTGCTTTCTCTCCATACCCCTTGATTCCTTTAGCCGCAAGGACCACATCTAACTCCCTTTTGAATATATCCAACAAACTGGACTCAACAACTTTCTGTGGTAGAGAATTCCACAGGTTCACAATTCTCTGAGTGAAGAAGTTTCTCCTCATCTTGGTCCTAAATTGCTTACCCCTTATCCTTAGACTGTTCTGGTTCTGGACTTCCCCAACATTGGGAACATTCTTCCTGCATCTAAACCTGTCCAATCCTTTCAGAATTTTATATGTTTCTATGAAATCCCCTCTCATTCTTCTAAATTCCAGCGAATATAGGTCTAGTCGATCCAGTCTTTCTTCATATGTCAGTCCTGCCATCCTGGAATCAGTCTGGTAAACCTTCGTTGTGCTCCCTCAATAGCAAGAATATCCTTCCTCAGATTAGGAGACCAAAACTGTACACAATATTCAAAGTATGGCCTCACCAAGGCCCTGTACAACTGCAGTAAGACCTCCCTGCTCCTATACTCAAATCCTCGCCCCGTCCAACAATTAGCCCTCGCGCCGTCCAAGAATTACCCCTCGCCCCGTCCAACAATTACCCCTCGCCCCGTCCAACAATTACCCCTCGTCCCGTCCTACAATTACCCCTCGCCTGTCCAAAAATTACCTCTGGCCCCATCCAACAATTACCTCTCGCCCCGTCCAACATTTACCCCTCGCCCCATCCAACAATTAGCCCTCGCCCCGTCCAACAATTAGCCCTCGCCCCGTCCAACAATTAGCCCTGGCCCCATCCAACAATTACCCCTCGCCCCATCCTACAATTACCACTCGCCTGTCCAAAAATTACCTCTGGCCCTGTCCAACAATTACCCCTCGCCCCGTCCAACAATTACCTCTTGCCCCGTCCAACAATTACCTCTCGCTCCGTCCAAAAATTACCTCTCGCCCTGTCCAACAATTACCCCTCGCCCCGTCCAACAATTACCCCTCGCCCCGTCCAACAATTACCACTCGCCCCGTCCAACAATTACCCCTCGCCCCGTCCAACAATTACCCCTTGCCCCCTCCAGCAATTATCCCTCGCCTCGTCCAACAATTACCCCTCGCCCCGTCCAACAATTACCCTTCGCCCCGTCCAACAATTGCCTCTCGCCACGTCCAACAATTACCTCTCGCCCTGTCCAACAATTACCCCTCGCCGCGTCCAACAATTACCCTTCGCCCCATCCAACAATTACCCAATCGCCCTGTCCAACAATTACCCTTCGCCTCGTCCAACAATGACCCCTCTCCTTCTCCAACAATTACCCCTCGCCCCGTCCAACAATTACCCCTCTCCTTCTCCAATAATTACCCATCTCCTTCTCCAACAATTACCCCTCTCCGCATCCAACAAATACCCCTCGCCGCATCCAACAATTACGCCTCACCCCGTCCTACAATTACCCCTCGCCTGTCCAAAAATTACCTCTGGCCCCATCCAACAATTACCTCTCGCCCCGTCCAACATTTACCCCTCGCCCCATCCAACAATTACCCCTCGCCCCGTCCAACAATTAGCCCTCGCCCCGTCCAACAATTAGCCCTCGCCCCATCCAACAATTACCCCTCGCCCCGTCCAACAATTACCCCTCGCCCCATCCTACAATTACCACTCGCCTGTCCAAAAATTACCTCTGGCCCTGTCCAACAATTACCCCTCGCCCCGTCCAACAATTACCTCTTGCCCCGTCCAACAATTACCTCTCGCTCCGTCCAAAAATTACCTCTCGCCCTGTCCAACAATTACCCCTCGCCCCGTCCAACAATTACCACTCGCCCCATCCAACAATTACCCCTCGCCCCGTCCAACAATTACCCCTCGCCCCCTCCAGCAATTATCCCTCGCCTCGTCCAACAATTACCCCTCGCCCCGTCCAACAATTACCCTTCGCCACGTCCAACAATTACCTCTCGCGACGTCCAACAATTACCTCTCGCCCTGTCCAACAATTACCCCTCGCCCCGTCCAACAATTACACTTCGCCCCCTCCAGCAATTATCCCTCGCCTCGTCCAACAATTACCCCTCGCCCCGTCCAACAATTACCCTTCGCCCCGTCCAACAATTACCTCTCGCCACGTCCAACAATTACCTCTCGCCCTGTCCTACAATTACCCCTCGCCGCGTCCAACAATTACCCCTCGCCCGTCCAACAATTACCCTTCGCCCCATCCAACAATTACCCAATCGCCTTGTCCAACAATTACCCTTCGCCTCGTCCAACAATGACCCCTCTCCTTCTCCAACAATTACCCCTCGCTCCGTCCAACAATTACCCCTCTCCTTCTCCAATAATTACCCCTCTCCTTCTCCAACAATTACCCCTCTCCGCATCCAACAAATACCCCTCGCCGCATTCAACAATTACCCCTCACCCCATCCAACAATTACCCCTCGCCCTGTCCAACAATTATCCCTCGCCCCCTGCAACAATTACCCCTCTCCGCATCCAACAAATACCCCTCGCCGCATCCAACAATTACCCCTCGCCCCATCCAACAATTACCGCTCGCCCCGTCCAACAATTACTCCTCGCCACCTCCAGCAATTATCCCTCGCCCGGTCCAACAATTACCCCTCGCCCCATCCAACAATTACCCCTCGCCCCGTGCAATAATTATCCCTCGCCCGTCCAACAATTACCCTTCGCCCCGTCCAACAATTATCCCTCGCCCTGTCCAACAATTACCCCTCGCCTCGTCCAACAATGACCCCTCTCTTCTCCAACAATTACCCCTCGCCCCGTCCAACAATTACCCCTCTCCTTCTCCAACAATTACCCCTCTCCACATCCAACAATAACTCCTCGCCCCATCCAACAATTACCCCTCACCCCGTCCAACAATTACTCCTCTCCTTCTCCAACAATTACCCCTCTCCGCATCCAACAATAACTCCTCGCCCCCTCCAACAATTACCCCTCGCCTCGTCCAACAATTACCCCTCGCCCCATCCAACAATTACCCCTCGCCCCATCCAACAATTACCCCTCGCCCTGTCGAACAATTACCCCTCTCCCTCTCCAACAATTATCCCTCGCCCCATCCAACAATTACCCCTCGCCCCATCCAACAATTACCCCTCGCCCTGTCGAACAATTACCCCTCTCCCTCTCCAACAATTACCCCTCGACTTATCCAACAATTACCCCTCGCCCCATCCAACAATTACCCCTCGCCCTGTCGAACAATTACCCCTCGCCTCATCCAACAATTACCCCACTCCCTCTCCAACAATTACCTCTCGCCTCGTCCAACAATTACCCCTCGACCCGTCCAACAATTATCCCTCTCGCTCTCCAACAATTACCCCTCTCCTTCTCCAACAACTCCCCTCACCCTGTCCAACAATTTCCCCTCTCCTTCTCCAACAATTACCACTCGCCCCTTCAACAATTACCCCTCGCTTCGTCCAACAATTACCCCTCTCCCTCTCCAACAATTAACTCTCGCCCCGTCCAACAATTATCCCTCGCCTCGTCCAACAATTACCCCTCTCTCTCTCCAACAATTACCTCTCGCCCCGCCCAACAATTATCCCTCGCCTTGTCCAACAATTACCCCACTCCCTCTCCAACAACTACCTCTCGCCTCGTCCAACCATTACCCCTCACCTCGTCAAACAATTACCCCTCGCCCCGTCCAACAATTATCCCTCTCCCTCTCCTTCTCCAACAATTACCCCTCTCCTCCAACAATTACCCATCGCCCCTCCAACAATCATCCCTCGCCTCGTCCAACAATTAACCTTCTCCCTCTCCAACAATTACCCCTCGCCCCGTCCAACAATTATCCCTCGCCTTGTCCAACATTTACCCCCCTCCGTCTCCAACAATTACCCTCCTTCTCCAACAATTACCCCTCGCCCTATCCAACAATTACCCCTCGCCCCTTCCAACAATTACTCCTCGCCCTGTCCAACAATTACCTCTCGGCCCATCCAACAATTAGCCCTCGCCCCGTCCAACAATGACCCCTCGCCCCGTCCTACAATTACCCCTCGCCTGTCCAAAAATTACCTCTGGCCCCATCCAAAAATTACCCCTCGCCCTCCAACAATTACCCCTCGCACCGTCCAACAATTACCCCTCACCTCGTCCAACAATTACCCCTCGCCCCGTCCAACAATTACCTCTCGCCCCGTCCAACAATTACCCCTCGCCCCTTCCAACAATTACCTCTCCCCCTGTCCAACAATTACCCCTCGCCCCGTCCAACAATTACCCCTCGTCCCGTCCAACAATTACCCCTCGCCCCGCCCAACAATTACTCCTCGCCCCGTCCAACAATTACCCCTCACCCCATCCAACAATTACCCCTCGCCCCTTCCTCCAATTACCCCTCGCACCTTCCTCCAATTACCCTCGCCCCATCCTCCAATTACCCCTTGCCAGGTTCAACAATTACCCCTCTCCCTCTCCAACAATTCGCCCTCACCCCGTCCAACAATTCCACCTCGCCCCGTCCAACAACACTCCCTCGCCCCGTCCAACAATTACCCCTCTCCCTCTCCAACAATTAACCCTCGCCCAGTCCAACAATTCCCCCTCACCCTATCCTCCAATTCCCCGTCGCCCCATCCAATAATTCCCCGTCGCCCCAGCCAACAATTACCTCTCGCCCCGACTAACAATTCCACCTCGCTCTGTCCAACAATTACCTCTCGCCCATCCAACAATTACCCCTCATCCCCTTCCTCCAATTACCCCTCACCCCGTCCAACAATTACCCCTCACCTAGTCCAAAAATCACCCCTCGCCCCATACAACAATTACCCCTCGCCCCATCCAACAATTACCCCTCACCCCGTCCAACAATTACCCCTCGCCCCGTCCAACAATTACCCCACAACCCATCCTACAATTACCCCTCGCCTGTCCAAAAATTACCTCTTGCCCCATCCAACAATCACCCTTCGCCCCGTCCAACAATTACCTCTCGCCGCGTCCAACAATTACCTCTCGCCCCGTCCAACAATTAACCCGCTCTCCGTCCAACAATTACCAAGCTCTCCGTCCAACAATTACCCCTCGCCCCGTCCAACAATTAGCCCTCGCCCCGACCAACAATTACCCCTCGCCCCGTCCAACAATTAACCCTCGCCCCATCCAACAATTACCTCTCGCCCGGTCCAACAACTACCTCTCGCCCCGTCCAACAATTACCCCGCTCCCCGTCCAACATTTACCCCTTGCCCCGTCCAACAATTACCCCTCTCCCTCTCCAACAATTACCCCTTGCCTGTCCAAGAATTACCTCTGGCCCCATCCAACAATTACCCCTCGTCCCATCCAACAATTACCCATCGCCGCTCCAACAATTAACCCTCGTCTCGTCCAACAATTATCCCTCTCCCTCTCCAACAATTCATCCTCTCCAACAATTACCCCTTGCTTCGTCCAACAATTATCCCTCGCCTTGTCCAACATTTACCCACTCCGTCTACAACAATTACCCCTCTCCCTCTCCAACAATTACCTCTCGCCCCTCCAACAATTACCCCTCGCCCCGTCCAACAATTACCCCTCGCCTCGTCCAACAATTACTCCTCGCCCCGTCCAACAATTACCCCTCTCCCTCTCTAACAATTACCCCTCGTCCCTTCCAACAATTACCCCTCGCCCATTCCAACAATTACCCCTCACACCGTCCAACAATTACCCCTCGCCTCGTCCAACAATTACACCTCGCCCCGTCCAACAATTACCCCTCTCCCTCTCCAACAATTACCTCTCGCCCCTCCAACAATTACCCCTCTCCCTCTCCAACAATTACCCCTCGCCCCGTCCAACAATTACCCCTCGCCTCGTCCAACAATTACCCCTCGCCCCGTCCAACAATTGCCCCTCTCCCTCTCTAACAATTACCCCTCCCCCTTCCAACAATTACCCCTCGCCCTATCCAACAATTACCCCTCACACCGTCGAACAATTACCCCTCGCCTCGTCGAACAATTACACCTCGCCCCGTCCAACAATTACCCCTCTCCCTCTCCAACAATTACCCCTCGCCCAGTCCAACAATTACCCTTCTCCCCATCCAACAATTACCCCTCGCACCATCCAACAATTACCCCTCGCCCCGTCCTACAATTACCCCTCGCCTCATCCAACAATTACCCCTCGCCCCGTCCAACAATTACCCCTCTCCTTCTCCAACAATTACCCCTCTCCGCATCCAACAATAACTCCTCGCCCCATCCAACAATTACCCCTCACCCCGACCAACAATTACCACTCTCCTTCTCCAACAATTCCCCCTCTCCGCATCCAACAATAACTCCTCGCCCCCTCCAACAATTACACCTCGCCTCGTCCAACAATTACCCCTTGCCCCATCCAACAATTACCCCTCGACCCAATCAACAATTACCCCTCGCCCTGTCGAACAATTACCCCTCTCCCTCTCCAACAATTACCCCTCGCCCCATCCAACAATTACCACTCGCCCCATCCAACAATTACCCCTCGCCCTGTCGAACAATTACCCCTCTCCCTCTCCAACAATTACCCCTCGCCCCATCCAACAATTACTCCTCGCGCCATCAAACAATTACCCCTCGCCCTGTCGAACAATTACCCCTCTCCCTCTCCAACAATTACCCCTCGCGCCATCCAACAATTACCCCTCGCCCTGTCGAACAATTACCCCTCTCCCTCTCCAACAATTACCCCTCGACCTATCCAACAATTACCCCTCGCCCCATCCAACAATTACCCCTCGCCCCATCCAACAATTAACCCTCGCGCCATCCAACAATTACCCCTCGCCCTGTCGAACAATTACCCCTCGCCCCATCCAACAATTACCCCTCGCCCTGTCGAACAATTACCCCTCTCCCTCTCCAACAATTACCCCTCGTCCCGTCCAACAATTATCCTTCGCCTCATCCAACAATTACCCCACTCCCTCTCCAACAATTACCTCTCGCCTCGTCCAACAATTACCCCTCGACCCATCCAACAATTATCCCTCTCGCTCTCCAACAATTACCCCTCTCCTTCTCCAACAACTCCCCTCACCCTGTCCAACAATTTCCCCTCTCCCTCTCCAACAATTACCCCTCGCCCCATCCAACAATTACCCCTCGTCCCATCCAACAATTACCCCTCGCCCTGTCGAACAATTACCCCTCTCCCTCTCCAACAATTATCCCTCGCCCCATCCAACAATTACCCCTCGCCCCATCCAACAATTACCCCTCGCCCTGTCGAACAATTACCCCTCTCCCTCTCCAACAATTACCCCTCGACCTATCCAACAATTACCCCTCGCCCCATCCAACAATTACCCCTCGCCCTGTCGAACAATTACCCCTCGCCCCATCCAACAATTACCCCTCGCCCTGTCGAACAATTACCCCTCTCCCTCTCCAACAATTACCCCTCGTCCCGTCCAACAATTATCCTTCGCCTCATCCAACAATTACCCCACTCCCTCTCCAACAATTACCTCTCGCCTCGTCCAACAATTACCCCTCGACCCGTCCAACAATTATCCCTCTCGCTCTCCAACAATTACCCCTCTCCTTCTCCAACAACTCCCCTCACCCTGTCCAACAATTTCCCCTCTCCTTCTCCAACAATTACCACTCGCCCCTTCAACAATTACCCCTCGCTTCGTCCAACAATTACCCCTCTCCCTCTCCAACAATTAACTCTCGCCCCGTCCAACAATTATCCCTCGCCTCGTCCAACAATTACCCCTCCCCGTCTCCAACAATTACCTCTCGCCCCGCCCAACAATTATCCCTCGCCTTGTCCAACAATTACCCCACTCCCTCTCCAACAACTACCTCTCGCCTCGTCCAACCATTACCCCTCACCTCGTCAAACAATTACCCCTCGCCCCGTCCAATAATTATCCCTCTCCCTCTCCTTCTCCAACAATTACCCCTCTCCTCAACAATTACCCATCGCCCCTCCAACAATCATCCCTCGCCTCATCCAACAATTAACCCTCTCCCTCTCCAACAATTACCCCTCGCCCCGTCCAACAATTATCCCTCGCCTTGTCCAACATTTACCCCCCTCCGTCTCCAACAATTATCCCTCCTTCTCCAACAATTACCCCTCGCCCTATCCAACAATTACCCCTCGCCCCTTCCAACAATTACTCCTCGCCCCGTCCAACAATTACCTCTCGGCCCATCCAACAATTAGCCCTCGCCCCATCCAACAATTACCCCTCGCCCCGTCCAAAAATGACGCCTCGCCCCGTCCTACAATTACCCCTCGCCTGTCCAAAAATTACCTCTGGCCCCATCCAAAAATTACCCCTCGCCCTCCAACAATTACCCCTCGCACCGTCCAACAATTACCCCTCACCTCGTCCAACAATTACCCCTCGCCCCGTCCAACAATTACCCCTCGCCCCGTCCAACAATTACCCCTCGCCCCGTCCAACAATTACCCCTCGCCCCGTCCAACAATTACCCCTCGCCCCGCCCAACAATTACTCCTCGCCCCGTCCAACAATTACCCCTCACCCCATCCAACAATTACCCCTCGCCCCTTCCTCCAATTACCCCTCGCACCTTCCTTCAATTACCCTCGCCCCATCCTCCAATTACCCCTTGCCAGGTCCAACAATTACCCCTCTCCCTCTCCAACAATTCGCCCTCACCCCGTCCAACAATTCCACCTCGCCCCATCCAACAACACCCCCTCGCCCCGTCCAACAATTACCCCTCTCCCTCTCCAACAATTAACCCTCGCCCAGTCCAACAATTCCCCCTCACCCTATCCTCCAATTCCCCGTCGCCCCATCCAATAATTCCCTGTCGCCCCAGCCAACAATTACCTCTCGCCCCGACTAACAATTCCACCTCGCTCTGTCCAACAATTATCTCTCGCCCGTCCAACAATTACCCCTCATCCCCTTCCTCCAATTACCCCTCACCCCGTCCAACAATTATCCCTCACCTAGTCCAAAAATCACCCCTCGCCCCATCCAACAATTACCCCTCGCCCCATCCAACAATTACCCCTCGCCCCATCCAACAATTACCCCTCGCCCTGTCGAACAATTACCCCTCTCCCTCTCCAACAATTACCCCTCGCCCCATCCAACAATTACCCCTCGCCCCATCCAACAATTACCCCTCGCCCTGTCGAACAATTACCCCTCTCCCTCTCCAACAATTACCCCTCGACCTATCCAACAATTATCCCTCGCCCCATCCAACAATTACCCCTCGCCCTGTCGAACAATTACCCCTCGCCCCATCCAACAATTACCCCTCGCCCTGTCGAACAATTACCCCTCTCCCTCTCCAACAATTACCCCTCGTCCCGTCCAACAATTATCCCTCGCCTCATCCAACAATTACCCCACTCCCTCTCCAACAATTACCTCTCGCCTCCTCCAACAATTACCCCTCGACCCGTCCAACAATTATCCCTCTCTCTCTCCAACAATTACCCCTCTCCTTCTCCAACAACTCCCCTCACCCTGTCCAACAATTTCCCCTCTCCTTCTCCAACAATTACCACTCGCCCCTTCAACAATTACCCCTCGCTTCGTCCAACAATTACCCCTCTCCCTCCCCAACAATTAACTCTCGCACCGTCCAACAATTATCCCTCGCCTCGTCCAACAATTACCCCTCTCCCTCTCCAACAATTAACTCTCGCCCCGTCCAACAATTATCCCTCGCCTCGTCCAACAATTACCCCTCTCCCTCTCCAACAATTACCTCTCGCCCCGCCCAACAATTATCCCTCGCCTTGTCCAACAATTACCCCACTCCCTCACAACAACTACCTCTCGCCTCGTCCAACCATTACCCCTCACCTTGTCCAACAATTACCCCTCGCCCCGTCCAACAATTATCCCTCTCCCTCTCCTTCTCCAACAATTACCCCTCTCCTCCAACAATTACCCATCGCCCCTCCAACAATCATCCCTCGCCTCGTCCAACAATTAACCCTCTCCCTCTCCAACAATTACCCCTCGCCACGTCCAACAATTATCCCTCGCCTTGTCCAACATTTACCCCCCTCCGTCTCCAACAATTACCCCTCCTTCTCCAACAATTACCCCTCGCCCTATCCAACAATTACCCCTCGCCCCGTCCAACAATTACCTCTCGCCCCGTCCAACAATTACCCCTCGCCCCTTCCAACAATTACCTCTCGCCCTGTCCAACAATTACCCCTCGCCCCGTCCAACAATTACCCCTCGCCCGTCCAACAATTACCCCTCGCCCCGTCCAACAATTACCCCTCGCCCCGCCCAACAATTACTCCTCGCCCCGTCCAACAATTACCCCTCACCCCATCCAACAATTACCCCTCGCCCCGTCCTACAATTACCCCTCGCCTCATCCAACAATTACCCCTCGCCCCGTCCAACAATTACCCCTCTCCTTCTCCAACAATTACCCCTCTCCGCATCCAACAATAACTCCTCGCCCCATCCAACAATTACCCCTCACCCCGACCAACAATTACCACTCTCCTTCTCCAACAATTACCCCTCTCCGCATCCAACAATAACTCCTCGCCCCGTCCAACAATTACCCCTCTCCTTCTCCAACAATTACCCCTCTCCGCATCCAACAATTACCCCTCGCCCCATCCAACAATTACCCCTCGCCCCATCCTCCAATTACCCCTTGCCAGGTCCAACAATTACCCCTCTCCCTCTCCAACAATTCGCCCTCACCCCGTCCAACAATTCCACCTCGCCCCATCCAACAACACCCCCTCGCCCCGTCCAACAATTACCCCTCTCCCTCTCCAACAATTAACCCTCGCCCAGTCCAACAATTCCCCCTCACCCTATCCTCCAATTCCCCGTCGCCCCATCCAATAATTCCCTGTCGCCCCAGCCAACAATTACCTCTCGCCCCGACTAACAGTTCCACCTCGCTCTGTCCAACAATTATCTCTCGCCCGTCCAACAATTACCCCTCATCCCCTTCCTCCAATTACCCCTCACCCCGTCCAACAATTATCCCTCACCTAGTCCAAAAATCACCCCTCGCCCCATCCAACAATTACCCCTCGCCCCATCCAACAATTACCCCTCGCCCCATCCAACAATTACCCCTCGCCCTGTCGAACAATTACCCCTCTCCCTCTCCAACAATTACCCCTCGCCCCATCCAACAATTACCCCTCGCCCCATCCAACAAATACCCCTCGCCCTGTCGAACAATTACCCCTCTCCCTCTCCAACAATTACCCCTCGACCTATCCAACAATTATCCCTCGCCCCATCCAACAATTACCCCTTGCCCTGTCGAACAATTACCCCTCGCCCCATCCAACAATTACCCCTCGCCCTGTCGAACAATTACCCCTCTCCCTCTCCAACAATTACCCCTCGTCCCGTCCAACAATTATCCCTCGCCTCATCCAACAATTACCCCACTCCCTCTCCAACAATTACCTCTCGCCTCCTCCAACAATTACCCCTCGACCCGTCCAACAATTATCCCTCTCTCTCTCCAACAATTACCCCTCTCCTTCTCCAACAACTCCCCTCACCCTGTCCAACAATTTCCCCTCTCCTTCTCCAACAATTACCACTCGCCCCTTCAACAATTACCCCTCGCTTCGTCCAACAATTACCCCTCTCCCTCTCCAACAATTAACTCTCGCCCCGTCCAACAATTATCCCTCGCCTCGTCCAACAATTACCCCTCTCCCTCTCCAACAATTACCTCTCGCCCCGCCCAACAATTATCCCTCGCCTTGTCCAACAATTACCCCACTCCCTCACAACAACTACCTCTCGCCTCGTCCAACCATTACCCCTCACCTCGTCAAACAATTACCCCTCGCCCCGTCCAACAATTATCCCTCTCCCTCTCCTTCTCCAACAATTACCCCTCTCCTCCAACAATTACCCATCGCCCCTCCAACAATCATCCCTCGCCTCGTCCAACAATTAACCCTCTCCCTCTCCAACAATTACCCCTCGCCACGTCCAACAATTATCCCTCGCCTTGTCCAACATTTACCCCCCTCCGTCTCCAACAATTACCCCTCCTTCTCCAACAATTACCCCTCGCCCTATCCAACAATTACCCCTCGCCCCGTCCAACAATTACCTCTCGCCCCGTCCAACAATTACCCCTCGCCCCTTCCAACAATTACCTCTCGCCCTGTCCAACAATTACCCCTCGCCCCGTCCAACAATTACCCCTCGCCCGTCCAACAATTACCCCTCGCCCCGTCCAACAATTACCCCTCGCCCCGCCCAACAATTACTCCTCGCCCCGTCCAACAATTACCCCTCACCCCATCCAACAATTACCCCTCGCCCCGTCCTACAATTACCCCTCGCCTCATCCAACAATTACCCCTCGCCCCGTCCAACAATTACCCCTCTCCTTCTCCAACAATTACCCCTCTCCGCATCCAACAATAACTCCTCGCCCCATCCAACAATTACCCCTCACCCCGACCAACAATTACCACTCTCCTTCTCCAACAATTACCCCTCTCCGCATCCAACAATAACTCCTCGCCCCCTCCAACAATTACACCTCGCCTCGTCCAACAATTACCCCTTGCCCCATCCAACAATTACCCCTCGCCCCATCCAACAATTACCCCTCGCCCTGTCGAACAATTACCCCTCTCCCTCTACAACAATTACCCCTCGCCCCATCCAACAATTACCCCTCGCCCCATCCAACAATTACCCCTCGCCCTGTCGAACAATTACCCCTCTCCCTCTCCAACAATTACCCCTCGCCCCATCCAACAATTACCCCTCGCCCCATCCAACAATTACTCCTCGCCCTGTCGAACAATTACCCCTCTCCCTCTCCAACAATTACCCCTCGCCCCATCCAACAATTACCCCTCGCCCCATCCAACAATTACCCCTCGCCCTGTCGAACAATTACCCCTCTCCCTTTCCAACAATTACCCCTCGACCTATCCAACAATTACCCCTCGCCCCATCCAACAATTACCCCTCGCCCTGTCGAACAATTACCCCTCTCCCTCTTCAACAATTACCACTCGTCCCGTCCAACAATTATCCTTCGCCTCATCCAACAATTACCCCACTCCCTCTCCAACAATTACCTCTCGTCTCGTCCAACAATTAGCCCTCGACCCGTCCAACAATTATCCCTCTCGCTCTCCAACAATTACCCCTCTCCTTCTCCAACAACTCCCCTCACCCTGTCCAACAATTTCCCCTCTCCTTCTCCAACAATTACCACTCGCCCCTTCAACAATTACCCCTCGCTTCGTCCAACAATTACCCCTCTCCCTCTGCAACAATTAACTCTCGCCCCGTCCAACAATTATCCCTCGCCTCGTCCAACAATTACCCCTCTCCCTCTCCAACAACTACCTCTCGCCTCGTCCAACCTTTACCCCTCACCTTGTCCAACAATTACCCCTCGCCCCGTCCAACAATTATCCCTCTCCCTCTCCTTCTCCAACAATTACCCCTCTCCTCCATCAATTACCCATCGCCCCTCCAACAATCATCCCTCGCCTCGTCCAACAATTAACCCTCTCCCTCTCCAACAATTATCCCTCGCCTTGTCCAACATTTACCCCCCTCCGTCTCCAACAATTACCCCTCCTTCTCCAACAATTACCCCTCGCCCTATCCAACAATTACCCCTCGCCCCTTCCAACAATTACTCCTCGCCCCGTCCAACAATTACCTCTCGGCCCATCCAACAATTAGCCCTCGCCCCATCCAACAATTACCCCTCGCCCCGTCCAACAATGACCCCTCGCCCCGTCCTACAATTACCCCTCGCCTGTCCAAAAATTACCTCTGGCCCCATCCAAAAATTACCCCTCGCCCTCCAACAATTACCCCTCGCACCGTCCAACAATTACCCCTCACCTTGTCCAACAATTACCCCTCGCCCCGTCTAACAATTACCTCTCGCCCCGTCCAACAATTACCCCTCGCCCCTTCCAACAATTACCTCTCGCCCTGTCCAACAATTACCCCTCGCCCCGTCCAACAATTACCCCTCGCCCCGTCCAACAATTACCCCTCACCCCGTCCAACAATTACCCCTCGCCCTGCCCAACAATTGCTCCTCGCCCCGTCCAACAATTACCCCTCACCCCATCCAACAATTACCCCTCGCCCCTTCCTCCAATTACCCCTCGCACCTTCCTCCAATTACCCTCGCCCCATCCTCCAATTACCCCTTGCCAGGTCCAACAATTACCCCTCTCCCTCTCCAACAATTCGCCCTCACCCCGTCCAACAATTCCACCTCGCCCCGTCCAACAACACTCCCTCGCCCCGTCCAACAATTACCCCTCTCCCTCTCCAACAATTAACCCTCGCCCAGTCCAACAATTCCCCCTCACCCTATCCTCCAATTCCCCGTCGCCCCATCCAATAATTCCCCGTCGCCCCAGCCAACAATTACCTCTCGCCCCGACTAACAATTCCACCTCGCTCTGTCCAACAATTACTTCTCGCCCGTCCAACAATTACCCCTCATCCCCTTCCTCCAATTACCCCTCACCCCATCCAACAATTACCCCTCACCTAGTCCAAAAATTACCCCTCGCCCCATACAACAATTACCCCTCGCCCCATCCAACAATTACCCCTCACCCCGTCCAACAATTACCCCTCGCCCCGTCCAACAATTACCCCACACCCCATCCTACAATTACCCCTCGCCCCATCCAACAATCACCCCTCGCCCCGTCCAACAATTACCTCTCGCCGCGTCCAACAATTACCTCTCGCCCCGTCCAACAATTAACCCGCTCTCCGTCCAACAATTACCAAGCTCTCCGTCCAACAATTACCCCGCTCCCCATCCAACAATTACCCCTCGCCCCGTCCAACAATTAGCCCTCGCCCCGACCAACAATTACCCCTCGCCCCGTCCAACAATTAACCCTCGCCCCATCCAACAATTACCTCTCGCCCGGTCCAACAACTACCTCTCGCCCCGTCCAACAATTACCCCGCTCCCCGTCCAACAATTACCCCTTGCCCCGTCCAACAATTACCCCTCTCCCTCTCCAACAGTTACCCCTCGCCTGTCCAAGAATTACCTCTGGCCCCATCCAACAATTACCCCTCGTCCCATCCAACAATTACCCATCGCCGCTCCAACAATTAACCCTCGCCTCGTCCAACAATTATCCCTCTCCCTCTCCAACAAATCATCCTCTCCAACAATTACCCCTCTCCCTCTCCAACAATTCATCCTCTCCAACAATTACCCCTTGCTTCGTCCAACAATTATCCCTCGCCTTGTCCAACATTTACCCCCTCCGTCTCCAACAATTACCCCTCTCCCTCTCCAACCATTACCTCTCGCCCCTCCAACAATTACCCCTCGCCCCGTCCAACAATTACCCCTCGCCTCGTCCAACAATTACCCCTCGCCCAGTCCAACAATTACCCCTCTCCCTCTCTAACAATTACCCCTCGTCCCTTCCAACAATTACCCCTCGCCCATTCCAACAATTACCCCTCACACCGTCCAACAATTACCCCTCGCCTCGTCCAACAATTACACCTCGCCCCGTCCAACAATTACCCCTCTCCCTCTCCAACAATTACCTCTCGCCCCTCCAACAATTACCCCTCTCCCTCTCCAACAATTACCCCTCGCCCCGTCCAACAATTACCCCTCTCCCTCTCTAACAATTACCCCTCCCCCCTTCCAACAATTACCCCTCGCCCTATCCAACAATTACCCATCACACCGTCCAACAATTACCCCTTGCCTCGTCCAACAATTACACCTCGCCCCGTCCAACAATTACCCCTCTCCCTCTCCAACAATTACCCCTCGCCCAGTCCAACAATTACCCTTCTCCCCATCCAACAATTACCCCTCGCACCATCCAACAATTACCCCTCGCCCCGTCCTACAATTACCCCTCGCCTCATCCAACAATTACCCCTCGCCCCGTCCAACAATTACCCCTCTCCTTCTCCAACAATTACCCCTCTCCGCATCCAACAATAACTCCTCGCCCCATCCAACAATTACCCCTCACCCCGACCAACAATTACCACTCTCCTTCTCCAACAATTACCCCTCTCCGCATCCAACAATAACTCCTCGCCGCCTCCAACAATTACACCACGCCTCGTCCAACAATTACCCCTTGCCCCATCCAACAATTACCCCTCGCCCCATCCAACAATTACCCCTCGCCCTGTCGAACAATTACCCCTCTCCCTCTCCAACAATTACCCCTCGCCCCATCCAACAATTACCCCTCGCCCCATCCAACAATTACCCCTCGCCCTGTCGAACAATTACCCCTCTCCCTCTCCAACAATTACCCCTCGCCCCGTCCAACAATTATCCCTCGCCTCATCCAACAATTACCCCACTCCCTCTCCAACAATTATCTCTCGCCTCGTCCAACAATTACCCCTCGACCCGTCCAACAATTATCCCTCTCGCTCTCCAACAATTACCCCTCTCCTTCTCCAACAACTCCCCTCGCCCTGTCCAACAATTTCCCCTCTCCTTCTCCAACAATTACCACTCGCCCCTCCAACAATTACCCCTCGCCTCATCCAACAATTACCCCACTCCCTCTCCAAAAATTATCTCTCGCCTCGTCAAACAATTACCCCTCGCCCTGTCCAACAATTATCCCTCTCCCTCTCCTTCTCCAACAATTACCCCTCTCCTCCAACAATTACCCATCGCCCCTCCAACAATCATCCCTCGCCTCGTCCAACAATTAACCCTCTCCCTCTCCAACAATTACCCCTCGCCCCGTCCAACAATTATCCCTCGCCTTGTCCAACATTTACCCCCCTCCGTCTCCAACAATTACCCCTCCTTCTCCAACAATTACCCCTCGCCCCATCCAACAATTACCCCTCGCCCCTTCCAACAATTATCCCTCACCCCGTCCAACAATTACCTCTCGGCCCATCCAACAATTAGCCCTCGCCCCATCCAACAATTACCCCTCGCCCCGTCCAACAATGACCCCTCGTCCCGTCTTACAATTACCCCTCGCCTGTCCAAAAATTACCTCTGGCCCCATCCAACAATTACCCCTCGCCCTCCAACAATTATCCCTCGCCCCGTCCAACAATGACCCCTCGCCCCAACTTACAATTACCCCTCGCCTGTCCAAAAATTACCTCTGGCCCCATCCAACAATTACCCCTCGCCCTCCAACAATTACCCCTCGCCCTCCAACAATTACCCCTCGCCCTGTCCAACAATTACCCCTCGCCTCGTCCAACAATTATCCCTCGCCCCGTCCAACAATTACCCCTCGCCCCGTCCAACAATTACTCCTCGCCCCATCCAACAATTACCCCTCACCCCATCCAACAATTACCCCTCGCCCCTTCCTCCAATTACCCCTCGCACCTTCCTCCAATTACCCTCGCCCCATCCTCCAATTACCCCTTGCCAGGTCCAACAATTACCCCTCTCCCTCTCCAACAATTCGCCCTCACCCCGTCCAACAATTCCACGTCGCCCCGTCCAACAATACCCCCTCGCCCCGTCCAACAATTACCCCGCTCCCCGTCCAACAATTACCCCTTGCCCCGTCCAACAATTACCCCTCTCCCTCTCCAATAATTACCCCTCGCCAATTCCAACAATTACCTCTCGCCCCGTCCAACAATTAGCCCTCGCCCCGTCCAACAATTACCCCTCGCCTGTCCAAGAATTACCTCTGGCCCCATCCAACAATTACCCCTCGCCCCATCCAACAATTACCCATCGCCCCTCCAACAATTATCCCTCGCCCCGTCCAACAATTACCCCTCGCCTCATCCAACAATTACCCCTCGCCCCGTCCAACAATTACCCCTCTCCCTCTCTAACAATTACCCCTCGCCCCTTCCAACAATTACCCCTCGCCCTATCCAACAATTACCCCTCACACCGTCCAACAATTACCCCTCGCCTCGTTCAACAATTACACCTCGCCCCGTCCAACAATTACACCTCACCTAGTCCAAAAATTACCCCTCGCCCCATCCAACAATTACCCCTCGACCCATCCAACAATTACCCCTCGCCCCGTCCAACAATTACCCCTCTCCCTCTCCAACAATTACCCCTCGCCCCTTCCAACAATTACCTCTCGCCCTGTCGAACAATTACCCCTCGCCCCATCCAACAATTACCCCTCGCCCCGTCCAACAATTACCCCTCGCCCCGTCCAACAATTACCCCTCGCCCCGTCCAACAATTACTCCTCGCCCCATCCAACAATTACCCCTCACCCCATCCAACAATTACCCCTCGCCCCTTCCTCCAATTACCCCTCGCACCTTCCTCCAATTACCCTCGCCCCATCCTCCAATTACTACTTGCCAAGTCCAACAATTACCCCTCTCCCTCTCCAACAATTCGCCCTCACCCCGTCCAACAATTCCACGTCGCCCCGTCCAACAATACCCCCTCGCCCCGTCCAACAATTACCCCGCTCCCCGTCCAACAATTACCCCTTGCCCCGTCCAACAATTACCCCTCTCCCTCTCCAATAATTACCCCTCGCCAATTCCAACAATTACCTATCGCCCCGTCCAACAATTAGCCCTCGCCCCGTCCAACAATTACCCCTCGCCTGTCCAAGAATTACCTCTGGCCCCATCCAACAATTACCCCTCGCCCCATCCAACAATTACCCATCGCCCATCCAACAATTAACCCTCGCCTCGTCCAACAATTATCCCTCTCCCTCTCCAACAATTCATCCTCTCCAACAATTACCCCTTGCTTCGTCCAACAATTAAATTTGCCCCGTCCAACAATTACCCCTCTCCCTCTCCAACAATTACCTCTCGCCCCTCCAACAATTATCCCTCGCCCCGTCCAACAATTACCCCTCGCCTCATCCAACAATTACCCCTCGCCCCGTCCAACAATTACCCCTCTCCCTCTCTAACAATTACCCCTCGCCCCTTCCAACAATTACCCCTCGCCCTATCCAACAATTACCCCTCACACCGTCCAACAATTACTCCTCGCCTCGTTCAACAATTACACCTCGCCCCGTCCAACAATTACCCCTCTCCCTCTCCAACAATTACCCCTCGCCCAGTCCAACAATTACCCTTCTCCCCATCCAACAATTACCACCCCTCGCCTCATCCAACAATTACCTCTTGCCCCGTCCAACAATTACCCCTCGCCCGTCCAACAATTACTCCTTGCCCCGTCCAACAATTACCCCTCGCCCCGTCCAACTATTACCCCTCGCCTCGTCTAAAAATTACCCCTCGCCCTGTCTAACAATTACCCCTCGCCCTGTCCAACATTTACCCTTCACCCCGACCAACAATTACCTCTGGCATCATCCAACAATTACCCCTCGCCCCATCCAACAATTACCTCTCGCCCCATCCAACAATTACCTCTCGCCCCATCCAACAATTACTCCTCGCCCCGTCCAACAATTACCCCTCGCCCCGTCCAACTATTACCCCTCGCCCCTTCCAACAATTACCCCTCGCCCCGTCCAACAATTACCCCTCGCCTCGTCCAACAATTACCCCTTGCCCCGTCCAACAATTACGCCTCTCCCTCTCCAACAATTACCTCTCGCCCCTCCAACAATTACCCGTCGCCCCGTACAACAATTACCCCTCGCCTCGTCCAACAATTACCCCTCGCCCCGTCTAACAATTACCTCTCGCCCCGTCCAACAATTACCCCTCGCCCCTTCCAACAATTACCTCTCGCCCTGTCCAACAATTACCCCTCGCCCCGTCCAACAATTACCCCTCGCCCCGTCCAACAATTACCCCTCACCCCGTCCAACAATTACCCCTCGCCCTGCCCAACAATTGCTCCTCGCCCCGTCCAACAATTACCCCTCACCCCATCCAACAATTACCCCTCGCCCCTTCCTCCAATTACCCCTCGCACCTTCCTCCAATTACCCTCGCCCCATCCTCCAATTACCCCTTGCCAGGTCCAACAATTACCCCTCTCCCTCTCCAACAATTCGCCCTCACCCCGTCCAACAATTCCACCTCGCCCCGTCCAACAACACTCCCTCGCCCCGTCCAACAATTACCCCTCTCCCTCTCCAACAATTAACCCTCGCCCAGTCCAACAATTCCCCCTCACCCTATCCTCCAATTCCCCGTCGCCCCATCCAATAATTCCCCGTCGCCCCAGCCAACAATTACCTCTCGCCCCGACTAACAATTCCACCTCGCTCTGTCCAACAATTACTTCTCGCCCGTCCAACAATTACCCCTCATCCCCTTCCTCCAATTACCCCTCACCCCATCCAACAATTACCCCTCACCTAGTCCAAAAATTACCCCTCGCCCCATACAACAATTACCCCTCGCCCCATCCAACAATTACCCCTCACCCCGTCCAACAATTACCCCTCGCCCCGTCCAACAATTACCCCACACCCCATCCTACAATTACCCCTCGCCCCATCCAACAATCACCCCTCGCCCCGTCCAACAATTACCTCTGGCCGCGTCCAACAATTACCTCTCGCCCCGTCCAACAATTAACCCGCTCTCCGTCCAACAATTACCAAGCTCTCCGTCCAACAATTACCCCGCTCCCCATCCAACAATTACCCCTCGCCCCGTCCAACAATTAGCCCTCGCCCCGACCAACAATTACCCCTCGCCCCGTCCAACAATTAACCCTCGCCCCATCCAACAATTACCTCTCGCCCGGTCCAACAACTACCTCTCGCCCCGTCCAACAATTACCCCGCTCCCCGTCCAACAATTACCCCTTGCCCCGTCCAACAATTACCCCTCTCCCTCTCCAACAGTTACCCCTCGCCTGTCCAAGAATTACCTCTGGCCCCATCCAACAATTACCCCTCGTCCCATCCAACAATTACCCATCGCCGCTCCAACAATTAACCCTCGCCTCGTCCAACAATTATCCCTCTCCCTCTCCAACAAATCATCCTCTCCAACAATTACCCCTCTCCCTCTCCAACAATTCATCCTCTCCAACAATTACCCCTTGCTTCGTCCAACAATTATCCCTCGCCTTGTCCAACATTTACCCCCTCCGTCTCCAACAATTACCCCTCTCCCTCTCCAACCATTACCTCTCGCCCCTCCAACAATTACCCCTCGCCCCGTCCAACAATTACCCCTCGCCTCGTCCAACAATTACCCCTCGCCCAGTCCAACAATTACCCCTCTCCCTCTCTAACAATTACCCCTCGTCCCTTCCAACAATTACCCCTCGCCCATTCCAACAATTACCCCTCACACCGTCCAACAATTACCCCTCGCCTCGTCCAACAATTACACCTCGCCCCGTCCAACAATTACCCCTCTCCCTCTCCAACAATTACCTCTCGCCCCTCCAACAATTACCCCTCTCCCTCTCCAACAATTACCCCTCGCCCCGTCCAACAATTACCCCTCTCCCTCTCTAACAATTACCCCTCCCCCCTTCCAACAATTACCCCTCGCCCTATCCAACAATTACCCATCACACCGTCCAACAATTACCCCTTGCCTCGTCCAACAATTACACCTCGCCCCGTCCAACAATTACCCCTCTCCCTCTCCAACAATTACCCCTCGCCCAGTCCAACAATTACCCTTCTCCCCATCCAACAATTACCCCTCGCACCATCCAACAATTACCCCTCGCCCCGTCCTACAATTACCCCTCGCCTCATCCAGCAATTACCCCTCGCCCCGTCCAACAATTACCCCTCTCCTTCTCCAACAATTACCCCTCTCCGCATCCAACAATAACTCCTCGCCGCCTCCAACAATTACACCACGCCTCGTCCAACAATTACCCCTTGCCCCATCCAACAATTACCCCTCGCCCCATCCAACAATTACCCCTCGCCCTGTCGAACAATTACCCCTCTCCCTCTCCAACAATTACCCCTCGCCCCATCCAACAATTACCCCTCGCCCCATCCAACAATTACCCCTCGCCCTGTCGAACAATTACCCCTCTCCCTCTCCAACAATTACCCCTCGCCCCGTCCAACAATTATCCCTCGCCTCATCCAACAATTACCCCACTCCCTCTCCAACAATTATCTCTCGCCTCGTCCAACAATTACCCCTCGACCCGTCCAACAATTATCCCTCTCGCTCTCCAACAATTACCCCTCTCCTTCTCCAACAACTCCCCTCGCCCTGTCCAACAATTTCCCCTCTCCTTCTCCAACAATTACCACTCGCCCCTCCAACAATTACCCCTCGCCTCATCCAACAATTACCCCACTCCCTCTCCAAAAATTATCTCTCGCCTCGTCAAACAATTACCCCTCGCCCTGTCCAACAATTATCCCTCTCCCTCTCCTTCTCCAACAATTACCCCTCTCCTCCAACAATTACCCATCGCCCCTCCAACAATCATCCCTCGCCTCGTCCAACAATTAACCCTCTCCCTCTCCAACAATTACCCCTCGCCCCGTCCAACAATTATCCCTCGCCTTGTCCAACATTTACCCCCCTCCGTCTCCAACAATTACCCCTCCTTCTCCAACAATTACCCCTCGCCCCATCCAACAATTACCCCTCGCCCCTTCCAACAATTATCCCTCACCCCGTCCAACAATTACCTCTCGGCCCATCCAACAATTAGCCCTCGCCCCATCCAACAATTACCCCTCGCCCCGTCCAACAATGACCCCTCATCCCGTCTTACAATTACCCCTCGCCTGTCCAAAAATTACCTCTGGCCCCATCCAACAATTACCCCTCGCCCTCCAACAATTATCCCTCGCCCCGTCCAACAATGACCCCTCGCCCCAACTTACAATTACCCCTCGCCTGTCCAAAAATTACCTCTGGCCCCATCCAACAATTACCCCTCGCCCTCCAACAATTACCCCTCGCCCTCCAACAATTACCCCTCGCCCTGTCCAACAATTACCCCTCGCCTCGTCCAACAATTATCCCTCGCCCCGTCCAACAATTACCCCTCGCCCCGTCCAACAATTACTCCTCGCCCCATCCAACAATTACCCCTCACCCCATCCAACAATTACCCCTCGCCCCTTCCTCCAATTACCCCTCGCACCTTCCTCCAATTACCCTCGCCCCATCCTCCAATTACCCCTTGCCAGGTCCAACAATTACCCCTCTCCCTCTCCAACAATTCGCCCTCACCCCGTCCAACAATTCCACGTCGCCCCGTCCAACAATACCCCCTCGCCCCGTCCAACAATTACCCCGCTCCCCGTCCAACAATTACCCCTTGCCCCGTCCAACAATTACCCCTCTCCCTCTCCAATAATTACCCCTCGCCAATTCCAACAATTACCTCTCGCCCCGTCCAACAATTAGCCCTCGCCCCGTCCAACAATTACCCCTCGCCTGTCCAAGAATTACCTCTGGCCCCATCCAACAATTACCCCTCGCCCCATCCAACAATTACCCATCGCCCCTCCAACAATTATCCCTCGCCCCGTCCAACAATTACCCCTCGCCTCATCCAACAATTACCCCTCGCCCCGTCCAACAATTACCCCTCTCCCTCTCTAACAATTACCCCTCGCCCCTTCCAACAATTACCCCTCGCCCTATCCAACAATTACCCCTCACACCGTCCAACAATTACCCCTCGCCTCGTTCAACAATTACACCTCGCCCCGTCCAACAATTACACCTCACCTAGTCCAAAAATTACCCCTCGCCCCATCCAACAATTACCCCTCGACCCATCCAACAATTACCCCTCGCCCCGTCCAACAATTACCCCTCTCCCTCTCCAACAATTACCCCTCGCCCCTTCCAACAATTACCTCTCGCCCTGTCGAACAATTACCCCTCGCCCCATCCAACAATTACCCCTCGCCCCGTCCAACAATTACCCCTCGCCCCGTCCAACAATTACCCCTCGCCCCGTCCAACAATTACTCCTCGCCCCATCCAACAATTACCCCTCACCCCATCCAACAATTACCCCTCGCCCCTTCCTCCAATTACCCCTCGCACCTTCCTCCAATTACCCTCGCCCCATCCTCCAATTACTACTTGCCAAGTCCAACAATTACCCCTCTCCCTCTCCAACAATTCGCCCTCACCCCGTCCAACAATTCCACGTCGCCCCGTCCAACAATACCCCCTCGCCCCGTCCAACAATTACCCCGCTCCCCGTCCAACAATTACCCCTTGCCCCGTCCAACAATTACCCCTCTCCCTCTCCAATAATTACCCCTCGCCAATTCCAACAATTACCTATCGCCCCGTCCAACAATTAGCCCTCGCCCCGTCCAACAATTACCCCTCGCCTGTCCAAGAATTACCTCTGGCCCCATCCAACAATTACCCCTCGCCCCATCCAACAATTACCCATCGCCCATCCAACAATTAACCCTCGCCTCGTCCAACAATTATCCCTCTCCCTCTCCAACAATTCATCCTCTCCAACAATTACCCCTTGCTTCGTCCAACAATTAAATTTGCCCCGTCCAACAATTACCCCTCTCCCTCTCCAACAATTACCTCTCGCCCCTCCAACAATTATCCCTCGCCCCGTCCAACAATTACCCCTCGCCTCATCCAACAATTACCCCTCGCCCCGTCCAACAATTACCCCTCTCCCTCTCTAACAATTACCCCTCGCCCCTTCCAACAATTACCCCTCGCCCTATCCAACAATTACCCCTCACACCGTCCAACAATTACTCCTCGCCTCGTTCAACAATTACACCTCGCCCCGTCCAACAATTACCCCTCTCCCTCTCCAACAATTACCCCTCGCCCAGTCCAACAATTACCCTTCTCCCCATCCAACAATTACCACCCCTCGCCTCATCCAACAATTACCTCTTGCCCCGTCCAACAATTACCCCTCGCCCGTCCAACAATTACTCCTTGCCCCGTCCAACAATTACCCCTCGCCCCGTCCAACTATTACCCCTCGCCTCGTCTAAAAATTACCCCTCGCCCTGTCTAACAATTACCCCTCGCCCTGTCCAACGTTTACCCTTCACCCCGACCAACAATTACCTCTGGCATCATCCAACAATTACCCCTCGCCCCATCCAACAATTACCTCTCGCCCCATCCAACAATTACCTCTCGCCCCATCCAACAATTACTCCTCGCCCCGTCCAACAATTACCCCTCGCCCCGTCCAACAATTACCCCTCGCCCCTTCCAACAATTACCCCTCGCCCCGTCCAACAATTACCCCTCGCCTCGTCCAACAATTACCCCTTGCCCCGTCCAACAATTACGCCTCTCCCTCTCCAACAATTACCTCTCGCCCCTCCAACAATTACCCGTCGCCCCATACAACAATTACCCCTCGCCTCGTCCAACAATTACCCCTCGCCTCATCCAACAATTACCCCTCGCCCCGTCCAACAATTACCCCTCTCCCTCTCTTACAATTACCTCTCGCCCCTTCCAACAATTAACCCTCGCCCTATCCAACAATTACCCCTCACACCGTCCAACAATTACCCCTCGCCTCATCCATCAATTACCTCTCGCCCCGTCCAACAATTACCCCTCTCCCCGTCCAACAATTACCCCTCACACCATCCAACAATTACCCCTCGCCCCGTCCTCCAATTACCCCTCGCCTCATCCAACAATTACT
The DNA here is from genome assembly GCF_044704955.1 of Pristiophorus japonicus. Taxonomy (NCBI): domain Eukaryota; kingdom Metazoa; phylum Chordata; class Chondrichthyes; family Pristiophoridae; genus Pristiophorus; species Pristiophorus japonicus. The sequence continues at coordinate 44,692,238 of NC_091979.1, forward strand.
CCTTGCACCATCCAACAATTACCTCTTGCCCCGTCCAACAATTAACCCTCGCCCCGTCCAACAATTACTCCTTGCCCCGTCCAACAATTACCTCTTGCCCCGTCCAACAATTACCCCTCGCCCCGTCCAACAATTACCCTTCGCCTCGTCCAAAAATTACCCCTCGCCCTTTCCAACAATTACCCCTCGCCCTGACCAACATTTACCCTTCACCCCGACCAACAATTACTCCTCGCCCCGTCCAACAATTACCTCTCGCCCCATCCAACAATTACCCCTTGCCCCGTCCAACAATTACCCCTCGCACCGTCCTACAATTTCCCCTCGCCTGTCCAAAAATTACATCTGGCCCCATCCAACAATTACCCCTCGCCCCGTCCAACAATTACCTCTCGCCCCGTCCAACAATTACCTCTCGCCCCGTCCAACAATTACCCAGCTCCCCGTCCAACAATTACCCCGCTCCCCGTCCAACAATTAGCCCGCTCCCTGTCCTACAATTTCCCCTCGCCTGTCCAAAAATTACCTCTGGCCCCATCCAAAAATTACCCCTAGCCCCGTCCAACAATTACCCCTCGCCTCATCCAACAATTACCACTCGCCCCATCCAACAATTAACCCTCACCCCGTCCAACAATTAGCCCTCGCCCCATCCAACAATTAGCCCTTGCCCCCATCCAACAATTGCCCCTCGCCCCGTCCAACAATTACCCCTCGCCCCGTCCAACAATTACCCCTTGCCTGTCCAAGAATTACCTCTGGCCCCATCCAACAATTACCCCTCGCCCCGTCCAACAATTACCCATCGCCCCTCCAATAATTACCCCTCGCCTCGTCCAACAATTACCCCACTCCCTCTCCAACAATTCATCGTCGCCAACAATTACCCCTTGCCCCGTCCAACAATTACCCCTCGCCTCGTCCAACAATTACCCCTCTCCCTCTCTAACAATTACCCCTCGCCCCTTCCAACAATTACCCCTCGCCCTATCCAGCAATTACCCCTCACACCGTCCAACAATTACCCCTCGCCTCGTCCAACAATTACCCCTCGCCCCGTCCAACAATTACCCCTCACCCTTTCGAACAATTACCCCTTGCCCCTTCCAACAATTACCCCTCGCCCTATCCAACAATTACCCCTCACACCGTCCAACAATTACTCCTCGCCTCGTCCAACAATTACCCCTCGCCCCGTCCAACAATTACCCCTCTCCCTCTCCAACAATTACCCCTCGCCCCTTCCAACAATTACCTCTCGCCCTGTCCAACAATTACCCCTCGCCCCGTCCAACAATTACCCCTCGCCCCCTCCAACAATTACCCCTCGCCCCATCCAACAATTACCCCTCGCCCCGTCCAACAATTAGCCCTCGCCCCGTCCAACAATTAGCCCTCGCCCCATCCAACAATTAGCCCTCGCCCCATCCAACAATTACCCCTCGCCACGTCCAACAATTACCCCTTGCCTGTCCAAGAATTACCTCTGGCCCCATCCAACAATTACTCCTCGCCCCGTCCAACAATTACCCATCGCCCCTCCAACAATTACCCCTCGCCTCGTCCAACAATTACCCCACTCCCTCTCCAACAATTTATCGTCTCCAACAATTACCCCTTGCCCCGTCCAACAATTACCCCTCGCCTCGTCCAACAATTACCCCTCTCCCTCTCTAAAAATTACACCTCGCCCTATCCAACAATTACCCCTCACACCGTCCAACAATTACCCCTCGCCTCGTCCAACAATTACCCCTCGCCCCGTCCAACAATTACCCCTCTCCCTCTCCAACAATTACCCCTCGCCCCTTCCAAAATTACCTCTCGCCCCGTCCAACAATTACCCCTCGCCCAGTCCAACCATTACCACTCTCCCTGTCCAACAATTACCCCTCGCCCCGTACAACAATTACCCCTCACCCCGTCCAACAATTACCTCTCGCCCCATCCAACAATTACCCCTCGCCCCTTCCAACAATTACCTCTCGCCCTGTCCAACAATTACCCCTTGATTCCGTCCAACAATTACCCCTCGCCCCGTCCAACAATTACCCCTCGCCCCGTCCAACAATTACCCCTCGCCTCGTCCAACAATTACCCCTCGCCCCGTCCAACAATTACCCCTCTCCCTCTCCAACAATTACCCCTCGCCCCTTCCAAAATTACCTCTCGCCCCGTCCAACAATTACCCCTCGCCCAGTCCAACCATTACCACTCTCCCCGTCCAACAATTACCCCTCGCCCCGTACAACAATTACCCCTCACCCCGTCCAACAATTACCTCTCGCCCCGTCCAACAATTACCCCTCGCCCCTTCCAACAATTACCTCTCGCCCTGTCCAACAATTACCCCTCGATTCCGTCCAACAATTACCCCTCGCCGTGTCCAACAATTACCCCTCGCCTCGTCCAACAATTACCCCTCGCCCCGCCCAACAATTACACCTCGCCCCGTCCAACAATTACCCCTCACCCCATCCGACAATTACCCCTCGCCCCGTCCTACAATTACCCCTCGCCTCATCCAACAATTACCCCTCGCCCCGTCCACCAATTACCCCTTGCCCCGTCCAACAATTACCCCTCGCACCGTCCTACAATTTCCCCTCGCCTGTCCAAAAATTACATCTGGCCCCATCCAACAATTACCCCTCGCCCCGTCCAACAATTACCTCTCGCCCCGTCCAACAATTACCTCTCGCCCCGTCCAACAATTACCCAACTCCCCGTCCAACAATTACCCCGCTCACCGTCCAACAATTAGCCTGCTCCCTGTCCTACAATTTCCCCTCGCCTGTCCAAAAATTACCTCTGGCCCCATCCAACAATTACCCCTCGCCCCGTCCAACAATTACCCCTCGCCTCATCCAACAATTACCACTCGCCCCATCCAACAATTAACCCTCGCCCCGTCCAACAATTAGCCCTCGCCCCGTCCAACAATTAGCCCTTGCCCCATCCAAAAATTGCCCCTCGCCCCGTCCAACAATTACCCCTCGCCCCGTCCAACAATTACCCCTTGCCTGTCCAAGAATTACCTCTGGCCCCATCCAACAATTACCCCTCGCCCCGTCCAACAATTACCCATCGCCCCTCCAACAATTACCCCTCGCCTCGTCCAACAATTACCCCACTCCCTCTCCAACAATTCATCGTCGCCAACAATTACCCCTTGCCCCGTCCAACAATTACCCCTCGCCTCGTCCAACAATTACCCCTCTCCCTCTCTAACAATTACCCCTCGCCCCTTCCAACAATTACCCCTCGCCCTATCCAGCAATTACCCCTCACACCGTCCAACAATTACCCCTCGCCTCGTCCAACAATTACCCCTCGCCCCGTCCAACAATTACCCCTCACCCTTTCGAACAATTACCCCTTGCCCCTTCCAACAATTACCCCTCGCCCTATCCAACAATTACCCCTCACACCGTCCAACAATTACCCCTCGCCCCGTCCAACAATTACCCCTCTCCCTCTCCAACAATTACCCCTCGCCCCTTCCAACAATTACCTCTCGCCCCGTCCAACAATTACCCCTCGCCCCGTCCAACAATTACCCCTCGCCCCCTCCAACAATTACCCCTCGCCCCATCCAACAATTACCCCTCGCCCCGTCCAACAATTAGCCCTCGCCCCGTCCAACAATTAGCCCTCGCCCCATCCAACAATTAGCCCTCGCCCCATCCAACAATTACCACTCGCCACGTCCAACAATTACCCCTTGCCTGTCCAAGAATTACCTCTGGCCCCATCCAACAATTACTCCTTGCCCCGTCCAACAATTACCCATCGCCCCTCCAACAATTACCCCTCGCCTCGTCCAACAATTACCCCACTCCCTCTCCAAAAATTCATCGTCTCCAACAATTACCCCTTGCCCCGTCCAACACTTACCCCTCGCCTCGTCCAACAATTACCCCTCTCCCTCTCTAACAATTACACCTCGCCCTATCCAACAATTACCCCTCACACCGTCCAACAATTACCCCTCGCCTCGTCCAACAATTACCCCTCGCCCCGTCCAACAATTACCCCTCTCCCTCTCCAACAATTACCCCTCGCCCCTTCCAAAATTACCTCTCGCCCCGTCCAACAATTACCCCTCGCCCAGTCCAACCATTACCACTCTCCCCGTCCAACAATTACCCCTCGCCCCGTACAACAATTACCCCTCTCCCCGTCCAACAATTGACCCTTACCCCGTCCAACAATTACTCCTCGCCACTTTCAAAAATTACCCCTCGCCCTGTCCAAAAACTACCCCTCGCCCTGTCCAACATTTACCCCTCGCCCCGTCCAACAATTACCCCTCTCCCCATCCAACAATTACCCCTTGCCCCTCCAACAATTACCCCTTGCCCCTCCAACAATTACCCCTTGCCCCGTCCAACAATTGCCGCTCGCCCCGTCCAACCATTACCCCTCGCCCCGTCCAACAATTACCCCTCACCCCATCCAACAATTACCCCTCCCCCTTTCCAACAATTACCCCTCGCCCCGACATACAATTACCACTCGCCTGTACAAAAATTACCTTTGGCCCCGTCCAACAATTACCCCGCGCCCCGTCTAACAATTACCCAGCTCCCCGTCCAACAATTACACCGCTCCCCGTCCAACAATTACCCCTCGCCCCGTCCAACAATTACCCCTCACCCCGTCCAACAATTACCTCTCGCCCCTTCCAACAATTACCCCTCGCCCCTTCCAACAATTACCTCTCGCCCTGTCCAACAATTACCCCTCGATACCGTCCAACAATTACCCCTCGCCCCGTCCAACAATTACCCCTCGCCCCGTCCAACAATTACCACTCGCCCCGCCCAACAATTACTCCTCGCCCCGTCCAACAATTACCCCTCACCCCATCCAACAATTACCCCTCGCCCCGTCCTACAATTACCCCTTGCCTCATCCAACAATTACCCCTCGCCCCGTCCAACAATTACCCCTCTCCTTCTCCAACAATTACCCCTCTCCGCATCCAACAATAACTCCTCGCCCCATCCAACAATTACCCCTCACCCCGACCAACAATTACCACTCTCCTTCTCCAACAATTACCCCTCTCCGCATCCAACAATAACTCCTCGCCCCCTCCAACAATTACACCTCGCCTCGTCCAACAATCACCCCTTGCCCCATCCAACAATTACCCCTCGCCCCATCCAACAATTACCCCTCGCCCTGTCGAACAATTACCCCTCTCCCTCTCCAACAATTACCCCTCGCCCCATCCAACAATTACCCCTCGCCCCATCCAACAATTACCCCTCGCCCTGTCGAACAATTACCCCTCTCCCTCTCCAACAATTACCCCTCGCCCCATCCAACAATTACCCCTCGCCCCATCCAACAATTACCCCTCGCCCTGTCGAACAATTACCCCTCTCCCTCTCCAACAATTACCCCTCGACCTATCCAACAATTACCCCTCGCCCCATCCAACAATTACCCCTCGCCCTGTCGAACAATTACCCCTCGCCCCATCCAACAATTACCCCTCGCCCTGTCGAACAATTACCCCTCTCCCTCTCCAACAATTACCCCTCGTCCCGTCCAACAATTATCCTTCGCCTCATCCAACAATTACCCCACTCCCTCTCCAACAATTACCTCTCGCCTTGTCCAACAATTACCCCTCGACCCGTCCAACAATTATCCCTCTCGCTCTCCAACAATTACCCCTCTCCTTCTCCAACAACTCCCCTCACCCTGTCCAACAATTTCCCCTCTCCTTCTCCAACAATTACCACTCGCCCCTTCAACAATTACCCCTCGCTTCGTCCAACAATTACCCCTCTCCCTCCCCAACAATTAACTCTCGCACCGTCCAACAATTATCCCTCGCCTCGTCCAACAATTACCCCTCTCCCTCTCCAACAATTACCTCTCGCCCCGCCCAACAATTATCCCTCGCCTTGTCCAACAATTACCCCACTCCCTCTCCAACAACTACCTCTCGCCTCGTCCAACCATTACCCCTCACCTCGTCAAACAATTACCCCTCGCCCCGTCCAACAATTATCCCTCTCCCTCTCCTTCTCCAACAAATACCCCTCTCCTCAACAATTACCCATCGCCCCTCCAACAATCATCCCTCGCCTCGTCCAACAATTAACCCTCTCCCTCTCCAACAATTACCCCTCGCCACGTCCAACAATTATCCCTCGCCTTGTCCAACATTTACCCCCCTCCGTCTCCAACAATTACCCCTCCTTCTCCAACAATTACCCCTCGCCCTATCCAACAATTACCCCTCGCCCCGTCCAAAAATTATCCCTCGCCTTGTCCAACATTTACCCCCCTCCGTCTCCAACAATTACCCCTCGCCCCTTCCAACAATTACTCCTCGCCCCGTCCAACAATTACCTCTTGGCCCATCCAACAATTAGCCCTCGCCCCATCCAACAATTACCCCTCGCCCCGTCCAAAAATGACCCCTCGTCCCGTCTTACAATTACCCCTCGCCTGTCCAAAAATTACCTCTGGCCCCATCCAAAAATTACCCCTCGCCCTCCAACAATTACCCCTCGCACTGTCCAACAATTACCCCATACCTCGTCCAACAATTACCCCTCGCCCCGTCCAACAATTACCCTTTGCCCCGTCCAACAATTACCCCTCGCCCCGTCCAACAATTACCCCTCGCCCCGTCCAACAATTACCCCTCGCCCTGCCCAACAATTACTCCTCGCCCCGTCCAACAATTACCCCTCACCCCATCCAACAATTACCCCTCGCCCCTTCCTCCAATTACCCCTCGCACCTTCCTCCAATTACCCTCGCCCCATCCTCCAATTACCCCTTGCCAGGTCCAACAATTACCCCTCTCCCTCTCCAATAATTCGTCCTCACCCCGTCCAACAATTCCACCTCGCCCCGTCCAACAACACCCCCTCGCTCCGTCCAACAATTACCCCTCTCCCTCTCCAACAATTAACCCTCGCCCGGTCCAACAATTCCCCCTCACCCTATCCTCCAATTCCCCGTCGCCCCATCCAATAATTCCCCGTCGCCCCAGCCAACAATTACCTCTCGCCCCGACTAACAATTCCACCTCGCTCTGTCCAACAATTACCTCTCGCCCGTCCAACAATTACCCCTCCTCCCCTTCCTCCAATTACCCCTCACCCCGTCCAACAATTATCCCTCACCTAGTCCAAAAATCACCCCTCGCCCCATACAACAATTACCCCTCGCCCCATCCAACAATTACCCCTCGCCCTGTCGAACAATTACCCCTCTCCCTCTCCAACAATTACCCCTCGACCTATCCAACATTTACCCCTCGCCCCATCCAACAATTACCCCTCGCCCTGTCGAACAATTACCCCTCGCCCCATCCAACAATTACCCCTCGCCCTGTCGAACAATTACCCCTCTCCCTCTCCAACAATTACCCCTCGTCCCGTCCAACAATTATCCTTCGCCTCATCCAACAATTACTCCACTCCCTCTCCAACAATTACCTCTCGCCTCGTCCAACAATTACCCCTCGACCCGTCCAACAATTATCCCTCTCGCTCTCCAACAATTACCCCTCCTTCTCCAACAATTACCCCTCGCCCTATCCAAGAATTACCCCTCGCCCCGTCCAACAATTACCTCTCGCCCCGTCCAACAATTAACCCTCGCCCCTTCCAACAATTACCTCTCGCCCTGTCCAACAATTACCCCTCGCCCCATCCAACAATTACCCCTCGCCCCGTCCAACAATTACCCCTCGCCCCGTCCAACTATTACCCCTCGCCCCGCCCAACAATTACTCCTCGCCCCGTCCAACAATTACCCCTCACCCCATCCAACAATTACCCCTCGCCACGTCCTACAATTACCCCTCGCCTCATCCAACAATTACCCCTCGCCCCGTCCAACAATTACCCCTCTCCTCCTCCAACAATTACCCCTCTCCGCATCCAACAATAACTCCTCGCCCCATCCAACAATTACCCCTCACCCCGATCAACAATTACCACTCTCCTTCTCCAACAATTACCCCTCTCCGCATCCAACAATAACTCCTCGCCCCCTCCAACAATTACACCTCGCCTCGTCCAACAATTACCCCTTGCCCCATCCAACAATTACCCCTCGCCCCATCCAACAATTACCCCTCGCCCTGTCGAACAATTACCCCTCTCCCTCTCCAACAATTACCCCTCGCCCCATCCAACAATTACCCCTCGCCCCATCCAACAATTACCCCTCGCCCTGTCGAACAATTTCCCCTCTCCCTCTCCAACAATTACCCCTTGCCCCATCCAACAATTACCCCTCGCCCCATCCAACAATTACCCCTCGCCCTGTCGAACAATTTCCCCTCTCCCTCTCCAACAATTACCCATCGCCCCATCCAACAATTACCCCTCGCCCTGTCGAACAATTACCCCTCGCCCCATCCAACAATTACCACTCGCCCTATCCAACAATTACCCCTCGCCCCGTCCAACAATTACCTCTCGGCCCATCCAACAATTAGCCCTCGCCCCATCCAACAATTACCCCTCGCCCCGTCCAACAATGACCCCTCGCCCCGTCCTACCATTACCCCTCGCCTGTCCAAAAATTACCTCTGGCCCCATCCAAAAATTACCCCTCGCCCTCCAACAATTACCCCTCGCACCGTCCAACAATTACCCCTCACCTCGTCCAACAATTACCCCTCGCCCCGTCCAACAATTACCCCTCGACCTATCCAACAATTACCCCTCGCCCCATCCAACAATTACCCCTCGCCCTGTCGAACAATTACCCCTCGCCCCATCCAACAATTACCCCTCGCCCTGTCGAACAATTACCCCTCTGCCTCTCCAACAATTACCCCTCGTCCCGTCCAACAATTATCCTTTGCCTCATCCAACAATTACCCCACTCCCTCTCCAACAATTACCTCTCGCCTCGTCCAACAATTACCCCTCGACCCGTCCAACAATTATCCCTCTCGCTCTCCAACAATTACCCCTCTCCTTCTCCAACAACTCCCCTCACCCTGTCCAACAATTTCCCCTCTCCTTCTCCAACAATTACCACTCGCCCCTTCAACAATTACCCCTCGCTTCGTCCAACAATTACCCCTCTCCCTCTCCAACAATTAACTCTCGCCCCGTCCAACAATTATTCCTCGCCTCGTCCAACAATTACCCCTCTCCCTCTGCAACAATTACCTCTCGCCCCGCCCAACAATTATCCCTCGCCTTGTCCAACAATTACCCCACTCCCTCTCCAACAACTACCTCTCGCCTCGTACAACCATTACCCCTCACCTCGTCAAACAATTACCCCTCGCCCCATCCAACAATTATCCCTCTCCCTCTCCTTCTCCAACAATTACCCATCGCCCCTCCAACAATCATCCCTCGCCTCGTCCAACAATTAACCCTCTCCCTCTCCAACAATTACCCCTCGCCCCGTCCAACAATTATCCCTCGCCTTGTCCAACATTTACCCCACTCCGTCTCCAACAATTACCCCTCCTTCTCCAACAATTACCCCTCGCCCTATCCAACAATTACCCCTCGCCCCTTCCAACAATTACTCCTCGCCCCGTCCAACAATTACCTCTCGGCCCATCCAACAATTAGCCCTCGCCCCATCCAACAATTACCCCTCGCCCCATCCAAAAATGACCCCTCGTCCCGTCTTACAATTACCCCTCGCCTGTCCAAAAATTACCTCTGGCCCCATCCAAAAATTACCCCTCGCCCTCCAACAATTACCCCTCGCACCGTCCAACAATTACCCCTCACCTCGTCCAACAATTACCCCTCGCCCCGTCCAACAATTACCCCTCGCCCCGCCCAACAATTACTCCTCGCCCCGTCCAACAATTACCCCTCACCCCATCCAACAATTACCCCTCGCCCCTACTCCAATTACCCCTCGCACCTTCCTCCAATTACCCTCGCCCCATCCTCCAATTACCCCTTGCCAGGTCCAACAATTACCCCTCTCCCTCTCCAACAATTCGCCCTCACCCCGTCCAACAATTCCACCTCGCCCCGTCCAACAACACCCCCTCGCCCCGTCCAACAATTACCCCTCTCCCTCTCCAACAATTAACCCTCGCCCAGTCCAACAATTCCCCCTCACCCTATCCTCCAATTCCCCGTCGCCCCATCCAATAATTCCCCGTCGCCCCAGCCAACAATTACCTCTCGCCCCGACTAACAATTCCACCTCGCTCTGTCCAACAATTACCTCTCGCCCGTCCAACAATTACCCCTCATCCCCTTCCTCCAATTACCCCTCACCCCGTCCAACAATTATCCCTCACCTAGTCCAAAAATCACCCCTCGCCCCATACAACAATTACCCCTCGCCCCATCCAACAATTACCCCTCGCCCATCCAACAATTAATCCTCGCCCCATCCAACAATTACCCCTCGCCCTGTCGAACAATTACCCCTCTCCCTCTCCAACAATTACCCCTCGCCCCATCCAACAATTACCCCTCGCCCCATCCAACAATTACCCCTCGCCCTGTCGAACAATTACCCCTCTCCCTCTCCAACAATTACCCCTCGACCTATCCAACAATTACCCCTTGCCCCATCCAACAATTACCCCTCGCCCTGTCGAACAATTACCCCTCGCCCCATCCAACAATTACCCCTCGCCCTGTCGAACAATTACCCCTCTCCCTCTCCAACAATTACCCCTCGTCCCGTCCAACAATTATCCTTCGCCTCATCCAACAATTACCCCACTCCCTCTCCAACAATTACCTCTCGCCTCGTCCAACAATTACCCCTCGACCCGTCCAACAATTATCCCTCTCGCTCTCCAACAATTACCCCTCTCCTTCTCCAACAACTCCCCTCACCCTGTCGAACAATTTCCCCTCTCCTTCTCCAACAATTACCACTCGCTCCTTCAACAATTACCCCTCGCCCCATCGAACAATTCCCCCTCACCCTATCCTCCAATTCCCCCTCGCCCCATCCAATAATTCCCCCTCGCCCCATCCAACAATTACCTCTCGCCCCGACTAACAATTCCCCCTCGCTCTGTCCAACAATTACCTCTCGCCTGTCCAACAATTACGCCTCACCCCATCCTCCAATTACCCCTCGCCCCATCCAACAATTACTCCTTGCCCCGTCCAACAATTACCTCTTGCACCATCCAACAATTACCCCTCGCCCCGTCCAACAATTACCCCTCGCCTAGTCCAAAAATTACCCCTCGCCCTGTCCAACAATTACCCCTCGCCCTGTGCAACATTTACCCTTCACCCCGACCAACAATTATCCCTCGCCCCGTCCAACAATGACCCCTCGCCCCATCCAACAATTACCCCTCGCCCCGTCCTACAATTACACCTCGCCTGTCCAAAAATTACCTCTTGCCCCATCCAACAATCACCCCTCGCCCCGTCCAACAATTACCTCTCGCCCCATCCAACAATTACCCCTCGACCCGTCCAACAATTACCCCTCGCCCCGTCCAACAATTACCCCTCGCCCCGTCCTACAATTACACCTCGCCTGTCCAAAAATTACCTCTTGCCCCGTCCAACAATCACCCCTCGCCCCGTCCAACAATTACCTCTCGCCCCATCCAACAATTACCTCTCGCACCGTCCAACAATTACCCCGCTCCCCGTCCAACAATTACCCCTCGCCCCATCCACCAATTAGCCCTCTCCCCGACCAACAATTACCCCTCGCCCCGTCCAACAATTAACCCTCGCCCCGTCCAACAATTACCTCTCGCCCCGTGCAACAATTACCTCTCGTCCCGTCCAACAATTACCCCGCTACCCGTCCAACTATTACCCCGCTCCACGTCCAAAAATTACCCCGCTCCCCATCCAACAATTACCCCTTGCCCCGTCCAACAATTACCCCTCTCCCTCTCCAACAATTACCCCTCGCCCCTTACAACAATTACCTCTCGCCTCGGCCAACAATTACCCCTCTCCCTCTCCAACAATTCATCCTCTCCAACAATTACCCCTTGCCCCGTCCAACAATTATCCCTTGCCTTGTCCAACATTTACCCCCTTCCGTCTCCAACAATTACACCTCTCCCTCTCCAACAATTACCTCTCGCCCCTCCAACAATTACCCCTCGCCCCGTCCAACAATTACCCCTCGCCTCGTCCAACAATTACCCCTCGCCCCATCCAACAATTACCCCTCTCCCTCTCTAACAATTATCCCTCGCCCCTTCCAACAATTACCCCTCGCCCTATCCAACAATTCCCCCTCACCCTATCCTCCAATTCCCCCTCGCCCCATCCAACAATTCCCCCTCGCCCCATCCAACAATTACCTCTCGCCCCGACTAACAATTCCCCCTCGCTCTGTCCAACAATTACCTCTCGGCTCGTCCAACAATTACCCCTCACCCCATCCTCCAATTACCCCTCGCCCCATTCAACAATTACCCCTCGCCCCGTCCAACAATTACCCCTTGCCTTGCCCAAAAATTACCCCTCGCCCTGTCCAACAATTACCCCTCGCCCTGTCCAACATTTACCCTTCACCCCGACCAACAATTAACCCTCGCCCCATTCAACAATTACCCCTCGCCCCATCCAACAATTACCCCTCGCCCCGTCCATCAATTACGCCTCGCCCCGTCCAACAATTACCACTCACCCTGTACAAAAATTACCCCTCGCCCCGTCCAACATTTACCCCTCGCCCCGTCCAACAATTACCCCTCGCCTCGTCCAACAATTACCCCTCGCCCCATCCAACAATTACCACTCACCCCTTCCTCCAATTACCCCTCGCAGCTTCCTCCAATTACCCCTCGCCCCATCCTCCAATTACCCCTTGCCAGGTCCACCAATTACCCCTCTCCCTCTCCAACAATTCCCCCTCACCCTGTCCAACAATTCCCCCTCGCCCCGTCCAACAATTACCCCTCTCCCTCTCCAACAATTAACCCTCGCCCATTACAACAGTTCCCCCTCACCCTATCCTCCAATTCCCCCTCGCCCCACCCAACATTTCCCCCTCGCCCCATCCAACAATTACCTCTCGCCCCGACTAACAATTCCCCCTCGCTCTGTCCAATAATTACCTCTCGCCCGTCCAACAATTACCCCTCACCCCATCCTCCAATTACCCCTCGCCCCATTCAACAATTACTCCTTGCCCCGTCCAACAATTACGTCTTGCCCCGTCCAACAATTACCCCTCCCCCCGTCCAACAATTACCCCTTGCCTTGCCCAAAAATTACCCCTCGCCCTGTCCAACAATTACCCCTCGCCCTGTCCAACATTTACCCTTCACCCCGACCAACAATTACCCCTCGCCCCATCCAACAATTACCCCTCGCCCCATCCAACAATTACCCCTCGCCCCATCCAACAATTACCCCTCGCCCCGTCCAACAATTACCACTCACCCTGTACAAAAATTACCCCTCGCCCCGTCCAACATTTACCCCTCGCCCCGTCCAACAATTACCCCTCGCCTCGTCCAACAATTACCCCTCGCCCCGTCCAACAATTACCACTCACCCCTTCCTCCAATTACCCCTCGCAGCTTCCTCCAATTACCCCTCGCCCCCATCCTCCAATTACCGCTTGCCAGGTCCACCAATTACCCCTCTCCCTCTCCAACAATTCCCCCTCACCCTGTCCAACAATTCCCCCTCGCTCCGTCCAACAATTACCCCTCTCCCTCTCCAACAATTAACCCTCGCCCATTACAACAGTTCCCCCTCACCCTATCCTCCAATTCCCCCTCGCCCCACCCAACATTTCCCCCTCGCCCCATCCAACAATTACCTCTCGCCCCGACTAACAATTCCCCCTCGCTCTGTCCAAGAATTACCTCTCGCCCGTCCAACAATTACCCCTCACCCCATCCTCCAATTGCCCCTCGCCCCATTCAACAATTACTCCTTGCCCCGTCCAACAATTACGTCTTGCCCCGTCCAACAATTACCCCTCGCCCCGTCCAACAATTACCCCTTGCCTTGCCCAAAAATTACCCCTTGCCCTGTCCAACAATTACCCCTCGCCCTGTCCAACATTTACCCTTCACCCCGACCAACAATTACCCCTCGCCCCATCCAACAATTACCCCTCGCCCCATCCTACAATTACCCCTCGCCCCATCCAACAATTACCCCTCGCCCCGTCCAACAATTACCCCTCGCCCCGTCCTACAATTACCCCTCACCTGCCCAAAAATTACCTCTGGCCCCATCCAACAATTACCCCTCGCCCTATCCAACAATTACCCCTCACCCCGTCCTCCAATTACCCCTCGCTCCATCCAACAATTACTCCTCGTCCCATCCAACAATTACCCCTTGCACCGTGCAACAATTAACCCTTTCCCTCTCCAACAATTACCCCTTGCCCCGTCCAACAATTACCCCTCGCCCCGTGCAAGAATTACGCCTCGCACCATCCAACAATTACCCTCGTCCCGTCCAACAATTCCCCCTCGCCCCATCCAACAATTCCCCCTTGCCCCGTCCAACAATTACCCCTCTCCCTCTCCAACAATTAACCCTCGCCCAGTCCAACAATTCCCCCTCACCCTATCCTCCAATTCCCCCTCGCCCCATCCAACAATTCCCCCTCGCCCCATCCAACAATTACCTCTCGCCCCGACTAACAATTCCCCCTCGCTCTGTCCAACAATTACCTCTCGGCTTGTCCAACAATTATCTCTCACCCCATCCTCCAATTACCCCTCCACCAATCCAACAATTACTCCTTGCCCCGTCCAACAATTACCTCTTGCCCCGTCCAACAATTACCCCTCGCCCCGTCCAACAATTAACCCTCGCCTTGTCCAAAAATTACCCCTCGCCCTGTCCAACAATTACCTCTCGCCCTGTCCAACACTTACCCTTCACCCCTACCAACAATTACCCCTCGCACCGTCCAAAAATTACCCCTCGCCCTTTCCAACAATTACCCCTCGCCCTGTCCAACATTTACCCTTCACCCCGACCAACAATTACCCCTCGCCCCGTCCAACAATTAACCCTCGCCCCATCCAACAATTACCCCTCGCCCCGTCCAACAATTACCTCTCGCCCCGTCCAACAATTACCTCTCGCCCCGTCCAACAATTACCCCTCTCCCCGTACAACAATTACCCCGCTCCCCATCCAACAATTACCTCTAGCCCCGTCCAACAATCAGCCTTCGCACCGTCCAACAATTAGCCCTCGCCCCGTCCAACATTTAGCCCTCGCCCTATCCAACAATTACCCCTCGCCCCGTCCAACAATTACCCCTCGCCCCGTCCAACAATTAGCCCTCGCCTGTCCAAGAATTACCTCTGGCCCCATCCAACAATTACCCCTCGTACCCATCCAACAATTACCCATCGCCCAACCAACAATTACCCCTCGCCTCGTCCAACAATTACCCCTCTCCCTCTCCAACAATTCATCCTCTCCAACAACTACCCCATGCCCCGTCCAACAATTATCCCTCGCCTTGTCCAACATTTACCACTCTCCCTCTCCAACAATTACCCCTCGCCCCATTCAACAATTACCCCTCGCCCCGTCCAACAATTACCACTCACCCTGTACAAAAATTACCCCTCACCCCGTCCAACATTTACCCCTCGCCCCGTCCAACAATTACCCCTCGCCTCATCCAACAATTACACCTCGCCCTGTCCAACAATTATCCCTCGCCCCGTCCTACAATTACCCCTCGCCTGTCCAAAAATTACCCCTCGCCCCATTCAACAATTACCCATCGCCCCATCCAACAATTATCCCTCGCCCCGTCCTACAATTACCCCTCACCTGCCCAAAAATTACCTCTGGCCCCATCCAACAATTACCCCTCGCCCTATCCAACAATTACCCCTCACCCCGTCCTCCAATTACCCCTCGCCCCATCCAACAATTACTCCTCGCCCCATCCAACAATTACCCCTTGCACCGTGCAACAATTAACCCTTTCCATCTCCAACAATTACCCCTTGCCCCGTCCAACAATTACCCTTCGCCCCGTGCAAGAATTACGCCTCGCAACATCCAACAATTACTCTCGCCCCGTCCAACAATTCCCCCTCGCCCCATCCAAAAATTCCCCCTCGCACCGTCCAACAATTACCCCTCTCCCTCTCCAACAATTAACCCTCGCCCAGTCCAACAATTCCCCCTCACCCTATCCTCCAATTCCCCCTCGCCCCATCCAACAATTCCCCCTCGCCCCATCCAACAATTACCTCTCGCACCGACTAACAATTCCCCCTCGCTATGACCAACAATTACCTCTCGGCTTGTCCAACAATTATCTCTCACCCCATCCTCCAATTATCCCTCCACCAATCCAACAATTACTCCTTGCCCCGTCCAACAATTACCTCTCGCCCCGTCCAACAATTACCCCTCGCCCCGTCCAACAATTACCCCTCACCCCGTCCAACAATTAACCCTCGCCCCATCCAACAATTACCCCTCGCCCCGTCCAACAATTAACCCTCGCCCCATCCAACAATTACCCCTCGCCCCGTCCAACAATTACCCCGCTCCCCGTCCAACAATTACCCCGCTCCCCGTCCAACAATTACCCCGCTCCCCGTCCAACAATTACCCCGCTCCCCGTCCAACAATTACCCCGCTCCCCGTCCAACAATCACCCCGCTCCCCGTCCAACAATCACCCCGCTCCCCGTCCAACAATTACCTCTAGCCCCGTCCAAAAATCAGCCCTCGCCCCGTCCAACAATTAGCCCTCGCCCCGTCCAACAATTACCTCTCGCCCCTCCAACAATTACCCCTCGCCCGTCCAACAATTACCCCACGCGCCGTCCAACAATTACCCCTCGCCCCGTCCAACAATTACCACTCACCCCTTCCTCCAATTACCCCTCGCACCTTCCTCCAATTACCCCTCGCCCCATCCTCCAATTACCCCTTGCAAGGTCCACCAATTCCCCATCACCCTATCCTCCAATTCCCCCTCGCCCCACCCAACATTTCCCCCTCGCCCCATCCAACAATTACCTCTCGCCCCGACTAACAATTCCCCCTCGCTCTGTCCAACAATTACCTCTCGGCTCGTCCAACAATTACCCCTCACCCCATCCTCCAATTACCCCTCGCCCCATTCAACAATTACTCCTTGCCCCGTCCAACAATTGCGTCTTGCCCCGTCCAACAATTACCCCTCGCCCCGTCCAACAATTACCCCTTGCCTTGCCCAAAAATTACCCCTCGCCCTGTCCAACAATTACCCCTCGCCCTGTCCAACATTTACCCTTCACCCCGACCAACAATTGCCCCTCGCCCCATCCAACAATTACCCCTCGCCCCATCCAACAATTACCCCTCGCCCCGTCCAACAATTACCACTCACCCTGTACAAAAATTACCCCTCGCCCCGTCCAACATTTACCCCTCGCCCCGTCCAACAATTACCCCTCGCCTCATCCAACAATTACAGCTCGCCCCGTCCAACAATTATCCCTCGCCCCGTCCAACAATTACCCCTCGCCTGTCCAAAAATTACCCCTCGCCCCGTCCAACAATTACCCCTTGCCTTGCCCAAAAATTACCCCTCGCCCTGTCCAACAATTACCCCTAGCCCTGTCCAACATTTACCCTTCACGCCGACCAACAATTGCCCCTCGCCCCATCCAACAATTACCCCTCGCCCCATCCAACAATTACCCCTCGCCCCATCCAACAATTACCCCTCGCCCCGTCCAACAATTACCCCTCGCCTCATCCAACAATTACACCTCGCCCCGTCCAACAATTATCCCTCGCCCCGTCCTACAATTACCCCTCGCCTGTCCAAAAATTACCCCTCGCCCCGTCCAACAATTACTCCTCGCCCCGTCCAACAATTACCACTCACCCCTTCCTCCAATTACCCCTCGCACCTTCCTCCAATTACCCCTCGCCCCATCCTCCAATTACCCCTTGCCAGGTCCACCAATTACCCCTCTCCCTCTCCAACAATTCCCCCTCACCCCGTCCAACAATTCCCCCTCGCCCCGTCCAACAATTACCCCTCTCCCTCTCCAACAATTAACCCTTGCCCATTACAACAGTTCCCCCTCACCCTATCCTCCAATTCCCCCTCGCCCCACCCAACATTTCCCCCTCGCCCCATCCAACAATTACCTCTCGCCCCGACTAACAATTCCCCCTCGCTCTGTCCAACAATTACCCTCGCCCCGTCCAACAATTACCCCTCGCCCCGTCCAACAATTACCTCTCGCCCCGTCCAACAATTACACCTCTCCCTCTCCAACAATTCCCCCTCACCCCGTCCAACAATTCCCCCTCGCCCCGTCCAACAATTACCCCTCTCCCTCTCCAACAATTAACCCTCGCCCATTACAACAGTTCCCCCTCACCCTATCCTCCAATTCCCCCTCGCCCCACCCAACAATTCCCCCTCGCTCCATCCAACAATTACCCCTCGCCCCGTCCAACAATTACCTCTCGCCCCTCCAACAATTACCCCTCGCCCGTCCAACAATTACCCCTCGCCCCGTCCAACAATTACCACTCACCCCTTCCTCCAATTACCCCTCGCCCCATCCTCCAATTACCCCTTGCCAGGTCCACCAATTACCCATCTCCCTCTCCAACAATTCCCCCTCGTCCCGTCCAACAATTACCCCTCTCCCTCTCCAACAATTAACCCTCGCCCATTACAACAGTTCCCCATCACCCTATCCTCCAATTGCCCCTCGCCCCACCCAACATTTCCCCCTCGCCCCATCCAACAATTACCTCTCGCCCCGACTAACAATTCCCCCTCGCTCTTTCCAACAATTACCTCTCGGCTCGTCCAACAATTACCCCTCACCCCATCCTCCAATTACCCCTCGCCCCATTCAACAATTACTCCTTGCCCCGTCCAACAATTGCGTCTTGCCCCGTCCAACAATTACCCCTCGCCCCGTCCAACAATTACCCCTCACCCCATCCTCCAATTACCCCTCGCCCCATTCAACAATTACTCCTTGCCCCGTCCAACAATTACGTCTTGCCCCGTCCAACAATTACCCCTCGCCCCGTCCAACAATTACCCCTTGCCTTGCCCAAAAATTACCCCTCGCCCTGTCCAACAATTACCCCTCGCCCTGTCCAACATTTACCCTTCACCCCGACCAACAATTACCCCTCGCCCCATCCAACAATTACCCCTCGCCCCATCCAACAATTACCCCTCGCCCCATCCAACAATTACCCCTCGCCCCGTCCAACAATTACCACTCACCCTGTACAAAAATTACCCCTCGCCCCGTCCAACATTTACCCCTCGCCCCGTCCAAATATTACCCCTCGCCTCGTCCAACAATTACCCCTCGCCCCGTCCAACAATTACCACTCACCCCTTCCTCCAATTACCCCTCGCAGCTTCCTCCAATTACCCCTCGCCCCATCCTCCAATTACCGCTTGCCAGGTCCACCAATTACCCCTCTCCCTCTCCAACAATTCCCCCTCACCCTGTCCAACAATTCCCCCTCGCCCTCTCCAACAATTACCCCTCTCCCTCTCCAACAATTAACCCTCGCCCATTACAACAGTTCCCCCTCACCCTATCCTCCAATTCCCCCTCGCCCCACCCAACATTTCCCCCTCGCCCCATCCAACAATTACCTCTCGCCCCGACTAACAATTCCCCCTCGCTCTGTCCAATAATTACCTCTCGCCCGTCCAACAATTACCCCTCACCCCATCCTCCAATTACCCCTCGCCCCATTCAACAATTACTCCTTGCCCCGTCCAACAATTACCCCTCGCCCCGTCCAACAATTACCCCTTGCCATGCCCAAAAATTACCCCTCGCCCCGTCCAACAATTCCCCCTCGCCCCATCCAACAATTACCTCTCGCCCCGACTAACAAATCCCCCTCGCTCTGTCCAACAATTACCTCTCGGCTCGTCCAACAATTACCCCTCACCCCATCCTCCAATTACCCCTCGCCCCATTCAACAATTACTCCTTGCCCCGTCCAACAATTACGTCTTGCCCCGTCCAACAATTACCCCTCGCCCCGTCCAACAATTACCCCTTGCCTTGCCCAAAAATTACCCCTCGCCCTGTCCAACAATTACCCCTCGCCCTGTCCAACATTTACCCTTCACCCCGACCAACAATTAACCCTCGCCCCATCCAACAATTACCCCTCGCCCCATCCAACAATTACCCCTCGCCCCGTCCATCAATTACGCCTCGCCCCGTCCAACAATTACCACTCACCCTGTACAAAAATTACCCCTCGCCCCGTCCAACATTTACCCCTCGCCCCGTCCAACAATTACCCCTCGCCTCGTCCAACAATTACCCCTCGCCCCGTCCAACAATTACCACTCACCCCTTCCTCCAATTACCCCTCGCAGCTTCCTCCAATTACCCCTCGCCCCATCCTCCAATTACCCCTTGCCAGGTCCACCAATTACCCCTCTCCCTCTCCAACAATTCCCCCTCACCCTGTCCAACAATTCCCCCTCGCCCCGTCCAACAATTACCCCTCTCCCTCTCCAACAATTAACCCTCGCCCATTACAACAGTTCCCCCTCACCCTAACCTCCAATTCCCCCTCGCCCCACCCAACATTTCCCCCTCGCCCCATCCAACAATTACCTCTCGCCCCGACTAACAATTCCCCCTCGCTCTGTCCAATAATTACCTCTCGCCCGTCCAACAATTACCCCTCACCCCATCCTCCAATTACCCCTCGCCCCATTCAACAATTACTCCTTGCCCCGTCCAACAATTACGTCTTGCCCCGTCCAACAATTACCCCTCCCCCCGTCCAACAATTACCCCTTGCCTTGCCCAAAAATTACCCCTCGCCCTGTCCAACAATTACCCCTCGCCCTGTCCAACATTTACCCTTCACCCCGACCAACAATTACCCCTCGCCCCATCCAACAATTACCCCTCGCCCCATCCAACAATTACCCCTCGCCCCATCCAACAATTACCCCTCGCCCCGTCCAACAATTACCACTCACCCTGTACAAAAATTACCCCTCGCCCCGTCCAACATTTACCCCTCGCCCCGTCCAACAATTACCCCTCGCCCCGTCCAACAATTACCACTCACCCCTTCCTCCAATTACCCCTCGCAGCTTCCTCCAATTACCCCTCGCCCCCATCCTCCAATTACCGCTTGCCAGGTCCACCAATTACCCCTCTCCCTCTCCAACAATTCCCCCTCACCCTGTCCAACAATTCCCCCTCGCTCCGTCCAACAATTACCCCTCTCCCTCTCCAACAATTAACCCTCGCCCATTACAACAGTTCCCCCTCACCCTATCCTCCAATTCCCCCTCGCCCCACCCAACATTTCCCCCTCGCCCCATCCAACAATTACCTCTCGCCCCGACTAACAATTCCCCCTCGCTCTGTCCAAGAATTACCTCTCGCCCGTCCAACAATTACCCCTCACCCCATCCTCCAATTGCCCCTCGCCCCATTCAACAATTACTCCTTGCCCCGTCCAACAATTACGTCTTGCCCCGTCCAACAATTACCCCTCGCCCCGTCCAACAATTACCCCTTGCCTTGCCCAAAAATTACCCCTTGCCCTGTCCAACAATTACCCCTCGCCCTGTCCAACATTTACCCTTCACCCCGACCAACAATTACCCCTCGCCCCATCCAACAATTACCCCTCGCCCCATCCTACAATTACCCCTCGCCCCATCCAACAATTACCCCTCGCCCCGTCCAACTATTACCCCTCGCCCCGTCCTACAATTACCCCTCACCTGCCCAAAAATTACCTCTGGCCCCATCCAACAATTACCCCTCGCCCTATCCAACAATTACCCCTCACCCCGTCCTCCAATTACCCCTCGCTCCATCCAACAATTACTCCTCGTCCCATCCAACAATTACCCCTTGCACCGTGCAACAATTAACCCTTTCCCTCTCCAACAATTACCCCTTGCCCCGTCCAACAATTACCCCTCGCCCCGTGCAAGAATTACGCCTCGCACCATCCAACAATTACCCTCGTCCCGTCCAACAATTCCCCCTCGCCCCATCCAACAATTCCCCCTCGCCCCGTCCAACAATTACCCCTCTCCCTCTCCAACAATTAACCCTCGCCCAGTCCAACAATTCCCCCTCACCCTATCCTCCAATTCCCCCTCGCCCCATCCAACAATTCCCCCTCACCCCATCCAACAATTACCTCTCGCCCCGACTAACAATTCCCCCTCGCTCTGTCCAACAATTACCTCTCGGCTTGTCCAACAATTATCTCTCACCCCATCCTCCAATTACCCCTCCACCAATCCAACAATTACTCCTTGCCCCGTCCAACAATTACCTCTTGCCCCGTCCAACAATTACCCCTCGCCCCGTCCAACAATTAACCCTCGCCTTGTCCAAAGATTACCCCTCGCCCTGTCCAACAATTACCTCTCGCCCTGTCCAACATTTACCCTTCACCCCTACCGACAATTACCCCTCGCACCATCCAAAAATTACCCCTCGCCCTTTCCAACAATTACCCCTCGCCCTGTCCAACATTTACCCTTTACCCCGACCAACAATTACCCCTCGCCCCGTCCAACAATTAACCCTCGCCCCATCCAACAATTACCCCTCGCCCCGTCCAACAATTACCTCTCGCCCCGTCCAACAATTACCTCTCGCCCCGTCCAACAATTACCCCGCTCCCCGTACAACAATTACCCCGCTCCCCGTCCAACAATAACCCCGCTCCCCATCCAACAATTACCTCTAGCCCCATCCAACAATTAGCCTTCGCACCGTCCAACAATTAGCCCTCGCCCCGTCCAACATTTAGCCCTCGCCCTATCCAACAATTACCCCTCGCCCCGTCCAACAATTACCCCTCGCCCCGTCCAACAATTACCCCTCGCCTGTCCAAGAATTACCTCTGGCCCCATCCAACAATTACCCCTCGCCCCGTCCAACAATTACCCATCGCCCAACCAACAATTACCCCTCGCCTCGTCCAACAATTACCCCTCTCCCTCTCCAACAATTCATCCTCTCCAACAACTACCCCATGCCCCGTCCAACAATTATCCCTCGCCTTGTCCAACATTTACCACTCTCCCTCTCCAACAATTACCCCTCGCCCCATCCAACAATTACCCCTCGCCCCATCCAACAATTACCCCTCGCCCCGTCCAACAATTACCACTCACCCTGTACAAAAATTATCCCTCGCCCCGTCCAACAATTACCCCTCGCCTCAGCCAACAATTACACCTCGCCCCGTCCAACAATTACCCCTCGCCCCGTCCTACAATTATCCCTCGCCTGTCCAAAAATTACCCCTCGCCCCATCCAACAATTTCCCATCGCCCCATCCAACAATTATCCCTCGCCCCGTCCTACAATTACCCCTCACCTGCCCAAAAATTACCTCTGGCCCTATCCAACAATTACCCCTCGCCCTATCCAACAATTACCCCTCACCCCGTCCTCCAATTACCCCTCGCCCCATCCAACAACTACTCCTCGCCCCATCCAAAAATTACCCCTTGCACCGTGCAACAATTAACCCTTTCCCTCTCCAACAATTACCCCTTGCCCCGTCCAACAATTACCCCTCGCCCCGTGCAAGAATTACGCCTCGCAACATACAACAATTACCCTCGCCCCGTCCAACAATTCCCCCTCGCCCCATCCAACAATTCCCCCTCGCCCCGTCCAACAATTACCCCTCTCCCTCTCCAACAATTAACCCTCGCCCAGTCCAACAATTCCCCCTCACCCTATCCTCCAATTCCCCTTCGCCCCATCCAACAATTCCCCCTCGCCCCATCCAACAATTACCTCTCGCACCGACTAACAATTCCCCCTCGCTATGACCAGCAATTACCCCTCTCCCTCTCCAACAATTATCCCTCGCCCCGTCCTACAATTACCCCTCGCCTGTCCAAAAATTACCCCTCGCCCCATCCAACAATTACCCATCGCCCCATCCAACAATTATCCCTCGCCCCGTCCTACAATTACCCCTCACCTGCCCAAAAATTACCTCTGGCTCCATCCAACAATTACCCCTCGCCCTATCCAACAATTACCCCTCACCCCGTCCTCCAATTACCCCTCGCCCCATCCAACAATTACTCCTCGCCCCATCCAACAATTACCCCTTGCACCGTGCAACAATTAACCCTTTCCCTCTCCAACAATTACCCCTTGCCCCGTCCAACAATTACCCCTCGCCCCGTGCAAGAATTACACCTCGCAACATCCAACAATTACCCTCGCCCCGTCCAACAATTCCCCCTCGCCCCATCCAACAATTCCCCCTCGCCCCATCCTCCAATTACCCCTCCACCAATCCAACAATTACTCCTTGCCCCGTCCAACAATTACCTCTCGCCCCGTCCAACAATTACCCCGCTCCCCGTCCAACAATTACCCCTCGCCCCGTCCAACAATTAACCCTCGCCCCATCCAACAATTACCCCTCGCCCCGTCCAACAATTACCCCGCTCCCCGTCCAACAATTACCCCGCTCCCCGTCCAACAATTACCCCGCTCCCCGTCCAACAATTATCCCGCTCCCCGTCCAACAATCAGCCTTCGCACCGTCCAACAATTAGCCCTCGCCCCGTCCAACAATTAGCCCTCGCCCCATCCAACAATTACCCCGCGCCCCGTCCAACAATTACCCCTCGCCTGTCCAAGAATTACCTCTGGCCCCATCCAACAATTACCCCTCGCCCCGTCCAACAATTACCCATCGCCCAACCAACAATTACCCCTCGCCTCGTCCAACAATTACCCCTCTCCCTCTCCAACAATTCATCCTCTCCAACAACTACCCCATGCCCCGTCCAACAATTATCCCTCGCCTTGTCCAACATTTACCACTCTCCCTCTCCAACAATTACCTCTCGCCCCTCCAACAATTACCCCTCGCCCGTCCAACAATTACCCCTCGCGTCGTCCAACAATTACCCCTCGCCCCGTCCAACAATTACCACTCACCCCTTCCTCCAATTACCCCTCGCACCTTCCTCCAATTACCCCTCGCCCCATCCTCCAATTACCCCTTGCCAGGTCCACCAATTACCCCTCACCCCATCCTCCAATTACCCCTCGCCCCATTCAACAATTACTCCTTGCCCCATCCAACAATTGCGTCTTGCCCCGTCCAACAATTACCCCTCGCCCCGTCCAACAATTACCCCTTGCCTTGCCCAAAAATTACCCCTCGCCCTGTCCAACAATTACCCCTCGCCCTGTCCAACATTTACCCTTCACCCCGACCAACAATTGCCCCTCACCCCATCCAACAATTACCCCTCGCCCCATCCAACAATTACCCCTCGCCCCATCCAACAATTACCCCTCGCCCCGTCCAACAATTACCACTCACCCTGTACAAAAATTACCCCTCGCCCCGTCCAACATTTACCCCTCGCCCCGTCCAACAATTACCCCTCGCCTCGTCCAACAATTACACCTCGCCCCGTCCAACAATTATCCCTCGCCCCGTCCAACAATTACCCCTCGCCTGTCCAAAAATTACCCCTCGCCCCGTCCAACAATTACCCCTCGCCTGTCCAAAAATTACCCCTCGCCCCGTCCAACAATTACCCCTCGCCCCGTCCAACAATTACCCATCGCCCAACCAACAATTACCCCTCGCCTCGTCCAACAATTACCCCTCTCCCTCTCCAACAATTCATCCTCTCCAACAACTACCCCATGCCCCGTCCAACAATTATCCCTCGCCTTGTCCAACATTTACCACTCTCCCTCTCCAACAATTACCTCTCGCCCCTCCAACAATTACCCCTCGCCCGTCCAACAATTACCCCTCGCGTCGTCCAACAATTACCCCTCGCCCCGTCCAACAATTACCACTCACCCCTTCCTCCAATTACCCCTCGCACCTTCCTCCAATTACCCCTCGCCCCATCCTCCAATTACCCCTTGCCAGGTCCACCAATTACCCCTCACCCCATCCTCCAATTACCCCTCGCCCCATTCAACAATTACTCCTTGCCCCATCCAACAATTGCGTCTTGCCCCGTCCAACAATTACCCCTCGCCCCGTCCAACAATTACCCCTTGCCTTGCCCAAAAATTACCCCTCGCCCTGTCCAACAATTACCCCTCGCCCTGTCCAACATTTACCCTTCACCCCGACCAACAATTGCCCCTCACCCCATCCAACAATTACCCCTCGCCCCATCCAACAATTACCCCTCGCCCCATCCAACAATTACCCCTCGCCCCGTCCAACAATTACCACTCACCCTGTACAAAAATTACCCCTCGCCCCGTCCAACATTTACCCCTCGCCCCGTCCAACAATTACCCCTCGCCTCATCCAACAATTACACCTCGCCCCGTCCAACAATTATCCCTCGCCCCGTCCAACAATTACCCCTCGCCTGTCCAAAAATTACCCCTCGCCCCGTCCAACAATTACCCCTCGCCTGTCCAAAAATTACCCCTCGCCCCGTCCAACAATTACCCCTCGCCCCGTCCAACAATTACCACTCACCCCTTCCTCCAATTACCCCTCACAGCTTCCTCCAATTACCCCTCGCCCCATCCTCCAATTACCCCTTGCCAGGTCCACCAATTACCCCTCTCCCTCTCCAACAATTCCCCCTCACCCCGTCCAACAATTCCCCCTCGCCCCGTCCAACAATTACCCCTCTCCCTCTCCAACAATTAACCCTCGCCCATTACAACAGTTCCCCCTCACCCTATCCTCCAATTCCCCCTCGCCGCACCCAACATTTCCCCCTCGCCCCATCCAACAATTACCTCTCGCCCCGACTAACAATTCCCCCTCGCTCTGTCCAACAATTACCCCTCGCCCCGTCCAACAATTACCCCTCGCCCCGTCCAACAATTACCTCTCGCCCCGTCCAACAATTACACCTCTCCCTCTCCAACAATTCCCCCTCACCCCGTCCAACAATTCCCCCTCGCCCCGTCCAACAATTACCCCTCTCCCTCTCCAACAATTACCCCTCGCCCATTACAACAGTTCCCCCTCACACTATCCTCCAATTCCCCCTCGCCCCAACCAACAATTCCCCCTCACTCCATCCAACAATTACCCCTCGCCCCGTCCAACAATTACCTCTCGCCCCTCCAACAATTACCCCTCGCCCGTCCAACAATTACCCCTCGCGTCGTCCAACAATTACCCCTCGCCCCGTCCAACAATTACCACTCACCCCTTCCTCGAATTACCCCTCGCACCTTCCTCCAATTACCCCTCGCCCCATCCTCCAATTACCCCTTGCCAGGTCCACCAATTACCCATCTCCCTCTCCAACAATTCCCCCTCGCCCCGTCCAACAATTACCCCTCTCCCTCTCCAAAAATTAACCCTCGCCCATTACAACAGTTCCCCATCACCCTATCCTCCAATTCCCCCTCGCCCCACCCAACATTTCCCCCTCGCCCCATCCAACAATTACCTCTCGCCCCGACTAACAATTCCCCCTCGCTCTTTCCAACAATTACCTCTCGGCTCGTCCAACAATTACCCCTCACCCCATCCTCCAATTACCTCTCGCCCCATTCAACAATTACTCCTTGCCCCGTCCAACAATTGCGTCTTGCCCCGTCCAACAATTACCCCTCGCCCCGTCCAACAATTACCCCTTGCCTTGCCCAAAAATTACCCCTCGCCCTGTCCAACAATTACCCCTCGCCCTGTCCAACATTTACCCTTCACCCCGACCAACAATTGCCCCTCGCCCCATCCAACAATTACCCCTCGCCCCATCCAACAATTACCCCTCGCCCCATCCAACAATTACCCCTCGCCCTGTCCAACAATTACCACTCACCCTGTACAAAAATTACCCCTCGCCCCGTCCAACATTTACCCCTCGCCCCGTCCAACAATTACTCCTCTCCTCATCCAACAATTACACCTCGCCCCGTCCAACAATTATCCCTCGCCCCGTCCAACAATTACCCCTCGCCTGTCCAAAAATTACCCCTCGCCCCGTCCAACAATTACCCCTCGCCCCGTCCAACAATTACCACTCACCCCTTCCTCCAATTACCCCTCGCAGCTTCCTCCAATTACCCCTCGCCCCATCCTCCAATTACCCCTTGCCAGGTCCACCAATTACCCTCTCCCTCTCCAACAATTCCCCCTCACCCCGTCCAACAATTCCCCCTCGCCCCGTCCAACAATTTCCCCTCTTCCTCTCCAACAATTAACCCTCGCCCATTACAACAGTTCCCCCTCACCCTATCCTCCAATTCCCCCTCGCCCCACCCAACATTTCCCCCTCGCCCCATCCAACAATTACCTCTCGCCCCGACTAACAATTCCCCCTCGCTCTGTCCAATAATTACCTCTCGCCCGTCCAACAATTACCCCTCACCCCATCCTCCAATTACCCCTCGCCCCATTCAACAATTACTCCTTGCCCCGTCCAACAATTACGTCTTGCCCCGTCCAACAATTACCCCTCCCCCCGTCCAACAATTACCCCTCGCCCCATCTAACAATCACCCCTCGCCCCATCCAACAATTACCCCTCGCCCCATCCAACAATTACCCCTCGCCCCATCCAACAATTACCCCTCGCCCCGTCCAACAATTACCCCTCGCCCCGTCCAACAATTACCCCTCGCCCCATCCTACAATTACCCCTCGCCTGTCCAAAAATTACCTCTGGCCCCATCCAACAATTACCTCTAGCCCCGTCCAACATTTACCCCTCGCCCCATCAAACAATTACCTCTCGCCCTGTCTAAAAATTACCACTCGCACCGTCCAACAATTACCCCTCGCCCCATCCAACAATTACCTCTATCCCCGTCAAACAATTACCCCTTAGCCCTCCAACAATTACCCCTCGCCCCATCCAACAATTACCTCTCGCCCTGTCAAAAAATTACCACTCGCCCCGTCCAACAATTAACCCTCTCCCCGTCCAAAAATTACCCCTCTCCCCATCCAACAATTACCCCTTGCCCCTCCAACAATCACCCCTCTCCCTCTCCAACAATTACCCCTCTCCCTCTCCAACAATTACCCCTCGCCCCGTCCAACAATTGCCCCTAGCCCCGTCCAACAATTACCCCTCGCCCCATCCAACAATTACCTCTCGCCCCATCCAACAATTACCTCTCTCCCCGTCCAACAATTACCCCTCGCCCCGTCCAACAATTACCCCTCGCCCCATCCAACAATCACCCCTCGCCCCATCCAACAATTACCCCTCGCCCCATCCAACAATTACCTCTCGCCCTGTCAAAAAATTACCACTCGCCCTATCCAACAATTAACCCTCTCCCCGTCCAGAAATTACACCTCTCCCCTTCCAACAATTACCCCTTGCCCCTCCAACAATCACCCCTCTCCCTCTTCAACAATTACCCCTCTCCCTCTCCAACAATTACCCCTCGCCCCGTCCAACAATTACCCCTCGCCTAGTCCAAAAATTACCCCTCGCCATGTCCAACAATTACCCCTCGCCCTGTCCAACATTTACCCTTCCCCCCGACCAACAATTACCCCTCGCCCCGTCCAACAATTGCCCCTCGCCCCGTCCAACAATTACCCCTCGCCCCGTCCAACAATTACCCCTCGCCCCGTCCAACAATTACCCCTCGCCCCATCCTACAATTACCCCTCGCCTGTCCAAAAATTAACTCTGGCCCCATCCAATAATTACCTCTAGCCCCGTCCAACATTTACCCTTCGCCCCATCAAACAATTACCTCTCGCCCTGTCTAAAAATTACCACTCGCACCGTCCAACAATTACCCCTCGCCCCATCCAACAATTACCTCTATCCCCGTCAAACAATTACCCCTTAGCCCTCCAACAATTACCCCTCGCCCCATCCAACAATCACCCCTCGCCCCGTCCAACAATTACCCCTCGCCCCATCCAACAATTACCCCTCGCCCCATCCAACAATTACCCCTCGCCCCGTCCAACAATTACCACTCACCCTGTACAAAAATTACCCCTCGCCCCGTCCAACATTTACCCCTCGCCCCGTCCAACAATTACCCCTCGCCTCGTCCAACAATTACCCCTCGCCCCGTCCAACAATTACCACTCACCCCTTCCTCCAATTACCCCTCGCAGCTTCCTCCAATTACCCCTCGCCCCCATCCTCCAATTACCGCTTGCCAGGTCCACCAATTACCCCTCTCCCTCTCCAACAATTCCCCCTCACCCTGTCCAACAATTCCCCCTCGCTCCGTCCAACAATTACCCCTCTCCCTCTCCAACAATTAACCCTCGCCCATTACAACAGTTCCCCCTCACCCTATCCTCCAATTCCCCCTCGCCCCACCCAACATTTCCCCCTCGCCCCATCCAACAATTACCTCTCGCCCCGACTAACAATTCCCCCTCGCTCTGTCCAAGAATTACCTCTCGCCCGTCCAACAATTACCCCTCACCCCATCCTCCAATTGCCCCTCGGCCCATTCAACAATTACTCCTTGCCCCGTCCAACAATTACGTCTTGCCCCGTCCAACAATTACCCCTCGCCCCGTCCAACAATTACCCCTTGCCTTGCCCAAAAATTACCCCTTGCCCTGTCCAACAATTACCCCTCGCCCTGTCCAACATTTACCCTTCACCCCGACCAACAATTACCCCTCGCCCCATCCAACAATTACCCCTCGCCCCATCCTACAATTACCCCTCGCCCCATCCAACAATTACCCCTCGCCCCGTCCAACAATTACCCCTCGCCCCGTCCTACAATTACCCCTCACCTGCCCAAAAATTACCTCTGGCCCCATCCAACAATTACCCCTCGCCCTATCCAACAATTACCCCTCACCCCGTCCTCCAATTACCCCTCGCTCCATCCAACAATTACTCCTCGTCCCATCCAACAATTACCCCTTGCACCGTGCAACAATTAACCCTTTCCCTCTCCAACAATTACCCCTTGCCCCGTCCAACAATTACCCCTCGCCCCGTGCAAGAATTACGCCTCGCACCATCCAACAATTACCCTCGTCCCGTCCAACAATTCCCCCTCGCCCCATCCAACAATTCCCCCTCGCCCCGTCCAACAATTACCCCTCTCCCTCTCCAACAATTAACCCTCGCCCAGTCCAACAATTCCCCCTCACCCTATCCTCCAATTCCCCCTCGCCCCATCCAACAATTCCCCCTCGCCCCATCCAACAATTACCTCTCGCCCCGACTAACAATTCCCCCTCGCTCTGTCCAACAATTACCTCTCGGCTTGTCCAACAATTATCTCTCACCCCATCCTCCAATTACCCCTCCACCAATCCAACAATTACTCCTTGCCCCGTCCAACAATTACCTCTTGCCCCGTCCAACAATTACCCCTCGCCCCGTCCAACAATTAACCCTCGCCTTGTCCAAAAATTACCCCTCGCCCTGTCCAACAATTACCTCTCGCCCTGTCCAACATTTACCCTTCACCCCTACCAACAATTACCCCTCGCACCGTCCAAAAATTACCCCTCGCCCTTTCCAACAATTACCCCTCGCCCTGTCCAACATTTACCCTTCACCCCGACCAACAATTACCCCTCGCCCCGTCCAACAATTAACCCTCGCCCCATCCAACAATTACCCCTCGCCCCGTCCAACAATTACCTCTCGCCCCGTCCAACAATTACCTCTCGCCCCGTCCAACAATTACCCCTCTCCCCGTACAACAATTACCCCGCTCCCCATCCAACAATTACCTCTAGCCCCGTCCAACAATCAGCCTTCGCACCGTCCAACAATTAGCCCTCGCCCCGTCCAACATTTAGCCCTCGCCCTATCCAACAATTACCCCTCGCCCCGTCCAACAATTACCCCTCGCCCCGTCCAACAATTAGCCCTCGCCTGTCCAAGAATTACCTCTGGCCCCATCCAACAATTACCCCTCGTACCCATCCAACAATTACCCATCGCCCAACCAACAATTACCCCTCGCCTCGTCCAACAATTACCCCTCTCCCTCTCCAACAATTCATCCTGTCCAACAACTACCCCATGCCCCGTCCAACAATTATCCCTCGCCTTGTCCAACATTTACCACTCTCCCTCTCCAACAATTACCCCTCGCCCCATTCAACAATTACCCCTCGCCCCGTCCAACAATTACCACTCACCCTGTACAAAAATTACCCCTCACTCCGTCCAACATTTACCCCTCGCCCCGTCCAACAATTACCCCTCGCCTCATCCAACAATTACACCTCGCCCTGTCCAACAATTATCCCTCGCCCCGTCCTACAATTACCCCTCGCCTGTCCAAAAATTACCCCTCGCCCCATTCAACAATTACCCATCGCCCCATCCAACAATTATCCCTCGCCCCGTCCTACAATTACCCCTCACCTGCCCAAAAATTACCTCTGGCCCCATCCAACAATTACCCCTCGCCCTATCCAACAATTACCCCTCACCCCGTCCTCCAATTACCCCTCGCCCCATCCAACAATTACTCCTCGCCCCATCCAACAATTACCCCTTGCACCGTGCAACAATTAACCCTTTCCATCTCCAACAATTACCCCTTGCCCCGTCCAACAATTACCCTTCGCCCCGTGCAAGAATTACGCCTCGCAACATCCAACAATTACTCTCGCCCCGTCCAACAATTCCCCCTCGCCCCATCCAAAAATTCCCCCTCGCACCGTCCAACAATTACCCCTCTCCCTCTCCAACAATTAACCCTCGCCCAGTCCAACAATTCCCCCTCACCCTATCCTCCAATTCCCCCTCGCCCCATCCAACAATTCCCCCTCGCCCCATCCAACAATTACCTCTCGCACCGACTAACAATTCCCCCTCGCTATGACCAACAATTACCTCTCGGCTTGTCCAACAATTATCTCTCACCCCATCCTCCAATTATCCCTCCACCAATCCAACAATTACTCCTTGCCCCGTCCAACAATTACCTCTCGCCCCGTCCAACAATTACCCCTCGCCCCGTCCAACAATTACCCCTCACCCCGTCCAACAATTAACCCTCGCCCCATCCAACAATTACCCCTCGCCCCGTCCAACAATTAACCCTCGCCCCATCCAACAATTACCCCTCGCCCCGTCCAACAATTACCCCGCTCCCCGTCCAACAATTACCCCGCTCCCCGTCCAACAATTACCCCGCTCCCCGTCCAACAATTACCCCGCTCCCCGTCCAACAATTACCCCGCTCCCCGTCCAACAATCACCCCGCTCCCCGTCCAACAATCACCCCGCTCCCCGTCCAACAATTACCTCTAGCCCCGTCCAAAAATCAGCCCTCGCCCCGTCCAACAATTAGCCCTCGCCCCGTCCAACAATTACCTCTCGCCCCTCCAACAATTACCCCTCGCCCGTCCAACAATTACCCCTCGCGTCGTCCAACAATTACCCCTCGCCCCGTCCAACAATTACCACTCACCCCTTCCTCCAATTACCCCTCGCACCTTCCTCCAATTACCCCTCGCCCCATCCTCCAATTATCCCTTGCAAGGTCCACCAATTCCCCATCACCCTATCCTCCAATTCCCCCTCGCCCCACCCAACATTTCCCCCTCGCCCCATCCAACAATTACCTCTCGCCCCGACTAACAATTCCCCCTCGCTCTGTCCAACAATTACCTCTCGGCTCGTCCAACAATTACCCCTCACCCCATCCTCCAATTACCCCTCGCCCCATTCAACAATTACTCCTTGCCCCGTCCAACAATTGCGTCTTGCCCCGTCCAACAATTACCCCTCGCCCCGTCCAACAATTACCCCTTGCCTTGCCCAAAAATTACCCCTCGCCCTGTCCAACAATTACCCCTCGCCCTGTCCAACATTTACCCTTCACCCCGACCAACAATTGCCCCTCGCCCCATCCAACAATTACCCCTCGCCCCATCCAACAATTACCCCTCGCCCCGTCCAACAATTACCACTCACCCTGTACAAAAATTACCCCTCGCCCCGTCCAACATTTACCCCTCGCCCCGTCCAACAATTACCCCTCGCCTCATCCAACAATTACAGCTCGCCCCGTCCAACAATTATCCCTCGCCCCGTCCAACAATTACCCCTCGCCTGTCCAAAAATTACCCCTCGCCCCGTCCAACAATTACCCCTTGCCTTGCCCAAAAATTACCCCTCGCCCTGTCCAACAATTACCCCTAGCCCTGTCCAACATTTACCCTTCACGCCGACCAACAATTGCCCCTCGCCCCATCCAACAATTACCCCTCGCCCCATCCAACAATTACCCCTCGCCCCATCCAACAATTACCCCTCGCCCCGTCCAACAATTACCCCTCGCCTCATCCAACAATTACACCTCGCCCCGTCCAACAATTATCCCTCGCCCCGTCCTACAATTACCCCTCGCCTGTCCAAAAATTACCCCTCGCCCCGTCCAACAATTACTCCTCGCCCCGTCCAACAATTACCACTCACCCCTTCCTCCAATTACCCCTCGCACCTTCCTCCAATTACCCCTCGCCCCATCCTCCAATTACCCCTTGCCAGGTCCACCAATTACCCCTCTCCCTCTCCAACAATTCCCCCTCACCCCGTCCAACAATTCCCCCTCGCCCCGTCCAACAATTACCCCTCTCCCTCTCCAACAATTAACCCTTGCCCATTACAACAGTTCCCCCTCACCCTATCCTCCAATTCCCCCTCGCCCCACCCAACATTTCCCCCTCGCCCCATCCAACAATTACCTCTCGCCCCGACTAACAATTCCCCCTCGCTCTGTCCAACAATTACCCTCGCCCCGTCCAACAATTACCCCTCGCCCCGTCCAACAATTACCTCTCGCCCCGTCCAACAATTACACCTCTCCCTCTCCAACAATTCCCCCTCACCCCGTCCAACAATTCCCCCTCGCCCCGTCCAACAATTACCCCTCTCCCTCTCCAACAATTAACCCTCGCCCATTACAACAGTTCCCCCTCACCCTATCCTCCAATTCCCCCTCGCCCCACCCAACAATTCCCCCTCGCTCCATCCAACAATTACCCCTCGCCCCGTCCAACAATTACCTCTCGCCCCTCCAACAATTACCCCTCGCCCGTCCAACAATTACCCCTCGCCCCGTCCAACAATTACCACTCACCCCTTCCTCCAATTACCCCTCGCCCCATCCTCCAATTACCCCTTGCCAGGTCCACCAATTACCCATCTCCCTCTCCAACAATTCCCCCTCGTCCCGTCCAACAATTACCCCTCTCCCTCTCCAACAATTAACCCTCGCCCATTACAACAGTTCCCCATCACCCTATCCTCCAATTGCCCCTCGCCCCACCCAACATTTCCCCCTCGCCCCATCCAACAATTACCTCTCGCCCCGACTAACAATTCCCCCTCGCTCTTTCCAACAATTACCTCTCGGCTCGTCCAACAATTACCCCTCACCCCATCCTCCAATTACCCCTCGCCCCATTCAACAATTACTCCTTGCCCCGTCCAACAATTGCGTCTTGCCCCGTCCAACAATTACCCCTCGCCCCGTCCAACAATTACCCCTCACCCCATCCTCCAATTACCCCTCGCCCCATTCAACAATTACTCCTTGCCCCGTCCAAAAATTACCCCTCGCCCTGTCCAACAATTACCCCTCGCCCTGTCCAACATTTACCCTTCACCCCGACCAACAATTACCCCTCGCCCCATCCAACAATTACCCCTCGCCCCATCCAACAATTACCCCTCGCCCCATCCAACAATTACCCCTCGCCCCGTCCAACAATTACCACTCACCCTGTACAAAAATTACCCCTCGCCCCGTCCAACATTTACCCCTCGCCCCGTCCAAATATTACCCCTCGCCTCGTCCAACAATTACCCCTCGCCCCGTCCAACAATTACCACTCACCCCTTCCTCCAATTACCCCTCGCAGCTTCCTCCAATTACCCCTCGCCCCATCCTCCAATTACCGCTTGCCAGGTCCACCAATTACCCCTCTCCCTCTCCAACAATTCCCCCTCACCCTGTCCAACAATTCCCCCTCGCCCCGTCCAACAATTACCCCTCTCCCTCTCCAACAATTAACCCTCGCCCATTACAACAGTTCCCCCTCACCCTATCCTCCAATTCCCCCTCGCCCCACCCAACATTTCCCCCTCGCCCCATCCAACAATTACCTCTCGCCCCGACTAACAATTCCCCCTCGCTCTGTCCAATAATTACCTCTCGCCCGTCCAACAATTACCCCTCACCCCATCCTCCAATTACCCCTCGCCCCATTCAACAATTACTCCTTGCCCCGTCCAACAATTACCCCTCGCCCCGTCCAACAATTACCCCTTGCCATGCCCAAAAATTACCCCTCGCCCCATCCAACAATTCCCCCTCGCCCCATCCAACAATTACCTCTCGCCCCGACTAACAATTCCCCCTCGCTCTGTCCAACAATTACCTCTCGGCTCGTCCAACAATTACCCCTCACCCCATCCTCCAATTACCCCTCGCCCCATTCAACAATTACTCCTTGCCCCGT
Source organism: Pristiophorus japonicus (assembly GCF_044704955.1). Classification (NCBI taxonomy): domain Eukaryota; kingdom Metazoa; phylum Chordata; class Chondrichthyes; family Pristiophoridae; genus Pristiophorus; species Pristiophorus japonicus. The sequence continues at coordinate 44,728,614 of NC_091979.1, forward strand.
CCAACAATTACGTCTTGCCCCGTCCAACAATTACCCCTCGCCCCGTCCAACAATTACCCCTTGCCTTGCCCAAAAATTACCCCTCGCCCTGTCCAACAATTACCCCTCGCCCTGTCCAACATTTACCCTTCACCCCGACCAACAATTAACCCTCGCCCCATCCAACAATTACCCCTCGCCCCATCCAACAATTACCCCTCGCCCCGTCCATCAATTACGCCTCGCCCCGTCCAACAATTACCACTCACCCTGTACAAAAATTACCCCTCGCCCCGTCCAACATTTACCCCTCGCCCCGTCCAACAATTACCCCTCGCCTCGTCCAACAATTACCCCTCGCCCCGTCCAACAATTACCACTCACCCCTTCCTCCAATTACCCCTCGCAGCTTCCTCCAATTACCCCTCGCCCCATCCTCCAATTACCCCTTGCCAGGTCCACCAATTACCCCTCTCCCTCTCCAACAATTCCCCCTCACCCTGTCCAACAATTCCCCCTCGCCCCGTCCAACAATTACCCCTCTCCCTCTCCAACAATTAACCCTCGCCCATTACAACAGTTCCCCCTCACCCTATCCTCCAATTCCCCCTCGCCCCACCCAACATTTCCCCCTCGCCCCATCCAACAATTACCTCTCGCCCCGACTAACAATTCCCCCTCGCTCTGTCCAATAATTACCTCTCGCCCGTCCAACAATTACCCCTCACCCCATCCTCCAATTACCCCTCGCCCCATTCAACAATTACTCCTTGCCCCGTCCAACAATTACGTCTTGCCCCGTCCAACAATTACCCCTCCCCCCGTCCAACAATTACCCCTTGCCTTGCCCAAAAATTACCCCTCGCCCTGTCCAACAATTACCCCTCGCCCTGTCCAACATTTACCCTTCACCCCGACCAACAATTACCCCTCGCCCCATCCAACAATTACCCCTCGCCCCATCCAACAATTACCCCTCGCCCCATCCAACAATTACCCCTCGCCCCGTCCAACAATTACCACTCACCCTGTACAAAAATTACCCCTCGCCCCGTCCAACATTTACCCCTCGCCCCGTCCAACAATTACCCCTCGCCTCGTCCAACAATTACCCCTCGCCCCGTCCAACAATTACCACTCACCCCTTCCTCCAATTACCCCTCGCAGCTTCCTCCAATTACCCCTCGCCCCCATCCTCCAATTACCGCTTGCCAGGTCCACCAATTACCCCTCTCCCTCTCCAACAATTCCCCCTCACCCTGTCCAACAATTCCCCCTCGCTCCGTCCAACAATTACCCCTCTCCCTCTCCAACAATTAACCCTCGCCCATTACAACAGTTCCCCCTCACCCTATCCTCCAATTCCCCCTCGCCCCACCCAACATTTCCCCCTCGCCCCATCCAACAATTACCTCTCGCCCCGACTAACAATTCCCCCTCGCTCTGTCCAACAATTACCTCTCGCCCGTCCAACAATTACCCCTCACCCCATCCTCCAATTGCCCCTCGCCCCATTCAACAATTACTCCTTGCCCCGTCCAACAATTACGTCTTGCCCCGTCCAACAATTACCCCTCGCCCCGTCCAACAATTACCCCTTGCCTTGCCCAAAAATTACCCCTTGCCCTGTCCAACAATTACCCCTCGCCCTGTCCAACATTTACCCTTCACCCCGACCAACAATTACCCCTCGCCCCATCCAACAATTACCCCTCGCCCCATCCTACAATTACCCCTCGCCCCATCCAACAATTACCCCTCGCCCCGTCCAACAATTACCCCTCGCCCCGTCCTACAATTACCCCTCACCTGCCCAAAAATTACCTCTGGCCCCATCCAACAATTACCCCTCGCCCTATCCAACAATTACCCCTCACCCCGTCCTCCAATTACCCCTCGCTCCATCCAACAATTACTCCTCGTCCCATCCAACAATTACCCCTTGCACCGTGCAACAATTAACCCTTTCCCTCTCCAACAATTACCCCTTGCCCCGTCCAACAATTACCCCTCGCCCCGTGCAAGAATTACGCCTCGCACCATCCAACAATTCCCCCTCACCCCATCCAACAATTACCTCTCGCCCCGACTAACAATTCCCCCTCGCTCTGTCCAACAATTACCTCTCGGCTTGTCCAACAATTATCTCTCACCCCATCCTCCAATTACCCCTCCACCAATCCAACAATTACTCCTTGCCCCGTCCAACAATTACCTCTTGCCCCGTCCAACAATTACCCCTCGCCCCGTCCAACAATTAACCCTCGCCTTGTCCAAAGATTACCCCTCGCCCTGTCCAACAATTACCTCTCGCCCTGTCCAACATTTACCCTTCACCCCTACCGACAATTACCCCTCGCACCATCCAAAAATTACCCCTCGCCCTTTCCAACAATTACCCCTCGCCCTGTCCAACATTTACCCTTTACCCCGACCAACAATTACCCCTCGCCCCGTCCAACAATTAACCCTCGCTCCATCCAACAATTACCCCTCGCCCCGTCCAACAATTACCTCTCGCCCCGTCCAACAATTACCTCTCGCCCCGTCCAACAATTACCCCGCTCCCCGTACAACAATTACCCCGCTCCCCGTCCAACAATAACCCCGCTCCCCATCCAACAATTACCTCTAGCCCCATCCAACAATTAGCCTTCGCACCGTCCAACAATTAGCCCTCGCCCCGTCCAACATTTAGCCCTCGCCCTATCCAACAATTACCCCTCGCCCCGTCCAACAATTACCCCTCGCCCCGTCCAACAATTACCCCTCGCCTGTCCAAGAATTACCTCTGGCCCCATCCAACAATTACCCCTCGCCCCGTCCAACAATTACCCATCGCCCAACCAACAATTACCCCTCGCCTCGTCCAACAATTACCCCTCTCCCTCTCCAACAATTCATCCTCTCCAACAACTACCCCATGCCCCGTCCAACAATTATCCCTCGCCTTGTCCAACATTTACCACTCTCCCTCTCCAACAATTACCCCTCGCCCCATCCAACAATTACCCCTCGCCCCGTCCAACAATTACCACTCACCCTGTACAAAAATTATCCCTCGCCCCGTCCAACAATTACCCCTCGCCTCAGCCAACAATTACACCTCGCACCGTCCAACAATTACCCCTCGCCCCGTCCTACAATTATCCCTCGCCTGTCCAAAAATTACCCCTCGCCCCATCCAACAATTTCCCATCGCCCCATCCAACAATTATCCCTCGCCCCGTCCTACAATTACCCCTCACCTGCCCAAAAATTACCTCTGGCCCTATCCAACAATTACCCCTCGCCCTATCCAACAATTACCCCTCACCCCGTCCTCCAATTACCCCTCGCCCCATCCAACAACTACTCCTCGCCCCATCCAAAAATTACCCCTTGCACCGTGCAACAATTAACCCTTTCCCTCTCCAACAATTACCCCTTGCCCCGTCCAACAATTACCCCTCGCCCCGTGCAAGAATTACGCCTCGCAACATACAACAATTACCCTCGCCCCGTCCAACAATTCCCCCTCGCCCCATCCAACAATTCCCCCTCGCCCCGTCCAACAATTACCCCTCTCCCTCTCCAACAATTAACCCTCGCCCAGTCCAACAATTCCCCCTCACCCTATCCTCCAATTCCCCTTCGCCCCATCCAACAATTCCCCCTCGCCCCATCCAACAATTACCTCTCGCACCGACTAACAATTCCCCCTCGCTATGACCAACAATTACCCCTCTCCCTCTCCAACAATTATCCCTCGCCCCGTCCTACAATTACCCCTCGCCTGTCCAAAAATTACCCCTCGCCCCATCCAACAATTACCCATCGCCCCATCCAACAATTATCCCTCGCCCCGTCCTACAATTACCCGTCACCTGCCCAAAAATTACCTCTGGCTCCATCCAACAATTACCCCTCGCCCTATCCAACAATTACCCCTCACCCCGTCCTCCAATTACCCCTCGCCCCATCCAACAATTACTCCTCGCCCCATCCAACAATTACCCCTTGCACCGTGCAACAATTAACCCTTTCCCTCTCCAACAATTACCCCTTGCCCCGTCCAACAATTACCCCTCGCCCCGTGCAAGAATTACACCTCGCAACATCCAACAATTACCCTCGCCCCGTCCAACAATTCCCCCTCGCCCCATCCAACAATTCCCCCTCGCCCCATCCTCCAATTACCCCTCCACCAATCCAACAATTACTCCTTGCCCCGTCCAACAATTACCTCTCGCCCCGTCCAACAATTACCCCGCTCCCCGTCCAACAATTACCCCTCGCCCCGTCCAACAATTAACCCTCGCCCCATCCAACAATTACCCCTCGCCCCGTCCAACAATTACCCCGCTCCCCGTCCAACAATTACCCCGCTCCCCGTCCAACAATTACCCCGCTCCCCGTCCAACAATTATCCCGCTCCCCGTCCAACAATCAGCCTTCGCACCGTCCAACAATTAGCCCTCGCCCCGTCCAACAATTAGCCCTCGCCCCATCCAACAATTACCCCGCGCCCCGTCCAACAATTACCCCTCGCCTGTCCAAGAATTACCTCTGGCCCCATCCAACAATTACCCCTCGCCCCGTCCAACAATTACCCATCGCCCAACCAACAATTACCCCTCGCCTCGTCCAACAATTACCCCTCTCCCTCTCCAACAATTCATCCTCTCCAACAACTACCCCATGCCCCGTCCAACAATTATCCCTCGCCTTGTCCAACATTTACCACTCTCCCTCTCCAACAATTACCTCTCGCCCCTCCAACAATTACCCCTCGCCCGTCCAACAATTACCCCTCGCGTCGTCCAACAATTACCCCTCGCCCCGTCCAACAATTACCACTCACCCCTTCCTCCAATTACCCCTCGCACCTTCCTCCAATTACCCCTCGCCCCATCCTCCAATTACCCCTTGCCAGGTCCACCAATTACCCCTCACCCCATCCTCCAATTACCCCTCGCCCCATTCAACAATTACTCCTTGCCCCATCCAACAATTGCGTCTTGCCCCGTCCAACAATTACCCCTCGCCCCGTCCAACAATTACCCCTTGCCTTGCCCAAAAATTACCCCTCGCCCTGTCCAACAATTACCCCTCGCCCTGTCCAACATTTACCCTTCACCCCGACCAACAATTGCCCCTCACCCCATCCAACAATTACCCCTCGCCCCATCCAACAATTACCCCTCGCCCCATCCAACAATTACCCCTCGCCCCGTCCAACAATTACCACTCACCCTGTACAAAAATTACCCCTCGCCCCGTCCAACATTTACCCCTCGCCCCGTCCAACAATTACCCCTCGCCTCATCCAACAATTACACCTCGCCCCGTCCAACAATTATCCCTCGCCCCGTCCAACAATTACCCCTCGCCTGTCCAAAAATTACCCCTCGCCCCGTCCAACAATTACCCCTCGCCTGTCCAAAAATTACCCCTCGCCCCGTCCAACAATTACCCCTCGCCCCGTCCAACAATTACCACTCACCCCTTCCTCCAATTACCCCTCACAGCTTCCTCCAATTACCCCTCGCCCCATCCTCCAATTACCCCTTGCCAGGTCCACCAATTACCCCTCTCCCTCTCCAACAATTCCCCCTCACCCCGTCCAACAATTCCCCCTCGCCCCGTCCAACAATTACCCCTCTCCCTCTCCAACAATTAACCCTCGCCCATTACAACAGTTCCCCCTCACCCTATCCTCCATTTCCCCCTCGCCGCACCCAACATTTCCCCCTCGCCCCATCCAACAATTACCTCTCGCCCCGACTAACAATTCCCCCTCGCTCTGTCCAACAATTACCCCTCGCCCCGTCCAACAATTACCCCTCGCCCCGTCCAACAATTACCTCTCGCCCCGTCCAACAATTACACCTCTCCCTCTCCAACAATTCCCCCTCACCCCGTCCAACAATTCCCCCTCGCCCCGTCCAACAATTACCCCTCTCCCTCTCCAACAATTACCCCTCGCCCATTACAACAGTTCCCCCTCACACTATCCTCCAATTCCCCCTCGCCCCAACCAACAATTCCCCCTCGCTCCATCCAACAATTACCCCTCGCCCCGTCCAACAATTACCTCTCGCCCCTCCAACAATTACCCCTCGCCCGTCCAACAATTACCCCTCGCGTCGTCCAACAATTACCCCTCGCCCCGTCCAACAATTACCACTCACCCCTTCCTCGAATTACCCCTCGCACCTTCCTCCAATTACCCCTCGCCCCATCCTCCAATTACCCCTTGCCAGGTCCACCAATTACCCATCTCCCTCTCCAACAATTCCCCCTCGCCCCGTCCAACAATTACCCCTCTCCCTCTCCAAAAATTAACCCTCGCCCATTACAACAGTTCCCCATCACCCTATCCTCCAATTCCCCCTCGCCCCACCCAACATTTCCCCCTCGCCCCATCCAACAATTACCTCTCGCCCCGACTAACAATTCCCCCTCGCTCTTTCCAACAATTACCTCTCGGCTCGTCCAACAATTACCCCTCACCCCATCCTCCAATTACCTCTCGCCCCATTCAACAATTACTCCTTGCCCCGTCCAACAATTGCGTCTTGCCCCGTCCAACAATTACCCCTCGCCCCGTCCAACAATTACCCCTTGCCTTGCCCAAAAATTACCCCTCGCCCTGTCCAACAATTACCCCTCGCCCTGTCCAACATTTACCCTTCACCCCGACCAACAATTGCCCCTCGCCCCATCCAACAATTACCCCTCGCCCCATCCAACAATTACCCCTCGCCCCATCCAACAATTACCCCTCGCCCTGTCCAACAATTACCACTCACCCTGTACAAAAATTACCCCTCGCCCCGTCCAACATTTACCCCTCGCCCCGTCCAACAATTACTCCTCTCCTCATCCAACAATTACACCTCGCCCCGTCCAACAATTATCCCTCGCCCCGTCCAACAATTACCCCTCGCCTGTCCAAAAATTACCCCTCGCCCCGTCCAACAATTACCCCTCGCCCCGTCCAACAATTACCACTCACCCCTTCCTCCAATTACCCCTCGCAGCTTCCTCCAATTACCCCTCGCCCCATCCTCCAATTACCCCTTGCCAGGTCCACCAATTACCCTCTCCCTCTCCAACAATTCCCCCTCACCCCGTCCAACAATTCCCCCTCGCCCCGTCCAACAATTTCCCCTCTTCCTCTCCAACAATTAACCCTCGCCCATTACAACAGTTCCCCCTCACCCTATCCTCCAATTCCCCCTCGCCCCACCCAACATTTCCCCCTCGCCCCATCCAACAATTACCTCTCGCCCCGACTAACAATTCCCCCTCGCTCTGTCCAATAATTACCTCTCGCCCGTCCAACAATTACCCCTCACCCCATCCTCCAATTACCCCTCGCCCCATTCAACAATTACTCCTTGCCCCGTCCAACAATTACGTCTTGCCCCGTCCAACAATTACCCCTCCCCCCGTCCAACAATTACCCCTCGCCCCATCTAACAATCACCCCTCGCCCCATCCAACAATTACCCCTCGCCCCATCCAACAATTACCCCTCGCCCCATCCAACAATTACCCCTCGCCCCGTCCAACAATTACCCCTCGCCCCGTCCAACAATTACCCCTCGCCCCATCCTACAATTACCCCTCGCCTGTCCAAAAATTACCTCTGGCCCCATCCAACAATTACCTCTAGCCCCGTCCAACATTTACCCCTCGCCCCATCAAACAATTACCTCTCGCCCTGTCTAAAAATTACCACTCGCACCGTCCAACAATTACCCCTCGCCCCATCCAACAATTACCTCTATCCCCGTCAAACAATTACCCCTTAGCCCTCCAACAATTACCCCTCGCCCCATCCAACAATTACCTCTCGCCCTGTCAAAAAATTACCACTCGCCCCGTCCAACAATTAACCCTCTCCCCGTCCAAAAATTACCCCTCTCCCCATCCAACAATTACCCCTTGCCCCTCCAACAATCACCCCTCTCCCTCTCCAACAATTACCCCTCTCCCTCTCCAACAATTACCCCTCGCCCCGTCCAACAATTGCCCCTAGCCCCGTCCAACAATTACCCCTCGCCCCATCCAACAATTACCTCTCGCCCCATCCAACAATTACCTCTCTCCCCGTCCAACAATTACCCCTCGCCCCGTCCAACAATTACCCCTCGCCCCATCCAACAATCACCCCTCGCCCCATCCAACAATTACCCCTCGCCCCATCCAACAATTACCTCTCGCCCTGTCAAAAAATTACCACTCGCCCTATCCAACAATTAACCCTCTCCCCGTCCAGAAATTACCCCTCTCCCCTTCCAACAATTACCCCTTGCCCCTCCAACAATCACCCCTCTCCCTCTTCAACAATTACCCCTCTCCCTCTCCAACAATTACCCCTCGCCCCGTCCAACAATTACCCCTCGCCTAGTCCAAAAATTACCCCTCGCCATGTCCAACAATTACCCCTCGCCCTGTCCAACATTTACCCTTCCCCCCGACCAACAATTACCCCTCGCCCCGTCCAACAATTGCCCCTCGCCCCGTCCAACAATTACCCCTCGCCCCGTCCAACAATTACCCCTCGCCCCGTCCAACAATTACCCCTCGCCCCATCCTACAATTACCCCTCGCCTGTCCAAAAATTAACTCTGGCCCCATCCAATAATTACCTCTAGCCCCGTCCAACATTTACCCTTCGCCCCATCAAACAATTACCTCTCGCCCTGTCTAAAAATTACCACTCGCACCGTCCAACAATTACCCCTCGCCCCATCCAACAATTACCTCTATCCCCGTCAAACAATTACCCCTTAGCCCTCCAACAATTACCCCTCGCCCCATCCAACAATCACCCCTCGCCCCATCCAACAATTACCCCTCGCCCCATCCAACAATTACCTCTCGCCCTGTCAAAAAATTACCACTCGCCCCGTCCAACAATTAACCCTCTCCCCGTCCAAAAATTACCCCTCTCCCCATCCAACAATTACCCCTTGCCCCTCCAACAATCATCCCTCTCCCTCTCCAACAATTACCCCTCTCCCTCTCCAACAATTACCCCTCGCCCCGTCCAACAATTACCCCTCGCCCCGTCCAACAATTACCTCTCGCCCCGTCCAACAATTACACCTCTCCCTCTCCAACAATTCCCCCTCACCCCGTCCAACAATTCCCCCTCGCCCCGTCCAACAATTACCCCTCTCCCTCTCCAACAATTAACCCTCGCCCATTACAACAGTTCCCCCTCACCCTATCCTCCAATTCCCCCTCGGCCCACCCAACAATTCCCCCTCGCTCCATCCAACAATTACCCCTCGCCCCGTCCAACATTTACCCAACGCCCCGTCCTACAATTACCCCTCGCCCCATCCAACAATTACCCCCCGCCCCGTCCTACAATTACCCCTCGCCTGTCCAAAAATTACCTCTGGCCCCATCCAACAATTTCCCTCGCCCTGTCCAACAATTACCTCTCGCCCCGTCCAACAATTACCTCTCGCCCCATCCAACAATTACCCCTTGTCCCGTTCAACAATTACCCCTTGCCCCATCCTACAATTACCCCTCGCCTGTCCAAAAATTAACTCTGGCCCCATCCAACAATTACCCCTCGCCCTGTCCAACAATTACCTCTCACCCCGTCCAACAATTATCTCTCGCTCCATCCAACAATTACCCCTCGACCTGTCCAACAATGACCTCTCGCCCCATCCAACATTTACCCCTCGCCCCATCCAACAATTTCCTCTCGCCCTGTCTAAACATTACCACTCGCCCCGTCCAACAATTACCCCTCACCCCATCTAACAATTACCTCTCGCCCCATCCAACAATTACCCCTCGCCCCGTCCAACAATTACCCCTCGCCCCATCCAACAATTACCCCTCGCCCCATCCAACAATTACCCCTCGCCCCGTCCAACAATTACCCCTCGCCCCGTCCAACAATTACCCCTCGCCCCATCCTACAATTACCCCTCGCCTGTCCAAAAATTACCTCTGGCCCCATCCAACAATTACCTCTAGCCCCGTCCAACATTTACCCCTCGCCCCATCAAACAATTACCTCTCGCCCTGTCTAAAAATTACCACTCGCACCGTCCAACAATTACCCCTCGCCCCATCCAACAATTACCTCTATCCCCGTCAAACAATTACCCCTTAGCCCTCCAACAATCACCCCTCTCCCTCTCCAACAATTACCCCTCTCCCTCTCCAACAATTACCCCTCGCCCCGTCCAACAATTGCCCCTCGCCCCGTCCAACAATTACCCCTCGCCCCATCCAACAATTACCTCTCGCCCCATCCAACAATTACCTCTCTCCCCGTCCAACAATTACCCCTCGCCCCGTCCAACAATTATCCCTCGCCCCATCCAACAATCACCCCTTGCCCCATCCAACAATTACCCCTCGCCCCATCCAACAATTACCTCTCGCCCTGTCAAAAAATTACCACTCGCCCCGTCCAACAATTAACCCTCTCCCCGTCCAGAAATTACCCCTCTCCCCTTCCAACAATTACCCCTTGCCCCTCCAACAATCACCCCTCTCCCTCTTCAACAATTACCCCTCTCCCTCTCCAACAATTACCCCTCGCCCCGTCCAACAATTACCCCTCGCCTAGTCCAAAAATTACCCCTCGCCATGTCCAACAATTACCCCTCGCCCTGTCCAACATTTACCCTTCCCCCCGACCAACAATTACCCCTCGCCCCGTCCAATAATTGCCCCTCGCCCCGTCCAACAATTACCCCTCGCCCCGTCCAACAATTACCCCTCGCCCCGTCCAACAATTACCCCTCGCCCCGTCCAACAATTACCCCTCGCCCCATCCTACAATTACCCCTCGCCTGTCCAAAAATTAACTCTGGCCCCATCCAACAATTACCTCTAGTCCCGTCCAACATTTACCCATCGCCCCATCAAACAATTACCTCTCGCCCTGTCTAAAAATTACCACTCGCACCGTCCAACAATTACCCCTCGCCCCATCCAACAATTACCTCTATCCCCGTCAAACAATTACCCCTTAGCCCTCCAACAATTACCCATCGCCCCGTCCAACAATTACCTCTCGCCCTGTCAAAAAATTACCACTCGCCCCGTCCAACAATTAACCCTCTCCCCGTCCAAAAATTACCCCTCTCCCCATCCAACAATTACCACTTGCCCCTCCAACAATCACCCCTCTCCCTCTCCAACAATTACCCCTCTCCCTCTCCAACAATTACCTCTCGCCCCGTCCAACAATTACCCCTCGCCTAGTCCAAAAATTACCCCTCGCCATGTCCAACAATTACCCCTCGCCCTGTCCAACATTTACCCTTCCCCCCGACCAACAATTGCCCCTCGCCCCGTCCAACAATTACCCCTCGCCCCGTCCAACAATTACCCCTCGCCCCATCCAACAATTACCTCTCGCCCCTTCCAACAATTACCTCTCTCCCCGTCCAACAATTACCCCTCGCCCCATCCAACAATTACCCCTCGCCCCATCCTAAAATTACCCCTCGCCTGTCCAAAAATTACCTCTGGCACCATCCAACAATAACCCCTCGCCCCTTCCAACAATTACCCCTCGCCTGTCCAAAAATTACCTCTGGCCCCATGCAACAATTACCCCTCGACTCGTCCAACAATTACCTCTCGCCCCGTCCAACAATTACCTCTCGCCCCGTCCAACAATTACCCCGTCCCCGTCCAACAATTAACCCGCTCCCCGTCCAACAATTACCAGGCCCGCTGTCCAACAATTACCCCTTGCCCCGTCCAACAATTACCCCGCCCGCCGTCCAACAATTAACCCACGTCCCGTCCAACAATTATCCCTCGCCCCATCCAACAATTACCCCTCGCCCCGTCCAACAATTACCCCTTGCCCCGTCCAACAATTATACCCTCGCCTGTCCAAGAATTACCTCTGGCCCCATCCAACAATTACCCCTCACCGTGTCCAACAATTACCTCTCACCCCATCCACCACTTACCTCTCGCCCCGTCCAACAATTACCCCTCGCCCCACCCAACAATTACCCCTCTCCCTCTCCAACAATTACCCCTCGCAAACTCCAAAAATTACCCCTCGCCCCGTCCAACAATTACCTCTCACCCCATCCAACAATTACGTCTCGCCTCGTCCAACAATTACCCCTTGCCCCATCCAACAATTACCCCTCTCCCTCTCCAACAATTACCCCTCGCAGCCTCCAACATTTACCCCTCGCCCCGTCCAACAATTACCCCTCGGCCCCTCCAGCAATTACCCCTCGCCCCTTCCAACAATTACCACTCGCCCCGTCCAACAATTACTCCTCGCCCGTCAAACAATTACCCCTCTTCTTCTCCAACAATTACCCCTCTCCTTCTACAACAATTACACCTCGCCCCGTCCAACAATTACCCCTCGCCCCGTCCAACAATTACCCCTCTCCTTCTCCAACAATTACCCCTCGCCGCGTTCAACAATTACCCCTCTCCCTCTCCAACAATTACCACTCTCCTTCTCCAACAATTCTCCCTCGCCCCATCCAACAATTACCTCTCGCCCTGTCCAATAATTACAACTCGCCCCATCCACCAATTATCCTTCGCCCCGTCCAACAATTACCTCTCGCCCTATCCAATAATTACAACTCGCCCCATCCAACAATTACGCCTCTCCCTCTCCAATAAATACCCCTCGCAACCTCCAACAATTACCCATCGCCCAACCAACAATTACCCCTCTCCCCGTCCAACAATTACCCCTTGCCCCTCCAACAATCACCCCTCTCCCTCTCCAACAATTACCCCTCTCCCTCTCCAACAATTACCCCTCGCCCCGTCCAACAATTACCCCTCGCCTAGTCCAAAAATTACCCCTCGCCATGTCCAACAATTACCCCTCGCCCTGTCCAACATTTACCCTTCCCCCCGACCAACAATTGCCCCTCGCCCCATCCAACAATTACCCCTCGCCCCGTCCAACAATTACCCCTCGCCTGTCCAAAAATTACCTCTGGCACCATCCAACAATTACCCCTCGCCCCATCCAACAATTACCCCTCGCCTGTCCAAAAATTACCTCTGGCCCCATCCAACAATTACCCCTCGACTCGTCGAACAATTACCTCTCGACACGTCCAACAATTACCTCTCGCCCCGTCCAACAATTACCCCGTCCCCGTCCAACAATTAACCCGCTCCCCGTCCAACAATTACCACGCCCGCTGTCCAACAATTATCCCTCGCCCCGTCCAGCAATTAGCCCTCGCCACCTCCAACAATTAGCCCTCGCTCCGTCCAACAATTACCTCTCGCCCCGTTCAATAATTACCCCGTCCCCGTCCAACAATAACCCCGCTCCCCGTCCAACAATTAAACCGGCCGCCGTCCAACAATTACCCCTCGCCCCGTCCAACAATTACCCCGCCCGCCGTCCAACAATTAACCCTTGCCCCGTCCAACAATTATACCCTCGCCCCATCCAACAATTACCCCTCGCCCCGTCCAACAATTACCCCTCACCCTGTCCAACAATTACCTCTCACCCCATCCAACAATTACCTCTCGCCTCGTCCAACAATTACCCCTCGCCCCATCCAACAATTACCCCTCTCCCTCTCCAACAATTACCCCTCGCAGCCTCCAACATTTACCCCTCGCCCCGTCCAACAATTACACCTCGGCCCCTCCAGCAATTACCCCTCGCCCCTTCCAACAATTACCACTCGCCCCGTCCAACAATTACTCCTCGCCCGTCAAACAATTACCCTTCTCCTTCTCCAACAATTACCCCTCTCCTTCTACAACAATTACACCTCGCCCCGTCCAACAATTACCCCTCGTCCCGTCCAACAATTACCCCTCTCCTTCTCCAACAATTACCCCTCGCCGCGTTCAACAATTACCACTCTCCTTCTCCAACAATTCTCCCTCGCCCCATCCAACAATTACCTCTCGCCCTGTCCAATAATTACAACTCGCCCCATCCACCAATTATCCCTCGCCCCGTCCAACAATTACCTCTCGCCCTATCCAATAATTACAACTCGCCCCATCCAACAATTACCCCTCGCCCCATCCAACAATTACCCCTCGCCCCATCCAACAATTACCCTTCTCCCTCTCCAACAATTACCCCTCGCAACCTCCAACATTTACCCCTCACCCCATCCAACAATTACCCCTCACCCCATCCAACAATTACCCCTCTCCCTCTCCAACAATTACCCCTCGCAGCCTCCAACATTTACCCCTCGCCCCGTCCAACAATTACCCCTCGGCCCCTCCAGCAATTACCCTCGCCCCTTCCAACAATTACCACTCGCCCCGTCCAACAATTACTCCTCGCCCGTCAAACAATTACCCCTCTCCTTCTCCAACAATTACCCCTCTCCTTCTACAACAATTACACCTCGCCCCGTCCAACAATTACCCCTCGTCCCGTCCAACAATTACCCCTCTCCTTCTCCAACAATTACCTCTCGCCCCGTCCAACAATTACCCCTCTCCTTCTCCAACAATTACCCCTCGCCCCGTCCAACAATTACCCCTCTCCTTCTCCAACAATTACCCCTCTCCCTCTCCAACAATTACCACTCTCCTTCTCCAACAATTCTCCCTCGCCCCATCCAACAATTACCTCTCGCCCTGTCCAATAATTACAACTCGCCCCATCCACCAATTATCCCTCGCCCCGTCCAACAATTACCTCTCGCCCTATCCAATAATTACAACTCGCCCCATCCAACAATTACCCCTCGCCCCATCCAACAATTACCCCTCGCCCCATCCAACAATTACCCTTCTCCCTCTCCAACAATTACCCCTCGCCCCATCCAACAATTACCTCTCGCCCCGACTAACAATTCCCCCTCGCTCTGTCCAACAATTACCCCTCGCCCCGTCCAACAATTACCGCTCGCCCCGTCCAACAATTACCTCTCGTCCCGTCCAACAATTACACCTCTCCCTCTCCAACAATTCCCCCTCACCCCGTCCAACAATTCCCCCACGCCACGTCCAACAATTACCCCTCTCCCTCTCCAACAATTAACCCTCGCCCATTACAACAGTTCCCCCTCACCCTATCCTCCAATTCCCCCTCGCCCCACCCAACAATTCCCCCTCGCCCCATCCAACAATTACCCCTCGCCCCGTCCAACAATTACCCCTCGCCCTGTCCTACAATTACCCCTCGCCTGTCCAAAAATTACCTCTGGCCCCATCCAACAATTACCCTCGCCCTGTCCAACAATGACCTCTCGCCCCATCCAACATTTACCCCTCGCCCCATCCAACAATTTCCTCTCGCCCTGTCTAAAAATGACCACTCGCCCCGTCCAACAATTACCCCTCACCCCATCTAACAATTACCCCTGTCCCCATCAAACAATTACCCCTTGGCCCTCCCACAATTACCCCTCGCCCCGTCCAACAATTACCTCTCGCCCTGTCAAAAAATTTCCACTCGTCCCGTCCAACAATTACCCCTCTCCCCGTCCAACAATTACCCCTCTCCCCGTCCAACAATTACCCTTTGCCCCTCCAACAATCACCGCTCTCCCTCTCCAACAATTACCCCTCTCCCTCTCCAACAATTACCCCTCGCCCCGTCCAACAATTACCCCTCGCCGAGTCCAAAAATTACCCCTCGCCCTGTTCAACAATTAACCCTCGCCCTGTCCAACATTTACCCATCCCCCCCGACCAACAATTACCCCTCGCCCCATCCAACAATTACCCCTCGCCCCATCCAACAATTACCCCTCTCCTTCTCCAACAATTACCCCTCTCCCTCTCCAACAATTACCACTCTCCTTCTCCAACAATTCTCCCTCGCCCCATCCAACAATTACCTCTCGCCCTGTCCAATAATTACAACTCGCCCCATCCACCAATTATCCCTCGCCCCGTCCAACAATTACCTCTCGCCCTATCCAATAATTACAACTCGCCCCATCCAACAATTACCCCTCGCCCCATCCAACAATTACCCCTCGCCCCATCCAACAATTACCCTTCTCCCTCTCCAACAATTACCCCTCGCAACCTCCAACATTTACCCCTCGCCCCTTCCAACAATTACCCCTTGGCACTCCAACAATTACCCCTCGCCCCGTCCAACAATTACCTCTCGCCCTGTCTAAAAATTACCACTCGCCCCGTCCAACAATTACCCCTCTCCCCGTCCAACAATTACCACTCTCCCCGTCCAACAATTACCCCTTGCCCCTCCAACAATCACCCCTCTCCCTCTCCAACAATTACCCCTCGCCCGTCCAACAATTACCCCTTGCCGAGTCCAAAAATTACCGCTCGCCCTGTCCAACATTTACCCTTCCCCCCGACCAACAATTACCCCTTCCCCCCATCCAACAATTACCTCTCGCCCCATCCAACAATTACCCCTCGCCCCATCCAACAATTACCCCTCGCCCCGTCCCAACAATTACCCCTCGCCTAGTCCAACAATTACCCCTTGCCCCATCCTACAATTACCCCTCGCCTGTCCAAAAATTACCTCTGGCCCCATCTAACAATTACCCCTCACCCCGTCCAACAATTACCTCTCGCCCAATCCAACATTTACCCCTCGCCCCATCCAACAATTACCTCTCGCCCTGTCTAAAAATTACCACTCGCCCCGTCCAACAATTACCCCTCGCCCCATCCAACAATTACCTCTATCCCCGTCAAACAATTACCCATGGCCCTCCAACAATTACCCCTCGCCCCGTCTAACAATTACATCTCGCCCTGTCAAAAAATTACCACTCGCCCCGTCCAACAATTACCCATCGCCCAACCAACAATTACCCCTCGCCTCGTCCAACAATTACCCCTCTCCCTCTCCAACAATTCATCCTCTCCAACAACTACCCCATGCCCCGTCCAACAATTATCCCTCGCCTTGTCCAACATTTACCACTCTCCCTCTCCAACAATTACCTCTCGCCCCTCCAACAATTACCCCTCGCCCCTCCAACAATTACCCCTCGCCCCGTCCAACAATTACCCCTCGCCCCGTCCAACAATTACCACTTTACCCTTCCTCCAATTACCCCTCGCACCTTCCTCCAATTACCCCTCGCCCCATCCTCCAATTACCCCTTGCCAAGTCCACCAAATACCCCTCTCCCTCTCCAACAATTCCCCCTCACCCCGTCCAACAATTACCCATCTCCCTCTCCAACAATTAACCCTCGCCCATTACAACAGTTCCCCCTCACCCTATCCTCCAATTCCCCCTCACCCACCCAACAATTCCCCCTCGCCCCATCCAACAATTACTCCTCGCCCCGTCCAACAATTACCCAACGCCCTGTCCAACAATTACCTCTCGCCCCGTCCACCAATTACCTCTCGCCCCATCCAACAATTACCCCTTGCCCCGTTCAACAATTACCCCTCGCCCAATCCTACAATTACCCGTCGCCTGTCCAAAAATTACCTCTGGCCCCATCCAACAATTACCCCTCGCCCCGTCCTACAATTACCCCTCGCCTGTCCAAAAATTACCTCTGGCCCCATCCAACAATTACCCTCGCCCTGTCCAACAATTACCTCTCGCCCCGTCCACCAATTACCTCTCGCCCCATCCAACAATTACCCCTTGCCCCGTTCAACAATTACCCCTCGCCCAATCCTACAATTACCCGTCGCCTGTCCAAAAATTACCTCTGGCCCCATCCAACAATTACCCCTCGCCCTGTCCAACAATTACCTCTCACCCCGTCCAACAATTACCTCTCGCCCAGTCCAACAATTACCCCTCACCCTGTCCAACAATGACCTCTCGCCCCATCCAACATTTACCCCTTGCCCCATCCAACAATTTCCACTCGCCCTGTCTAAAAATTACCACTCGCCCCGTCCAACAATTACCCCTCACCCCATCTAACAATTACCCCTGTCCCCATCAAACAATTACCCCTTGGCCCTCCAACAATTACCCCTCGCCCCGTCCAACAATTACCTCTCGCCCTGTCTAAAAATTTCCACTCGTCCCGTCCAACAATTACCCCTCTCCCCGTCCAACAATTACCCCTCTCCCCGTCCAACAATTACCCCTTGCCCCTCCAACAATCACCCCTCTCCCTCTCCAACAATTACCCCTCTCCCTCTCCAACAATTACCCCTCGCCCCGTCCAACAATTACCCCTCGCCGAGTCCAAAAATTACCCCTCGCCCTGTTCAACAATTAACCCTCGCCCTGTCCAACATTTACCCTCCCCCCCCGATCAACAATTACCCTTCGCCCCATCCAACAATTACCCCTCGCCCCATCCAACAATTACCCCTCGCCCCGTCCAACAATTACCCCTCGCCCAGTCCAACAATTACCCCTCGCCCCATTCTACAATTACCCCTCGCTTGTCCAAAAATGACCTCTGGCCCCATCCAACAATTACCCCTCACCCCGTCCAACAATTACCTCTCGCCTCGTCCAACATTTACCCCTCGCCCCATCCAACAATTACCCCTCGCCCCATCCAACAATTACCTCTATCCCCGTCAAACAATTACCCCTTAGCCTTCCAACAATTAACCCTCGCCCCGTCCAACAATTACCTCTCGCCCTGTCAAAAAATTACCACTCGCCCCGTCCAACAATTACCCCTCTCCCCGTCCAAAAATTACCCCTCTCCCCTTCCAACTATTACCCCTTGCCCCTCCAACAATCATCCCTCTCCCTCTCCAACTATTACCCCTCGCCTCGTCCAACAATTACCCCTCACCTAGTCCAAAAATTACCCCTCGCCATGTCCAACAATTACCCCTCGCCCTGTCCAACATTTACCCTTCCCCCCGACCAACAATTACCCCTCGCCCCGTCCCAACAATTGCCCCTCGCCCCGTCCAACAATTACCCCTCGCCCCGTCCAACAATTACCCCTCGCCCCATCCAACAATTACCTCTCTCCCCGTCCAACAATTACCCCTCGCCCCGTCCAACAATTACCGCTCGCCCCATCCTAAAATTACCCCTCGCCTGTCCAAATATTACCTCTGGCACCATCCAACAATTACCCCTCGCCCCATCCAACAATTACCCCTCACCTGTCCAAAAATTACCTCTGGCCCCATCCAACAATTACCCCTCGACCCGTCCAACAATTACCTCTCGCCCCGTCCAACAATTACCTCTCGCCCCGTCCAACAATTACCCCATCCCCGTCCAACAATTAACCCGCTCCCTGTCCAACAATTACCACGCCCGCCGTCCAAAAATTACCCCTCGCCCCGTCCAACAATTATCCCTCGCCCCGTCCAGCAATTAGCCCTCGCCCCGTCCAACAATTAGCCCTCGCCGCGTCCAACAATTAGCCCTCGCTCCGTCCAACAATTACCTCTCGCCGCGTCCAACAATTACCCCGTCCCCGTCCAACAATTACCCCGCTCCCCGTCCAACAATTACCCCGCCCGCCGTCCAACAATTACCCCTCGCCCCGTCCAACAATTACCCCGCCCGCCGTCCAACAATTACCCCTCGCCCCGTCCAACAATTACCCCGCCCGCCGTCCAACAATTAACCCTCGCCCCATCCAACAATTATCCCTCGCCCCTTCCAACAATTACCCCTCGCCCCGTCCAACAATTACCCCTCGCCCCATCCAACAATTATACCCTCGACTGTCCAAGAATTACCTCTGGCCCCATCCAACAATTACCCCTCACCGTGTCCAACAATTACCTCTCACCCCATCCAACAATTACCTCTCGCCCCGTCCAACAATTACCCCTCGCCCCATCCAACAATTACCCCTCTCCCTCTCCAACAATTACCCCTCGCAACCTCCAAAAATTACCCCTCGCCCCGTCCAACAATTACCCCTCGGCCCCTCCAGCAATTACACCTCGCCCCTTCCAAGAATTACCCCTCACCCCGTCCAACAATTACTCCTCGCCCCGTCCAACAATTACCCCTCGCCCGTCAAACAATTACCCCTCTCCTTCTCCAACAATTACCGCTCTCCTTCTACAACAATTACACCTCGCCCCGACCAACAATTACCTCTCGCCCCGTCCAACAATTACCCCTCTCCGCGTCCAACAATTACCCCTTGCCCCTCCACCAATCACCGCTCTCCCTCTCCAACAATTACCCCTCTCCCTCTCCAACAATTACCCCTCGCCCCGTCCAACAATTACCCCTCGCCGAGTCCAAAAATTACCCCTCGCCCTGTTCAACAATTAACCCTCGCCCTGTCCAACATTTACCCTCCCCCCCCGACCAACAATTACCCCTCGCCCCATCCAACAATTAACCCCTCGCCCCATCCAACAATTACCCCTCGCCCCGTCCAACAATTACCCCTCGCCCAGTCCAACAATTACCCCTCGCCCCATCCTACAATTACCCCTCGCTTGTCCAAAAATTACCTCTGGCCCCATCCAACAATTACCCCTCACCCCGTCCAACAATTACCTCTCGCACCGTCCCACATTTACCCCTCGCCCCATCCAACAATTACCTCTCGCCCTGTCAAAAAATTACCACTCAAACCGTCCAACAATTACCCCTCGCCCCATCCAACAATTACCTCTATCCCCGTCAAACAATTACCCCTTAGCGCTCCAACAATTACCCCTCGCCCCGTCCAACAATTACCTCTCGCCCTGTCAAAAAATTACCACTCGCCCCGTCCAACAATTACCCCTCTCCCCGTCCAAAAATTACCCCTCTCCCCGTCCAACAATTAACCCTTGCCCCTCCAACAATCACCCCTCTCCCTCTCCAACAATTACCCCTCGCCTCGTCCAACAATTACCCCTCACCTAGTCAAAAATTACCCCTCGCCATGTCCAACAATTACCTCTCGCCCTGTCCAACATTTACCCTTCCCCCCGACCAACAATTACCCCTCGCCCCGTCCAACAATTGCCCCTCGCCCCGTCCAACAATTACCCCTCGCCCCGTCCAACAATTACCCCTCGCCCCGTCCAACAATTACCCCTCGCCCCATCCAACAATTACCTCTCTCCCCGTCCAACAATTACCCCTCGCCCCGTCCAACAATTACCCCTCGCCCCATCCTAAAATTACCCCTCGCCTATCCAAAAATTACCTCTGGCACCATCCAACAATTACCCCTCGCCCCATCCAACAATTACCTCTCTCCCCGTCCAACAATTACCCCTCGCCCCGTCCAACAATTACCCCTCGCCCCATCCAACAATTACCCCTCGCCCCATCCAACAGTTACCTCTCTCCCCGTCCAACAATTACCTCTCGCCCCGTCCAACAATTACCCCGCCCGCCGTCCAACAATTACCCCTCGCCCCGTCCAACAATTACCCCGCCCGCCGTCCAACAATTAACCCTCGCCCCGTCCAACAATTATCCCTCGCCCCATCCAACAATTACCCCTCGCCCCGTCCAACAATTACCCTTCGCCCCATCCAACAATTATACACTCGCCTGTCCAAGAATTACCTCTGGCCCCATCCAACAATTACCCCTCACCGTGTCCAACAATTACCTCTCACCCCATCCACCACTTACCTCTCGCCCCGTCCAACAATTACCCCTCGCCCCACCCAACAATTACCCCTCTCCCTCTCCAACAATTACCCCTCGCAACCTCCAAAAATTACCCCTCGCCCCGTCCAACAATTACCCCTCGGCCCCTCCAGCAATTACACCTCGCCCCTTCCAACAATCACCCCTCGCCCGTCAAACAATTACCCCTCTCCTTCTCCAACAATTACCCCTCTCCTTCTACAACAATTACACCTCGCCCCGTCCAACAATTACCCCTCGCCCCATCCAACAATTACCCCTCTCCTTCTCCAACAATTACCCCTCGCCGCGTTCAACAATTACCCCTCTCCCTCTCCAACAATTACCACTCTCCTTCTCCAACAATTATCCCTCGCCCCATCCAACAATTACCTCTCGCCCTGTCCAATAATTACAACTCGCCCCATCCAACAATTACCCCTCGCACCGTCCAACAATTACCCCTCTCCCTCTCCAACATTTACCCCTCGCCTCGTCCAACAATTACCCCTCGTCCCGTCCAACAATTACCCCGCACCCCTTCCACCAATTATCCCTCGCCCCGTCCAACAATTACCTCTCGCCCTATCCAATAATTACACCTCGCTCCATCCAACAATTACCCCTCGCCCCATCCAACAATTACCCCTCGCCCCATCCAACAATTACCCCTCTCCCTCTCCAACAATTACCCTTCGCAACCTCCAACATTTACCCCTCGCCCCGTCCAACAATTACCCCTCGGCCCCTCCAGCAATTACCCCCCGCCCCTTCCAACAATTACCCCTTGGCCCTCCAACAATTACCCCTCGCCCCGTCCAACAACTACCTCTCGCCCTGTCTAAAAATTACCACTCGCCCCGTCCAACAATTACCCCTCTCCCCGTCCAACAATTACCCCTCTCCCCGTCCAACAATTACCCCGTGCCCCTCCAACAATCACCCCTCTCCCTCTCCAACAATTACCCCTCTCCCTCTCCAACAATTACCCCTCGCCCGTCCAATAATTATCTCTCGCCGAGTCCAAAAATTACCCCTCGCCCTGTCCAACATTTACCCTTCCCCCGACCAACAATTACCCCTCGCCCCATCCAACAATTACCCCTCGCCCCATCCAACAATTACCCCTCGCCCCATCCAACAATTACCCCTCGCCCCGTACAACAATTACCCCTCGCCCAGTCCAACAATTACCCCTTGTCCCATCCTACAATGACCCCACGCCTGTCCAAAAATTACCTCTGGCCCCATCCTACAATTACCCTTCGCCTGTCCAAAAATTACCTCTGGCCCCGTCCAACAATTACCCCTCACCCCGTCCAACAATTACCTCTCGCCCCGTCCAACATTTACCCCTCGCCCCATCCAACAATTACCTCTCGCCCTGTCTAAAAATTACCACTCGCCCCATCCAACAGTTACCCCTCGCCCCATCCAACAATTACCTCTATCCCCGTCAAACAATTACCCATGGCCCTCCAACAATTACCCCTCGCCCCATCCAACAATTACCCCTCGCCGCGTCCTACAATTACCCCTCGCTTGTCCAAAAATTACCTCTGGCCCCATCCAACAATTACCCTCGCCCTGTTCAACAATTACCTCTCGCCCCGTCCACCAATTACCTCTCGCCCCATCCAACCCCTTGTCCCGTTCAACAATTACCACATCTCGCCCCATCCTACAATTACCCGTCGCCTGTCCAAAAATTACCTCTGGTCCCATCCAACTATTACCCCTCGCCCTGTCCAACAATTACCTCTCGCCCCGTCCAACAATTACCCCTCACCCTGTCCAACAATGACCTCTCGCCCCATCCAACATTTACCCCTCGCCCCATCCCACAATTTCCTCTCGCCCTGTCTAAAAATTACCACTCGCCCCGTCCAACAATTACCCCTCACACCATCTAACAATTACCCCTGTCCCCATCAAACAATTACCCCTTGGCCCTCCAACAATTACCCCTCGCCCCGTCCAACAATTACCTCTCGCCCTGTCAAAAAATTTCCACTCGTCCCGTCCAACAATTACCCCTCTCCCCGTCCAACAATTACCCCTCTCCCCGTCCAACAATTACCCCTTGCCCCTCCAACAATCACCGCTCTCCCTCTCCAACAATTACCCCTCTCCCTCTCCAACAATTACCCCTCGCCCCGTCCAACAATTACCCCTCGCTGAGTCCAAAAATTACCCCTCGCCCTGTTCAACAATTAAGCTTCGCCCTGTCCAACATTTACCCTTCCCCCCCGACCAACAATTACCCCTCGCCCCATCCAACAATTACCCCTCGCCCCATCCAACAATTACCCCTCGCCCCGTCCAACAATTACCCCTCGCCCAGTCCAACAATTACCCCTCGTCCCATCCTACAATTACCCATCGCTTGTCCAAAAATTACCTCTGGCCCCATCCAACAATTACCCCTCACCCCGTCCAACAATTACCTCTCGCCCCGTCCAACATTTACCCCTCGCCCCATCAAACAATTACCTCTCGCCCTGTCTAAAAATTACCACTCGCACCGTCCAACAATTACCCCTCGCCCCATCCAACAATTACCTCTATCCCCGTCAAACAATTACCCCTTAGCCCTCCAACAGTTACCCCTCGCCCCGTCCAACAATTACCTCTCGCCCTGTCAAAAAATTACCACTCGCCCCGTCCAACAATTGCCCCTCGCCCCGTCCAACAATTACCCCTCGCCCCGTCCAACAATTACCCCTCGCCCCATCCAACAATTACCCCTCGCCCCATCCAACAATTACCTCTCTCCCCGTCCAACAATTACCCCTTGCCCCGTCCAACAATTACCCCTCGCCCCATCCTAAAATTACCCCTCGCCTGTCCAAAAATTACCTCTGGCACCATCCAACAATTACCCCTCGCCCCATCCAACAATTACCCCTCGCCTGTCCAAAAATTACCTCTGGCCACATCCAACAATTACCCCTCGACCCGTCCAACAATTACCTCTCGCCCCGTCCAACAATTACCTCTCGCCCCATCCAACAATTACCCCGTCCCCGTCCAACAATTAACCCGCTCCCCGTCCAACAATTACCACGCCCGCCGTCCAACAATTACCCCTCGCCCCGTCCAACAATTACCCCTCGCCCCATCCTAAAATTACCCCTCGCCTGTCCAAAAATTACCTCTGGCCCCATCCAACAATTACCCCTCGACCCGTCCAACAATTACCTCTCGCCCCGTCCAACAATTACCCCTCGCCCCGTCCAACAATTACCCCGCACGCCGTCCAACAATTACCCCTCGCCCCGTCCAACCATTATCCCTCGCCCCATCCAGCAATTAGCCCTCGCCCCATCCAACAATTAGCCCTCGCCGCGTCCAACAATTAGCCCTCGCTCCGTCCAACAATTACCTCTCGCCCCGTCCAACAATTAGCCCGCTCCGTCCAACAATTACCCCGTTCCCCGTCCAACAATTACCCCGCCCGCCGTCCAAAATTACCCCTCGCCCCGTCCAAGAATTACCCCGCCAGACGTCCAACAATTAACCCTCGCCCCATCCAACAATTATCCCTCGCCCCATCCAACAATTACCCCTCGCCCCGTCCAACAATTACCCCTCGCCCCATCCAACAATTATACCCTCGCCTGTCCAAGAATTACCTCTGGCCCCATCCAACAATTACCCCTCACCGTGTCCAACAATTACCTCTCACCCCATCCAACAATTACCTCTCGCCCCGTCCAACAATTACCCCTCGCCCCATCCAACAATTACCCCTCTCCCTCTCCAACAATTACCCCTCGCAACCTCCAAAAATTACCCCTCGCCCCGTCCAACAATTACCCCTCGGCCCCTCCAGCAATTACACCCCGCCCCTTCCAACAATTACCCTTCACCCCGTCCAACAATTACTCCTCGCCCCGTCCAACAATTACCCCTCGCCGCGTCCAACAATTATCCCTCGCCACGTCCAACAATCACCCCTCGCCCGTCAAACAATTACCCCTCTCCTTCTCCAACAATTACCCCTCTCCTTCTACAACAATTACCCCTCGCCCCGTCCAACAATTACCCCTCGCCCAGTCCAACAATTACCCCATGCCCCATCCTACAATTACCCCTCGCCTGTCCAAAAATTACCTCTGGCCCCATCCAACAATTACCCCTCGCCCCATCCAACAATTACCCCTTGCCCCGTCCAACAATTACCCCTCGCCCCATCCTAAAATTACCCCTCGCCTGTCCAAAAATTACCTCTGGCACCATCCAACAATTACCCCTCGCCCCATCCAACAATTACCCCTCGCCTGTCCAAAAATTACCTCTGGCCCCATCCAACAATTACCCCTCGACCCGTCCAACAATTACCTCTCGCCCCGTCCAACAATTACCTCTCGCCCCATCCAACAATTACCCCGTCCCCGTCCAACAATTAACCCGCTCCCCGTCCAACAATTACCACGCCCGCCGTCCAACAATTACCCCTCGCCCCGTCCAACAATTACTCCTCGCCCCATCCTAAAATTACCCCTCGCCTGTCCAAAAATTACCTCTGGCCCCATCCAACAATTACCCCTCGACCCGTCCAACAATTACCTCTCGCCCCGTCCAACAATTACCCCTCGCCCCGTCCAACAATTACCCCGCACGCCGTCCAACAATTACCCCTCGCCCCGTCCAACCATTATCCCTCGCCCCATCCAGCAATTAGCCCTCGCCCCATCCAACAATTAGCCCTCGCCGCGTCCAACAATTAGCCCTCGCTCCGTCCAACAATTACCTCTCGCCCCGTCCAACAATTAGCCCGCTCCGTCCAACAATTACCCCGTTCCCCGTCCAACAATTACCCCGCCCGCCGTCCAAAATTACCCCTCGCCCCGTCCAAGAATTACCCCGCCAGACGTCCAACAATTAACCCTCGCCCCATCCAACAATTATCCCTCGCCCCATCCAACAATTACCCCTCGCCCCGTCCAACAATTACCCCTCGCCCCATCCAACAATTATACCCTCGCCTGTCCAAGAATTACCTCTGGCCCCATCCAACAATTACCCCTCACCGTGTCCAACAATTACCTCTCACCCCATCCAACAATTACCTCTCGCCCCGTCCAACAATTACCCCTCGCCCCATCCAACAATTACCCCTCTCCCTCTCCAACAATTACCCCTCGCAACCTCCAAAAATTACCCCTCGCCCCGTCCAACAATTACCCCTCGGCCCCTCCAGCAATTACACCCCGCCCCTTCCAACAATTACCCTTCACCCCGTCCAACAATTACTCCTCGCCCCGTCCAACAATTACCCCTCGCCGCGTCCAACAATTATCCCTCGCCACGTCCAACAATCACCCCTCGCCCGTCAAACAATTACCCCTCTCCTTCTCCAACAATTACCCCTCTCCTTCTACAACAATTACACCTCGCCCCGTCCAACAATTACCTCTCGCCCTGTCAAAAAATTTCCACTCGTCCCGTCCAACAATTACCCCTCTCCCCGTCCAACAATTACCCCTCTCCCCGTCCAACAATTACCCCTCTCCCTCTCCAACAATTACCCCTCGCCCCGTCCAACAATTACCCCTCGCCCTGTTCAACAATTAACCCTCGCCCTGTCCAACATTTACCCTTCCCCCCCGACCAAAAATTACCCCTCGCCCCATCCAACAATTACCCCTCGCCCCATCCAACAATTACCCCTCGCCCCGTCCAACAATTACCCCTCGCCCAGTCCAACAATTACCCCTCGCCCCATCCTACATTTACCCCTCGCTTGTCCAAAAATTACCTCTGGCCCCATCCAACAATTACCCCTCACCCCGTTCAACAATTACCTCTCGCACCGTCCAACATTTACCCCTCGCCCCATCCAACAATTACCTCTCGCCCTGTCTAAAAATGACCACTCGCACCGTCCAACAATTACCCCTCGCCCCATCCAACAATTACTTCTATCCCCGTCAAACAATTACCCCTTAGCCCTCCAACAATTACCCCTCGCCCCGTCCAACAATTACCTCTCGCCGCGTCCAACAATTATCCCTCGCCACGTCCAACAATCACCCCTCGCCCGTCAAACAATTACCCCTCTCCTTCTCCAACAATTACCCCTCTCCTTCTACAACAATTACACCTCGCCCCGTCCAACAATTACCTCTCGCCCTGTCAAAAAATTTCCACTCGTCCCGTCCAACAATTACCCCTCTCCCCGTCCAACAATTACCCCTCTCCCCGTCCAACAATTACCCCTCTCCCTCTCCAACAATTACCCCTCGCCCCGTCCAACAATTACCCCTCGCCCTGTTCAACAATTAACCCTCGCCCTGTCCAACATTTACCCTTCCCCCCCGACCAAAAATTACCCCTCGCCCCATCCAACAATTACCCCTCGCCCCATCCAACAATTACCCCTCGCCCCGTCCAACAATTACCCCTCGCCCAGTCCAACAATTACCCCTCGCCCCATCCTACATTTACCCCTCGCTTGTCCAAAAATTACCTCTGGCCCCATCCAACAATTACCCCTCACCCCGTTCAACAATTACCTCTCGCACCGTCCAACATTTACCCCTCGCCCCATCCAACAATTACCTCTCGCCCTGTCTAAAAATGACCACTCGCACCGTCCAACAATTACCCCTCGCCCCATCCAACAATTACTTCTATCCCCGTCAAACAATTACCCCTTAGCCCTCCAACAATTACCCCTCGCCCCGTCCAACAATTACCTCTCGCCCTGTCAAAAAATTACCACTCGCCCCGTCCAACAATT
This sequence comes from Pristiophorus japonicus, assembly GCF_044704955.1. Classification (NCBI taxonomy): domain Eukaryota; kingdom Metazoa; phylum Chordata; class Chondrichthyes; family Pristiophoridae; genus Pristiophorus; species Pristiophorus japonicus. The sequence continues at coordinate 44,756,804 of NC_091979.1, forward strand.
ACCCCTCTCCCCGTCCAAAAATTACCCCTCTCCCCGACCAACAATTACCCCTTGCCCCTCCAACAATCACCCCTCTCCCTCTCCAACAATTACCCCTCGCCTCGTCCAACAATTACCCCTTGCCTAGTCGAAAAATTACCGCTCGCCATGTCCAACAATTACCCCTCGCCCTGTCCAACATTTACCCTTCCCCCCGACCAACAATTACCCCTCGCCCCGTCCAACAATTGCCCCTCGCCCCGTCCAACAATTATCCCTCGCCCCGTCCAACAATTACCCCTCGCCCCATCCAACAATTACCCCTCGCCCCATCCAACAATTACCTCTCTCCCCGTCCAACAATTACCCCTCGCCCCGTCCAACAATTACCCCTCGCCCCATCCAACAATTACCCCTCGCCTGTCCAAAAATTACCTCTGGACCCATCCACCAATTACCCCTCGACCCGTCCAACAATTACCTCTCGCCCCGTCCAACAATTACCTCTCGCCCCATCCAACAATTACCCCGTCCCCGTCCAACAATTAACCCGCTCCCCGTCCAACAATTACCACGCCCGCCGTCCAAAAATTACCCCTCGCCCCGTCCAACAATTACCCCGCCCGCCGTCCAACAATTACCCCTCGCCCCGTCCAACAATTATCCCTCGCCCCGTCCAGCAATTAGCCCTCGCCCCATCCAACAATTAGCCCTCGCCCCGTCCAACAATTACCTCTCGCCCCGTCCAACAATTACCCCTCACCCCATCCAACAATTACCCCTCTCCCTCTCCAACAATTACCCCTCGCAACCTCCAAAAATTACCCCTCGCCCCGTCCAACAATTACCCCTCGGCCCCTCCAGCAATTACCCCTCGCCCCTTCCAACAATTACCCATCACCCCGTCCAACAATTACTCCTCGCCCCGTCCAACAATTACCCCTCGCCACGTCCAACAATTATCCCACGCCACGTCCAACAATTACCCCTCGCCCCGTCCAACATTTACCCCTCGCCCCATCCTAAAATTACCCCTCGCCTGTCCAAAAATTACCTCTGGCACCATCCAACAATTACCCCTCGCCCCATCCAACAATTACCCCTCGCCTGTCCAAAAATTACCTCTGGCCCCATCCAACAATTACCCCTCGACCCGTCCAACAATTACCTCTCGCCCCGTCCAACAATTACGTCTCGCCCCGTCCAACAATTACCCCGTCCCCGTCCAACAATTAACCCGCTCCCCGTCCAACAATTACCACGCCCGCCGTCCAACAATTACCCCTCGCCCCGTCCAACAATTACCCCGCCCGCCGTCCAACAATTACCCCTCGCCCCGTCCAACAATTATCCCTCGCCCCGTCCAGCAATTAGCCCTCGCCCCATCCAACAATTAGCCCTCGCCGCGTCCAACAATTAGCCCTCGCTCCGTCCAACAATTACCGCTCGCCCCGTCCAACAATTACCCCGTCCCCGTCCAACAATTACCCCGCTCCCCATCCAACAATTACCCCGCCCGCCGTCCAACAATTACCCCTCGCCCCGTCCAACAATTACCCCGCCCGCCATCCAACAATTAACCCTCGCCCCATTCAACAATTATCCCTCGCCCCATCCAACAATTACCCCTCGCCGCGTCCAACAATTACCCCTCGCCCCATCCAACAATTATACCCTCGCCTGTCCAAGAATTACCTCTGGCCCCATCCAACAATTACCCCTCACCGTGTCCAACAATTACCTCTCACCCCATCCAACAATTACCTCTCGCCCCGTCCAACAATTACCCCTCGCCCCATCCTACATTTACCCCTCGCTTGTCCAAAAATTACCTCTGGCCCCATCCAACAATTACCCCTCACCCCGTTCAACAATTACCTCTCGCACCGTCCAACATTTACCCCTCGCCCCATCCAACAATTACCTCTCGCCCTGTCTAAAAATGACCACTCGCACCGTCCAACAATTACCCCTCGCCCCATCCAACAATTACTTCTATCCCCGTCAAACAATTACCCCTTAGCCCTCCAACAATTACCCCTCGCCCCGTCCAACAATTACCTCTCGCCCTGTCAAAAAATTACCACTCGCCCCGTCCAACAATTACCCCTCTCCCCGTCCAAAAATTACCCCTCTCCCCGTCCAACAATTACCCCTTGCCCCTCCAACAATCACCCCTCTCCCTCTCCAACAATTACCCCTCGCCTCGTCCAACAATTACCCCTTGCCTAGTCGAAAAATTACCGCTCGCCATGTCCAACAATTACCCCTCGCCCTGTCCAACATTTACCCTTCCCCCCGACCAACAATTACCCCTCGCCCCGTCCAACAATTGCCCCTCGCCCCGTCCAACAATTATCCCTCGCCCCGTCCAACAATTACCCCTCGCCCCATCCAACAATTACCCCTCGCCCCATCCAACAATTACCTCTCTCCCCGTCCAACAATTACCCCTCGCCCCGTCCAACAATTACCCCTCGCCCCATCCAACAATTACCCCTCGCCTGTCCAAAAATTACCTCTGGACCCATCCACCAATTACCCCTCGACCCGTCCAACAATTACCTCTCGCCCCGTCCAACAATTACCTCTCGCCCCATCCAACAATTACCCCGTCCCTGTCCAACAATTAACCCGCTCCCCGTCCAACAATTACCACGCCCGCCGTCCAAAAATTACCCCTCGCCCCGTCCAACAATTACCCCGCCCGCCGTCCAACAATTACCCCTCGCCCCGTCCAACAATTATCCCTCGCCCCGTCCAGCAATTAGCCCTCGCCCCATCCAACAATTAGCCCTCGCCCCGTCCAACAATTACCTCTCGCCCCGTCCAACAATTACCCCTCACCCCATCCAACAATTACCCCTCTCCCTCTCCAACAATTACCCCTCGCAACCTCCAAAAATTACCCCTCGCCCCGTCCAACAATTACCCCTCGGCCCCTCCAGCAATTACCCCTCGCCCCTTCCAACAATTACCCATCACCCCGTCCAACAATTACTCCTCGCCCCGTCCAACAATTACCCCTCGCCACGTCCAACAATTATCCCACGCCACGTCCAACAATTACCCCTCGCCCCGTCCAACATTTACCCCTCGCCCCATCCTAAAATTACCCCTCGCCTGTCCAAAAATTACCTCTGGCACCATCCAACAATTACCCCTCGCCCCATCCAACAATTACCCCTCGCCTGTCCAAAAATTACCTCTGGCCCCATCCAACAATTACCCCTCGACCCGTCCAACAATTACCTCTCGCCCCGTCCAACAATTACCCCGTCCAACAATTAACCCGCTCCCCGTCCAACAATTACCACGCCCGCCGTCCAACAATTACCCCTCGCCCCGTCCAACAATTACCCCGCCCGCCGTCCAACAATTACCCCTCGCCCCGTCCAACAATTATCCCTCGCCCCGTCCAGCAATTAGCCCTCGCCCCATCCAACAATTAGCCCTCGCCGCGTCCAACAATTAGCCCTCGCTCCGTCCAACAATTACCGCTCGCCCCGTCCAACAATTACCCCGTCCCCGTCCAACAATTACCCCGCTCCCCATCCAACAATTACCCCGCCCGCCGTCCAACAATTACCCCTCGCCCCGTCCAACAATTACCCCGCCCGCCATCCAACAATTAACCCTCGCCCCATTCAACAATTATCCCTCGCCCCATCCAACAATTACCCCTCGCCGCGTCCAACAATTACCCCTCGCCCCATCCAACAATTATACCCTCGCCTGTCCAAGAATTACCTCTGGCCCCATCCAACAATTACCCCTCACCGTGTCCAACAATTACCTCTCACCCCATCCAACAATTACCTCTCGCCCCGTCCAACAATTACCCCTCTCCTTCTCCAACAATTACCCCTCGCCCCGTCCAACAATTACCCCTCTCCTTCTCCAACAATTACCCCTCTCCCTCTCCAACAATTACCACTCTCCTTCTCCAACAATTCTCCCTCGCCCCATCCAACAATTACCTCTCGCCCTGTCCAATAATTACAACTCGCCCCATCCAACAATTACCCCTCGCACCGTCCAACAATTACCCCTCTCCCTCTCCAACATTTACCCCTCGCCTCGTCCAACAATTACCCCTCGTCCCGTCCAACAATTACCCCGCGCCCCTTCCACCAATTATCCCTCGCCCCGTCCAACAATTACCTCTCGCCCTATTCAATAATTACACCTCGCCCCATCCAACAATTACCCCTCGGCCCATCCAACAATTACCCCTCGCCCCATCCAACAATTACCCCTCTCCCTCTCCAACAATTACCCCTCGCAACCTCCAACATTTACCCCTCGCCCCGTCCAACAATTACCCCTCGGCCCCTCCAGCAATTAGCCCCCCGCCCCTTCCAACAATTATCCCATGGCCCTCCAACAATTACCCCTCGCCCCATCCAACAATTACCCCTCACCCCATCCAACAATTACCCCTCGCCCCATCCAACAATTACCCCTCGCCCCATCCAACAATGACCACTATCCCTGTCAAACAATTACCCATGGCCCTCCAACAATCACCCCTCTCCCTCTCCAACAATCACCCCTCTCCCTCTCCAACAATCACCCCTCTCCCTCTCCAACAATCACCCCTCTCCCTCTACAACAATTACCCCTCGCCCCGTCCAACAATTACCCCTCGCCCAGTCCAACAATTACCCCATGCCCCATCCTACAATTACCCCTCGCCTGTCCAAAAATTACCTCTGGCCCCATCCAACAATTACCCCTCGCCCCATCCAACAATGACCTCTATCCCGTCAAACAATTACCTCTCGCCCTGCCTAAAAATTACCACTCGCCCCGTCCAACAATTACCCCTCGCCCCATCCAACAATGACCTCTATCCCTGTCAAACAATTACCCATGGCCCTCCAACAATCACCCCTCTCCCTCTCCAACAATCACCCCTCTCCCTCTCCAACAATCATCCCTCTCCCTCTCCAACAATCACCCCTCTCCCTCTACAACAATTACCCCTCGCCCCGTCCAACAATTACCCCTCGCCCAGTCCAACAATTACCCCATGCCCCATCCTACAATTACCCCTCGCCTGTCCAAAAATTACCTCTGGCCCCATCCAACAATTACCCCTCGCCCCATCCAACAATGACCTCTATCCCGTCAAACAATTACCTCTCGCCCTGTCTAAAAATTACCACTCGCCCCGTCCAACAATTACCCCTCGCCCCATCCAACAATTACCCCTCGCCCCATCCAACAATTACCCCTCTCCCTCTCCAACAATTACCCCTCGCAACCTCCAACATTTACCCCTCGCCCCGTCCAACAATTACCCCTCGGCCCCTCCAGCAATTACCCCCCGCCCCTTCCAACAATTATCCCTTGGCCCTCCAACAATTACCCCTCGCCCCATCCAACAATTACCCCTCGCCCCATCCAACAATTACCCCTCGCCCCATCCAACAATTACCCCTCGCCCCGTCCAACAATTACCCCTCGCCCAGTCCAACAATTACCCCATGCCCCATCCTACAATTACCCCTCGCCTGTCCAAAAATTACCTCTGGCCCCATCCAACAATTACCCCTCACCCCGTCCAACAATTACCTCTCGCCCCATCCAACAATTACCTCTCGCCCTGTCTAAAAATTACCACTCGCCCCGTCCAACAATTACCCCTCGCCCCATCCAACAATGACCTCTATCCCTGTCAAACAATTACCCATGGCCCTCCAACAATCACCCCTCTCCCTCTCCAACAATCACCCCTCTCCCTCTCCAACAATCACCCCTCTCCCTCTCCAACAATCACCCCTCTCCCTCTACAACAATTACCCCTCGCCCCGTCCAACAATTACCCCTCGCCTAGTCCAAAAATTACCTCTTGCCCCGTCAAACAATTACCCCTCGCCCCGTCCAACAATTAACCCTCGCCTTGTCCAAAAATTACCCCTCGCCCTGTCCAACAATTACCTCTCGCCCTGTCCAACATTTACCCTTCACCCCGACCAACAATTAACCCTCGCCCCGTCCAAAAATTACCCCTCGCCCTTTCCAACAATTACCCCTCGCCATGTCCAACATTTACCCTTCACCCCGACCAACAATTACCCCTCGCCCCGTCCAACAATTAACCCTCGCCCCATCCAACAATTACCCCTCGCCCCGTACAACAATTACCTCTCGCCCCGTCCAACAATTACCCCTCGCCCCGTCCAACAATTACCCCTCGCCCCGTCCAACAATTACCTCTCGCCCCGTCCAACAATTACCCCGCTCCCCGTCCAACAATTACACCGCTCCCCATCCAACAATTACCCCGCTCCCCATCCAACAATTACCTCTAGCCCCGTCCAACAATTACCCCGCTCCCCGTCCAACAATTACCTCTAGCCCCGTCCAACAATTACCCCGCTCCCCGTCCAATAATCAGCCTTCGCACCGTCGAACAATTAGCCCTCGCCCCATCCAACAATTAGCCCTTGCCCTATCCAACAATTACCCCTCGCCCCGTCCAACAATTACCCCTCGCCCCGTCCAACAATTACCCCTCGCCTGTCCAAGAATTACCTCTGGCCCCATCCAACAATTACCCCTCGCCCCGTCCAACAATTACCCATCGCCCAACCAACAATTACCCCTCGCCTCGTCCAACAATTACCCCTCTCCCTCTCCAACAATTCATCCTCTCCAACAACTACCCCATGCCCCGTCCAACAATTATCCCTCGCCTTGTCCAACATTTACCACTCTCCCTCTCCAACAATTACCTCTCGCCCCTCCAACAATTACCCCTCGCCCGTCCAACAATTACCCCTCGCCTCGTCCAACAATTACCCCTCGCCCCGTCCAACAATTACCACTCGCCCCTTCCTCCAATTACCCCTCGCACCTTCCTCCAATTACCCCTCGCCCCATCCTCCAATTACCCCTTGCCAGGTCCACCAATTACCCCTCTCCCTCTCCAACAATTCCCCCTCACCCCGTCCAACAATTCCCCCTCGCCCCGTCCAACAATTACCCCTCTCCCTCTCCAACAATTAACCCTCGCCCATAACAACAGTTCCCCCTCATCCTATCCTCCAATTCCCCCTTGCCCCACCCAACATTTCTCCCTCGCCCCATCCAACAATTACCTCTCGCCCCGACTAACAATTCCCCCTCGCTCTGTCCAACAATTACCCCTCGCCCCGTCCAACAATTACCCCTCGCCCCGTCCAACAATTACCTCTCGCCCCGTCCAACAATTACACCTCTCCCTCTCCAACAATTCCCCCTCACCCCGTCCAACAATTCCCCCTCGCCCCGTCCAACAATTACCCCTCTCCCTCTCCAACAATTAACCCTCGCCCATTACAACAGTTCCCCCTCACACTATCCTCCAATTCCCCCTCGTCCCACCCAACAATTCCCCCTCGCCCCATCCAACAATTACCCCTCGCCCCGTCCAACAATTGCCCCTCGTCCCGTCCTACAATTACCCCTCGCCTGTCCAAAAATTACCTCTGGCCCCATCCAACAATTACCCTCGCCCTGTCCAACAATTACCTCTCGCCCCGTCCACCAATTACCTCTCGCCCTATCCAACAATTACCCCTTGCCCCGTTCAACAATTACCCCTCGCCCCATCCTACAATTACCCCTCGCCTGTACAAAAATTACCACTCGCCCCGTCCAACAATTACCCCTCTCCCCGTCCAAAAATTACCCCTCTCCCCGTCCAACAATTACCCCTTGCCCCTCCAACAATCACCCCTCTCCCTCTCCAACAATTACCCCTCGCCTCGTCCAACAATTACCCCTCGCCGAGTCCAAGAATTACCGCTCGCCATGTCCAACAATTACCCCTCGCCCTGTCCAACATTTACCCTTCCCCCCGACCAACAATTACCCCTCGTCCCGTCCAACAATTGCCCCTCGCCCCATCCAACAATTACCTCTCTCCCCGTCCAACAATTACCCCTCGCCCCGTCCAACAATTACCCCTCGCCCCATCCTAAAATTACCCCTCGCCTGTCCAAAAATTACCTCTGGCACCATCCAACAATTACCCCTCGCCCCATCCAACAATTACCCCTCGCCTGTCCAAAAATTACCTCTGGACCCATCCAACAATTACCCCTCGACCCGTCCAACAATTACCTCTCGCCCCGTCCAACAATTACCTCTCGCCCCGTCCAACAATTACCCCGTCCCCGTCCAACAATTAACCCGCTCCCCGTCCAACAATTACCACACCCGCCGTCCAAAAATTACCCCTCGTCCCGTCCAACAATTACCCCGCCCGCCATCCAACAATTACCCCTCGCCCCGTCCAACAATTATCCCTCGCCCCGTCCAGCAATTAGCCCTCGCCCCATCCAACAATTACCACGCCCGCCGTCCAAAAATTACCCCTCGCCCCGTCCAACAATTACCCCGCCCGCCGTCCAACAATTACCCCTCGCCCCGTCCAAAAATTACCCCTCGCCCCGTCCAACAATTACCCCTCGGCCCCTCCAGCAATTACCCCTCGCCCCTTCCAACAATTACCCATCACCCCGTCCAACAATTACTCCTCGCCCCGTCCAACAATTACCCCTCGCTGCGTCCAACAATTATCCCTCGCCACGTCCAACAATTACCCCTCGCCCCGTCCAACATTTACCCCTCGCCCCATCCTAAAATTACCCCTCGCCTGTCCAAAAATTACCTCTGGCACCATCCAACAATTACCCCTCGCCCCATCCAACAATTACCCCTCGCCTGTCCAAAAATTACCTCTGGCACCATCCAACAATGACCTCTCGCCCCGTCCAACAATTACCTCTCGCCCCGTCCAACAATTACCCCGTCTCCGTCCAACAATTAACCCGCTCCCCGTCCAACAATTACCACGCCCGCCGTCCAACAATTACCCCTCGCCCCGTCCAACAATTACCCCGTCCCCGTCCAACAATTAACCCGCTCCCCGTCCAACAATTACCACGCCCGCCGTCCAACCATTACCCCTCGCCCCGTCCAACAATTACCCCGTCCCCGTCCAACAATTAACCCGCTCCCCGTCCAACAATTACCACGCCCGCCGTCCAACAATTACCACGCCCGCCGTCCAACAATTACCTCTCGCCCCGTCCAACAATTACCCCGCCCGCCGTCCAACAATTACCCCTCGCCCGGTCCAACAATTATCCCTCGCCCCGTCCAGCAATTAGCCCTCGCCCCATCCAACAATTAGCCCTCGCCGCGTCCAACAATTAGCCCTCGCTCCGTCCAACAATTACCGCTCGCCCCGTCCAACAATTACCCCGTCCCCGTCCAACAATTACCCCGCTCCCCGTCCAACAATTACCCCGCTCCCCGTCCAACAATTACCCCGTCCCCGTCCAACAATTACCCCGCTCCCCGTCCAACAATTACCCCGCTCCCCGTCCAACAATTACCCCGCCCGCCGTCCAACAATTACCCCTCGCCCCGTCCAACAATTACCCCGCCCGCCATCCAACAATTAACCCTCGCCCCATCCAACAATTATCCCTCGCCCCATCCAACAATTACCCCTCGCCGCGTCCAACAATTACCCCTCGCCCCATCCAACAATTATACCCTCGCCTGTCCAAGAATTACCTCTGGCCCCATCCAACAATTACCCCTCACCGTGTCCAACAATTACCTCTCACCCCATCCAACAATTACCTCTCGCCCCGTCCAACAATTACCCCTCTCCTTCTCCAACAATTACCCCTCGCCCCGTCCAACAATTACCCCTCTCCTTCTCCAACAATTACCCCTCTCCCTCTCCAACAATTACCACTCTCCTTCTCCAACAATTCTCCCTCGCCCCATCCAACAATTACCTCTCGCCCTGTCCAATAATTACAACTCGCCCCATCCAACAATTACCCCTCGCACCGTCCAACAATTACCCCTCTCCCTCTCCAACATTTACCCCTCGCCTCGTCCAACAATTACCCCTCGTCCCGTCCAACAATTACCCCGCGCTCCTTCCACCAATTATCCCTCGCCCCGTCCAACAATTACCTCTCGCCCTATTCAATAATTACACCTCGCCCCATCCAACAATTACCCCTCGCCCCATCCAACAATTACCCCTCGCCCCATCCAACAATTACCCCTCTCCCACCCCAACAATTACCCCTCGCAACCTCCAACATTTACCCCTCGCCCCGTCCAACAATTTTCCCTCGGCCCCTCCAGCAATTACCCCCCGCCCCTTCCAACAATTATCCCTTGGCCCTCCAACAATTACCCCTCGCCCCATCCAACAATTACCCCTCGGCCCATCCAACAATTACCCCTCGCCCCATCCAACAATTACCCCTCGCCCCGTCCAACAATTACCCCTCGCCCAGTCCAACAATTACTCCATGCCCCATCCTACAATTACCCCTCGCCTGTCCAAAAATTACCTCTGGCCCCATCCAACAATTACCCCTCACCCCGTCCAACAATTACCTCTCGCCCCATCCAACAATTACCTCTCGCCCTGTCTAAAAATTACCACTCGCCCCGTCCAACAATTACCCCTCGCCCCATCCAACAATGACCTCTATCCCTGTCAAACAATTACCCATGGCCCTCCAACAATCACCCCTCTCCCTCTCCAACAATCAACCCTCTCCCTCTCCAACAATCACCCCTCTCCCTCTCCAACAATCACCCCTCTCCCTCTACAACAATTACCCCTCGCCCCGTCCAACAATTACCCCTCGCCTAGTCCAAAAATTACCTCTTGCCCCGTCCAACAATTACCCCTCGCCCCGTCCAACAATTACCTCTCGCCCCGTCCAACAATTACCCCGCTCCCCGTCCAACAATTACACCGCTCCCCGTCCAACAATTACCCCGCTCCCCATCCAACAATTACCCCTCTCCCTCTCCAACAATTACCACTCTCCTTCTCCAACAATTCTCCCTCGCCCCATCCAACAATTACCTCTCGCCCTGTCCAATAATTACAACTCGCCCCATCCAACAATTACCCCTCGCACCGTCCAACAATTACCCCTCTCCCTCTCCAACATTTACCCCTCGCCTCGTCCAACAATTACCCCTCGTCCCGTCCAACAATTACCCCGCGCTCCTTCCACCAATTATCCCTCGCCCCGTCCAACAATTACCTCTCGCCCTATTCAATAATTACACCTCGCCCCATCCAACAATTACCCCTCGCCCCATCCAACAATTACCCCTCGCCCCATCCAACAATTACCCCTCTCCCACCCCAACAATTACCCCTCGCAACCTCCAACATTTACCCCTCGCCCAGTCCAACAATTACCCCTCGGCCCCTCCAGCAATTACCCCCCGCCCCTTCCAACAATTATCCCTTGGCCCTCCAACAATTACCCCTCGCCCCATCCAACAATTACCCCTCGGCCCATCCAACAATTACCCCTCGCCCCATCCAACAATTACCCCTCGCCCCGTCCAACAATTACCCCTCGCCCAGTCCAACAATTACTCCATGCCCCATCCTACAATTACCCCTCGCCTGTCCAAAAATTACCTCTGGCCCCATCCAACAATTACCCCTCACCCCGTCCAACAATTACCTCTCGCCCCATCCAACAATTACCTCTCGCCCTGTCTAAAAATTACCACTCGCCCCGTCCAACAATTACCCCTCGCCCCATCCAACAATGACCTCTATCCCTGTCAAACAATTACCCATGGCCCTCCAACAATCACCCCTCTCCCTCTCCAACAATCAACCCTCTCCCTCTCCAACAATCACCCCTCTCCCTCTCCAACAATCACCCCTCTCCCTCTACAACAATTACCCCTCGCCCCGTCCAACAATTACCCCTCGCCTAGTCCAAAAATTACCTCTTGCCCCGTCCAACAATTACCCCTCGCCCCGTCCAACAATTACCTCTCGCCCCGTCCAACAATTACCCCGCTCCCCGTCCAACAATTACACCGCTCCCCGTCCAACAATTACCCCGCTCCCCATCCAACAATTACCTCTAGCCCCGTCCAACAATTACCCCGCTCCCCGTCCAACAATTACCTCTAGCCCCGTCCAACAATTACCCCGCTCCCCGTCCACCAATCAGCCTTCGCACCGTCGAACAATTAGCCCTCGCCCCATCCAACAATTAGCCCTTGCCCTATCCAACAATTACCCCTCGCCCCGTCCAACAATTACCCCTCGCCCCGTCCAACAATTACCCCTCGCCTGTCCAAGAATTACCTCTGGCCCCATCCAACAATTATCCCTCGCCCCGTCCAACAATTACCCATTGCCCAACCAACAATTACCCCTCGCCTCGTCCAACAATTACCCCTCTCCCTCTCCAACAATTACCTCTCGCCCCTCCAACAATTACCCCTCGCCCATCCAACAATTACCCCTCGCCTCGTCCAACAATTACCCCTCGCCCCGTCCAACAATTACCACTCGCCCCTTCCTCCAATTACCCCTCGCACCTTCCTCCAATTACCCCTCGCCCCATCCTCCAATTACCCCTTGCCAGGTCCACCAATTACCCCTCTCCCTCTCCAACAATTCCCCCTCACCCCGTCCAACAATTCCCCCTCGCCCCGTCCAACAATTACCCCTCTCCCTCTCCAACAATTAACCCTCGCCCATAACAACAGTTCTCCCTCACCCTATCCTCCAATTCCCCATTGCCCCACCCAACATTTCCCCCTCGCCCCATCCAACAATTACCTCTCGCCCCGACTAACAATTCCCCCTCGCTCTGTCCAACAATTACCCCTCGCCCCGTCCAACAATTACCCCTCGCCCCATCCAACAATTACCTCTCGCCCCGTCCAACAATTACACCTCTCCCTCTCCAACAATTCCCCCTCACCCCGTCCAACAATTCCCCCTCGCCCCGTCCAACAATTACCCCTCTCCCTCTCCAACAATTAACCCTCGCCCATTACAACAGTTCCCCCGCACACTATCCTCCAATTCCCCCTCGTCCCACCCAACAATTCCCCCTCGCCCCATCCAACAATTACCCCTCGCCCCGTCCTACAATTACCCCTCGCCTGTCCAAAAATTACCTCTGGCCCCATCCAACAATTACCCTCGCCCTGTCCAACAATTACCTCTCGCCCCGTCCACCAATTACCTCTCGCCCTATCCAACAATTACCCCTTGCCCCGTTCAACAATTACCCCTCGCCCCATCCTACAATTACCCCTCGCCTGTACAAAAATTACCACTCGCCCCGTCCAACAATTACCCCTCTCCCCGTCCAAAAATTACCCCTATCCCCGTCCAACAATTACCCCTTGCCCCTCCAACAATCATCCCTCTCCCTCTCCAACAATTACCCCTCGCCTCGTCCAACAATTACCCCTCGCCGAGTCCAAGAATTACCGCTCGCCATGTCCAACAATTACCCCTCGCCCTGTCCAACATTTACCCTTCCCCCCGACCAACAATTACCCCTCGCCCCGTCCAACAATTGCCCCTCGCCCCGTCCAACAATTACCCCTCGCCCCGTCCAACAATTACCCCTCGCCCCATCCAACAATTACCCCTCGCCCCATCCAACAATTACCTCTCTCCCCGTCCAACAATTACCCCTCTCCCCGTCCAACAATTACCCCTCGCCCCGTCCAACAATTACCCCTCGCCACATCCTAAAATTACCCCTCGCCTGTCCAAAAATTACCTCTGGCACCATCCAACAATTACCCCTCGCCCCATCCAACAATTACCCCTCGCCTGTCCAAAAATTACCTCTGGACCCATCCAACAATTACCCCGTCCCCGTCCAACAATTAACCCGCTCCCCGTCCAACAATTACCACGCCCGCCGTCCAAAAATTACCCCTCGTCCCGTCCAACAATTACCCCGCCCGCCATCCAACAATTACCCCTCGCCCCGTCCAACAATTATCCCTCGCCCCGTCCAGCAATTAGCCCTCGCCCCATCCAACAATTACCACGCCCGCCGTCCAAAAATTACCCCTCGCCCCGTCCAACAATTACCCCGCCCGCCGTCCAACAATTACCCCTCGCCCCGTCCAAAAATTACCCCTCGCCCCGTCCAACAATTACCCCTCGGCCCCTCCAGCAATCACCCCTCGCCCCTTCCAACAATTACCCATCACCCCGTCCAACAATTACTCCTCGCCCCGTCCAACAATTACCCCTCGCTGCGTCCAACAATTATCCCTCGCCACGTCCAACAATTACCCCTCGCCCCGTCCAACATTTACCCCTCGCCCCATCCTAAAATTACCCCTCGCCTGTCCAAAAATTACCTCTGGCACCATCCAACAATTACCCCTCGCCCCATCCAACAATTACCCCTCGTCTGTCCAAAAATTACCTCTGGCCCCATCCAACAATTACCCCTCGCCCCGTCCAACAATTACCTCTCGCCCCGTCCAACAATTACCCCGTCTCCGTCCAACAATTAACCCGCTCCCCGTCCAACAATTACCACGCCCGCCGTCCAACAATTACCCCTCGCCCCGTCCAACAATTACCCCGTCCCCGTCCAACAATTAACCCGCTCCCCGTCCAACAATTACCCCGCCCGCCGTCCAACAATTACCCCTCGCCCCGTCCAACAATTACCCCGCCCGCCATCCAACAATTAACCGTCGCCCCATCCAACAATTATCCCTCGCCCCATCCAACAATTACTCCTCGCCGCGTCCAACAATTACCCCTCGCCCCATCCGACAATTATACCCTCGCCTGTCCAAGAATTACCTCTGGCCCCATCCAACAATTACCCCTCACCGTGTCCAACAATTACCTCTCACCCCATCCAACAATTACCTCTCGCCCTGTCCAATAATTACAACTCGCCCCATCCAACAATTACCCCTCGCACCGTCCAACAATAAATCTCTCCCTCTCCAACAATTACCCCTCTCCCTCTCCAACAATTACCACTCTCCTTCTCCAACAATTCTCCCTCGCCCCATCCAACAATTACCTCTCGCCCTGTCCAATAATTACCCCGCGCTCCTTCCACCAATTATCCCTCGCCCCGTCCAACAATTACCTCTCGCCCTATTCAATAATTACACCTCGCCCCATCCAACAATTACCCCTCGCCCCGTCCAACAATTACCTCTCGCCCCGTCCAACAATTACATCTCGCCCCGTCCAACAATTACCCCTCGCCCCGTCCAACAATTACCTCTCGCCCCGTCCAACAATTACACCTCTCCCTCTCCAACAATTCCCCCTCACCCCGTCCAACAATTCCCCCACACCCCGTCCAACAATTACCCCTCTCCCTCTCCAACAATTAACCCTCGCCCATTACAACAGTTCCCCCTCACACTATCCTCCAATTCCCCCTCGTCCCACCCAACAATTCCCCCTCGCCCCATCCAACAATTACCCCTCGCCCCGTCCAACAATTGCCCCTCGCTCCGTCCGACAATTACCCCTCGCCTGTCCAAAAATTACCTCTGGCCCCATCCAACAATTACCCTCGCCCTGTCCAACAATTACCTCTCGCCCCGTCCACCAATTACCTCTCGCCCTATCCAACAATTACCCCTTGCCCCGTTCAACAATTACCCCTCGCCCCATCCTACAATTACCCCTCGCCTGTACAAAAATTACCACTCGCCCCGTCCAACAATTACCCCTCTCCCCGTCGAAAAATTACCCCTCTTCCTCTCCAACAATTACCCCTCGCCTCGTCCAACAATTACCCCTCGCCGAGTCCAAGAATTACCGCTCGCCATGTCCAACAATTACCCCTCGCCCTGTCCAACATTTACCCTTCCCCCCGACCAAAAATTACCCCTCGCCCCGTCCAACAATTACCCAGCCCGCCGTCCAACAATTACCCCTCGCCCCGTCCAAAAATTACCCCTCGCCCCGTCCAACAATTACCCCTCGGCCCCTCCAGCAATCACCTCTCGCCCCTTCCAACAATTACCCATCACCCCGTCCAACAATTACTCCTCGCCCCGTCCAACAATTACCCCTCGCTGCATCCAACAATTATCCCTCGCCACGTCCAACAATTACCCCTCGCCCCGTCCAACATTTACCCCTCGCCCCATCCTAAAATTACCCCTCGCCTGTCCAAAAATTACCTCTGGCACCATCCAACAATTACCCCTCGCCCCATCCAACAATTACCCCTTGCCTGTCCAAAAATTACCTCTGGCCCCATCCAACAATTACCCCTCGACCCGTCCAACAATTACCTCTCGCCCCGTCCAACAATTACCTCTCGCCCCGTCCAACAATTACCCCGTCTCCGTCCAACAATTAACCCGCTCCCCGTCCAACAATTACCACGCCCGCCGTCCAACAATTACCCCTCGCCCCGTCCAACAATTACCCCGTCCCCGTCCAACAATTAACCCGCTCCCCGTCCAACAATTACCCCGCCCGCCGTCCAACAATTACCCCTCGCCCCGTCCAACAATTACCCCGCCCGCCATCCAACAATTAACCCTCGCCCCATCCAACAATTATCCCTCGCCCCATCCAACAATTACCCCTCACCGCGTCCAACAATTACCCCTCGCCCCATCCAACAATTATACCCTCGCCTGTCCAAGAATTACCTCTGGCCCCATCCAACAATTACCCCTCACCGTGTCCAACAATTACCTCTCACCCCATCCAACAATTACCTCTCGCCCCGTCCAACAATTACCCCTCTCCTTCTCCAACAATTACCCCTCGCCCCGTCCAACAATTACCCCTCTCCTTCTCCAACAATTACCCCTCTCCCTCTCCAACAATTACCACTCTCCTTCTCCAACAATTCTCCCTCGCCCCATCCAACAATTACCTCTCGCCCTGTCCAATAATTACAACTCGCCCCATCCAACAATTACCCCTCGCACCGTCCAACAATTACCCTTCTCCCTCTCCAACATTTACCCCTCGCCCCGTCC
Source organism: Pristiophorus japonicus (assembly GCF_044704955.1). Classification (NCBI taxonomy): domain Eukaryota; kingdom Metazoa; phylum Chordata; class Chondrichthyes; family Pristiophoridae; genus Pristiophorus; species Pristiophorus japonicus. The sequence continues at coordinate 44,773,613 of NC_091979.1, forward strand.
AAAAATTACCCCTCGCTCCTTCCACCAATTATCCCTCGCCCCGTCCAACAATTACCTCTCGTCCTATTCAATAATTACACCTCGCCCCATCCAACAATTACCCCTCGTCCCGTCCAACAATTACCTCTCGCCCCGTCCAACAATTACCCCTCGCCCCGTCCAACAATTACCCCTCGCCCCGTCCAACAATTACCCCTCGCCCCGTCCAACAATTACCTCTCGCCCCGTCCAACAATTACACCTCTCCCTCTCCAACAATTCCCCCTCACCCCGTCCAACAATTCCCCCTCGCCCCGTCCAACAATTACCCCTTTCCCTCTCCAACAATTAACCCTCGCCCATTACAACAGTTCCCACTCACACTATCCTCCAATTCCCCCTCGTCCCACCCAACAATTCCCCCTCGCCCCATCCAACAATTACCCCTCGCCCCGTCCAACAATTGCCCCTCGCCCCGTCCTACAATTACCCCTCACCTGTCCAAAAATTACCTCTGGCCCCATCCAACAATTACCCTCGCCCTGTCCAACAATTACCTCTCGCCCCGTCCACCAATTACCTCTCGCCCTATCCAACAATTACCCCTTGCCCCGTTCAACAATTACCCCTCGCCCCATCCTACAATTACCCCTCGCCTGTACAAAAATTACCACTCGCCCCGTCCAACAATTACCCCTCTCCCCGTCCAAAAATTACCCCTCTCCCCGTCCAACAATTACCCCTTGCCCCTCCAACAATCACCCCTCTCCCTCTCCAACAATTACCCCTCGCCTCGTCCAACAATTACCCCTCGCCGAGTCCAAGAATTACCGCTCGCCATGTCCAACAATTACCCCTCGCCCTGTCCAACATTTACCCTTCCCCCCGACCAACAATTACCCCTCGCCCCGTCCAACAATTGCCCCTCGCCCCGTCCAACAATTACCCCTCGCCCCGTCCAACAATTACCCCTCGCCCCATCCAACAATTACCCCTCGCCCCATCCAACAATTACCTCGCTCCCCGTCCAACAATTACCCCTCGCCCCGTCCAACAATTACCCCTCGCCCCATACTAAAATTACACCTCGCCTGTCCAAAAATTACCTCTGGCACCATCCAACAATTACCCCTCGCCTGTCCAAAAATTACCTCTGGACCCATCCAACAATTACCCCTCGACCCGTCCAACAATTACCTCTCGCCCCGTCCAACAATTACCTCTCGCCCCGTCCAACAATTACCCCGTCCCCGTCCAACAATTAACCCGCTCCCCGTCCAACAATTACCACGCCCGCCGTCCAAAAATTACCCCTCGTCCCGTCCAACAATTACCCCGCCCGCCGTCCAACAATTACCCCTCGCCCCGTCCAACAATTATCCCTCGCCCCGTCCAGCAATTAGCCCTCGCCCCATCCAACAATTACCACGCCCGCCGTCCAAAAATTACCCCTCGCCCCGTCCAACAATTACCCCGCCCGCCGTCCAACAATTACCCCTCGCCCCGTCCAAAAATTACCCCTCGCCCCGTCCAACAATTACCCCTCGGCCCCTCCAGCAATCACCCCTCGCCCCTTCCAACAATTACCCATCACCCCGTCCAACAATTACTCCTCGCCCCGTCCAACAATTACCCCTCGCTGCGTCCAACAATTATCCCTCGCCACGTCCAACAATTACCCCTCGCCCCGTCCAACATTTACCCCTCGCCCCATCCTAAAATTACCCCTCGCCTGTCCAAAAATTACCTCTGGCACCATCCAACAATTACCCCTCGCCCCATCCAACAATTACCCCTCGCCTGTCCAAAAATTACCTCTGGCCCCATCCAACAATTACCCCTCAACCCGTCCAACAATTACCTCTCGCCCCGTCCAACAATTACCTCTCGCCCCGTCCAACAATTACCCCGTCTCCGTCCAACAATTAACCCGCTCCCCGTCCAACAATTACCACGCCCGCCGTCCAACAATTACCCCTCGCCCCGTCCAACAATTACCCCGTCCCCGTCCAACAATTAACCCGCTCCCCGTCCAACAATTACCACGCCCGCCGTCCAACCATTACCCCTCGCCCCGTCCAACAATTACCCCGTCCCCGTCCAACAATTAACCCGCTCCCCGTCCAACAATTACCACGCCCGCCGTCCAACAATTACCACGCCCGCCGTCCAACAATTACCTCTCGCCCCGTCCAACAATTACCCCGCCCGCCGTCCAACAATTACCCCTCGCCCGGTCCAACAATTATCCCTCGCCCCGTCCAGCAATTAGCCCTCGCCCCATCCAACAATTAGCCCTCGCCGCGTCCAACAATTAGCCCTCGCTCCGTCCAACAATTACCGCTCGCCCCGTCCAACAATTACCCCGTCCCCGTCCAACAATTACCCCGCTCCCCGTCCAACAATTACCCTGCTCCCCGTCCAACAATTACCCCGTCCCCGTCCAACAATTACCCCGCTCCCCGTCCAACAATTACCCCGCTCCCCGTCCAACAATTACCCCGCCCGCCGTCCAACAATTACCCCTCGCCCCATCCAACAATTACCCCGCCCGCCATCCAACAATTAACCCTCGCCCCATCCAACAATTATCCCTCGCCCCATCCAACAATTACCCCTCGCCGCGTCCAACAATTACCTCTCGCCCCATCCAACAATTATACCCTCGCCTGTCCAAGAATTACCTCTGGCCCCATCCAACAATTACCCCTCACCGTGTCCAACAATTACCTCTCACCCCATCCAACAATTACCTCTCGCCCCGTCCAACAATTACCCCTCTCCTTCTCCAACAATTACCCCTCGCCCCGTCCAACAATTACCCCTCTCCTTCTCCAACAATTACCCCTCTCCCTCTCCAACAATTACCACTCTCCTTCTCCAACAATTCTCCCTCGCCCCATCCAACAATTACCTCTCGCCCTGTCCAATAATTACAACTCGCCCCATCCAACAATTACCCCTCGCACCGTCCAACAATTACCCCTCTCCCTCTCCAACATTTACCCCTCGCCTCGTCCAACAATTACCCCTCGTCCCGTCCAACAATTACCCCGCGCTCCTTCCACCAATTATCCCTCGCCCCGTCCAACAATTACCTCTCGCCCTATTCAATAATTACACCTCGCCCCATCCAACAATTACCCCTCGCCCCATCCAACAATTACCCCTCGCCCCATCCAACAATTACCCCTCTCCCTCTCCAACAATTACCCCTCGCAACCTCCAACATTTACCCCTCGCCCCGTCCAACAATTACCCCTCGGCCCCTCCAGCAATTACCCCCCGCCCCTTCCAACAATTATCCCTTGGCCCTCCAACAATTACCCCTCGCCCCATCCAACAATTACCCCTCTCCCCATCCAACAATTACCCCTCGCCCCATCCAACAATTACCCCTCGTCCCGTCCAACAATTACCCCTCGCCCAGTCCAACAATTACCCCATGCCCCATCCTACAATTACCCCTCGCCTGTCCAAAAATTACCTCTGGCCCCATCCAACAATTACCCCTCACCCCGTCCAACAATTACCTCTCGCCCCATCCAACAATTACCTCTCGCCCTGTCTAAAAATTACCACTCGCCCCGTCCAACAATTACCCCTCGCCCCATCCAACAATGACCTCTATCCCTGTCAAACAATTACCCATGGCCCTCCAACAATCACCCCTCTCCCTCTCCAACAATCACCCCTCTCCCTCTCCAACAATCACCCCTCTCCCTTTCCAACAATTACCCCTCGCCATGTCCAACATTTACCCTTCACCCCGACCAACAATTACCCCTCGCCCCGTCCAACAATTAACCCTCGCCCCATCCAACAATTACCCCTCGCCCCGTCCAACAATTACCTCTCGCCCCGTCCAACAATTACCCCTCGCCCCGTCCAACAATTACCCCTCGCCCCGTCCAACAATTACCTCTCGCCCCGTCCAACAATTACCCCGCGCCCCGTCCAACAATTACCCCGCTCCCCATCCAACAATTACCTCTAGCCCCGTCCAACAATTACCCCGCTCCCCGTCCAACAATCAGCCTTCGCACCGTCGAACAATTAGCCCTCGCCCCATCCAACAATTAGCCATTGCCCTATCCAACAATTACCCCTCGCCCCGTCCAACAATTACCCCTCGCCCCGTCCAAGAATTACCTCTGGCCCCATCCAACAATTACCCCTCGCCCCGTCCAACAATTACCCATCGCCCAACCAACAATTACCCCTCGCCTCGTCCAACAATTACCCCTCTCCCTCTCCAACAATTCATCCACTCCAACAACTACCCCATGCCCCGTCCAACAATTATCCCTCGCCTTAACCAACATTTACCACTCTCCCTCTCCAACAATTACCTCTCGCCCCTCCAACAATTACCCCTCGCCCGTCCAACAATTACCCCTCGCCTCGTCCAACAATTACCCCTCGCCCCGTCCAACAATTACCACTCGCCCCTTCCTCCAATTACCCCTCGCACCTTCCTCCAATTACCCCTCGCCCCATCCTCCAATTACCCCTTGCCAGGTCCACCAATTACCCCTCTCCCTCTCCAACAATTCCCCCTCACCCCGTCCAACAATTCCCCCTTGCCCTGTCCAACAATTACCCCTCTCCCTCTCCAACAATTAACCCTCGCCCATAACAACAGTTCCCCCTCACCCTATCCTCCAATTGCCCCTTGCCCCACCCAACATTTCCCCCTCGCCCCATCCAACAATTACCTCTCGTCCCGACTAACAATTCCCCCTCGCTCTGTCCAACAATTACCCCTCGCCCCGTCCAACAATTACCCCTCGCCCCGTCCAACAATTACCTCTCGCCCCGTCCAACAATTACACCTCTCCCTCTCCAACAATTCCCCCTCACCCCGTCCAACAATTCCCCCTCGCCCCGTCCAACAATTACCCCTCTCCCTCTCCAACAATTAACCCTCGCCCATTACAACAGTTCCCCCTCACACTATCCTCCAATTCCCCCTTGTCCCACCCAACAATTCCCCCTCGCCCCATCCAACAATTACCCCTCGCCCCGTCCAACAATTACCCCTCGCCCCGTCCTACAATTACCCCTCGCCTGTCCAAAAATTACCTCGGGCCCCATCCAACAATTACCCTCGCCCTGTCCAACAATTACCCCTTGCCCCGTTCAACAATTACCCCTCGCCCCATCCTACAATTACCCCTCGCCTGTACAAAAATTACCTCTGGCCCCATCCAACAATTACCCCTCGCCCTGTCCAACAATTACCTCTCACCCCGTCCAGCAATTACCTCTCGCCCCGTCCAACAATTACCCCTCGCCCTGTCCAACAATGACCTCTCGCCCCATCCAACATTTACCCCTCGCCCCATCCAACAATTTCCTCTCGCCCTGTCTGAAAATTACCACTCGCCCCGTCCAACAATTACCCCTCACCCCATCTAACAATTACCCCTGTCCCCATCAAACAATTACCGCTTGGCCCTCCAACAATTACCCCACGACCCGTCCAACAATTACCTCTCGCCCTGTCAAAAAATTAACACTCGTCCCGTCCAACAATTACCCCTCTCCCCGTCCAACAATTACCCCTCTCCCCGTCCAACAATTACCCCTTGGCCCTCCAACAATCACCGTTCTCCCTCTCCAACAATTACCCCTCTCCCTCTCCAACAATTACCCCTCGCCCCGTCCAACAATTACCCCTCGCCGAGTCCAAAAATTACCTCTCGCCCTGTTCAACAATTACCCCTCGCCCTATCCAACATTTACCCTTCCCCCTCGACCAACAATTACCCCTCGCCCCATCCAACAATTACCCCTCGCCCCATCCAACAATTACCCCTCGGTCCGTCCAACAATTACCCCTCGCCCAGTCCAACAATTACCCCTCGCCCCATCCTACAATCACCCCTCGCCTGTCCAAAAATTACCTCTGGCCCCATCCAACAATTACCCCTCACCCCGTCCAACAATTACCTCTCGCCCCGTCCAACAATTACCCCTCGCCCCATCCAACAATTACCTCTCGCCCTGTCTAAAAATTACCACTCGCACCGTCCAATAATTACCCCTCGCCCCATCCAACAATTACCTCTGGCCCCATCCAACAATTACCTCTCGCCCTGTCTAAAAATTACCACTCACACCGTCCAACAATTACCCCTCGCCCCATCCAACAATTACCTCTATCCCCGTCAAACAATCACCCCTTAGCCCTCCAACAATTACCCCTCGCCCCGTCCAACAATTACCCCTCGCCCCATCCAACAATTACCTCTCTCCCCGTCCAACAATTACCCCTCGCCCCGTCCAACAATTACACCTCGCCCCATACTAAAATTACCCCTCGCCTGTCCAAAAATTACCTCTGGCACCATCCAACAATTACCCCTCGCCCCATCCAACAATTACCCCTCGCCTGTCCAAAAATTACCTCTGGCCCCATCCAACAATTACCCCTCGACCCGTCCAACAATTAGCTCTCGCCCCGTCCAAAAATTACCTCTCGCCCCGTCCAACAATTACCCCGTCCCCGTCCAACAATTAACCCGCTCCCCGTCCAACAATTACCACGCCCGCCGTCCAACAATTACCCCTCGCCCCGTCCAACATTTACCCCGCCCGCCGTCCAAAAATTAACCCTCGCCCCATCCAACAATTAGCCCTTGCCCCGTCCAGCAATTAGCCCTCGCCCCATCCAACAATTAGCCCTCGCCCCGTCCAGCAATTAGCCCTCGCCCCATCCAACAATTAGCCCTCGCCGCGTCCAACAATTAGCCCTCGCTCCGTCCAACAATTACCTCTCGCCCCGTCCAACAATTACCCCTCGCCCTGTCCAACAATGACCTCTCGCCCCATCCAACATTTACCCCTCGCCCCATCCAACAATTTCCTCTCGCCCTGTCTGAAAATTACCACTCGCCCCGTCCAACAATTACCCCTCACCCCATCTAACAATTACCCCTGTCCCCATCAAACAATTACCGCTTGGCTCTCCAACAATTACCCCACGACCCGTCCAACAATTACCTCTCGCCCTGTCAAAAAATTACCACTCGTCCCGTCCAACAATTACCCCTCTCCCCGTCCAACAATTACCCCTCTCCCCGTCCAACAATTACCCCTTGGCCCTCCAACAATCACCGTTCTCCCTCTCCAACAATTACCCCTCTCCCTCTCCAACAATTACCCCTCGCCCCGTCCAACAATTACCCCTCGCCGAGTCCAAAAATTACCTCTCGCCCTGTTCAACAATTACCCCTCGCCCTATCCAACATTTACCCTTCCCCCTCGACCAACAATTACCCCTCGCCCCATCCAACAATTACCCCTCGCCCCATCCAACAATTACCCCTCGGTCCGTCCAACAATTACCCCTCGCCCAGTCCAACAATTACCCCTCGCCCCATCCTACAATCACCCCTCGCCTGTCCAAAAATTACCTCTGGCCCCATCCAACAATTACCCCTCACCCCGTCCAACAATTACCTCTCGCCCCGTCCAACAATTACCCCTCGCCCCATCCAACAATTACCTCTCGCCCTGTCTAAAAATTACCACTCGCACCGTCCAATAATTACCCCTCGCCCCATCCAACAATACCTCTGGCCCCATCCAACAATTACCTCTCGCCCTGTCTAAAAATTACCACTCGCACCGTCCAACAATTACCCCTCGCCCCATCCAACAATTACCTCTATCCCCGTCAAACAATCACCCCTTAGCCCTCCAACAATTACCCCTCGCCCCGTCCAACAATTACCCCTCGCCCCATCCAACAATTACCTCTCTCCCCGTCCAACAATTACCCCTCGCCCCGTCCAACAATTACACCTCGCCCCATACTAAAATTACCCCTCGCCTGTCCAAAAATTACCTCTGGCACCATCCAACAATTACCCCTCGCCCCATCCAACAATTACCCCTCGCCTGTCCAAAAATTACCTCTGGCCCCATCCAACAATTACCCCTCGACCCGTCCAACAATTAGCTCTCGCCCCGTCCAAAAATTACCTCTCGCCCCGTCCAACAATTACCCCGTCCCCGTCCAACAATTAACCCGCTCCCCGTCCAACAATTACCACGCCCGCCGTCCAACAATTACCCCTCGCCCCGTCCAACATTTACCCCGCCCGCCGTCCAAAAATTAACCCTCGCCCCATCCAACAATTAGCCCTTGCCCCGTCCAGCAATTAGCCCTCGCCCCATCCAACAATTAGCCCTCGCCCCGTCCAGCAATTAGCCCTCGCCCCATCCAACAATTAGCCCTCGCCGCGTCCAACAATTAGCCCTCGCTCCGTCCAACAATTACCTCTCGCCCCGTCCAACAATTACCCCTCGCCCTGTCCAACAATGACCTCTCGCCCCATCCAACATTTACCCCTCGCCCCATCCAACAATTTCCTCTCGCCCTGTCTAAAAATTACTACTCGCCTCGTCCAACAATTACCCCTCACCCCATCTAACAATTACCCCTGTCCCCATCAAACAATTACCGCTTGGCCCTCCAACAATTACCCCTCGCCCCGTCCAACAATTACCTCTCGCCCTGTCAAAAAATGAATACTCGTCCCGTCCAACAATTACCCCTCTCCCCGTCCAACAATTACCCCTCTCCCCGTCCAACAATTACCCCTTGGCCCTCCAACAATCACCGCTCTCCCTCTCCAACAATTACCCCTCTCCCTCTCCAACAATTACCCCTCGCCCCGTCCAACAATTACCCCTCGCCGAGTCCAAAAATTACCTCTCGCCCTGTTCAACAATTACCCCTCGCCCTGTCCAACATTTACCCTTCCCCCCCCGACCAACAATTACCCCTCGCCCCATCCAACAATTACCCCTCGCCCCATCCAACAATTACCCCTCGCCCCGTCCAACAATTACCCCTCGCCCAATCCAACAATTACCCCTTGCCCCATCCTACAATCACCCCTCGCCTGTCCAAAAATTACCTCTGGCCCCATCCAACAATTACCCCTCACCCCGTCCAACAATTACCTCTCGCCCCGTCCAACATTTATCCCTTCCCCATCCAACAATTACCTCTCGCCCTGTCTAAAAATTACCACTCGCACCGTCCAACAATTACCCCTCGCCCCATCCAACAATTACCTCTATCCCCGTCAAACAATTACCCCTGAGCCCTCCAACAATTACCCCTCGCCCCGTCCAACAATTACCCCTCTCCCCGTCCAAAAATTACCCCTCTCCCCGTCCAACAATTACCCCTTGCCCCTCCAACAATCACCCCTCTCCCTCTCCAACAATTACCCCTCTCCCCGTCCAACAATTACCCCTCTCCCCGTCCAACAATTACCCCTTGCCCCTCCAACAATCACCGCTCTCCCTCTCCAACAATTACCCCTCGCCCCGTCCAACAATTACCCCTCGCCTCGTCCAAAAATTTCCCCTCGCCCCGTCCAACAATTGCCCCTCGCCCCGTCCAAAAATTACCTCTCGCCCCGTCCAACAATTACCCCGTCCCCGTCCAACAATTAACCCGCTCCCCGTCCAACAATTACCACGCCCACCGTCCAACAATTACCCCTCGCCCCATCCAACAATTACCCCGCCCGCCGTCCAACAATTACCCCTCGCCCCGTCCAACAATTATCCCTCGCCCCATCCAGCAATTAGCCCTCGCCCCATCCAACAATTAGCCCTCGCCGCGTCCAACAATTAGCCCTCGCTCCGTCCAACAATTACCTCTCGCCCCGTCCAACAATTACCCCGCTCCGCGTCCAACAATTACCCCGCCCGCCGTCCAACAATTACCCCTCGCCCCGTCCAACAATTACCCCGCCCGCCGTCCAACAATTAACCCTCGCCCCGTCCAACAATTATCCCTTGCCCCTCCAACAATCACCCCTCTCCCTCTCCAACAATTACCCCTCTCCCCGTCCAACAATTACCCCTCTCCCCGTCCAACAATTACCCCTTGCCCCTCCAACAATCACCGCTCTCCCTCTCCAACAATTACCCCTCGCCCCGTCCAACAATTACCCCTCGCCTCGTCCAAAAATTTCCCCTCGCCCCGTCCAACAATTGCCCCTCGCCCCGTCCAAAAATTACCTCTCGCCTCGTCCAACAATTACCCCGTCCCCGTCCAACAATTAACCCGCTCCCCGTCCAACAATTACCACGCCCACCGTCCAACAATTACCCCTCGCCCCGTCCAACAATTACCCCGCCCGCCGTCCAACAATTACCCCTCGCCCCGTCCAACAATTATCCCTCGCCCCATCCAGCAATTAGCCCTCGCCCCATCCAACAATTAGCCCTCGCCGCGTCCAACAATTAGCCCTCGCTCCGTCCAACAATTACCTCTCGCCCCGTCCAACAATTACCCCGCTCCGCGTCCAACAATTACCCCGCCCGCCGTCCAACAATTACCCCTCGCCCCGTCCAACAATTACCCCGCCCGCCGTCCAACAATTAACCCTCGCCCCGTCCAACAATTATCCCTCGCCCCATCCAACAATTACCCCTCGCCCCGTCCAACAATTACCCCTCGCCCCATCCAACAATTATACCCTCGCCTGTCCAAGAATTACCTCTGGCCCCATCCAACAATTACCCCTCACCCTGTCCAACAATTACCTCTCACCCCATCCAACAATTACCTCTCGCCCCGTCCAACAATTACCCCTAGCCCCAACCAACAATTACCCCTCACCCTCTCCAACAATTACCCCTCGCAACCTCCAACAATTACCCATCGCCCCGTCCAACAATTACCCCTCGGCCCCCCAGCAATTACCCCTCGCCCCTTCCAACAATTACCCCTCGCCCCGTCCAACAATTACTCCTCACCCCGTCCAACAATTACCCCTCGCCGCGTCCAACAATTATCCCTCGCCACGTCCAACAATCACCCCTTGCCTGTCAAACAATTACCCCTCTCCTTCTCCAACAATTACCCCTCTCCTTCTACAACAATCACCCCTTGCCTGTCAAACAATTACCCCAATCCTTCTCCAACAATTACCCCTCTCCCTCTCCAACATTTATCCCTCGCCTCGTCCAACAATTACCCCGCGCCCCTTCCACCAATTATCCCTCGCCCCGTCCAACAATTACCTCTCGCCCTATCCAATAATTACACCTCGCCCCATCCAACAATTACCCCTCGCCCCATCCAACAATTACCCCTCGCCCCATCCAACAATTACCCCTCTCCCTCTCCAATAATTACCCCTCGCAACCTCCAACATTTATCCCTCGCCCCGTCCAACAATTAGCCCTCGGCCCCTCCAGCAATTACCCCCCGCCCCTTCCAACAATTACCCCTTGGCCCTCCAACAATTACCCCTCTCCCCGTCCAACAATTACCTCTCGCCCTGTCTAAAAATTACCACTCGCCCCGTCCAACAATTACCCCTCTCCCCGTCCAACAATTAACCCTCTCCCCGTCCAAGAATTACCCCTTGCCCCTCCAACAATCACCCCTCTCCCTCTCCAACAATTACCCCTCTCGCTCTCCAACAATTACCCCTCGCCCGTCCAACAATTACCCCTCGCCGAGTCCATAAATTACCCCTCGCCCTGTCCAACATTTACCCTTCCCCCCGACCAACAATGACCACTCGCCCCATCCAACAATTACCCCTCGCCCCATCCAACAATTACCCCTCGCCTCATCCAACAATTACCCCTCGCCCCGTCCAACAATTACCCCTCGCCCAGTCCAACAATTACCCCTCGACCCATCCTACAATTACCCCTCGCCTGTCCAAAAATTACCTCTGGCCCCATCCAACAATTACCCCTCACCCCGTCCAACAATGACCTCTCGCCCCGTCCAACATTTATCCCTTGCCCCATCCAACAATTACCTCTCGCCCTGTCTAAAAATTACCACTCGCCCCGTCCAACAATTACCCCTCGCCCCATCCAACAATTACCTCTATCCCCGTCAAACAATTACCAATGGCCCTCCAACAATTACCCCTCGCCCCGTCCAACAATTACATCTCGCCCTGTCAAAAAATTACCCCTCGCCCCGTCCAACAATTACCCCTCTCCCCGTCCAAAAATTACCCCTCTCCCTCTCCAACAATCACCCCTCTCCCTCTCCAACAATCACCCCTCTCCCTCTCCAACAATCACCCCTCTCCCTCTACAACAATTACCCCTCGCCCCGTCCAACAATTACCCCTTGCCGAGTCCTAAAATGACCTCTTGCCTCGTCCAACAATTACCCCTCGCCCCGTCCAACAATTAACCCTCGCCTTGTCCAAAAATTACCCCTCGCCCTGTCCAACAATTACCTCTCGCCCTGTCCAAAATTTCCCCTTCACCCCGACCAACAATTACCCCTCGCCCCGTCCAAAAATTACCCCTCGCCCTTTCCAACAATTACCCCTCGCCCTGTCCAACATTTACCCTTCACCCCGATCAACAATTACCCCTCGCCCCGTCCAACAATTAACCCTCGCCCCATCCAACAATTACCCCTCGCCCCGTCCAACAATTACCCCGCTCCCCGTCCAACAATTACCTCTAGCCCCGTCCAACAATCAGCCTTCGCACCGTCCAACAATTACCCCTCGCCCCGTCCAACAATTACCTCTAGCCCCGTCCAACAATCAGCCTTCGCACCGTTCAACAATTAGTCCTCGCCCTTCTCCAACAATTACCCCTCGCCCCGTCCAACAATTACCCCTCGCCCCGTCCAACAATTACCCCTCGCCTGTCCAAGAATTACCTCTGGCCCCATCCAACAATTACCCCTCGCCCCGTCCAACAATTACCCATCGCCCAACCAACAATTACCCCTCGCCTCGTCCAACAATTACCCCTCTCCCTCTCCAACAATTCATCCTCTCCAACAACTACCCCATGCCCCGTCCAACAATTATCCCTCGCCTTGTCCAACATTTACCACTCTCCCTCTCCAACAATTACCTCTCGCCCCTCCAACAATTACCCCTCGCCCGTCCAACTATTACCCCTCGCCTCGTCCAACAATTACCCCTCGCCCCGTCCAACAATTACCACTCGCCCCATCCTCCAATTACCCCTTGCCAGGTCCACCAATTACCCCTCTCCCTCTCCAACAATTCCCACTCACCCCGTCCAACAATTCCCCCTCGCCCCGTCCAACAATTACCCCGCTCCCTCTCCAACAATTAACCCTCGCCCATTACAACAGATCCCCCTCACCCTATCCTCCAATTCCCCCTCGCCCCACCCAACATTTCCCCCTCGCCCCATCCAACAATTACCTCTCGCCCCGACTAACAATTCCCCCTCGCTCTGTCCAACAATTCCCCCTCGCTCTGTCCAACAATTACCCCTCGCCCCGTCTAACAATTACCCCTCGCCCCGTCCAACAATTACCTCTCGCCCCGTCCAACAATTACACCTCTCCCTCTCCAACAATTCCCCCTCACCCCGTCCAACAATTACCCCTCGCCCCATCCAACAATGACCCCTCGCCCCATCCAACAATGACCCCGCGCCCCATCCAACAATTACCCCTCGCCCCATCCAACAATTACCCCTCGCCCCGTCCAACAATTACGCCTCGCCCAGTCCAACAATTACCCCTCGCCCCATCCTACAATTACCCCTCGCCTGTCCAAAAATTACCTCTGGCCCCATCCAACAATTACCCCTCACCCCGTCCAACAATTACCTCTCGCCCCGTCCAACATTTACCCCTCGCCCCATCCAACAATTACCTCTCGCCCTGTCTAAAAATTACCACTCGCCCCGTCCAACAATTACCCCTCGCCCCATCCAACAATTACCTCTATCCCCGTCAAACAATTACCCATGGCCCTCCAACAATTACCCCTCGCCCCGTCCAACAATTACATCTCGCCCTGTCAAAGAATTACCCCTCGCCCCGTCCAACAATTACCCCTCTCCCCGTCCAAAAATTACCCCTCTCCCCGTCCAACAATTACCCCTTGCCCCTCCAACAATCACCCCTCTCCCTCTCCAACAATTACCCCTCTCCCTCTCCAACAATCACCCCTCTCCCTCTCCAACAATCACCCCTCTCCCTCTACAACAATTACCCCTCGCCCCGTCCAACAATTACCCCTTGCCTAGTCCAAAAATTACCTCTTGCCCCGTCCAACAATTACCTCTCGCCCTGTCCAACATTTACCCTTCACCCCGACCAACAATTACCCCTCGCCCCGTCCAAAAATTACCCCTCGCCCTTTCCAACAATTACCCCTCGCCCTGTCCAACATTTACCCTTCACCCCGACCAACAATTACCCCTCGCCCCGTCCAACAATTAACCCTCGCCCCATCCAACAATTACCCCTCGCCCCGTCCAACAATTACCTCTCGCCCCGTCAAACAATTACCTCTCGCCCCGTCCAACAATTACCCCGCTCCCCATCCAACAATTATCCCGCTCCCCGTCCAACAATTACCCCGCTCCCCGTCGAACAATTACCTCTAGCCCCGTCCAACAATCAGCCTTCGCACCGTCCAACAATTAGCCCTCGCCCTATCCAACAATTACCCCTCGCCCCGTCCAACAATTACCCCTCGCCCCGTCCAACAATTACCCCTCGCCTGTACAAGAATTACCTCTGGCCCCATCCAACAATTACCCCTCGCCCCGTCCAACAATTACCCATCGCCCAACCAACAATTACCCCTCGCCTCGTCCAACAATTACCCCTCTCCCTCTCCAACAATTCCCCCTCACCCCGTCCAACAATTACCCCTCGCCCCATCCAACAATTACTCCTCGCCCCGTCCAACAATTACCCCTCGCCCCGTCCTACAATTACCCCTCGCCCTGTCCAACAATGACCTCTCGCCCCATCCAACATTTACCCCTCGCCCCGTCCAACAATTTCCTCTCGCCCTGTCTAAAAATTACCACTCGCCCCGTCCAACAATTACCCCTCACCCCATCTAACATTTACCCCTGTCCCCATCAAACAATTACCGCTTGGCCCTCCAACAATTACCCCTCGCCCCGTCCAACAATTATCTCTCGCCCTGTCAAAAAATTACCACTCGTCCCGTTCAACAATTACCCCTCTCCCCGTCCAACAATTACCCCTCTCCCCGTCCAACAATTACCCCTTGGCCCTCCAACAATCACCGCTCTCCCTCTCCAACAATTACCCCTCTCCCTCTCCAACAATTACCCCTGGCCCCGTCCAACAATTACCCCTCGCCGAGTCCAAAAATTACCTCTCGCCCTGTTCAACAATTACCCCGCTCCCCGTCCAACAATTACCTCTAGCCCCGTCCAACAATCAGCCTTCGCACCGTCCAACAATTACCCCTCGCCCCGTCCAACAATTACCTCTAGCCCCGTCCAACAATCAGCCTTCGCACCGTCCAACAATTAGTCCTCGCCCTTCTCCAACAATTACCCCTCGCCCCGTCCAACAATTACCCCTCGCCCCGTCCAACAATTACCCCTCGCCTGTCCAAGAATTACCTCTGGCCCCATCCAACAATTACCCCTCGCCCCGTCCAACAATTACCCATCGCCCAAAAAACAATTACCCCTCGCCTCGTCCAACAATTACCCCTCTCCCTCTCCAACAATTCATCCTCTCCAACAACTACCCCATGCCCCGTCCAACAATTATCCCTCGCCTTGTCCAACATTTACCACTCTCCCTCTCCAACAATTACCTCTCGCCCCTCCAACAATTACCCCTCGCCCGTCCAACTATTACCCCTCGCCTCGTCCAACAATTACCCCTCGCCCCGTCCAACAATTACCACTCGCCCCATCCTCCAATTACCCCTTGCCAGGTCCACCAATTACCCCTCTCCCTCTCCAACAATTCCCACTCACCCCGTCCAACAATTCCCCCTCGCCCCGTCCAACAATTACCCCGCTCCCTCTCCAACAATTAACCCTCGCCCATTACAACAGATCCCCCTCACCCTATCCTCCAATTCCCCCTCGCCCCACCCAACATTTCCCACTCGCCCCATCCAACAATTACCTCTCGCCCCGACTAACAATTCCCCCTCGCTCTGTCCAACAATTCCCCCTCGCTCTGTCCAACAATTACCCCTCGCCCCGTCTAACAATTACCCCTCGCCCCGTCCAACAATTACCTCTCGCCCCGTCCAACAATTACACCTCTCCCTCTCCAACAATTCCCCCTCACCCCGTCCAACAATTACCCCTCGCCCCATCCAACAATGACCCCTCGCCCCATCCAACAATGACCCCTCGCCCCATCCAACAATTACCCCTCTCCCCATCCAACAATTACCCCTCGCCCCGTCCAACAATTACCCCTCGCCCAGTCCAACAATTACCCCTCGCCCCATCCTACAATTACCCCTTGCCTGTCCAAAAATTACCTCTGGCCCCATCCAACAATTACCCCTCACCCCGTCCAACAATTACCTCTCGCCCCGTCCAACATTTACCCCTCGCCCCATCCAACAATTACCTCTCGCCCTGTCTAAAAATTACCACTCGCCCCGTCCAACAATTACCCCTCGCCCCATCCAACAATTACCTCTATCCCCGTCAAACAATTACCCATGGCCCTCCAACAATTACCCCTCGCCCCGTCCAACAATTACATCTCGCCCTGTCAAAAAATTACCCCTCGCCCCGTCCAACAATTACCCCTCTCCCCGTCCAAAAATTACCCCTCTCCCCGTCCAACAATTACCCCTTGCCCCTCCAACAATCACCCCTCTCCCTCTCCAACAATCACCCCTCTCCCTCTCCAACAATCACCCCTCTCCCTCTCCAACAATCACCCCTCTCCCTCTACAACAATTACCCCTCGCCCCGTCCAACAATTACCCATCGCCCAAAAAACAATTACCCCTCGCCTCGTCCAACAATTACCCCTCTCCCTCTCCAACAATTCATCCTCTCCAACAACTACCCCATGCCCCGTCCAACAATTATCCCTCGCCTTGTCCAACATTTACCACTCTCCCTCTCCAACAATTACCTCTCGCCCCTCCAACAATTACCCCTCGCCCGTCCAACTATTACCCCTCGCCTCGTCCAACAATTACCCCTCGCCCCGTCCAACAATTACCACTCGCCCCATCCTCCAATTACCCCTTGCCAGGTCCACCAATTACCCCTCTCCCTCTCCAACAATTCCCACTCACCCCGTCCAACAATTCCCCCTCGCCCCGTCCAACAATTACCCCGCTCCCTCTCCAACAATTAACCCTCGCCCATTACAACAGATCCCCCTCACCCTATCCTCCAATTCCCCCTCGCCCCACCCAACATTTCCCACTCGCCCCATCCAACAATTACCTCTCGCCCCGACTAACAATTCCCCCTCGCTCTGTCCAACAATTCCCCCTCGCTCTGTCCAACAATTACCCCTCGCCCCGTCTAACAATTACCCCTCGCCCCGTCCAACAATTACCTCTCGCCCCGTCCAACAATTACACCTCTCCCTCTCCAACAATTCCCCCTCACCCCGTCCAACAATTACCCCTCGCCCCATCCAACAATGACCCCTCGCCCCATCCAACAATGACCCCTCGCCCCATCCAACAATTACCCCTCTCCCCATCCAACAATTACCCCTCGCCCCGTCCAACAATTACCCCTCGCCCAGTCCAACAATTACCCCTCGCCCCATCCTACAATTACCCCTTGCCTGTCCAAAAATTACCTCTGGCCCCATCCAACAATTACCCCTCACCCCGTCCAACAATTACCTCTCGCCCCGTCCAACATTTACCCCTCGCCCCATCCAACAATTACCTCTCGCCCTGTCTAAAAATTACCACTCGCCCCGTCCAACAATTACCCCTCGCCCCATCCAACAATTACCTCTATCCCCGTCAAACAATTACCCATGGCCCTCCAACAATTACCCCTCGCCCCGTCCAACAATTACATCTCGCCCTGTCAAAAAATTACCCCTCGCCCCGTCCAACAATTACCCCTCTCCCCGTCCAAAAATTACCCCTCTCCCCGTCCAACAATTACCCCTTGCCCCTCCAACAATCACCCCTCTCCCTCTCCAACAATCACCCCTCTCCCTCTCCAACAATCACCCCTCTCCCTCTCCAACAATCACCCCTCTCCCTCTACAACAATTACCCCTCGCCCCGTCCAACAATTACCCCTTGCCTAGTCCAAAAATTACCTCTTGCCCCGTCCAACAATTACCTCTCGCCCTGTCCAACATTTACCCTTCACCCCGACCAACAATTACCCCTCGCCCCGTCCAAAAATTACCCCTCGCCCTTTCCAACAATTACCCCTCGCCCTGTCCAACATTTACCCTTCACCCCGACCAACAATTACCCCTCGCCCCGTCCAACAATTACCTCTCGCCCCGTCAAACAATTACCTCTCGCCCCGTCCAACAATTACCCCGCTCCCCATCCAACAATTATCCCGCTCCCCGTCCAACAATTACCCCGCTCCCCGTCGAACAATTACCTCTAGCCCCGTCCAACAATAATCCTTCGCACCGTCCAACAATTAGCCCTCGCCCTATCCAACAATTACCCCTCGCCCCGTCCAACAATTACCCCTCGCCCCGTCCAACAATTACCCCTCGCCTGTACAAGAATTACCTCTGGCCCCATCCAACAATTACCCCTCGCCCCGTCCAGCAATTACCCATCGCCCAACCAACAATTACCCCTCGCCTCGTCCAACAATTACCCCTCTCCCTCTCCAACAATTCCCCCTCACCCCGTCCAACAATTACCCCTCGCCCCATCCAACAATTACCCCTCGCCCCGTCCAGCAATTACCCATCGCCCAACCAACAATTACCTCTGGCCCCATCCAACAATTACCTCTCGCCCCGTCCAACAATTACCCCTCGCCCTGTCCAACAATGACCTCTCGCCCCATCCAACATTTACCCCTCGCCCCATCCAACAATTTCCTCTCGCCCTGTGTAAAAATTACCACTCGGCCCGTCCAACAATTACCCCTCACACCATCTAACAATTACCCCTGTCCCCATCAAACAATTACCCCTTGGCCATCCAACAATTACCCCTCGCCCCATCCAACAATTACCTCTCGCCCTGTCTAAAAATTACCACTTGTCCCGTCCAGCAATTACCCCTCTCCCCGTCCAACAATTATCCCTCGCCCCGTCCAGCAATTAGCCCTCGCCCCATCCAACAATTAGCCCTCGCCGCGTCCAACAATTAGCCCTCGCTCCGTCCAACAATTACCTCTCGCCCCGTCCAACAATTACCCCTCGCCCATCCAACAATGACCTCTCGCCCCATCCAACATTTACCCCTCGCCCCATCCAACAATTTCCTCTCGCCCTGTCTAAAAATTACCACTCGCCCCATCCAACAATTACCCCTCACCCCATCTAACATTTACCCCTGTCCCCATCAAACAATTACCGCTTGGCCCTCCAACAATTACCCCTCGCCCCGTCCAACAATTATCTCTCGCCCTGTCAAAAAATTACCACTCGTCCCGTTCAACAATTACCCCTCTCCCCGTCCAACAATTACCCCTCTCCCCGTCCAACAATTACCCCTTGGCCCTCCAACAATCACCGCTCTCCCTCTCCAACAATTACCCCTCTCCCTCTCCAACAATTACCCCTGGCCCCGTCCAACAATTACCCCTCGCCGAGTCCAAAAATTACCTCTCGCCCTGTTCAACAATTACCCCTCGCCCTGTCCAACATTTAACCTTCCCCCCCGACCAACAATTACCCCTCGCCCCATCCAACAATTACCCCTCGCCCCATCCAACAATTACCCCTTGCCCCGTCCAACAATTACCCCTCGCCCAGTCCAACAATTACCCCTCGCCCCATCCTACAATCACCCCTCGGCTGTCCAAAAATTACCTCTGGCCCCATCCAACAATTACCCCTCACCCCGTCCAACAATTACCTCTCGCCCCGTCCAACATTTACCCCTCGCCCCATCCAACAATTACCTCTCGCCCTGTCTAAAAATTACCACTCGCACCGTCTAACAATTACCCCTCGCCCCATCCAACAATTACCTCTATCCTCGTCAAACAATTACCCCTTAGCCCTCCAACAATTACCCCTCGCCCCGTCCAACAATTACCTCTCGTCCTGTCAAAAAATTACCACTCGCTTCGTCCAACAATTACCCCTCTCCCCGTCCAAAAATTACCCCTCTCCCCGTCCAACAATTACCCCTTGCCCCTCCAACAATCACCCCTCTCCCTCTCCAACAATTACCCCTCTCCCCGTCTAACAATTACCCCTCTCCCCATCCAACAATTACCCCTTGCCCCTCCAACAATCACCGCTCTCCCTCTCCAAAAATTACCCCTCGCCCCGTCCAACAATTACCCCTCGCCTAGTCCAAAAATTACCCCTCGCCATGTCCAACAATTACCCCTCGCCCTGTCCAACATTTACCCTTCACCCCGACCAACAATTACCCCTCGCCCCGTCCAACAATTGCCCCTCGCCCCGTCCAACAATTACCCCTCGCCCCGTCCAACAATTACCCCTCGCCCCATCCAACATTTACCCCTCGCCCCATCCAACAATTACCTCTCGCCCTGTCTAAAAATTACCACTCGCACCGTCCAACAATTACCCCTCGCCCCATCCAACAATTACCTCTATCCCCGTCAAACAATTACCCCTTAGCCCTCCAACAATTACCCCTCGCCCCGTCCAACAATTACCTCTCGTCCTGTCAAAAAATTACCACTCGCCCCGTCCAACAATTACCCCTCTCCCCGTCCAAAAATTACCCCGATCCCCGTCCAACAATTACCCCTTGCCCCTCCAACAATCACCCCTCTCCCTCTCCAACAATTACCCCTCTCCCCGTCCAACAATTACTCCTCTCCCCGTCCAACAATTACCCCTTGCCCCTCCAACAATCACCGCTCTCCCTCTCCAACAATTACCCCTCGCCCCATCCAACAGTTACCTCTCTCCCCGTCCAACAATTACCCCTCGCCCCGTCCAACAATTACCCCTCGCCCCATACTAAAATTACCCCTCGCCTGTCCAAAAATTACCTCTGGCACCATCCAACAATTACCCCTCGCCCCATCCAACAATTACCCCTCGCCTGCCCAAAATTTACCTCTGGCCCCATCCAACAATTACCCCTCGACCCGTCCAACAATTACCTCTCGCCCCGACCAAAAATTACCTCTCGCCCCGTCCAACAATTACCCCGTCCCCGTCCAACAATTAACCCGCTCCCCGTCCAACAATTACCCCTCGCCCCGTCCAAAAATTACCCCTCGCCCTTTCCAACAATTACCCCTCGCCCTGTCCAACATTTACCCTTCACCCCGACCAACAATTACCCCTCGCCCCGTCCAACAATTAACCCTCGCCCCATTCAACAATTACCCCTCGCCCCGTCCAACAATTACCTCTCGCCCCGTCAAACAATTACCCCGCTCCCCGTCCAACAATTACCTCTCGCCCCGTCCAACAATTACCCCTCGCCCCGTCCAACAATTACCCCGCTCCCCGTCCAACAATTACCTCTCGCCCCGTCCAACAATTACCCCTCGCCCCGTCCAACAATTACCCTTCGCCCCATCCAACAATTACCCCTCGCCTGTCCAAGAATTACCTCTGGCCACATCCAACAATTACCCCTCGCCCAACCAACAATTACCCCTCGCCTCGTCCGACAATTACCCCTCTCCCTCTCCAACAATTCATAATCTCCAACAACTACCCCATGCCCCGTCCAACAATTATCCCTCGCCTTGTCCAACATTTACCACTCTCCCTCTCCAACAATTACCTCTCGCCCCTCCAACAATTACCCCTCGCCCGTCCAACAATTACCCCTCGCCTCGTCCAACAATTACCCCTCGCCCCGTCCAACAATTACCCCTCGCCTGTCCAAGAATTACCTCTGGCCCCATCCAACAATTACCCCTCGCCCCGTCCAACAATTACCCATCGCCCAACCAACAATTACCCCTCGCCTCGTCCAACAATTACCCCTCTCCCTCTCCAACAATTCATCCTCTCCAACAACTACCCCATGCCCCGTCCAACAATTATCCCTCGCCTTGTCCAACATTTACCACTCTCCCTCTCCAACAATTACCTCTCGCCCCATCCAACAATTACCCCTCGCCCGTCCAACAATTACCCCTCGCCTCGTCCAACAATTACCCCTCGCCCCGTCCAACAATTACCACTCGCCCCTTCCTCCAATTACCCCTCGCACCTTCCTCCAATTACCCCTCGCCCCATCCTCCAATTACCCCTTGCCAGGTCCACCAATTACCCCTCTCCCTCTCCAACAATTCCCCCTCACCCCGTCCAACAATTTCCCCTCGCCCCGTCCAACAATTACCCCTCTCCCTCTCCAACAATTAACCCTCGCCCATTACAACAGAAAACCCCTCACCCTATCCTCCAATTCCCCCTCGCCCCACCCAACATTTCCCCCTCGCCCCATCCAACAATTACCTCTCGCCCCTACTAACAATTCCCCCTCGCTCTGTCCAACAATTCACCCTCGCTCTGTCCAACAATAACCCCTCGCCCCGTCCAACAATTACCTCTCGCCCCGTCCAACAATTACACCTCTCCCTCTCCAACAATTCCCCCTCACCCCGTCCAACAATTACTCCTCGCGCCATCCAACAATTACCCCTCGCCCCGTCCAACAATTACACAATGCCCCGTCCTACAATTACCCCTCGCCCCGTCCAACAATTACCCCTCGCCCCGTCCTACAATTACCCCTCGCCTGTCCAAAAATTACGTCTGGCCCCATCCAACAATTACCCTCGCCCTGTCCAACAATTACCTCTCGCCCCGTCCAACAATTACCTCTGGCCCCATCCAACAATTACCCCTTGCCCCGTTCAACAATTACCCCTCGCCCCATCGTACAATTACCCCTCGCCTGTCCAAAAATTACCTCTGGCCCCATCCAACAATTACCCCTCGCCCTGTCCAACAATTGCCTCTCACCCCGTCCAACAATTACCTCTCGCCCCGTCCAACAATTACCCCGTCCCCGTCCAACAATTAACCCGCTCCCCGTCCAACAATTACCCCTCGCCCCGTCCAAAAATTACCCCTCGCCCTTTCCAACAATTACCCCTCGCCCTGTCCAACATTTACCCTTCACCCCGACCAACAATTACCCCTCGCCCCGTCCAACAATTAACCCTCGCCCCATCCAACAATTACCCCTCGCCCCGTCCAACAATTACCTCTCGCCCCATCAAACAATTACCTCTCGCCCCGTCCAACAATTACCCCGCTCCCCGTCCAACAATTACCCCGCTCCCCGTCCAACAATTACCCCTCGCCCCGTCCAACAATTACACCTCTCCCTCTCCAACAATTACCCCTCTCCCCGTCCAACAATTACCCCTTGCCCCTCCAACAATCACCTCTCTCCCTCTCCAACAATTACCCCTCTCCCTCTCCAACAATTACCCCTTGCCCCGTTCAACAATTAACCCTCGCCGAGTCCAAAAATTACCCCTCGCCCTGTTCAACAATTACCCCTCGCCCTGTCCAACATTTACCCTTCCCCCCCGACCAACAATTACCCCTCGCCCCATCCAACAATTACCCCTCGCCCCATCCAACAATTACCCCTCGCCCCATCCAACAATTACCCCTCGCCCCATCCTACAATTACCCCTCGCCTGTCCAAAAATTACCTCTGGCCCCATCCAACAATTACCCCTCAACCCGTCCAACAATTACCTCTCGCCCCGTCCAACAATTACCTCTATCCCCGTCAAACAATTACCCCTTAGCCCTCCAACAATTACCCCTCGCCTGTCCAAAAATTACCTCTGGCCCCATCCAACAATTACCCCTCGCCCCGTCCAAAAATTACCCCTATCCCCGTCCAACAATTACCCCTTGCCCCTCCAACAATCACCCCTCTCCCTCTCCAACAATTACCCCTCGCCCCGTCCAACAATTACCCCTCGCCTAGTCCAAAAATTACCCCTCTCCATGTCCAACAATTACCCCTCGCCCTGTCCAACATTTACCCTTCCCCCCGACCAACAATTACCCCTCGCCCCATCCAACAATTACCCCTCGCCCCATCCAACAATTACCCCTCGCCCCGTCCAACAATTACCCCTCGCCCCGTCCAACAATTACCCCTCGCCCAGTCCAACAATTACCCCTCGCCCCATCCTACAATTACCCCTCGCCTGGCCAAAAATTACCTCTGGCCCCATCCAACAATTACCCCTCAACCCGTCCAACAATTACCTCTCGCCCCGTCCAACATTTACCTTTCGCCCCATCCAACAATTACCTCTATCCCCGTCAAACAATTACCCCTGAGCCCTCCAGCAATTACCCCTCGCCCCGTCCAACAATTACCTCTCGCCCTGTCAAAAAATTACCACTTGCCCCGTCCAACAATTACCCCTCTCCCCGTCCAAAAATTACCCCTCTCCCCGTCCAACAATTACCCCTTGCCCCTCCAACAATCACCCCTCTCCCTCTCCAACAATTACCCCTCGCCCCGTCCAACAATTAACCCTCGCCGAGTCCAAAAATTACCCCTCGCCATGTCCAACAATTACCCCTCGCCCGGTCCAACATTTACCCTTCTCTCCGACCAACAATTACCCCTCACCCCGTCCAACAATTGCCCCTCTCCCCGTCCAACAATTACCCCTCGCCCCATCCTAAAATTACCCCTCGCCTGTACAAAAATTACCTCTGGCACCATCCAACAATTACCCCTCGCCCCATCCAACAATTACCCCTCGCCTGTCCAAAAATTACCTCTCGTCCCGTCCAACAATTACCCCGTCCCCGTCCAACAATTACCCCTCGCACAGTCCAACAATTACCCCTCGCCCCATCCAACAATTACCCCTCGCCCCATCCAACAATTACCTCTCTCCCCGTCCAACAATTACCCCTCGCCCCATACTAAAATTATCCCTCGCCTCTCCAAAAATTACCTCTGGCACCATCCAACAATTACCCCTCGCCCCATCCAATAATTACCCCTCGCCTGTCCAAAAATTACCTCTGGCTCCATCCAACAATTACCCCTCGACCCGTCCAACAATTACCTCTCGCCCCGTCCAAAAATTAACTCTCGCCCCGTCCAACAATTACCCCGTCCCCGTCCAACAATTAAACCGCTACCCGTCCAACAATTACCACGCCCGCCGTCCAACAATTACCCCTCGCCCCGTCCAACAATTACCCCTCGGCCCCTCAAGCAATTACCCCTTGCCCCTTCCAACAATTACCCCTTGCCCCGTCCAACAATTACTCCTCGCCCCGTCCAACAATTACCCCTCGCCGTGTCCAACAATTATCCCTCGCCACGTCCAACAATCACCCCTCGCCCGTCAAACAATTACCCCTCTCCTTCTCCAACAATTACCCCTCTCCTTCGGCAACAATTACACCTCGCCCCGTCCAACAATTACCCCTCGCCCCGTCCAACAATTACCCCTCTCCTTCTCCAACAATTACCCCTCGCCGCGTTCAACAATTACCGCTCTCCCTCTCCAACAATTACCACTCTCCTTCTCCAACAATTATCCCTCGCCCCATCCAACAATTACCTCTCGCCCTGTCCAATAATTACAACTCGCCCCATCCAACAATTACCCCTCGCACCGTCCAACAATTACCCCTCTCCCTCTCCAACATTTACCCCTCGCCTTGTCCAACAATTACCCCTCGTCCCGTCCAACAATTACCCCGCGCCTCTTCCACCAATTATCCCTCGCCCCGTCCAACAATTACCTCTCGCCCTATCCAATAATTACACCTCGCCCCATCCAACAATTACCCCTCGCCCCATCCAACAATTACCCCTCGCCCCATCCAACAATTACCCCTCTCCCTCTCCAACAATTACCCCTCGCAACCTCCAACATTTACCCCCCGCCCCTTCCAACAATTACCCCTTGGCCCTCCAACAATTACCCCTCGCCCCGTCCAACAATTACCTCTCGCCCTGTCTAAAAATTACCACTCGCCCCGTCCAACAATTACCCCTCTCCCCGTCCAAAAATTACCCCTCTCCCCGTCCAACAATTACCCCTTGCCCCTCCAACAATCACCCCTCTCCCTCTCCAACAATTACCCCTCGCCCCGTCCAAGAATTAACCCTCGCCGAGTCCAAAAATTACCCCTCGCCATGTCCAACAATTACCCCTCGCCCTGTCCAACATTTACCCTTCTCCCCGACCAACAATTACCCCTCACCCCGTCCAACAATTGCCCCTCGCCCCGTCCAACAATTACCCCTCGCCCCGTCCAACAATTACCCCTCGTCCCATCCAACAATGACCCCTCGCCCCATCCAACAATTATCTCTCTCCCCGTCCAACAATTACCCCTCGCCCCATCCTAAAATTACCCCTCGCCTGTCCAAAAATTACCTCTGGCACCATCCAACAATTACCCCTCGCCCCATCCAACAATTACCCCTCGCCTGTCCAAAAATTACCTCTGGCCCCATCCAACAATTACCCCTCGACCCGTCCAACAATTACCTCTCGTCCCGTCCAACAATTACCCCTCGCCCCATCCAACAATTACCCCTCGCCCCATCCAACAATTACCTCTCTCCCCGTCCAACAATTACCCCTCGCCCCATACTAAAATTATCCCTCGCCTCTCCAAAAATTACCTCTGGCACCATCCAACAATTACCACTCGCCCCATCCAATAATTACCCCTCGCCTGTCCAAAAATTACCTCTGGCTCCATCCAACAATTACCCCTCGACCCGTCCAACAATTACCTCTCGCCCCGTCCAAAAATTAACTCTCGCCCCGTCCAACAATTACCCCGTCCCCGTCCAACAATTAAACCGCTTCCCGTCCAACAATTACCACGCCCGCCGTCCAACAATTACCCCTCGCCCCGTCCAACAATTACCCTGCCCGCCGTCCAACAATTACCCCTCGCCCCGTCCAACAATTACCCCTCGGCCCCTCAAGCAATTACCCCTTGCCCCTTCCAACAATTACCCCTTGCCCCGTCCAACAATTACTCCTCGCCCCGTCCAACAATTACCCCTCGCCGTGTCCAACAATTATCCCTCGCCACGTCCAACAATCACCCCTCGCCCGTCAAACAATTACCCCTCTCCTTCTCCAACAATTACCCCTCTCCTTCGGCAACAATTACACCTCGCCCCGTCCAACAATTACCCCTCGCCCCGTCCAACAATTACCCCTCTCCTTCTCCAACAATTACCCCTCGCCGCGTTCAACAATTACCCCTCTCCCTCTCCAACAATTACCACTCTCCTTCTCCAACAATTATCCCTCGCCCCATCCAACAATTACCTCTCGCCCTGTCCAATAATTACAACTCGCCCCATCCAACAATTACCCCTCGCACCGTCCAACAATTACCCCTCTCCCTCTCCAACATTTACCCCTCGCCTCGTCCAACAATTACCCCTCGTCCCGTCCAACAATTACCCCGCGCCCCTTCCACCAATTATCCCTCGCCCCGTCCAACAATTACCTCTCGCCCTATCCAATAATTACACCTCGCCCCATCCAACAATTACCCCTCGCCCCATCCAACAATTACCCCTCGCCCCATCCAACAATTACCCTTCTCCCTCTCCAACAATTACCCCTCGCAACCTCCAACATTTACCCCCCGCCCCTTCCAACAATTACCCCTTGGCCCTCCAACAATTACCCCTCGCCCCGTCCAACAATTACCTCTCGCCCTGTCTAAAAATTACCACTCGCCCCGTCCAACAATTACTCCTCTTCCCGTCCAACAATTACCCCTCTCCCCGTCCAACAATTACCCCTTGCCCCTCCAACAATCATCCCTCTCCCTCTCCAACAATTACCCCTCTCCCTCTCCAACAATTACCGCTCGCCCGTCCAACAATTACCCCTCACCGAGTCCAAAAATTACCCCTCGCCCTGTCCAACATTTACCCTTCCCCCCGACCAACAATTACCCCTCGCCCCATCCAACAATTACCCCTCGCCCCATCCAACAATTACCCCTCGCCTGTCCAAAAATTACCTCTGGCCCCATCCAACAATTACCCCTCACCCCGTCCAACAATTACCTCTCGCCCCGTCCAACATTTACCCCTCGCCCCATCCTACAATTACCCCTCGCCTGTCCAAAAATTACCTCTGGCCCCATCCAACAATTACCCCTCAACCCGTCCAACAATTACCTCTCGCCCCGTCCAACATTTACCCCTCGCCCCATCCAACAATTACCTCTCGCCCTGTCTAAAAATTACCACTCGCACCGTCCAACAATTACCCCTCGCCCCATCCAACAATTACCTCTATCCCCGTCAAACAATTACCCCTTAGCCCTCCAACAATTACCCCTCGCCCCGTCCAACAATTACCTCTCGCCCTGTCAAAAAATTACCACTCGCCCCGTCCAACAATTACCCCTCTCCCCGTCCAAAAATTACCCCTCTCCCCGTCCAACAATTACCCCTTGCCCCTCCAACAATCACCCCTCTCCCTCTCCAACAATTACCCCTCGCCCCGTCCAACAATTACCCCTCGCCTAGTCCAAAAATTACCCCTCGCCATGTCCAACAATTACCCCTTGCCCTGTCCAACATTTACCCTTCCCCCCGACCAACAATTACCCCTCGCCCCGTCCAACAATTGCCCCTCGCCCCGTCCAACAATTACCCCTCACCCCGTCCAACAATTACCCCTTGTCCCATCCAACAATGACCCCTCGCCCCATCCAACAATTACCTCTCTCCCCGTCCAACAATTACCCCTCGCCCCATCCTAAAATTACCCCTCGCCTGTCCAAAAATTACCTCTGGCACCATCCAACAATTACCCCTCGCCCCATCCAACAATTACCCCTCGCCTGTCCAAAAATTACCTCTGGCCCCATCCAACAATTACCTCTCGCCCCGTCCAACAATTACCTCTCGCCCCGTCCAACAATTACCCCGTCCCCGTCCAACAATTAACCCGCTCCACGTCCAACAATTACCACGCCCGCCGTCCAACAATTACCCCGCCCGCCGTCCAACAATTACCCCTCGCCCCGTCCAACAATTATCCCTCGCCCCGTCCAACAATTACCTATCACCCCATCCAACAATTAGCCCTCGCCCCGTCCAACAATTACCTCTTGCCCCGTCCAACAATTTCCTCTCGCCCCGTCCAACAATTACCCCTCGCCCCATCCAACAATTACCCCTCGCCTAGTCCAAAAATTACCCCTCGCCATGTCCAACAATTACCCCTCGCCCTGTCCAACATTTACCCTTCCCCCCGACCAACAATTACCCCTCGCCCCGTCCAACAATTGCCCCTCGCCCCGTCCAACAATTACCCCTCACCCCGTCCAACAATTACCCCTTGTCCCATCCAACAATGACCCCTCGCCCCATCCAACAATTACCTCTCTCCCCGTCCAACAATTACCCCTCGCCCCATCCTAAAATTACCCCTCGCCTGTCCAAAAATTACCTCTGGCACCATCCAACAATTACCCCTCGCCCCATCCAACAATTACCCCTCGCCTGTCCAAAAATTACCTCTGGCCCCATCCAACAATTACCACTCGCCCCGTCCAACAATTACCTCTCGCCCCGTCCAACAATTACCCCGTCCCCGTCCAACAATTAACCCGCTCCCCGTCCAACAATTACCATGCCCGCCGTCCAACAATTACCCCGCACGCCGTCCAACAATTACCTCTCGCCCCGTCCAACAATTACCTCTCGCCCCGTCCAACAATTAGCCCTCGCCCCGTCCAACAATTACCTCTTGCCCCGTCCAACAATTTCCTCTTGCCCCGTCCAACAATTACCCCTCGCCCCGTCCAACAATTACCCCGCCCGCCGTCCAACAATTGTCCCTCGCCCCGTCCAACAATTACCCCTCGCCCCGACCAACAACTATACACTCGCCTGTCCATGAATTACCTCTGGCCCCATCCAACAATTACCCCTCACCCTGTCCAACAATTACCTCTCGCACCATCCAACAATTACCTCTCGCCCCGTCCAACAATTACCCCTCGCCCCATCCAACAATTACCCCTCTCCCTCTCCAACAATTACCCTTGAAACCTCCAACACTTACCCCTCGCCCCATCCAACAATTACCCCTCGGCCCCTCCAGCAATTACCCCTCGTCCCTTCCAACAATTACCCCTCGCCCCGTCCAACAATTACTCCTCGCCCCGTCCAACAATTACCCCTCGCCCCGTCCAACAATTACCCCTCGCCACGTCCAACAATCACCCCTCGCCCGTCAAACAATTACCCCTCTCCTTCTCCAACAATTACCCCTCTCCTTCTCCAACAATTACCCCTCGCACGTCCAACAATTACCCCTCTCCCTCTCCAACAATTACCCCTCACCCCGTCCAACAATTACCTCTCGCCCCGTCCAACAATTACCCCTCCCCCGTCCAACAATTACCCCTCGCGCCATCCTAAAATTACCCCTCGTCTGTCCAAAAATTACATCTGGCCCCATCCAACAATTACCCCTCACCCCATCCAACAATTACCCCTTGCCTGTCCAAAAATTACCTCTGGCCCAATCCAACAATTACCCCTCGACCCGTCCAACAATTACCTCTCGCCCCGTCCAACAATTACCTCTCGTCCCGTCCAACAATTACCCCGTCCCCGTCCAACAATTACCCGTTGCCCCGTCCAACAATTATCCCTCGCCCCGTCCAACAATTACCCCTCGCACCGTCCAACAATTACCTCTCTCCCCGTCCAACAATTACCTCTCGCCCCGTCCAACAATTACCCCTCGCCCCGTCCAACAATTATCCCTCGCCCCGTCCAGCAATTAGCCCTCGCCGCGTCCAACAATTAGCCCTCGCTCCGTCCAACAATTACCTCTCGCCCCGTCCAAAAATTACCCCATCCCGTCCAACAATTACCCCGCTCCCCGTCCAACAATTACCCCACCCGCCGTCCAACAATTACCCCTCGCCCCGTCCAACAATTACCCCGCCCGCCATCCAACAATTAACCCTCGCCCTGTCCAACAATTATCCCTCGCCCCATCCAACAATTACCCCTCGCCCCGTCCAACAATTACCCCTCGCCCCGTCCAACAATTATACCCTCGCCTGTCCAAGAATTACCTCTGGCCCCATCCAACAATTACCCCTCACCCTGTCCAACAATTACCTCTCACGCCATCCAACAATTACCCCTCTCCTTCTCCAACAATTACCCCTCTCCTTCTACAACAATTACACCTCGCCCCGTCCAACAATTACCCCTCGCCCCGTCCAACAATTACCCCTCTCCTTCTCCAACAATTACCCCTCGCCGCGTTCAACAATTACCCCTCTCCCTCTCCAACAATTACCACTCTCCTTCTCCAACAATTATCCCTCGCCCCATCCAACAATTACCTCTCGCCCTGTCCAATAATTACAACTCGCCCCATCCAACAATTACCCCTCGCACCGTCCAACAATTACCCCTCTCCCTCTCCAACATTTACCCCTCGCCTCGTCCAACAATTACCCCTCGTCCCGTCCAACAATTACCCCGCGCCCCTTCCACCAATTATCCCTCGCCCCGTCCAACAATTACCTCTCGCCCTATCCAATAATTACACCTCGCCCCATCCAACAATTACCCCTCGCCCCATCCAACAATTAAGCCTCGCCCTATCCAACAATTACCCCTCTCCCTCTCCAACAATTACCCCTCGCAACCTCCAACATTTACCCCTCGCCCCGTCCAACAATTACCCCTCGGCCCCTCCAGCAATTACCCCCCGCCCCTTCCAACAATTACCCCTTGGCCCTCCAACAATTACCCCTCGCCCCGTCCAACAATTACCTCTCGCCCTGTCTAAAAATTATCACTCGCCCCGTCCAACAATTACCCCTCTCCCCGTCCAACAATTACCCCTCTCCCCGTCCAACAATTACCCCTTGCCCCTCCAACAATCACCCCTCTCCCTCTCCAACAATTACCCCTCACCCAGTCCAACAATTACCCCTCGCCCCATCCTACAATTACCCCTCGCCTGTCCAAAAATTACCTCTGGCCCCATCCAACAATTACCCCTCACCCCGTCCAACAATTACCCCGCCCGCCGTCCAACAATTACCCCTCGCCCCGTCCAACAATTAGCCCTGGCCCCGTCCAACAATTACCCCTCGCCCCGACCAACAATTACCTCTCGCCCCGCCCAACAATTACCTCTCGCCCCGTCCAACAATTACCCTGCCCGCCGTCCAACAATTACCCCTCGCCCCGTCCAACAATTAGCCCTCGCCCCGTCCAACAATTACCCCTCGCCCCGTCCAACAATTACCTCTCGCCCCGTCCAACAATTACCTCTCGCCCCGTCCAACAATTACCTCTCGCCCCGTCCAACAATTAGCCCTCGCCCCGTCCAACAATTACCTCTTGCCCCGTCCAACAATTACCTCTCGCCCCGTCCAACAATTACCCCACCCGCCGTCCAACAATTAGCCCTCGCCCCGTCCAACAATTACCCCTCGCCCCGACCAACAATTATACTCTCGCCTGTCCAAGAATTACCTCTGGCCCCATCCAACAATTACCCCTCAGCCTGTCCAACAATTACCTCTCGCCCCATCCAACAATTACCTCTCGCCCCGTCCAACAATTATCCCTCGCCCCATCCAACAATTACCCCTCTCCCTCTCCAACAATTACCCTCGCAACCTCCAACAATTACCCCTCGCCCCGTCCAACAATTACCCCTCGGCCCCTCCAGCAATTACCCCTCGCCCCTTCCAACAATTACCCCTCGCCCCGTCCAACAATTACTCCTCGCCCCGTCCAACAATTACCCCTCGCCACGTCCAACAATCACCCCTCGCCCGTCAAACAATTACCCCTCTCCTTCTCCAACAATTACCCCTCTCCTCCAAGAATTACCCCTCGCACCGTCCAACAATTACCCCACTCCCTCTCCAACAATTACCCCTCACCCCGTCCAACAATTACCTCTCGCCCCGTCCAACAATTACCCCTCCCCCGTCCAACAATTACCCCTCGCCCCATCCTAAAATTACCCCTCGCCTGTCCAAAAATTACATCTGGCCCCATCCAACAATTACCCCTCACCCCATCCAACAATTACCCCTTGCCTGTCCAAAAATTACCTCTGGCCCCATCCAACAATTACCCCTCGACCCGTCCAACAATTACCTCTCGCCCCGTCCAACAATTACCTCTCGTCCCGTCCAACAATTACCCCGTCCCCGTCCAACAATTACCCCTTGCCCCGTCCAACAATTATCCCTCACCCCGTCCAACAATTACCCCTCGCACCGTCCAACAATTACCTCTCTCCCCGTCCAACAATTACCTCTCGCCCCGTCCAACAATTACCCCTCGCCCCGTCCAACAATTACCCCGCCCGCCGTCCAACAATTACCCCTCGCCCCGTCCAACAATTAGCCCTCGCCCCGTCCAACAATTACCCCTCGCCCCGACCAACAATTATACTCTCGCCTGTCCAAGAATTACCTCTGGCCCCATCCAACAATTACCCCTCACCCTGTCCAACAATTACCTCTCGCCCCATCCAACAATTACCTCTCGCCCCGTCCAACAATTACCCCTCGCCCCATCCAACAATTACGCCTCTCCCTCTCCAACAATTACCCTCGCAACCTCCAACAATTACCCCTCGCCCCGTCCAACAATTACTCCTCGCCCCGTCCAACAATTACCCCTCGCCCCGTCCAACAATTACCCCTCACCACGTCCAACAATCACCCCTCGCCCGTCAAACAATTACCCCTCTCCTTCTCCAACAATTACCCCTCTCCTTCTCCAACAATTACCCCTCTCCTTCTCCAACAATTACCTCTCGCCGCGTTCAACAATTACCTCTCTCCGTCTCCAACAATTACCACTCTCCTTCTCCAACAATTATCCCTCGCCCCATCCAACAATTACCTCTCGCCCTGTCCAATAATTACACCTCGCCCCATCCAACAATTACCCCTCGCACCGTCCAACAATTACCCCTCTCCCTCTCCAACATTTACCCCTCGCCTCGTCCAACAATTACCCCTCGTCCCGTCCAACAATTACCCCTCGCCCCATCCAACAATTACCCCTCTCCCTCTCCAACAATTACCCCTCGCAACCTCCAACAATTACCCCTCGCCCCGTCCAACAATTACCCCTCGCCATGTCCAACAATCACCCCTCGCCCGTCAAACAATTACCCCTCTCCTTCTCCAACAATTACCCGATTCCTTCTCCAACAATTACACCTCGCCTCATCCAACAATTACCCCTCGCACCGTCCAACAATTACCCCTCTCCCTCTCCAACATTTACCCCTCGCCTCGTCCAACAATTACCCCTCGTCCCGTCCAACAATTACCCCGCGTCCCTTCCACCAATTATCCCTCGCCTTGTCCAACAATTACCTCTCGCCCTGTCCAAAAATTGCCCCTCGCCCCGTCCAACAATTACCCCTCGGCCCGTCCAACAATTACCCCTCGCCTTGTCTAACAATTACCCCTCGCCCCGTCCAACAATCACCCCACGCCCCATCCAACAATTACCCCTTGCCCGTCCAACAATTACCCCTCGCCCGTCCAACAATTACTCCTCGCCTCGTCGAACAATTACCTCTCGCCCCGTCCAACACTTACCCCTCGCCCCGTCCAAGAATTACCCCTCGCCGCGTCCAACAATTACCCCTCGCCCTGTCCAACAATTACCCCTCGCCCCGACCAACAATTACCCCTCGGCCCGTTCAACAATTACCCCTCGCCCCGTCCAACAATTACCTCTCGCCCCGTCCAACAATTACACCTCTCCTTCTCCAACAATTACACCTTGCCCCGTCTAACAATTACCTCTCGCCCCATCCGACAATTACCTCTCGCCCCATCGAACAATTACCCCTCGCCCCATCCAACAATTACCCCTTGCACCATCCAACAATTACCCCTTTCCCTCTCCAACAATTACCCCTTGCCCCGTCCAACAATTGCCCTCGCCCCATCCAAGAACTACGCCTCGCACCATCCAACAATTACCACTCGACGCGTCCTCCAATTACCCCTCATCCCATCCTCAAATTATCTCATGCCAGGTCCAACAATTACCTCTTTCCCTCTTCAACAATTACCCCTTGCCCCGTCCAACAATTACCCCTTGGTCCGTCCAACAATTACCCCTCGCCCCGTCCAACAATTACCCCTCGCCCCATCCAACAATTACCCCTCTCCCTCTCCAACAATTACCCCTCGCAACCTCCAACAATTACCCCTCGCCCCGTCCAACAATTACCCCTCGGCCCCTCCAGCAATTACCCCTCGCCCCTTCCAACAATTACCCCTCGCCCCGGCCAACACTTACTCCTCGCCCCGTCAAACAATCACCCCTTGCTCGTCAAACAATTACCCCTCTCCTTCTCCAACAATTACCCCTCTCCTTCTACAACAATTACACCTCGCCCCGTCCAACAATTACCCCTCGCACCGTCCAACAATTAACCCTCTCCTTCTCCAACAATTACCCCTCGCCGCGTTCAACAATTACCCCTCTCCCTCTCCAACAATTACCACTCTCCTTCTCCAACAATTATCCCTCGCCCCATCCAACAATTACCCCTCGCCCCGTCCAAGAATTACTCCTCGCACCATCCAACAATTAGCCCTCGACCCATCCTCCAATTACCCCTCGGCCCATCCTCAAATTATCGCTTGCCAGGTCCAACAATTACCCCTTGCCCCGTCCAACAATTACCCCTCGCACCACCCAACAATTACCCCTCGCCCCTTCCTCCAATTACCCTTCGCCCCGTCCTCCAATTACCCCTCGCCCCATCCAACAATTACCCCTCACCCCATCCAAAAATTACCCCTCGCCCCTTCCTCCAATTACCGCTCGCCCCTTCCTCCAATTACACCTCGCCCCATCCTCCAATTACCCCTTGCCAGGTCCAACAATTAGCCCTCTCCCTCTCCAACAATTACCCCTCACCCCGTCCAACAATTCCCCCTCGCCCCGTCCAACAATTTCCCCTCGCCCTGTCCAACATTTACCCTTCACCCCGACCAACAATTACCCCTCGCCCCGTCCAACAATTAACCCTCGCCCCATCCAACAATTACACCTCGCCCCGTCCAACAATTACCTCTCGCCCCGTCCAACAATTACCTCTCGCCCCGTCCAACAATTACCTCTCGCCCCGTCCAACAATTACCCCGTCCCCGTCCAACAATTACCCCTCGACCCATCCAACAATTACCTCTCGCCCCGTCCAACAATTACCCCGCTCCCCGTCCAACAATTACCCCGCTCCCCGTCCAACAATTACCCCGCTCCCCGTCCAATAATTACCCCATGCCCCATCCAACAATTACCCCTCTCCCTCTCCAACAATTACCCCTCGCCCCTTCCAACAATTACCTCTCGCCTCGTCCAACAATTACCGCTCTCCCTCTCCAACAATTCATCCTCTCCAACAATTACCCCTTGCCCCGTCCAACAATTATCGCTCGCCTTGTCCAACATTTACCCGTCTCCGTCTCCAACAATTACACCTCTCCCTCTCCAACAATTACCTCTCACCCCTCCAACAATTACCCCTCGCCCCGTCCAACAATTACCCCTCGCCTTGTCCAAAAATTACCCCTCGCCCTGTCCAACAATTACCCCTCGCCCTGTCCAACATTTACCCTTCACTCCGACCAACAATTACCCCTCGCCCAGTCCAACAATTACCCCTCGCCCCATCTAACAATTACACCTCGCCCCATCCAACAATTACCCCTCGCCCCTTCCAACAATTACCCCTCGCCCTGTACAAAAATTACCCCTCGCCCCGTCCAACATTTACCCCTCGCCCCGTCCAACAATTACCCCTCGCCCCATCCAACAATTACACCTCGCCCCGTCCTACAATTACCCCTCGCCCCGTCCTACAATTACCCCTCGCCCCGTCTAACAATTACCCCTCGCCCCCATCCAACAATTACTCCTCGCCCCATTCAACAATTACCCCTCGCCCTGTCCAACAATTACCCCTCGCCCCGTCCTACAATGACCCCTCGCCTGTCCAAAATTTACCTCTGGCCCCATCCAACAATTACCCCTCGCCTCGTCCAACAATTACCCCTCGCCACGTCCAACAATTACCCCTCGCTGGTCCAACAATTACCCTTCTCCCTCTCCAACATTTACCTCTCGCCCTGTCCAACAATTATCCCTCGCCGCATCCAACAATTTCTCCTCACCCCATCCAACAATTACCCCTCTCCCCATCCAATAATTACCCGTCTCCCTCTCCAACAATTACCCCTCACCCAGTCCTCCAATTACCCCTCGCCCCATCCAACAATTACTCCTCGCCCCATCCAACAATTACCCCTTGCACCGTGCAACAATTAACCCTTTCCCTCTCCAACAATTACCCCTTGCCACGTCCAGCAATTACCCCTCGCCCCGTGCAAGAATTACGCCTCGCACCATCCAACAATTACCCTCGCCCCGTCCAACAATTCCCCCTCGCCCCATCCAACAATTCCCCCTCGCCCCGTCCAACAATTACCCCTCTCACTCTCCAACAATTAACCCTCACCCAGTCCAACAATTCCCCCTCACCCTATCCTCCAATTCCCCCTCGCCCCATCCAACAATTCCCCCTCGCCCCATCCAACAATTACCTCTCGCCCCGACTAACAATTCCCCCTCGCTCTGTCCAACAATTACCTCTCGGCTTGTCCAACAATTACCCCTCACCCCATCCTCCAATTACCTCTCCACCAATCCAACAATTACTCCTTGCCCCGTCCAACAATTACCTCTTGCCCCGTCCAACAATTACCCCTCGCCCCGTCCAACAATTAACCCTCGCCTTGTCCAAAAATTACCCCTCGCCCTATCCAACAATTACCTCTCGCCCTGTCCAACATTTACCCTTCACCTCGACCAACAATTACCCCTCGCCCCGTCCAAAAATTATCCCTCGCCCTTTCCAACAATTACCCCTCGCCCTGTCCAACATTTACCCTTCACCCCGACCAACAATTACCCCTCGCCCCGTCCAACAATTAACCCTCGCCCCATCCAACAATTACCCCTCGCCCCGTCCAACAATTACCTCTCGCCCCATCCAACAATTACCCCTCGCCCCGTCCAACAATTAACCCTCGCCCCATCCAACAATTACCCCTCGCCACGTCCAACAATTACCACGCTCCCCGTCCAACAATTACCCCTCGCCCCGTCCAACAATTACCTCTTGCCCCGTCCAACAATTACCCCTCGCCCCGTCCAACAATTACCCCGCTCCCCGTCCAACAATTACCCCGCTCCCCGTCCAACAATCACCCCGCTCCCCGTTCAACAATTACCTCTAGCCCCGTCCAACAATCAGCCTTCGCACCGTCCAACAATTAGCCCTCACCCCATCCAACAATTAGCCCTCACCCTATCCAACAATTACCCCTCGCCCCGTCCAACAATTACCCCTCGCCCCGTCCAACAATTACCCCTCGCCTGTCCAAGAATTACCTCTGGCCCCATCCAACAATTACCCCTCGCCCCGTCCAACAATTACCCCTCGCCCCATCCTCCAATTACCCCTTGCCAGGTCCACCAATTACCCCTCTCCCTCTCCAACAATTCCCCCTCACACCGTCCAACAATTCCACCTCGCCCCATCCAACAATTACCCCTCTCCCTCTCCAACAATTAACCCTCGCCCATTAAAACAGTTCCCCCTCACCCTATCCTCCAATTCCCCCTCGCCCCACCCAACATTTCCCCCTCGCCCCATCCAACAATTACCTCTCGCCCCGACTAAAAAATCTCCCTCGCTCTGTCCAACAATTACCCCTCGCCCCGTCCAACAATTACCCCTCGCCCCGTCCAACAATTACCTATCGCCCCGTCCAACAATTACACCTCTCCCTCTCCAACAATTCTCCCTCACCCCGTCCAACAATTCCCCCTCGCCCCGTCCAACAATTACCCCTCTCCCTCTCCAACAATTAACCCTCGCCCCGTCCAACAATTACCCAACGCCCCGTCCTACAATTACCCCTCGCCCCGTCCAACAATTACCCCTCGCCCCGGCCTACAATTACCCCTCACCTGTCCAAAAATTACCTCTGGCCGCATCCAACAATTACCCTCGCCCCGTCCAACAATTACCTCTCGCCCCATCCAACAATTACCCCTTGTCCCGTTCAACAATTACCCCTCACCCCATCCTACAATTACCCCTCGCCTGTCCAAAAATTACCTCTGGCCCCATCCAACAATTACCCCTCGCCCTGTCCAACAATTACCTCTCACCCCGTCCAACAATTACCTCTCGCCCCGTCCAACAATTACCCTTCGCCCTGTCCAACAATGACCTCTCACCCCATCCAACATTTACCCCTCGCCCCATCCAACAATTTCCTCTCGCCCAGTCTAAAAATTACCACTCGCCCCGTCCAACAATTACCCCTCACCCCATCTAACAATTACCCCTGTCCCCATCAAACAATTACCCCTTGGCTCTCCAACAATTACCCCTCGCCCCGTCCAACATTTACTATTCCCCCCCGACCAACAATTACCCCTCGCCCCGTCCAACAATTACCGCTCGCCCCATCCAACAATTACCCCTCGCCCCATCCAACAATTACCCCTCGCCCCATCGAACAATTACCCCTCGCCCCGTCCAACAATTACCCCTCGCCCAGTCCAACAATTAACCCTCGCCGCATCCTACAATTACCCTCGCCTGTCCAAAAATTACCTCTGGCCCCATCCAACAATTACCCCTCACCCCGTCCAACAATTACCTCTCGCCCCGTCCAACATTTAACCCTCGCCCCATCCAACAATTACCGCTCGCCCTGTCTAAAAATTACCACACGCACCGTCCAACAATTACCCCTCGCCCCATCCAACAATTACCTCTATCCCCGTCAAACAATTACCCCTTAGCCCTCCAACAATTACCCCTCGACCCGTCCAACAATTACCTCTCGCCCTGTCAAAAAATTACCACTCGCCCCGTCCAACAATTAACCCTCTCCCCGTCCAAAAATTACCCCTCTCCCCGTCCAACAATTACCCCTTGCCCCTCCAACAATCATCCCTCTTCCTCTCCAACAATTACTCCTCTCCCTCTCCAACAATTACCCCTCGCCCCGGCCAACAATTACCCCTCGCCTAGTCCAGAAATTACCCCTCGCCATGTCCAACAATTACCCCTCGCCCTGTCCAACATTTACCCTTCCCCCCGACCAACAATTACCCCTCGCCCCGTCCAACAATTGCCCCTCGCCCCGTCCAACAATTACCCCTCGCCCCGTCCAACAATTACCCCTCGCCCCATCCAACAATTACCCCTCGCCCCATCC
The DNA here is from genome assembly GCF_044704955.1 of Pristiophorus japonicus. Lineage (NCBI taxonomy): Eukaryota > Metazoa > Chordata > Chondrichthyes > Pristiophoridae > Pristiophorus > Pristiophorus japonicus. The sequence continues at coordinate 44,813,847 of NC_091979.1, forward strand.
AACAATTACCTCTCTCCCCGTCCAGCAATTACCCCTCGCCCCGTCCAACAATTACCCCTCGCCCCATCCTAAAATTATCCCTCGCCTGTCCAAAAATTACCTCTGGCACCATCCAACAATTACCCCTCGACCCGTCCAACAATTACCTCTCGCCCCGTCCAACAATTACCTCTCGCCCCGTCCAACAATTACCCCGTCCCCGTCCAACAATTAACCCGCTCCCCGTCCAACAATTACCACGCCCGCCGTCCAACAATTATCCCTCGCCCCGTCCAGCAATTAGCCCTCACCACATCCAACAATTAGCCCTCGCAGCGTCCAACAATTACCCCTTCCCCGTCCAACAATTACCCCGCTCCCCGTCCAACAATTACCCCGCCCGCCGTCCAACAATTACCCCTCGCCCCGTCCAACAATTACCCCGCCCGCCGTCCAACAATTAACCCTCGCCCCGTCCAACAATTATCCCTCGCCCCATCCAACAATTTCCTCTCGCCCTGTCTAAAAATTACCACTCGCCCCGTCCAACAATTACCCCTCACCCCATCTAACAATTACCCCTGTCCCCATCAAACAATTACCCCTTGGCTCTCCAACAATTACCCCTCGCCCCGTCCAACAATTACCTCTCGCCCTGTCTAAAAATTACCACTCGCCCCGTCCAACAATTACCCCTCTCCCCGTCCAACAATTACCCCTCGCCCCATCCAACAATTACACCTCGCCCCATCCAACAATTACCCCTCGCCCCTTCCAACAATTACCCCTCGCCCTGTACAAAAATTACCTCTCGCCCCGTCCAACATTTACCCCTCGCCCCGTCCAACAATTACCCCTCGCCCCATCCAACAATTACACCTCGCTCCGTCCAACAATTACCCCTCGCCCCGTCCTACAATTACCCCTCGCCTGTCCAAAAATTACCCCTCGCCCCGTCTAACAATTACCCCTCGCCCCCATCCAACAATTACCCTCGCCCCGTCCAACAATTCCCCCTCGCCCCATCCAACAATTCCCCCTCGCCCCGTCCAACAATTACCCCTCTCACTCTCCAACAATTAACCCTCACCCAGTCCAACAATTCCCCCTCACCCTATCCTCCAATTCCCCCTCGCCCCATCCAACAATTCCCCCTCGCCCCATCCAACAATTACCTCTCGCCCCGACTAACAATTCCCCCTCGCTCTGTCCAACAATTACCTCTCGGCTTGTCCAACAATTACCCCTCACCCCATCCTCCAATTACCTCTCCACCAATCCAACAATTACTCCTTGCCCCGTCCAACAATTACCTCTTGCCCCGTCCAACAATTACCCCTCGCCCCGTCCAACAATTAACCCTCGCCTTGTCCAAAAATTACCCCTCGCCCTATCCAACAATTACCTCTCGCCCTGTCCAACATTTACCCTTCACCTCGACCAACAATTACCCCTCGCCCCGTCCAAAAATTATCCCTCGCCCTTTCCAACAATTACCCCTCGCCCTGTCCAACATTTACCCTTCACCCCGACCAACAATTACCCCTCGCCCCGTCCAACAATTAACCCTCGCCCCATCCAACAATTACCCCTCGCCCCGTCCAACAATTACCTCTCGCCCCATCCAACAATTACCCCTCGCCCCGTCCAACAATTAACCCTCGCCCCATCCAACAATTACCCCTCGCCACGTCCAACAATTACCACGCTCCCCGTCCAACAATTACCCCTCGCCCCGTCCAACAATTACCTCTTGCCCCGTCCAACAATTACCTCTCGCCCCGTCCAACAATTACCCCTCGCCCCGTCCAACAATTACCCCGCTCCCCGTCCAACAATTACCCCGCTCCCCGTCCAACAATCACCCCGCTCCCCGTTCAACAATTACCTCTAGCCCCGTCCAACAATCAGCCTTCGCACCGTCCAACAATTAGCCCTCACCCCATCCAACAATTAGCCCTCACCCTATCCAACAATTACCCCTCGCCCCGTCCAACAATTACCCCTCGCCCCGTCCAACAATTACCCCTCGCCTGTCCAAGAATTACCTCTGGCCCCATCCAACAATTACCCCTCGCCCCGTCCAACAATTACCCCTCGCCCCATCCTCCAATTACCCCTTGCCAGGTCCACCAATTACCCCTCTCCCTCTCCAACAATTCCCCCTCACACCGTCCAACAATTCCACCTCGCCCCATCCAACAATTACCCCTCTCCCTCTCCAACAATTAACCCTCGCCCATTAAAACAGTTCCCCCTCACCCTATCCTCCAATTCCCCCTCGCCCCACCCAACATTTCCCCCTCGCCCCATCCAACAATTACCTCTCGCCCCGACTAAAAAATCTCCCTCGCTCTGTCCAACAATTACCCCTCGCCCCGTCCAACAATTACCTATCGCCCCGTCCAACAATTACACCTCTCCCTCTCCAACAATTCTCCCTCACCCCGTCCAACAATTCCCCCTCGCCCCGTCCAACAATTACCCCTCTCCCTCTCCAACAATTAACCCTCGCCCCGTCCAACAATTACCCAACGCCCCGTCCTACAATTACCCCTCGCCCCGTCCAACAATTACCCCTCGCCCCGGCCTACAATTACCCCTCACCTGTCCAAAAATTACCTCTGGCCGCATCCAACAATTACCCTCGCCCCGTCCAACAATTACCTCTCGCCCCATCCAACAATTACCCCTTGTCCCGTTCAACAATTACCCCTCACCCCATCCTACAATTACCCCTCGCCTGTCCAAAAATTACCTCTGGCCCCATCCAACAATTACCCCTCGCCCTGTCCAACAATTACCTCTCACCCCGTCCAACAATTACCTCTCGCCCCGTCCAACAATTACCCTTCGCCCTGTCCAACAATGACCTCTCACCCCATCCAACATTTACCCCTCGCCCCATCCAACAATTTCCTCTCGCCCAGTCTAAAAATTACCACTCGCCCCGTCCAACAATTACCCCTCACCCCATCTAACAATTACCCCTGTCCCCATCAAACAATTACCCCTTGGCTCTCCAACAATTACCCCTCGCCCCGTCCAACAATTACCTCTCGCCCTGTCTAAAAATTACCACTCGCCCCGTCCAACAATTACCCCTCTCCCCGTCCAACAATTACCCCTCTCCCTCTCCAACAATTACCACTCGCCCCGTCCAACAATTACCCCTCGCCGAGTCCAAAAATTACCCCTCGCCCTGTTCAACAATTACCCCTCGCCCTGTCCAACATTTACTATTCCCCCCCGACCAACAATTACCCCTCGCCCCGTCCAACAATTACCGCTCGCCCCATCCAACAATTACCCCTCGCCCCATCCAACAATTACCCCTCGCCCCATCGAACAATTACCCCTCGCCCCGTCCAACAATTACCCCTCGCCCAGTCCAACAATTACCCCTCGCCGCATCCTACAATTACCCTCGCCTGTCCAAAAATTACCTCTGGCCCCATCCAACAATTACCCCTCACCCCGTCCAACAATTACCTCTCGCCCCGTCCAACATTTAACCCTCGCCCCATCCAACAATTACCGCTCGCCCTGTCTAAAAATTACCACACGCACCGTCCAACAATTACCCCTCACCCCGTCCAACAATTACCTCTCGCCCCGTCCAACATTTAACCCTCGCCCCATCCAACAATTACCGCTCGCCCTGTCTAAAAATTACCACACGCACCGTCCAACAATTACCCCTCGCCCCATCCAACAATTACCTCTATCCCCGTCAAACAATTACCCCTTAGCCCTCCAACAATTACCCCTCGACCCGTCCAACAATTACCTCTCGCCCTGTCAAAAAATTACCACTCGCCCCGTCCAACAATTAACCCTCTCCCCGTCCAAAAATTACCCCTCTCCCCGTCCAACAATTACCCCTTGCCCCTCCAACAATCATCCCTCTTCCTCTCCAACAATTACCCCTCTCCCTCTCCAACAATTACCCCTCGCCCCGGCCAACAATTACCCCTCGCCTAGTCCAGAAATTACCCCTCGCCATGTCCAACAATTACCCCTCGCCCTGTCCAACATTTACCCTTCCCCCCGACCAACAATTACCCCTCGCCCCGTCCAACAATTGCCCCTCGCCCCGTCCAACAATTACCCCTCGCCCCGTCCAACAATTACCCCTCGCCCCATCCAACAATTACCCCTCGCCCCATCCAACAATTACCTCTCTCCCCGTCCAGCAATTACCCCTCGCCCCGTCCAACAATTACCCCTCGCCCCATCCTAAAATTATCCCTCGCCTGTCCAAAAATTACCTCTGGCACCATCCAACAATTACCCCTCGACCCGTCCAACAATTACCTCTCGCCCCGTCCAACAATTACCTCTCGCCCCGTCCAACAATTACCCCGTCCCCGTCCAACAATTAACCCGCTCCCCGTCCAACAATTACCACGCCCGCCGTCCAACAATTATCCCTCGCCCCGTCCAGCAATTAGCCCTCACCCCATCCAACAATTAGCCCTCGCAGCGTCCAACAATTAGCCCTCACTCCGTCCAACAATTACCTCTCGCCCCGTCCAACAATTACCCCTTCCCCGTCCAACAATTACCCCGCTCTCCGTCCAACAATTACCCCGCCCACCGTCCAACAATTACCCCTCGCCCCGTCCAACAATTACCCCGCCCGCCGTCCAACAATTAACCCTCGCCCCGTCCAACAATTATCCCTCGCCCCATCCAACAATTTCCTCTCGCCCTGTCTAAAAATTACCACTCGCCCCGTCCAACAATTACCCCTCACCCCATCTAACAATTACCCCTGTCCCCATCAAACAATTACCCCTTGGCCCTCCAACAATTACCCCTCGCCCCGTCCAACAATTACCTCTCGCCCTGTCTAAAAATTACCCCTCTCCCCGTCCAACAATTACCCCTCTCCCCGTCCAACAATTACCCCTCGCCCCATCCAACAATTACACCTCGCCCCATCCAACAATTACCCCTCGCCCCTTCCAACAATTACCCCTCGCCTGTCCAAAAATTACCCCTCGCCCCGTCTAACAATTACCCCTCGCCCCCATCCAACAATTACTCCTCGCCCCATTCAACAATTACCCCTCGCCCTGTCCAACAATTACCCCTCGCCCCGTCCTACAATAACCCCTCGCCTGTCCAAAATTTACCTCTGGCCCCATCCAACAATTACCCCTCGCCTCGTCCAACAATTACCCCTCGCCACGTCCAACAATTACCCCTCGCTCGTCCAACAATTACCCTTCTCCCTCTCCAACATTTACCTCTCGCCCTGTCCAACAATTATCCCTCGCCGCATCCAACAATTTCTCCTCTCCCCATCCAACAATTACCCCTCTCCCCATCCAATAATTACCCGTCTCCCTCTCCAACAATTACCCCTCACCCCGTCCTCCAATTACCCCTCGCCCCATCCAACAATTACTCCTCGCCCCATCCAACAATTACCCCTTGCACCGTGCAACAATTAACCCTTTCCCTCTCCAACAATTACCCCTTGCCCCGTCCAGCAATTACCCCTCGCCCCGTGCAAGAATTACGCCTCGCACCATCCAACAATTACCCTCGCCCCGTCCAACAATTCCCCCTCGCCCCATCCAACAATTCCCCCTCGCCCCGTCCAACAATTACCCCTCTCACTCTCCAACAATTAACCCTCACCCAGTCCAACAATTCCCCCTCACCCTATCCTCCAATTCCCCCTCGCCCCATCCAACAATTCCCCCTCGCCCCATCCAACAATTACCTCTCGCCCCGACTAACAATTCCCCCTCGCTCTGTCCAACAATTACCTCTCGGCTTGTCCAACAATTACCCCTCACCCCATCCTCCAATTACCTCTCCACCAATCCAACAATTACTCCTTGCCCCGTCCAACAATTACCTCTTGCCCCGTCCAACAATTACCCCTCGCCCCGTCCAACAATTAACCCTCGCCTTGTCCATAAATTACCCCTCGCCCTGTCCAACAATTACCTCTCGCCCTGTCCAACATTTACCCTTCACCCCGACCAACAATTACCCCTCGCCCCGTCCAAAAATTACCCCTCGCCCCGTCCAACAATTACCCCGCTCCCCGTCCAACAATTACCCCTCGCCCCGTCCAACAATTACCTCTCGCCCCGTCCAACAATTACCCCTCGCCCCGTCCAACAATTACCCCGCTCCCCGTCCAACAATTACCCCGCTCCCCGTCCAACAATCACCCCGCTCCCCATCCAACAATTACCTCTAGCCCCGTCCAACAATCAGCCTTCGCACCGTCCAACAATTAGCCCTCACCCCATCCAACAATTAGCCCTCACCTTATCCAACAATTACCCCTCGCCCCGTCCAACAATTACCCCTCGCCCCGTCCAACAATTACCCCTCGCCTGTCCAAGAATTACCTCTGGCCCCATCCAACAATGACCACTCACCCCTTCCTCCAATTACCCCTCGCAGCTTCCTCCAATTACCCCTCGCCCCATCCTCCAATTACCGCTTGCCAGGTCCACCAATTACCCCTCTCCCTCTCCAACAATTCCCCCTCACACCGTCCAACAATTCCACCTCGCCCCATCCAACAATTACCCCTCTCCCTCTCCAACAATTAACCCTCGCCCATTAAAACAGTTCCCCCTCACCCTATCCTCCAATTCCCCCTCGCCCCACCCAACATTTCCCCCTCGCCCCATCCAACAATTACCTCTCGCCCCGACTAACAAATCTCCCTCGCTCTGTCCAACAATTACCCCTCGCCCCGTCCAACAATTACCCCTCGCCCCGTCCAACAATTACACCTCTCCCTCTCCAACAATTCTCCCTCACCCCGTCCAACAATTCCCCCTCGCCCCGTCCAACAATTACCCCTCTCCCTCTCCAACAATTAACCCTCGCCCCGTCCAATAATTACCCAACGCCCCGTCCTACAATTACCCCTCGCCCCGTCCAACAATTACCCCTCGCCCCGGCGTACAATTACCCCTTGCCTGTCCAAAAATTACCTCTGGCCCCATCCAACAATTACCCTCGCCCCGTCCAACAATTACCTCTCGCCCCATCCAACAATTACCCCTTGTCCCGTTCAACAATTACCCCTCGCCCCATCCTACAATTACCCCTCGCCTGTCCAAAAATTACCTCTGGCCCCATCCAACAATTACCCCTCGCCCTGTCCAACAATTACCTCTCACCCCGTCCAACATTTACCCCTCGCCCCATCCAACAATTTCTTCTCGCCCTGTCTAAAAATTACCACTCGCCCCGTCCAACAATTACCCCTCACCCCATCTAACAATTACCCCTGTCCCCATCAAACAATTACCCCTTGGCCCTCCAACAATTACCCCTCGCCCCGTCCAACAATTACCTCTCGCCCTGTCTAAAAATTACCACTCGCCCCGTCCAACAATTACCCCTCTCCCCGTCCAACAATTACCCCACTCCCCGTCCAACAATTACCCCTTGCCCCTCCAACAATCACCCCTCTCCCTCTCCAACAATTACCCCTCTCCCTCTCCAACAATTACCCCTCTCCCTCTCCAACAATTACCACTCGCCCCGTCCAACAATTGCCCCTCGCCGAGTCCAAAAATTACCCCTCGCCCTGTTCAACATTTACTATTCCCCCCCAACCAACAATTACCCCTCGCCCCGTCCAACAATTACCGCTCGCCCCATCCAACAATTACCCCTCGCCCCATCCAACAATTACCCCTCGCCCCATCGAACAATTACCCCTCGCCCCGTCCAACAATTACCCCTCGCCCAGTCCAACAATTACCCCTCGCCGCATCCTACAATTACCCCTCGCCTGTCCAAAAATTACCTCTGGCCCCATCCAACAATTACCCCTCACCCCGTCCAACAATTACCTCTCGCCCCGTCCAACATTTACCCCTCGCCCCATCCAACAATTACCTCTCGCCCTGTCTAAAAATTACCACACGCACCGTCCAACAATTACCCCTCGCCCCATCCAACAATTACCTCTATCCCCGTCAAACAATTACCCCTTAGCCCTCCAACAATTACCCCTCGACCCGTCCAACAATTACCTCTCGCCCTGTCAAAAAATTACCACTCGCCCCGTCCAACAATTACCCCTCTCCCCGTCCAAAAATTACCCCTCTCCCCGTCCAACAATTACCCCTTGCCCCTCCAACAATCATCCCTCTTCCTCTCCAACAATTACCCCTCTCCCTCTCCAACAATTACCCCTCGCCCCGTCCAACAATTACCCCTCGCCGAGTCCAAAAATTACCCCTCGCCATGTCCAACAATTACCCCTCGCCCTGTCCAACATTTACCCTTCCTCCCGACCAACAATTACCCCTCGCCCCGTCCAACTATTGCCCCTCGCCCCGTCCAACAATTACCCCTCGCCCCGTCCAACAATTACCCCTCGCCCCATCCAACAATTACCCCTCGCCCCATCCAACAATTACCTCTCTCCCCGTCCAACAATTACCCCTCGCCCCGTCCAACAATTACCCCTCGCCCCATCCTAAAATTACCCCTCGCCTGTCCAAAAATTACCTCTGGCACCATCCAACAATTACCCCTCGCCCCATCCAACAATTACCCCTCGCCTGTCCAAAAATTACCACTGGCCCCATCCAACAATTACCCCTCGACCCGTCCAACAATTACCTCTCGGCCCGTCCAACAATTACCTCTCGCCCCGTCCAACAATTACCCCGTCCCCGTCCAACAATTAACCCGCTCCCCGTCCAACAATTACCACGCCCGCCGTCCAACAATTATCCCTCGCCCCGTCCAGCAATTAGCCCTCACCCCATCCAACAATTAGCCCTCGCAGCGTCCAACAATTAGCCCTCGCTCCGTCCAACAATTACATCTCGCCCCGTCCAACAATTACCCCTTCCCCGTCCAACAATTACCCCGCTCCCCGTCCAACAATTACCCCGCCCGCCGTCCAACAATTACCCCTCGCCCCGTCCAACAATTACCCCGCCCGCCGTCCAACAATTAACCCTCACCCCGTCCAACAATTATCCCTCGCCCCATCCAACAATTACCCCTCGCCCCGTCCAACAATTATACCCTCGCCTGTCCAACAATTACCTCTCACCCCATCCAACAATTACCTCTCGCCCCGTCCAACAATTACCCCTCGCCCCATCCAACAATTACCCCTCTCCCTCTCCAACAATTATCCCTCGCAACCTCCAACAATTACCCCTCGCCCCGTCCAACAATTACCCCTCGGCCCCTCCAGCAATTACCCCTCGCCCCTTCCAACAATTACCCCTCGCCCCGTCCAACAATTACTCCTCGCCCGGTCCTACAATTACCCCTCGCCGCGTCCAACAATTATCCCTCGCCACGTCCAACAATCACCCCTCGCCCGTCAAACAATTACCCCTCTCCTTCTCCAACAATTACCCCTCTCCTTCTACAACAATTACACCTCGCCCGGTCCAACAATTACCCCTCGCCCCGTCCAACAATTACCCCTCTCCTTCTCCAACAATTACCCCTCGCCGCGTTCAACAATTACCCCTCTCCTTCTCCAACAATTATCCCTCGCCCCATCCAACAATTATCTCTCGCCCTGTCCAATAATTACAACTCGCCCCATCCAACAATTACCCCTCGCACCGTCCAACAATTACCCCTCTCCCTCTCCAACATTTACCCCTCGCCTCGTCCAACAATTACCCCTCGTCCCATCCAACAATTACCCCGCGCCCCTTCCACCAATTATCCCTCGCCCCGTCCAACAATTACCTCTCGCCCTATCCAATAATTACACCGCGCCCCATCCAACAATTACCCCTCGCCCCATCCAACAATTACCCCTCGCCCCATCCAACAATTACCCCTCTTCCTCTCCAATAATTACCCCTCGCAACCTCCAACAATTACCCCTCTCCCCGTCCAACAATTACTCCTTGCCCCTCCAACAATCACCCCACTCCCTCTCCAACAATTACCCCTCTCCCTCTCCAACAATTACCCCTCGCCCATCCAACAATTACCCCTCGCCGAGTCCAAAAATTACCCCTCGCCCTGTCCAACATTTACCCTTCCCCCCGACCAACAATTACCCCTCGCCCCATCCAACAATTACCCCTCGCCCCATCCAACAATTACCCCTCGCCCCGTCCAACAATTACCCCTCGCCCAGTCCAACAATTACCCCTCGCCCCATCCTACAATTACCCCTCGCCTGTCCAAAAATTACCTCTGGCCCCATCCAACAATTACTCCTCACCCCGTCCAACAATTACCTCTCGCCCCGTCCAACATTTACCTCTCGCCCCATCCAACAATTACCTCTATCCCCGTCAAACAATTATCCATGGCCCTCCAACAATTACCCCTCGCCCCGTCCAACAATTACATCACGCCCTGTCAAAAAATTACCACTCGCCCCGTCCAACAATTACCCCTTGCCCCTCCAACATTCACCCCACTCCCTCCCCAACAATCACCCCTCTCCCTCTCCAACAATCACCCCTCTCCCTCTCCAACAATCACCCCTCTCCCTCTTCAACAATTACCCCTCGCCCCGTCCAACAATTACCCCTCGCCTAGTCCAAAAATTACCTCTTGCCCCGTCCAACAATTACCCCTCGCCCCGTCCAACAATTACCCCTCACCCCATCCAACAATTACCCCTCGCCCCATCCAACAATTACCTCTCTCCCCGTCCAACAATTACCCCTCGCCCCGTCCAACAATTACCCCTCGCCACATCCTAAAATTACCCCTCGCCTGTCCAAAAATTACCTCTGGCACCATCCAACAATTACCCCTCGCCCCATCCAACAATTACCCCTCGCCTGTCCAAAAATTACCTCTGGCCCCATCCAACAATTACCCCGTCCCCGTCCAACAATTAACCCGCTCCCCGTCCAACAATTACCAAGCCCGCCGTCCAACAATTACCCCTCGCCCCGTCCAACAATTACCCCGCCCGCCGTCCAACAATTACCCCTCGCCCCGTCCAACAATTATCCCTCGCCCCGTCCAGCAATTAGCCCTCGCCCCATCCAACAGTTAGCCCTCGCCGCGTCCAACAATTACCTCTCGCCCTGTCTAAAAATTACCACTCGCCCCGTCCAACAATTACCCCTCTCCCCGTCCAACAATTACCCCACTCCCCGTCCAACAATTACCCCTTGCCCCTCCAACAATCACCCCTCTCCCTCTCCAACAATTACCCCTCTCCCTCTCCAACAATTACCACTCGCCCCGTCCAACAATTACCCCTCGCCGAGTCCAAAAATTACCCCTCGCCCTGTTCGACAATTACCCCTCGCCCTGTCCAACATTTACTATTCCCCCCCGACCAACAATTACCCCTCGCCCCGTCCAACAATTACCGCTCGCCCCATCCAACAATTACCCCTCGCCCCATCCAACAATTACCCCTCGCCCCATCGAACAATTACCCCTCGCCCCGTCCAACAATTACCCCTCGCCCAGTCCAACAATTACCCCTCGCCGCATCCTACAATTACCCCTCGCCTGTCCAAAAATTACCTCTGGCCCCATCCAACAATTACCCCTCACCCCGTCCAACAATTACCTCTCGCCCCGTCCAACATTTACCCCTCGCCCCATCCAACAATTACCTCTCGCCCTGTCTAAAAATTACCACACGCACCGTCCAACAATTACCCCTCGCCCCATCCAACAATTACCTCTATCCCCGTCAAACAATTACCCCTTAGCCCTCCAACAATTACCCCTCGACCCGTCCAACAATTACCTCTCGCCCTGTCAAAAAATTACCACTCGCCCCGTCCAACAATTACCCCTCTCCCCGTCCAAAAATTACCCCTCTCCCCGTCCAACAATTACCCCTTGCCCCTCCAACAATCATCCCTCTTCCTCTCCAACAATTACCCCTCTCCCTCTCCAACAATTACCCCTCGCCCCGGCCAACAATTACCCCTCGCCTAGTCCAAAAATTACCCCTCGTCATGTCCAACAATTACCCCTCGCCCTGTCCAACATTTACCCTTCCTCCCGACCAACAATTACCCCTCGCCCCATCCAACTATTGCCCCTCGCCCCGTCCAACAATTACCCCTCGCCCCGTCCAACAATTACCCCTCGCCCCATCCAACAATTACCCCTCGCCCCATCCAACAATTACCTCTCTCCCCGTCCAACAATTACCCCTCGCCCCGTCCAACAATTACCCCTCGCCCCAACCTAAAATTACCCCTCGCCTGTCCAAAAATTACCTCTGGCACCATCCAACAATTACCCCTCGCCCCATCCAACAATTACCCCTCGCCTGTCCAAAAATTACCACTGGCCCCATCCAACAATTACCCCTCGACCCGTCCAACAATTACCTCTCGGCCCGTCCAACAATTACCTCTCGCCCCGTCCAATAATTACCCCGTCCCCGTCCAACAATTAACCCGCTCCCCGTCCAACAATTACCACGCCCGCCGTCCAACAATTATCCCTCGCCCCGTCCAGCAATTAGCCCTCACCCCATCCAACAATTAGCCCTCGCAGCGTCCAACAATTAGCCCTCGCTCCGTCCAACAATTACCTCTCGCCCCGTCCAACAATTACCCCTTCCCCGTCCAACAATTACCCCGCTCCCCGTCCAACAATTACCCCGCCCGCCGTCCAACAATTACCCCTCGCCCCGTCCAACAATTACCCCGCCCGCCGTCCAACAATTAACCCTCGCCCCGTCCAACAATTATCCCTCGCCCCATCCAACAATTACCCCTCGCCCCGTCCAACAATTATACCCTCGCCTGTCCAAGAATTACCTCTGGCCCCATCCAACAATTACCCCACACCCTGTCCAACAATTACCTCTCACCCCATCCAACAATTACCTCTCGCCCCGTCCAACAATTACCCCTCGCCCCATCCAACAATTACCCCTCTCCCTCTCCAACAATTATCCCTCGCAACCTCCAACAATTACCCCTCGCCCCGTCCAACAATTACCCCTCGGCCCCTCCAGCAATTACCCCTCGCCCCTTCCAACAATTACCCCTCGCCCCGTCCAACAATTACTCCTCGCCCGGTCCTACAATTACCCCTCGCCGCGTCCAACAATTATCCCTCGCCACGTCCAACAATCACCCCTCGCCCGTCAAACAATTACCCCTCTCCTTCTCCAACAATTACCCCTTCTCCTTCTACAACAATTACACCTCGCCCGGTCCAACAATTACCCCTCGCCCCGTCCAACAATTACCCCTCTCCTTCTCCAACAATTACCCCTCGCCGCGTTCAACAATTACCCCTCTCCTTCTCCAACAATTATCCCTCGCCCCATCCAACAATTATCTCTCGCCCTGTCCAATAATTACAACTCGCCCCATCCAACAATTACCCCTCGCACCGTCCAACAATTACCCCTCTCCCTCTCCAACATTTACCCCTCGCCTCGTCCAACAATTACCCCTCGTCCCATCCAACAATAACCCCGCGCCCCTTCCACCAATTATCCCTCGCCCCGTCCAACAATTACCTCTCGCCCTATCCAATAATTACACCGCGCCCCATCCAACAATTACCCCTCTTCCTCTCCAATAATTACCCCTCGCAACCTCCAACAATTACCCCTCTCCCCGTCCAACAATTACTCCTTGCCCCTCCAACAATCACCCCACTCCCTCTCCAACAATTACCCCTCTCCCTCTCCAACAATTACCCCTCGCCCATCCAACAATTACCCCTCGCCGAGTCCAAAAATTACCCCTCGCCCTGTCCAACATTTACCCTTCCCCCCGACCAACAATTACCCCTCGCCCCATCCAACAATTACCCCTCGCCCCATCCAACAATTACCCCTCGCCCCGTCCAACAATTACCCCTCGCCCAGTCCAACAATTACCCCTCGCCCCATCCTACAATTACCCCTCGCCTGTCCAAAAATTACCTCTGGCCCCATCCAACAATTACTCCTCACCCCGTCCAACAATTACCTCTCGCCCCGTCCAACATTTACCTCTCGCCCCATCCAACAATTACCTCTATCCCCGTCAAACAATTATCCATGGCCCTCCAACAATTACCCCTCGCCCCGTCCAACAATTACATCACGCCCTGTCAAAAAATTACCACTCGCCCCGTCCAACAATTACCCCTTGCCCCTCCAACATTCACCCCACTCCCTCCCCAACAATCACCCCTCTCCCTCTCCAACAATCACCCCTCTCCCTCTCCAACAATCACCCCTCTCCCTCTTCAACAATTACCCCTCGCCCCGTCCAACAATTACCCCTCGCCTAGTCCAAAAATTACCTCTTGCCCCGTCCAACAATTACCCCTCGCCCCGTCCAACAATTACCCCTCACCCCATCCAACAATTACCCCTCGCCCCATCCAACAATTACCTCTCTCCCCGTCCAACAATTACCCCTCGCCCCGTCCAACAATTACCCCTCGCCACATCCTAAAATTACCCCTCGCCTGTCCAAAAATTACCTCTGGCACCATCCAACAATTACCCCTCGCCCCATCCAACAATTACCCCTCGCCTGTCCAAAAATTACCTCTGGCCCCATCCAACAATTACCCCGTCCCCGTCCAACAATTAACCCGCTCCCCGTCCAACAATTACCAAGCCCGCCGTCCAACAATTACCCCTCGCCCCGTCCAACAATTACCCCGCCCGCCGTCCAACAATTACCCCTCGCCCCGTCCAACAATTATCCCTCGCCCCGTCCAGCAATTAGCCCTCGCCCCATCCAACAATTAGCCCTCGCCGCATCCAACAATTAGCCCTCGCTCCGTCCAACAATTACCTCTCGCCCCGTCCAACAATTACCCCGTCCCGTCCAACAATTACCCCGCTCCCCATCCAACAATTACCCCGCCCGCCGTCCAACAATTACCCCTCGCCCCGTCCAACAATTACCCCGCCCGCCGTCCAACAATTAACCCTCGCCCCGTCCAACAATTAGCCCTCGCCCCATCCAACAATTAGCCCTCGCCGCGTCCAACAATTAGCCCTCGCCCCGTCCAACAATTACCCTTCGCCTGTCCAACAATAACCTCTCACCCCATCCAACATTTACCCCTCGCCCCATCCAACAATTTCCTCTCGCCCTGTCTAAAAATTACCACTCGCCCCATCCAACAATTACCCCTCACACCATCTAACAATTACCCCTGTCCCCATCAAACAATTACCCCTTGGCCCTCCAACAATTACCCCTCGCCCCGTCCAACAATTACCTCTCGCCCTGTCTAAAAATTACCACTCGCCCCGTCCAACAATTACCCCTCTCCCCGTCCAACAATTACCCCACTCCCCGTCCAACAATTACCCCTTGCCCCTCCAACAATCACCCCTCTCCCTCTCCAACAATTACCCCTCTCCCTCTCCAACAATTACCCCTCGCCCCGTCCAACAATTACCCATCGCCGAGTCCAAAAATTACCCCTCGCCCTGTTCAACAATTACCCCTCGCCCTGTCCAACAATTACCGCTCGCCCCATCCAACAATTACCCCTCGCCCCATCCAACAATTACCCCTCGCCCCATCCAACAATTACCCCTCGCCCCGTCCAACAATTACCCCTCGCCCCATCGCACAATTACCCCTCGCCCCGTCCAACAATTACCGCTCGCCCCATCCAACAATTACCCCTCGCCCCATCCAACAATTACCGCTCGCCCCATCCAACAATTACCCCTCGCCCCATCCAACAATTACCCCTCGCCCCATCGAACAATTACCCCTCGCCGCATCCGACAATTACCCCTCGCCTGTCCAAAAATTACCTCTGGCCCCATCCAACAATTACCCCTCACCCCGTCCAACAATTACCTCTCGCCCAGTCCAACATTTAACCCTCGCACCATCCAACAATTACCTCTCGCCCTGTCTAAAAATTACCACTCGCACCGTCCAACAATTACCCCTCGCCCCATCCAACAATTACCTCTATCAACCTCAAAAAATTACCACTTAGCCCTCCAACAATTACCCCTCGCCCCGTCCAACAATTACCTCTCGCCCTGTCAAAAAATTACCACTCGTCCCGTCCAACAATTAACCCTCTCCCCGTTCACAAATTACCCCTCTCCTCGTCCAACAATTACCCCTTGCTCCTCCAACAATCACCCCTCTCCCTCTCCAACAATTACCCCTCTCCCTCTCCAACAATTACCCCTCGCCCCGTCCAAAAATTACCCCTCGCCTAGTCCAAAAATTACCCCTCGCCATGTCCAACAATTACCCCTTGCCCTGTCCAACATTTACCCTTCACCCCGACCAACAATTGCCCCTCGCCCCGTCCAACAATTGCCCCTCGCCCCGTCCAACAATTACCCCTCGCCCCGTCCAACAATTACCCCTCGCCGAGTCCAAAAATTACCCCTCGCCATGTCCAACAATTACCCCTTGCCCTGTCCAACATTTACCCCTCGCCCCATCCAACAATTACCACTCGCCTGTCTAAAAATTACCTCTGGCCCCATCCAACAATTACCCCTCGACCCGTCCAACAATTACCTCTCGCCCCGTCCAACAATTACCTCTCGCCCCGTCCAACAATTACCCCGTCCCCATCCAACAATTAACCCGCTCCCCGTCCAACAATTACCAAGCCCGCCGTCCAACAATTATCCCTCGCCCCGTCCAGCAATTAGCCCTCGCCCCATCCAAAAATTAGCCCTCGCCGCGTCCAACAATTAGCCCTCGCTCCGTCCAACAATTACCTCTCGCTCCGTCCAACAATTACCCCGTCCCCGTCCAACAATTACCCCGCTCCCCGTCCAACAATTACCCCGCCCGCCGTCCAACAATTACCCCTCGCCCCGTCCAACAATTACCCCTCGCCCCGTCCAACAATTATACCCTCGCCTGTCCAAGAATTACCTCTGGCCCCATCCAACAATTACCCCACACCCTGTCCAACAATTACCTCTCACTCCATCCAACAATTACCTCTCGCCCCGTCCAACAATTACCCCTCGCCCCATCCAACAATTACCCCTCTCCCTCTCCAACAATTACCCCTCGCAACCTCCAACAATTACCCCTCGCCCCGTCCAACAATTACCCCTCGGCCCCTCCAGCAATTACCCCTCGCCCCTTCCAACAATTACTCCTCGCCCCGTCCAACAATTACTCCTCGCCCCGTCCAACAATTACCCCTCGCCGCGTCCAACAATTATCCCTCGCCACGTCCAACAATCACCCCTCGCCCGTCAAACAATTACCCCTCTCCTTCTCCAACAATTACCCCTCTCCTTCTACAACAATTACCCCTCTCCTTCTACAACAATTACACCTCGCCCCGTCCAACAATTACCCCTCGCCCCGTCCAACAATTACCCCTCTCCTTCTCCAACAATTACCCCTCTCCCTCTCCAACAATTACCCCTCGCAACCTCCAACAATTACCCCTCTCCCCGTCCAACAATTACTCCTTCCCCCTCCAACAATCACCCCACTCCCTCTCCAACAATTACCCCTCTCCCTCTCCAACAATTACCCCTCGCCCGTCCAAAAATTACCCCTCACCCTGTCCTACATTTACCCTTCCCCCCGACCAACAATTACCCCTCGCCCCCATCCAACAATTACCCCTCGCCCCATCCAACAATTACCCCTCGCCCCATCCAACAATTACCCCTCGCCCCGTCCAACAATTACCCCTCGCCCAGTCCAACAATTACCCCTCGCCCCATCCTACAATTACCCCTCGCCCCGTCCAACAATTACCCCTCGCCCCGTCCAACAATTACCTCTCGCCCCGTCCAAAAATTACCCCTCGCCTAGTCCAAAAATTACCCCTCGCCCCGTCCAACAATTACCCCTCGCCCAGTCCAACAATTACCCCTCGCCCCATCCTACAATTACCCCTCGCCTGTCCAAAAATTACCTCTGGCCCCATCCAACAATTACTCCTCACCCCGTCCAACAATTACCTCTCGCCCCGTCCAACATTTACCTCTCGCCCCATCCAACAATTACCTCTATCCCCGTCAAACAATTATCCATGGCCCTCCAACAATTACCCCTCGCCCCGTCCAACAATTACATCACGCCCTGTCAAAAAATTACCACTCGCTCCGTCCAACAATTACCCCTTGCCCCTCCAACATTCACCCCACTCCCTCCCCAACAATCACCCCTCTCCCTCTCCAACAATCACCCCTCTCCCTCTCCAACAATCAACCCTCTCCCTCTTCAACAATTACCCCTCGCCCCGTCCAACAATTACCCCTCGCCTAGTCCAAAAATTACCTCTTGCCCCGTCCAACAATTACCCCTCGCCCCGTCCAACAATTACCCCTCACCCCATCCAACAATTACCCCTCGCCCCATCCAACAATTACCTCTCTCCCCGTCCAACAATTACCCCTCGCCCCGTCCAACAATTACCCCTCGCCACATCCTAAAATTACCCCTCGCCTGTCCAAAAATTACCTCTGGCACCATCCAACAATTACCCCTCGCCCCATCCAACAATTACCCCTCGCCTGTCCAAAAATTACCTCTGGCCCCATCCAACAATTACCCCGTCCCCGTCCAACAATTAACCCGCTCCCCGTCCAACAATTACCAAGCCCGCCGTCCAACAATTACCCCTCGCCCCGTCCAACAATTACCCCGCCCGCCGTCCAACAATTACCCCTCGCCCCGTCCAACAATTATCCCTCGCCCCGTCCAGCAATTAGCCCTCGCCCCATCCAACAATTAGCCCTCGCCGCATCCAACAATTAGCCCTCGCTCCGTCCAACAATTACCTCTCGCCCCGTCCAACAATTACCCCGTCCCCGTCCAACAATTACCCCGCTCCCCATCCAACAATTACCCCGCCCGCCGTCCAACAATTACCCCTCGCCCCGTCCAACAATTACCCCGCCCGCCGTCCAACAATTAACCCTCGCCCCGTCCAACAATTAGCCCTCGCCCCATCCAACAATTAGCCCTCGCCGCGTCCAACAATTAGCCCTCGCCCCGTCCAACAATTACCCTTCGCCTGTCCAACAATAACCTCTCACCCCATCCAACATTTACCCCTCGCCCCATCCAACAATTTCCTCTCGCCCTGTCTAAAAATTACCACTCGCCCCATCCAACAATTACCCCTCACACCATCTAACAATTACCCCTGTCCCCATCAAACAATTACCCCTTGGCCCTCCAACAATTACCCCTCGCCCCGTCCAACAATTACCTCTCGCCCTGTCTAAAAATTACCACTCGCCCCGTCCAACAATTACCCCTCTCCCCGTCCAACAATTACCCCACTCCCCGTCCAACAATTACCCCTTGCCCCTCCAACAATCACCCCTCTCCCTCTCCAACAATTACCCCTCTCCCTCTCCAACAATTACCCCTCGCCCCGTCCAACAATTACCCATCGCCGAGTCCAAAAATTACCCCTCGCCCTGTTCAACAATTACCCCTCGCCCTGTCCAACAATTACCGCTCGCCCCATCCAACAATTACCCCTCGCCCCATCCAACAATTACCCCTCGCCCCATCCAACAATTACCCCTCGCCCCGTCCAACAATTACCCCTCGCCCCATCGCACAATTACCCCTCGCCCCGTCCAACAATTACCGCTCGCCCCATCCAACAATTACCCCTCGCCCCATCCAACAATTACCGCTCGCCCCATCCAACAATTACCCCTCGCCCCATCCAACAATTACCCCTCGCCCCATCGAACAATTACCCCTCGCCGCATCCGACAATTACCCCTCGCCTGTCCAAAAATTACCTCTGGCCCCATCCAACAATTACCCCTCACCCCGTCCAACAATTACCTCTCGCCCAGTCCAACATTTAACCCTCGCCCCATCCAACAATTACCTCTCGCCCTGTCTAAAAATTACCACTCGCACCGTCCAACAATTACCCCTCGCCCCATCCAACAATTACCTCTATCCCCGTCAAAAAATTACCACTTAGCCCTCCAACAATTACCCCTCGCCCCGTCCAACAATTACCTCTCGCCCTGTCAAAAAATTACCACTCGTCCCGTCCAACAATTAACCCTCTCCCCGTTCACAAATTACCCCTCTCCTCGTCCAACAATTACCCCTTGCTCCTCCAACAATCACCCCTCTCCCTCTCCAACAATTACCCCTCTCCCTCTCCAACAATTACCCCTCGCCCCGTCCAAAAATTACCCCTCGCCTAGTCCAAAAATTACCCCTCGCCATGTCCAACAATTACCCCTTGCCCTGTCCAACATTTACCCTTCACCCCGACCAACAATTGCCCCTCGCCCCGTCCAACAATTGCCCCTCGCCCCGTCCAACAATTACCCCTCGCCCCGTCCAACAATTACCCCTCGCCGAGTCCAAAAATTACCCCTCGCCATGTCCAACAATTACCCCTTGCCCTGTCCAACATTTACCCCTCGCCCCATCCAACAATTACCACTCGCCTGTCCAAAAATTACCTCTGGCCCCATCCAACAATTACCCCTCGACCCGTCCAACAATTACCTCTCGCCCCGTCCAACAATTACCTCTCGCCCCGTCCAACAATTACCCCGTCCCCATCCAACAATTAACCCGCTCCCCGTCCAACAATTACCAAGCCCGCCGTCCAACAATTATCCCTCGCCCCGTCCAGCAATTAGCCCTCGCCCCATCCAAAAATTAGCCCTCGCCGCGTCCAACAATTAGCCCTCGCTCCGTCCAACAATTACCTCTCGCTCCGTCCAACAATTACCCCGTCCCCGTCCAACAATTACCCCGCTCCCCGTCCAACAATTACCCCGCCCGCCGTCCAACAATTACCCCTCGCCCCGTCCAACAATTACCCCGCCCGCAGTCCACCAATTAACCCTCGCCCCGTCCAACAATTATCCAACGCCCCATCCAACAATTACCCCTCGCCCCGTCCAACAATTACCCCTCGCCCCGTCCAACAATTATACCCTCGCCTGTCCAAGAATTACCTCTGGCCCCATCCAACAATTACCCCACACCCTGTCCAACAATTACCTCTCACTCCATCCAACAATTACCTCTCGCCCCGTCCAACAATTACCCCTCGCCCCATCCAACAATTACCCCTCTCCCTCTCCAACAATTACCCCTCGCAACCTCCAACAATTACCCCTCGCCCCGTCCAACAATTACCCCTCGGCCCCTCCAGCAATTACCCCTCGCCCCTTCCAACAATTACTCCTCGCCCCGTCCAACAATTACTCCTCGCCCCGTCCAACAATTACCCCTCGCCGCGTCCAACAATTATCCCTCGCCACGTCCAACAATCACCCCTCGCCCGTCAAACAATTACCCCTCTCCTTCTCCAACAATTACCCCTCTCCTTCTACAACAATTACCCCTCTCCTTCTACAACAATTACACCTCGCCCCGTCCAACAATTACCCCTCGCCCCGTCCAACAATTACCCCTCTCCTTCTCCAACAATTACCCCTCTCCCTCTCCAACAATTACCCCTCGCAACCTCCAACAATTACCCCTCTCCCCGTCCAACAATTACTCCTTCCCCCTCCAACAATCACCCCACTCCCTCTCCAACAATTACCCCTCTCCCTCTCCAACAATTACCCCTCGCCCGTCCAAAAATTACCCCTCACCCTGTCCAACATTTACCCTTCCCCCCGACCAACAATTACCCCTCGCCCCCATCCAACAATTACCCCTCGCCCCATCCAACAATTACCCCTCGCCCCATCCAACAATTACCCCTCGCCCCGTCCAACAATTACCCCTCGCCCAGTCCAACAATTACCTCTCGCCCCGTCCAAAAATTACCCCTCGCCATGTCCAACAATTACCCCTTGCCCTGTCCAACATTCACCCTTCCCCCGACCAACAATTGCCCCTCGCCCCGTCCAACAATTGCCCCTCGCCCCGTCCAACAATTACCCCTCGCCCCATCCAACAATTACCTCTCTCCCCGTCCAACAATTACCCCTCGCCCCGTCCAACAATTACCCCTCACCCCATCCTAAAATTACCCCTCGCCTGTCCAAAAATTACCTCTGGCACCATCCAACAATTACCCCTCGCCCCATCCAACAATTACCACTCGCCTGTCCAAAAATTACCCCTGGCCCCATCCAACAATTACCCCTCGACCCGTCCAACAATTACCTCTCGCCCCGTCCAACAATTACCTCTCGCCCCGTCCAACAATTACCCCGTCCCCGTCCAACAATTAACCCGCTCCCCGTCCAACAATTACCAAGCCCGCCGTCCAACAATTATCCCTCGTCCCGTCCAGCAATTAGCCCTCGCCCCATCCAACAATTAGCCCTCGCCGCGTCCAACAATTAGCCCTCGCTCCGTCCAACAATTACCTCTCGCCCCGTCCAACAATTACCCCGTCCCCGTCCAACAATTACCCCGCTCCCCGTCCAACAATTACCCCGCCCGCCGTCCAACAATTACCCCTCGCCCCGTCCAACAATTACCCCGCCCGCAGTCCACCAATTAACCCCCGCCCGCAGTCCACCAATTATCCCTCGCCCCATCCAACAATTACCCCTCGCCCCGTCCAACAATTACCCCTCGCCCCGTCCAACAATTACCCCTCGCCCCGTCCAACAATTATACCCTCGCCTGTCCAAGAATTACCTCTGGCCCCATCCAACAATTACCCCACACCCTGTCCAACAATTACCTCTCAGCCGATCCAACAATTACCTCTTGCCCCGTCCAACAATTACCCCTCGCCCCATCCAACAATTACCCCTCTCCCTCTCCAACAATTACCCCTCGCAACCTCCAACAATTACCCCTCGCCCCGTCCAACAATTACCCCTCGGCCCCTCCAGCAATTACCCCTCGCACCTTCCAACAATTACTCCTCGCCCCGTCCAACAATTACTCCTCGCCCCGTCCAACAATTACCCCTCGCCGCGTCTAACAATTATCCCTCGCCACGTCCAACAATCACCCCTCGCCCGTCAAACAATTACCCCTCTCCTTCTCCAACAATTACCCCTCTCCTTCTACAACAATTACACCTCGCCCCGTCCATCAATTACCCCTCGCCCCGTCCAACAATTACCCCTCTCCTTCTCCAACAATTACCCCTCTAACTCTCCAACAATTACCCCTCACAACCTCCAACAATTACCCCTCTCCCCGTCCAACAATTACTCCTTGCCCCTCCAACAATCACCCCACTCCCTCTCCAACAATTACCCCTCTCCCTCTCCAACAATTACCCCTCGCCCGTCCAACAATTACCCCTCGCCGAGTCCAAAAATTACCCCTCGCCCTGTCCAACATTTACCCTTCACCCCGACCAACAATTACCCCTCGCCCCATCCAACAATTACCCCTCGCCCCATCCAACAATTACCCCTCGCCCCATCCAACAATTACCCCTCGCCCCGTCCAACAATTACCCCTCGCCCAGTCCAACAATTATCCCTCGCCCCGTCCAACAATTACCCCTCGCCCCGTCCAACAATTACCTCTCGCCCCGTCCAACAATTACCCCGTCCCCGTCCAACAATTACCCCGCTCCCCATCCAACAATTACCCCGCCTGCCGTCCAACATTTACCCCTCGCCCCGTCCAACAATTACCCCGCTCGCCGTCCAACAATTAACCCTCGCCCCGTCCAACAATTATCCCTCACCCCATCCAACAATTACCCCTCGCCCCTTCCAACAATTACCCCTCGCCCCGTCCAACAATTATATCCTCGCCTGTCCAAGAATTACCTCTGGCCCCATCCAACAATTACCCCACACCCTGTCCAACAATTACCTCTCACCCCATCCAACAATTACCTCTCGACCCGTCCAACAATTACCCCTCGCCCCATCCAACAATTACCCCTCTCCCTCTCCAACAATTACCCCTCGCAACCTCCAACAATTACCCCTCGCCCCGTCCAACAATTACCCCTCGGCCCCTCCAGCAATTACCCCTCGCCCCTTCCAACAATTACTCCTCGCCCCGTCCAACAATTACTCCTCGCCCCGTCCAACAATTACACCTCGCCGCGTCCAACAATTATCCCTCGCCACGTCCAACAATCACCCCTCGCCCGTCAAACAATTACCCCTCTCCTTCTCCAACAATTACCCCTCTCCTTCTACAACAATTACACCTCGCCCCGTCCAACAATTACCCCTCGCCCCGTCCAACAATTACCCCTCTCCTTCTCCAACAATTACCCCTCCCCCTCTCCAACAATTACCCCTCGCAACCTCCAACAATTACCCCTCTCCCCGTCCAACAATTACTCCTTGCCCCTCCAACAATCACCCCACTCCCTCTCCAACAATTACCCCTCTCCCTCTCCAACAATTACCCCTCGCCCGTCCAACAATTACCCCTCGCCGAGTCCAAAAATTACCCCTCGCCCTGTTCAACATTTACCCTTCCCCCCGACCAACAATTACCCCTCGCCCCATCCAACAATTACCCCTCGCCCCATCCAACAATTACCCCTCGCCCCATCCAACAATTACCCCTCGCCCCGTCCCACAATTACCCCTCGCCCAGTCCAACAATTACCCCTCGCCCCATCCTACAATTACCCCTAGCCGGTCCAAAAATTACCTCTGGCCCCATCCAACAATTACCC
This sequence comes from Pristiophorus japonicus, assembly GCF_044704955.1. Lineage (NCBI taxonomy): Eukaryota > Metazoa > Chordata > Chondrichthyes > Pristiophoridae > Pristiophorus > Pristiophorus japonicus. Next base: position 44,838,321 of record NC_091979.1, read on the forward strand.
CTCGCCCCGTCCAACATTTATCCCTCGCCCCATCCAACAATTACCTCTATCCCCGTCAAACAATTATCCATCGCCCTCCAACAATTACCCCTCGCCCCGTCCAACAATTACATCACGCCCTGTCAAAAAATTACCACTCGCCCCGTCCAACAATTACCCCTCTCCCCGTCCAAAAATTACCCCTCTCCCCGTCCAACAATTACCACTTGCCCCTCCAACAATCACCCCACTCCCTCTCCAACAATTACCCCTCTCCCTCTCCAACAATCACCGCTCTCCCTCTCCAACAATCACCCCTCTCCCTCTCCAACAATTACCCCTCGCCCCGTCCAACAATTACCCCTCGCCTAGTCCAAAAATTACCTCTTGCCCCGTCCAACAATTACCCCTCGCCCCGTCCAACAATTACCCCTCACCCCATCCAACAATTACCCCTCGCCCCATCCAACAATTACCTTCTCCCCGTCCAACAATTACCCCTCGCCCTATCCAACAATTACCCCTCGCCCCATCCAACAATTACCCCTCGCCCCATCCTACAATTACCTTCTCCCCGTCCAACAATTACCCCTCACCCCATCCAACAATTACCCCTCGCCCCATCCAACAATTACCTATCGCCCCAACCTAAAATTACCCCTCGCCTGTCCAACAATTACCTCTGGCACCATCCAACAATTACCCCTCGCCCCATCCAACAATTACCCCTCGCCTGTCCAAAAATTACCTCTGGCCCCATCCAACAATTACCCCATCCCCGTCCAACAATTAACCCGCTCCCCGTCCAACAATTACCACGCCCGCCGTCCAACAATTACCCCTCGCCCCGTCCAACAATTACCCCTCTCCCTCTCCAACAATTACCCCTCGCCCCATCCAACAATTACCCCTCTCCCTCTCCAACAATTACCCCTCTCCCCATCCAACAATTACCCCTCTCCCTCTCCAACAATTACCCCTCGCAACCTCCAAAAATTACCCCTCGCCCCGTCCAACAATTACCCCTCGGCCCCTCCAGCAATTACCCCTCGCCCCTTCCAACAATTACCCCTCGCCCCGTCCAACTATTACTCCTCGCCCCGTCCAACAATTACCCCTCGCCCCGTCCAATAATTATCCCGCGCCACGTCCAACAATCACCCCTCGCCCGTCAAACAATTACCCCTCTCCTTCTACAACAATTACCCCTCGCCGCATCCAACAATTATCCCTCGCCCCGTCCAACAATTACCCCTCGCCCCGTCCAACAATTACCCCTCTCCTTCTCCAACAATTACCCCTCGTCGCGTTCAACAATTACCCCTCTCCCTCTCCAACAATTACCACTCTCCTTCTCCAACAATTATCCCTCGCCCCATCCAACAATTACCTCTCGCCCTGTCCAATAATAACAACTCGCCCCATCCAACAATTACCCCTCGCACCGTCCAACAATTACCCCTCTCCTTCTCCAACATTTACCCCTCGCCTCGTCCAACAATAAACCTTATCCCGTCCAACAATTACCCCGCGCCCCTTCCACCAATTATCCCTCGCCCCGTCCAACAATTACCTCTCGCCCTATCCAATAATTACACCTCGCCCCATCCAACAATTACCCCTCGCCCCATCCAACAATTACCCCTCGCCCCATCCAACAATTACACCTCTCCCTCTCCAACAATTACTCCTCGCAACCTCCAACATTTACCCCTCGCCCCGTTAAACAATAACACCTCGGCCCCTCCAGCAATTACCCCCCGCCCCTTCCAACAATTACCCCTTGGCCCTCCAACAATTACCCCTCGCCCCGTCCAACAATTACCTCTCGCCCTGTCTAAAAATTACCACTCGCCCCGTCCAACAATTACCCCTCTCCCCGTCCAACAATTACCCCACTCCCCGTCCAACAATTACCCCTTGCCCCTCCAACAATCACCCCTCTCCCTCTCCAACAATTACCCCTCTCCCTCTCCAACAATTACCACTCGCCCCGTCCAACAATTACCCCTCGCCGAGTCCAAAAATTACCCCTCGCCCTGTTCAACAATTACCCCTCGCCCTGTCCAACATTTACTATTCCCCCCGTCCAACAATTACCCCTCTCCCCGTCCAACAATTACCCCACTCCCCGTCCAACAATTACCCCTTGCCCCTCCAACAATCACCCTTCTCCCTCTCCAACAATTACCCCTCGCCCGTCCAACAATTACCCCTCGCCGAGTCCAAAAATTACCCCTCGCCTTGTCCAACATTTACCCTTCCCCCCGACCAACAATTACCCCTCGCCCCATCCAACAATTACCCCTCGCCCCATCCAACAATTACCCCTCGCCCCGTCCAACAAATACCCTTCGCCCAGTCCAACAATTACCCCTCGCACCATCCTAAAATTACCCCTCGCCTGTCCAAAAATTACCTCTGGCCCCATCCAACAATTACCCCTCACCCCGTCCAACAATTACCTCTCGCCCCGTCCAAAATTTACCCCTCGCCCCATCCAACAATTACCTCTCGGCCTGTCTAAAAATTACCACTCGCCCCGTCCAACAATTACCCCTCGCCCCATCCAACAATTACCTCTATCCCCGTCAAACAATTACCCATGGCCATCCAACAATTACCCCTCGCCCCGTCCAACAATTACATCTCGCCCTGTCAGAAAATTACCACTCGCCCCGTCCAACAATTACCCCTCTCCCCGTCCAAAAATTACCCCTCTCCCCATCCAACAATTACCCCTTGCCCCTCCAACAATCACCCCTCTCCCTCTCCAACAATCACCCCTCTGCCTCTCCAACAATTACCCCTCGCCCCGTCCAACAATTACCCCTCGCCCCGTTCAACAATTACCACTCGCCCCGTCCAACAATTACCCCTCTCCCCGTCCAACAATTACCCCTCTCCCCATCCAACAATTACCCCTTGCCCCTCCAACAATCACCCCTCTCCCTCTCCAACAATTACCCCTCTCCCTCTCCAACAATTACCCCTCGCCCGTCCAACAATTATCCCTCGCCGAGTCCAAAAATTACCCCTCGCCCTGTCCAACATTTACCCTTCCCCCCGACCAACAATTACCCCTCGCCCTATCCAACAATTACCCCTCGCCCCTCCAACAATCACCCCTCTCCCTCTCCAACAATTACCCCTCTCCCTCTCCAACAATTACCCCTCGCCCCATCCAACAATTACCCCTCGCCCCGTCCAACAATTACCCCTCGCCCAGTCCAACAATTACCCCTCGCACCATCCTACAATTACCCCTCGCCTGTCCAAAAATTACCTCTGGCCCCATCCAACAATTACCCCTCACCCCGTCGAACAATTACCTCTCGCCCCGTCCAACATTTACCCCTCGCCCCATCCAACAATTACCTCTCGGCCTGTCTAAAAATGACCACTCGCCCCGTCTAACAATTACCTCTATCCCCGTCAAACAATTACCCATGGCCCTCCAACAATTACCCCTCACCCAGTCCAACAATTACACCTCGCCCTGTCAGAAAATTACCACTCGCCCCGTCCAACAATTACCCCTCTCCCCGTCCAAAAATTACCCCTCTCCCCGTCCAACAATTACCCCTTGCCCCTCCAACAATCACCCCGCTCCCTCTCCAACAATCACCCCTCTCCCTCTCCAACAATTACCCCTCGCCCCATCCAACAATTACCCCTCGCCTAGTCCAACAATTACCCCTCGCCCCGTCCAACAATTACCCCTCGCCCCGTCCAACAATTACCCCTCGCCCCATCCAACAATTACCCCTCGCCCCGTTCAACAATTACCCCTCGCCCCGTCCAACAATTACCCCTCGCCCCATCCTACAATTACCCCTCGCCTGTCCAAAAATTACCTCTGGCACCATCCAACAATTACCTCTCGCCCCGTCCAACAATTATACTCTCGCCTGTCCAAGAATTACCTCTGGACCCATCCAACAATTACCTCTCGCCCCGTCCAACAATTACCCCTCGCCCGATCCAACAATTAACCCTCTCCCTCTCCAACAATTACCCTCGCAACCTCCAACAATTACCCCTCGCCCCGTCCAACAATTACCCCTCGGCCCCTCCAGCAATTACCCCTCGCCACGTCCAACAATCACCCCTCGCCCGTCAAACAATTACCCCTCTCCTTCTCCAACAATTACCCCTCTCCTTCTCCAACAATCACCCCTCGCCCCGTCCAACAATTACCCCTCTCCTTCTCCAACAATTACCCCTCTCCTTCTCCAACAATTACACCTCGCCCCGTCCAATAATTACCCCTCGCCCCGTCCAACAATTACCCCTCTCCTTCTCCAACAATTACCCCTCTCCTTCTCCAACAATTACACCTCGCCCCGTCCAATAATTACCCCTCGCCCCGTCCAACAATTACCCCTCTCCTTCTCCAACAATTACCCCTCGCCGCGTTCAACAATTACCTCTCTCCCTCTCCAACAATTACCACTTTCCTTCTCCAACAATTCTCCCTCGTCCCATCCAACAATTATCCCTCGCCCCATCCAACAATTACCCCTCGCCCTCTCCAACAATTACCCCTCGCAATCTCCAACAATTACCCCTCGCCCCGTCCAACAATTACCCCTCGGCCCCTCCAGCAATTACCCCTCGCCCCTTCCAACAATTACCCCTCGCCCCGTCCAACAATTACCCTTCGCCCCATCCAACAATTACCCCTCGTCCCATCCAACAATTATCCCTCGCCCCATCCAACAATTACCCCTCTCCCTCTCCAACAATTACCCCTCGCAATCTCCAACAATTACCCCTCGCCCCGTCCAACAATTACCCCTCGGCCCCTCCAGCAATTAACCCTTGCCCCTTCCAACAATTACCCCTCGCCCCGTCCAACAATTACCCCTCGCCCCATCCAACAATTACCCCTCGCCCCGTCCAACAATTACCCCTCGCCCCATCCAACAATTACCCCTCGCCCCGTCCAACAATTACCCCTCGCCCCATCCAACAATTACCCCTCGCCCCGTCCAACAATTACCCCTCGCCATGTCCAACAATCACCCCTCGCCCGTCAAACAATTACCCCTCTCCTTCTCCAACAATTACCCCATTCCTTCTCCAACAATTACACCTCGCCCCGTCCAACAATTACCCCTCGCCCCGTCCAACAATTACCCCTCTCCTTCTCCAACAATTACCCCTCGCCACGTTCAACAATTACCCCTCTCCCTCTCCAACAATTACCCCTCTCCTTCTCCAACAATTATCCCTCGCCCCATCCAACAATTTCCTCTCGCCCTGTCCAATAATTACACCTCGCCTCATCCAACAATTACCCCTCGCACCGTCCAACAATTACCCCTCTCCCTCTCCAACATTTACCCCTCGCCTCGTCCAACAATTACCCCTCGTCCCGTCCAACAATTACCCCGCGCCCCTTCCACCAATTATCCCTCGCCCTGTCCTACAATTACCTCTCGCCCTGTCCAAAAATTGCCCCTCGCCCCGTCCAACAATTACCCCTCGGCCCGTCCAACAATTACCCCTCGCCTTGTCTAACAATTACCCCTCGCCCCGTCCAACAATCACCCCTCGCCCCATCCAGCAATTATCCCTTGCCCGTCCAATAATTACCCCTCGCCCGTCCAACAATTACCCCTCGCCTCGTCGAACAATTACCTCTCGCCCCGTCCAACACTTACCCCTCGCCCCGTCCAAGAATTACCCCTCGCCGCTTCCAACAATTACCCCTCGCCCTGTCCAACAATTACCCCTCGCCCCGACCAACAATTACCCCTCGGCCCGTCCAACAATTACCCCTCGCCCCGTCCAACAATTACCTCTCGCCCCGTCCAACAATTACACCTCTCGTTCTCCAACAATTACACCTTGCCCCGTCTAACAATTACCTCTCGGCCCATCCGACAATTACCTCTCGTCCCATCGAACAATTACCCCTTGCCCCATCCAACAATTACCTCTTGCACCATCCAACAATTACCCCTTTCCCTCTCCAACAATTACCCCTTGCCCCGTCCAACAATTACCCCTCGCCCCGTCCAAGAATTACGCCTCGCACCATCCAACAATTACCACTCGACCCGTCCTCCAATTACCCCTCGCCCAATCCTCAAATTATCGCATGCCAGGTCCAACAATTACCCCTTTCCCTCTTCAACAATTACCTCTTGCCCCGTCCAACAATTACCCCTTGGTCGGTCCAACAATTACCCCTTGCCCCGTCCAACAATTACCCCTCGCCCCATCCAACAATTACCCCTCTCCCTCTCCAACAATTACCCCTCGCAACCTCCAACAATTACCCCTCGCCCCGTCCAAAAATTACGCCTCGGTCCCTCCAGCAATTACCCCTCGCCCCTTCCAACAATTACCCCTCGCCCCGTCCAACAATTACTCCTCGCCCGTCCAACAATTACCCCTCGCCTCGTCGAACAATTACCTCTCGCCCCGTCCAACACTTACCCCTCGCCCCGACCAACAATTACCCCTCGGCGCTTCCAACAATTACCCCTCGCCCCGTCCAACAATTACCTCTCGCCCCATCCAACAATTACACCTCTCGTTCTCCAACAATTACACCTTGCCCCGTCTAACAATTACCTCTCGGCCCATCCGACAATTACCTCTCGTCCCATCGAACAATTACCCCTTGCCCCATCCAACAATTACCCCTTGCACCATCCAACAATTACCCCTTTCCCTCTCCAACAATTACCCCTTGCCCCGTCCAACAATTACCCCTCGCCCCGTCCAAGAATTACGCCTCGCACCATCCAACAATTACCACTCGACCCGTCCTCCAATTACCCCTCGCCCAATCCTCAAATTATCGCATGCCAGGTCCAACAATTACCCCTTTCCCTCTTCAACAATTACCTCTTGCCCCGTCCAACAATTACCCCTTGGTCGGTCCAACAATTACCCCTTGCCCCGTCCAACAATTACCCCTCGCCCCATCCAACAATTACCCCTCTCCCTCTCCAACAATTACCCCTCGCAACCTCCAACAATTACCCCTCGCCCCGTCCAAAAATTACGCCTCGGTCCCTCCAGCAATTACCCCTCGCCCCTTCCAACAATTACCCCTCGCCCCGTCCAACAATTACTCCTCGCCCCGTCCAACAATTACCCCTCGCCCCGTCCAACAATTACCCTGCGCCACGTCCAACAATCACCCCTCGCCCGTCAAACAATTACCCCTCTCCTTCTCCAACAATTACCCCTCGCCCCGTCCAACAATTAACCCTCTCCTTCTCCAACAATTACCCCTCGCCGCGTTCAACAATTACTCCTCTCCCTCTCCAACAATTACCACTCTCCTTCTCCAACAATTATCCCTCGCCCCATCCAACAATTACCCCTCGCCCCATCCAAGAATTACTCCTCGCACCATCCAACAATTATCCCTCGACCAGTCCTCCAATTACCCCTCGCCCCATCCTCAAATTATCACTTGCCAGGTCCAACAATTACCCTTGCCCCGTCCAACAATTACCCCTCGCACCACCCAACAATTACCCCTCGCCCCTTCCTCCAATTACCCCTCGCCCCGTCCTCCAATTACCCCTCGCCCCATCCAACAATTACCCCTCACCCCATCCAAAAATTACCACTCGCCCCTTCCTCCAATTACCGCTCGCCCCTTCCTCCAATTACACCTCGCCCCATCCTCCAATTACCCCTTGCCAGGTCCAATAATTACCCCTCTCCCTCTCCAACAATTACTACTCACCCCGTCCTCCAATTACCCCTCGCCCCATCCAACAATTACCCCTTGCCCCGTCCAACAATTACCCCTCTCCCCGTCCAATAATTACCCCTCTCCCTCTCCAACAATTACTACTCACCCCGTCCTCCAATTACGCCTCGCACCATCCAACAATTATCCCTCGACCCGTCCTCCACTTACCCCTCGCCCCATCCTCAAATTATCACTTGCCAGGTCCAACAATTACCCCTTCCCCCGTCCAACAATTACCCCTCGCACCATCCAACAATTACCCCTCGCCCTGTCCTCCAATTACCCCTCGCCCAGTCCTCCAATTACCCCTCACCCCGTCCAACAATTACCCCTCACCCCATTCAACAATTACCCCTCGCCCCTTCTTCCAATTACCGCTCGCCCCTTCCTCCAATTACACCTCGCCCCATCCTCCAATTACCCCTTGCCAGGTCCAACAATTAGCCCTCTCCCTCTCCAACAATTACCCCTCACCCCGTCCAACAATTCCCCCTCGCCCCGTCCAACAATTTCCCCTCGCCCCGTCCAACAATTACCCCTCTCCGTCTCCAACAATTAATCCTCGCCCAGTCCAACAATTCCCCCTCACCCTATCCTCCAATTCCCCCTCGCCCCATCCAACAATTCCCCCTCGCCCCATCCAACAATTACCTCTCGCCCCGACGAACAATTCTCCCTTGCCCTGTCCAACAATTACCCCTTGCCCCGTCCAACAATTACCCCTCGGCCCCTCCAGCAATTACCCCTCACCCCTTCCAACAATTACCCCTCGCCCCGTCCAACAATTACCCCTCGCCCCATCCAACAATTACCCCTCGCCCCGTCCAACAATTACCCCTCGCCCCATCCAACAATTACCCCTCGCCCCGTCCAACAATTACCCCTCGCCATGTCCAACAATCACCCCTCGCCCGTCAAACAATTACCCCTCTCCTTCTCCAACAATTACCCCATTCCTTCTCCAACAATTACACCTCGCCCCGTCCAACAATTACCCCTCGCCCCGTCCAACAATTACCCCTCTCCTTCTCCAACAATTACCCCTCGCCACGTTCAACAATTACCCCTCTCCCTCTCCAACAATTACCCCTCTCCTTCTCCAACAATTATCCCTCGCCCCATCCAACAATTTCCTCTCGCCCTGTCCAATAATTACACCTCGCCTCATCCAACAATTACCCCTCGCACCGTCCAACAATTACCCCTCTCCCTCTCCAACATTTACCCCTCGCCTCGTCCAACAATTACCCCTCGTCCCGTCCAACAATTACCCCGCGCCCCTTCCACCAATTATCCCTCGCCCTGTCCTACAATTACCTCTCGCCCTGTCCAAAAATTGCCCCTCGCCCCGTCCAACAATTACCCCTCGGCCCGTCCAACAATTACCCCTCGCCTTGTCTAACAATTACCCCTCGCCCCGTCCAACAATCACCCCTCGCCCCATCCAGCAATTATCCCTTGCCCGTCCAATAATTACCCCTCGCCCGTCCAACAATTACCCCTCGCCTCGTCGAACAATTACCTCTCGCCCCGTCCAACACTTACCCCTCGCCCCGACCAACAATTACCCCTCGGCGCTTCCAACAATTACCCCTCGCCCCGTCCAACAATTACCTCTCGCCCCGTCCAACAATTACACCTCTCGTTCTCCAACAATTACACCTTGCCCCGTCTAACAATTACCTCTCGGCCCATCCGACAATTACCTCTCGTCCCATCGAACAATTACCCCTTGCCCCATCCAACAATTACCCCTTGCACCATCCAACAATTACCCCTTTCCCTCTCCAACAATTACCCCTCGCCTCGTCGAACAATTACCTCTCGCCCCGTCCAACACTTACCCCTCGCCCCGTCCAAGAATTACCCCTCGCCGCTTCCAACAATTACCCCTCGCCCTGTCCAACAATTACCCCTCGCCCCGACCAACAATTACCCCTCGGCCCGTCCAACAATTACCCCTCGCCCCGTCCAACAATTACCTCTCGCCCCGTCCAACAATTACACCTCTCGTTCTCCAACAATTACACCTTGCCCCGTCTAACAATTACCTCTCGGCCCATCCGACAATTACCTCTCGTCCCATCGAACAATTACCCCTTGCCCCATCCAACAATTACCTCTTGCACCATCCAACAATTACCCCTTTCCCTCTCCAACAATTACCCCTTGCCCCGTCCAACAATTACCCCTCGCCCCGTCCAAGAATTACGCCTCGCACCATCCAACAATTACCACTCGACCCGTCCTCCAATTACCCCTCGCCCAATCCTCAAATTATCGCATGCCAGGTCCAACAATTACCCCTTTCCCTCTTCAACAATTACCTCTTGCCCCGTCCAACAATTACCCCTTGGTCGGTCCAACAATTACCCCTTGCCCCGTCCAACAATTACCCCTCGCCCCATCCAACAATTACCCCTCTCCCTCTCCAACAATTACCCCTCGCAACCTCCAACAATTACCCCTCGCCCCGTCCAAAAATTACGCCTCGGTCCCTCCAGCAATTACCCCTCGCCCCTTCCAACAATTACCCCTCGCCCCGTCCAACAATTACTCCTCGCCCCGTCCAACAATTACCCCTCGCCCCGTCCAACAATTACCCTGCGCCACGTCCAACAATCACCCCTCGCCCGTCAAACAATTACCCCTCTCCTTCTCCAACAATTACCCCTCGCCCCGTCCAACAATTAACCCTCTCCTTCTCCAACAATTACCCCTCGCCGCGTTCAACAATTACTCCTCTCCCTCTCCAACAATTACCACTCTCCTTCTCCAACAATTATCCCTCGCCCCATCCAACAATTACCCCTCGCCCCATCCAAGAATTACTCCTCGCACCATCCAACAATTATCCCTCGACCAGTCCTCCAATTACCCCTCGCCCCATCCTCAAATTATCACTTGCCAGGTCCAACAATTACCCCTTGCCCCGTCCAACAATTACCCCTCGCACCACCCAACAATTACCCCTCGCCCCTTGCTCCAATTACCCCTCGCCCCGTCCTCCAATTACCCCTCGCCCCATCCAACAATTACCCCTCACCCCATCCAAAAATTACCACTCGCCCCTTCCTCCAATTACCGCTCGCCCCTTCCTCCAATTACACCTCGCCCCATCCTCCAATTACCCCTTGCCAGGTCCAATAATTACCCCTCTCCCTCTCCAACAATTACTACTCACCCCGTCCTCCAATTACCCCTCGCCCCATCCAACAATTACCCCTTGCCCCGTCCAACAATTACCCCTCTCCCCGTCCAATAATTACCCCTCTCCCTCTCCAACAATTACTACTCACCCCGTCCTCCAATTACGCCTCGCACCATCCAACAATTATCCCTCGACCCGTCCTCCACTTACCCCTCGCCCCATCCTCAAATTATCACTTGCCAGGTCCAACAATTACCCCTTCCCCCGTCCAACAATTACCCCTCGCATCATCCAACAATTACCCCTCGCCCTGTCCTCCAATTACCCCTCGCCCAGTCCTCCAATTACCCCTCACCCCGTCCAACAATTACCCCTCACCCCATTCAACAATTACCCCTCGCCCCTTCTTCCAATTACCGCTCGCCCCTTCCTCCAATTACACCTCGCCCCATCCTCCAATTACCCCTTGCCAGGTCCAACAATTAGCCCTCTCCCTCTCCAACAATTACCCCTCACCCCGTCCAACAATTCCCCCTCGCCCCGTCCAACAATTTCCCCTCGCCCCGTCCAACAATTACCCCTCTCCGTCTCCAACAATTAATCCTCGCCCAGTCCAACAATTCCCCCTCACCCTATCCTCCAATTCCCCCTCGCCCCATCCAACAATTCCCCCTCGCCCCATCCAACAATTACCTCTCGCCCCGACGAACAATTCTCCCTTGCCCTGTCCAACAATTACCCCTTGCCCCGTCCAACAATTACCCCTCGGCCCCTCCAGCAATTACCCCTCACCCCTTCCAACAATTACCCCTCGCCCCGTCCAACAATTACCCCTCGCCCCGTCTAACAATTACCCCTCGACCCATCCAACAATTACCCCTCGCCCCATCCAACAATTACCTCTCGCCCCGACGAACAATTCTCCCTTGCCCTGTCCAACAATTACCCCTTGCCCCGTCCAACAATTACCCCTCGGCCCCTCCAGCAATTACCCCTCACCCCTTCCAACAATTACCCCTCGCCCCGTCCAACAATTACCCCTCGCCCCATCCAACAATTACCTCTCGCCCCGACGAACAATTCTCCCTTGCCCTGTCCAACAATTACCCCTTGCCCCGTCCAACAATTACCCCTCGGCCCCTCCAGCAATTACCCCTCACCCCTTCCAACAATTACCCCTCGCCCCGTCCAACAATTACCCCTCGCCCCGTCTAACAATTACCCCTCGACCCATCCAACAATTACCCCTCGCCCCATCCAACAATTACCCCTCGTCCCGTCCAACAATTACCCTTCACCTGCCCAAAAATTACCTCTGGCCCCGTCCAACAATTACCCCTCGCCATGTCCAACAATCACCCCTCGCCCGTCAAACAATTACCCCTCTCCTTCTCCAACAATTACCCCATTCCTTCTCCAACAATTACCCCTCGCCCCATCCTACAATTACCCCTCGCCTGTCCAAAAATTACCTCTGGCACCATCCAACAATTACCTCTCGCCCCGTCCAACAATTATACTCTCGCCTGTCCAAGAATTACCTCTGGACCCATCCAACAATTACCTCTCGCCCCGTCCAACAATTACCCCTCGCCCGATCCAACAATTAACCCTCTCCCTCTCCAACAATTACCCTCGCAACCTCCAACAATTACCCCTCGCCCCGTCCAACAATTACCCCTCGGCCCCTCCAGCAATTACCCCTCGCCACGTCCAACAATCACCCCTCGCCCGTCAAACAATTACCCCTCTCCTTCTCCAACAATTACCCCTCTCCTTCTCCAACAATCACCCCTCGCCCCGTCCAACAATTACCCCTCTCCTTCTCCAACAATTACCCCTCTCCTTCTCCAACAATTACACCTCGCCCCGTCCAATAATTACCCCTCGCCCCGTCCAACAATTACCCCTCTCCTTCTCCAACAATTACCCCTCTCCTTCTCCAACAATTACACCTCGCCCCGTCCAATAATTACCCCTCGCCCCGTCCAACAATTACCCCTCTCCTTCTCCAACAATTACCCCTCGCCGCGTTCAACAATTACCTCTCTCCCTCTCCAACAATTACCACTTTCCTTCTCCAACAATTCTCCCTCGTCCCATCCAACAATTATCCCTCGCCCCATCCAACAATTACCCCTCGCCCTCTCCAACAATTACCCCTCGCAATCTCCAACAATTACCCCTCGCCCCGTCCAACAATTACCCCTCGGCCCCTCCAGCAATTACCCCTCGCCCCTTCCAACAATTACCCCTCGCCCCGTCCAACAATTACCCTTCGCCCCATCCAACAATTACCCCTCGTCCCATCCAACAATTATCCCTCGCCCCATCCAACAATTACCCCTCTCCCTCTCCAACAATTACCCCTCGCAATCTCCAACAATTACCCCTCGCCCCGTCCAACAATTACCCCTCGGCCCCTCCAGCAATTAACCCTCACCCCTTCCAACAATTACCCCTCGCCCCGTCCAACAATTACCCCTCGCCCCATCCAACAATTACCCCTCGCCCCGTCCAACAATTACCCCTCGCCCCGTCCAACAATTACCCCTCGCCCCATCCAACAATTACCCCTCGCCCCGTCCAACAATTACCCCTCGCCCCATCCAACAATTACCCCTCGTCCCGTCCAACAATTACCCCTCGCCATGTCCAACAATCACCCCTCGCCCGTCAAACAATTACCCCTCTCCTTCTCCAACAATTACCCCATTCCTTCTCCAACAATTACACCTCGCCCCGTCCAACAATTACCCCTCGCCCCGTCCAACAATTACCCCTCTCCTTCTCCAACAATTACCCCTCGCCACGTTCAACAATTACCCCTCTCCCTCTCCAACAATTACCCCTCTCCTTCTCCAACAATTATCCCTCGCCCCATCCAACAATTTCCTCTCGCCCTGTCCAATAATTACACCTCGCCTCATCCAACAATTACCCCTCGCACCGTCCAACAATTACCCCTCTCCCTCTCCAACATTTACCCCTCGCCTCGTCCAACAATTACCCCTCGTCCCGTCCAACAATTACCCCGCGCCCCTTCCACCAATTATCCCTCGCCCTGTCCTACAATTACCTCTCGCCCTGTCCAAAAATTGCCCCTCGCCCCGTCCAACAATTACCCCTCGGCCCGTCCAACAATTACCCCTCGCCTTGTCTAACAATTACCCCTCGCCCCGTCCAACAATCACCCCTCGCCCCATCCAGCAATTATCCCTTGCCCGTCCAATAATTACCCCTCGCCCGTCCAACAATTACCCCTCGCCTCGTCGAACAATTACCTCTCGCCCCGTCCAACACTTACCCCTCGCCCCGACCAACAATTACCCCTCGGCGCTTCCAACAATTACCCCTCGCCCCGTCCAACAATTACCTCTCGCCCCATCCAACAATTACACCTCTCGTTCTCCAACAATTACACCTTGCCCCGTCTAACAATTACCTCTCGGCCCATCCGACAATTACCTCTCGTCCCATCGAACAATTACCCCTTGCCCCATCCAACAATTACCCCTTGCACCATCCAACAATTACCCCTTTCCCTCTCCAACAATTACCCCTTGCCCCGTCCAACAATTACCCCTCGCCCCGTCCAAGAATTACGCCTCGCACCATCCAACAATTACCACTCGACCCGTCCTCCAATTACCCCTCGCCCAATCCTCAAATTATCGCATGCCAGGTCCAACAATTACCCCTTTCCCTCTTCAACAATTACCTCTTGCCCCGTCCAACAATTACCCCTTGGTCGGTCCAACAATTACCCCTTGCCCCGTCCAACAATTACCCCTCGCCCCATCCAACAATTACCCCTCTCCCTCTCCAACAATTACCCCTCGCAACCTCCAACAATTACCCCTCGCCCCGTCCAAAAATTACGCCTCGGTCCCTCCAGCAATTACCCCTCGCCCCTTCCAACAATTACCCCTCGCCCCGTCCAACAATTACTCCTCGCCCCGTCCAACAATTACCCCTCGCCCCGTCCAACAATTACCCTGCGCCACGTCCAACAATCACCCCTCGCCCGTCAAACAATTACCCCTCTCCTTCTCCAACAATTACCCCTCGCCCCGTCCAACAATTAACCCTCTCCTTCTCCAACAATTACCCCTCGCCGCGTTCAACAATTACTCCTCTCCCTCTCCAACAATTACCACTCTCCTTCTCCAACAATTATCCCTCGCCCCATCCAACAATTACCCCTCGCCCCATCCAAGAATTACTCCTCGCACCATCCAACAATTATCCCTCGACCAGTCCTCCAATTACCCCTCGCCCCATCCTCAAATTATCACTTGCCAGGTCCAACAATTACCCTTGCCCCGTCCAACAATTACCCCTCGCACCACCCAACAATTACCCCTCGCCCCTTCCTCCAATTACCCCTCGCCCCGTCCTCCAATTACCCCTCGCCCCATCCAACAATTACCCCTCACCCCATCCAAAAATTACCACTCGCCCCTTCCTCCAATTACCGCTCGCCCCTTCCTCCAATTACACCTCGCCCCATCCTCCAATTACCCCTTGCCAGGTCCAATAATTACCCCTCTCCCTCTCCAACAATTACTACTCACCCCGTCCTCCAATTACCCCTCGCCCCATCCAACAATTACCCCTTGCCCCGTCCAACAATTACCCCTCTCCCCGTCCAATAATTACCCCTCTCCCTCTCCAACAATTACTACTCACCCCGTCCTCCAATTACGCCTCGCACCATCCAACAATTATCCCTCGACCCGTCCTCCACTTACCCCTCGCCCCATCCTCAAATTATCACTTGCCAGGTCCAACAATTACCCCTTCCCCCGTCCAACAATTACCCCTCGCACCATCCAACAATTACCCCTCGCCCTGTCCTCCAATTACCCCTCGCCCAGTCCTCCAATTACCCCTCACCCCGTCCAACAATTACCCCTCACCCCATTCAACAATTACCCCTCGCCCCTTCTTCCAATTACCGCTCGCCCCTTCCTCCAATTACACCTCGCCCCATCCTCCAATTACCCCTTGCCAGGTCCAACAATTAGCCCTCTCCCTCTCCAACAATTACCCCTCACCCCGTCCAACAATTCCCCCTCGCCCCGTCCAACAATTTCCCCTCGCCCCGTCCAACAATTACCCCTCTCCGTCTCCAACAATTAATCCTCGCCCAGTCCAACAATTCCCCCTCACCCTATCCTCCAATTCCCCCTCGCCCCATCCAACAATTCCCCCTCGCCCCATCCAACAATTACCTCTCGCCCCGACGAACAATTCTCCCTTGCCCTGTCCAACAATTACCCCTTGCCCCGTCCAACAATTACCCCTCGGCCCCTCCAGCAATTACCCCTCACCCCTTCCAACAATTACCCCTCGCCCCGTCCAACAATTACCCCTCGCCCCATCCAACAATTACCCCTCGCCCCGTCCAACAATTACCCCTCGCCCCATCCAACAATTACCCCTCGCCCCGTCCAACAATTACCCCTCGCCATGTCCAACAATCACCCCTCGCCCGTCAAACAATTACCCCTCTCCTTCTCCAACAATTACCCCATTCCTTCTCCAACAATTACACCTCGCCCCGTCCAACAATTACCCCTCGCCCCGTCCAACAATTACCCCTCTCCTTCTCCAACAATTACCCCTCGCCACGTTCAACAATTACCCCTCTCCCTCTCCAACAATTACCCCTCTCCTTCTCCAACAATTATCCCTCGCCCCATCCAACAATTTCCTCTCGCCCTGTCCAATAATTACACCTCGCCTCATCCAACAATTACCCCTCGCACCGTCCAACAATTACCCCTCTCCCTCTCCAACATTTACCCCTCGCCTCGTCCAACAATTACCCCTCGTCCCGTCCAACAATTACCCCGCGCCCCTTCCACCAATTATCCCTCGCCCTGTCCTACAATTACCTCTCGCCCTGTCCAAAAATTGCCCCTCGCCCCGTCCAACAATTACCCCTCGGCCCGTCCAACAATTACCCCTCGCCTTGTCTAACAATTACCCCTCGCCCCGTCCAACAATCACCCCTCGCCCCATCCAGCAATTATCCCTTGCCCGTCCAATAATTACCCCTCGCCCGTCCAACAATTACCCCTCGCCTCGTCGAACAATTACCTCTCGCCCCGTCCAACACTTACCCCTCGCCCCGACCAACAATTACCCCTCGGCGCTTCCAACAATTACCCCTCGCCCCGTCCAACAATTACCTCTCGCCCCGTCCAACAATTACACCTCTCGTTCTCCAACAATTACACCTTGCCCCGTCTAACAATTACCTCTCGGCCCATCCGACAATTACCTCTCGTCCCATCGAACAATTACCCCTTGCCCCATCCAACAATTACCCCTTGCACCATCCAACAATTACCCCTTTCCCTCTCCAACAATTACCCCTTGCCCCGTCCAACAATTACCCCTCGCCCCGTCCAAGAATTACGCCTCGCACCATCCAACAATTACCACTCGACCCGTCCTCCAATTACCCCTCGCCCAATCCTCAAATTATCGCATGCCAGGTCCAACAATTACCCCTTTCCCTCTTCAACAATTACCTCTTGCCCCGTCCAACAATTACCCCTTGGTCGGTCCAACAATTACCCCTTGCCCCGTCCAACAATTACCCCTCGCCCCATCCAACAATTACCCCTCTCCCTCTCCAACAATTACCCCTCGCAACCTCCAACAATTACCCCTCGCCCCGTCCAAAAATTACGCCTCGGTCCCTCCAGCAATTACCCCTCGCCCCTTCCAACAATTACCCCTCGCCCCGTCCAACAATTACTCCTCGCCCCGTCCAACAATTACCCCTCGCCCCGTCCAACAATTACCCTGCGCCACGTCCAACAATCACCCCTCGCCCGTCAAACAATTACCCCTCTCCTTCTCCAACAATTACCCCTCGCCCCGTCCAACAATTAACCCTCTCCTTCTCCAACAATTACCCCTCGCCGCGTTCAACAATTACTCCTCTCCCTCTCCAACAATTACCACTCTCCTTCTCCAACAATTATCCCTCGCCCCATCCAACAATTACCCCTCGCCCCATCCAAGAATTACTCCTCGCACCATCCAACAATTATCCCTCGACCAGTCCTCCAATTACCCCTCGCCCCATCCTCAAATTATCACTTGCCAGGTCCAACAATTACCCTTGCCCCGTCCAACAATTACCCCTCGCACCACCCAACAATTACCCCTCGCCCCTTCCTCCAATTACCCCTCGCCCCGTCCTCCAATTACCCCTTGCCCCATCCAACAATTACCCCTCACCCCATCCAAAAATTACCACTCGCCCCTTCCTCCAATTACCGCTCGCCCCTTCCTCCAATTACACCTCGCCCCATCCTCCAATTACCCCTTGCCAGGTCCAATAATTACCCCTCTCCCTCTCCAACAATTACTACTCACCCCGTCCTCCAATTACCCCTCGCCCCATCCAACAATTACCCCTTGCCCCATCCAACAATTACCCCTCTCCCCGTCCAATAATTACCCCTCTCCCTCTCCAACAATTACTACTCACCCCGTCCTCCAATTACGCCTCGCACCATCCAACAATTATCCCTCGACCCGTCCTCCACTTACCCCTCGCCCCATCCTCAAATTATCACTTGCCAGGTCCAACAATTACCCCTTCCCCCGTCCAACAATTACCCCTCGCACCATCCAACAATTACCCCTCGCCCTGTCCTCCAATTACCCCTCGCCCAGTCCTCCAATTACCCCTCGCCCCGTCCAACAATTACCCCTCACCCCATTCAACAATTACCCCTCGCCCCTTCTTCCAATTACCGCTCGCCCCTTCCTCCAATTACACCTCGCCCCATCCTCCAATTACCCCTTGCCAGGTCCAACAATTAGCCCTCTCCCTCTCCAACAATTACCCCTCACCCCGTCCAACAATTCCCCCTCGCCCCGTCCAACAATTTCCCCTCGCCCCGTCCAACAATTACCCCTCTCCGTCTCCAACAATTAATCCTCGCCCAGTCCAACAATTCCCCCTCACCCTATCCTCCAATTCCCCCTCGCCCCATCCAACAATTCCCCCTCGCCCCATCCAACAATTACCTCTCGCCCCGACGAACAATTCTCCCTTGCCCTGTCCAACAATTACCCCTTGCCCCGTCCAACAATTACCCCTCGGCCCCTCCAGCAATTACCCCTCACCCCTTCCAACAATTACCCCTCGCCCCGTCCAACAATTACCCCTCGCCCCATCCAACAATTACCCCTCGCCCCGTCCAACAATTACCCCTCGCCCCATCCAACAATTACCCCTCGCCCCGTCCAACAATTACCCCTCGCCATGTCCAACAATCACCCCTCGCCCGTCAAACAATTACCCCTCTCCTTCTCCAACAATTACCCCATTCCTTCTCCAACAATTACACCTCGCCCCGTCCAACAATTACCCCTCGCCCCGTCCAACAATTACCCCTCTCCTTCTCCAACAATTACCCCTCGCCACGTTCAACAATTACCCCTCTCCCTCTCCAACAATTACCCCTCTCCTTCTCCAACAATTATCCCTCGCCCCATCCAACAATTTCCTCTCGCCCTGTCCAATAATTACACCTCGCCTCATCCAACAATTACCCCTCGCACCGTCCAACAATTACCCCTCTCCCTCTCCAACATTTACCCCTCGCCTCGTCCAACAATTACCCCTCGTCCCGTCCAACAATTACCCCGCGCCCCTTCCACCAATTATCCCTCGCCCTGTCCTACAATTACCTCTCGCCCTGTCCAAAAATTGCCCCTCGCCCCGTCCAACAATTACCCCTCGGCCCGTCCAACAATTACCCCTCGCCTTGTCTAACAATTACCCCTCGCCCCGTCCAACAATCACCCCTCGCCCCATCCAGCAATTATCCCTTGCCCGTCCAATAATTACCCCTCGCCCCGACCAACAATTACCCCTCGGCCCGTCCAACAATTACCCCTCGCCCCGTCCAACAATTACCTCTCGCCCCGTCCAACAATTACACCTCTCGTTCTCCAACAATTACACCTTGCCCCGTCTAACAATTACCTCTCGGCCCATCCGACAATTACCTCTCGTCCCATCGAACAATTACCCCTTGCCCCATCCAACAATTACCCCTTGCACCATCCAACAATTACCCCTTTCCCTCTCCAACAATTACCCCTTGCCCCGTCCAACAATTACCCCTCGCCCCGTCCAAGAATTACGCCTCGCACCATCCAACAATTACCACTCGACCCGTCCTCCAATTACCCCTCGCCCAATCCTCAAATTATCGCATGCCAGGTCCAACAATTACCCCTTTCCCTCTTCAACAATTACCTCTTGCCCCGTCCAACAATTACCCCTTGGTCGGTCCAACAATTACCCCTTGCACCGTCCAACAATTACCCCTCGCCCCATCCAACAATTACCCCTCTCCCTCTCCAACAATTACCCCTCGCAACCTCCAACAATTACCCCTCGCCCCGTCCAAAAATTACGCCTCGGCCCCTCCAGCAATTACCCCTCGCCCCTTCCAACAATTACCCCTCGCCCCGTCCAACAATTACTCCTCGCCCCGTCCAACAATTACCCCTCGCCCCGTCCAACAATTACCCTGCGCCACGTCCAACAATCACCCCTCGCCCGTCAAACAATTACCCCTCTCCTTCTCCAACAATTACCCCTCGCCCCGTCCAACAATTAACCCTCTCCTTCTCCAACAATTACCCCTCGCCGCGTTCAACAATTACTCCTCTCCCTCTCCAACAATTACCACTCTCCTTCTCCAACAATTATCCCTCGCCCCATCCAACAATTACCCCTCGCCCCGTCCAAGAATTACTCCTCGCACCATCCAACAATTATCCCTCGACCAGTCCTCCAATTACCCCTCGCCCCATCCTCAAATTATCGCTTGCCAGGTCCAACAATTACCCCTTGCCCCGTCCAACAATTACCCCTCGCACCACCCAACAATTACCCCTCGCCCCTTCCTCCAATTACCCCTCGCCCCGTCCTCCAATTACCCCTCGCCCCATCCAACAATTACCCCTCACCCCATCCAAAAATTACCACTCGCCCCTTCCTCCAATTACCGCTCGCCCCTTCCTCCAATTACACCTCGCCCCATCCTCCAATTACCCCTTGCCAGGTCCAACAATTAGCCCTCTCCCTCTCCAACAATTACCCCTCACCCCGTCCAACAATTCCCCCTCGCCCGTCCAACAATTTCCCCTCGCCCCGTCCAACAATTACCCCTCTCCGTCTCCAACAATTAATCCTCGCCCAGTCCAACAATTCCCCCTCACCCTATCCTCCAATTCCCCCTCGCCCCATCCAACAATTCCCCCTCGCCCCATCCAACAATTACCTCTCGCCCCGACGAACAATTCTCCCTTGCCCTGTCCAACAATTACCCCTTGCCCCGTCCAACAATTACCCCTCTCCCCGTCCAACAATTATCCCTCGCCCTGTCCAACATTTACCCTTCGCCCCGTCCAACAATTACCCCTCGCCCCGTCTAACAATTACCCCTCGACCCATCCAACAATTACCCCTCGCCCCATCCAACAATTACCCCTCGTCCCGTCCAACAATTACCCTTCACCTGCCCAAAAATTACCTCTGGCCCCATCCAACAATGACTCCTCGCCTGTCCAAAAATTACCTTTGGCCCTATCCAACAATTACCCCTCGCCCTGTCCAACAATTACCCCTCGCCCCATCCAACAATTACCCCTCGCCACGTCCAAGAATTACCCCTCGTTCGTCCAACAATTACCCCTCTCCCTCTCCAACAATTACCTCTCGCTCCGTCCATCAATTATCCCTCGCCCCATGCAACAATTACCCCTCACCCCATCCAACAATTACCCCTCTCCCCGTCCAATAATTACCCCTCTCCCTCTCCAACAATTACTACTCACCCCGTCCTCCAATTACCCCTCGCCCCATCCAACAATTACCCCTTGCCCCGTCCAACAATTACCCCTCTCCCCGTCCAATAATTACCCCTCTCCCTCTCCAACAATTACTACTCACCCCGTCCTCCAATTACGCCTCGCACCATCCAACAATTATCCCTCGACCCGTCCTCCACTTACCCCTCGCCCCATCCTCAAATTATCACTTGCCAGGTCCAACAATTACCCCTTCCCCCGTCCAACAATTACCCCTCGCACCATCCAACAATTACCCCTCGCCCTGTCCTCCAATTACCCCTCGCCCAGTCCTCCAATTACCCCTCGCCCCGTCCAACAATTACCCCTCACCCCATTCAACAATTACCCCTCGCCCCTTCTTCCAATTACCGCTCGCCCCTTCCTCCAATTACACCTCGCCCCATCCTCCAATTACCCCTTGCCAGGTCCAACAATTAACCCTCTCCCTCTCCAACAATTACCCCTCACCCCGTCCAACAATTCCCCCTCACCCCGTCCAACAATTTCCCCTCGCCCCGTCCAACAATTACCCCTCTCCGTCTCCAACAATTAATCCTCGCCCAGTCCAACAATTCCCCCTCACCCTATCCTCCAATTCCCCCTCGCCCCATCCAACAATTCCCCCTCGCCCCATCCAACAATTACCTCTCGCCCCGACGAACAATTCTCCCTTGCCCTGTCCAACAATTACCCCTTGCCCCGTCCAACAATTACCCCTCTCCCCGTCCAACAATTATCCCTCGCCCTGTCCAACATTTACCCTTCGCCTCGTCCAACAATTACCCCTCGCCCCGTCTAACAATTACCCCTCGACCCATCCAACAATTACCCCTCGCCCCATCCAACAATTACCCCTCGTCCCGTCCAACAATTACCCTTCACCTGCCCAAAAATTACCTCTGGCCCCATCCAACAATGACCCCTCGCCTGTCCAAAAATTACCTTTGGCCCTATCCAACAATTACCCCTCGCCCTGTCCAACAATTACCCCTCGCCCCATCCAACAATTACCCCTCGCCACGTCCAAGAATTACCCCTCGTTCGTCCAACAATTACCCCTCGCCCTCTCCAACAATTACCCCTCGTCCCGTCCAACAATTACCCTTCACCTGCCCAAAAATTACTACTCACCCCGTCCTCCAATTACCCCTCGCCCCATCCAACAATTACCCCTTGCCACGTCCAACAATTACCCCTCTCCCCGTCCAATAATTACCCCTCTCCCTTTCCAACAATTATTAATCACCCCGTCCTCCAATTACGCCTCGCACCATCCAACAATTATCCCTCGACCCGTCCTCCACTTACCCCTCGCCCCATCCTCAAATTATCACTTGCCAGGTCCAACAATTACCCCTTCCCCCGTCCAACAATTACCCCTCGCACCATCCAACAATTACCCCTCGCCCTGTCCTCCAATTACCCCTCGCCCAGTCCTCCAATTACCCCTCGCCCCGTCCAACAATTACCCCTCACCCCATTCAACAATTACCCCTCGCCCCTTCTTCCAATTACCCCTCGCACCTTCCTCCAATTACCCCTCGCTCTGTCCAACAATTACCCCTTACCCCATTCAACAATTACCCCTCGCCCCTTCTTCCAATTCCCCCTCGCCCCGTCCAACAATACCTCCTCGCCCCGTCCAACAATTACCCCTCTCCCTCCCCAACAATTAACCCTCGCCCAGTCGAACAATTCCCCCTCACCCTATCCTCCAATTCCCCCTCGCCGCATCCAACAATTACCCCTCGCCGCATCCTACAATTACCCCTCGCCTGTCCAAAAATTACCTCTGGCCCCATCCAACAATTACCCCTCACCCCGTCCAACAATTACCTCTCGCCCCGTCCAACATTTAACCCTCGCCCCATCCAACAATTACCTCTCGCCCTGTCTAAAAATTACCACACGCACCGTCCAACAATTACCCCTCGCCCCATCCAACAATTACCTCTATCCCCGTCAAACAATTACCCCTTAGCCCTCCAACAATTACCCCTCGACCCGTCCAACAATTACCTCTCGCCCTGTCAAAAAATTACCACTCGCCCCGTCCAACAATTACCCCGCGCCCCTTCCACCAATTATCCCTCGCCCTGTCCTACAATTACCTCTCGCCCTGTCCAAAAATTGCCCCTCGCCCCGTCCAACAATTACCCCTCGGCCCGTCCAACAATTACCCCTCGCCTTGTCTAACAATTACCCCTCGCCCCGTCCAACAATCACCCCTCGCCCCATCCAGCAATTATCCCTTGCCCGTCCAATAATTACCCCTCGCCCGTCCAACAATTACCCCTCGCCTCGTCGAACAATTACCTCTCGCCCCGTCCAACACTTACCCCTCGCCCCGACCAACAATTACCCCTCGGCGCTTCCAACAATTACCCCTCGCCCCGTCCAACAATTACCTCTCGCCCCGTCCAACAATTACACCTCTCGTTCTCCAACAATTACACCTTGCCCCGTCTAACAATTACCTCTCGGCCCATCCGACAATTACCTCTCGTCCCATCGAACAATTACCCCTTGCCCCATCCAACAATTACCCCTTGCACCATCCAACAATTACCCCTTTCCCTCTCCAACAATTACCCCTTGCCCCGTCCAACAATTACCCCTCGCCCCGTCCAAGAATTACGCCTCGCACCATCCAACAATTACCACTCGACCCGTCCTCCAATTACCCCTCGCCCAATCCTCAAATTATCGCATGCCAGGTCCAACAATTACCCCTTTCCCTCTTCAACAATTACCTCTTGCCCCGTCCAACAATTACCCCTTGGTCGGTCCAACAATTACCCCTTGCCCCGTCCAACAATTACCCCTCGCCCCATCCAACAATTACCCCTCTCCCTCTCCAACAATTACCCCTCGCAACCTCCAACAATTACCCCTCGCCCCGTCCAAAAATTACGCCTCGGTCCCTCCAGCAATTACCCCTCGCCCCTTCCAACAATTACCCCTCGCCCCGTCCAACAATTACTCCTCGCCCCGTCCAACAATTACCCCTCGCCCCGTCCAACAATTACCCTGCGCCACGTCCAACAATCACCCCTCGCCCGTCAAACAATTACCCCTCTCCTTCTCCAACAATTACCCCTCGCCCCGTCCAACAATTAACCCTCTCCTTCTCCAACAATTACCCCTCGCCGCGTTCAACAATTACTCCTCTCCCTCTCCAACAATTACCACTCTCCTTCTCCAACAATTATCCCTCGCCCCATCCAACAATTACCCCTCGCCCCATCCAAGAATTACTCCTCGCACCATCCAACAATTATCCCTCGACCAGTCCTCCAATTACCCCTCGCCCCATCCTCAAATTATCACTTGCCAGGTCCAACAATTACCCTTGCCCCGTCCAACAATTACCCCTCGCACCACCCAACAATTACCCCTCGCCCCTTCCTCCAATTACCCCTCGCCCCGTCCTCCAATTACCCCTCGCCCCATCCAACAATTACCCCTCACCCCATCCAAAAATTACCACTCGCCCCTTCCTCCAATTACCGCTCGCCCCTTCCTCCAATTACACCTCGCCCCATCCTCCAATTACCCCTTGCCAGGTCCAATAATTACCCCTCTCCCTCTCCAACAATTACTACTCACCCCGTCCTCCAATTACCCCTCGCCCCATCCAACAATTACCCCTTGCCCCGTCCAACAATTACCCCTCTCCCCGTCCAATAATTACCCCTCTCCCTCTCCAACAATTACTACTCACCCCGTCCTCCAATTACGCCTCGCACCATCCAACAATTATCCCTCGACCCGTCCTCCACTTACCCCTCGCCCCATCCTCAAATTATCACTTGCCAGGTCCAACAATTACACCTTCCCCCGTCCAACAATTACCCCTCGCACCATCCAACAATTACCCCTCGCCCTGTCCTCCAATTACCCCTCGCCCAGTCCTCCAATTACCCCTCACCCCGTCCAACAATTACCCCTCACCCCATTCAACAATTACCCCTCGCCCCTTCTTCCAATTACCGCTCGCCCCTTCCTCCAATTACACCTCGCCCCATCCTCCAATTACCCCTTGCCAGGTCCAACAATTAGCCCTCTCCCTCTCCAACAATTACCCCTCACCCCGTCCAACAATTCCCCCTCGCCCCGTCCAACAATTTCCCCTCGCCCCGTCCAACAATTACCCCTCTCCGTCTCCAACAATTAATCCTCGCCCAGTCCAACAATTCCCCCTCACCCTATCCTCCAATTCCCCCTCGCCCCATCCAACAATTCCCCCTCGCCCCATCCAACAATTACCTCTCGCCCCGACGAACAATTCTCCCTTGCCCTGTCCAACAATTACCCCTTGCCCCGTCCAACAATTACCCCTCGGCCCCTCCAGCAATTACCCCTCACCCCTTCCAACAATTACCCCTCGCCCCGTCCAACAATTACCCCTCGCCCCGTCTAACAATTACCCCTCGACCCATCCAACAATTACCCCTCGCCCCATCCAACAATTACCCCTCGTCCCGTCCAACAATTACCCTTCACCTGCCCAAAAATTACCTCTGGCCCCGTCCAACAATTACCCCTCGCCATGTCCAACAATCACCCCTCGCCCGTCAAACAATTACCCCTCTCCTTCTCCAACAATTACCCCATTCCTTCTCCAACAATTACACCTCGCCCCGTCCAACAATTACCCCTCGCCCCGTCCAACAATTACCCCTCTCCTTCTCCAACAATTACCCCTCGCCACGTTCAACAATTACCCCTCTCCCTCTCCAACAATTACCCCTCTCCTTCTCCAACAATTATCCCTCGCCCCATCCAACAATTTCCTCTCGCCCTGTCCAATAATTACACCTCGCCTCATCCAACAATTACCCCTCGCACCGTCCAACAATTACCCCTCTCCCTCTCCAACATTTACCCCTCGCCTCGTCCAACAATTACCCCTCGTCCCGTCCAACAATTACCCCGCGCCCCTTCCACCAATTATCCCTCGCCCTGTCCTACAATTACCTCTCGCCCTGTCCAAAAATTGCCCCTCGCCCCGTCCAACAATTACCCCTCGGCCCGTCCAACAATTACCCCTCGCCTTGTCTAACAATTACCCCTCGCCCCGTCCAACAATCACCCCTCGCCCCATCCAGCAATTATCCCTTGCCCGTCCAATAATTACCCCTCGCCCGTCCAACAATTACCCCTCGCCTCGTCGAACAATTACCTCTCGCCCCGTCCAACACTTACCCCTCGCCCCGTCCAAGAATTACCCCTCGCCGCTTCCAACAATTACCCCTCGCCCTGTCCAACAATTACCCCTCGCCCCGACCAACAATTACCCCTCGGCCCGTCCAACAATTACCCCTCGCCCCGTCCAACAATTACCTCTCGCCCCGTCCAACAATTACACCTCTCGTTCTCCAACAATTACACCTTGCCCCGTCTAACAATTACCTCTCGGCCCATCCGACAATTACCTCTCGTCCCATCGAACAATTACCCCTTGCCCCATCCAACAATTACCCCTTGCACCATCCAACAATTACCCCTTTCCCTCTCCAACAATTACCCCTTGCCCCGTCCAACAATTACCCCTCGCCCCGTACAAGAATTACGCCTCGCACCATCCAACAATTACCACTCGACCCGTCCTCCAATTACCCCTCGCCCAATCCTCAAATTATCGCATGCCAGGTCCAACAATTACCCCTTTCCCTCTTCAACAATTACCTCTTGCCCCGTCCAACAATTACCCCTTGGTCGGTCCAACAATTACCCCTTGCACCGTCCAACAATTACCCCTCGCCCCATCCAACAATTACCCCTCTCCCTCTCCAACAATTACCCCTCGCAACCTCCAACAATTACCCCTCGCCCCGTCCAAAAATTACGCCTCGGCCCCTCCAGCAATTACCCCTCGCCCCTTCCAACAATTACCCCTCGCCCCGTCCAACAATTACTCCTCGCCCCGTCCAACAATTACCCCTCGCCCCGTCCAACAATTACCCTGCGCCACGTCCAACAATCACCCCTCGCCCGTCAAACAATTACCCCTCTCCTTCTCCAACAATTACCCCTCGCCCCGTCCAACAATTAACCCTCTCCTTCTCCAACAATTACCCCTCGCCGCGTTCAACAATTACTCCTCTCCCTCTCCAACAATTACCACTCTCCTTCTCCAACAATTATCCCTCGCCCCATCCAACAATTACCCCTCGCCCCGTCCAAGAATTACTCCTCGCACCATCCAACAATTATCCCTCGACCAGTCCTCCAATTACCCCTCGCCCCATCCTCAAATTATCGCTTGCCAGGTCCAACAATTACCCCTTGCCCCGTCCAACAATTACCCCTCGCACCACCCAACAATTACCCCTCGCCCCTTCCTCCAATTACCCCTCGCCCCGTCCTCCAATTACCCCTCGCCCCATCCAACAATTACCCCTCACCCCATCCAAAAATTACCACTCGCCCCTTCCTCCAATTACCGCTCGCCCCTTCCTCCAATTACACCTCGCCCCATCCTCCAATTACCCCTTGCCAGGTCCAACAATTAGCCCTCTCCCTCTCCAACAATTACCCCTCACCCCGTCCAACAATTCCCCCTCGCCCGTCCAACAATTTCCCCTCGCCCCGTCCAACAATTACCCCTCTCCGTCTCCAACAATTAATCCTCGCCCAGTCCAACAATTCCCCCTCACCCCATCCTCCAATTCCCCCTCGCCCCATCCAACAATTCCCCCTCGCCCCATCCAACAATTACCTCTCGCCCCGACGAACAATTCTCCCTTGCCCTGTCCAACAATTACCCCTTGCCCCGTCCAACAATTACCCCTCTCCCCGTCCAACAATTATCCCTCGCCCTGTCCAACATTTACCCTTCGCCCCGTCCAACAATTACCCCTCGCCCCGTCTAACAATTACCCCTCGACCCATCCAACAATTACCCCTCGCCCCATCCAACAATTACCCCTCGTCCCGTCCAACAATTACCCTTCACCTGCCCAAAAATTACCTCTGGCCCCATCCAACAATGACTCCTCGCCTGTCCAAAAATTACCTTTGGCCCTATCCAACAATTACCCCTCGCCCTGTCCAACAATTACCCCTCGCCCCATCCAACAATTACCCCTCGCCACGTCCAAGAATTACCCCTCGTTCGTCCAACAATTACCCCTCTCCCTCTCCAACAATTACCTCTCGCCCCGTCCATCAATTATCCCTCGCCCCATGCAACAATTACCCCTCACCCCATCCAACAATTACCCCTCTCCCCGTCCAATAATTACCCCTCTCCCTCTCCAACAATTACTACTCACCCCGTCCTCCAATTACCCCTCGCCCCATCCAACAATTACCCCTTGCCCCGTCCAACAATTACCCCTCTCCCCGTCCAATAATTACCCCTCTCCCTCTCCAACAATTACTACTCACCCCGTCCTCCAATTACGCCTCGCACCATCCAACAATTATCCCTCGACCCGTCCTCCACTTACCCCTCGCCCCATCCTCAAATTATCACTTGCCAGGTCCAACAATTACCCCTTCCCCCGTCCAACAATTACCCCTCGCACCATCCAACAATTACCCCTCGCCCTGTCCTCCAATTACCCCTCGCCCAGTCCTCCAATTACCCCTCGCCCCGTCCAACAATTACCCCTCACCCCATTCAACAATTACCCCTCGCCCCTTCTTCCAATTACCCCTCGCACCTTCCTCCAATTACCCCTCGCTCTGTCCAACAATTACCCCTTACCCCATTCAACAATTACCCCTCGCCCCTTCTTCCAATTCCCCCTCGCCCCGTCCAACAATACCTCCTCGCCCCGTCCAACAATTACCCCTCTCCCTCCCCAACAATTAACCCTCGCCCAGTCGAACAATTCCCCCTCACCCTATCCTCCAATTCCCCCTCGCCGCATCCAACAATTACCCCTCGCCGCATCCTACAATTACCCCTCGCCTGTCCAAAAATTACCTCTGGCCCCATCCAACAATTACCCCTCACCCCGTCCAACAATTACCTCTCGCCCCGTCCAACATTTAACCCTCGCCCCATCCAACAATTACCTCTCGCCCTGTCTAAAAATTACCACACGCACCGTCCAACAATTACCCCTCGCCCCATCCAACAATTACCTCTATCCCCGTCAAACAATTACCCCTTAGCCCTCCAACAATTACCCCTCGACCCGTCCAACAATTACCTCTCGCCCTGTCAAAAAATTACCACTCGCCCCGTCCAACAATTAACCCTCTCCCCGTCCAACAATTACCCCTTCCCCCGTCCAACAATTACCCCTCGCACCATCCAACAATTACCCCTCGCCCTGTCCTCCAATTACCCCTCGCCCAGTCCTCCAATTACCCCTCGCCCCGTCCAACAATTACCCCTCACCCAATTCAACAATTACCCCTCGCCCCTTCTTCCAATTACCCCTCGCACCTTCCTCCAATTACCCCTCGCTCTGTCCAACAATTACCCCTTACCCCATTCAACAATTACCCCTCGCCCCTTCTTCCAATTCCCCCTCGCCCCGTCCAACAATACCTCCTCGCCCCGTCCAACAATTACCCCTCTCCCTCCCCAACAATTAACCCTCGCCCAGTCGAACAATTCCCCCTCACCCTATCCTCCAATTCCCCCTCGCCGCATCCAACAATTACCCCTCGCCGCATCCTACAATTACCCCTCGCCTGTCCAAAAATTACCTCTGGCCCCATCCAACAATTACCCCTCACCCCGTCCAACAATTACCTCTCGCCCCGTCCAACATTTAACCCTCGCCCCATCCAACAATTACCTCTCGCCCTGTCTAAAAATTACCACACGCACCGTCCAACAATTACCCCTCGCCCCATCCAACAATTACCTCTATCCCCGTCAAACAATTATCCTTTAGCCCTCCAACAATTACCCCTCGACCCGTCCAACAATTACCTCTCGCCCTGTCAAAAAATTACCACTCGCCCCGTCCAACAATTAACCCTCTCCCCGTCCAACAATTACCCCTTCCCCCGTCCAACAATTACCCCTCGCACCATCCAACAATTACCCCTCGCCCTGTCCTCCAATTACCCCTCGCCCAGTCCTCCAATTACCCCTCGCCCCGTCCAACAATTCCCCCTCGCCCCGTCCAACAATTACCCCTCACCCCGTCCAACAATTACCTCTCGCCCCGTCCAAAATTTACCCCTCGCCCCATCCAACAATTACCTCTCGGCCTGTCTAAAAATTACCACTCGCCCCGTCCAACAATTACCCCTCGCCCCATCCAACAATTACCTCTATCCCCGTCAAACAATTACCCATGGCCCTCCAACAATTACCCCTCGCCCCGTCCAACAATTACATCTCGCCCTGTCAGAAAATTACCACTCGCCCCGTCCAACAATTACCCCTCTCCCCGTCCAAAAATTACCCCTCTCCCCATCCAACAATTACCCCTTGCCCCTCCAACAATCACCCCTCTCCCTCTCCAACAATCACCCCTCTCCCTCTCCAACAATTACCCCTCGCCCCGTCCAACAATTACCCCTCGCCTAGTCCAAAAATTACCCCTCGCCCCGTCCAACAATTACCCCTCGCCCCGTCCAACAATTACCACTCGCCCCGTCCAACAATTACCCCTCTCCCCGTCCAACAATTACCCCTCTCCCCATCCAACAATTACCCCTTGCCCCTCCAACAATCACCCCTCTCCCTCTCCAACAATTACCCCTCTCCCTCTCCAACAATTACCCCTCGCCCGTCTAACAATTACCCCTCGCCGAGTCCAAAAATTACCCCTCGTCCTGTCCAACATTTACCCTTCCCCCCGACCAACAATTACCCCTCGCCCTCTCCAACAATTACCCCTCGCCCAGTCCAACAATTACCCCTCGCACCATCCTACAATTACCCCTCGCCTGTCCAAAAATTACCTCTGGCCCCATCCAACAATTACCCCTCACCCCGTCCAACAATTACCTCTCGCCCCGTCCAACATTTACCCCTCGCCCCATCCAACAATTACCTCTCGGCCTGTCTAAAAATGACCACTCGCCCCGTCTAACAATTACCTCTATCCCCGTCAAACAATTACCCATGGCCCTCCAACAATTACCCCTCACCCAGTCCAACAATTACACCTCGCCCTGTCAGAAAATTACCACTCGCCCCGTCCAACAATTACCCCTCTCCCCGTCCAAAAATTACCCCTCTCCCCGTCCAACAATTACCCCTTGCCCCTCCAACAATCACCCCGCTCCCTCTCCAACAATCACCCCTCTCCCTCTCCAACAATTACCCCTCGCCCCATCCAACAATTACCCCTCGCCTAGTCCAAAAATTACCCCTCGCCCCGTCCAACAATTACCCCTCGCCCCGTCCAACAATTACCCCTCGCCCCATCCAACAATTACCCCTCGCCCCGTCCAACAATTACCCCTCGCCCCGTCCAACAATTACCCCTCGCCCCATCCTACAATTACCCCTCGCCTGTCCAAAAATTACCTCTGGCACCATCCAACAATTACCTCTCGCCCCGTCCAACAATTATACTCTCGCCTGTCCAAGAATTACCTCTGGCCCCATCCAACAATTACCTCTCGCCCCGTCCAACAATTACCCCTCGCCCGATCCAACAATTACCCCTCTCCCTCTCCAACAATTACCCTCGCAACCTCCAACAATTACCCCTCGCCCCGTCCAACAATTACCCCTCGGCCCCTCCAGCAATTACCCCTCGCCACGTCCAACAATCACCCCTCGCCCGTCAAACAATTACCCCTCTCCTTCTCCAACAATTACCCCTCTCCTTCTCCAACAATCACCCCTCGCCCCGTCCAACAATTACCCCTCTCCTTCTCCAACAATTACCCCTCTCCTTCTCCAACAATTACACCTCGCCCCGTCCAATAATTACCCCTCGCCCCGTCCAACAATTACCACTCTCCTTCTCCAACAATTACCCCTCGCCGCGTTCAACAATTACCTCTCTCCCTCTCGAACAATTACCACTCTCCTTCTCCAACAATTCTCCCTCGTCCCATCCAACAATTATCCCTCGCCCCATCCAACAATTACCCCTCTCCCTCTCCAACAATTACCCCTCGCAATCTCCAACAATTACCCCTCGCCCCGTCCAACAATTACCCCTCGGCCCCTCCAGCAATTACCCCTCGCCCCTTCCAACAATTACCCCTCGCCCCGTCCAACAATTACCCTTCGCCCCATCCAACAATTACCCCTCGTCCCATCCAACAATTATCCCTCGCCCCATCCAACAATTACCCCTCTCCCTCTCCAACAATTACCCCTCGCAATCTCCAACAATTACCCCTCGCCCCGTCCAACAATTACCCCTCGGCCCCTCCAGCAATTACCCCTCACCCCTTCCAACAATTACCCCTCGCCCCGTCCAACAATTACCCCTCGCCCCATCCAACAATTACCCTTCGCCCCGTCCAACAATTACCCCTCGCCCCATCCAACAATTACCCCTCGCCCCGTCTAACAATTACCCCTCGCCCCATCCAACAATTACCCCTCGCCCCGTCCAACAATTACCCCTCGCCATGTCCAACAATCACCCCTCGCCCGTCAAACAATTACCCCTCTCCTTCTCCAACAATTACCCCATTCCTTCTCCAACAATTACACCTCGCCCCGTCCAACAATTACCCCTCGCCCCGTCCAACAATTACCCCTCTCCTTCTCCAACAATTACCCCTCGCCACGTTCAACAATTACCCCTCTCCCTCTCCAACAATTACCCCTCTCCTTCTCCAACAATTATCCCTCGCCCCATCCAACAATTTCCTCTCGCCCTGTCCAATAATTACACCTCGCCTCATCCAACAATTACCCCTCGCACCGTCCAACAATTACCCCTCTCCCTCTCCAACATTTACCCCTCGCCTCGTCCAACAATTACCCCTCGTCCCGTCCAACAATTACCCCGCGCCCCTTCCACCAATTATCCCTCGCCCTGTCCTACAATTACCTCTCGCCCTGTCCAAAAATTGCCCCTCGCCCCGTCCAACAATTACCCCTCGGCCCGTCCAACAATTACCCCTCGCCTTGTCTAACAATTACCCCTCGCCCCGTCCAACAATCACCCCTCGCCCCATCCAGCAATTATCCCTTGCCCGTCCAATAATTACCCCTCGCCCGTCCAACAATTACCCCTCGCCTCGTCGAACAATTACCTCTCGCCCCGTCCAACACTTACCCCTCGCCCCGTCCAAGAATTACTCCTCGCCGCTTCCAACAATTACCCCTCGCCCTGTCCAACAATTACCCCTCGCCCCGACCAACAATTACCCCTCGGCCCGTCCAACAATTACCCCTCGCCCCGTCCAACAATTACCTCTCGCCCCGTCCAACAATTACCTCTCGGCCCATCCGACAATTACCTCTCGTCCCATCGAACAATTACCCCTTGCCCCATCCAACAATTACCCCTTGCACCATCCAACAATTACCCCTTTCCCTCTCCAACAATTACCCCTTGCCCCGTCCAACAATTACCCCTCGCACCATCCAAGATTTACGCCTCGCACCATCCAACAATTACCACTCGACCCGTCCTCCAATTACCCCTCGCCCAATCCTCAGATTATCGCATGCCAGGTTCAACAATTACCCCTTTCCCTCTTCAACAATTACCTCTTCCCCCTCCAACAATTACCCCTTGGTCGGTCCAACAATTACCCCTCGCCCCGTCCAACAATTACTCCTCGCCCCGTCCAACAATTACCCCTCGCCCCGTCCAACAATTACCCTGCGCCACGTCCAACAATCACCCCTCGCCCGTCAAACAATTACCCCTCTCCTTCTCCAACAATTACCCCTCGCCCCGTCCAACAATTAACCCTCTCCTTCTCCAACAATTACCCCTCGCCGCGTTCAACAATTACTCCTCTCCCTCTCCAACAATTACCACTCTCCTTCTCCAACAATTATCCCTCGCCCCATCCAACAATTACCCCTCGCCCCGTCCAAGAATTACTCCTCGCACCATCCAATAATTATCCCTCGACCAGTCCTCCAATTACCCCTCGCCCCATCCTCAAATTATCGCTTGCCAGGTCCAACAATTACCCCTTGCCCCGTCCAACAATTACCCCTCGCACCACCCAACAATTACCCCTCGCCCCTTCCTCCAATTACCCCTCGCCCCGTCCTCCAATTACCCCTCGCCCCATCCAACAATTACCCCTCACCCCATCCAAAAATTACCACTCGCCCCTTCCTCCAATTACCGCTCGCCCCTTCCTCCAATTACACCTCGCCCCATCCTCCAATTACCCCTTGCCAGGTCCAACAATTAGCCCTCTCCCTCTCCAACAATTACCCCTCACCCCGTCCAACAATTACCCCTCGCCCCGTCTAACAATTACCCCTCGACCCATCCAACAATTACCCCTCGCCCCATCCAACAATTACCCCTCGTCCCGTCCAACAATTACCCTTCACCTGCCCAAAAATTACCTCTGGCCCCATCCAACAATGACCCCTCGCCTGTCCAAAAATTACCTTTGGCCCTATCCAACAATTACCCCTCGCCCTGTCCAACAATTACCCCTCGCCCCATCCAACAATTACCCCTCGCCACGTCCAAGAATTACCCCTCGTTCGTCCAACAATTACCCCTCTCCCTCTCCAACAATTACCTCTCGCTTCGTCCATCAATTATCCCTCGCCCCATGCAACAATTACCCCTCACCCCATCCAACAATTACCCCTCTCCCCGTCCAATAATTACCCCTCTCCCTCTCCAACAATTACTACTCACCCCGTCCTCCAATTACCCCTCGCCCCATCCAACAATTACCCCTTGCCCCGTCCAACAATTACCCTTCTCCCCGTCCAATAATTACCCCTCTCCCTCTCCAACAATTACTACTCACCCCGTCCTCCAATTATGCCTCGCACCATCCAACAATTATCCCTCGACCCGTCCTCCACTTACCCCTCGCCCCATCCTCAAATTATCACTTGCCAGGTCCAACAATTACCCCTTCCCCCGTCCAACAATTACCCCTCGCACCATCCAACAATTACCCCTCGCCCTGTCCTCCAATTACCCCTCGCCCAGTCCTCCAATTACCCCTCGCCCCGTCCAACAATTACCCCTCACCCCATTCAACAATTACCCCTCGCCCCTTCTTCCAATTACCGCTCGCCCCTTCCTCCAATTACACCTCGCCCCATCCTCCAATTACCCCTTGCCAGGTCCAACAATTAGCCCTCTCCCTCTCCAACAATTACCCCTCACCCCGTCCAACAATTCCCCCTCGCCCCGTCCAACAATTTCCCCTCGCCCCGTCCAACAATTACCCCTCTCCGTCTCCAACAATTAATCCTCGCCCAGTCCAACAATTCCCCCTCACCCTATCCTCCAATTCCCCCTCGCCCCATCCAACAATTCCCCCTCGCCCCATCCAACAATTACCTCTCGCCCCGACGAACAATTCTCCCTTGCCCTGTCCAACAATTACCCCTTGCCCCGTCCAACAATTACCCCTCTCCCCGTCCAACAATTATCCCTCGCCCTGTCCAACATTTACCCTTCGCCCCGTCCAACAATTACCCCTCGCCCCGTCTAACAATTACCCCTCGACCCATCCAACAATTACCCCTCGCCCCATCCAACAATTACCCCTCGTCCCGTCCAACAATTACCCTTCACCTGCCCAAAAATTACCTCTGGCCCCATCCAACAATGACCCCTCGCCTGTCCAAAAATTACCTTTGGCCCTATCCAACAATTACCCCTCGCCCTGTCCAACAATTACCCCTCGCCCCATCCAACAATTACCCCTCGCCACGTCCAAGAATTACCCCTCGTTCGTCCAACAATTACCCCTCTCCCTCTCCAACAATTACCTCTCGCCCCGTCCATCAATTATCCCTCGCCCCATGCAACAATTACCCCTCACCCCATCCAACAATTACCCCTCTCCCCGTCCAATAATTACCCCTCTCCCTCTCCAACAATTACTACTCACCCCGTCCTCCAATTACCCCTCGCCCCATCCAACAATTACCCCTTGCCCCGTCCAACAATTACCCCTCTCCCCGTCCAATAATTACCCCTCTCCCTCTCCAACAATTACTACTCACCCCGTCCTCCAATTATGCCTCGCACCATCCAACAATTATCCCTCGACCCGTCCTCCACTTACCCCTCGCCCCATCCTCAAATTATCACTTGCCAGGTCCAATAATTACCCCTTCCCCCGTCCAACAATTACCCCTCGCACCATCCAACAATTACCCCTCGCCCTGTCCTCCAATTACCCCTCGCCCAGTCCTCCAATTACCCCTCGCCCCGTCCAACAATTACCCCTCACCCCATTCAACAATTACCCCTCGCCCCTTCTTCCAATTACCGCTCGCCCCTTCCTCCAATTACACCTCGCCCCATCCTCCAATTACCCCTTGCCAGGTCCAACAATTAGCCCTCTCCAACAATTACCCCTCACCCCGTCCAACAATTCCCCCTCGCCCCGTCCAACAATTTCCCCTCGCCCCGTCCAACAATTACCCCTCTCCGTCTCCAACAATTAATCCTCGCCCAGTCCAACAATTCCCCCTCACCCTATCCTCCAATTCCCCCTCGCCCCATCCAACAATTCCCCCTCGCCCCATCCAACAATTACCTCTCGCCCCGACGAACAATTCTCCCTTGCCCTGTCCAACAATTACCCCTTGCCCCGTCCAACAATTACCCCTTGCCCCGTCCAACAATTACCCCTCTCCCCGTCCAACAATTATCCCTCGCCCTGTCCAACATTTACCCTTCGCCCCGTCCAACAATTACCCCTCGCCCCGTCTAACAATTACCCCTCGACCCATCCAACAATTACCCCTCGCCCCATCCAACAATTACCCCTCGTCCCGTCCAACAATTACCCTTCACCTGCCCAAAATTTACCTCTGGCCCCATCCAACAATGACCCCTCGCCTGTCCAAAAATTACCTTTGGCCCTATCCAACAATTACCCCTCGCCCTGTCCAACAATTACCCCTCGCCCCATCCAACAATTACCCCTCGCCACGTCCAAGAATTACCCCTCGTTCGTCCAACAATTACCCCTCTCCCTCTCCAACAATTACCCCTCGTCCCGTCCATCAATTATCCCTCGCCCCATGCAACAATTACCCCTCACCCCATCCAACAATTACCCCTCTCCCCGTCCAATAATTACCCCTCTCCCTCTCCAACAATTACTACTCACCCCGTCCTCCAATTACCCCTCGCCCCATCCAACAATTACCCCTTGCCCCGTCCAACAATTACCCCTCTCCCCGTCCAATAATTACCCCTCTCCCTCTCCAACAATTACTACTCACCCCGTCCTCCAATTATGCCTCGCACCATCCAACAATTATCCCTCGACCCGTCCTCCACTTACCCCTCGCCCCATCCTCAAATTATCACTTGCCAGGTCCAACAATTACCCCTTCCCCCGTCCAACAATTACCCCTCGCACCATCCAACAATTACCCCTCGCCCTGTCCTCCAATTACCCCTCGCCCAGTCCTCCAATTACCCCTCGCCCCGTCCAACAATTACCCCTCACCCCATTCAACAATTACCCCTCGCCCCTTCTTCCAATTACCGCTCGCCCCTTCCTCCAATTACACCTCGCCCCATCCTCCAATTACCCCTTGCCAGGTCCAACAATTAGCCCTCTCCCTCTCCAACAATTACCCCTCACCCCGTCCAACAATTCCCCCTCGCCCCGTCCAACAATTTCCCCTCGCCCCGTCCAACAATTACCCCTCTCCGTCTCCAACAATTAATCCTCGCCCAGTCCAACAATTCCCCCTCGCCCCATCCTCCAATTTCCCCTCGCCCCATCCAACAATTCCCCCTCGCCCCATCCAACAATTACCTCTCGCCCCGACGAACAATTCTCCCTTGCCCTGTCCAACAATTACCCCTTGCCCCGTCCAACAATTACCCCTCTCCCCGTCCAACAATTATCCCTCGCCCTGTCCAACATTTACCCTTCGCCCCGTCCAACAATTACCCCTCGCCCCGTCTAACAATTACCCCTCGACCCATCCAACAATTACCCCTCGCCCCATCCAACAATTACCCCTCGTCCCGTCCAACAATTACCCTTCACCTGCCCAAAAATTACCTCTGGCCCCATCCAACAATGACCCCTCGCCTGTCCAAAAATTACCTTTGGCCCTATCCAACAATTACCCCTCGCCCTGTCCAACAATTACCCCTCGCCCCATCCAACAATTACCCCTCGCCACGTCCAAGAATTACCCCTCGTTCGTCCAACAATTACCCCTCTCCCTCTCCAACAATTACCCCTCGTCCCGTCCAACAATTACCCTTCACCTGCCCAAAAATTACCTCTGGCCCCATCCAACAATGACCCCTCGCCTGTCCAAAAATTACCTTTGGCCCTATCCAACAATTACCCCTCGCCCTGTCCAACAATTACCCCTCGCCCCATCCAACAATTACCCCTCGCCACGTCCAAGAATTACCCCTCGTTCGTCCAACAATTACCCCTCTCCCTCTCCAACAATTACCTCTCGCCCCGTCCATCAATTATCCCTCGCCCCATGCAACAATTACCCCTCACCCCATCCAACAATTACCCCTCTGCCCGTCCAATAATTACCCCTCTCCCTCTCCAACAATTACTACTCACCCCGTCCTCCAATTACCCCTCGCCCCATCCAACAATTACCCCTTGCCCCGTCCAACAATTACCCCTCTCCCCGTCCAATAATTACCCCTCTCCCTCTCCAACAATTACTACTCACCCCGTCCTCCAATTACGCCTCGCACCATCCAACAATTATCCCTCGACCCGTCCTCCACTTACCCCTCACCCCATCCTCAAATTATCACTTGCCAGGTCCAACAATTACCCCTTCCCCCGTCCAACAATTACCCCTCGCACCATCCAACAATTACCCCTCGCCCTGTCCTCCAATTACCCCTCGCCCAG
This sequence comes from Pristiophorus japonicus, assembly GCF_044704955.1. Classification (NCBI taxonomy): domain Eukaryota; kingdom Metazoa; phylum Chordata; class Chondrichthyes; family Pristiophoridae; genus Pristiophorus; species Pristiophorus japonicus. The sequence continues at coordinate 44,878,022 of NC_091979.1, forward strand.
TCCTCCAATTACCCCTCGCCCCGTCCAACAATTACCCCTTACCCCATTCAACAATTACCCCTCGCCCCTTCTTCCAATTACCCCTCGCACCTTCCTCCAATTACCCCTCGCTCTGTCCAACAATTACCCCTTACCCCATTCAACAATTACCCCTCGCCCCTTCTTCCAATTCCCCCTCGCCCCGTCCAACAATACCTCCTCGCCCCGTCCAACAATTACCCCTCTCCCTCCCCAACAATTAACCCTCGCCCAGTCGAACAATTCCCCCTCACCCTATCCTCCAATTCCCCCTCGCCGCATCCAACAATTACCCCTCGCCGCATCCTACAATTACCCCTCGCCTGTCCAAAAATTACCTCTGGCCCCATCCAACAATTACCTCTCACCCCGTCCAACAATTACCTCTCGCCCCGTCCAACATTTAACCCTCGCCCCATCCAACAATCACCTCTCGCCCTGTCTAAAAATTACCACACGCACCGTCCAACAATTACCCCTCGCCCCATCCAACAATTACCTCTATCCCCGTCAAACAATTACCCCTTAGCCCTCCAACAATTACCCCTCGACCCGTCCAACAATTACCTCTCGCCCTGTCAAAAAATTACCACTCGCCCCGTCCAACAATTAACCCTCTCCCCGTCCAACAATTACCCCTTCCCCCGTCCAACAATTACCCCTCGCACCATCCAACAATTACCCCTCGCCCTGTCCTCCAATTACCCCTCGCCCAGTCCTCCAATTACCCCTTGCCCCATCCAACAATTCCCCCTCGCCCCGTCCAACAATTTCCCCTCGCCCCGTCCAACGATTACCCTTCTCCGTCTCCAACAATTAATCCTCGCCCAGTCCAACCATTCCCCCTCACCCTATCCTCCAATTTCCCCTCGCCCCATCCAACAATTCCCCCTCGCCCCATCCAACAATTACCTCTCGCCCCGACGAACAATTCTCCCTTGCCCTGTCCAACAATTACCCCTTGCCCCGTCCAACAATTACCCCTCTCCCCGTCCAACAATTATCCCTCGCCCTGTCCAACATTTACCCTTCGCCCCGTCCAACAATTACCCCTCGCCCCGTCTAACAATTACCCCTCGACCCATCCAACAATTACCCCTCGCCCCATCCAACAATTACCCCTCATCCCGTCCAACAATTACCCTTCACCTGCCCAAAAATTACCTCTGGCCCCATCCAACAATGACCCCTCGCCTGTCCAAAAATTACCTTTGGCCCTATCCAACAATTACCCCTCGCCCTGTCCAACAATTACCCCTCGCCCCATCCAACAATTACCCCTCGCCACGTCCAAGAATTACCCCTCGTTTGTCCAACAATTACCCCTCTCCCTCTCCAACAATTACCTCTCGCCCCGTCCATCAATTATCCCTCGCCCCATGCAACAATTACCCCTCACCCCATCCAACAATTACCCCTCTCCCCGTCCAATAATTACCCCTCTCCCTCTCCAACAATTACTACTCACCCCGTCCTCCAATTACCCCTCGCCCCATCCAACAATTACCCCTTGCCCCGTCCAACAATTACCCCTCTCCCCGTCCAATAATTACCCCTCTCCCTCTCCAACAATTACTACTCACCCCGTCCTCCAATTACGCCTCGCACCATCCAACCATTATCCCTCGACCCGTCCTCCACTTACCCCTCGCCCCATCCTCAAATTATCACTTGCCAGGTCCAACAATTACCCCTTCCCCCGTCCAACAATTACCCCTCGCACCATCCAACAATTACCCCTCGCCCTGTCCTCCAATTACCCCTCGCCCAGTCCTCCAATTACCCCTCGCCCCGTCCAACAATTACCCCTTGCCCCATTCAACAATTACCCCTCGCCCCTTCTTCCAATTACCCCTCGCACCTTTCTCCAATTACCCCTCGCTCTGTCCAACAATTACCCCTTACCCCATTCAACAATTACCCCTCGCCCCTTCTTCCAATTCCCCCTCGCCCCGTCCAACAATACCTCCTCGCCCCGTCCAACAATTACCCCTCTCCCTCCCCAACAATTAACCCTCGCCCAGTCGAACAATTCCCCCTCACCCTATCCTCCAATTCCCCCTCGCCGCATCCAATAATTCCCCCTCGCCCCATCCAACAATTACCTCTCGCCCCGACTAACAATTCCCCCTCGCTCTGTCCAACAATTATCTCTCGCCCGTCCAACAATTACCCCTCACCCCATCCTCCAATTACCCCTCGCCCCATCCAACAATTACTCCTTGCCACGTCCAACAATTACCTCTTGCCCCATCCAACAATTCCCCCTCGCCCCATCCAATAATTCCCCCTCGCCCCATCCAACAATTACCTCTCGCCCCGACTAACAATTCACCCTCGCTCTGTCCAACAATTACCTCTCGCCCGTCCAACAGTTACCCCTCACCCCATCCTCCAATTACCCCTCGCCCCATCCAACAATTACTCCTTGCCCCGTCCAACAATTACCTCTTGCCCCATCCAACAATTACCCCTCGCCCCATCCAACAATTACCCCTCGCCCCATCCAACAATTACCCCTCGCCCCATCCAACAATTACCCCTCGCCCCGTCAAACAATTACCCCTCGCCCCGTCCAACAATTACCCCTCGCCCCGTCCTACAATTGCACCTCGCCTGTCCAAATATTACCTCTTGCCCCATCCAACAATCACCCCTCGCCCCGTCCAACAATTACCTCTCGCCCAATCCAACAATCACCCCTCACCCCATCCAACAATTACCTCTCGCCCCGTCCAAAAATAACCTCTCGCCCCGTCCAACAATTACCTCTCGCCCCGTCCAACAATTACCTCTCGCCCCGACTAACAATTCCCCCTCGCTCTGTCCAACAATTACCTCTCGGCTCGTCCAACAATTACCCCTCACCCCATCCTCCAATTACCCCTCGCCCCATCCAACAATTACTTCTTGCCCCGTCCAACAATTACGTCTTGCCCCGTCCAACAATTACCCCTCGCCCCGTCCAACAATTACCCCTCGCCTTGTCCAAAAATTACCCCTCGCCTGTCCAACAATTACCCCTCGCCCTGTCCAACATTTACCCTTCACCCCGACCAACAATTACCCCTCGCCCCGTCCAACAATTACCCCTCGCCCCATCCAACAATTACCCCTCGCCCCGTCCAACAATTACCCCTCGCCATGTCCAACAATCACCCCTCGCCCGTCAAACAATTACCCCTCTCCTTCTCCAACAATTACCCCATTCCTTCTCCAACAATTACACCTCGCCCCGTCCAACAATTACCCCTCGCCCCGTCCAACAATTACCCCTCTCCTTCTCCAACAATTACCCCTCGCCACGTTCAACAATTACCCCTCTCCCTCTCCAACAATTACCCCTCTCCTTCTCCAACAATTATCCCTCGCCCCATCCAACAATTTCCTCTCGCCCTGTCCAATAATTACACCTCGCCTCATCCAACAATTACCCCTCGCACCGTCCAACAATTACCCCTCTCCCTCTCCAACATTTACCCCTCGCCTCGTCCAACAATTACCCCTCGTCCCGTCCAACAATTACCCCGCGCCCCTTCCACCAATTATCCCTCGCCCTGTCCTACAATTACCTCTCGCCCTGTCCAAAAATTGCCCCTCGCCCCGTCCAACAATTACCCCTCGGCCCGTCCAACAATTACCCCTCGCCTTGTCTAACAATTACCCCTCGCCCCGTCCAACAATCACCCCTCGCCCCATCCTCCAATTATCCCTTGCCCGTCCAATAATTACCCCTCGCCCGTCCAACAATTACCCATCGCCTCGTCGAACAATTACCTCTCGTCCCGTCCAACACTTACCCCTCGCCCCGTCCAAGAATTACCCCTCGCAGCTTCCAACAATTACCCCTCGCCCCGACCAACAATTACCCTTCGCCCTGTCCAAAAATTGCCCCTTGCCCCGTCCAACAATTACCCCTCGGCCCGTCCAACAATTACCCCTCGCCTTGTCTAACAATTACCCCTCGCCCCGTCCAACAATCACCCCTCGCCCCATCCAGCAATTATCCCTTGCCCGTCCAATAATTACCCCTCGCCCGTCCAACAATTACCCCTCGCCTCGTCGAACAATTACCTCTCGCCCCGTCCAACACTTACCCCTCGCCCCGTCCAAGAATTACCCCTCGCCGCTTCCAACAATTACCCCTCGCCCTGTCCAACAATTACCCCTCGCCCCGACCAACAATTACCCCTCGGCCCGTCCAACAATTACCCCTCGCCCCGTCCAACAATTACCTCTCGCCCCTTCCAACAATTACACCTCTCGTTCTCCAACAATTACACCTTGCCCCGTCTAACAATTACCTCTCGGCCCATCCGACAATTACCTCTCGTCCCATCGAACAATTACCCCTTGCCCCATCCAACAATTACCCCTTGCACCATCCAACAATTACCCCTTTCCCTCTCCAACAATTACCCCTTGCCCTGTCCAACAATTACCCCTCGCCCCGTCCAAGAATTACGCCTCGCACCATCCAACAATTACCACTCGACCCGTCCTCCAATTACCCCTCGCCCCATCCTCAAATTATCGCATGCCAGGTCCAACAATTACCCCTTTCCCTCTTCAACAATTACCTCTTGCCCCATCCAACAATTACCCCTTGGTCCGTCCAACAATTACCCCTTGCCCCGTCCAACAATTACCCCTCGCCGCATCCAACAATTACCCCTCTCCCTCTCCAACAATTACCCCTCGCAACCTCCAACAATTACCCCTCGCCCCGTCCAAAAATTACGCCTCGGCCCCTCCAGCAATTACCCCTCGCCCCTTCCAACAATTACCCCTCGCCCCGTCCAACAATTACTCCTCGCCCCGTCCAACAATTACCCCTCGCCCCGTCCAACAATTACCCCGCGCCACGTCCAACAATTACCCCTCGCCCGTCAAACAATTACCCCTCTCCTTCTCCAACAATTACCCCTCTCCTTCTGCAAAAATTACACCTCGCCCCGTCCAACAATTACCCCTCGCCCCGTCCAACAATTAACCCTCTCCTTCTCCAACAATTACCCCTCGCCGCGTTCAACAATTACTCCTCTCCCTCTCCAACAATTACCACTCTCCTTCTCCAACAATTATCCCTCGCCCCATCCAACAATTACCCCTCGCCCCGTCCAAGAATTACTCCTCGCACCATCCAACAATTATCCCTCGACCAGTCCTCCAATTACCCCTCGCCCCATCCTCAAATTATTGCTTGCCAGGTCCAACAATTACCCCTTGCCCCGTCCAACAATTACCCCTCGCACCACCCAACAATTACCCCTCGCCCCTTCCTCCAATTACCCCTCGCCCCGTCCTCCAATTACCCCTCGCCCCATCCAACAATTACCCCTCACCCCATCCAAAAATTACCCCTCGCCCCTTCCTCCAATTACCGCTCGCCCCTTCCTCCAATTACACCTCGCCCCATCCTCCAATTACCCCTTGCCAGGTCAAACAATTAGCCCTCTCCCTCTCCAACAATTACCCCTCACCCCGTCCAACAATTCGCCCTCGCCCCGTCCAACAATTTCCCCTCGCCCTGTCCAACAATTACCCCTCTCCGTCTCCAACAATTAATCCTCGCCCAGTCCAACAATTCCCCCTCACCCTATCCTCCAATTCCCCCTCGCCCCATCCAACAATTCCCCCTCGCCCCATCCAACAATTACCTCTCGCCCCGACGAACAATTCTCCCTTGCCCTGTCCAACAATTACCCCTTGCCCCGTCCAACAATTACCCCTCTCCCCGTCCAACAATTATCCCTCGCCCTGTCCAACATTTACCCTTCGCCCCGTCCAACAATTACCCCTCGCCCCGTCTAACAATTACCCCTCAACCCATCCAATAATTACCCCTCGCCCCATCCAACAATTACCCCTCGTCCCGTCCAACAATTACCCTTCACCTGCCCAAAAATTACCTCTGGCCCCATCCAACAATGACCCCTCGCCTGTCCAAAAATTACCTTTGGCCCTATCCAACAATTACCCCTCGCCCTGTCCAACAATTACCCCTCGCCCCATCCAACAATTACCCCTCGCCACGTCCAAGAATTACCCCTCGTTCGTCCAACAATTACCCCTCTCCCTCTCCAACAATTACCTCTCGCCCCGTCCATCAATTATCCCTCGCCCCATGCAACAATTACCCCTCACCCCATCCAACAATTACCCCTCTCCCTGTCCAATAATTACCCCTCTCCCTCTCCAACAATTACTACTCACCCCGTCCTCCAATTACGCCTCGCACCATCCAACAATTATCCCTCGACCCGTTCTCCACTTACCCCTCGCCCCATCCTCAAATTATCACTTGCCAGGTCCAACAATTACCCCTTCCCCCGTCCAACAATTACCCCTCGCACCATCCAACAATTACCCCTCGCCCTGTCCTCCAATTACCCCTCGCCCAGTCCTCCAATTACCCCTCGCCCCGTCCAACAATTACCCCTTACCCCATTCAACAATTACCCCTCGCCCCTTCTTCCAATTACCCCTCGCACCTTCCTCCAATTACCCCTCGCTCTGTCCAACAATTACCCCTTACCCCATTCAACAATTACCCCTCGCCCCTTCTTCCAATTCCCCCTCGCCCCGTCCAACAATACCTCCTCGCCCCGTCCAACAATTACCCCTCTCCCTCCCCAACAATTAACCCTCGCCCAGTCGAACAATTCCCCCTCACCCTATCCTCCAATTCCCCCTCGCCGCATCCAACAATTACCCCTCGCCGCATCCAACAATTACCTCTCGCCCCGACTAACAATTCCCCCTCGCTCTGTCCAACAATTATCTCTCGCCCGTCCAACAATTACCCCTCACCCCATCCTCCAATTACCCCTCGCCCCATCCAACAATTACTCCTTGCCACATCCAACAATTACCTCTTGCCCCATCCAACAATTCCCCCTCGCCCCATCCAATAATTCCCCCTCGCCCCATCCAACAATTACCTCTCGCCCCGACTAACAATTCCCCCTCGCTCTGTCCAACAATTACCTCTCGCCCGTCCAACAATTACCCCTCACGCCATCCTCCAATTACCCCTCGCCCCATCCAACAATTACTCCTTGCCCCGTCCAACAAGTACCTCTTGCCCCATCCAACAATTACCCCTCGCCCCGTCCAACAATTACCCCTCGCCTAGTCAAATAATTACCCCTCGCCCTGTCCAACAATTACCCCTCGCCCTGTGCAACATTTACCCTTCACCCCGACCAACAATTACCCCTCGCCCCGTCCAACAATTACCCCTCGCCCCGTCCTACAATTGCACCTCGCCTGTCCAAAAATTACCTCTTGCCCCATCCAACAATCACCCCTCGCCCCGTCCAACAATTACCTCTCGCCCAATCCAACAATCACCCCTCACCCCATCCAACAATTACCTCTCGCCCCGTCCAACAATTACCTCTCGCCCCGTCCAACAATTACTTCTCGCCCCGACTAACAATTCCCCCTCGCTCTGTCCAACAATTACCTCTCGGCTCGTCCAACAATTACCCCTCACCCCATCCTCCAATTACCCCTCGCCCCATCCAACAATTACTTCTTGCCCCGTCCAACAATTACGTCTTGCCCCGTCCAACAATTACCCCTCGCCCCGTCCAACAATTATCCCTCGCCTTGTCCAAAAATTACCCCTCGCCTGTCCAACAATTACCCCTCGCCCTGTCCAACATTTACCCCTCATCCCGACCAACAATTACCCCTCGCCCCGTCCAACAATTACCCCTCGCCCCATCCAACAATTAGCCCTCGCCCCATCCAACAATTACCCCTCACCCCTTCCAACAACTACCCCATGCCCCGTCCAACAATTATCCCTCGTCTTGTCCAACATTTACCACTCTCCCTCTCCAACAATTACCTCTCGCCCCTCCAACAATTACCCCTCGCCCGTCCAACAATTACCCCTCGCCCCGTCCAACATTTACCCCTCGCCCCGTCCAACAATTACCCCTCGCCCCATCCAACAATTACACCTCGCCCCATCCAACAATTACCCCTCGCCCCGTCCTACAATTACCCCTCGCCTGTCCAAAAATTACCCCTCTCCCCGTCTAACAATTACCCCTCGCCCCCATCCAACAATTACCCCTCACCCCATTCAACAATTACCCCTCGCCCTGTCCAACAATTACCCCTCGCCCCGTCCTACAATGACCCCTCGCCTGTCCAAAAATTACCTCTGGCCCCATCCAACAATTACCCCTCGCCTCGTCCAACAATTACCCCTCGCCACGTCCAACAATTACCCCTCGCTCGTCCAACAATTACCCCTCTCCCTCTCGAACATTTACCTCTCGCCCCGTCCAACAATTATCCCTCGCCGCATCCAACAATTTCTCCTCACCCCATCCAACAATTACCCCTCTCCCCATCCAATAATTACCCCTCTCCCTCTCCAACAATTACCCCTCACCCCGTCCTCCAATTACCCCTCGCCCCATCCAACAATTACTCCTCGCCCCATCCAACAATTACCCCTTGCACCGTGCAACAATTAACCCTTTCCCTCTCCAACAATTACCCCTTTACCCGTCCAACAATTACCCCTCGCCCGTGCAAGAATTACGCCTCGCACCATGCAACAATTACCCTCGCCCCGTCCAACAATTCCCCCTCGCCCCATCCAACAATTCCCCTTCGCCCCGTCCAACAATTACCCCTCTCCCTCTCCAAGAATTAACCCTCGCCTTGTCCAAAAATTACCCTTCGCCCTGTCCAACAATTACCTCTCGCCCTGTCCAACATTTACCCTTCACCCCGACCAACAATTACCCCTTGCCCCGTCGAAAAATTACCCCTCGCCCTTTCCAACAATTACCAATCGCCCTTTCCAAAAATTACCCCTCGCCCTGTCCAACATTTACCCTTCACCCCGACCAACAATTACCCCTCGCCCCGTCCAACAATTAACCCTCGCCCCATCCAACAATTACCCCTCGCCCCGTCCAACAATTACCTCTCGCCCCATCCAACAATTACCTCTCGCCCCGTCCAACAATTCCCCCTCGCCCCGTCCAACAATTACCCCTCTCCCTCTCCAACAATTAACCCTCGCCCAGTCCAACAAATCCCCCTCACCCTATCATCCAATTCCCCCTCGCCCCATCCAACAATTCCCCCTCGCCCCATCCAACAATTACCTCTCGCCCCGACCAACAATTACCTCTCGCCCCGACTAACAATTGCCCCTCGCTCTGTCCAACAATTACCTCTCGGCTTGTCCAACAATTACCCCTCACCCCATCCTCCAATTACCCACTTCACCAATCCAACAATTACTCCTTGCCCCGTCCAACAATTACCTCTTGCCCCGTCCAACAATTACCCCTCGCCCCGTCCAACAATTAACCCTCGCCTTGTCCAAAAATTACCCCTCGCCCTGTCCAACAATTACCTCTCGCCCTGTCCAATATTTATCCTTCACCCCGACCAACAATTACCCCTCGCCCCGTCCAACAATTACCTCTCGCCCCATCCAACAATTACCTCTCGCCCCGTCCAACAATTACCCCGCTCCCCGTCCAACAATTACCCCGCTCCCCGTCCAACAATTACCCCGCTCCCCATCCAACAATTACCCCTCGCCCCGTCCAACAATTAACCATCGCCCCATCTAACAATTACCCCTCGCCCCGTCCAACAATTACCTCTCGACCCATCCAACAATTACCTCTCGCCCCGTCCAACAATTACCCCGCTCCCAGTCCAACAATCAGCCTTCGCACCGTCCAACAATTAGCCCTCGCCCCGTCCAACAATTAGCCCTCGCCCTATCCAACAATTACCCCTCGCCCCGTCCAACAATTACCCCTCGCCCCGTCCAACAATTACCCCTCGCCTGTCCAAGAATTACCTCTGGCCCCATCCAACAATTACCCCTCGCCCCGTCCAACAATTACCCCTCGCCTGTCCAAGAATTACCTCTGGCCCCATCCAACAATTACCCCTCGCCCCATCCAACAATTACCCATCGCCCCTCCAACAATTACCCCTCGCCTCGTCCAACAATTACCCCTCTCCCTCTCCAACAATTCATCCTCTCCAACAACTACCCCATGCCCCGTCCAACAATTATCCCTCGTCTTGTCCAACATTTACCACTCTCCCTCTCCAACAATTACCTCTCGCCCCTCCAACAATTACCCCTCGCCCGTCCAACAATTACCCCTCGCCTCGTCCAACAATTACCCCTCGCCCCGTCCAACAATTACCACTCGCCCCTTCCTCCAATTACCCCTCGCACCTTCCTCCAATTACCCCTCGCCCCATTCTCCAATTACCCCTTGCCAGGTCCACCAATTACCCCTCTCCCTCTCCAACAATTCCCCCTCACCCCGTCCAACAAATCCCCCTCGCCCCGTCCAACAATTACCCCTCTCCCTCTCCAACAATTAACCTTCGCCCATTACAACAGTTCCCCCTCACCCTATCCTCCAATTCCCTCTCGCCCCACCCAACAATTCCCCCTCGCCCCATCCAACAATTACCTCCCGCCCCGACTAATAATTCCCCCTCGCTCTGTCCAACAATTACCCCTCGCCCCGTCCAACAATTACCCCTCGCCCCGTCCACCAATTACCTCTCGCCCCGTCCAACAATTACCCCTCTCCCTCTCCAACAATTAACCCTCGCCGATTACAACAGTTCCCCCTCACCCTATCCTCCAATTCCCCCTCGCCCCACCCAACAATTCCCCCTCGCCCCATCCAACAATTACCCCTCGCCCCGTCCAACAATTACCTCTCGCCCCGTCCAACAATTACCCCTTGCCCCGTTCACCAATTACCCCTCGCCCCGTCCTACAATTACCCATCGCCCCATCCTACAATTACCACTCGCCTGTTCAAAAATTACCTCTGGCCTCATCCAGCAATTACCCCTCACCCCGTCCAACAATTACCTCTCGCCCCGTCCAACATTTACCCCTCGCCCCATCCAACAATTACATCTCGCCCTGTCTAAAAATTACCACTCGCCCCGTCCAACAATTACCTCTCGTCCCATCCAACAATTACCTCTATCCCCGTCAAACAATTACCCCTTGGCCCTCCAACAATTACCCCTCGCCCCTTCCAACAATTACCTTTCGCCCTGTCAAAAAATTACCACTCGCCCCGTCCAAAAATTACCCCTCTCCCCGTCCAACAATTACCCCTTGCCCCTCCAACAATCACCCCTCTCCCTCTCCAACAATTACCCCTCTCCCTCTCCAACAATTACCCCTCGCCCCGTCCAACAATTACCCCTCGCCTAGTCCAAAAATGACCCCTCGCCAAGTCCAACAATTAACCCTCGCCCTGTCCAACATTTACCCTTCCCCCCCGACCAACAATTACCCCTCGCCCCGTCCAACAATTGCCCCTCGCCCCGTCCAACAATTACCCCTGGCCCCGTCCAAAAATTACCCCTCGCCCCATCCAACAATTATCCCTCGCCCCATCCAACAATTACCCCTCGCCCAGTCCAACAATTACCCCTCGCCCCATCCAACATTTACCCCTCGCCCCATCCAACAATTTCCTCTCGCCCTGTCTAAAAATTACCACTCGCCCCGTCCAACAATTACCCCTCACCCCATCTAACAATTACCCCTGTCCCCATCAAACAATTACCCCTTGGCCCTCCAACAATTACCCCTCGCCCCGTCCAACAATTACCTCTCGCCCTGTCTAAAAATTACCACTCGCCCCGTCCAACAATTACCCCTCTCCCCGTCCAACAATTACCCCTCTCCCCGTCCAACAATTACCCCTTGCCCCTCCAACAATCACCCCTCTCCCTCTCCAAAAATTTCCCCGCTCCCTCTCCAACAATTACCCCTCGCCCCATCCAACAATTACCCCTCGCCCTGTCCAACAATTACTCCTCGCCCAGTCCAACAATTACCCATCGCCCCATCCTACAATTACCCCTCGCCCCGTCCACCAATTACCTCTCGCCCCGTCCAACAATTACCCCTCTCCCTCTCCAACAATTAACCCTCGTCGATTACAACAGTTCCCCCTCACCCTATCCTCCAATTCCCCCTCGCCCCACCCAACAATTCCCCCTCGCCCCATCCAACAATTACCCCTCGCCCCATCCAACAATTACCCCACGCCCCGTCCTACAATTACCCCTCGCCCCGTCCAACAATTACCCCTCACCCCGTCCTACAATTACCCCTCGCCTGTCCAAAAATTACCTCTGGCCCCATCCAACAATTACCCTCGCCCTGTCCAACAATTACCTCTCGCCACGTCCAACAATTACCTCTCGCCCCGTCCAACAATTACCCCTTGCCCCGTTCAACAATTACCCCTCGCCCCGTCCTACAATTACCCCTCGCCTGTCCAAAAATTACCTCTGGCCCCATCCAACAATTACCCCTCGCCCTGTCCAACAATGACCTCTCGCCCCATCCAACATTTACCCCTCGCCCCATCCAACAATTTCCTCTCGCCCTGTCTAAAAATTACCACTCGCCCAGTCCAACAATTACCCCTCACCCCATCTAACAATTACCCCTGTCCCCATCAAACAATTACCCGTTGGCCCTCCAACAATTACCCCTTGCCCCGTCCAACAATTACCTCTCGCCCTGTCTAAAAATTACCACTCGCCCCGTCCAACAATTACCCCTCTCCCCGTCCAACTATTACCCCTCTCCCCGTCCAACAATTACCCCTTGCCCCTCCAACAATCACCCCTCTCCCTCTCCAAAAATTTCCCCGCTCCCTCTCCAACAATTAGCCCTCGCCCCATCCTACAATTACCCCTCGCCTGTCCAAAAATTACCTCTGGCCCCATCCAACAATTACCCCTCACCCCGTCCAACAATTACCTCTCGCCCCGTCCAACAATTACCCCTTTCCCTCTCCAACAATTACCCCTCTCCCTCTCCAACAATTACCCCTCTCCCTCTCCAACAATTAGCCCTCGCCCCGTCCAACAATTACCCCTCGCCCAGTCCAACACTTACCCCTTGCCCCGTCCAAAAATTACCCTTCACCCTGTCCAACAATTACCCCTTTCCCTCTCCAACAATTACCCCTCTCCCTCTCCAACAATTACCCCTCTCCCTCTCCAACAATTAGCCCTCACCCCGTCCAACAATTACGACTCGCTCCGTCCAACAATTACCCCTCGCCCCATCCAACCTTTACCCCTCGCCCCATCCAACAATTCCCCTCGCCCCGTCCAACAATTACCTCTCGCCTCGTCCAACAATTAGCCCTCGCTATGTCCAACAATTACCCCTCGCACCATCCAACAATTACCAATCGCCCTGTCCTCCAATTACCCCTCGTTCCATCCTCCAATTACCCCTCTCCCTCTCCAACAATTAACCCTCTCCCTCTCCAACAATTACCCATCACCCGGTCGAACAATTACCTCTCGCCCCTTCCAACAATTACCCCTCGCCCCTTCCAACAATTACCCCTCGCCCCTTCCAACAATTACCCCTCGCCCCGTCCAACAATTACCCCTCGCCCGTCCAACAATTACCCCTCGCCGCGTCCAACAATTACCCCTGTCCCCATCAAACAATTACCCCTTGGCCCTCCAACAATTACCCCTCGCCCCGTCCAACAATTACCTCTCGCCCTGTCTAAAAATTACCACTCGCCCCGTCCAACAATTACCCCTCTCCCCGTCCAACAATTACCCCTCTCCCCGTCCAACAATTACCCCTTGCCCCTCCAACAATCACCCCTCTCCCTCTCCAAAAATTTCCCCGCTCCCTCTCCAACAATTACCCCTCGCCCCATCCAACAATTACCCCTCGCCCCGTCCAACAATTACCCCTCGCCCAGTCCAACAATTACCCATCGCCCCATCCTACAATTACCTCTCGCCCCGTCCAACAATTACCCCTCTCCCTCTCCAACAATTAACCCTCGCCGATTACAACAGTTCCCCCTCACCCTATCCTCCAATTCCCCCTCGCCCCACCCAACAATTCCCCCTCGCCCCATCCAACAATTACCCCTCGCCCCGTCCAACAATTACCCCACGCCCCGTCCTACAATTACCCCTCACCCCGTCCAACAATTACCCCTCGCCCCGTCCTACAATTACCCCTCGCCTGTCCAAAAATTACCTCTGGCCCCATCCAACAATTACCCTCGCCCTGTCCAACAATTACCTCTCGCCACGTCCAACAATTACCTCTCGCCCCGTCCAACAATTACCCCTTGCCCCGTTCAACAATTACCCCTCGCCCCGTCCTACAATTACCCCTCGCCTGCCCAAAAATTACCTCTGGCCCCATCCAACAATTACCCCTCGCCCTGTCCAACAATGACCTCTCGCCCCATCCAACATTTACCCCTCGCCCCATCCAACAATTTCCTCTCGCCCTGTCTAAAAATTACCACTCGCCCAGTCCAACAATTACCCCTCACCCCATCTAACAATTACCCCTGTCCCCATCAAACAATTACCCCTTGGCCCTCCAACAATTACCCCTTGCCCCGTCCAACAATTACCTCTCGCCCTGTCTAAAAATGACCACTCGCCCCGTCCAACAATTACCCCTCTCCCCGTCCAACAATTACCCCTCTCCCCGTCCAACAATTACCCCTTGCCCCTCCAACAATCACCCCTCTCCCTCTCCAAAAATTTCCCCGCTCCCTCTCCAACAATTACCCCTCGCCCCATCCAACAATTACCCCTCGCCCCGTCCAACAATTACCCCTCGCCCAGTCCAACAATTACCCCTTGCCCCATCCAACAATTACCCCTCGCCCCGTCCAACAATTACCCATCGCCCCGTCCAAAAATTACCCCTCGCCCCGTCCAAAAATTACCCTTCACCCTGTCCAACAATTACCCCTTTCCCTCTCCAACAATTACCCCTCTCCCTCTCCAACAATTACCCCTCTCCCTCTCCAACAATTAGCCCTCACCCCATCCAACAATTACGACTCGCTCCGTCCAACAATTACCCCTCGCCCCATCCAACCTTTACCCCTCGCCCCATCCAACAATTCCCCTCGCCCCGTCCAACAATTACCTCTCGCCTCGTCCAACAATTAGCCCTCGCCCCGTCCAACAATTATCCCTCTCCCTCGACTTTTCCAACAATTACCCCTCTCCTTCTCCAACAATTACCCATCGCCCTTCCAACAATTACCGCCCGCATCGTCCAACAATTGCCCCTCTCCCTCTCCACCAATTACCCCTCTCCAATAATTACCCCTCGCCCCGTCCAACAATTATCCGTAGCCTCGTGCAACATTTACCTCCCTCGTCTCCAACAAATACCCCTTCATCTTGCCAATAATTACCCCTTGCCCCGTCCAACAATTACCCCTCACTCTGTCCAACAATTACCCCTCGCTATGTCCATCAATTACCCCTCGCACCATCCAACAATTACCAATCGCCCCGTCCTCCAATTACCCCTCGTTCCATCCTCCAATTACCCCTCTCCCTCTCCAACAATTAACCCTCTCCCTCTCCAACAATTACCCATCACCCGGTCGAACAATTACCTCTCGCCCCTTCCAACAATTACCCCTCGCCCCTTCCAACAATTACCACTCGCCCCTTCCAACAATTACCCCTCGCCCCGTCCAACAATTACCCCTCGCCCGTCCAACAATTACCCCTCGCCGCGTCCAACAATTACCCCTCGCCCCATCCAACAATTACCCCTCGCCCCGACCAACAATTACCCCTCGACCCGTCCAACATTTACCTCTCGCCCCGTCCAACAATTACCCCTCGCCCCGACCAACAATTACCCCTCGCCCCGTCCAACATTTACCTCTCGCCCCGTCCAACAATTACCTCTCGCCCCGTCCAACAATTACACCTCTCGTTCTCCAACAATTACCCCTTTCCCTCTCCAACAATTACCCCTCGCCCCATCCAACAATTACCTCTCGCCCCGTCCAAGAATTATGCCTCGCACCATCCAACAATTACCACTTGACCCGTCGTCCAATTACCCCTCACCCCATCCTCAAATTATCGCTTGCCAGGTCCAACAATTATACCCTTTCCCTCTTCAACAATTACCCCTTGCCCCATCCAACAATTACCCCTTGGTCCGTCCAACAATTACCCCTCGCCCCGTCCAACAATTACCCCTCGCACCATCCAACAATTACCTCTCGCCCCGTCCTCCAATTACCCCTCGCCCCGTCCTCCAATTACCCATCTCCCTGTCCAACAATTACCCCTCACCCCGTCCAACAATTACCCGTCACCCCTTCCTCCAATTACCCCTCGCACCATCCTCCAAATACCCCTTGCCAGGTCCAACAATTACCTCTCTCCCTCTCCAACAATTACCCCTTCCCTCTCCAACAATTACCCCTCGCTCTGTCCAACAATTACCTCTCGCCCCGTCCAACAATTACCCCTCACCCCATCCTCCAATTACCCCTCGCCCCATCCAACAATTACTCCTTGCCCCGTCCAACAATTACCTCATTCCCCGTCCAACAATTACCCCTCGCCCCATCCAACAATTACCCCTCGCCCCGACCAACAATTACCCCTCGGCCCCTCCAGCAATTACCCATCGCTACTTCCAACAATTACCCCTCGCCCCGTCCAACAATTACCCCTCGCCCCGTCCAACAATTACCCCTCGCCACATCCAACAATCACCCCTCGCCCGTCAAACAATTACACCTCTCCTTCTCCAACAATTACCCCATTACTTCTCCAACAATTACACGACGCCCCGTCCAACAATTACCCCTCGCCCCGTCCAACAATTACCCCTCTCCTTCTCCAACAATTATCCCTCGCCGCGTTCAACAGTTACCCCTCTCCCTCTCCAACAATTACCCCTCTCCTTCTCCAAAAATTACCCCTCGCCACGTTCAACAATTACCCCTCTCCCTCTCCAACAATTACCCCTCTCCTTCTCCAACAATTATCCCTCGCCCCATCCCACAATTACCTCTCACCCCGTCCAACAATTACCCCTCGTCCCATCCAACAATTACCCCGCGCCCCTTCCACCAATTATTCCTCGCCCCGTCCAACAATTACCTCTCGCCCTGTCCAAAAATTACCGCTTGCCCCGTCCAACAATTACCCCTCGCTCCGTCCAACAATTACCCCTCGCCCCGTACAACAATAACCCCTCGCCTTGTCTAACAATTACCCCTCGCCCCGTCCAACAATCACCCCTCGCCCGATCCAACAATTACCCCTTGCCCGTCCAACAATTACCCCTCGCCCGTCCAACAATTACCCCTCGCCTCGTCTAACAATTACTTCTCGCCCCGTCCAACACTTACCCCTCGTCGCGTCCAACAATTACCCCTCGCCCAGATCAACAATTAACCCTCGCCCCGTCCAAGAATTACCCCTCGCCCCATCCAAGAATTACCCCTCGCCCCATCCAACAATTACCCCTCGCCCCCTCCAGTGATTACCCCTCGCCTCGTCCAACAATTACCCCTCGCCCCGTCCAACAATTACCCCTCACCCCGTCCAACAATTACCCCTCGCCCGTCCAACAATTACCCCTCACCTCGTCCAACAATTACCCCTCTCCTTCTCCAACAATTAACCCTCGCCCGATCCAACAATTACCCCTCGCCCCATCCAAGAATTACCCCTCGCCCCATCCAACAATTACCCCTCGCCCCCTCCAGTGATTACCCCTCGCCTCGTCCAACAATTACCCCTCGCCCCGTCCAACAATTACCCCTCACCCCGTGAACAATTACCCCTCTCCTTCTCCAACAATTACCCCTCTCCTTCTCCAACAATTACCCCTCGCCGCATCCAACAATTATCCCTCGCCCGATCCAACAATTACCCCTCGCCCAGATCAACAATTAACCCTCGCCCCGTCCAAGAATTACCCCTCGCCCCATCCAAGAATTACCCCTCGCCCCATCCAACAATTACCCCTCGCCCCCTCCAGTGATTACCCCTCGCCTCGTCCAACAATTACCCCTCGCCCCGTCCAACAATTACCCCTCACCCCGTGAACAATTACCCCTCTCCTTCTCCAACAATTACCCCTCTCCTTCCCCAACAATTACCCCTCGCCGCATCCAACAATTATCCCTCGCCCGATCCAACAATTACCCCTCGCCCTGTCCAACAATTAACCCTCGCCCCCTCCAACAATTATCCCTCGCAGCGTCCAACAATTACCCTTTGCCCCATCTGACAATTACCCCTCTCCCTCTCCAACAATTACCCCTCACCCCATGCAACAATTACCCCTCTCCCTCTCCAATAATTACTCCTCGCCCCGTCCAACAATTACCTCTCACCCCCTCCAACAATTACCCCTCTCCCTCTCCAAGAATTACCCCTCGCCCCATCCAAGAATTACTCCTCGCCCCGTCCAACAATTACCCCTCGCCCCCTCCAGTAATTACCCCTCGCCTCGTCCAACAATTACCCCTCGCCCTGTCCAACAATTACCCCTCGCCTCGTCCAACAATTACCCCTCTCCTTCTCCAACAATTACCTCTCGACCCGTCCAACAATTACCCATCTCCCTCTCCAACAATTACCTCTCGCCTCGTCCAACAATTACCCCTCGAACCGTCCAACAATTATCCCTCTCCCTCTCCAATAATTATCCCTCTCCCTCTCCTTCTCCAACAATTACCACTCTCCTTCTCCAACAATTCCCCTCGCCCTGTCCAACAATTACGCCTCTCCTTCTCCAACAATTTACCCCTCGCCCCGTCCAACAATTACCCCTCGCCCCGTCCAACAATTACCCCTCGCCCATTCCAACAATTTCCCCTCGCCCCATCCAACAATTACCCCTCTCCCTCTCCAACAATTACCCCTCTCCTTCTCCAACAATTATCCCTCGCCCCATCCCACAATTACCTCTCGCCCCGTCCAACAATTACCCCTCGTCCCATCCAACAATTACCCCGCGCCCCTTCCACCAATTATTCCTCGCCCCGTCCAACAATTACCTCTCGCCCTGTCCAAAAATTACCGCTTGCCCCGTCCAACAATTACCCCTCGCTCCGTCCAACAATTACCCCTCGCCCCGTCCAACAATAACCCCTCGCCTTGTCTAACAATTACCCCTCGCCCCATCCAACAATCACCCCTCGCCTTGTCTAACAATTACCCCTCGCCACGTCCAACAATTACCCCTCGCACGTCCAACAATTACCCCTCTCCCTCTCCAACAATTAACCCTCGCCCCATCCAACAATTATCCATCGCCTCCTCCAACAATTACCCCCTCTCTCTCCAAAAATTACCTTTCGCCTCGTCCAACAATTATCCCTCGCCCCGTCCAACAATTACCCCTCGACCCTCCAAAAATTACCCCTCGCTCCATCCAACAATTACCCCTCTCCCTCTCCAACAATTACCCCTCGCCCCATGCAACAATTACCCCTCTCCCTCTCCAATAATTACTCCTCGCCCCGTCCAACAATTACCTCTCGCCCCCTCCAACAATTACCCCTCTCCCTCTCCAAGAATTACCCCTTGCCCCATCCAACAATTACCCCTCGCCCCCTCCAGTGATTACCCCTCGCCTCGTCCAACAATTACCCCTCGCCCCGTCCAACAATTACCCCTAACCCCGTCCAACAATTACCCCTCGCCCGTCCAACAATTACCCCTAGCCACATCCAACAATTACCCCTCACCTCGTCCAACAATTACCCCTCTCCTTCTCCAACAATTACCTCTCGCCCCGTGAACAATTACCCCTCTCCTTCTCCAACAATTACCCCTCTCCTTCTCCAACAATTACCCCTCGCCGCATCCAACAATTATCCCTCGCCCGATCCAACAATTACCCCTCGCCCTGTCCAACAATTACCCCTCGCCCCCTCCAACAATTATCCCTAGCAGCGTCCAACAATTACCCCTTGCCCCATCTGACAATTACCCCTCCCCCTCTCCAACAATTACCCCTCGACCCATGCAACAATTACCCCTCTCCCTCTCCAATAATTACTCCTCGCCCCGTCCAACAATTACCTCTCACCCCCTCCAACAATTACCCCTCTCCCTCTCCAAGAATTACCCCTTGCCCCATCCAAGAATTACCCCTCGCCCCATCCAACAATTACCCCTCGCCCCCTCCAGTGATTACCCCTCGCCTCGTCCAACAATTACCCCTCGCCCCGTCCAACAATTACCCCTCACCCCGTCCAACAATTACCCCTCGCCCGTCCAACAATTACCCCTCGCCACATCCAACAATTACCCCTCACCTCGTCCAACAATTAGCCCTCTCCTTCTCCAACAATTACCTCTCGCCCCGTGAACAATTACCCCTCTCCTTCTCCAACAATTACCCCGCTCCTTCTCCAACAATTACCCCTCACCCCGTCCAACAATTACCCCTCGCCCGTCCAACAATTACCCCTCGCCCGTCCAACAATTACCCCTCGCCCCGTCCAACAATTACCCCTCACCTCGTCCAACAATTACCCCTCTCCTTCTCCAACAATTACCTCTCGCCCCGTGAACAATTACCCCTCTCCTTCTCCAACAATTACCCCTCTCCTTCTCCAACAATTACCCCTCGCCGCATCCAACAATTATCCCTCGCCCGATCCAACAATTACCCCTCGCCCTGTCCAACAATTACCCCTCGCCCCCTCCAACAATTATCCCTCGCAGCGTCCAACAATTATCCCTTGCCTCATCCAACAATTACCCCTCTCCCTCACCAACAATTACCTCTCGCCTCGTCCAACAATTACCCCTCGAGCCGTCCAACAATTATCCCTCTCCCTCTCCAACAATTATCCCTCTCCCTCTCCTTCTCCAACAATTACCCCTCTCCTTCTCCAACAATTTCCCTCGCACTGTCCAACAATTACCCCTCGCCCCGTCCAACAATTACCCCTCGCCCATTCCAACAATTACCCCTCTCCCTCTCCAACACTTATCCCTCGCCCCGTCCAACAATTACCCCTCGCCCCATCCAACAATTAACCCTCGCCCCATCCAACAATTGCCCCTCGCCCCGTCCTACAATTACCCCTCGCCTTGTCCAACAATTACCCCTCGCCCCATCCAACAATTACCCCTCGCCCCATCCAACAATTACCCCTCGCCCTATCCAACAATTACTCCTCGCCCCGTCCAACAATTACCCCTCTCCCTCTCCAACAATTACCCCTCGCCTCGTCCAACAATTACCCCTCTCCCTCTCCAACAATTAGCCCTCACCCCGTCCAACAATTAGCCCTCGCCCTGTCCAACAAGTAGCCCTCGCCCCATCCAACAATTACCCCTCTCCCTCTCCAACAATTACCCCTCGCCCCGTCCAACAATTACCCCTCTCCCTCTCCAACACTTAGCCCTCACCCCGTCCAACAATTACCCCTCGCCCCGTCCAACAATTAACCCTCGCCCCATACAACAATTACCCCTCGCCCAGTCCAACAATTACCCCTCGCCCCGTCCAACAATTACCTTTCACTCCGTCCAACAATTACCCCTCGCCCTGTCCAAAAATTACCTCTCGCCCCATCCAACATTTACCCCTTGCCCCATCAAACAATTACCCCTTGCCCAGTCCAACAATTACCTCTCGCCCTGTCTAAAAATTACCACTCGCCCCGTCCAACAATTACCCCTCGCCCCGTCCAACAATTATCCCTCGCCCCGTCCAACAATTACCCCTCGCCCCTTCCAACCATTACCCCTCGCCCCATCCAACAATTATCCCTCTCCCTCTCCAACAATAACCCCTTGCTCCATCTGACAATTACCCCTCTCCCTCTCCAACAATTACCCCTCGCCCCATCCAACAATTACCCCTCTCCCTCTCCAATAATTACTCCTCGCCCCGTCCAACAATTACCTCTCGCCCCCTCCAACAATTACCCCTCTCCCTCTCCAAGAATTACCCCTCGCCCCATCCAAGAATTACCCTTCGCCCCGTCCAACAATTACCTCTCGCCCCGACCAACAATTACCCCTCGCCTCGTCCAACATTTACCCCTCGCCCCGTCCAACAATTACCTCTCGCCCCGTCCAACAATTACACCTCTCGTTCTCCAACAATTACCCCTTTCCCTCTCCAACAATTACCCCTTGTCCCGTCCAATAATTACCTCTCGCCCCGTCCAAGAATTATGCCTCGCACCATCCAACAATTACCACTTGACCCGTCGTCCAATTACCCCTCGCCCCATCCTCAAAGTATCGCTTGCCAGGTCCAACAATTATACCCTTTCCCTCTTCAACAATTGCTCCTTGCCCCATCCAACAATTACCCCTTGGTCCGTCCAACAATTACCCCTCGCCCCGTCCAACAATTACCCCTCACACCATCCAACAATTACCCCTCGCCCCGTCCTCCAATTACCCATCTCCCTGTCCAACAATTACCCCTCACCCCGTCCAACAAATGCCCCTCACCCCTTCCTCCAATTACCCCTCGCCCCATCCTCCAATTACCCCTTGCCAGGTCCAACAATTACCCCTCTCCCTCTCCAACAATTACCCCTTCCCTCTCCAACAATTACCCCTCGCTCTGTCCAACAATTACCTCTCGCCCCGTCCAACATTTACCCCTCACCCCATCCTCCAATTACCCCTCGCCCCATCCAACAATTACTCCTTGCCCCGTCCAACAATTACCTCATTCCCCGTCCAACAATTACCCCTCGCCCCATCCAACAATTACCCGTCGCCCCGTCCAACAATTGCCCCTCGCCCAGTCCAACAATTACCCCTCGTCCCGTCCAACAATTACCCCTCGCCCCTTCCAACAATTACCCCTCGTACCGTCCAACAATTATCCCTCGCCTCGTCTAACAATTACTCCTCGCCCCGTCCAACAATTACCTCTCGCCCCGTCCAACAATTACCCCTCGCCCCATCCAACAATTAACCCTCACCCCGTCCAACAATTACCCCTCGCCCCGTCCAACAATTACCCCTCGCCCATCCAACAATTACCCCTCGCCTCATCTAACAATTACCTCTTGCCCCGTCCAACAATTACCCCTCGCCCCATCCAACAATTACCCCTCGCCGCGTCCAACAATTACCCCTCGCCCCGTCCAACAATTACCACTCGCCCCGTACAACAATTACCCCTCGCCCCGTCCAACAATTATCCCTCGCCCCGTCCAACAATTACCCCTCGCCCCTTCCAACAATTACCCCTCGCTCCATCCAACAATTACCCCTCTCCCTCTCCAACAATTATCCCTTGCCCCATCTGACAATTACCCCTCTCCCTCTCCAACAATTACCCCTCGCCCCATGCAACAATTACCCCTCTCCCTCTCCAATAATTACTCCTCACCCCGTCCAACAATTACCTCTCGCCCCCTCCAACAATTACCCCTCTCCCTCTCCAAGAATTACCCCTTGCCCCATCCAAGAATTACCCCTCGCCCCGTCCAACAATTACCCCTCGCCCCCTCCAGTGATTACCCCTCGCCTCGTCCAACAATTACCACTCGCCCCGTCCAACAATTACCCCTCACCCCGTCCAACAATTACCCCTCGCCCGTCCAACAATTACCCCTCGCCACATCCAACAATTACCCCTCGCCACATCCAACAATTACCCCTCTCCTTCTCCAACAATTACCTCTCGCCCCGTGAACAATTACCCCTCTCCTTCTCCAACAATTACCCCTCTCCTTCTCCAACAATTACCCCTCGCCGCATCCAACAATTATCCCTCGCCCGATCCAACAATTACCCCTCGCCCTGTCCAACAATTACCCCTCGCCCCCTCCAACAATGATCCCTCGCAGCGTCCAACAATTACCCCTTGCCCCATCTGACAATTACCCCTCTCCCTCTCCAACAATTACCCCTCGCCCCATGCAACAATTACCCCTCTCCCTCTCCAATAATTACTCCTCGCCCCGTCCAACAATTACCTCTCGCCCCCTCCAACAATTACCCCTCTCCCTCTCCAAGAATTACCCCTTGCCCCATCCAAGAATTACCCCTCGCCCCGTCCAACAATTACCCCTCGCCCCCTCCAGTGATTACCCCTCGCCTCGTCCAACAATTACCCCTCGCCCCATCCAACAATTACCCCTCGCCCCGTCCAACAATTACCCCTCGCCCGTCCAACAATTACCCCTCGCCCCGTCCAACAATTACCCCTCACCTCGTCCAACAATTACCCCTCTCCTTCTCCAACAATTACCTCTCGCCCTGTGAACAATTACCCCTCTCCTTCTCCAACAATTACCCCTCTCCTTCTCCAACAATTACCCCTCGCCGCATCCAACAATTATCCCTCGCCCGATCCAACAATTACCCCTCGCCCTGTCCAACAATTACCCCTCGCCCCCTCCAACAATTATCCCTCGCAGCGTCCAACAATTATCCCTTGCCTCATCCAACAATTACCCCTCTCCCTCTCCAACAATTACCTCTCGCCTCGTCCAACAATTACCCCTCGAGCCGTCCAACAATTCCACTCGCCCATTCCAACAATTACCCCTCTCCCTCTCCAACACTTATCCCTCGCCCCGTCCAACAATTACCCCTCGCCCCATCCAACAATTACCCCTCGCCCTGTCCAACAATTACCCCTCGCCCCCTCCAACAATTATCCCTCGCAGCGTCCAACAATTATCCCTTGCCTCATCCAACAATTACCCCTCTCCCTCACCAACAATTACCTCTCGCCTCGTCCAACAATTACCCCTCGAGCCGTCCAACAATTATCCCTCTCCCTCTCCAACAATTATCCCTCTCCCTCTCCTTCTCCAACAATTACCCCTCTCCTTCTCCAACAATTTCCCTCGCACTGTCCAACAATTACCCCTCGCCCCGTCCAACAATTACCCCTCGCCCATTCCAACAATTACCCCTCTCCCTCTCCAACACTTATCCCTCGCCCCGTCCAACAATTACCCCTCGCCCCATCCAACAATTAACCCTCGCCCCATCCAACAATTGCCCCTCGCCCCGTCCTACAATTACCCCTCGCCTTGTCCAACAATTACCCCTCGCCCCATCCAACAATTACCCCTCGCCCCATCCAACAATTACCCCTCGCCCAATCCAACAATTACTCCTCGCCCCGTCCAACAATTACCCCTCTCCCTCTCCAACAATTACCCCTCGCCTCGTCCAACAATTACCCCTCTCCCTCTCCAACAATTAGCCCTCACCCCGTCCAACAATTAGCCCTCGCCCTGTCCAACAAGTAGCTCTCGCCCCATCCAACAATTACCCCTCTCCCTCTCCAACAATTACCCCTCGCCCCGTCCAACAATTACCCCTCTCCCTCTCCAACACTTAGCCCTCACCCCGTCCAACAATTACCCCTCGCCCCGTCCAACAATTAACCTTCGCCCCATACAACAATTACCCCTCGCCCAGTCCATCAATTAACCCTCGCCCCATACAACAATTACCCCTCGCCCAGTCCAACAATTACCCCTCGCCCCGTCCAACAATTACCCCTCGCCCCGTCCAACAATTACCTTTCACTCCGTCCAACAATTACCCCTCGCCCCGTCCAACAATTACCTTTCACTCCATCCAACAATTACCCCTCGCCCTGTCCAAAAATTACCTCTCGCCCCATCCAACATTTACCCCTTGCCCCATCAAACAATTACCCCTTGCCCAGTCCAACAATTACCTCTCGCCCTGTCTAAAAATTACCACTCGCCCCGTCCAACAATTACCCCTCGCCCCGTCCAACAATTATCCCTCGCCCCGTCCAACAATTACCCCTCGCCCCTTCCAACCATTACCCCTCGCCCCATCCAACAATTATCCCTCTCCCTCTCCAACAATAACCCCTTGCTCCATCTGACAATTACCCCTCTCCCTCTCCAACAATTACCCCTCGCCCCATCCAACAATTACCCCTCTCCCTCTCCAATAATTACTCCTCGCCCCGTCCAACAATTACCTCTCGCCCCCTCCAACAATTACCCCTCTCCCTCTCCAAGAATTACCCCTCGCCCCATCCAAGAATTACCCTTCGCCCCGTCCAACAATTACCTCTCGCCCCCTCCAGTGATTACCCCTCGCCTCGTCCAACAATTACCCCTCGCCCCGTCCAACAATTACCCCTCGCCGTGTCCAACAATTACCCCTCGCCCCGTCCAACAATTACCCCTCGCCCCGACCAACAATTACCCCTCGCCCCGTCCAACATTTACCCCTCGCCCCGTCCAACAATTACCTCTCGCCCCGTCCAACAATTACACCTCTCGTTCTCCAACAATTACCCCTTTCCCTCTCCAACAATTACCCCTTGTCCCGTCCAATAATTACCTCTCGCCCCGTCCAAGAATTATGCCTCGCACCATCCAACAATTACCACTTGACCCGTCGTCCAATTACCCCTCGCCCCATCCTCAAAGTATCGCTTGCCAGGTCCAACAATTATACCCTTTCCCTCTTCAACAATTGCTCCTTGCCCCATCCAACAATTACCCCTTGGTCCGTCCAACAATTACCCCTCGCCCCGTCCAACAATTACCCCTCACACCATCCAACAATTACCCCTCGCCCCGTCCTCCAATTACCCATCTCCCTGTCCAACAATTACCCCTCACCCCGTCCAACAATTGCCCCTCACCCCTTCCTCCAATTACCCCTCGCCCCATCCTCCAATTACCCCTTGCCAGGTCCAACAATTACCCCTCTCCCTCTCCAACAATTACCCCTTCCCTCTCCAACAATTACCCCTCGCTCTGTCCAACAATTACCTCTCGCCCCGTCCAACATTTACCCCTCACCCCATCCTCCAATTACCCCTCGCCCCATCCAACAATTACTCCTTGCCCCGTCCAACAATTACCTCATTCCCCGTCCAACAATTACCCCTCGCCCCATCCAACAATTACCCGTCGCCCCGTCCAACAATTGCCCCTCGCCCAGTCCAACAATTACCCCTCGTCCCGTCCAACAATTACCCCTCGCCCCTTCCAACAATTACCCCTCGTACCGTCCAACAATTATCCCTCGCCTCGTCTAACAATTACTCCTCGCCCCGTCCAACAATTACCTCTCGCCCCGTCCAACAATTACCCCTCGCCCCATCCAACAATTAACCCTCACCCCGTCCAACAATTACCCCTCGCCCCGTCCAACAATTACCCCTCGCCCATCCAACAATTACCCCTCGCCTCATCTAACAATTACCTCTTGCCCCGTCCAACAATTACCCCTCGCCCCATCCAACAATTACCCCTCGCCGCGTCCAACAATTACCCCTCGCCCCGTCCAACAATTACCACTCGCCCCGTACAACAATTACCCCTCGCCCCGTCCAACAATTATCCCTCGCCCCGTCCAACAATTACCCCTCGCCCCTTCCAACAATTACCCCTCGCTCCATCCAACAATTACCCCTCTCCCTCTCCAACAATTATCCCTTGCCCCATCTGACAATTACCCCTCTCCCTCTCCAACAATTACCCCTCGCCCCATGCAACAATTACCCCTCTCCCTCTCCAATAATTACTCCTCGCCCCGTCCAACAATTACCTCTCGCCCCCTCCAACAATTACCCCTCTCCCTCTCCAAGAATTACCCCTTGCCCCATCCAAGAATTACCCCTCGCCCCGTCCAACAATTACCCCTCGCCCCCTCCAGTGATTACCCCTCGCCTCGTCCAACAATTACCACTCGCCCCGTCCAACAATTACCCCTCACCCTGTCCAACAATTACCCCTCGCCGTCCAACAATTACCCCTCGCCACATCCAACAATTACCCCTCACCTCGTCCAACAATTACCCCTCTCCTTCTCCAACAATTACCTCTCGCCCCGTGAACAATTACCCCTCTCCTTCTCCAACAATTACCCCTCTCCTTCTCCAACAATTACCCCTCGCCGCATCCAACAATTATCCCTCGCCCATCCAAGAATTACCCCTCGCCCCATCCAACAATTACCCCTCGCCCCCTCCAGTGATTACCCCTCGCCTTGTCCAACAATTACCCCTCGCCCCATGCAACAATTACCCCTCTCCCTCTCCAATAATTACTCCTCGCCCCGTCCAACAATTACCTCTCGCCCCCTCCAACAATTACCCCTCTCCCTCTCCAAGAATTACCCCTTGCCCCATCCAAGAATTACCCCTCGCCCCGTCCAACAATTACCCCTCGCCCCCTCCAGTGATTACCCCTCGCCTTGTCCAACAATTACCCCTCGCCCCATCCAACAATTACCCCTCGCCCCGTCCAACAATTACCCCTCGCCCATCCAACAATTACCCCTCGTCCCGTCCAACAATTACCCCTCACCTCGTCCAACAATTACCCCTCTCCTTCTCCAACAATTACCTCTCGCCCTGTGAACAATTACCCCTCTCCTTCTCCAACAATTACCCCTCTCCTTCTCCAACAATTACCCCTCGCCGCATCCAACAATTATCCCTCGCCCGATCCAACAATTACCCCTCGCCCTGTCCAACAATTACCCCTCGCCCCCTCCAACAATTATCCCTCGCAGCGTCCAACAATTATCCCTTGCCTCATCCAACAATTACCCCTCTCCCTCTCCAACAATTACCTCTCGCCTCGTCCAACAATTACCCCTCGAGCCGTCCAACAATTCCACTCGCCCATTCCAACAATTACCCCTCTCCCTCTCCAACACTTATCCCTCGCCCCGTCCAACAATTACCCCTCGCCCCATCCAACAATTACCCCTCTCCCTCTCCACCAATTAGCCCTCACCCCGTCCAACAATTAGCCCTCGCCCTGTCCAACAAGTAGCCCTCGCCCCATCCAACAATTACCCCTCTCCCTCTCCAACAATTACCCCTCGAGCCGTCCAACAATTATCCCTCTCCCTCTCCAACAATTATCCCTCTCCCTCTCCTTCTCCAACAATTACCCCTCTCCTTCTCCAACAATTCCACTCGCACTGTCCAACAATTACCCCTCGCCCCGTCCAACAATTACCCCTCGCCCATTCCAACAATTACCCCTCTCCCTCTCCAACACTTATCCCTCGCCCCGTCCAACAATTACCCCTCGCCCCATCCAACAATTAACCCTCGCCCCATCCAACAATTACCCCTCGCCCCGTCCTACAATTACCCCTCGCCTTGTCCAACAATTACCCCTCGCCCCATCCAACAATTAACCCTCGCCCCGTCCAACAATTACCCCTCGCCCTATCCAACAATTACTCCTCGCCCCGTCCAACAATTACCCCTCTCCCTCTCCAACAATTACCCCTCGCCTCGTCCAACAATTACCCCTCTCCAACAATTAGCCCTCACCCCGTCCAACAATTAGCCCTCGCCCTGTCCAACAAGTAGCCCTCGCCCCATCCAACAATTACCCCTCTCCCTCTCCAACAATTACCCCTCGCCCCGTCCAACAATTACCCCTCGAGCCGTCCAACAATTATCCCTCTCCCTCTCCTTCTCCAACAATTACCCCTCTCCTTCTCCAACAATTCCCCTCGCACTGTCCAACAATTACTCCTATCCTACTCCAACAATTAACCCTCGCCCCGTCCAACAATTACCCCTCTCCCTCTCCAACACTTAGCCCTCGCCCCGTCCAACAATTACCCCTCGCCCCGTCCAACAATTAACCCTCGCCCCATCCAACAATTACCCCTCGCCCCGTCCTACAATTACCCCTCGCCTTGTCCAACAATTACCTCTCACCCCATCCAAAAATTACCCCTCGCCCCGTCCAACAATTACCCCACTCCCTCTCCAAGAATTATCCCTCGCCCCATCCAAGAATTACTCCTCACCTCGTCCAACAATTACCCCTCGCCCCGTCCAACAATTAATCCTCGCCCCGTCCAACAATTAGCCCTCGCCCGTCCAACAATTACCACTCGACCCGTCCAACAATTACCCCTCTCCCTCTCCAACAATTACCCCTCGCCTCGTCCAACAATTACCCCTCTCCAACAATTAGCCCTCACCCCGTCCAACAATTAGCCCTCGCCCTGTCCAACAAGTAGCCCTCGCCCCATCCAACAATTACCCCTCTCCCTCTCCAACAATTACCCCTCGCCCCGTCCAACAATTACCCCTCGAGCCGTCCAACAATTATCCCTCTCCCTCTCCTTCTCCAACAATTACCCCTCTCCTTCTCCAACAATTCCCCTCGCACTGTCCAACAATTACTCCTATCCTACTCCAACAATTAACCCTCGCCCCGTCCAACAATTACCCCTCTCCCTCTCCAACACTTAGCCCTCGCCCCGTCCAACAATTACCCCTCGCCCCGTCCAACAATTAACCCTCGCCCCGTCCTACAATTACCCCTCGCCTTGTCCAACAATTACCTCTCACCCCATCCAAAAATTACCCCTCGCCCCGTCCAACAATTACCCCTCGCCCTGTCCAAAAATTACCTCTCGCCCCATCCAACATTTACCCCTTGCCCCATCAAACAATTACCCCTCGCCCCGTCCAACAATTACCTCTCGCTCTGTCTAAAAATTACCACTCGCCCCGTCCAACAATTACCCGTCGCCCCGTCCAACAATTACCCCTCGCCCCGTCCAACAATTACCACTCGCCCATTCCAACAATTTCCCCTCGCCCCATCCAACAATTACCCCTCTCCCTCTCCAACAATTACCCTTTGCCCCATCTGACAATTACCCCTCTCCCTCTCCAACAATTACCCCTCGCCCCATCCAACAATTACCCCTCTCCCTCTCCAATAATTACTCCTCGCCTCATCCAACAATTACCTCTCGCCCCATCCAACAATTACCCCACTCCCTCTCCAAGAATTATCCCTCGCCCCATCCAAGAATTACTCCTCACCTCGTCCAACAATTACCCCTCGCCCCGTCCAACAATTAATCCTCGCCCCGTCCAACAATTAGCCCTCGCCCGTCCAACAATTACCACTCGACCCGTCCAACAATTACACCTCGCCCCGTCCAACAATTACCCCTCTCCCATCCAACAATTACCCCTCTCCCTCTCCAATAATTACTCCTCGCCTCGTCCAACAATTACCTCTCGCCCCATCCAACAATTACCCCATTCCCTCTCCAAGAATTACCCCTCGCCCCATCCAAGAATTACTCCTCGCCCCGTCCAACAATTACCCCTCGCCCCCTCCAGTAATTACCCCTCGCCTCGTCCAACAATTACCCCTCGCCCCGTCCAGCAATTACCCCTCGCCCCGTCCAACAATTACCCCTCGCCTCGTCCAACAATTACCCCTCTCCTTCTCCAACAATTACCTCTCGACCCGTCCAACAATTACCCATCTCCCTCTCCAACAATTACCTCTCGCCTCGTCAAACAATTATCCCTCGAGCCGTCCAACAATTATCCCTCTCCCTCTCCAATAATTATCCCTCTCCCTCTCCTTCTCCAACAATTACCACTCTCCTTCTCCAACAATTCCCCTCGCCCTGTCCAACAATTACGCCTCTCCTTCTCCAACAATATACCCCTCGCACCTCCAACAATTACCCCTCGCCTCGTCCAACAATTATCCCTCTCCCTCTCCAACAATTACCCATCGCCACGTCCAACAATTACCCCTCGCACGTCCAACAATTACCCCTCTCCCTCTCCAACAATTAACCCTCGCCCCGTCCAACAATTATCCATCGCCTCCTCCAACAATTACCCCCTCTCTCTCCAAAAATTACCTTTCGCCTCGTCCAACAATTACCCCTCACCTCGTCCAACAATTACCCCTCGCCCCGTCCAACAATTATCCCTCTCCCTCTCCTTCTCCAACAATTACCCCGCTCCTTCTCCAACAATTAGCCCTCGCCCCGTCCAACAATTATCCCTAGCCTCTCCAACAATTACCCCTCGCCCCTTCCAACAATTACCCCTCGCCTCGTCCAACAATTACCCCTCTCCCGCTCCAACAATTAGCCCTCGCCCCGTCCAACATTTACCCCTCGCCCCGTCCAACAATTACCTCTCGCTCCGTCCAACAATTACCCCTCGCCACGTCCAACAATTACACCTCGCTCGTCCAACAATTATCCCCCTCCCTCTCCTTCTCCAACAATTACCCCTCTCATTCTCCAACAATTACCCATCGTCCCTCCAACAATTACCGCTCGCCTCGTCCAACAATTACCCCTCTCACTCTCCAACAATTACCCCTCACCAACAATTAGCCCTCGCCCCGTCCAACAATTAGCCCTCACCTCTTCCAACAATTACCCCTCTCCCTCTCCAACAATTACCCCTCTCCCTCTCCAACAGTTACCTCTCGCCCTGTCCAACAATTACTCCTCGCCCCATCCAACAATTACCGCTCTCCCTCTCCAACAATTACCCCTCGCCTCGTCCAACAATTGCCCCTCTCCCTCTCCAACAATTAGCCCTCGCCCCGTCCAACAATTAGCCCTCGCCCTGTCCAACAAGTAGCCCTCGCCCCATCCAACAATTACCACTCGCCAGATCCAACAATTACCACTCGCCCTGTCCAACAATTACCCCTCGCCCCCTCCAACAATTATCACTCGCAGCGTCCAACATTTATCCCTTGCCTCATCCAACAATTACCCCTCTCCCTATCCAACAATTACCTCTCACCTCGTCCAACAATTACCCCTCGAGCCGTCCATGAATTATCCCTCTCCCTCTCCTTCTGCAACAATTACCCCTCTCCTTCTCCAACAATTCCCCTCGCACTTTCCAACAATTACCCCGATCCTACTCCAAAAATTAACCCTCGCCCCGTCCAACAATTACCCCTCTCCCTCTCCAACACTTAGCGCTCGCCCCGTCCTACAATTACCCCTCGCCTTGTCCAACAATTACCTCTCACCCCATCCAACAATTACCCCTCGCCCCGTCCAACAATTACCCCTCGCCCTGTCCAAAAATTACCTCTCGCCCCATCCAACATTTACCCCTCGCCCCGTCCAACAATTACCTCGCGCTCTGTCTAAAAATTACCACTCGCCCCGTCCAACAATTACCCCTCGCCCTGTCCAACAATTACCCCTCGCCCCATCCAACAATTACCCCTCTCCCTCTCCAACAATTACCCTTTGCCCCATCTGACAATTACCCCTCTCCCTCTCCAACAATTACCCCTCGCCCCATCCAACAATTACCCCTCTCCCTCTCCAATAATTACTCCTCGCCTCATCCAACAATTACCTCTCGCCCCATCCAACAATTACCCCACTCCCTCTCCAAGAATTACCCCTCGCCCCATCCAAGAATTACTCCTCGCCCCGTCCAACAATTACCCCTCGCCCCCTCCAGTAATTACCCCTCGCCTCGTCCAACAATTACCCCTCGCCCCGTCCAACAATTACCCCTCGCCCCGTCCAAAAATTACCCCTCGCCCGTCCAACAATTACCACTCGACCCGTCCAACAATTACCCCTCGCCCCGTCCAACAATTACCCCTCGCCCCGTCCAACAATTACCCCTCGCCCATTCCAACAATTTCCCCTCGCCCCATCCAACAATTACCCCTCTCCCTCTCCAACAATTACCCTTTGCCCCATCTGACAATTACCCCACTCCCTCTCCAACAATTACCCCTCGCCCCATCCAAGAATTACTCCTCGCCCCGTCCAACAATTACCCCTCGCCCCCTCCAGTAATTACCCCTCGCCTCGTCCAACAATTACCCCTCGCCCCGTCCAGCAATTACTCCTCGCCCCGTCCAACAATTACCCCTCGCCCGTCCAACAATTACCCTTCGCCCCGTCCAACAATTACCCCTCGCCCCGTCCAACAATTACCCCTCGCCTCGTCCAACAATTACCCCTCTCCTTCTCCAACAATTACCTCTCGACCCGTCCAACAATTACCCCTCTCCCTCTCCAACAATTACCTCTCGCCTCATCCAACAATTACCCCTCGAGCCGTCCAACAATTATCCCTCTCCCTCTCCAATAATTATCCCTCTCCCTCTCCTTCTCCAATAATTACCACTCTCCTTCTCCAACAATTCCCCTCGCCCTGTCCAACAATTACGCCTCTCCTTCTCCAACAATTAACCCTCGCCACATCCAACAATTACCCCTCGCTCATCCAACAATTACCCCTCTCCCTCTCCAACAATTACCTCTCGCCCCGTCCAACAATTATCCATCGCCTCCTCCAACAATTACCCCCTCCCTCTCCAAAAATTACCTTTCGCCTCGTCCAACAATTACCCCTCAGCTCGTCCAACAATTACCCCTCGCCCCGTCCAACAATTATCCCTCTCCCTCTCCTTCTCCAACAATTACCCCGCTCCTTCTCCAACAATTAGCCCTCGCCCCGTCCAACAATTATCCCTAGCCTCTCCAACAATTACCCCTCGCCCCTTCCAACAATTACCCCTCGCCTCGTCCAACAATTACCCCTCTCCCTCTCCAACAATTAGCCCTCGCCCCGTCCAACAATTAGCCCTCGCCTGTCCAACAAGTAGCCCTTGCCCCATCCAACAATTACCCCTCTCCCTCTCCAACAATTACCCCTCGCCCCGTCCAACAATTACCCCTCTCCCTCTCCAACACTTAGCCCTCGCCCCGTCCAACAATTACCCCTCGCCCCATCCAACAATTACCCCTCGCCCCATCCAACAATTACCCCTCGCCCCATCCTACAATTACCCCTCGCCTTGTCCAACAATTACCCCTCGCCCCGTCCAACAATTACCCCTTGCCACGTCCAACAATTACACCTCGCTCATCCAACAATTACCCCTCGCCCCGTCCAACAATTATCCCTCTCCCTCTCCTTCTCCAACAATTACCCCTCTCATTCTCCAACAATTACCCATCGTCCATCCAACAATTACCGCTCGCCTCGTCCAACAATTACCCCACTCGCTCTCCAACAATTACCCCTCACCAACAATTACCCCTCGCCCCTCCAACAATTACCCCTCACCTCTTCCAACAATTACCCCTCTCCCTCTCCAACAATTACCCCTCTCCCTCTCCAACAATTACCTCTCGCCCTGTCCAACAATTACTCCTCGCCCCATCCAACAATTACCGCTCTCCCTCTCCAACAATTACCCCTCTCCCTCTCCAACAATTAGCCCTCGCCCCGTCCAACAATTAGTCCTCGCTCTGTCCAACAAGTAGCCCTCGCCCCATCCAACAATTACCCTTCACCTCGTCCAACAATTACCCCTCGCCCCGTCCAACAATTACCCCTCGCCCATCCAACAATTACCACTCGACCCGTCCAACAATTACCCTTTGCCCCATCTGACAATTACCCCACTCCCTCTCCAACAATTACCCCTCGCCCCATCCAACAATTACCCCTCTCCCATCCAACAATTATCCCACTCCCTCTCCAAGAATTCCCCCTCGCCCCATCCAAGAATTACTCCTCGCCCCGTCCAACAATTACCCCTCGCCCGTCCAACAATTACCCTTCGCCCCGTCCAACAATTACCCCTCGCCCCGTCCAACAATTACCCTTAGCCTCGTCCAACAATTACCCCTCTCCTTCTCCAACAATTACCTCTCGACCCGTCCAACAATTACCCCTCTCCCTCTCCAACAATTACCTCTCGCCTCGTCCAACAATTACCCCTCGAGCCGTCCAACAATTATCCCTCTCCCTCTCCAATAATTATCCCTCTCCCTCTCCTTCTCCAACAATTACCACTCTCCTTCTCCAACAATTCCCCTCGCCCTGTCCAACAATTACGCCTCTCCTTCTCCAACAATTACCCATCGCCACGTCCAACAATTACCCGTCGCACGTCCAACAATTACCCCTCTCCCTCTCCAACAATTAACCCTCGCCACATCCAACAATTACCCCTCGCTCATCCAACAATTACCCCTCTCCCTCTCCAACAATTACCTCTCGCCCCGTCCAACAATTATCCATCGCCTCCTCCAACAATTATCCCCTCCCTCTCCAAAAATTACCTTTCGCCTCGTCCAACAATTACCCCTCAGCTCGTCCAACAATTACCCCTCGCCCCGTCCAACAATTATCCTTCGCCCCATCCAACAATTACCCCTCGCCCCATCCAACAATTACCCCTCGCCCCATCCTACAATTACCCCTCGCCTTGTCCAACAATTACCCCTCGCCCCGTCCAACAATTACCCCTTGCCACGTCCAACAATTACACCTCGCTCATCCAACAATTACCCCTCGCCCCGTCCAACAATTATCCCTCTCCCTCTCCTTCTCCAACAATTACCCCTCTCATTCTCCAACAATTACCCATCGTCCATCCAACAATTACCGCTCGCCTCGTCCAACAATTACCCCACTCGCTCTCCAACAATTACCCCTCACCAACAATTACCCCTCGCCCCTCCAACAATTACCCCTCACCTCTTCCAACAATTACCCCTCTCCCTCTCCAACAATTACCCCTCTCCCTCTCCAACAATTACCTCTCGCCCTGTCCAACAATTACTCCTCGCCCCATCCAACAATTACCGCTCTCCCTCTCCAACAATTACCCCTCTCCCTCTCCAACAATTAGCCCTCGCCCCGTCCAACAATTAGTCCTCGCTCTGTCCAACAAGTAGCCCTCGCCCCATCCAACAATTACCCTTCACCTCGTCCAACAATTACCCCTCGCCCCGTCCAACAATTACCCCTCGCCCCGTCCAACAATTACCCCTCGCCCATCCAACAATTACCACTCGACCCGTCCAACAATTACCCTTTGCCCCATCTGACAATTACCCCACTCCCTCTCCAACAATTACCCCTCGCCCCATCCAACAATTACCCCTCTCCCATCCAACAATTACCCCTCTCCCTCTCCAAGAATTACTCCTCGCCTCGTCCAACAATTACCCCTCGCCCCGTCCAACAATTACCCCTCGCCTCGTCCAACAATTACCCCTCTCCTTCTCCAACAATTACCTCTCGACCCGTCCAACAATTACCCCTCTCCCTCTCCAACAATTACCTCTCGCCTCGTCCAACAATTACCCCTCGAGCCGTCCAACAATTATCCCTCTCCCTCTCCAATAATTATCCCTCTCCCTCTCCTTCTCCAACAATTACCACTCTCCTTCTCCAACAATTCCCCTCGCCCTGTCCAACAATTACGCCTCTCCTTCTCCAACAATTACCCATCGCCACGTCCAACAATTACCCGTCGCACGTCCAACAATTACCCCTCTCCCTCTCCAACAATTAACCCTCGCCACATCCAACAATTACCCCTCGCTCATCCAACAATTACCCCTCTCCCTCTCCAACAATTACCTCTCGCCCCGTCCAACAATTATCCATCGCCTCCTCCAACAATTACCCCCTCCCTCTCCAAAAATTACCTTTCGCCTCGTCCAACAATTACCCCTCAGCTCGTCCAACAATTACCCCTCGCCCCGTCCAACAATTATCCCTCGCCCCATCCAACAATTACCCCTCGCCCCATCCAACAATTACCCCTCGCCCCATCCTACAATTACCCCTCGCCTTGTCCA
This sequence comes from Pristiophorus japonicus, assembly GCF_044704955.1. Lineage (NCBI taxonomy): Eukaryota > Metazoa > Chordata > Chondrichthyes > Pristiophoridae > Pristiophorus > Pristiophorus japonicus. The sequence continues at coordinate 44,915,312 of NC_091979.1, forward strand.
ACAATTACCCCTCGCCCCGTCCAACAATTACCCCACTCCCTCTCCAAGAATTCCCCCTCGCCCCATCCAAGAATTACTCCTCGCCCCGTCCAACAATTACCCCTCGCCCGTCCAACAATTACCCTTCGCCCCGTCCAACAATTACCCCTCGCCCCGTCCAACAATTACCCCTCGCCTCGTCCAACAATTACCCCTCTCCTTCTCCAACAATTACCTCTCGACCCGTCCAACAATTACCCCTCTCCCTCTCCAACAATTACCTCTCGCCTCGTCCAACAATTACCCCTCGAGCCGTCCAACAATTATCCCTCTCCCTCTCCAATAATTATCCCTCTCCCTCTCCTTCTCCAACAATTACCACTCTCCTTCTCCAACAATTCCCCTCGCCCTGTCCAACAATTACGCCTCTCCTTCTCCAACAATTACCCATCGCCACGTCCAACAATTACCCGTCGCACGTCCAACAATTACCCCTCTCCCTCTCCAACAATTAACCCTCGCCACATCCAACAATTACCCCTCGCTCATCCAACAATTACCCCTCTCCCTCTCCAACAATTACCTCTCGCCCCGTCCAACAATTATCCATCGCCTCCTCCAACAATTACCCCCTCCCTCTCCAAAAATTACCTTTCGCCTCGTCCAACAATTACCCCTCAGCTCGTCCAACAATTACCCCTCGCCCCGTCCAACAATTATCCCTCTCCCTCTCCTTCTCCAACAATTACCCCGCTCCCTCTCCAACACTTAGCGCTCGCCCCGTCCTACAATTACCCCTCGCCTTGTCCAACAATTACCTCTCACCCCATCCAACAATTACCCCTCGCCCCGTCCAACAATTACCCCTCGCCCTGTCCAAAAATTGCCTCTCGCCCCATCCAACATTTACCCCTCGCCCCGTCCAACAATTACCTCGCGCTCTGTCTAAAAATTACCACTCGCCCCGTCCAACAATTACCCCTCGCCCTGTCCAACAATTACCCCTCGCCCCATCCAACAATTACCCCTCTCCCTCTCCAACAATTACCCTTTGCCCCATCTGACAATTACCCCTCTCCCTCTCCAACAATTACCCCTCGCCCCATCCAACAATTACCCCTCTCCCTCTCCAATAATTACTCCTCGCCTCATCCAACAATTACCTCTCGCCCCATCCAACAATTACCCCACTCCCTCTCCAAGAATTACCCCTCGCCCCATCCAAGAATTACTCCTCGCCCCGTCCAACAATTACCCCTCGCCCCCTCCAGTAATTACCCCTCGCCTCGTCCAACAATTACCCCTCGCCCCGTCCAACAATTACCCCTCGCCCCGTCCAAAAATTACCCCTCGCCCGTCCAACAATTACCACTCGACCCGTCCAACAATTACCCCTCGCCCCGTTCAACAATTACCCCTCGCCCATTCCAACAATTTCCCCTCGCCCCATCCAACAATTACCCCTCTCCCTCTCCAACAATTACCCTTTGCCCCATCTGACAATTACCCCACTCCCTCTCCAACAATTACCCCTCGCCCCATCCAAGAATTACTCCTCGCCCCGTCCAACAATTACCCCTCGCCCCCTCCAGTAATTACCCCTCGCCTCGTCCAACAATTACCCCTCGCCCCGTCCAGCAATTACTCCTCGCCCCGTCCAACAATTACCCCTCGCCCGTCCAACAATTACCCTTCGCCCCGTCCAACAATTACCCCTCGCCCCGTCCAACAATTACCCCTCGCCTCGTCCAACAATTACCCCTCTCCTTCTCCAACAATTACCTCTCGACCCGTCCAACAATTACCCCTCTCCCTCTCCAACAATTACCTCTCGCCTCGTCCAACAATTACCCCTCGAGCCGTCCAACAATTATCCCTCTCCCTCTCCAATAATTATCCCTCTCCCTCTCCTTCTCCAACAATTACCACTCTCCTTCTCCAACAATTCCCCTCGCCCTGTCCAACAATTACGCCTCTCCTTCTCCAACAATTAACCCTCGCCACATCCAACAATTACCCCTCGCTCATCCAACAATTACCCCTCTCCCTCTCCAACAATTACCTCTCGCCCCGTCCAACAATTATCCATCGCCTCCTCCAACAATTACCCCCTCCCTCTCCAAAAATTACCTTTCGCCTCGTCCAACAATTACCCCTCAGCTCGTCCAACAATTACCCCTCGCCCCGTCCAACAATTATCCCTCTCCCTCTCCTTCTCCAACAATTACCCCGCTCCTTCTCCAACAATTAGCCCTCGCCCCGTCCAACAATTATCCCTAGCCTCTCCAACAATTACCCCTCGCCCCTTCCAACAATTACCCCTCGCCTCGTCCAACAATTACCCCTCTCCCTCTCCAACAATTAGCCCTCGCCCCGTCCAACAATTAGCCCTCGCCTGTCCAACAAGTAGCCCTTGCCCCATCCAACAATTACCCCTCTCCCTCTCCAACAATTACCCCTCGCCCCGTCCAACAATTACCCCTCTCCCTCTCCAACACTTAGCCCTCGCCCCGTCCAACAATTACCCCTCGCCCCATCCAACAATTACCCCTCGCCCCATCCAACAATTACCCCTCGCCCCATCCTACAATTACCCCTCGCCTTGTCCAACAATTACCCCTCGCCCCGTCCAACAATTACCCCTTGCCACGTCCAACAATTACACCTCGCTCATCCAACAATTACCCCTCGCCCCGTCCAACAATTATCCCTCTCCCTCTCCTTCTCCAACAATTACCCCTCTCATTCTCCAACAATTACCCATCGTCCATCCAACAATTACCGCTCGCCTCGTCCAACAATTACCCCACTCGCTCTCCAACAATTACCCCTCACCAACAATTACCCCTCGCCCCTCCAACAATTACCCCTCACCTCTTCCAACAATTACCCCTCTCCCTCTCCAACAATTACCCCTCTCCCTCTCCAACAATTACCTCTCGCCCTGTCCAACAATTACTCCTCGCCCCATCCAACAATTACCGCTCTCCCTCTCCAACAATTACCCCTCTCCCTCTCCAACAATTAGCCCTCGCCCCGTCCAACAATTAGTCCTCGCTCTGTCCAACAAGTAGCCCTCGCCCCATCCAACAATTACCCTTCACCTCGTCCAACAATTACCCCTCGCCCCGTCCAACAATTACCCCTCGCCCATCCAACAATTACCACTCGACCCGTCCAACAATTACCCTTTGCCCCATCTGACAATTACCCCACTCCCTCTCCAACAATTACCCCTCGCCCCATCCAACAATTACCCCTCTCCCATCCAACAATTACCCCTCTCCCTCTCCAAGAATTACTCCTCGCCTCGTCCAACAATTACCTCTCGCCCCATCCAACAATTATCCCACTCCCTCTCCAAGAATTCCCCCTCGCCCCATCCAAGAATTACTCCTCGCCCCGTCCAACAATTACCCCTCGCCCGTCCAACAATTACCCTTCGCCCCGTCCAACAATTACCCCTCGCCCCGTCCAACAATTACCCTTAGCCTCGTCCAACAATTACCCCTCTCCTTCTCCAACAATTACCTCTCGACCCGTCCAACAATTACCCCTCTCCCTCTCCAACAATTACCTCTCGCCTCGTCCAACAATTACCCCTCGAGCCGTCCAACAATTATCCCTCTCCCTCTCCAATAATTATCCCTCTCCCTCTCCTTCTCCAACAATTACCACTCTCCTTCTCCAACAATTCCCCTCGCCCTGTCCAACAATTACGCCTCTCCTTCTCCAACAATTACCCATCGCCACGTCCAACAATTACCCGTCGCACGTCCAACAATTACCCCTCTCCCTCTCCAACAATTAACCCTCGCCACATCCAACAATTACCCCTCGCTCATCCAACAATTACCCCTCTCCCTCTCCAACAATTACCTCTCGCCCCGTCCAACAATTATCCATCGCCTCCTCCAACAATTATCCCCTCCCTCTCCAAAAATTACCTTTCGCCTCGTCCAACAATTACCCCTCAGCTCGTCCAACAATTACCCCTCGCCCCGTCCAACAATTATCCTTCGCCCCATCCAACAATTACCCCTCGCCCCATCCAACAATTACCCCTCGCCCCATCCTACAATTACCCCTCGCCTTGTCCAACAATTACCCCTCGCCCCGTCCAACAATTACCCCTTGCCACGTCCAACAATTACACCTCGCTCATCCAACAATTACCCCTCGCCCCGTCCAACAATTATCCCTCTCCCTCTCCTTCTCCAACAATTACCCCTCTCATTCTCCAACAATTACCCATCGTCCATCCAACAATTACCGCTCGCCTCGTCCAACAATTACCCCACTCGCTCTCCAACAATTACCCCTCACCAACAATTACCCCTCGCCCCTCCAACAATTACCCCTCACCTCTTCCAACAATTACCCCTCTCCCTCTCCAACAATTACCCCTCTCCCTCTCCAACAATTACCTCTCGCCCTGTCCAACAATTACTCCTCGCCCCATCCAACAATTACCGCTCTCCCTCTCCAACAATTACCCCTCTCCCTCTCCAACAATTAGCCCTCGCCCCGTCCAACAATTAGTCCTCGCTCTGTCCAACAAGTAGCCCTCGCCCCATCCAACAATTACCCTTCACCTCGTCCAACAATTACCCCTCGCCCCGTCCAACAATTACCCCTCGCCCCGTCCAACAATTACCCCTCGCCCATCCAACAATTACCACTCGCCCCGTCCAACAATTACCCTTTGCCCCATCTGACAATTACCCCACTCCCTCTCCAACAATTACCCCTCGCCCCATCCAAAAATTACCCCTCTCCCATCCAACAATTACCCCTCTCCCTCTCCAAGAATTACTCCTCGCCTCGTCCAACAATTACCTCTCGCCCCATCCAACAATTATCCCACTCCCTCTCCAAGAATTCCCCCTCGCCCCATCCAAGAATTACTCCTCGCCCCGTCCAACAATTACCCCTCGCCCGTCCAACAATTACCCTTCGCCTCGTCCAACAATTACCCCTCGCCCCGTCCAACAATTACCCCTCGCCTCGTCCAACAATTACCCCTCTCCTTCTCCAACAATTACCTCTCGACCCGTCCAACAATTACCCCTCTCCCTCTCCAACAATTACCTCTCGCCTCGTCCAACAATTACCCCTCGAGCCGTCCAACAATTATCCCTCTCCCTCTCCAATAATTATTCCTCTCCCTCTCCTTCTCCAACAATTACCACTCTCCTTCTCCAACAATTCCCCTCGCCCTGTCCAACAATTACGCCTCTCCTTCTCCAACAATTACCCATCGCCACGTCCAACAATTACCCGTCGCACGTCCAACAATTACCCCTCTCCCTCTCCAACAATTAACCCTCGCCACATCCAACAATTACCCCTCGCTCATCCAACAATTACCCCTCTCCCTCTCCAACAATTACCTCTCGCCCCGTCCAACAATTATCCATCGCCTCCTCCAACAATTACCCCCTCCCTCTCCAAAAATTACCTTTCGCCTCGTCCAACAATTACCCCTCAGCTCGTCCAACAATTACCCCTCGCCCCGTCCAACAATTATCCCTCTCCCTCTCCTTCTCCAACAATTACCCCGCTCCTTCTCCAACAATTACCCCTCGCCCCGTCCAACAATTATCCCTAGCCTCTCCAACAATTACCCCTCGCCCCTTCCAACAATTACCCCTCGCCCCGTCCAACAATTACCCCTCTCCCTCTCCAACAATTAGCCCTCGCCGCCTCCAACAATTAGCCCTCGCCTGTCCAACAAGTAGCCCTTGCCCCATCCAACAATTACCCCTCTCCCTCTCCAACAATTACCCCTCGCCCCGTCCAACAATTACCCCTCTCCCTCTCCAACACTTAGCCCTCGCCCCGTCCAACAATTACCCCTCGCCCCATCCAACAATTAACCCTCGCCCCATCCAACAATTACCCCTCGCCCCATCCTACAATTACCCCTCGCCTTGTCCAACAATTACCCCTCGCCCCGTCCAACAATTACCTCTCACTCCGTCCAACAATTACCCCTCGCCACGTCCAACAATTACACCTCGCTCGTCCAACAATTACCCCTCGCCCCGTCCAACAATTATCCCTCTCCCTCTCCTTCTCCAACAATTACCCCTCTCATTCTCCAACAATTACCCATCGTCCATCCAACAATTACCGCTCGCCTCGTCCAACAATTACCCCTCTCCCTCTCCAACAATTACCCCTCACCAACAATTACCCCTCGCCCCTCCAACAATTACCCCTCACCTCTTCCAACAATTACCCCTCTCCCTCTCCAACAATTACCCCTCTCCCTCTCCAACAATTACCTCTCGCCCTGTCCAACAATTACTCCTCGCCCCATCCAACAATTACCGCTCTCCCTCTCCAACAATTACCCCTCGCCTCGTCCAACAATTACCCCTCTCCCTCTCCAACAATTAGCCCTCGCCCCGTCCAACAATTAGTCCTCGCTCTGTCCAACAAGTAGCCCTCGCCCCATCCAACAATTACCCTTCACCTCGTCCAACAATTACCCCTCGCCCCGTCCAACAATTATCCCTCTCCCTCTCCAACAATTAGCCCTCGCCCCGTCCAACAATTAGCCCTCGCCCTGTCCAACAAGTAGCCCTCGTCCCATCCAACAATTACCCCTCACCTCGTCCAACAATTATCCCTCGCCCCATCCAACAATTACCCCTCACCTCGTCCAACAATTATCCCTCGCCTCGTCCAACAATTACCCCTCTCACTCTCCAACATTTACCTCTCGCCCCGTCCAACAATTATCTCTCGCCTCGTCCAACAATTACCCCTCTCCCTCTCCAACAACTACCTCTTGCCTCGCCCAACAATTACCCCTCACCTCGTCCAACAATTAGCCCTCTCCCTCTCCAACAATTACCCCTCGCTCCATCCAACAATTACCCCTCTCCCTCTCCAACAATTACTCCTCGCCTCGTCCAACAATTACCTCTCGCCCCATCCAACAATTACCCCTCTCCCTCTCCAAGAATTACCCCTCGCCCCATCCAACAATTACCCCTCGCCCCCTCCAGTAATTACCCCTCGCTTCATCCAACAATTACCCCTCGTCCCGTCCAACAATTACTCCTAGCCACGTCCAACAATTACCCCTCGCCCGTACAACAATTACCCTTCGCCCCGTCCAACAATTACCCCTCGCCCCGTCCAACAATTACCCCTCGCCCCGTCCAACAATTACCCTTCGCCCCGTCCAACAATTACCCCTCGCCCCGTCCAACAATTACCCCTCGCCCCGTCCAACAATTACCCCTCGCCTCGTCCAACAATTACCCCCTCCCTCTCCAAAAATTACCTTTCGCCCTGTCCAACAATTACCCCTCGCCCCGTCCAACAATTATCCCTCTCCCTCTCCTTCTCCAACAATGACCCCGCTCGTTCTCCAACAATTAGCCCTCGCCCCGTCCAACAATTATCCCTAGCCTCTCCAACAATTACCCCTCGCCCCTTCCAACAATTACCCCTCGCCTCGTCCAACAATTACCCCTCTCCCTCTCCAACAATTAGCCCTCGCCCCGTCCAACAATTAGCCCTCGCCTGTCCAACAAGTAGCCCTCGCCCCATCCAACAATTACCCCTCTCCCTCTCCAACAATTACCCCGCGCCCCGTCCAACAATTACCCCTCTCCCTCTCCAACACTTAGCCCTCGCCCCATCCAACAATTAACCCTCGCCCCATCCAACAATTACCCCTCGCCCCGTCCTACAATTAACCCTCGCCTTGTCCAACAATTACCCCTCGCCCCGTCCAACAATGACCACTTGCCCCGTCCAACAATTACCTCTCACTCCGTCCAACAATTACCCCTCTCATTCTCCAACAATTACCCCTCACCCCATCCAACAATTACCCCTCGCCCCGTCCAACAATGACCACTCGCCCCGTCCAACAATTACCTCTCACACCGTCCAACAATTACCCCTCTCATTCTCCAACAATTACCCCTCGCCCCGTCCAACAATTACCCCTCGCCCCGTCCAACAATTACCCCTCGCCCCGTCCAACAATTACCTCTCACTCCGTCCAACAATTACCCCTCGCCACGTCCAACAATTACACCTCGCTCGTCCAACAATTACCCCTCGACCCGTCCAACAATTATCCCTCTCCCTCTCCTTCTCCAACAATTACCCCTCTCATTCTCCAACAATTACCCATCGTCCATCCAACAATTACCGCTCGCCTCGTCCAACAATTACCCCACTCGCTCTCCAACAATTACCCCTCACCAACAATTACCCCTCGCCCCTCCAACAATTACCCCTCTCCCTCTCCAACAATTACCCCTCTCCAACAATTACCCCTCTCCCTCTCCAACAATTACCTCTCGCCCTGTCCAACAATTACTCCTCGCCCCATCCAACAATTACCGCTCTCCCTCTCCAACAATTACCCCTCGCCTCGTCCACCAATTACCCCTCTCCCTCTCCAACAATTAGCCCTCGCCCCGTCCAACAATTAGTCCTCGCTCTGTCCAACAAGTAGCCCTCGCCCCATCCAACAATTACCCTTCACCTCGTCCAACAATTACCCCTCGCCTCGTCCAACAATTATCCCTCTCCCTCTCCAACAATTAGCCCTCGCCCCGTCCAACAATTAGCCCTCGCCCTGTCCAACAAGTAGCCCTCGTCCCATCCAACAATTACCCCTCACCTCGTCCAACAATTACCCCTCGCCCAATCCAACAATTACCCCTCACCTCGTCCAACAATTATCCCTCGCCTCGTCCAACAATTACCCCTCTCACTCTCCAACATTTACCTCTCGCCCCGTCCAACAATTATCTCTCGCCTCGTCCAACAATTACCCCTCTCCCTCTCCAACAACTACCTCTTGCCTCGCCCAACAATTACCCCTCACCTCGTCCAACAATTACCCCTCTCCCTCTCCAACAATTACCCCTCGCTCCATCCAACAAGTACCCCTCGTCCCGTCCAACAATTACTCCTAGCCACGTCCAACAATTACCCCTCGCCCGTACAACAATTACCCTTCGCCCCGTCCAACAATTACCCCTCGCCCCATCCAACAATTACCCCTCGCCCCATCCAACAATTACCCCCTCCCTCTCCAAAAATTACCTTTCGCCTCGTCCAACAATTACCCCTCGCCCCGTCCAACAATTATCCCTCTCCCTCTCCTTCTCCAACAATTACCCCTCTCATTCTCCAACAATTACCCATCGTCCCTCCAACAATTACACCTCGCTCGTCCAACAATTACGCCTCGCCCCGTCCAACAATTATCCCTCTCCCTCTCCTTCTCCAACAATTACCCCTCTCATTCTCCAACAATTACCCATCGTCCTTCCAACAATTATCGCTCGCCACGTCCAACAATTACACCTCGCTCGTCCAACAATTATCCCTCGCCCCTCCAACAATTACCCCTCTCCCTCTCCAACAATTAGCCCTCGCCCCGTCCAACAATTAGCCCTCGCCTCTCCAACAATTACCCCTCGCCCCTTCCAACAATTACCCCTCGCCTCATCCAACAATTACCCCTCTCCCTCTCCAACAATTAGCCCTCGCCCCGTCCAACAATTAGCCCTCGCCTGTCCAACAAGTAGCCCTCGTCCCATCCAACAATTACCCCTCTCCCTCTCCAACAATTACCCCTCGCCCCGTCCAACAATTACCCCTCTCCCTCTCCAACACTTAGCCCTCGCCCCATCCAACAATTAACCCTCGCCCCATCCAACAATTACCCCTCGCCCCGTCCTACAATTAACCCTCGCCTTGTCCAACAATTACCCCTCGCCCCGTCCAACAATGACCACTCGCCCCGTCCAACAATTACCTCTCACTCCGTCCAACAATTACCCCTCACCACGTCCAACAATTACACCTCGCTCGTCCAACAATTACCCCTCGCCCCGTCCAACAATTATCCCTCTCCCTCTCCTTCTCCAACAATTACCCCTCTCATTCTCCAACAATTACCCATCGTCCCTCCAACAATTACACCTCGCTCGTCCAACAATTACGCCTCGCCCCGTCCAACAATTATCCCTCTCCCTCTCCTTCTCCAACAATTACCCCTCTCATTCTCCAACAATTACCCATCGTCCTTCCAACAATTATCGCTCGCCACGTCCAACAATTACACCTCGCTCGTCCAACAATTATCCCTCGCCCCTCCAACAATTACCCCTCACCTCTTCCAACAATTACCCCTCTCCCTCTCCAACAATTACCCCTCACCAACAATTACCCCTCACCTCTTCCAACAATTAGCCCTCGCCCCATCCAACAATTACCCCTCGCCCCGTCCAACAATTACCTCTCGCCCCGTCCAACAATTAGCCCTCGCCCCGTCCAACAATTAGCCCTCGCTCCGTCCAACAATTACCTCTCGTCCCGTCCAACAATTACCTCTCGTCCCGTCCAACAATTACCTCTCGTCCCGTCCAACAATTACCTCTCGTCCCGTCTAACTATTAGCCCTCGGTCCGTCCAACAATTACCTCTCGTCCCATCCAACAATTACCCCTCGCCTCTTCCAACAATTACCCCTCGCCCAGTCCAACAATTACGCCTCGCCCCATCCAACAATTAGCCCTCGCCCTGTCCAACAATTACCTCTCGTCTCGTCCAACAATTACCCCTCGCCCCGTCCAACAATTAGCCCTCGCTTTGTCCAAGAATTACCTCTCGTCCCGTCCAAGAATTACCCCTCGTCCCGTCTAACAATTACCTCTCGTCCCGTCCAACAATTACCCCTTGCCCCGTCCAACAATGAGCCATCGCCCCCTCCAACAATTACCCCTCGCCCCGTTCAACAATTACCCCTCGCCCCGTCCAACAATTACCCCTCTCCAACAATTACCCCTCGCCCAGTCCAACAATTACCCCTCGCCCCATCCAACATTTAGCCCTCGCTCCATCCAACAATTACCCCTCGCCCCGTCCAACAATTACCCCTCTCCAACAATTACCCCTCGTCCCGTCCAACAATTACCCCTCGCCCAGTCCAACAATTACCTCTCGCCCCATCCAACATTTAGCCCTCGCTCCGTCCAACGATTACCCCTCGCCCCATCCAACAATTACCCCTCGCCCAGTCCAACAATTACCTCTCGTCCCGTCCAACAATTACCTCTCGTCCCGTCCAACAATGGCCTCTCGTCCCGTCTAACAATTAGCCCTCGGTCCGTCCAACAATTAGCACTCGCTCCGTCCAACAATTACCTCTCGTCCCGTCCAACAATTACCCCTCGCCCAGTCCAACAATTACGCCTCGCCCCATCCAACAATTAGCCCTCGCCCTGTCCAACAATTACCCCTCGCCCAGTCCAACAATTACGCCTCGCCCCATCCAACAATTAGCCCTCGCCCTGTCCAACAATTACCTCTCGTCTCGTCCAACAATTAGCCCTCGCTTTGTCCAACAATTACCTCTCGTCCCGTCCACGAATTACCCCTCGTCCCGTCCAACAATTACCTCTCATCCCGTCCAACAATTACCCCTTGCCCCGTCCAACAATTAGCCCTCGCCCCATCCAACAATTACCCCTCGCCCCGTCCAACAATTACCCCTCGCCCCGTCCAACAATTACCCCTCTCCCTCTCCAACAATTACCCCTCGCCCCATCCAACAATTACCCCTCTCCAACAATTACCCCTCGTCCCGTCCAACAATTACCCCTCGCCCAGTCCAACAATTACCCCTCGCCCCATCCAACATTTAGCCCTCGCTCCGTCCAACAATTACCCCTCGCCCCGTCCAACAATTACCCCTCTCCAACAATTACCCCTCGTCCCGTCCAACAATTACCCCTCGCCCAGTCCAACAATTACCTCTCGCCGCGTCCAACATTTAGCCCTCGCTCCGTCCAACGATTACCCCTTGCCCCATCCAACAATTACCCCTCGCCCAGTCCAACAATTACCTCTCGCCCCGTCCAACATTTAGCCCTCGCTCCGTCCAACGATTACCCCTCGCCCCATCCAACAATTACCACTCGTCCCGTCCAACAATTACCTCTTGTCCCGTCCAACAATTAGCCCTCGGTCCGTCCAACAATTAGCACTCGCTCCGTCCAACAATTACCTCTCGTCCCGTCCAACAATTACCTCTCGCCCCGTCCAACAATTACCCCTCGCCCCGTCCAACAATTACCCCTCGCCCAGTCCAACAATTACGCCTCGCCCCCTCCAACAATTAGCCCTCGCCATGTCCAACAATTACCTCTCGTCTTGTCCAACAATTACCCCTCGCCCCGTCCAACAATTAGCCCTCGCTTTGTCCAACAATTACCTCTCGTCCCGTCCAAGAATTACCCCTCGTCCCGTCCAACAATTACCTCTCGTCCCATCCAACAATTACCCCTTGCCCCGTCCAACAATTAGCCCTCGCCCCATGCAACAATTACCCCTCGCCCCGTCCAACAATTACCCCTCACCCCGTCCAACAATTACTCCTCTCCCTCTCCAACAATTACCCCTCGCCCCGTCCAACAATTACCCCTCTCCAACAATTACCCCTCGCCCCATCCAACATTTAGCCCTCGCTCCGTCCAACAATTACCCCTCGCCCCGTCCAACAATTACCCCTCTCCAACAATTACCCCTCGTCCCGTCCAACAATTACCCCTCGCCCAGTCCAACAATTACCTCTCGCCCCGTCCAACATTTAGCCCTCGCTCCGTCCAACAATTACCCCTCGCCCCATCCAACATTTAGCCCTCGCTCCGTCCAACAATTACCCCTCGCCCAGTCCAACAATTACCCCTCGCCCCATCCAACATTTAGCCCTCGCTCCGTCCAACAATTACCCCTCGCCCCGTCCAACAATTACCCCTCTCCAACAATTACCCCTCGCCCCATCCAACAATTACCCCTCACCCAGTCCAACAATTACCACTCGTCCCGTCCAACAATTACCTCTTGTCCCGTCCAACAATTAGCCCTCGCTCCGTCCAACTGTTACCCCTCGCCCCGTCCAACAATTATCCCTCGCCCAGTCCAACAATTACCCCTCGCCCCATCCAACAATTACCCCTCGCCCAGTCCAACAATTACCACTCGTCCCGTCCAACAATTACCTCTTGTCCCGTCCAACAATTAGCCCTCACTCCGTCCAACTGTTACCCCTCGCCCCATCCAACAATTAGCCCTCGCCCTGTGCAACAATTACATCTCGTCCCGTGCAACAATTACCTCTCGTACCGTCAACAATTACCTCTCGTCCCGTCCAACAATTACCCCTCTCCCTCTCCAACAATTACCCCTCGCCCCATCCAACAATTACCCCTCTCCAACAATTACCCCTTGCCCCGTCCAACAATTACCCCTTGCCCTGTCCAACAATTACCCCTCGCCCCATCCAACATTTAGCCCTCGCTCCGTCCAACAATTACCCCTCGCCCTCTTCAACAATTACCCCTCTCCCTCTCCAACATTTACCCCTCTCCCTGTCCAACAATTCCCCCTCTCCCTCTCCAACAAACTTAAAGAAAAATGAATACAAAGCAAGTGTTCTCTAGACAAGTACTGATGGGCTGTTTACACCCCTACCTCACCTCCTCAATGGAAATGGTCTCATTCATATCGTCAACACATCAAAGATTAATTTCTCAAACTTTGGCCGGAATTTTCTCAAGGAAGGTGGTGGGGGTGATGGGGCGGAGGGGGGGGGGACTCTAACGTGGGCGGGAAACCCGGGAGGCCGGGAATCGGCAATGGGGAACAAGGATCGGGGCCAGCCACCGGAAGATCATGGCCAGCCTCATCAACATCGTTGGTGTGGGGGGGGCAGGGGGGAGAAGCTTGGTGGGGGGTGGGGAGGGGATGATCGGAGGCCCGGAGGTAGGGGGCGGACTCTGACCGTGGGGGGTGGGTATGGTCAGGACCCTGGATCCAGGAGTAGATATAAAAGCACTTACCTCCTGGATGCAGCAATCTCCGTCTCTGTTTAATAGCCGGGTTTCACGAATTTGTGTCAATGCCGTCCACAAGCAGCTAAACACATAACAGATCGGGAGGAAGAGGCTTCCAGCCTCATTACAATATTTAAATGGAGATAACACCCCCTGGGAGTGGGTTGGTTGCCCACCTACCCTGCCCAGACCCCATCCCGTCTCAGGCAAAACCGGAAGTGGGCGGGTTGGAGGCGGGATCAAGTCGAGAATCCCATTTGTAGCAATTTAACTGCCCCTTTGCTCCAAACCTACCCATTTTTTGGGTGGGAAAATTCCTTGCCGGCCTCCTCCTTTAACAAACAAGGACTGTGTGGCCTGGGTCCCCTCCTACACAAAATCCTGAACACTTGTCACCGCTACCCTCCACTGGTTCCCTGCTCTACATGAATTAGCTGATCTCTGCGGATTATGGAGGTGCTACACAGGTCTTCAGCAGCCCAAAAGAATCAGCCAGAGATGCTGCTTTGCTATCTAGTGATCCCTGCTGGAATAGCACATGTGTGGACTTCAACTGAGGACAAGGATGACCTGAGCTGTGATGCTCCCCACAGCCAAACAGCTTGCCGATGCTCTCACATGAAGAATTGACCACTTGAATGAGCTACGCGAGGGTGTCCACTGAACTTTACCTGAGCAACGAATTCATGTCCTCAGGAGATAATTGGCAGAAAAAAAAGAAGAAAAGTACTCTATAAATTGGGGTGGATTTTTCGCTAGGACTCCTGAAATCGGCCAAACCAGCACAAAAGATCGAGGTGCTTCAAGCGCAAGTTACATCCAGCCCAAATCGAGTTTCCACGATCTTATGCACTGGGGTTAAAAAATATTGAGCTTGAAGCCGGCCCTACCCTCAAAACTGGCCACACCCCCAGGACAAATTAATCACCATGGCGAGCTTCCGCTAATTGTGCTTGTTTGTGGGCCTTCAAGGAGGCTCTTAAAATTAAACCTTTTTTCGGCACAAGTACACATACACTTACCTTTTACAAGCTTTTAAATATTAAAAAATATTGAATTTACTAAGAAACTGACTGGTGTAACTGCTAAATGGTTCTCTACAGGTTTTTAAAAGTCACTTTCAGTGATTTAAAATCAGGTTGCTCACAGGTGGTGGACTAGACACTCTTGTTAAAAATGCTTATTTTTTGAGATAAACCCCATTTTCAGCTGTATTAATAAAACTGCACCAGGTTATCACTCTTAAAAATATCAAGGAATATTTTTTAATGCAAGAAAGAAACATAACCAATTACGTTCACAGACGCTGCCCGATTGCGCTGGTTCATGGAAAGTTTTACATTTGTGATTATGCAAATGAATTTGAGCAGAAACTTGACCCGTAAGTTCAATTCGGAAAGGTTGTGCAATTCTGAGCGCAATTTGTGGCCCAATGGCCAATTTCGCCTAAAAGCGGGAACCCTATCCCGGTAGATCTTTGCTCTTCATCTCACAGCCTCACTGATTGAGAATAGAATGAGCAATGACGCAATCTAATATGAATCTACTTGGTATAACTGTGTCTGATTCGATTCAATGTTCCACTTTCCAGCATTGCTGGGAAGGGCATGAGTCAAACTCCTTTTATGCTCTCCGACATACTGTGGTTGGGGAAGGAAATGGTGAGTAACTGCTGGGAAGATATAATTCCAAGCTGAGTTGAGTTCCCGCCACCTCCCCCTGCAATGTAAAATGATTTTGAGCTGTACTCTACATTAGAAAAGACTAAGTGAAGTTCAGTCATGTAACACTGCACACGACACACCAAAATATCTAAAGTCCCATCAAAGTCACAATGCATCGAAATAATGGCCCTGAAATTCAAATCGGAGGCTTCTTTCAGACGAAGGCCTCCAACCAGAGGATTTTTCCGAAAGTACCTGGTGGTACCCGAGGAGCCTGCGATTCCAGTGGGGAGGCCTTCTCTTCCCGCGCTGCCAAGTGTGCTCCTGTCCTCCAGGTTCCCACGCAGAAGATGCAGCTCAACTAATCAGGTGAAGTATTCTCAATTAATAGCAATGGGAACTCTGTATCTTCGAGTTCTGATTGCTATTAATTGAGAAAAAAAACAAACACAATAACACCAAATAAAAAATAAAAGACACACCTCACATAATTAAAATGAATTTAATTTTTTTCCCCCGAGTTTTTAAAACGTTTTTAAAATTGTAGTTTAAAATAAATTTAACATAGTGGGCAGGGTGTTTAAAAATAAAATGAGTTTTTAAATTTTATTTTTTATGTTTTAAGTGTGTTTTAAAACTCTTACGCCTGTAAAAGTCGACTATGTGCTTGCTTTTATCAGGCGCAAGAGTTTTGAGGACATTTGCTGGGCAAGATATGGGTAAATCCCGCAATCTTGCCCTTGCAAATGTCCTCGCTCCCGATATGTGGATGGAGCTGGAGTTTGACAGATTGGAAAAGCCGGTTTTCACGCATGCGCATTGTGCTCTGAAAAGCGACTTTTGCGATGCCTTCCCGGGTCCGTACACACTCTGTAAGGACCAGGGGAGGTCGGAATTTCTGGGCCAATATGTTATGTGAGAAACATGGAACAGGATGGCGTGCATGAATTAATGAGAAATGGAAAACATGATAAATATGACTACTTTCCCCAATGTAAATGCAATCTTCAGCATTTTTTTTCCCAGTCTGACTCAAATAATAGCAAATTATTTTGCCAACTTTCTGTGTCACTGCAGGTAAATGTGCCAAGCCACAAAGGGAAGGAGTCAAAATTTGGGACTGAATGAGCAACTCACTGAATGTCTTATGCCAATGCGGCCACTGTCAGGCGACACTGTTGCAAAGCGATTGCGGAGGAAGTGCAGCAGATTGTGTGCACACTCTGTTGAACAGGCAAAGTGTGTACAGCACGAGAAGGAATGAAACTACCAAGGAACTCAGAGTTTGGGTGGCAAGGTGTGTATGGGAAGGAACTTTGCCTGGGAGGTAGTTTGTTGGGTGCTTCTATTTTTGGGAGTTTCTTCATAAGATACATGCAGACAAAGAAGCCTCTTCAGCCTATTTTAAATCATCGTCCAGACCTATCAACCCTCCATGACAGCATCCACGTGTTTCTTAAATGATTCCATGCTTTTTGCTTCTTCTGTCCTGTGGTCTATGTAGGCACCTTTAGTAATGATTCCACGAGGCAGGGTATAGTGCTTAAACTCTGCAATCTTTTATTTGCAGCTCCTGAGTGACGACAACAAGCTGTGTGTTCCTTTTTATACTAGGTTACCTGCCGTGTGCAGGCAACCCCTAGGCCTCCAGCAACAGCACCCTCTAGTGTACCGGTAAGGTGTGCACAGTACAAGGGTACATTCAATGTTGCATACAGTGTTACAGACATCACACAGTGAACAGGCATGCCTACACAACAATACTCCCCCCTGAGCATTTTTCATATCCTAGTTGTCATGACCAGGGGAGGTGATCAGTGGTGGGCTATGGGAGGTTGTGGTGAGGGTTGTGTGGTTGCCAGGTGTGACCCCTGTGCTTGAGGCTGGCCTCGTACGTTTCTCCTCCCTCACACACAAACCAAGTGGGTGTCACTGTTGTGGGATCCCTCGGGGAGGTAGCCACGGCAGCAGTGGGTGGTGTGTATACACTGTGATGTGGGTAGTTGTGGGGTGGTGGGCAGGGCCACAAGACTGGGTGGGCTCCTTGTCCACCAATGGGGATGGTCAGGTCATCCCAGAGTTTGCCAGGGAAGCTGGAGGGTATTGGCCTCATGCTCCTGGTGTTGGCCCTGGTGGCTAGGGGCTGTAGGGCTGGTCTGGTGCAGGTTGCCATTGGTGATGGCTGGGCTGTCCATTGACCACTGTCCCTGTAGTGGATCTGCTCCCACTGCCTGTGTGTGTGTCCTGCAAGGGGCATCACATTCATTCCAAAGGTCCAGGCTACATGGTCAAGTAGCCTGCTGGACCTGGGGGTCTCCCACAGGGGGATTCCATTGGCATTAGCTTGGTCTCTGTAGGACCCAATGTCCTTTGGCAGTGTCCTACCGGTATACATGACACCTTGGCTCTGATCACACATAGTTGAGCCTGCATTATACATTCTAGCACTTGTATCACTTTTGGGTGTCCTGGTTTCAACAGATATGGTTACATTAGGCATTTCACAATCTCTATCATTATTCTTAAGCATAATAAACTTGTTCTTAACCTTACTGAAACCTGCATTCATCTCATTAGTCACATTAGTTAAACCAGCATCACAATTCATGGTTACATTGCATACATTTTCATACTTGCACCCTTTAATTGCATCTTTAGCTTTAAAGTTCGTGTACTCAAATAGTTGAAACTTCCCCTTTAGATTTTTTGGGTTACCGGTCTCCTTTAAGGGAGCTTTCAAATACGATTGGCCGTTCGATGTCACATAATGCTCCTCCATGTTGACTCGTGGCATGGAGGAGGTCTGCTGCCTGCTGCTTGTTGTGCTGCAGCCATTTTGTGGTCTTGATGCAAGCAGGCTGTGGTGCTCTTTTCTTCCACATGCTTGTGGTGCTGCAGGCAGGCTGTGGTGCTCTTTTCTTCCACAGCACCACTTCGCCTGATGTGGACCCGGTTCATCCAATTCCTGCCCAGCAGCGTGGGACCATCGCCGGCTACAATCCACAGGGGGAGTTTGTGCAACACGCCTGGGAGACCTGGACGTCTACACTGCCAACGATTTGGATTTTACCTTTGGTGTAGGTGAGCAGATTTGCCTGGACAGGAGACAGTTTTGGTCGAGCGGCAGGATTCCTCCAAATTTTTTTTAAGGTCTTTTGGCTCATCACAGACTGGCTTGCCCCTGTGTCGATCTCCATGGAGACTGGGACCCTGTCAATGTCCATTTCCATCATCCACGGAGAACTTCCGGTGGAGCAGGTAAAGATTCCATACTCCTCTCCCAGGGTTAGAGCAGCTTCATCTTCATCTGTGTCAGAGCCCTGGTGATTAGCCAACTCATCAGAGACACAGTGAATACAGCCTTTTCTGCACATTCTCTAAAGGTGCCCTTTTTCTTTGCAGCCTTTGCATGCATAGTCTTTGTAGCAGCACTGGTGGGCCCTGTGGTTTCCTCCACAGCGCCAGCACGGGGCCATCCAGTTTTGCCCCATGTGGCGGACTCAGGCTTGCGGGACTCGGGGCAGCATTTCTGCCTTTAGAAGTGTCCATGCGGTGCACTGCGCTCGCCGGTTTAGAGTCCCGGGTCAGTATTCGCCTGGAGTCGCTGGCCGAAACTATGTAGGCCTGGCTCACTTGAATTGCTTTCTGCAGGGTGACCATGATGTCAGCCGAGAGCAATTTGTGTAGGAGGCCTTCGAGGCCGATTCCGATGACAATTATGTCCCTTAGTGCTTCATTAAGGTGGTCGCCAAACTCACACAGTGCGGCTAGTCTTCTTAAGTGTGCAGCATACTTGGCAATTTCTTAGTCCTCAGGTCGCCGGTAAGTGTAGAGCCGTTGCCTGGCTGTGAGGATGCTTTCTTTTGGTTTTAGTTTTTCCTGTATGATTGTTACAAGTTCCTCATAGCTCTTGGTGGTTGTCTTCTCCGGGGCTAGTAAGTCCCTGACGAGACCGTAGATGGTGGGCCCACAACTGCTAAGCAGGATGGCCCTGCGTTTGTTCGGTAGTGTAGCCGGGGTGTCCCCGTCCAGGTCGTTGGCTATAAAGAAGTGTTCCAATCTTTCCACAAAAGCATCCCAATCTTCCCCCTCTGTAAATTGCTGAAAGTTGCTGAGGTTAGACATGTTGAGCGTGTAGTTCGTGATCCCGTATTCCCGTCACCAGTTATAGTGTATGTAGGCACCTTTAGTAATGACTCCACGAGGCAGGGTATGATGCTTAAACTCTGCAGACCTGCAGTCTTTTATTAGCAGCTCCTGAGTGACGACAACAAGTTGTGTGTTCCTTTTTATACTGGGTTACCTGCCATGTGCAGGCAACCCCTGGGCCTCCAGCAACAGCACCCTCTAGTGTACCGATAAGGTATGTACAGTACAAGGGTACATTCAATGTTGCATACAGTGTTACAGACATCACACAGTGAACAGGCATGACTACACAACATGTCCGATCTGGATGTACACTCTAAGTACTGATTACTCTTTGCATGAAGAAGAGGTTTTAACATCAGTCCTAGATTAAACTTTTGGTGAGGAATCGTCTGGAGCAAGTGTGATTAGCACGCTTCTTGACAGTTGCGATCGGTAAGACCCCTGTCTGAAAGGTGAATGATGTGGACAAATGGGTGCTCAGGATCCCCACAAGAGCGGGCGCCTGCTTCTCAGGAGAGAAATGTCTGTCTGGAAGTTGAAAGTCTCTCCCGCAGTGTAGCATTCTATTTCCTTTGCTGATTGTTTTTGCACAGTGACTAAACAGGTGAGAGATTTTCCTGTGTCTGTATTTGGGTGTGTCGGAACACCTGGATGCAATGGAAGCTGGGAAATTGGGTGGGACGCGGCGCTGCCTGTAAAGGAACCAGCCTAATTTTTTCTCCGTTAACTTAGATGGGGGCAAAATGAGTGCGTCCCTCTACAGGCTTGCACTCCAACCCAGCCGATCTTCTGGTACTCGCTATGCAAGGGCAAAGGTTGCAGATTCAGGAAAAACTCCCCTGTCGAGTTCTGTGTCCCCTATCACTGCTCGGTCTCCTTTAACCTTACCCTTTGTTATTTCAACGCCATTCAGAGAAATAAATACCATGTTTCACACATAGGAACATTCTGTCACTAGATCCCAGCAAGCTTTGAACTTCTCCTTCAGCAGCCTCTTCAAACCAAGCAATAAATTCCTCACATTTACACTCACATTCTAGCATATTTTATTACCGGTGCAAATCAAAAGAGAAACTGAGTTCAGCAAAGGGAGCAAGAGACAAAAAAACGTGCAAGCTGAATCTCAAAGCCATACCTCAGGTTGTGCTGTTGGTCGTCAATCAACAGATATTAGGATGACTCACATTCCTCAGTTGGTGATCAAACCTTGGTCCAGTAGAGACGCCTCATTAAAACCGCAGGGCCTGAGCTTATTGGTCCAAAAATCCCCGTCGGCTGCTTCCCGCGGGCGATCAAGGGAAAAACTTAAAAACGATGAGCACTTACCAGTTCCTGCTGCGCCCACGCGAGTTCCCGATCCTGAGGCCTCCACTGACTGTGCGTCACAGTGCGTGCACGTCAGGACGTGCGCAGGGCTGGAGCTGCAGCCACATGGCTCTGGGCAGCCAATCAAGGTTCTCATGTTCTCATAAGTTGGAGTTCCTATTATTATGAATGAGAAACTCCCCCAAACACCCAAAACACTAATAAAAAAATAGAAAAAATACACCACATATTTTTAATAATTTAAATGAAAATTATTTATGTATTATGAAAAAAAAATATTTTTCTGATTTTTAAAAAAATTTATTTTTAATTATAAATAAATTTACTGTAGTGGGGACGGTTTTTAACAATAAAATGTGTTTCTATAATTTTATTTTAAAATGTTTTTGTGTATTTTAAAACTCTTATGCCTGTAAAAGTAAGCTAAGCGCCTGCTTTTATCAGGCACAAGAGTTTTCAGGACATTTGCTGGACAAGGTATGGGTAAATACCGCAATCTTGCCCTTGCAAATATTCTCACTCCCAAGATGCAGAAAATCTGTCATCCATACGGAACCGGGAGGCAGGAATTTCTGGGCCAATACCTGTGTAGCCCCCTATTTTCAGACGCTACCAAGGATGAACAACACCTACTTCTGCAGGTTGAATTTGAAATGCCTCTCAGCCATTTTGTCAGTCTATTTCTGACCAACTTTACCACTTACTTCACAAAGAACACTGGCCAGGAACTTCCTCGTCATTTTCGGCCCGACTACAGCCTAAGAGTCGTGCTACACTGGGTTTTCCCCAACTCCACTCCCGAATGATGTCCGCCGAAATCCCGCTCAGCTCATTAACATAGCTCCGCCTCCATGCAAAAGTCTAGGGAATGCGAGTTTCCTGCTTTTACGCCAGTTCTGATCAGGGGGAGGGGGCTGGGTAGGTGGGGGGGTTAAGTTTATGCCTGAAATTTTAGGGGCAGGCAGCAGGACCCTAAAGTCACTATTTCAGGTGTTGCCTAGCAACATTTTTTCAGTGTTCATTTTTCCTCACTGAGGCCTGCACAGTGTTTTCTATATCTCTGAATGCTTTTCTATGGCATCAAAGTCTGTTACATGAAGCACAAGAGAGAAGTTTTCACAATTGAAGTTTTGTAAACATGCTGTGCTTAATGTACATACATGACGGTTTAATGGCTTCAGATTTTTATTTTCAATAACAACAATGAGATAAAGTCAGACTTAAAGAAGGGGTACGTTTCATGCTTTCCTCAAGCCCTGATTGTTTTCGCTGACCTTCCCTTGTTTTGCATCAGTTTCCTTTCATGGCCTGTGCTAATGAGATTCTCAGCAAATGCCAGTGTTAGTTGCCGTCAGCAAGGTCAGTGTAGAAACTAATGTTAAATTTCCAGGTAATTTTGGTGCAGCTCGGATTGAGGAAATTCCGTTCCAATTTAATTTTCCTAACTCTTCAAAGCCTTCCAATCCATTGGGGGAGAGATTCGGTTGGATTGTGCCCTGAGCGAGGGGTGTGCAGGGGCGTTAAAGGGTTTGCAGCCTCGAGCGCTCGGCAAATTCAGTGTGCCAGTACCGGTGGTGCTGAGGAGTATCGCCCGGGAGCTTAGCGCCAGTGTGCAAGGCCCTAGTTATCGACATGGATGCAACATTTGGTTTGCGCTGCACCCATAGCGTCCTGCAGTGACCCCGCCAGAGAAAGCTAGCGTGCAGAGCTATCCCGGGATGCTGAGGAAAGGAATGACTGCATGAGGTAAGTGTGATTGATATATTTTTAAAATTATTTTTGTGATTTAACTTTATTTGGGGTGAGTAATGTGTACAGAATGTTTTTTGTGTTTTTTGTTCCGATTCTTTTTTTTGCAGGGAGGTCTCTCTTAGGGTTCTACGAAGCCGGCTTTTTAGCTCCAGATATTCAGTTGCTCACCCGGCCTAGTGTGGAAGGCTTCCCTTAGCGCTCAACTCCACTGTCAGGACGCAACCACTGAATTTTTCGCTCCCGTCGCTAACCATTTTCAGAGTTAAATTTAGCCATCGCCCGACATTAGTGCCTTAAGAACCCTCCAACCAAATTTCTAGCCCCTTGTACCTTATATCAAGCTTTGAATATCATTATGCAATTCAACAATGTCTGGCCCCTCTCCTTTGTCTCTTGCAATTAAAGGCAGACTGGGCAACAATGGCAGATTTCTATTTTTGTAAATGACATCTGCTTCAATGGTTATTTCATGTTCATCCCCACAGCCATAGCTGTCAGTTATTCTGAAAATAATTTAAGTAGTGAACTGAATTGAATTAACGTTAAAGTACTTAAGGGACTGGCCATGGTGGGGAAACAATAATAAACATAGAATGGCGACCATTACACTAAAAAACAAAGTCGAACCGGCAAATTCAAATATATCTCCCAAATCAAAGCCTTTAATGTGCAAACAGGCTCTGCTTCTCAAATAAATACAGACCAGATGTGATAAATTGCTTTAGAATAATGAAGGCGCATATTAATCTGATTTTACGTAGTCGGGGGGAAAAAATCTGCTTGTAATTCTTTTGTGTTGAAATTTGTAACTATACGTCAACTCGTTTATGTGCTGTTCGTCATATTTCTGTACTAATTGAATCCAGCTTTTGCACAATAAAGCGCCCTTAACATTCTTCTGAGGTAATAAACAACAGCTGCATGGGGTCTTGAAGTGTTTCCTGTATTCTCTTTCTTCCTCGATTTTTCTGATAATGGCAAACAAATGGCACAAACTACCAGGTGGCACCATAAGCCCTCGGGTTGAACATTTTTTTATCTTCATTGACATGGAGAAAGGAAATGCTTTGAAGAACTGCCAGTATCTGACAGACAAGAATGTGGTGAAATGTGGAGTTTTCTCATTTTGAAGATGGTAACATGATAGGAGTGAGTCATGCAGTATTTGTTGTGATCACTCCATTTCAAAAACACTTCAGACACTGGAACTGAAAGGAAACCTAAAAATAGCATTGCGCATGAGATACACCATGCAATAATGTGGTTAAACCCGATCTCAAATCTCCCTGCCCCCTCCAAAGTCCTAGAATGTGCTGTGGCCTTTCAAATCCATGTCCGTCTTTCTTGCAACTCCCTCTTTAAATCTCTCCAAATGGGTTTCTGTCCCTGGCTTAGCACTGAAAAGGCGCTAATCTCTGTCTGTGACCATGATGCATTATTCCCCCCTCATCCACTTCGAACTCTTAGCAACCCTGATATGGTGGACCAGTCCATCCTCCTGCATGACCTCTTCTCCAATGTCCAGCTTGATGGGACTACCCTTGCATGGTTCCGCCCTTATCCAATTGTAGCCAGAGCATCTTCAGCAAAGGCTTTGCTTTCCAACCTCCCGCCATTCCTCTAGAGTCCCCCAACGATATATCCTTGGCCTTCGCTTCTTCCTCATTTACATGCTGCCCTTTGGTGACATCATCCAAACATGGATCTGGGCCGGCTGCATTCAGGCTAACCAGGTCTACATGTGACCTTAAAAGGACCGCTGTGGGCCTGCACCAGAAAGGTCCATTTAAAAAAATACAAGGATCTTCTCCCGACTCCACTGCAGTCCCGCAGACCATTGTCGACCCCCTGTCACCCACTTCCTGATCATCTTCCTTTCCTGGGCAACCCCTCCCAGTCACTTTCCTTCCCAGTCGCTCCATCTCAATCACTTTCCTTCCCAGTCGCTCCATCTCAATCACCGTCCTTCCCAGTTGCTGACTCTTTATCGCCTTTCTTTCCAGTCGCCCCACTCCCAATCAACTCCCACCTGATCACCTTCTCTTCCCTTTTAAACACTTACCTGAATCTGCTGCCGACAACACAGCAGCCTAAAATACCAAGCCTTTTCTCCGGCGAGCTGTCCAGGGATGCTGGTCTCATTTAAATGCGACCTATGCCCAATATCGGTTGTACCTCGTGAAAAGTCCTGTCCCCTCAGAACAGATTCACACGAGGCATGTAGTGAAGTCATGGTCACTCTGCACCTGCACCTTTATTTAACAGCTCTGGAATGCTGCACTTGCCTGAGACCTGTCCTTATATACCTGTCTCCTGCAAGTGCACCCCTGGTGGTAAGGTATGCTGGTGGTTACAGGTCATATGTTATTACAGTCATGCATAGCATGTTAGGATACAGTTATATATAATAATGTAAGATACATGACATCACCCTCCCCCAAGGTCTTATTGTCTTTATAGGTTCAGTCTCTCAGGTGGTCTACGCTCTCGCGTGGAGCGTCTGAGTTGTGGTTCAGTTGTTTGCCTTGGTGTCTGTTTTTCTTTGGGTGTGGTTGCTGGTATCTCGCCTGGGCTGTCTGTTTCGATTGATGTGATTGTTGTTGACTCACCTGGGCTGTCTGTTTGGATTGCCCTTTCCTCAGGTTGTTCCCTCTGTCTGTCTACCAGGTGTGGTGCGAGTTCCACATTGTAGTCTGCCTCTGGTTCCGCAGTGTTGTTGGTAAATCTGCTTTTGACTTGGTCTACATGCCTCCAACAGGTTTGGCCATTGTCCATTTGTATTACCAGTAGCCTGTTTCCTTCCTTGCCCGGTACTGTCCCTGCAAGCCATTTGGGACCCCTGCCATAGCTTAGTACAAACACTTTGTCCCCTACCTCATTCCATCTCCCCCTCGAATTTCTGTCATGGTACTCAGTCAGCTTACGGTGCTTTGCCTCAATGATTTCGTGCATGTCTGGGAGGATTAATGAGAGCCTTGTTTTTAAAGTCCTTTTCATCAACAGTTGCGCGGGGGGGGGGGGGGTCCCAGTCAATGAGTGCAGACGAGATCTGTATGCCAGCAGCAGTCGCGACAGACGACCCTGCAGCGTGGGACCTTGGATTTTAAGCATGCCTTGTTTAATGATTTGCACAGCTCTCTCCGCCTGGCCGTTGGAGGCCGGCTTGAATGGTGCCGTGTTGACGTGATTTATGCCGTGGTCAATTATAAAATCTTGGAATTCTGCACTGGTGAAGCACGGACCATTGTCACTGACCAATATGTCAGGGATTCCGTGCGTTGCAAACATGGGTTGCGAGGCGCTCCACAGTGGTGGAGGTTGTGCTCGAGTTTAAAATGGTGCATTCGATCCACTTTGAAAATGCATCTACAACTACGAGGAACATTTTGCCCATGAATGGGCCCGCATAGTCTACGTGCACCCGCGACCACGGTTTGGTAGGCCAGGGGCTCAGGGGAGCCTCCCTGGGGACATTGCTGAGTTGGGCACAAATGGTGCACCGTCGGACGCAGAGCTCCAAGTCCGCGTCAATACCAGGCCACCAGACATGGAATCTGGCTATGGCCTTCATGAGAACGATCCCCGGGTGCTCGCGGTGGAGCTCCGGGACAAATGCCTCTCTGCCTCGCAGAGGCATGACTACTCGGTTGCCCCACATCAGGCAGTCCGCTTGTAGAGATAGTTCATGCATGCGTCTGTGAAAGGGTTTGAATTCCTCGGGGCAGGCATCGCAAGCCTCTGCCCAGTCACCGGTTAGGTCACATCTTTTTACTAAGGATAACGTGGGGTTGCTGGCCGTCCAGGCTCTGATTTGGCAAGCCATCATGGGCGAACCTGTGGACTCAAAGGCCTTGATTGCCATGACTATCTCACAGTCCTGTTCGTCAGACCTTCCGTGGTCGCCAGGGGTAGTCTGCTGAGCGCGTCGGCACAGTTGTCTGTGCCTGGTCTGTGCCTTATGGTATAGTCATAGGACGACCACCGTTTAATTCGCGCCGAGGCGTTGGTGTTTATTGCCTTGCTCTCGGATAGGAGGGACGTGAGGGGCTTGTGGTCGGTTTCTAACGCGAACTTGGCCCCGAAAATGTATTGGTGCATCTTTTTGACACCGTGCACGCATGCGAGCGCCTCCTTCTCTACCATTCCATACCCGCGCTCCGCCCGCGAAAGTGACCTGGAAGCATAAGCTATGGGTTGTAATTTGCCCGCATTATTGACATGTTGTAAAACGCACCCGACCCCATACGCTGACGTATCACATGTGAGAACTAGCTTTTTACCTGGATCAAAGAAAGTCAAAACACTGTTGGAACACAGAAGGTTGCATGCCTTATGGAAGGCGCGTTCCTGGACGTCCCCCCAAAACCAATCGCACCCTTTCCTGAGTAGCACATGGAGAGGCTCCAGCAGCATGCTTAAGTTCTGCATAAAGTTCCCACAGTAATTGAGTAGCCCGAGAAAGGCGTGCAGTTCTGAGACATTCCGGGGCCTGGGTGCCAGGCGAATTGCTTCTGTTTTGGACTCTGTTGGGCGGATTCCATCAGCGGCAATCCTTCTGCTCAAAAATTCAACCTCGGGTGCGAGAAACAGGCACTTGGATTTCTTAACTCGTAGGCCGACCCGATCCAACCGCTTTAGTACTTCCTCCAAATTACGGAGATGAGAGTTGGTGTCCTTGCCCATGATAAGTATGTCGTCTTGAAATACAACCTTTCCCGGGATGGACTTGAGCAGACTCTCCATGTTGCGCTGGAATATGGCAGCTGCCGACCTGATGCCGAATGGGCATCGGTTGTACATGAAAAGGCCTCGATGTGTGTTGATGGTGGTGAGTAGCTTGGACTCGTCGGTCAATTCTTGCGTCATATACGCAGATGTGAGGTCTAATTTTGAGAAAAGTTTACCTCCAGCCAATGTGGCAAATAAGTCCTCCGCTCTGGGCAGCGGGTACTGGTCCTGTAGGGAGACTCTGTTTATGGTAGATTTGTAGTCCCCACAGATTCGTACGGATCCATCAGGCTTCATGACTGGGACTATGGGACTTGCCCAGTCGCTAAATTCCATAGGTGATATAATGCCTTCCCGCAGAAGCCTGTCTAATTCGTGTTCAATCTTTTCCCTCATCACATAGGGTACAGCTCTGGCCTTGTGATGGACCGGTCTAGCATCCTGTGTGATGTAGATTTTGACTTTGGCCCCTTTGAAAGTGCCCACACCTGGCTGAAAGAGATGTTCAAATTGCTTTATAACTGTTGAGCAGGAGGTCCATTCCTCTAATGACATGGCATGGACATCATCCCATTTCCAGTTTAGTTTTGCCAGCCAGCTTCTCCCCAGCAGTGCTGGGGGGTCTCCGGGGACAATCCACAGGGGAAGTCGGTTCACTGTCCCTTTGTGTGTGACAGAGAGCATGGCGCTGCTGAGGACTGGCACGATTTATTTGGTATAGGTCCTTAGTTTGGTGTCAACCCTTGTGAGTTTTGGTCTGTCTCTTTTACGCAGCCACAGTTCAAATTGTTGAGCGCTCATGAGAGATTGACTCGCTGCCGTATCCAGCTCCATGTTGACCGGTATCCTGTTGAGTAGGACCCTCATCATTATAGGAGGCATCTTGTTGTAGGAGCAGCGGCCATTGATCATGTTGACCCACTGTACATCGGTGTCCCAGGTACTGTCCTCACCGTCTTCTGGTCCGCTTTCCGACCCATCCGATTCATATACCAGCCGAGCTACTGTTCTTTTGCACATGCAGGCCAGATGCCCTGTATATTCACTGTTCCTGCGAACAACCTGCTGAAATCGACATCCCCTTGACGCGTGCCCACCCCCACACCTCCAGCACAGACCGTTTCCATTGTTTCCAAAGAATGAGCTGTGTCTAGCTGATCGCTCTTGAGCTTCTCTCAGTTTGTAGTTGATTGCTCGCATTGTGAGTTGATGAGGTGTGAACGGCCGTTCCTGTGGCCCTTGATGGCTTCTGGCGCCACTGCCTGCTGTTGAGGGCCTGCTCTCCTGCCTTTGTCTGTGTGTGGGGGTAGCAGCTTGTTTCACTCTGTGAACTCCTTGTTCCGGTATTTTGTTAGTTGTCGTACCTGCATTGTAAATCAACCTTGTTTCTTCTTCCCCAGCCAAGAATGTCTGTGCAACCAGTGCTGCTGCCTCTAAGGTCAGGTTCTTGGTCTCTATGAGCTTTCGGAATATGTCTGCGTGGCCTATTCCTTCAATGAAAAAGTCTCTCAGCATTTCTCTCCTCAGTTCATCGGAGAACTCACATAAACTAGCCAACCTCCGAATTCCGCCACAAAGTCGGGTATGCTCTGGCCCACACAGCATCTGTAGTTGTCTGGCCATATGTAGGCTGCTCGCTGGCTTCAGGTGGTCTCTCACCAGTGTGCTCAATTCTTCAAACGACTTGCTTGCTGGTTTCTCGGGTGCCAGCAGATCCTTCATTAAAGCGTATGTTTTCGAGCCACAGCTGGTCAAGAGATGGGCTCTTCTCTTGTCTGCTTTGTCGTCTCCTAACCAGTATTTGGTTACAAAGCTTTGCTGGAGCCTTTCTATAAAGTCCTCCCAATTGTCTCCAGCATTGTACTTTTCATCTGATCCGTTGTTCGCCATTCTGTGGATTCTGTAATCCCGTAACACGTCGCCACTATAAAGTCCTGTCCCCTCAGTACAGATTCACACGAGGCATGTAGTGAAGTCGAGGTCACTCTGGACCTGCACCTTTATTTCACAGCTCTGGAATGCTGCACTTGCCTGAGACCTGTCCTTATATACCTGTCTGGGACAGGTATCCCAGTGTCTCCTGCAAGTGCACCCCTGGTGGTAAGGTATGCTGGTGGTTACAGGTCATATCTTATTACAGTCATGTATAGCATGTTAGGATACAGTTATATATAATAATGTAAGATACATGACACCTCGGGCCTACCTATTCAGGTGCTAGGATCGTTCCCTGAATCCAGTTTGTTCCGGCTGGCACCAGACATAACAAATTTCTAGGCCCTCATGTTTTTAATCTACATACTATTTATTCATGACAAACATATTGGAGAGAAGTAGAGACAGAGGATGCATTTAATGATTTGCAAAAGGATTTAGATTAGTTGTACAAATGGGCAAACATATGACAAATAGAACTTACCATGGATAAATGTGAAGTATTGAACGTTAAGTCAAAAAATACAGAATAGAAGTATGCAATGAATGGTTTTTGAATTGGGTCAGGGATTTGGGAGAAATAGTAGATATAACGCTTTCAATGTTCAGATATAGTATGCAATTTTAACCTAGACCACCCGGTGGAAAACTGAGAGGATCGAATCAGCCGCATGTTTTATACCCTAAACCTTTCCATCGACACGAGGTTAGAAAAGCTGATAGAGTGTTAAAACATGCAGCCAGAAATTCACAATTTCAGTCCACAGATGTTATGCTGAGGCTTTATGATATACTGGCAAAGCCCAAAAAATATATACTTGCATTAGAAAGGTAAAGGAGAAGGGCAATAAAATTGATCCCAGCTGGGAAGATGAGCTGTGAGGAAAGATTAGAGAAGCCAGAGCTTGTTAAGAAGGGAGCTCAGCAGAGTATATAGGGCTGGATTTTGGCCGAGTTTGCGACTGGGTTTTCTCCGCGGCGAAAACACGGTCGGTGGGATCCTCGGCCCCTCTTTGCGGCGGCGCTTCCACGTCCCGTCAGGGAGAGGTGCGCCGACGTGCAACGATGCAAATTGCATTTCCGTTTCATTTTCAGGACTCTCAGGACCTGCACAGCACATCCAGAATACCGTCAGGGTCAAACCTGTCGGTACAACCCTTCCAGCACCGCTAAGTATGAAGACCTGCAAAAAGGTAAGTTAAAGTTTTTATTTTTGAATTATTTTGCAGCGATTTAGTAGGTAAGTGTTTTATGATTGTCTTGTGAATGTTTTGTTTTTTGAATTTTTGTTTTGTTGTTTTTCCCCCCTCGCTTCCCCCAGTGCTATCGGCCTCGGACTAAAGTTGCTGAAACTCGCGGTTTGCGCCGCGAATCCTTGTGCAATGCCAATTTTACCAGTAAAGGCCGAAACTTAGTCCTGAAAACGATAGCGCAGCAAAATTGCCGTTTTCGCAAAAACCCGAAAATCCAGCCCTAAAAAATATTAAATGCTATAAATCTGGTATGACCAAACAACAGTTAAAAAGATCTTCTCAAACATGAAGAGATATAAAATACATTTCAGTCCATGCTTGGGCAATGACATTAAGTGGCATTCTTGCATATGAAATGAATATAAATGTCTATTTTTCCAATTTTAAACATAAGAGATAAGAACAAGAGTAGGCCATTTGGCCCTTCGAGCCTGCTCCACCATTCAATAAGATCATGGCTGATCTTCCACCTCAATACTTTCCGCAGTATCCCGTTATCTTTCATTCTTTTAGTTCCCAAAATGCATCCTTGAATATACTCAATGACTGAGAATCCACAGCTCTCTGGGAGAAGAGAATTCCAAAGATTCATAACCCTTTGAGTGAAGACATTTCTCCTCATCTCAGTTCTAAATGGCCGACCCTTTATTCTGAGACTGTGACCCCATATTCTAGATTCCACAGCCAAGGGGAACATTTTCTCAGCATTAACTCCGTCAAGTCCCAAGGAAGGAATGATTATAAGTGGACAAAAGAACTATAATCTGCACTGCAGTGGAAGACTAAAGACATATAGTGATGCGGTAACTCATTATTAACAATTGTAAACACAGTGTGATGAATGCACAGTAGTTTTCTGTTTTTTTTTATGAATCTGAAAATATCAATAAGACAAATAAATGGGATAGATGCAACACCTTTATAATGGTGTTTTTACTAATCAATAAATAGTTTCGGCAACACTACTTAACATGTGAACTGCTGCCTGTGAAATGTGGTGAAGTTGGTATTCAGTCAGTAATGTTAGAGGAAGGAAAGTAAGTATGGTGCCTGTGCCAGAAGTCCAACTTAACTTACCCTCCGATCTTTCAAGTTCTAGTGTGCATCTTGAAGATATTTATTTTTAGGTCACAGCAAGTCATTCTAACTTTGTATAGATCAACAAAGAACAGACAGATTGGTAGTGTGTAGCTTTAAGAACCATAACTTCATTAGGACATCATTGCATTGGAAACTATAGAGAAGAGTAACAAGGCTAATTTCAGGATCCTGAGCTCCTTGATGTCATAAAGAAAGCGTTTGACAAGGTCCCACATGGCAGACTGGGCAGAAATGTAAAAACCCATGGGATCCAAGGGAAAGTGGCAAGTTGGATCCAAAATTAGCTCAGTGGCAGGAAGCAAAGGGTAATGGTCAACAGATGGTTTTGCGACTGGAAGGCTATTTCCAGTGGAATTCCGCAGGGCTCAGTACCAGGTCCCTTGCTTTTTGTGGTGTACATCATTGATTTAGACTTCAATGAAGGGAGCATAATTACGAAATTTGAAGATGATACAAAAATTGGCACTGTGGTTATTGTGAGGATGAAAGCTGTAGACTGCAGGAAGATATCAATGGGCTGGTCAGGTGGGCAGAAAAGTGGCAAATGGAATTCAATCTGGCGAAGTGTGAGGTAATGCATTTGGGGAGGTCTAACAAGGCAAGGCATAAATACACAATAAATGGTAGGACACTGAAAAGTGTAGAGGAACAGAGGGACCTTGGAGTGCATGTCCACAGATTGTTGAAGGTGGCAGGACAGATAGATAATGTGATTAAGAAGCCATATGGGATACTTTCTTTTATTAGCCAAGGCATAGAGCAGGGAGGTTAAAGTGCTTGAAGTGTATAAAACACTACTTAGGCCACAGCTGGAGTACTGCGCACAGTTCTGGTCACCACATTACAGGAAAGATGTGATTGCTCTCGAGAGGGTACAGAGAGGGGACTGGGGAATTCTAGCTATGAGGATAGATTGGATTGGCTGGGGTTGTTTTCTTCGGCACAGAGGAGGCTGAGGAGAAACTTAATTGAGATGCATAAAATTATGAGGCGCCTAGATAGAGTGGCAAGGAAGGACCCTTAGCAGAGAGGTCAATAACCAGGGAGCATAGATTTAAAGTAATTGGCAAAAGGATTAGAGGGAAGTTGAGGAGAGCTTTGTTCACCCAGAGGGTGGTGGGTTTCTGGAACTCACTAACGAAAAGGATGTTTGAGGCAGAAACTCTCATCACATTTAAAAAGGTATGCACTTGAAGTGCCATAACCTACAGGGCTACGGACCAAGAACTGGAAAGTGGGATTAGGCTGGATAACTCGTTTTCAGCTGGCATAGACACGATGAGCTGAATGGCTGCCTTCAGTGTCATAAATTTCTATGATTCTGTGATTTATATACCGCCTTTCATGACCTGAGGTCGTCCCATGTCATAGAATCCTTTATGTCCACTTGAGAGGACAGGCGGCACCTCCAACAATGCAGCACTCCCACAGCACTGCACTGGAATGTCATCCTAGATGTTTTGTGCTCAAATCTCTGGAATGGGACTTGAACCTACAACCTTCTGACTCAGGGCTTACAATTAACCTGGTGGCAGTTTGTATCTTTCATAAATCATGAACTCCACGGGGTGGAAATTCGGTTGTGCCTCTTTTGTGGCATTAATCAAGGTGGAGCGGTAAATTTTGTGGCAGGAAATGGTTTGCGTCTGCAGCTGCAAAATTCATCAGCTAGGCCCTGAGTGTGGAACAGATCGCTAAAGGAGGCGTTCCACGTGTCTGAGCAACTGAAAATCCTGAACTAAACAGCCAGCATCCGAGCGCCTTAATAGAGGCTTCCCTGTGATAAACAAAATCGGCATAAAAAACACCAAAAACATTCCCAATGCCTTACTGACGCCACATCAATATAAATCGCAAAAATAAAAAACAGTCAACCTTAGCTCACGCCAACTTTCCTTCCCTCATGGTACAGCTCGGAGCGCTAGCTTTCACAGGCGGTCCCACTAGGGCGTTATGGGGCACCACGGATCATGCGTGAAACAAATTTCGAAATGGTGTCGCAACCAGCGGAGTTGCACACCGGCTAGCTTCTCCCGGTACTGCTCCGCGTGACCGAAAACCCGACATCGAATGTTCCGGCAGGGCACTGGAAGCTGGTTGCCCACCCAGAAGTGATTTGCGCCACAATTACCGCCCCGCCGGGGCGTAAACAGAGGCGGCAGCAGACCGAAAATCCAGCCCTGAAAGCCTTGCGAATTAAGACAGAACTTTGTTTTTCTTTGGTTCATGAGGGACGAGTGCAAACAATAAACATGGGCCACAGCGGCAATTGAACTCACAATGACCTTAGATTGTGGAACGAGGAAATGCTGCACTGTTGGAAAATATGGTCCCTTGGCTCAGATGTTGAACCAAAGCTGCTGGTCACGTGGCGATTAATGATACCATGGCACTATTCAAGGGAATTCAACTGGTATCCCGCCTCAACCAATATATATTAAAATGAGATAAACTGGTCCTTCATCTCATTGATCTTTGCTTGGTGTTGCAGCCATTGGTGTCCATGTTTGGTAGCCAACTGCAAGGAAGCCGAGAAATGCCTCTTTTATTTTTACGGGTGAGCAGGGCTCAGAGGGGACTGAAAATACAGAGAATTCTTTGTTGGTGGTGATTGTGATATACTTACCTACATTTTGGTGGGTGTAATGAGGCCTGCGCTCTCAAGTGTGGCCTCCAAAGACGGTTCCTTTCATTATCAGGGAGTGTGGAGCACAGCAAGCCCGTATTCAAGCTGACTGGCCCAATTTCGGCATGCGCGTGCTTGGAATGTGTGCTTCTGCCTCCTGAGTGCTCCATCAGGGAATCGCCCTTTGATGTCTGGCTAGACACATTGGAAGTATAAATCCTGAAAAAAAACAAAGCTTTGATGATAGCTATGATTATGCTGTCCAAGTTGTGAGGCAAGGTGTTATTCAGCTGCACTGCTGTTGCAAATAGCAATACCAATTACTGCAGGTTTTCATAAAACATAAGCATTGATGTTTAATGATATGAAAATAAGCGTCATTAACAACCCCGTAGCTTTCACTGCGAGGGTATAGAGGAAACGGAGTCATTAGTCATAAGCAACCCCTGGCATATTCCTTTCTCATTGCTCAACTCAAAATGTATTTTATGCAGATGATCTCCATGAATACTGGCAGCGTGTCATGTCCTGTGGTATCCAATCACGAGTATCACTAAAGGATCCGACAGTGGAATTTCAGGGTTAGAATATAAGAAAGCTCACAGGGGACATGATGGAGAAAGTTTTAAACCAGATATGCTACATCTAACAGTTTTATTCCACATTCTGTTTCAGGCATGTCAATAGGGCTAGGTGTGCTTTCATGGCAATCAACTTGACATCATAAAGTTATATCAGAAGAGTGCAACAGAAAAAGAGCAGTTTGTGAAAGATTTTGTGAATATCAGTTTTTACAAATCTGTTATTAGTGTAACACAGTATTATACATGGCTGGGCTAACATGTCAAAAATTTTACAGAATTCACACGATTTCAGGTTAAAAAAGATGAAGTTAGTTTGTGGAAATCATTATGAAAATTGAAGATTACAACAATGGTGGCAACATGGTTTAACGAAAAGAAAAGGCGGAATTGCATTTATATAGCGCCTTTCTCGACCTCAGGACATCCCAAAGTGCTTTACAGCCAATGAACTACTTTTGAAATGTAGTCACTGTGATAATGTAGGAAATGCGGCAGCCAATTTGTGCTCATCAAAACAACAATGGCTCGGAATTTGCGGTCAGTGGCAAAAGCAAAGGCATTCACCGCTACATCCTGAAGTCATGGTCAGTCTCAAAGGGATGATAACAGCAAACGTTGTTAGTTAACTCAGTTTCTCTCTCCACAGATGCTACCTGACCTTCGGAGTATTTCCAGTGTTAGCGTTAGTGTTTTCTCTACAACACCAGCATTTTCTGTTTTTATTTCAGACTCCCAGAATCCGAAGAATTTTGCTTTTGAATTTGTTTTTAGGTGTTGGTTGAGGGATAAATATTGGCCAGGACACTGGGGAGAACCTACTTGCCACTAAAGAGTGACAAACCCCCAGGACCAGGTGGTTTCTATCCCAGGATTTTAAAGGAAGGAGGTGAGCACATTGCAGATACCTAACTACACTCTTCCAAAGTTCTCTCGATTCAGGAACCGTTCCTTTAGATTGGAAAATTGCGCATGTCGCTCTGTTATTTAAGAATGGCGAGAGAGGAAACCAGGTAATTTTAGACTAGTTAACCTAACATCATTTGGCGGGAAATTGCTAGTTTCTAATTAAAGATAGGGTGACTGAACACCTCAACAATTTTCAGTTGATCAGAGAGAGCCAGCATGGATTTGTGAAAGGCAGGTTGTGCCTAACAAACCTGATTGAATTTTTTGAGGAGGTATCTAAAGTAGTGGACAAGGGAATGTCTATGGATGTTATTTATATGGACTTCCAGAAGACATTTGATAAAGTTCCACATAATTAACTTCACCTATTTTCTATGTTTCTATGTTTCTATAAGAGACTGTTAACTAGGGTAGAAACCCATGGAATTAAAGGCAAGCCATCGACCTGGTTAGGAAAGTGGCTGAGCGGCAGGAGACACAGATTAGGGATAATGGCTAGGTACTCAAATTGGCAGGATGTGACTAGTGGTGTCCCGCAAGGATCTGTTTTGGGGCCTCAACTATTCACAGTATTTATTAACGATTTAGATGATAGTAGAAAGTCATATATCCAATTTTGCCGATGATGCAAAGATAGGCGGGATTGTAGGTGTTATATATGTAAACTTGTATTTACTCTGTACAGCCACCAGAGGGCTCAGCCCCTGGAGTCCCAAGGGATCCCATAATCCCTTGGGAGCACAGATATTTAAGGAGGCCTCACAGGTTGGAGACGCACTCTGGAGACCTGCAATAAAAGACTAAGGTCACACTTTGAGCTCACAGTGTTCAGTCTGACTCTTTCTCCATTCATTACAGTAGGCAGTAAAGATGAAATCATAAAATTACAAAGGGATATCGACAGACTAAGTGGGCAAAACTGTTGCAAATGGATTTCAATGTAGGCAAATATGAGTTCATCCACATTGGACCTAAAAAGATATAACAGGGTGGCAGTCCGAAGAGACTTGGGGGTCTAGGTACATCATTAAAATGTCATTAACAGGTACAGAAAATAATCAAAAAGGCTAATGGAATACTGGCCTTTATATCTAGAGGACTAGAATACAAGGGGTAGAAGTTATGCTAGAGCTATACAGAACCCTGGTTAGACCACACCTGAAGTACTGTGAGCAGTTCTGGGTACCACACATTAGGAAGGGTATATTGGCCTTGGAGGGAGTGCAGCGTAGGTTAACCAGAATGATACCCAGACTTCAAGAGTTAAGTTATGAGAAGAGATTATATAAATTAGGGTTGCATTCCCTAGAATTTAGAAGGCTAAGGACTGATCTGATCAAAGTTTTCAAAATATTAAGAGGAACAGATAAGGTTGATAGAGAAACATTATTTCCACTGGTTAGGGATTCTAGGACTAGGGGCCATAGCCTAAAAATTAGAGCCAGACCTTTCAGGAGTGAAATTAGAAAATACTTCTACACATAAAGGGCTAGAAATTCTGTATTCCGTCTTGGCGGGATTTTTTCCGGCCAAAAATATCGCTATGCCTCTGCTATGATTTCGAGGCCTAACATTCGGGAAAAAATGCAGCCAGCGGTAAAAATTGTCATTGGACGAAGATTCGCAAACCGCAAATTTTCTGCAACTTTTCTCCGAGGCCGATACCGCTGCGAGTTGGGCCTAGGGAGGGGGGAAAACACCAAAAATGATTTTTAAAAAACAAAAAATAAAAAAATCTCTAGACATTCACAAGACTCTTTTCTAGCGATTCACTGCAAAAGAATGAAAAAATAAAAACTTTAACTTACCTTTTTTGCAGGTCTTCATACCTACCGCCGTACCAAGGGCTGCAACGCAGCGATTTTTTTGGTCCTATCTACGGGTCACCACTGAGCCAAATATCGGGTCAAAGTGCTTTTTCCAGCCTTGCACGCCAGTGGTCCGCTCCTCAGCGGTATTTCAAAACCGCTGGCGCAAGACTTCAGAGAATTTCCTGCCACACCGTTTTCCGCCAAAAGCGCCAAAATACCGCTGTAAAAACCGGCGCAAGGTTGGGGAATTTCCAGCTGCAATGGTGGGAGAAGTTTGGAACTCTCTTCCACAAATGGTAATTGATGCTAGATCAATTGTTAATTTTAATTCTGAGATTGATAGTTTTTTGTTAACCAAAGGTACTAAGGGATATGAGGTGGGTATGTGGAGTTAGCTCGCAGATCAGTCATGATCTCATTGAATGGCGGAACAGGCTCAAGGGGGTCAGTGGTCTACTGTTCCTATGTTCCTATTCCTACATTCTTCGAAATAGTGCCATGGGATCTTTTATGTCCACCTGAGAGAGCAGACGGGGCCTCAGTTTAATGTCTCATTCGAAGGCAGCACCTCTGACAGTGCAGCATTGCCTCAGCACTGCACTGGAGTGTCAGCCTAGATTATATGCTTAAGTCTCGGGAGTGAGACCTGAACCCACAACCTTCTTACACAGAAGCAAGAATGCTACCACCAAGCCACAAACTAACTTTAAAGACAAAAGTACACGTCCAAGTTGCAGAAATTATGTTGCAGGACAGGATCAGATAGAAGGTACAGTCACTTATTAAAAAATTGGGGCAAGTGCAGGTTTGTCACACAGGGAGAGGAGCACATATCCCATGCCATAACACCTGAGGGAGATACAGCTCCTGCATTGCTCCCACCAAATTATTCCTATGGATGTAGGAACCAACTTCTAGCTGGAAACGGCTAATGGGCCGAATGAGTACATTCAAATGGAGGTCAATTCTTAACACAGTGCGATTTTCACATCAATCAGCACTTCCACCGCTATTTCCTGAACTCGTCCACAAATCAGGGGTGGTACAAACCAGGAGATGCCCATTTCCAGAGATATTTCAAGGGATCATTTAGGGGAGCAGTGAGAGAAAGCTGGATGCAGGTCTGGCGTTCATTTTTTCTGAAAAGCTTTGCGAGTTTTGAGCTTTAAAACTTTCTTAACTTCAGCTGCTTACTGCTGGGTGTCCTCTTTACATTTCTCCAATGTTGAAATAAGTTGCTCCATTGACCCCCCTCTTCAATCTTTCCAGCCCTCCCCTTTTAAAATGGAGTATATAAATAAAGCGGTGTTTGATAAAGGTTGCAGTCCCATGTGACCATCTGGATTTCATGCCCTCCCAAATGGCGAGCTGCCTGTAGGCTGCGTGATTAGTGCTGGCATTTTGCCTCCTGTATTTAAATGAGGTTTGACCGCGTAAATCGCTCCGGCCTCCTGATGAGCCTCTGACGCTTTGCCAATAAACAGTACGAGTAACACTGGCAGCTCAGCAATCACCATCATCAAATGAGGCCCAAACTCCATTTTCGTGCTCTGCCTCTCCCTGACATCATCGGCAGGAGTTGGGACTTTTAAATGTTCAAAGCTGCATCCTGGAGGCAACTCTGAGCAGAAAACAATCTGTGAACTTCACTGCTGCATTTCATTATTGATGCACCGCATTAAAAGCTTTCTGCTGCAGTCTATCTGTGTCAATCAGTTTGATGTACTTGTCAAACTGATTCGCGTTCTTTTTTTTAATTCATTCACGGGATGTGGGCGTCGCTGACAAGGCCAGCATTTATTGTCCATCCTTAATTGCCCTTGAGAAGCATCAGGCCATTTCTGGGGGTGGTTAAGAGTCACATTGGACATTGCTGTGGGCCTGGAGTCACATATAGGCCAGACCGGGTAAGGACGGCAGATTTCCTTCCCTAAGGGACATTAATGAACCAGATGGGTTTTTAATGACAATCCGGTAGTTTCATGGTCACTATTACTGATACTAGCTTTTTATTCCAGATTTAATTAACTGTAATCAAATTCCCCAGCTGCTGAGGTGGGATTTGAACTCATGACCCGGATCATTAGTCCAGAAATGGGTAAGCCATTTAGGACCGAGATGCGGAGGAACTTCTTCACCCAGAGAGTGGTGAACCTGTGGAATTCTCTACCACAGAAAGTTGTTGAGGCCAATTCACTAAATATATTCAAAAAGGAGTTAGATGAGGTCCTTACTACTAGGGGGATCAAGGGGTATGGCGAGAAAGCAGGAATGGGGTACTGAAGTTGAATGTTCAGCCATGAACTCATTGAATGGCGGTGCAGGCTAGAAGGGCCGAATGGCCTACTCCTGCACCTATTTTCTATGTTTCTATGTTTCTGAATTATGAGTCCAGTAATATTACCATTATGCTACCATTCCTGTATTACCACTATGCTACTGTTCCCATAACTGGGCAAAACTGTATTGAGAACCACTCTACCTCATTTCTGAATTATAATTCTCTGGAAGAACTTTCCGACACACTCCTTCTTTGTCTAATTTGGATATTTAAGACAACTCATCTGTTTGATTCTGTTATCGCTTGTGGCATTAACTAGCAATGGAGGCTGTTTGATTTAGCACATAGAACACAGAAGTTTACGGCACAGAATGAGACCTTTCGGCCCATCGTGTATGTCCCAGCTCATTGCTAGGTCAATCCAAAATGAATCCCATTCCATCCTCATAGACTTATACCTTTCTCTGCTTCATATATTTATCTAATTTTCCCGTAAAAGAAGCAATGGTCTCTGCCTCAACCACTCCCTGTAGCAAAGCATCCATGTTTCAATAATGGCCTGTGCAGAGACATTTATTCTAATCTCTTTCCTCACTCTCGTAGTGATAAGTTTAAATGGAATGACACTTCGTCATTGCCTCTCCAACTAGAGAAAATAGTCTTTCCCTATTAATTCTGTCAAAACCTTTCATAATTTAAAAAAAACTCTATTAAGTCTCCTCTTTGTCTGCTCTACAATGACTTTTTCATTTACTCTTTCTCTTGGTGATGTTCTGGACTCTGGCTTTCACCTTCGTTTCAAAGCTTAATAAAAGTTAATTAATGATATTTGTGCCTGGCAGGTTTACTCCATCATGACCAAGTATAGATTTCCATACTTCATCGCTTTACAATTCACTTAGTGATACATTTATGTGTCAAACACCAGATAAATCGATAGAGATTACCTGGATAAAGACTGGTCTACTGTGCTTTTTTTTTTTACTCGTTCCGGGACGTGGATGTCGCTGGCAAGGCCAGTGTTTATTGCCCATCCCGAATTGCCCTTAAGAAAGTGCTGGTGAGCCGCCTTCTTGAACCGCTACAGTCTTTATGGTGAAGGTACTCCCACAATGCTGTTAGGGAGGGGGTTCCAGGACATTTGACCCAGTGACGATGAGGGAAAGATGATATATTTCCAAGTCGGGATGGTGTATATCTTGGAGGGGAAATTGCAGGTGGTGGTGTTTCCGTGCACCTGTAGCCCTTGTCCTTTTAGGTGGTAGAGGTCACGAGTGTAAGGTTCTGCAAAACCAACCATGGAGACATGTGGCAGGGAGAATGGGAAGATGCCATGTTTAAAATGACCAACTGCAGCCAACAGCCTGTAAACCGCGGAGGATGATAGGACTCTGGCCACTCTGTACAGTAACAGACAGTGTTGCAGGGGCACGGAACCGGACGGGGGATGAGCCAGCTACCGTAAGTGGGAAGAGTGTACATTTGGTTCTTCCAGGAAAATGGATACAAGGTAACTTTATATTTTAAAAGGACATTTCTCCAGCTTTTCGTGTAAAACCCTCACAGAAGAGGCAACATGTCCAGGCAAAATCTCCCCAATAATACACAAGGCAACACAAAGGGTATCAGTTTGAATAATTAAACAAAGGCCCACACGTCTGATGCAATCATTTTGGCCAGCCCAGACAGAGTGGCACCTCTGTCGAGATAGTGAACAATCATCTTCATTCACCCCATCAGCGAGTGACAGGATACAGGAGGTGTGGCTAATCTCCCATTCCAGACAGATCGATACACATCGAACTGCCATTCACACCCCATTTTATTCAAGGAAGACCCAAGACAATGGCATGTAATTTTGGCACGAAGATGAGCGGACTATAAGAAAAAGCTGCAAAACCACACAGAGGTTTTGAGGTTGGGAGTTGGAGGTTTTTTTGAGGTTGGAGGTTGGAGTCAGCTTTTGTATTGAGTTGTAGAGTTGAATTAAGAAGGAGCCAACCGAGAGGCAAATAGAAGAAACCGACGCAACATCGAGGAGGAAAACCGAACCGACCAACAACGTAAAACCCACCCCAGAGGGACCCCGAACTGAAATAAGTGCCCCCCCAGAACCCCAGAGTTGATAGGATTGTGAGTATAGCCCAAACCCCCTCACAGACTCAATTTAGGATAGGAATTGGTAAGAAGGGTGGAAGCGGGAGGTGGGGTTATGTGTGGGTGGAATGTTTCAACCTCTTATCTTCCCCTTCCCTGTTGCGAGAATTTTTCGTGTTGTTGAGTGAGATTGTGCCATTACTGCTATTTACGACCTCCTCCTATGCCCTATATCTTTGTGTTTACTATTCTAAATAAACAACATTAGCCATTTTGCACTCTTACCCACTGTGTCTGGTGCCTCATTACTCACCCATCCTCATAAATCACACGTACAGAGCCTCAGGGGAGTGTGGATTCGAACCCACACCCCAAGCTCCCCTTATACGAGTTTGAGAGGTGCTGGGAAGAAGCCGTGGCGAGTTGCCGCAGTGCATCTTGTAGATGGTACAGACTGCAACTACAGTGCCCCGGTGGTGGAAGTAGTGATTGTTGAAGGTGTGTCGAGCTTCTTGAGTGTTGTTGGAGCTGCACTTATCCAGGCAAGTGAAGAGCATTCCATCACACTCTTAACTTGTGCCTTATAGTTAGTGGAAAGACATTGGGGAGGTGGGAGGTGAGACACTCACCGCAGAATAACTAGCCTCTGACCTTCTCTTGTAGCCACAGTATTTATGCGGCTGGTCCAGTTAAGTTTCTGGTCAATGGTGATCCCCAGGATGTTGATGGTGGGGGATTCGGTGATGGTAATGCCATTGAATATCAAGGGGAATTTGTTAGACTCTCGATTGTTGGAGATGGTCATTGCCTTGCACTTGTGTGGCACGAATGTTACTTGCCACTTATCAGCCCAAGCCTGAATTTCGTCCAGGTCTTGCTGCATGTGGGCATGGACTGCTTCATTTTCTGAGGAGTTGCGAATGGAACTGAACACTGCAATCATCAGCGAACATCCCCACTTCTGACCTTATGATGGACGGAAGGTCATTGATGAAGCAGCTGAAGATGGTTGGGCCTAGGACACTGCCCTGGGGAACTCCTGCACCTATTTTCTATGTGTCTATGTTTCTATGCCCTGGAGCTGGGATGATTGACCTCCAACAACCTCAACAATCATTTTTGGTGCTAGTTATGATTTTTCCACTTCGGCAACACTTCCCAAACCCGTGACCTATACCACGTAGAAGGACAAGGGCAGCAGGCACATGGGAATACCACCACCTCTAAATTCCTTTCCAAGTTACACACACATCCTGACTTTGAAATATACCAAAATTTTCCCCCTGATTCCCATTGACTTCAATTTTCCTCGGGCTACTTGATGTCACCCTCAGTTAAATGCTGCCTTGATGTCAGCGACAGTCACTCCCACCTCACCTCTGGAATTCAGCTCTTTTGTCCCTGTTTGGACCAAGGTTTTAATGAGGTCTGGAGCCAAGTGTAGTTAGCTCACAGGAACTGTGCTGCTCCATAGATTTTCCAAATGAAACAAACTCTCCTGCCATCAATCTGACCATTTTAACTTCAGTTTTACAATCAGATTTTTCACCGGCAGATTTATCCATGTCAGGTCTTTTACAAATATTTTACTTTAATATCATACACACCAGCTAACCTAACTGCAATAAATGGCAATACTGAAAAATACATTTTTGGTAAAATAAATGACCATTAAAAAGACTAAAATAATATACTGCAAGGAAATCCCTTTCTTGGGAATTACTCAGAAATGTTATCGTAGCCCGATAGTTAATATATCAAACAAAGTGCGTTGATTGTTTTTCTGGTAGGAGGGTGTCTCAGTGGCTGAGGCCATGCGAGGTTGGAGGAAGGGAAAGGTGATTAAGAGTGCTTGGCTGATTAACATAATAACAGCTCACAGTGCCCCAGTCGTTCTGAAGCAACAAACAGCCGACATCTGATCAAGACCGAAGGTACCCAGCACTCATGT
The DNA here is from genome assembly GCF_044704955.1 of Pristiophorus japonicus. Classification (NCBI taxonomy): domain Eukaryota; kingdom Metazoa; phylum Chordata; class Chondrichthyes; family Pristiophoridae; genus Pristiophorus; species Pristiophorus japonicus. The sequence continues at coordinate 44,959,344 of NC_091979.1, forward strand.
AAGTTTTGAGTTGGAGACGGGGTGGCGGTGTTGTGATGGAGGTCATGGGAAGCCCGTGACAGGGGAGATGAAAGTGTCGCTTTTTGAGAGGCCCGTTAGCGCTGGTCTTCTAACGCCGACCCTGTCTGGGCTCGACCTCTGTCCCTCGCTGGGCTCAAACTCTGCCCCTCGCTGGGCATCTAACGCCTCCCCTCACTGGGCTCGAACGCCACCCCTCGCTAGATTTGAACGCCACTCCCTTGCTGGGCATCTAAAACCTACAGTCTGGGCCCGACTCTCAGCACTCCGCTGGGCCCGACCCTCAGGCCCCCACTTGACTTGGACACTGCTCCAATGTGCCCGACTCTCAGCCCTCTCGCTGGGCTTGACCTCCGCATCTGCTGGGCCTGACTCTTAGCCTCCCCCCTCTGTCCAACTCTTAGGCCCCCGCTTAGCTTGGATGCTGCTCCAATGTGCCCAACTCTCAGCCCCCCCACTGGGCTTGACCTCCACACCTGCTGGGCCCGACTCTCAGCCCCCCCGCTAGGTCCGACTCTCAGCCCCCCACTAGGTCCGACTCTCAGACCCCCACTAGGCCCGACACTCTCAGCCCCCCGCTGAGCCCAACTCTCAGTCGCCCCGCTGGGCCCGATTCTCAGCCCCCCTGCTGGGCCCGACTTTCAGCCCCCACTGTGCCTGACTCTCAGCCCCCTGCTGGGCCCGACCCTCAGGCCCCCGCTGGGCCCAACTCTCAGGCCCCCGCTGGGCCCAAATTTAAGCCCCCCTCTGGGCCCGACTTTTAGCCCCCCCCCGCTGGGCCTGACTCTCAGGCCCCCGCTTAGCTTGGACGCTGCTCCAATGTGCCCGACTCTCAGCCCCCCGTTGGGCCTGGCTCTCAGCCCCTCCAATGGGCTGCCTGGATTCCAGTGACGTCAGGCCAGTCACCCCTTCTAGAAATGGTCACATTCCTGGGTCAGCTTGCGCTGCTCGCTGCAGTGGCTGGATCTCCTACTTATACTCCTGCCTGCCGATGCTGTTCTGTCACAGGTCGGTGGGGGGGAGGGGGGGCGGGAGGGGGGGCGGGTGCCATATTTAGGCTCATCACAACATCCAATTTAATCTTTCTACAATTTATTGGAAATTTTTCATTGAGCATAGGTGAGAAGAGATGAATTTATTCTCCCTCCATTCAAAGGAAACTCAACATTTAAATCACAAATTTGTAACTAGGATAAGGTGTCCTCCAATAGAACCAATATTCTCAGCTTTCTCGAATAATTTCCAATATTGCTTCAGTAATATAGAGAAGTCATTTTACTTAATATTATTTAAGCTCCCCAAATTGGAAACAAAATGAAAAAAAAGGTTTTATTAATATTGTATTATTTTAAAACCAATAAGACAGTGCATAGTGCATATTTGTAGCATATATAATGTGAACAAAGAATATCACATCATGTGAACAGATTACAGGTTGATGGGAATTGTCTCCTGCAATGCTCTGTATATTGGTTTTTAAATGAAGGATATTGTGTAAGCCAGAAGTGACTTGCAGACAACTTGAGATAAACCAGAACGATGCTTAGGATCCATAGTGGGTGAAATTTCATTTTGGGAGATCTGCACTATTTATGAAATGTAAATACCTTTTTCATACTTTAATGTAATGTGTCATGATATGATGGAAATGTAATGCTGAACACATGACAAATAAGCAATATCTTCACTTTGGTGGGCATCACCTTCTGTGGTTAAAATATTTTGAGAAATATTGGCCATTCTAATTCATTGTATATTTTACAAAAGACAGCATATTATTAAAGCCACTCAAATGAATAAATCAATCGAATTAACATCAGTTATATAATGTCACGGAGAGAAATAAACTGTGTAAAACAGGTGAAAAGGGGCGTTTGGTGAAATCCATTCTGAATTTTTATACTATATAAAATGAAATGATTCAGATCATGCACTAAGAAGTTCCTAGTCCAGGTCGCAAATGTTGGAACCAGTTCAAAACCAGATGTAGCATAATATTTGGAAAAGTCGGCAACACTAGTTGTGGTTAGTGTTGGTTTTCACTAATACTCCACAGAAAGTGTGCATTTCACATCAAATATCTCCAGCATTAAGTGCCCGTTTTAATTTGCAGAAGCAATTGTCAGTTAGTCAGTATGTTAGTATTCTAACTTGCTGTGACATGAGTGGTTGGATGTGAATTTAACGTTACGGTTTCCCATCCGGTGAGTCCTGGATCTCAGCTGGGTCTTGCGAGGTGACAAGTGGAGGTTGAATACTTCCACAGAGTGAGGGAGAGATAGTCGGTGACTGGTCCACCAGCAGTTACTGACCTCCTAATGGCCAGCTGTAGAGCAGCTTTGGAAGAAATCCTGACAGTCCTTTCATAGAAACATAGAAACATAGAAAATAGATGCAGGAGTAGGCCATTCGGCCCTTTGAGCCTGCACCACCATTCAATAAGATCATGGCTGATCATCACCTCAGTACCCCTTTCCTGCTTTCTCTCCATACCCCTTGATCCCTTTAGCCTTAAGGGCTATAATCTAACTCCCTCTTGAATATATCCAATGAAGCTCGGGGGTCACGTAACCATCGAGTTCAAGTTGTAAGTTGGCATTTGTAAGATCTAACATTGAGAAGATCTGACCACCTGTCAGCGTTGTGAACAAATCTTCTACATTTGGCAATGTATTGGGTAGATTACCCTCTAGGACCTGGTTTATGGTTACTACTCGGGGGATCAAGGGGCATGGCGTGATGGCAGGAAGTGGGTACTGAAGTTTCATGTTCAGCCATGAACTCGTTGAATGGCGGTGCAGGCTAGAAGGGCTGAATGGCCTGCTCCTGCACCTATTTTCTATGTTTCTATATGTTTATAATCACTACACAACCTTACCTTACCATCTGACTTACGTACAACAACCATGGGCTCAATTGTCATCACCATTGTGCGCCTTTTTTGACGTCCGCTGTTTTTTTGGAGCAAACTAAAATCTGCAAGTGTCACCAAAGTTTTTGCGTCATCGTAAACTACTAACAGCCGATTTTTTTAGTTCTGATTTTTTGATGTCACTGGGGGTGCCGGCTGCTGGCAGCGCCATTTCTGGCCGTTTAACTGAGTTTGGCCAACTAGGATTTTTTCAAAAACGGCGCAGTGCACCGCTATGAAAAACCTTCCCTACACTTAAGAAAATCGGTGCAAAAGATTGAGTTCCATGGCCTGGGATAACAGCGGCGGTGGGGGGGGGGTGGCATTCGGCCCTGGTTTGGGAGCGTCACCGGCTGCAGCAGGACATTCGGCCCAGGATAGGAGCAGCACCGGGGGGGGGGGGGGGGGGGGCAGCCATAGAACATAAGAATTAGGAACAGGAGTAGGCCAACAAGATCATGGCTGATCTGGTCGTGGACTCAGCTCCACTTACCCGCCCGCTCCCCATAACCATTAATTCCCTTATTGGTTAAAAATCTATCTATCTGTGATTTGAATACATTCAATGAGCTCACCTCAACTGCTTCCTTGGGCAGAAAATTCCACAGATTCACAACCCTCTGGGAGAAGAAATTCCTTCTCAACTCAGTTTTAAATTGGCTCCCCCGTATTTTGAGGCTGTGGCCCCTAGTTCTAGTCTCCCCGACCAGTGGAAACAACCTCTCTGCCTCTATCTTGTCTATCCCTTTCATTATTTTAAATGTTTCTATAAGATCACCCCTCATCCTTCTGAACTCTCAACGAGTAAAGACCCAGTCTACTCAATCTATCATCATAAGGTAACCCCCTCATCTCCGGAATCAGCCTCGTGAATCGTCTCTGTACCCCCTCCAAAGCTAGTATATCCTTCCTTAAGTAAGGTGACCAAAACTGCACGCAGTACTCCAGGTGCGGATCACCAATACCCTATACTGTTGCAGCAGGACCTCCCTGCTTTTGTACTCCATCCCTCTCGCAATGAAGGCTAACATTCCATTCGACTTCCTGATTACTTGCTGCACCTTCAAACTAACTTTTTGGGATTGATGCACAAGGACCCCCAGGTCCCTCTGCACCGCAGCATGTTGTAATTTCTCCCCATTCAAATAATATTCCCTTTTACTGTTTTTTTTTCCAAGGTGGATAACCTCACACTTTCCGACATTGTATTCCATCTGCCAAACCTTAGCCCATTCGCTTAACCTATCTAAATCTCTTTGCAGCCTCTCTGTGTCCTCTGTACAACCCGCTTTCCCACAAATCTTTGTGTCATCTGCAAATTTTGTTGCACTACACTCTGTCCCCTCTTCCAGGTCATCTATGTATATTGTAAACAGTTGTGGGGAATAGTGTGCAGAATGTAGTGACCTGATAGAGGAGAGAGCATTAAGTTACAAAACAGAGCAAACTTCTTTTGAAGTTTGTTTTTCTCACAAGTTTAGGATGCTGTTATTTTTATAATAAAACAATAAAGTGAACTGGCCTGGCTTGTAACATTTATCTCATTGACTTTATCATTCCAAAGATTCAAGATGGTCACCAAGCCTAGTGCCATTAGTGATCATTACTGATGTTATACTGTAGTCTGTTGTAGTTTGTTGTTGAGATCATTTATTGTGGCAGAGTTTTAACTGTGGGCCTTCCGTTCCTCGTTTGAAAAACGGGTGTGACCATTTTTTGAAAATCCAGCAGGTTCACGAGGTTGATTCCGGAGATGAGGGAGTTGACTTATGAAGATAGGTTGAGTAGGTTGGGCCTATATTCATTGGAGTTCAGAAGAATGAGAGGTGATCTTATCAAAACATATAAGATAATGAGGGGGCTCGACAAGATGGATACAGAAAGAATATTTCCACTCATAGGGGAAACTAAAACGAGGGGACATAGTCTCAGAATAATTTAAAACTGAGATGAGGAGGAAATTCTTCTCTCAGAGGGTTGTAAATCTGTGGAATTCTCTGTCCCAGAGAGCTGTGGAGGCTGGGTCATTGAATATATTTAAGGCGGAGATAGATTTTTGAGCGATAAAGGGGTAAAGGGTTATGGGGAGCGGGCAGGGAAGTGGAACTGAGTCCATGATCAGATCAGCCATGATCTTATTAAATGGCGGCGCAGACGCGAGGGGCCGAATGGCCTAATCCTGCTCCTATTTCTTATGTTCTTATGTTCTAGATGGCACCTCCAGAAATGCTCACGGTTAAGGTAATATTCAGGTACAAATATATTAAACATGTGCCCATTTGTACCAGCCATCCAGCAACCCATTTGTACCTGACAGTGTAATTGGGTCCTACCACAGCCGTAGCACCCCAATTTCATATTTAAGCAGTCCCCCCTTCATGCTGGAAACAGGTGGGTGTGCTGCTTGCTCATTTACAGGCCCGACTGAAAATTGCATCAGATGAGCGTTGGGTATCAACGGGTGGCAGTCAAAGATCGACCACATCGATTAAAAGCTGCAGTAAAAATTAGTGGAAATTTTCACTATGCTTGTTGAAATATTTTAGTTGCAATTTATTGTGGATTAACAGAATGATTTTCTAGATATGCCAAATTTACTTGTTTTGCTTTCTATTGTTTTCATGTAGTGTGGACACCAGGGACGTTGTTTGCTGAACACAATAGCCAACCGTTACTTTGTGAGCTCCATATCAGGTCTGTTATTTGAATCAAATGTGTGTTTTTTTTTATTCGTTCCTGGGATGTGGGCGTTGCCAGCATTTATTATCCATCCCTTATTACCCTTGAGAAGGTGCTGGTGAGCTGCCTTCTTGAACCGCTGCAGTCCTCTGTGTCTCAATGCGAGAAGCATTCGTAATAAGGTGGATGAATTAAATGCGCAGATAGCTGTTAACGGATATGATGTAATTGGGATTACGGAGACATGGCTCCAGAGTGACCAAGGCTGGAAACGCAACATCCAGGGGTATTCAATATTCAGGAAGGATAGACAGAAAGGAAAAGGAGGTGGGGTAGCATTGCTGGTTAAAGAGGAGATTAATGCAATAGTAAGGAAGGACATTAGCTTGGATGATGTGGAATCTGTATGGGTAGAGCTGCGGAATACCAAAGGGCAGAAAACACTAGTGGGAGTTGTGTACAGACCACCAAACAGTAGTAGTGAGGTTGGGGATGGCATCAAACAGGAAATTAGGTATGTGTGCAATAAGGGTACAGTAGTTATCATGGGTGACTTTAATCTACATATAGATTGGACTAACCAAACTGGTAGCAATACAGTAGAGGATGATTTCCTGGAGTGTATAAGGGATGGTTTTCTGGACCAATATGTCGAGGAACCAACTAGAGAGCTGGCCATCCTAGACTGGGTGTTGTGTAATGAGAGAGGATTAATTAGCAAGCTTGTTATGCGAGGCCCCTTGGGGAAGAATAACCATAATATGGTCGAATTCTTCATTAAGATGGAGAGTGACACAATTAATTCAGAGACTAAGTTCCTGAACTTAAAGAATGGTAACTTCGATGGTATGAAACGTGAATTGGCTAGGATAGACTGGCGAATGATACTTAAAGGGCTGACGGTGGAAAGGCAATGGCAGACATTTAAAGATCACATGGATGAACTTCAACAATTGTACATCCCTGTCTGATGTAAAAATAAAACAGGGAAGGTGGCTCAGCCATGGCTAACAAGGGAAATTAGGAATAGTGTTAAATCCAAGGAAGAGGCATATAAATTGGCCAGAAAAAGCAGCAGATCTGAGGACTGGGAAAAATTAGAATTCAGCAGAGGAGAACAAAGGGTTTAATTAGGAGGGGGAAAGTAGAGTACGGGAGTAAGCTTGCAGGGAACATAAAAACTGATTGCAAAATCTTCTATAGATATGTGAAGTGAAAAAGATTAGTGAAGACAAATGTAGGTCCCTTGCAGTCAGAATCAGGTGAATTTATTATGCGGAACAAAAGAATGGCAGACCAATTGAACAAATACTTTCGTTCTGTCTTCACTAAAGAAGACACAAATAACCTTCCGGAAATACTAGGGGAGTGAGGATCTAGCGAGAAGGAGGAACTGAAGGAAATCCTTATTAGTCAGGAGATTGTGTTAGGGAAATTGATGGGATTGAAGGTCGCTAAATCCCCGGGGCCTGATAGTCTGCATCCCAGAGTACTTAAGGAAGTGGCCTTAGAAATAGTGGATGCATTGGTGATTATTTTCCAACAGTCTATCGACTTTGGATCAGTTCCTATGGATTGAAGGGTAGCTAATGTACCCCATTTTTAAAAAAAGGAGGGAGAGAGAAAACAGGGAATTATAGACCAATTAGCCTGACATCGGTACTGGGGAAAATGTTGAAATCAATTATTAAAGATGTAATAGCAGCGCATTAGCAAAGCAGTGATATGATCGGTCCAAGTCAGCATGGATTTATGAAAGGGAACTCATGCTTGACAAATCTTCTAGAATTTTTTGAGGATGTAACTAGTAGAGTGGATAAGGGAGAACCGGTGGATGTGGTGTATTTGGACTTTCAAAAGTCTTTTGACAAGGTCCCACACAAGAGATTAGTGTGCAAAATTAAAGCACATGGTATTGGGGGTAATGTATTGACATGGATAGAGAACTGGTTGGCAGACAGGAAGCAAAGAGTAGGAATAAATGGATCCTTTTCAGAATGACAGGCAGTGATTGTTGGGTACCTGCAAGGTTCAGTGCTGGGACCCCAGCTATTTACAATATACATTAATGATTTGGACGAATCAATTGAATGTAATATCTCCAAGTTTGCAGATGACACTAAGCTGGGTGGCAGTGTGAGCTGTGAGGAGGATGCTAAGAGGCTGCAGGGTGACTTGGACAGGTTAGGTGAGTGGGCAAATGCATGGCAGATACAGTATAATGTAGATAAATGTGAGGTTATCCACTTTGGGGCAAAAACAGGAAGGCAGAATATTATCTGAATGGTGACAGATTAGGAAAAGGGGAGGTGCAATGAGACCAGTGTGTCATGGTATATCAGTCATTGAAAGTTGGCATGCAGGCACAGCAGGCGGTGAAGAAGGCAAATGGCATGTTGGCCTTCATAGCGAGAGGATTTGAGTAAAGGAACAGGGAGGTCTTACTGCAGTTGTACAGGGCCTTGGTGAGGCCAAACCTTGAATATTGTGTACAGCCTTGGTCTCTTAATCTGAGGAAGAACATTCTTGCTATTGAGGGAGTGCAGCGAAGGTTCACTAGACTGATTTCTGGGATGGCAGAACTGACATATGAAGAAAGACTGGATCGACTAGGCTTGTATTCACTGGAATTTAGAAGAATGAGAGTGGATCTCATAGAAACATATAACATTCTGATGGGATTGGACAGTCTAGATGCAGGAAGAATGTTCCTGATGTTGGGGATGTCCAGAACCAGTGGTCACAGTCTAAGGATAAGGGGCTATTTAGGACCGAGATGAGGAGAAACTTCTTCACTCAGAGAATTGTGAACCACAGAAAGTTGTTGAGGCCAGTTCGTTAGATATATTGAAAAGGGAGTTAGATGTGGCCCTTACGACTAAAGGGATCAAGAGGTATGGAGAGAAAGCAGGAATAGGGTACTGAAGTTGTATGATCAGCCATGATCATATTGAATGGTGGTGCAGACTCGAAGAGCTGAATGGCCTACTCCTGCACCTATTTTCTAGGTTTCTATGTTTTTATGAAGGTCCTCCCACAGTGCTGTTATGGAGGGAGTTCCAGGATTTTAACCTGGCGACGATGAAGAAACGGTGATATACTTCCAAATCAGGATGGTGTGTGACTTGGAGGGGAATATGCAGCTGATGGTATTCCCATGCGCCTGCTGCCCTTGTCCTTCTTGGTGGTTGAAAGCGCGGGTTTGGGAGGTGCTGCTGAAGAAGCCTTGGCGAGTTGCTACAGTGCATCTTGCTGATGGTACACATTGCAGCCATGGTGCTCCGATGGTGGAGGGAGTGAATGTTTAAGGTGGTGGATGGGGTGCAAATCAAGCGGGCTGCTTTGTCCTGGATAGTGTTGAGCTTTTTGAGTGTTGTTGGAGCTGCACTCATCCAGGCAAGTGGAGAGTATTCCATCACACTCCTGACTTGTGCCTTGTAGATGGTGGAAAGACTTTGTGGAGTCAGGAGGTGAGACACTCATTACAGAATGCCCAGCCCCTGACCTGTTCTTGTAGCCGTTGTATATATGTGACTGGTACAGTTACATTTCTGGTCAATTATGACCCCCAGGATGTTGATGGTGGGGGATTCAGCGATGGTAATGCCTTGGAATGTAAAGGTGGCTAGAATCTCTCTTGATGGAAATGATCATTGTCTGGCACTTGTGTGGAGTGAATGTTACTTGCTACTTATCAGCCCAAGCCTAAATGTTGTCCAGGTCTTGCTGCATGCGGGCATGGACTGCTTCATTATCTGAGGAGTTGCGAGTGGAACTGAACACTGCAATCATCTGCAAACATCCCCACTTCTAACTTTATGATGGAGGGAAGGTCATAGATGAAGCAGCTGAAGATGTTTGGGCCTAGGACACTGCTCTGAGGAACTCCTGCAGCGATGTCCTGGAGCTGAGATGATTGTCCTCCAACAGTTATGACTCAAGCCAGTGGAGAATTTTCCGACTGATTCCCATTGACTTTAATTTTGCTTGGGCTTCTTATACCATACTCGGCCAAATGCTGCCTTGATGTTAAGGGCAACCTCTTTCACCTCACCTCTAGAATTCAGCTCCTTTGTCCATGTTTGGACCAAGGCTGTCATGAGGTCTGGAGCCGAGTGGTCCTGGCAGAATTCAAACTGAGCCTTGGTGAGCTGGTTATTGGTGAGTAAGTGCCGTGTAATAGCACTGTCGATGACACCTTACATCACTTTACTGATGATTGAGAGTAGACTGATAGGGCTGCAATTAGCCGGATTGGATTTGTCCTGCTTTTTGTGGACAATACATACCTGGGCAGTTTTCCACATTGTCGGGTAGATGCCAGTGTTGTAGCTGTACTGGAACAGCTGGGCTAGAGGTGCAGCTATTTCTGGAGCACAAGTCTTTCGCATGACAGCTGGGATGTTGTGGGAGCCCGTAGCCTTTGCTGTATCCAATGCATTCAGCTGTTTCTTGATATCAGGTGGAGTGAATTGAATTTGCTGAAGACTGGCTTATGTGACGGTGGGGACCTCAGGAGGAGGCCAAAATGGATCATCCACTCGGCACTTCTGGGTTGATGATGGTTGCAAACGCTCCAGCCTTGTCTTTTTCACTCATGTGCTGGCTCTGTCATCATTGAGGATGTTTGGACACAGGATCTGGCAATCCAAAATCAAGATCAAGAGTATTCTGTAAAATGAAAAACATAGACTTTCAGGATATTTTGTTAGTCATAATAGAGAGAAATATTATTAGTACAATCTGTTACAAACTTCTCATTATAAGCTGTGACAGAATCTTTATAATAATCAATAGAGGAGTTAAATCTTTGATGAGATATCTCTCATATATTTACTACGTTACTGGTTCTAAGAGCTTATAATAACAAGGAAGGTTAGAAAGATGATGGAAGTCAAATATAGGTTTTGAGTTGTCCTTAAATCATGTGATAAAATGAATTAAAATTGAACTGTAGTCAGTGAACCTGGAATGCAATGTAAAGCCAAGAACATAGGCACATTAATGGAATAAATGAATGAATTGGCATCAGTTTTATTTATGGCATGAGCTGAAAAACAAATAAAAGGAAAGTGCCAACTATAATGAGATTGTTTATTTTTTATGTTCTTAGAATAGGAGCAAATGAAGTTCAGCTGAGCAGGTAGGTGAATAATTCTTGCCAAAACATAATGAAGGTACTTTGTTCGTGCAGTTACTGCAAATGTGCACTAATGGCTTATTGTCAGCCAGTGGCGCAGTGGGTAGCACCCTCGCCTCTGAGTCAGAAGGTTGTGAGCACATAAATCTCGGCTGACATTCCAGTGCAGTGCTGATGGAGTGTTGCACTGTCGGAGGTGCTGCCTTTTGGATGAGACATTAAACCGAATCCCTGTCTGTTCTCTCAAGTGGACGTAAAAGATCCCATGGCACTATTTCGAAGAAGAGCAGGGGAGTTATCCCCAGTGTCCTGACCAATATTTATCCCTCAATCAACATAACCATCTGGTCATTATCACACTGCTGTTTGTGGGAGCGTGCTGTGCGCAAATTGGATGCCGCGTTTCCCACATTACAACAATGACTACACTCCAAAAGTACTTAATTGGCTGTAAAGCGCTTTGAGACATCCGGTGGTTGTGAAACGCGCTATATAAATGCAAGTTTTTCTTCTTTCTTCTTTTGCTTTTTATACATTAAGAATTCCAATTCCATGAGGAAAGAGTAGACAAGTGTGTGCTTGGAATGGGCAAAGCAGGATGATGATATGCAATCTATGATCCAAAGTAGATCAATGCAAGATTGCTATACTTTAAGGCAGGATTGTTCGAACATTGTTATCTTTCTGGGCTGCTTAGATACATAGAATTGGGACCAAATCTGAAGTTTAAATCAATCTTCCCATTTATTTTCTCATAACTCAAGCTGCAGATACTGACAGATTAAGAAATGGTAATGGAAAATCATTTTACAAAAAAAATTCATTTGTATTAAGATCTGGAGTTAAATCTTAGAATTAAAGACTGCAAAGGCTAACAGCCTGCTTCTGGGTCAGCCCTGCACTTGTTTACATTTATATTCTCTCCACCACTCTAAACTGTCGACTCAATATCGTTGTTTTTGTAGCATTGCTTTTTGCATGTCTTGCTAACCCTAAAGCGCCAATGTTTTTCTGTACAACTCGAGACCAAAAGGCATCAGAATGGAGACTGAGACTGAGAAAAGGGTCATGGGTGCCGAGGCCTATAGGATTAGTGCAGTGTAAGTGCAATGAAATTGTAGCCATAGGTTGGGAGATAAAGAAGGGCGACATCTGGAGAGTTGCTCCATAACGTGTGCATCTTCTCGGGCAAAGCATCCTTTGTACTCTATTGTTCGTGAGTATATGTAACATTTCAATCTTTAAAAAGCGGCAAGCGTTTGGCTCCGTGTCCAAGAATTCATCAGTGGCATATAGGTAAAGGACTCCAGCCTTTGTCTATTATTACAAAATTCACATTCCTAACAGTACCAAAAAAAACCAATGAAATTGATCTGGTTGAGGCATGTGACATTTATAGCCCTACGAATTTTTGAGAGTTAGTGTTAAATCTAGCCATATGTCCAAATGCTGAGCAGCTGGTTGAGATTCAAATTGGTGCCATGGAAAAGATTAAAAGTATGTATATTAAAAACCTTGTCAATGCAATGGAAATCAAGATTGATGCAGTATTGACATTACAGCATTTAATGTCACCAACAAAATTATTGGTCGATATTATATATCGTCCAAAACAGGAGTCCTGAAAACTGAACATGGGAATCTGCCCAGGCTGGTATTTTCTTCTGTTTCCAATTTTAGCGAAAATGTAGATTAGCAATAAGTGGCGATCCTGTGGCATCCAAGTTTGTCTTTTTATTAGATTTACCAAATAGAGGGAAATAATATAGCTCCTAGTTTAAGAAATCAATCTTTAATTGAAAGGAGACTGGGTTTCAGGCTATGCAACTAATTTGGTTCCTTTTCAGTTCAAAATGTTAGACACAAAGGATTATTAATTAAACTCAAAGCTGTGGAGATTCAGGCTAAATCCTGGGTATGGGTAAGAATCATCGAATCATAAAATGGTTACAACATGGGGAAGAAGGCCATTCAGCCGGTTGAGCCCATGTTAAAACTGGCTGAAGGGTAGGAAACAAGTACTCATTACAGGAATTATGGCAAATTGGAGGGAATTATTGAATAGGGTGCCTCAGGGCCTGGTGCTGGGATTATTATTGCTTTTAATGCACGGAGATTACCTGGGTTCAGAAACTTAATACAAAGTGATCAAATTTGCAGAGGATACTCAACGAGCAGGGGCAATGAAATTGAACGAAGCAGCTCAGAAATTACAGAATGAGTTGGACAAGTTATATAAGTGGTCAGAACAATGGCAGATGAAATTTAATACAGACAACTGTAAACTACTGAAATAGAAAGGAGAAATAGACAACAACTGTTCTTCGTGAATGGTGTTGAAACAGAAGAAGAGACATCCCAAAGCACTTTGCAGCCAATGAAGTATTTTTGAAGTGTAGTAGCTTGCAATGTAGGGAAACATGGTGACTAATTTGTGCACAGCAAGATCCCACAAACAGCAATGAGATAAATAACCAGGTAATCTACTTTCATGATCTTGGTTAAGGGATAAATATTGGCCAGGGCACCGGGAGATATCCACTGCCCTTCTTTGAATGGTGCCATGGGATCTCTTACATCCACCTGAGATGGCAGATGCGGCGTCAGTTTAACACCTCATCCAAAGGATGACCAATGACAGTGCAGCACTCCTTCGGTGCTGCAATGCAGTGTCACCCTAGATTAAATCCCCAGAGTGGCTAAAGATGAAATTCTGCTTCAAGGATGGCAAACCATCATTTGGAGATGTAAGTTGTCAAGTAGCATAATCATGTTTAAATTGTAATTTCCATGTCTGATCCATTGGCAGCACCTCAGAAAGCCACTAAAACCTTACACTGTCTTCTATTTGCTTTAAGTGCCTGGAAGTTCAATAAACAGTTTAACAGGAACGGGACACCAATGGCCGACTTTCCACAATGCAAACATTCCACAAAAATTATGAGTAACTTTAATAGCTTTTTATGTTCATCTTGAAATAGTTTTGCTTGAACAATGAGCATTGATGGTGAGATTGATGTGAACAGATTGGATGAGTCACTAAGTGCAGGCTGAGGGAGGGACCTGAACTGTCAATAGACGGTCATTAACTTCGAGTTCCTCAGTGATAATGGTGCTGGAATTCCGATGTCCTGGATCCGTACGAAGTTTCTACGGACCCGGGAAGGCATCGGAAAAGCCGGTTTTCAGCGCGCAATGCGCATGCACTGAAAACCGGCTTTTCCGATCTGTCAAGTTTCTTACCCAGCAAATGTCCTTTAAAATCTTGCGCCTGAACAAGCAGGCGTACAGCCTACTTTTACAGGCGCAAGTGTTTAAAAATACACAAAAACATTTAAAAAAAAAGTTATAAAAACACATTTTATTGTTAAAAAACCCTCCCCTCTACGGTAAGTTTATTTTAAGGCTTAATTAAAAAAACTTTTTTAAAAAGTCGGGAAAATAGTTTTTTATATAACAACTTTAAGTTAAATGAATGTAAAATATATAGTTTATTTTCTATTTTTTTATTGTGTTCTGGGTATTTGGGGGGGTTTTCTCATTCATAGTAATCGGAGTTCCGGACTTAGGGAACTCCTATTACTATGAGTGAGAATCTATACTTCACCTGATTGGCTGCTGTCACCAGCTCCCGGCCTGCGCACATCCCCATGTGCACGCGCTGCGACGCGCAGTCACCAGAGGCCTCAGGCTCGGAAGTTCCAACGGGCGCAGCAGCAACAGGTAAGTGCGCATCTTTTTTCTCTTTTTCTGTCGTTTGCCCGCGGGAAGAGCTCGAACGGAATTTAAGGGCCATTGTCATTTCAGCTATGCATGTAAGTTCAACCCTGTCACATTATCGACTCCAAGCCACTTTCCTCGAATGATGACAGCATCACTCAAAAATAAAAATGTTAAAAAATATAAAAAAGTACACAGAAAATAATTAAAAATTCTGTAAAAGCTACTTAGATTTTGCAATTTATATATATATATATATAATACATACACTAGGACTTCACGCCCATTGCATTTGTTGGATCTTGTATTTTCTGTTTCTATTATTTATTAATTATAATAATAAATGGTGCAAACAATACTTGTATATTAGAGATGGTCGGAGTTTCACTTTTGTCAATCTTATCGATAAATGGGATGGCTCAACTCCGGCAGCTATGCAGGGATCGCATTTGCTGCAGAACGCTGTTGCCGATCCCATTGCAGGTTGTGAGGGAGGGGGAGCAGACTCTGGGAGCAGGCCTTCAGTAGTGTGGGAACGTATCTGCCATGTCGCTACATCAAAGATCACTAGAGCTAGAGAGGAAGTCTACAGATCCCACCCCGCCCCTCCCCCAACCCTAGAATGTTGAGAAGAATGGCCCTGGCCACACCCGCTCCCTTCCACCGCTGGGGCCCATTTGCTCCTTTCAAGAGGCCGGCACCCCTCATCTAACTTGGGTGTGCCTGTCTCCACTGAGGTTGAGGAAGTAGGAATCTCAGCGTGGGGAGTCCTTACCCTTCCCCGAATATGTTTGGGGTGGAGGGAGTTTATACCCCTGATAACCGTGGAAACCCTTTTGGTGCAGGCAGATCCAGGCCTCAGCCTATTTATAGAATCATAGACTGATTACAGCACGGAAGAAGGCCATTTGGCCCGTCGAGCCCGTGCCGACTCTCAGCTAGTCCCACTCCCCCGCCCTTTCCCTGTAGCTCTGCTAATTCTTTTCCTTCAGATGCTATCCAACTCCCTTTTGAGAGCTAAAATTGAGTCTGCCTCCGCCACCCTTTCAGGCAGTACATTCCAGATCTTAACCACTCGCTGCGTAAAAAAGTTATTTCTTATGACACCTTTGGTTCTTTTGCCAATCTGTGCCCTCTCGACTCTTCTGCCAATGTGAAAAGTTTCTCTCTATCTGCTCTGTTCAGACCCCTCACGATTTTGAACACCTCTATCAAATCTCTTCTGAATCTGCTGTGCTCCAAGGAGAACAACCCCAGCTTCTCCAGTCTATCAACGTAACTGAAGTTCCTCATTTCTGGAATCATTCTCGTAAATCTTTTCTGCACCTTCTCTAAGGCCTTCACATCCTTCCTAAAGTGCGGTGCCCAGAATTGGATACAATACTCTAGTTGGGGCCGAACCAGTGTTTTATACAGGTTCAGCATAATTTCCATAATTTCTGGGGAATTCTGCGATACACTCACAGGAGCAATGGTGGGAGTGAACCAGATGACCTGCTGATTCTCAGGCAGTATAATGTGTTGAAAGATAGTAAGGCCCTTTAGTCATCACTAAAATGTGAAGCTATTCTATGTTCAGAAAATATTTATATCACTACTCAGGAGCACTCCTTGATTTAAAGGGAAACGCACTGAGTAGGCAAGAGGTAGTCACGTTTATAATACAGCCTGCCATGACTGGTGAAAAGCTACAAATATTCCTTTCCATTATTGTAAAGATGTATAATTCCTCGCACCATCAGAAACACTTAAGACATTTAATTTTCAAGCAGAATGTTAAGCGTGTGTTAGGAGAATTGCACTCAAACTCAGTTCACAGTACATCTGGCACTCTGGGTAGCAATTTCAAACCTTTTACCAGCACAGAGCTTGTATTTATGTTTGAATAAACATGTATTTGGAGCTTGCAGCTCACAGCAATAGAATTTTGCATCTCTGAACAATCCCACTGGAGCACTACAGCCACAGTTCTGCAGCGAGGATTACCTAATTCTGTGGCATTCTGCTGAAATTTCAAATCAATGGCCTGAAATTTGTGTCCCCTACGGGCGTAAAGATGTAAACATGACAAGAGTAAAGATGTCTTACTGCAATTATATAGGTCCCTGGTGATACCATACCTGGAGTATTGTGTACAGTTTTGGTCTCCTTCCCTAAGGAAGAATATACTTGCCATAGAGGGAGTGCAACAAAGGTTCAACAAACTGATTCCTGGGATGGGGGAGATTATCCTATGAGGAGAGATGAGTTGACTATGCCTATAGTCTCTAGAGTTTAGCAGAATGAGTGGTGATCTCATTGAAACATACAAAATTCTTACAGGGCTAGACAGGGTAGATACAGGGAGGATATTTCCTCTGACTGGGGAGTCTAGAACCAGGGGTTACAGTCTCAGAATAGGGGATTGGCCATTTAGGACTGAAATGAGGAAATTTCTTCACTCAGAGGGTGGTAAATCTTTGGAATTCTTTACCCCAGAGCTGTGGAGTCTCAGTCATTGGGTATATTCGAGACAGAGATCGCTAGATATTTAGGGAATCAAGGGATATGGGGATAGTGCAGGAAAGTGGAGTTGAGGTCGAAGATCAGCCATGATCTTATTGAATGGCGGAGTAGGCTCGAGGGGCCGAATGGCCTACTCCTGTTCCTATTTCTTATATTATGTTCTTATCTCGAAGGGTTGTAGGGATGGAGGAGGTTACAAAAATAGTTACATGTTCATTTAATGAACAAGTTATTGTTCCGTACTCAAGTACATTTTATCAAAATGAATTAGCCATGTCATTTATTGAAAATCTTTCCGAGCAAGATAATCCCATCTATAATGCAAGAGAAAAGTGGGTTACATCACTGTGCCTCTGGTACTTAGGAGAAGTATGTATTATTCATCAGGGAATATGCAACAAATTCTGAAAATCTGGAACTGTATTACATAAATGATGGGGAAAGTAATTTTGCTTATTTTTTTTATAAATTATTACCTTTTGCCTCCTTGTTTTGGTAAGAATAAATTATTATCCGTAATTTTTATAGGAAATTAATATTTAGTAGCAAAAACAGACTGTTGGCGTTTAGCCCCATGCACTTGAAGCTTTTGATGACTGCGGCAGCTAGTTGCACAAATAACCCAATGAGTTGAGAAAGTTATATAACCCAGAATTCTCAGCAGGACCTATAATTTACAAGCATTGAATGAGACAGATTTTTCTCTCTGGCACATGGACAAAAGGCACTGCCGGGGCAGAATGCACGAAGAGAAATCAGACATGATCAATCACAGGTCCATAATGGAGCCCACAAGATTTTTCATTCACTTAAATTGACAGAAAATTAGGCATACTGCGTTATAACAGTGCGATCATATCCTCGCAATGTTCCTCTGTGCACTGCCCAGGCACTGCTGGAAACGCAAACGTTAAAGAGGAAAATCTGACCTAATAAGGCAAATTTCATTTTTATGACATGGGATTCTGTGATGTTTTTTATTAGTATTTTGGGGCGCACATACCACAATTCCATTCAATTATAATTTGTTTGATTAACTTACAGTGTCAAAATGAATGAAATTTCATATTTATTACGTAAGATTCCAGGATTCCCAGTAATGTCTTGCAAATCACAGTCTGCGATTCCATTCCCTTTCCATGAAACCTGCAGACCAATGGCCTAGATTATCACTTGTAGAGAATTTTTTTATTAAAGATACTATCATGAACAGATATTTAGCAGTCTTTTGTTTGGGGAGAAAGGAAGGCTCAAATCTCCATGAATCATTTTTATTGCAGTGACATCGTGCATGAGGGATAGTTCTTGATGCAACTTGTCTTGGCATGCTGTGCGCTTGTCAACAAACATGTTTACTTTACTATTTTAAGTGAGGAAGCCTTGTCTGTAATGATCACACCTCCTGGCTTAATAGATTTATTATTGGAAAAATATTGTTAGGGCAATTAGAATCCGCTGTTATCAAAATTCTAAATATTTGAATTTATTTTACATTGCTTTTGCTGCCCCCGCCCCCCCCCCCATCCCCCTCCCCTCAGCGAAGTTTCTGTTTATCCAGCACTACCAATTCATGCTCCAGACCAACTGTCCTTTGTGCTTCACACGATGCTCCCTCCTTAAGCTGACTGCCTAACCCCCCACCCCAGGGTTCATGCATCCGCGCTGCTACTTTCAAAATCAACATTTATATGTGCCTTGAACATCGATAAAGGTGCCGCAAGAACTTCAGTGAAGCATCAGGAAATAAATGGGCGCCGAGCAAAAGGAGGAACAGTAGGAGGGGTGACCAAAGTTTGGTCATAGAGAGTGGGCAGTTCAAGGTGTGGCCATCAATGGTGGGGCGACAAAGGGGATGCACAAACGGCTGGAGTAGGTGGACGGGAATGTTTGGGGTGGAGGGTTGTAGTGCTGGAAATGGTTACAGAGAGACTGGCCGTGGGGCGGGAGTGGGGTGGGGGGTGGATTTATGTAGACGAGGATGAGAATTTTAAATTTGAGATGTTGGAGCCAATTTCGGTCAGCGGTAACGGAGGTGATGTATGAGTAGGACATGTTGTGAGATAAGATACAGGCAGCAGATTTTTGGATGAGCAGTGCAATTCATGATGCTGGATGCTATGAGGTGTTAGTTTTCTGGAGCATTGTGAGGTCTGGTTGGTTCTGGCAGCAGATTACAATGATCTTGGATACCCTGGCAGGATGAGATATTAGGCCTGCGATTTTCCTTACCTCAGCGGGTCCAGGGTGGGCTATGTCGGTGGCAGGTCACGACCTTGCTGCTGGCTCCATCCCGGCCTCTGACATGACTTTCACCTGATTGAGCTTGTTAAGCCCGCCCAGGGAATTTCCCGGCCAATTCAAGGAAGCGGGCCTGATGACGTCATTTGATGATGTGTCATCAGCCAGTTTCCTTAAAGGGACAATGCGCAAATTTACTTTGATAGTTGTGCTGTCTGTGTTCTCCAGCATTAAGGTGCTGCAAACACTGCAAGAGGTGCACTGCTGCACTCAGGCTCTCCCTTGACTCTCTCCATATGCTTATGGAGGGAGTCACAGCATGCAGAGAGATTCTCTTCCCTTCCAATGGGCGGAACAGACCTCCACAGGAGACCAACGCACCCTGGCACAGGAGGACACAAACAGGGATATCGTCAGAGGACTTGGCTACAGTGGCGTAAATATTTCAATGATCTCAGTAGATCACAAACGTTACTGCAAAGCCACACTCAACCTCATCCTGCTGTGCTGCTAATCACATCCCCATCACTCTGCCTTTCCTACCCTACTCCCGCACATCCTTACTCACACCAACTTACCTTGCACCTCCACCCATCCCTTTCTATCTACATTATCACTTCCCCATCTCACTAGCCACCCCTCACACTCATCCTAGTCCAATTATACCAACTAATGACACACAAGGGTAAGCACTTGTATGTTTTAGCCAATGTTCATGTGAAGTTTCTTTTAATGTGCTGTCAAACATTGAAATCTTTATTTTGAACACTTTGCGTACTTGGACAGATTGGTGTGCATCTTTGGAAGTGGCTTAGTGAGTTGCAGTTAATGGTGAGACATAACGGTACCCCTCACAATACTGATGAGCGTGTAAGGAATGGCTTGGGCATTGCAGGGATGTTTTATGGTGTTGGTGTGGGATGGTGCCAACCTGGCGCATCATGTGTCAGCAGGGTGTGCAGCATCAAGTGAAGTAAATCTGGCCATGGTGAGTCCATCACTGGCATCCTTGGCAGCAACGTGGTCGGGTGCTGATGCCCTCTGTCCTGTGCAGCATCAGTTGGTTTGTGTGATTGTTGGTGCTGCTGGTATGCCTGGTCATGCTGGTGTTGAGGCTGATTGTGGTCAAATTCTGAGGACCAAGGTGAGAGAGTATAAAATGCACCTATGCTGATGAACAGGATGGCAGATGAAGTAGAAATGACATAAGCGATCTATCAATGGTGGGAAAGGGAATGAAGTCAGACTGGATGGAGGCTTTTGTAAAGAATTGCAGCATGGTGAATCTGTTGTGGAAATGCAGTTTAGAGAAGCGAGTGAGAAATGTTCCCTTAACCAATCAGTTGGGAGCTCTGACTTGACATTTGAAGTTGTCAACTCATCCGCTGATTCAATGGCTAGTGACCTCCCACAGACGAGGTCTCGGCACAGCGGGAATCTGGTGGGCAACCTATCAAATTCAAAAAGTTGGGAAAAAAGCATTGTTAAGTGGCTGCAAACAAGCCACTAATGATTTGAATTGGATTCCCCGCTGCTGCCTGTCTGGTCTGCTCAGCACTGGCAGACCCGACATCGGGACATGCAGGTGTGCATGTTTTGACAGCGGGTTCCCGACCCTCTGTCATTCATTTTAAATTTCACAGTTGACCCGTCACCAATCGGGCCCGCTGAGCACCGGCAAAATCACGGCCTATATTTTTCTGAACCTCAAAAGTGTGGGACTCCATGACAATGCCTTCCCTCCCTCCTACAGACTTTCAAAACAGAAACTTGGGCAATAATCAATCTTTATTTTCTGCTTTATCTTCTTCGTTTCAGCCTTGATAGTTTCCTGTACTGTGGCTTTACTGAATTTAAAAAGCTGAATTATCATCAATGTTTTATACCATTTCACCAAAAAGAAACAAATAGCTTAAAATGATGCCTCGACTCCCTAGCGGAATCAAATTCAAGACAATAATTTTTCCCACTTCAGTCAGCTTTAATAAAGCCATTTTGTGGTTAGCGATATTATAGAGTAAATGGGTTTGCCTTTATGAATAAATATAACTGCTCTTCTACTATGAAATTTGTAGAACAAACCATCAATCTAACCCAGCAATTCTTTGTAATGATTTGAAGCCTCTGTCACCCAAATAGATCTCCTGAAGAAATGTGTCTCCATTGCCTATCAAGATAGCATTATTAATCTCCTATCATTAGTTCAAATGACATTAGACTTTGGTCCAATTATTGTGAATCACCATCATGCATCATTACCAAATATCTACATCAACTCAGAACACAGTGCCCTCTGTAAGGTAGAGGTCAGTGAATTATGTTGGATGGAGATCCCTCATCAGTAAACGATAATTCTACAGCAGCCTTTACTTGTTCCTCTTTATTATGAAACTTTTTAGGACAATCCTCTCCTCTCTTTTTCTTTTTTTATTTATGCTTCCTTATGTTTCTCCTTTAATATAAGAACATAAGAATTAGGAACAGGAGTAGGCCATCTAGCCCCTCGAGCCTGCTCCGCCATTCAATAAGATCATGGCAGATCTGGCCGTGGACTCAGCGCCACTGACCCGCCTGCTCCCCATAACCCTTAATTCCCTTCTTGGTTAAAAATCTATCTATCTGTGACTTGAATACATTCAATGAGCTGGCCTCAACTGCTTCCTTGGGCAGAGAATTCCACAGATTCACAACCCTCTGGGAGAAGAAATTCCTTCTCAACTCGGTTTTAAATTGGCTCCCCCATATTTTTGAGGCTGTGCCCCCTAGTTCTAGTCTCCCCGACCATGGAAACAACCTCTCTGCCTCTATCTTGTCTATCCCTTTCATGATTTTAAATGTTTCTATAAAATCACCCCTCATCCTTCTGAACTTCAACGAGTAAAGACCCAGTCTACTCAATCTATCATCATAAGGTAACCCCCTCATTTCCGGAATCAGCCTAGTGAATCGTCTCTGTACCCCTTCCAAAGCTAGTATATCCTTCCTTAAGTAAGGTGACCAAAACTGCACGCAGTACTCCAGGTGCGGCCTTACCAATACCCTATACAGTTGCAGCAGGACCTCCCTGCTTTTGTACTCCATCCCTCTCGCAATGAAGGCCAACATTCCATTCGCCTTCCTAATTACCTGCTGCACCTGCAAACTATTTTCCAAAAGAGTTTCATGCACAAGGAGCCCCTGTTCCATTATTTGAAGGGGCTGCTCCTGAAATTCTGGCTGCACTTCAGTCCCACACTCCTGATCTTTGGGCACCCTGTGCGGAGGGGAGCGGGTAGGTCCGAGGGCCTCCTCGTAGGACTGCTCCTGGGCACGGCCAAGGATGCCATCAGCCGGTCCAGGCAGCGGGCGGTCGAGGGGGTCGTTCAACCTGACTGCCTGCCTCTCTTCCGCTCTTACATCCGGTCCAGGGTGTTCTTGGAGATGGAGCACGCGGTGTCCACCGGTACGCTCGCGGCCTTCCGCGCGAGGTGGGCACCGGAGGGACTGGAGTGCATCATCACGCCTGGCAACCAAATTTTAATTTGATTTTACGTTTTAAAGTTTAAGTTTAATTTGTTTTAATTGCCGGTGCTTTTAGTGTCCCCCTCCCCTTTTATAGGGGGCACTGGTGGAAAAAAAGTGATTTAGTGCCAAAAAAAAAACAAAAAAAAGAAAAAAAAAAGAGGGCCTTGTAAATGTCTGGTGTGTCATCCAGGTCGGGTGGCACGGTTTAATGTTTTTTGTTTTGCAGATAAACTCCAAAAAGAGCTTCATGCACAAGGATCCCCAGGTCCCTCTGCACCTCAGCATGTTGTAATTTCTCCCCATTCAAATAATATTTTTTTTTTCATAGAATAAATATTTTATTATAAAATTATTTTTTTAGACAGTTAAAGACATAACCCTAAGTAGATAGCAACGTCATAATGATCTGTGTGCTCTTAGGCTACTGGGAGCCTACTATTCTTATCCAAGAGGAGTGGTAACCTCTTAATTTCCTCCCTTTTTTAATCTGTTATTGATTTTCTCTAATCTCCATTCCTTTTACTGATCATTCTGTTTCTCCATCTCTTCTTGTTATTCTCCTTTGCTCATTTCTGTGCTGGGATCCCAGCTATTTACAATGTACATTAATGATTTTAGAGTAGGAATTGAATGTAATATCTCCACGTTTGCAGATGACACTAAACTGGGTGGCAGTGCGAGCTGCGAGGAGGATGCTAGGAGGCTGCAGGGGGACTTGGACAGGTTAGGTAAATGGGAAAATGCATGGCAGATGCAGTATAATGTGGATAAGTGTGAGGTTATCCATTTTGGTGGCAAAAACAGGAAGGCAGTTTATTATCTGAATAGTGACAGATTAGTAAAAGGGGAGGTGCAACGAGACCTGGGTGTCATGGTACATCAGTCATTTGAAGGTAAGCATGCAGGTACAGCAGGCAGTAAAGAAAGCAAATGGCATGCTGGCATTCATAGCGAAGGGATTTGAGTATAGGAGCAGGAAGGTCTTACTGCAGTTGTACAAGGCCTTGGTGAGACCACACCTTGAGTATTTTGTGCAGTTTTGGTCTCCTAATCTGAGGAAGGACATTCTTGCTATTGAGGGAGTGCAGTGAAGGTTCACCAGACTGATTCCCGGGATGACAGGACTGACATATGAAGAAAGACTGGATCGATTAGGCTTATAGTCACTGGAATTTAGAAGAATGAGAGGGGAGCTCATATAAACATATAGAATTCTGATGGGATTGGGCAGGTTAGATGCAGGAAGAATGTTCCCGATGTTGGGGAAGTCCCAAACCAGTGGTCACAGTCTACAGATAAGGGGTAAGCCATTTAGGACCGAGATGAGGAGAAACTTCACTCAGAGAATTGTGAACCTGTGGAATTCTCTACCACAAAAAGTTGTTGAGGCCAGTTCATTAGATAGATTCAAAAGGGAGTTAGATGTGGCCCTTACGGCTAAAGGGATCAAGGGGTATGGAGAGAAAGCAGGAATGGAGTATTAAAGTTGCATGATCAGCCATGATCATATTGAATGGTGGTGCAGGCTCGAAGGGCCGAATGGCCTGCTCCTGCACCTACTCTCTATGTTTCTATGTTTCTATCCTGGTTTTCATTATTTCTTATTTCTATTTTGCTTATGGTTTCACCCTCCATCTCCAACTCCTATGATCTGCACAGAGCTTGATTCCAGCATAGACAGGGTTGGTTCCAAGAACAACTGCTGCTCCCACCATTGCTACAGCATCAGTTTATGTTTTTACACTGCCTCAGCTCAACTGATGCTGAAACCTCAACTATGCCTTTGTTACCTCCAGACTTGACTATTCCAATGCTTTCCGGGCCAGTTGTTGTTGTTAAACTCTATTCCTCAATGGCATCCGAAATGACTTAACTCTGCCAGCATGAACACTGCGTTGATACTGATGCTGGATTAGTTGAGATTCTGGGAGATGAGCATCGATGAGCTGGCTCCAGTTCCCTTAAAAATTGAAGTAGACTTGTAGATGTACAGGGAACCCGACTGCTGGAAACTCACCATGTCGGATTGGACACTCAATTTACATTCTGCTCAATATTACTTTCCATTCGTTAGGTTCAGCCCTGCCCAATATTTATCCCTCAACCAACGTAACCAAACAACAGATTATCTAGTCCTTATCACATTGCTGTCTGTGGGAAATTGCTTGTGCGCAAGTTGGCTGCCGCATTTCCCACATTACAACAGTGATGACACTCCAGAAGTACGTCATTGGCTATAAAGCACTTTGAGATGTCGAGTGGTCGTGAGAGGCGCTATATAAATCTAAGTCTTTCTTTATAGTCTTTCGTTCAAATTAAACCTCTGAATTTTAATTTGAGTAAAAGATTCCCCTAGCCCCAGAAATATTATTTCAAAATGTAATATAATACACAGTACTTTACTTTTTTTCTTTATGAATGATGCAGCTACTCGTAAATAAACCAGTATGAAGCCCCGCTGTACTTAATACGGAATCCTGGTTCAGAGCACACACCCACTAATGAGGTTTTTATGCATTATTTGAGTAGGAGAGCTATGTCATTCTCTGATCCTTCTCTGCAGCAACAGTGGAAGGCTCATGTGGTGTATTAAAACCACAACAGACAACCGTACAGGGACAATGCACTTTGATGGTAGAATAAAGGCACAGTTTGTTTCTGCCTCTCTGGCTCTTTGCAGCATTAATGCCCCACAGCATCTGAACTCCAGCTAATACACCTATCATGGTTATGAAATTGTTATGTATGCAATAAAGGTTCAAACTAAGTACTGTTTAACTAAGCAAGGTACAGTGTTGCTTCTGCTTTATTTTGGCCCAAAGTGTCTTGTTGTGTATCGGTAAAGCATGCACTCCCATGTTCCAGGGAGCTCATCCCTTGAAGTCCCAAGGGATCCCAGCATCCCTTGGGAGCCTGTGTATAAGCCGTCCCCTAAGGCCTGCTCCTCACTCTGGAGTGTCTTATTAAAGACTGAGGTCACTGTTACTTTAACCTCCCTGTGTGCAGTCTCATCTGTGTTGGGAACATAATAACTGGCGACGAGAATACGAATCCAATGCAAAGATGCAGCAAACTGTGGGCATCCTGGAGAAGTTCTCAGAGGGTGAGGACTGGGAAGCCTATGTCGAACGAGCTGGATTGAGAAGGAAGCGCTGCAGAAAGGAGAGTGGTCCTCCTCACAGTCTGTGGGGCACCGACCTACAGCCTCATGAAGAATCTTTTGGCTCCGGTGAAACCCACAGATAAGTCATATGAGGAGCTTGTGTACACTGGTTCGGGAGCATCTTAACCCGAGGGAGAGCGTGCTGGTGGCGAGGTATCGGTTCTACACGTGCCAGCGATCTGAAGGTCAGGAAGTGGCGAGCTACGTCGCCGAGCTAAGGCGACTTGCAGGGCAATGTGAGTTTGATGGCTACCTGGACCAAATGCTCAGACTTTTTTGTATTGGGCATTGGCCACGAGACCATCCTATGAAAACTTTTGACTGTAGAGACACCGACCCTCAGTAAGGCCATTGCGATAGCACAGGCGTTTATGTCCACCAGTGATAACACCAAACAAATCTCTCAGCACACAAGTGCTAGCAATGTTCATAAATTAACTGGAACTGTGTTTGCGAGCAGAAATGTACAGGACAGAACCCACGAGTCTGCAACTGCCAGCAGGCCTCAGGTGACCCAGATGACTCAGAGTCCCCAACAAAGGATGAATGCAAGGCAATTCACACCTTGTTGGCATTGTGGAGGCTTCCATTCAGCCTATTCATGCCGCTTCAAAGGGTATGTTTGCAAGGGCTGTTGTAACAATGGGGCACCTCCAATGAACTTGCAAACGAGCTGCAAGCTCTGCAAAACCTGCTAACCACCACGTGGCAGAGGAAGATTGGTCCATGGTGGATCAAAGCAATTTCGAGCCTCAGAGAGAGGAGGCAGATGCTGAAGTACACGGGGTGCACACATTTTCAATGAAATATCCACCTATAAAGCTAAACATAAAATTGAATGGCTTACCCGTAGCCATGGTACTGGACACTGGTGCTAGCCAATCCATCATGAGTAAAAAGATGTTTGAGAGACTGTGGTATAAAAAAGCACTCAGACCAGCCCTGAGCCCTATCCACACGAAACTGAGATTGTACCCCAAAGAGCTTATCACTGTCCTGGGCAGCGCCATGGTCAAGGTCACCTATGAGGGCACGGTGCACGAACTGCCACTCTGGATTGTCCTGGGTGATGGCCCCACACTGCTTGGAAGGAGCTGGCTGGGCAAAATCCGCTGGAACTGGGATGACATCCAAGCGCTATCACATGTCGATGAGGCCTCATGTACCCGGGTTCTTAACAAATTTCCTTCCCTTTTTGAGCCAGGTATTGGAAACTTTTCCGGGGCGAAGGTGCGGATCCACTTGGTCCCAGAGGCACGACCCATTCACCACAAGGCGCGAGCGGTACCTCACATGATGAGGGAGAGAGTGGAAATCGAGCTGGACAGGCTGCAACGCGAGGGCATCATCTCCCCAGTTGAATTCAGCGAGTGGGCCAGCCCGATTGTTCCAGTACTCAAAAGTGATGGCACGGTCAGGATTTGCGGCGATTATAAAGTAACTATTAATCGTTTCTCGCTATAGGACCAATACCTGCTACCTAAGGCAGACGACCTATTTGTGACACTGGCAGGAGGCAAGACGTTCACCAAGCTCGACCTGACATCGGCCTACATGACGCAGGAGCTGGAGGAGTCTTCGAAGGGCCTCACCTGCATCAACACGCACAAGGGACTGTTCATCTACAACTGATGCCCGTTTGGAATTCGGCCGGCTGCAGCGATCTTCCAGAGAAACATGAAGAGCCTACTCAAGTCGGTACGATACACGGTGGTCTTTCAGGACGACATATTGGTCACGGGTCGGGACACGGCCGAGCACCTACAAAACCTGGAGGAGGTCCTCCAGCAACTGGATCGCGTAGGGCTGCGGCTGAAGAGGTCGAAATACGTCTTCATGGCAACAGAAGTGGAGTTTTTGGGGAGAAAGATCGTGGTGGACGGCATTCGGCCCACAGACGCCAAGACAGAGGCTATCAGGAACGTGCCCAGGCCACAGAACGTCACGGAGCTATGGTCGTTCCTGGTACTCCTCAACTATTTTGGTAACTTCCTACCGGGGTTAAGCACCCTCTTAGAGCTCCTACATGTGTTATTGCGTAAAGGTGAGAACTGGGTATGGGGAAAGAACCAAGTAATTGCTTTTGAGAAAGCCAGAAATATTTTATGCTCCAACAAGCTGCTTGTATTGTATAACCCATGTAAAAGACTTGTGCTAGCATGTGACGTGTCGTCGTACGGAGTCGGGTGTGTATTACAACGTTGCGGGGAAGTTGCAACCTGTCACCTATGCTTCCAGGAGCTTGTCTAAGGCTGAGAGGGCCTACAGCATGATTGAGAAAGAGGCATTAGCGTGTGTGTTCGGGGTAAAGAAAATGCATCAGTACCTGTTTGACCTCAAATTTGAGCTGGAAACCGATCACAAGCCCCTCACATCCCTGTTCGCTGAAAACAAGGGGCTAAATACTAATGCCTCAACCCGCACACAAAGGTGGGCACTCGCACTATCAGCGTACAACCATGCCATCCGCCACAGGCCAGGCACCGAGAACTGTGCGGATGTTCTCAGTCGGCTACCATTGCCCACCCCGGGGGTGGAAATGGCGCAGCCTGCAAACTTGTTGATGTTGGCGCAGCCCGCAGACTTGTTAATGGTCATGGAAGCGTTTGAAAATGATAAATCACCTGTCACGGCCCGCCATATTAGGATTGGACCAGCCAAGATCCTCTGCTGTCCCGAGTAAAAAAAAACTGTGTACTGCATGGGAGCTGGGCCAGCATCCCCGTTGAAATGCAAGAGCCAATCAAGCCGTTCCAGCGGCGAAAGGATGAGCTGTCCATTCAGGCAGACTGCCTGTCGTGGGGTAACTGTGTAGTGCTAACAAAAAAGGGCAGGGAGACGTTCATCTCGGATCTCCACAGCACACACCTGGGTATAGTAATGATGAAAGCGATAGCCAGATCTTGCGTGTGGTGGCCTGGTATCGACTCTGACTTAGAGTCCTGTGTACGGCAATGCAGCGTATGTGCTCAGTTGAGCAACGCGCCCAGAGAGGCACCCCTATGTTTGTGGTCCTGGATCTCCAGACCATGGTCGAGGATCCATGTCGACTATGCGGGCCCGTTTCTCGGTAAAATGTTCCTGGTGGTGGTGGATGCTTTTTCAAAATAGATTGAATGTGAAATAATGTCGGGAAGCACCACCACCGCCACCATTGAAAGCCTGAGGGCCATGTTTGCCACCCATGGCCTGCTTGACATACTGGCCAGTGACAATGGGCCATGTTTCACAAGTGCCGAATTTAAAGAATTCATGACCCGCAATGGGATCAAACATGTCACCTCGGCCTCGTTTAAACGAGCCTCCAATGGGCAGGCAGGGCGGGCAGTACAAACCATCAAACAGAGCCTTAAACGAGTCACAGAAGGCTCACTCCAAACCCGCCTGTCCCGAGTACTGCTCAGCTACAGCACAAGACCTCACTCACTCACAGGGGTGCCCCCGGCTGAGCTACTCATGAAAAGGACACTTAAAACCAGACTCTCGCTGGTTCACCCCAAACTGCGTGATCAGGTAGAGAGCAGGCGGCAGCAACAAAATGTAAATGATGGTCGCGCCACTGTGTCCCGGGAAATTGATCTGAATGACCCTGTGTATGTGCTAAACTATGGACAAGGTCCCAAGTGGATCGCGGGCACGGTGATAGCTGAAGAATGGAATAGGTTGTTTGTAGTCAAACTAGACAATGGACAAATTTGCAAAAAGCACCTGGACCAAACGAGGCTGCGGTTCACAGACTGCCCTGAACAACCCACAGCAGACACCACCTTTTTTGAGCCCACAACACACACCCAAAGGATCAACGACACCACGCCGGACCAGGAAATCGAACCCATCACGCCCAACAGCCCAGCAAGGCCAGGCTCACCTAGCAGCCCTGCAGGGCCAACAACACGCCAGCCCAGCGAGGGTACAGCCAACATACCAGGACAGACATTTGTACCGAGGCGGTCCACCAGGGAAAGAAAGGCTCCCGATCGCTTCATCTTGGAAATAGTGATCACTTTGACTTTGGCGGGGGAGTAATGTTGTGTATCTGTAAAGCATGCACTCCCATGTTCTGCCACCAGGGAGCTCATCCCCTGAAGTCCCAAAGGATCCCAGCATCCCTTGGGAGCACTGTATGTAAGCCGGCCCCTAAAGCCTGTTCCTCACTCTGGAGTGTCTTATTAAAGGCTGAGGTCACTGTTACTTTAACCTCCCTGTGTGCAGTCTCATCTGTGTTAGGAACACAATATGTCTGACTCACAAAATGGCTGAGCAGCACCATGTGCGTGCTGCTCAGTGGCCTCCAGCAATGACATCATCTGGTGTCTACAAACAGCATGTACATACATGACAATACTCCCCTCTGAGATCTTATCACAGTCTTTCACAGGTTGAGACAGTCGATGCTTTACGCTCCCGGGTTGACCATCTCAGTTCGATTCTGACCTTGGGTGAATGTGCGGAGTCTGTTGTGGCTGGTGGCTGGATGGCTGACTTGTTGGGGGTGGCAGTGGCCACGTCAGGAATTACAAGTCCATTTTTATTGAACAATCTGTGATGGAAATTCCGGGTTCACTGATGACCCTTGAGTCCACTGAAGGCTGCTGGTAGGTTGATTGGTCGTCGACGGTTTCTTCGTCCGACTGCTCTGGCTCGTCTGTGTGCCTCAGCTTTATTTGATCCATGTGTTTCCTGCAAGTTTGCCCATTCTTGAGCTTAATAACAAATATTCTGTTGCCCTCCTTGGCCATGGCCATACCAGCGATCAATTTGGGACCCTGACCATAATTCAACACATATACAGGATCATTAACAGAAATCTCGCATGACACAGTTGCGCGATCGTGGTAACCTTGTTGACTCTGTCTTCTGTATTCAACATGATTATCTAAATCTGGGTGTACAAGAGATAATTTGGTCTTAAGACGTCGTTTCATCATGAATTCAGCAGGCGAGACCTCTGTGAGTATGTGGGGTCTTGTCCTGTAACTCAGCAGTCTGCAAGACAAGCGGGTCTGCAGTGACCCTTGGGTTACTCTCCTCATGCTTTGCTTGATAACTTGTACTGCCCATTCTGCTTGCCCGTTGGATGCAGGCTTGAACGGTGCTGACCTTACATGTTTTATGCTGTTAAGTTTTACAAACTCCTGAAACTCCTGACTGGTGAAGCACGACCCATTGTCGCTCACCACTATGTCAGGCAGACCCATGTGTCGCGAACATGACATTGAGATTCTCTCTGGACGTACTGAATGACATAATTATGCATTCTATCCATTTCGAATAAGCATCCACCACCACTAAAAACATCTTGCCCAGGAAGGGACCTTCAAAATCTACAAAGGATCCTGGACCATGACCACAGACTCAGCGGTGATTCCACTGGTGCTTTGCTGAGCTGCATGCAGGTGTTGCACTGATGCACGCATGTTTCCAGCTCGGAATCAATTCCTGGCCACCATACATGGGACCTGGCAATGGCCTTCTTCATCACTATACCAGGATGTGTGCTGCATAACTCATGCACAAACTTCTCTCTCCCTTTCTTGGGCATTACAACTCGATTGCCCCACAATATGCAATCTGCTTGAATAGACAGTTCGTCCTTGCAACGAATGTATGGTTTGGCCTCCTCGCACATTTGCTTAGGTATGGCAGACCAATTCCCTTTGAGGATGCAACGCTTTACCACCGATAATATTGGGTCCTGGCTGGTCCAGGCCTTAACTTTTGAGCCGTGACAGAGGTACCTCCACTCTCAAAAGCATCCATGATTAACATTAAATCTGCCGGTTGTGGCGTTTCCACCTCCGGTGTGGGCAACGGCAACCGGCTCAAAGCACCGGCACAATTCTCTGTGCCAGGTCTGTGGTGAATGACATAATCATAGGCAGATAATGTCAGCGCCCACCTTTGGATGCGGGATGAAGGGTTGGTAGTGACATCTTTGCTCTCGGAAAACAACGAATTAAGCGGCTTGTGATCGGTCTCTAATTCGAACCTCAGACCGAACAGGTATTGAGGCATCTTTTTAACACTGTACGCAAACGATAAAGCTTCTTTTTCTACCATACTGTAGGCTCTTTCTGCTTTAGACAAACTTCTGAATGCATGCACGACAGGTTGAAGTTTCCCTGACTCATTGGCTTGTAACATGCAACCAATTCCATATGACAATGCGTCACAGGCCAAAATGAACATTTACATGGGTCATAATGTACCAGCAGCTTGTTCGAGCAAAGCACATTGGTGGCTTTCTCGAAGACTCTGTCTTGCAATGCGCCCCACACCCAGTTGTTGCCTTTTCTCAATAGCATGTGCAGTGGTTCAAGTAAGGTGCTCAACTTAGGTAGGAAATTACCAAAATAGTTGAGTAGACCCAGGAACGAATGCAGTTCCGTCACATTCTGTGGCTTGGGTGTATTCTTGATGGCTTTGGTTTTCACGTCAGTAGATCTGATGCCATCAGCGGCGATTTTCCTCCCGAGGAATTCGACCTCCAGTGCCATGAAGACGCATTTCGGGCGTTTAAGTCTGAGTCCCACTCTCTCCAAATGCAGTAGAACCTCTTCCAGATTGTTCAAATGTTTCTTGGAGTCACGATCGGTGATCAGGATGTCATCTTGGAACACGACAGTTCTGGGAATGGACTTCAGTAGACTTTCCATATTCCTCTGGAATATTACTGCAGCCGAGCGAATTCCGAAAGGGCACCTGTGGTAAATAAACAGTCCTTTGTGCGTGTTAATGCACATAAGTCTCTTCGACGTCTCAACCAACTCCTGTGTCATATAAGCCAACGTCAAATCCAGTTTTGTGAACGACTTCCGGCTAGCGTCACAAACAAGTCATCAGCCTTCGGTAACGGGTACTGATCTTGTTTCGAAACCCTGTTGATCGAAGCCTTGTAGTCTCCACAGATTCTGACTGTGCCATCACTTTTCAGCACAGGAAAAATGGGGCTGGCCCATTCATAAAATTCGACCGGTGATATGATTACTTCTCGTTGGAGTCACAATTTCGACCTTCTCCCTCATTATATACGACACTGCCCGAGCCTTATGATGGATGGGTCTTGCATCTGAGTCCACGTGGAGCTGCACCATGGCTCCCATGAAGTTGGCGATATCCGGTTCGAACAGCGAGGGGGACCTTGCTCAATACTTGGGCACATGTATCTTCCTCCGACGACAATGCCTTTGTCGTTCCAGTCGCATCTGATTTTCTCCAACCAGCTCCTGCCGAGCAGCGTTGGGCCATTGCCTGGAACAATCCACAGCGGTTAACTCGTGAACCGCACTGTTATATGACACGTTAATTTATGCACTGCCAATCACCTTTATCAGTTCTTTGGTGTATGTGCTCAGCTTGGTGTTAACAGGGCTCAGCATGAGCCTCACAGTCTTAGTATTCCACAACTTATTAAATGCCCTCTTGTTCTTGATCGATTGACTCGCCCCTGTGTCCAGTTCCATTGATACCGGTATCCCGTTAAACTTCACCTTAATCAAAATTGGTTTACTCTTGGTTATGAAAGAGTACAATCCATATACTTCCTCCTCTGGCATCTCGGATTGCGTATCCAGATCCGCACTAGTCTGGCTCTCATCCTCCACGTGGTGTGTCGTAGCTTGCTTGTTCGTCTGCAGACACTTGCGTTGGAGATGTCCCACTCTCAGACAGCCTTTGCAAGTATATTGCTTAAACCGGCACTGCTGATGCCGATGATTTCCCCCACAACGCCAACACGGAGAAGTCGGATACATTCCCGCTGGCGGACTTTGGGCAGCCACAGGTTTCGTGAATGCAGCCAGATAGGCCCTGCCATGTGCCACTCTGCCGAACACGGAATCATTCACGAATGCAGCCGGATAGGCCCTGCCATGTGCCGCTCTGCCGAACGCCGAATCAATCGCATTTACAGTACTTGCCGAGGTTCGGTTCTTCACTGCTATTTGCTTTAGACTCCTGTCCGTCGTCATACATGATTGAGCGATCTGGATGGCCCTTTTTAAATCCAACTCCTCCACCGCCAGAAGTTTGCGTAGGATCACCTCGTGGTTGATACCGATAACAAAGAAGTCCCACAGCATGTCTGCCAACACCATCCCGAACTTGCACAGTCCCGCTAGACGTCTCAGGTCGGCAACAAATTCCACCACTCTCTGGCCCTCTGATCGAACGTGTGTATAAAACCTGTATCTCGAGATGATGATGCCATCGTCTGGCTTAAGATGCTCCCATACCAATGTACACAACTCCTCGTACGTTTTCTCTGTTGGATCACTAGGCATGCGTAGATTCTTTATCAGATCATAGATCTTTGAACCGCACACAGTGAGGAGCACAGCTCTGCTGATCTGCATCATCGACCCCCTCCATTTTGTTGGCCACAAAATACTGGTTCAAATGGCTCACAAAGTCTGCCCAATCTTCTCTCTCCACGAATCGCTCTAAAAATACAATCATGCTCATTTTGCAAACAAAGGTTCTTTTATTCTCGTCGCCAAATGTTATGTATGCAATAAAGGTTCAAACTAAGTACTGTTTAACTAAGCAAGGTAAACCTTGCTTCTACTTTATTTTGGTCCAAAGTGGCTGGCTTTTTATACCAGAGCAGCACCATGTGCATGCTGCACAGTGCCCTCCAGCAATGACACCATCTGGTGGCTACAAACAGCATATACATACATGACAGAAATGTTAGCAGCACTTGGCAATTTGGACTGATGCAGAAACCTGGAGCCCGGAACCTTTTACCTTCCTGACTGGAGGAAGAGGCTAAATATGTAAAAGTAGAGAACAATGGGGAGAAAAATAATAACATGAAAATCGACAGGAAGTAAAGTGCCAATAAATTATATTTGTGCTTGATCACTTGTTGGGTTTTGCTGTGCTCACTCCAGAAAGCATAGCAAAAAAAAATTATAATTATCGATGGTAAGATCAAAGCATTGTGTGATCCTGAGTATCGCCAATAGTTGGCTGAGCCATTAAGGGTACTATGGTTGGACCTAATATGGTAGAAATTAGTATGCATTATGCCCTATAAATCCCCGAGACTTCTCCGTTCTGCTTAATTTGTCCTTTTGAACGTCCCCGATTTTTAGTGCTCCACCATTGGTGGTCGAGCCTCCAGCTGCCAAAGCCCTAACCTCTCGAACTCCCTCCCTAAACCTCTCTGCCTTTCTACCTCTCTTTCCTCCTTTAAGACAGGATAAATCTTCATTTGGAAAGGCATAGATTAATCAAGGACAGTCAGCATGGATTTGTTAAAGGAAGGTCGTGTCTGACTAACTTGATTGAATTTTTCGAGGAGAAAACCAGGAGGGTCAATGAAGGCAGAGCGTATGATTTTATGGATATGGATATGGATTTTAGTGCATATGGATTTTAGCAAAACTTTTGATAAGATTCCACATGGCAGTCTGGTCACAAAAATAAAAGCCAATGGGATCCAGGGCAAAGTGGCAAGTTGGATCCCAAATTGGCTCAGAGGCAGGAAGCAAAATGTAATGGTTGATTGGTGTTTTTGTGACTGGAAGGCTGTATCAAGTGAGGTTCCGCAGGGCTCAGTGCTGGGTCCCTTGCTTTTTGTGGTATATATCAATGAATTGGACTTGAATGTTGGGAGTATGATTAAAAAGTTTGCAGATTACACTAAAATAGGCTGTGTGGTTGATAATGAAGAAGAAAGCTCTGGACTGCAGGGAAATATCAATGAACTGGTCAGGTGGGCAGAACAGTGGCAAATGGAATTCAATCTGGATAAGTGTGAGGTATTGCATTTGGGGAGGTCTAACAAGGCAAGGGAATACTCATTAAATGGTACGACACTGAAAAGTGTAGAGGAACAGAGGGACCTTGGAGTGCAGGTATACAGATCCCTGAAGGTAGCAGGCCAGGTAGATAAGATGGTTAAGAAGGCATATGGAATACTTGCCTTTATTAGTTGAGGCACGGAATACAAGAGCAAGGACGTTTTGCTTGAACTGTATAAAACACTGGTTAGACCGCAGCTGGAGTACTGTATGCAGTTCTGGTCACCACATTACAGGAAATAAAAACAGAATACTGGAAATCTCAGTGGGTCAGGCAGCATCTGTGGAGAGAAAGCAGAGTTAACGTTTCGGGTCGACAACCCTTCATCAGAACTGGCGAATGTTCGAAAAGAGCACATTCTTAAGAAGCACTGAAAGGGGAGGGGAAGAAAGAACAAAAGGGAAGGTCTGTGATAAGGTGGAAGGCAGGAGAGATTAGAGAGACAAAAGGAATGATGGGCCAAATTGAAATGAGAATGGCAGGAGTTTAAAAAAATGTCATTCTAGATAGATTCTCTTTCCACATTACAGGAAAGATGTGATTGCACTGGAAAGGGTGCAGAGGAGATTTATAAGAATGTTGCCTGGAGTGAAGTATTTTGGCTATGAGGAAAGATTGGAGATGCTGGGTCTGTTTTCTTTGGAGCAGAGGAGGCTGAAGGTAGACCTGATTGAGGTGCATAATATTATGAGGGGCCTGGATAGAGTGGACAGGAAGGACCTGTTTCCCTTGGCAGAGGGGTCAACAACCAGGGGGCATAGATTTAAAGTAATTGGGGAGAGGTATAGAGGAGATATGAGGGGAAATGTTTTTATCTGGAGGGTGGTGTGGGTCTGGAACTCACTGCCTGAAAGGGTGATAGAGGCAGAAAGCCTCACCATATTTAAAAAATACTTGGATGTGCACTTAAAAGTGCTGTAACCTGCAGGGCTATGGACCAAGAGCTGGAAAGTGGGATTAGGCTGGTAGCTCTTGATCGGCCGACGCGGATGCGATGGGCCGAAATGGCCTCCTTCCGTGCTGTAAATTTCAATGATTCTATGAAGACGCTCCTTAAAACTCACCTCCATGATCAAGCACAACACAAAAGCAAAATGCTGCGGATGCTGGAATCTGAAATAAAAACAGAAAATGTTGGAAATCTCAGGGGGTAGGCAGCATCTGTGGAGAGAGAAACAGAGTTAATGGCCCTTAAATTCCGTTCGAGCTCTTCCTGTGGGCAAACGACAGAAAAAGAGAAAAAAGATGCGCACTTACCTGTTGCTGCTGTGCCCGTTGGAACTTCCGAGCCTGAGGCCTCTGGTGACTGCGCGTCGCAGCGCGTGCACATGAGGATGTGCGCAGGCCGGGAGCTGGTGACAGCAGCCAATCAGGTGAAGTATAGATTCTCACTCATAGTAATAGGAGTTCCCTAAGTCCGGAACTCCGATTACTATGAATGAGAACCCCCCACAAACACCCAAAACACAATAAAAAATATAAAATAAACTACATATTTAAACATTCATTTAAATTGAAGTTCTTATGAAAAAAAATATTTTCCCGACTTTTTAAAAAGTTTTCTTAATTAAGCCTTAAAATAAACTTACCGTAGTGGGGAGGGTTTTTAACAATAAAATGCGTTTTTATAACTTTATTTTAAAATGTTTTTGTGTATTTTTAAACACTTGCGCCTGTAAAAGTAGGCTGTACGCCTGCTTGTTCAGGTGCAAGATTTTAAAGGACATTTACAGGGCAAGATATTTGTAAATATCGGACATCTTGCCTGCAATGTCCTTGCTCCCGAGATACGGAGGATCAGTCAAGCCAGAAACTTGACAGATTGGAAAAGCCGCATTGTGCGCTGAAAACCGGCTTTTCCGATGTCTTCCCGGGTCCGTAGAAACTTCGTACGGACCCGGGACATGGGAATTTCAGGGCCATTAACTCTGTTTCTCTCTCCACAGATGCTCGATGACCAAGCTTTTGATCATCTGCCCTAACAGCTCCTATTATTGCTCGGTGTCAATTATTTTTTGATAATACTCTTGTGAAGCGCCTTGGGACGTTTTATGTTAAAGGCGCGATATAAATATAAGTTGTTGTTGTAAATTAGGCACAAAGCTTACCAATTTAGCAGTGGAATGGCCTGCGCCAACCTGCACGTGTTGGTTCCACTGCTAAATTCATGGGGCTCATTTTTTAGATTTTAGGCCCTTGAATATGTAAATGAGGGGTGTAACGCATGTTGAAGGACCCTTTTACAAAATGAGTTACCAATGAACAGAGCTCTGGCCTGCTTAGGACTCTTCAGTGACCCCTGCAGCCACCAAACAAAGGCAAGTTCTTTTTTATTTAGGAGTGCACCCCGCCCGAACTCCACCGTCATAGAGATCGCAACCCCTCCCCCACCCTCAAGAATGAGAGGTGATCTTATCGAAGCATATAAGCTAATGAGGGGGCTCGACAAGGTGGATGCAGAGAGGATGTTTTCACTCATAGGGGAAACTAAAACTAGGGGACATAGGGCCTTGGTGAGGCCCCACCTGGAATATTGTGTTCAGTTTTGGTCTCCTAATCTGAGGAAGGACATTCTTGCTATTGAGGGAGTGCAGCGAAAGATCACCAGACTGATTCCAGGGATGGCTGGACTGACATATGAGGAGAGACTGGGTCAACTGGGCCTTTACACACTGGAGTTTAGAAGGATGAGAGGGGAAACCTATAAGATTCTGATGGGACTGGACAGGCCAGATGCGGGAAGAATGTTCCCCATGTTGGGGAAGTCCAGAACCAGGGGACACAGTCTTGGGATAAGGAGCAGGCCATTTAGGACTGAGATGAGGAGAAACTTCTTCACTCAGAGAGTTGTTAACCTGTGGAATTCCCTGCCGCAGGGAGTTGTTGATGCCAGTTCATTGGATATAGTCAAGAGGGAGTTAGATATGGCCCTTACGGCTAACGGGATCAAGGGGTATGGAGAGAAAGCAGGAAAGAGGTACTAAAGGAATGATCAGCCACGATCTTATTGAATGGTGGTGCAGGCTCGAAGGGCCGAATGGTCTACTCCTGCACCTATTTTCTATGTTTCTAGGTTTCTATGAAATTGATGACCTTACCACCAACTGCCACCAACTGCCGCCCACTGCCACTGACATTGCTCTTGAAGTTGCGCCTTGTGCCACTTTCCATTTGGTGTGGAGCGGGCGGGAGGGGAGAACCGCCGGGAACTGCTCGCTGATGTCAGCGGACGGCCGAGTGGTGCAACTGACCTCCCGCCCGCAGAGATGCCAGATTGATGCGGTTGGGAGTCGGCGCCAGAATGGGGAAAGAATGCTGGCTGGAGGCAGTTCTATCCCCAATGGTGAGTATGAAGAGCTGTAAAAAAAAAAAAGGTTAGTAAATATTTTTAAATGTTTTTCTTTGCAGCGACTTACCTGGATGTGTTCCCCTGAAGGTGTTCCGATTGTTTTTTTTTAATGATTTTCCTTTTCAGGTCTTCGACCTTCCCTGGGTCAGACTCCATCTTTGGTGGCACTTGGACGGCAAGTGCCTTTGCCGCTGAGATTAGGAGCTCCGCCAGCTGCCACCCAGATTGGCAGCGTAGGTCCCTCATTTGCCGCCCGCTGCCCTTTCAAGGACTTTTTTGACAAAAACCCCCCCCAAAGTACCGTCAGGTACCTCGGTGGCCATCGGCGGTCCTTTGGATGGGTGGGGCCTTCACCAATTTCGACCCTATAGTCTCAGAATAAGGGGCCACCCATTTAAAACTGAGATGAGGAGGAATTTCTTTTCTCAGAAAGTTGTAAATCTGTGGAATTATCTGCCAGAGAGCTGCGGAGGCTGGGTCATTGAATATATTTAAGGTAGAGGTAGATAGATTTTTGAGCGATAAAGGAATAAAGGGTTATGGGGAGAGGGCAGGGAAGTGGAGCTGAGTCCATGATCAGATCAGCCATGATCTTATTGAATGGCGGAGCAGGCTCGAGGGGCCAAATGGCTTACTGCTGCTCCTATTTCTTATGTTCTTATGTTCTTATTACCTGCTCCAATCCTCCCCCGGAACTTACCTGAGGGACTTTTCTCGTGGGGGTGAGCTATCTATGGAGGCGCGACTGGTGTCAGCAGATCAGACAGGTAGATGTGGCCCGAGGACCAATTTCTAATAACCCTCCAGCCTCTTGATGCAGATGGACGATGCTCGTACAGTGCCAAAAACAGGCCTAGGCTAATTTCTATCCCAATGCCTCTGGGCTAGGGAGAGGAAAAATCCCATGACTCTCGTTTCAGTAACTAGTGATCTGTGCTGGAAATGTGAGCATGCAGTTGTCCAGTGAGGACATGATTGGACTAAACTGTGATGCTCCCCATGATTGAATATGCTATCCACACTCAAGGAGGGGTGGCACTGTTAACTGGGAACAGGTTTGAGGCAGGCTCGAGGGGGGATGAGGAGGGGAGGCACGTGACGAGCGTCAAACTCACTCAACATCACCAATTTGAGGCCCGGGCTATTTTAACACCCGAGGCTTGTTTCCATCCCACCGGCCAGCTGCCCACTCGAAATGTGGCGTAAATAGGCAACTGACTGTCCGCCAGCAGGTGAAGATAAAACGGCCCAGTGGAAGCTGTGCATCGGCACTCGGGTCCGTTACACTGGGGAGTTTTGGCAGCGTCTCCTGGGTGATAAGGTGGGAGCCCAGTGCAGCACAAGCCCAGACGTTTCTTGTGTGGCCTGGAGGAGCAGTCCTGCCTTAAAACTCTCCTTTGGGGCCTAACGGATTTAACTGAGCGAGGCAGCTGCACACAGTTGCTGGTTAAAATTCCATCGTTGGTTCCAGTGATATCATGGGACTCTAATTTACATGTATTAACGAGGCAGCGGCCTGGGCACTTTTGCCGGAAGTGTGAAGGAACCTCTTTTTACACATGTGCACGGTAGTTTCTGCCATACTTCCAGTAAAGGTAGAGTGGGGGAATGAATCATAGACTCATAGAAATTTACAGCACGGAAGGAGGCCATTTCTGCCTCACCGGCCAACAAAGAACTATCTAGCCTTATCGCACTTGGTTCCAGCTCTCGGTCCATAACCCTGCAGGTTACGGCACTTCAAGTGCATATCCAGGCACTTTTTAAATGTGGTGAGGGTTTCTGCCTCAACCACCCTTTCAAGCAGTGAGTTCCAGACACCCACCACCCTCTACATTTCCCCTCAAATCCCCTCTAAACCTTATACCAATTACTTTAAATCTAGGCCTCCTGGTTGTTGATATCTCTGCTAAGGGAAATAGGCCCTTCCTATCCGCTCTATCTAGGCCCCTCATAATTGTATACACCTCAATTAGGTCTCCCCTCAGCCTCCTCTGTTCCAAAGAAAACAACCCCAACCTATTCAATCTTTCCTCATAGCTAAAATTCTCCAGTCCAGGCAACATACTCAGAAATCTCCTCTGTACACTCTCTATTGCATTCACATCTTTCCTGTAATGTGGTAATTAGAACTGCACTCAGTACTCTAGCTGTGGGCTAACCAGTATCTTATACAGTTTAAGCAGAACCTCTTTGCTATTGTATTCTATGCATCGGCTAATAAAGGCAAGTATTCCGATTACCTTCTTAACCACCTTATCTACCTGGCCTGCTACCTTCAGGGATCTGTGGATATGCACTCCAGGATTCCTTTGGTCCTCTACACTTCTAAGTGTCCTACCATTTAATGTGTATTCCCTTGTCTGTTAGCCCTCCCCAAGTGTATTACTTCACATTTCGCTGGATTGAATTCCATTTGCCACTGTTCTGCCCACCTGACCAGTTCATTGATATCTTTCTGCAGTCTACAGCTTTCTTCTTCATTTTCAGCCACACGGCCAATTTTTGTATCATCTGCAAACTTTTTAATCATACCTCTACATTCAAGTCTAAATCATA
Source organism: Pristiophorus japonicus (assembly GCF_044704955.1). NCBI lineage: Eukaryota > Metazoa > Chordata > Chondrichthyes > Pristiophoridae > Pristiophorus > Pristiophorus japonicus. The sequence goes on from NC_091979.1 coordinate 45,000,940, forward strand.
GATATATACCACAAAAAGCAAGGGACCTAGTACTGAACCCTGCGGAACCCCCACTGGAAACAGCCTTCCAGTCACAAAAATACCCATCAACCATTACCCTTTGCTTCCTGCCTCTGAACCAATTTAAGATCCAACTTGCCACTTTGCCTCGGAGCCCATGGGGTTTTACTTTCGTGACCAGTCTGCCATGTGGGACTTTATCAAAAGCCTTGCTAAAATCCATATTCGCCACGTCAAAAACACTACCCTCATCGACCTTCCTTGTTACCTCCTCAAAAAATACCATCAAGTTAGTCAGACACGATTGAGAGCAGGTCCCAGGAAAATCCAGGCTAATATGTTCCTTGATCCCTGCTGACCTTATTTCAGCACCCATTAAATAAACCGTAATGGCTCCAAAGTTTAACAGGAAAAGTATGCAACAATGACCAGGGAATATTCCCAATGTGAAGGTCAACCAAAGTACTTTGTTTCTTACTGACAATAGAATGTGGAGCGAACAAGAGGGAGAAAAAAAGTGAAGAAAGAAAAAAAAGAAAGACTTGCATTTCTATAGTGCCTTTCACTATCTTAGGATGTCCCAAAGTGCTTTACAGCCAATGAAGTATTTTTTTGTAGTGTAATCACTGTTGTAATGTAGGAAACATGGCAGTCAATTTGCGCACAGCAAGCTCCCACAAACAGCAAAGTGATAATGACCAGATAATCAAGTTTAGTGATGTTAATTGAGGGATAAATATTGGCCAAGACTCCAAAAAGAACTCACCTGCTGTTCTTTGAAACAATGCCATGGGATCTTTTACATCCACCTGAGAGAGCAGGTGATGCCGTGGTGTAATGTCTCATCTGAAAGACGGATGGGAATATTACACTGTCCAGTAAGGAACCTTTTTTCAGTGGCTGCTATTATGATATATAACTACACCATACTCTTAGCCATGAGCTGTGCAGAAATTTGCTGCTCCCACCTCTGTTGTTCCTCAACAGATATTAATTGAAGAAGGGATTACAGATTGCGAGTGAAATTCTCTGGCAACTGTCTAATTATGACTAATGTAGCAATAACACCATTTTGATGAGCAATATGGTCATCACTGCAATGAGGTACTCATTACTGGGACCACTATGGAGCTGTTTTCATAGTCGTCAGCACTCTTAACGGAACTCCTTCTAAGTACTCAATAGTCCAGTCAGCAGGTCTCAAGCACACATAGGCAAATATGTACGTCTCTGGTTGAGTTTGAAGCTCAGTGCAAGTTTGAAGAACAGCTTTTAGTAGACACTTCACAGCCCCCTCACCTTACCACTGACTTTAACAACTTCAGACCGTAACCATCGCAGGAAGTGTGCAAAGTGAAATGAGTGTGGCAGCATTTCCAGGGATGAGGGGTTGGGGAAGAGAAGGAGCAGGTTCCTGCTCGAGGTGGGGGCACCCCTATTAGAGCACTGTGCTGGTCAGGTGATCTGCACATTTGGGCCGCGATTTCGTCACCTGTGGCAAGTCGGGTGCGGATGGCATCGGTGGCATGTGAAGACCCCGCTCCTCTCTGCAGCTTGCTCTCTCAAAACAATCTTTCACAGATTGGGCTTGTTAAGCCCGCCCTGTGAGATTCCCGCCCAATTAACAGGCAGCGGGTCTGATGATGTAATTTGATGATGCGTCATTAGCTGGTTTCCTTAAAGGGACCATACCGACATTCATTTTGACAGTTGTTCTATCAGTGTTCTGCAGCATTGAGGTGCTGCAAACACTGACAAGTCCTGCACAGAGGTGCAAGGCTGCACCCTGACTGCAGTGATCTCAGTAGATCACAAAATTTTACTGCAAAGCCTCATTCTGCTGTGCCACTCATCACATCTCCATCACTCTGCCATCCCTATCCTACTCCTGCACATCATTATTCACACCAATTTAACTTGCACCTCCACCCATCCTTCTGTCTCCATCTACATATCACATCCCCATCTCACTAACCACCCCTCCCACTCACCCTCATCCTTGTCCAATCATACCAACTAACAACACACAAGGGTAGGCACTTGGGTCATTTAGCCAATGTTCATGTAAAGTTTATGTTGATGTGTTGTCAAACATTGAAATCTTTATTTTGAACATTTTACATTCTTGGACAGATTTGTGTGCATCTTTGGAAGTGGCTTTGTGAGTTGTAGTGAATGGGGAGATGTAAGGGTACCTCCCACAATGGTAATGAGCGGGAAAGGAATGGGTTAGACATTGCAGAAATGCTTTAAGGAGCTGGTGTGGGGTGGTGCAAACCTGGTGCATCATGTGGCAGTCAGGGTGTACGGCATCAAGTGAAGTAAATGTGACCATGGCAAGGCCATCCCTGGAAGCAATGTGGTCGGATGCTGATGCTCTGTGTCAGCAACATCAAATGATTGTGGAGAAGGTTTAGTGATGTTGGTGTTTGTGGTGGGATTCTGAGGACCAAGGTGAGATTTTTTCAAGGGCACCGATGCTGCTGTAATAGATGACAAGTGAGGTTGAGATGACAGAAACAATCTGTCAATGGTGAGAGAGTTTGCTCCAAGGAGGCGACAGTGGATAGAGAGTTCACTGCAAACGCTTCCAACCTGCATACAGCACAAAAGTGTCTTCCAATTCCAAAGACTTATGACATTGGAAAGTGAACAGCTGTGAAATGGTAGCTTTTATACCACTTCTGCAGCTGTCAACTAGTCAAAGCAATGGAGAGTCATTGAGAACCCGACACACTTACCTGGCATGTTCCCCGAAGGATGGCAAACTCATCAGAAATTGGTAAAATGTTAAGTGCCTGGTTAAAATCCTTTTTAAATACCTTGAAAGTACCTGTTAAGCTTCTTAATTGATTGGCCCGCTGCGAGCTGCATGCAGACCCGGCAATTGAGAAACTGACACAGAGGCGGGTTCAGAGCGGATTTTCAACCAAATGTCAATCAGAGCCATTTTAACAGCAGGCCCGTTTCCAAACCTGCACTCACAGGGCTGGTAAGATTCTGGCCTTGGTGTCAACCTACTTTTTTTCTTCTATCAAGGACCTGGAGCCTGAAAGTTTCTCATGCTTCCCTTTAACCTTTGCATAGTCCCCATCCCTTTAGCTATTGACCCACTTTCAATGTGTGGTATGTGTCATTTTTTTTAATTTCTCATTATGCCTGCTATTGTCTCATATATCACCCCTGCCATTAAACTATCTCCTATTCTCCACTAAGCACTGTAAAGGACATTCTATTTCTTTTCCTTGTGTGTGTTTGTGTTTCCCCCCTCCCCCTTGATAAAGAAGTTCACTTTATGGATAGGACTGTTTTCCATGGGGTCTCCTCCAATATTGTAATTTTACTTTCTAGTTCTGCAATAACTGTTTAAGTTAAATAAAATGCTTGTACATTACATCTACTTGTCAGCATGTATAAGACCCACACTGGGTAATGGCGGTGTAGTGGTTATGTTACTGGATTAGTCATCTAGGGACTTGGCCTAATGTTCTAGACAATGTGAGTTCAAATCTCACAATGGTTGTTTGAAATTTTAAATTCAGTTGAAAGAAAATCTGGAAATAAAAAGCAAGTATCAGTAAAAATGACCATGAAGCTGTTAAATTGTTGCAAAAACCCATCTGGTTCACTCATGCCCTTTGGGGAAGCAAATCTGCTGTCGTTTCCTGGTCAGGCCTATTTGTGACTCCAGTCCCAACACAATGTGGTTGGCTCTCTAAAGTGTCACCACCTTCTCAGGGCAACTAAAGATGGGCAATAAATGCTAGTCTTAGCAGTGACGCCCACACCCTGAGTATCATCATCATAGGCAGTCCCTTGAAATCGAGGAAGACTTGCTTCCACTCTAAAAGTGAGTTCTCAGGTGGCTGAACAGTCCAATACAGCAATTAAAGGTGGGACAGACATTCGTTGGAGGAAAGGGTGGGTCTGGAGTCTGGTTTGCCGCTCGCTCCTTCTGCTGTCTGCGCTTGATTTCTGCATGCTCTCGGCGACGAGACTCGAGGTGCTCAGCGCCCGGATGCTCTTCCTCCACTTAGGACGGTCTTGGGCCAGGGTTTCCCAGGTGTCAGTGGGGATGTTGCACTTTATCAAGGAGGCTTTGAGTGGGTCCTTGAAACGTTTCCTCTGCCTACCTGGGGCTCGTTTGCCGTTTAGGAGTTCCAAGTAGAGCGCTTGCCTTGAGAGTCTCGTGTCAGGCATGTGGACGATGTGGCCCGCCCAACGGAGCCGGTCGAGTGTGGTCAGTGCTTCGATGCTGGGGATGTTGGCCTGATCGAGAACACTGACATACGTCTATCCTCCCAGGGGATTTGCAGGATCTTGCGGAGGTAGCGTTGGTGGTACTTCTCCAGCGCTTTGAGGTGTCTACTGTATATGGTCCACGTCTATGAGCCATACAGGAGGGCGGGTATCACTACTGCCCTGTAGACCATAAGCTTGGTGCCAGATATGAGGGCCCAGTCTTCAAACACTCTCTTCCTCAGGCGACCGAAGGTTGCACTGACACACTGAAGGCGGTGTTGAACCCCGTTATCGATGTCTGCCCTTGCTGATAGTAGGCTTCCGAGGTATGGAAAATGGTCCATGGACTTACCTTCCCGATCGACCTTCCTACCACCAAGCCTTTCACTCCCCACTGGATGTGGCCGACTCATCTGCTGCACCTGATCCCCGATGGCGATGAGCCTCCGACCATAGGTTTGGGCCCTATCTTCTTTCTCCACCCTCACGTTCAGGCCTCCCTTCCTTCCTCCGGTGACGTTCTGGCCTCCCCTCGGCCGCTGGTCCCACTCAATCGCGGAGCCCCTGGCGAGCACGTGGTGTGCACAATGGCTGCGGCCACTCTGACCTCTCCTCCTTCCACAAAGTGGATCTCTGGCCATTCCAATGCCTGCCCTCAGTCAGGTGCTAATACATAGGAGAGGGAAGCATTAGCTCAAATCTCTCACCCCCACTTCCCAGGCCTCGGATCTCTCACCATCTCACCGAAGGATGCTGTTCAGCACCGAGCTTACGGCTCGCATCCCTGAGTATGAAATACCAGTCTGTCTCATGTTCCCTATTGCTGGATGAACAATTCAACGAATTCTGCTTCACAACAATAGGAAGAATGTGGGTCAGTTACTTGTGTGATTGGTTTTGTGTGCGAGAACTATCTGCAGTGTCCCTAGCTCTGGTATTAAAGAGCTGATTTTACAAAGACGTGGATGGAAAATCATCGCAATATGAATCTTGGAAACCGAGACTCTTCACCAGATGGACAGTTTTGTAAATTGGCCCTTAAATGTTATCCAAAAATTTGCATTAGACAGTGTGCAACGACTTGTGTGCGATGTCTGAAGTCTTGACATACCATTTTAATAGAGAAAGCGAGTGAGAGAGGGCAGACACTCTCACCACATTTAAAAAGTACCTGGATATATAGTTGAAGTGCCGTAATCTATAAGGCTATGGACCAAGAGCTGGAAAGTGGGATTAGGCTGGATAGCTCTTTGTCGGCCAGCACAGATACGATGAGCTGAAATGGCTCCTTCTATGCTGTATGGCAGATGAAGTATAATGTGGATAAATGTGAGGTTATCCACTTTGGTGGTAAAAACAGAGAGACAGACTATTATTTGAATGGTGACAGATTAGGAAAAGGGGAGGTGCAACGAGACCTGGGTGTCATGGTACATCAGTCATTGAAGGTTGGCATGCAGGTACAGCAGTCGGTTAAGAAAGCAAATGGCATGTTGGCCTTCATAGCGAGGGGATTTGAGTACAGGGACAGGGAGGTGTTGCTACAGTTGTACAGGGCCTTGGTGAGGCCACACCTGGAGTATTGTGTACAGTTTTGGTCTCCTAACTTGAGGAAGGACATTCTTGCTATTGAGGGAGTGCAGCGAAGGTTCACCAGACTGATTCCCGGGATGGCGGGACTGACCTATCAAGAAAGACTGAATCAACTGGGCTTGTATTCACTGGAGTTCAGAAGAATGAGGGGGGATCTCATAGAAACGTTTAAAATTCTGACGGGTTTAGATAGGTTAGATGCAGGAAGAATGTTCCCAATGTTGGGGAAGTCCGGAACCAGGGGTCACAGTCTAAGGATAAGGAGTAAGCCATTTAGGACCGAGATGAGGAGAAACTTCTTCACCCAGAGAATGGTGAACCTGTGGAATTCTCTACCACAGAAAGTTGTTGAGGCCAATTCACTAAATATATTCAAAAAGGAGTTAGATGTTAGATGTAGTCCTTACTACTAGGGGGATCAAGGGGTATGGCGGGAAAGCAGGAATGGGGTACTGAAGTTGCATGTTCCGCCATGAACTCATTGAATGGCGGTGCAGGCTCGAAGGGCCGAATGGCCTACTCCTGCACCTATTTTCTATGTTTCTATGTAAATTTCTATGATTCTTTGAGAGGAGAGAGAAAGAGAAAAAAATGTTTCCTCATTTCGCTTAAAATAACTCAATGATTACAACTACTGCTCCCTATGTCCTGTAATCCTACAACAAACATTTCATTAATTTTTCTACTACAAAGTTCTGCTTCATAGGAATGGACTGATGTTGATTTCTAGAACGATGCTAATATTAACTCATGTATTGTGCCATTTCAGTCGTGCTGCACCTGCTCAAAAGATAATGTCACACTAATGAAAGACCACAAAGGATAAATATGCCAGGAGAGTCGAGTCATTTTTGAAATCCTTTTATGCACATGCTATGTCAACCATCCACATTACATTGTACTTCTTACAATCAGAGTAATGACTCTTTTGTTTTCTCAAATAATACCATATTCAGCTAATCAAATTTCCGTCAAGTATTTCTAAAGGCTGTGACACACCAGGTGCATTTCAGATGGTGCATGAAAAAGCTGATGCTAATGGATGTCCAAGGTCAGAGATTAAATGGGTTTTTGACAAGATCCATTAAAGACATAATTCATAATTGGAAAAAAAATACTTCCCCAATCCTTTTTTAAATAAGCATTTATTTAAAAAGATGTTTCACACAAAATTAAACATTTATAAAGTATTTCTGCAATTTTGCCTTCACTTGCTCATCTCAGCTCAGTCTTAATTCAAACTGCATATATTAGATTTAAAACAATCATTTAGAGGGCATTTTGTGACATTGTTATTTTAAAATGCTTCCTTCTCCACAACCACTTGCAATTATATAGCGTCTTTAATGTAATAAAACATTCCAAGGCGCTTCACAGGATTATCAAACAAAATCTGACACCAAGCCACATAAGGAGATATTAGGACAAATGACCAAAAGCTTGGTCAAAGAGGTAGGTTTTAAGGAGCGACTTAAAGGAGAAGAGAGAGGTAGAGAGACGGAGAGGTTTAGGGAGGGTTATTTAGATCAGGTTATTTAGCCATTAAGCAACTTGGTTCTGGTCTTTTCTGCCACTGACTTTTCTCTCCTGTCTTTTTAATTATTAGTGGTGCTTTTCTCCTTTGCTAAGTCTGTCTTAGAAACATAGAAATTTACCGCACAGAAGGAGACCATTCCAGTCCATTGTGTCCACACAGGCCGACAAAGAGCCACACGGCCCTTGGTCAGCAGCCCTAAAGGTTACATATAAACCTATGAACAATGACGGAAAGGCAAAGAGCATCCAGCCCAACCAGTCCGCCTCACACAACTGCGACACCCCTTATACTGAAACATTCTACACTCCACCCCAACTGGAGCCATGTGATCTCCTGGGAGAGGCAAAAAACAGATTAAAAACCCAGGCCAGTTTAGAGAGAAAAAATCTGGGAAAATTCCTCTCCGACCCATCCAGGCGATCGAAACTAGTCCAGGAGATCACCCTGGCCGTATTCTATTCCCTGCAGTACTTACCATTATATCTGCTCTGTCCAACAAAAGTCTAATCGCAATTACCAGCTCTAGGTCCGTAACCCTGCAGGTTGCTGCACTTTAAGTGCCCATCCAACCATCTCTTAAAAGTGGTGAGGGTTTCTGCATCCACCACACTTCCAGGCAGCGAGTTCCACATCCCCACAACCCTCTGCATAAAGAAGCCGCCCCCCCCCTCAAATTTCCTCTAAACCTTCCACCAACCACCTTAAAACTATGCCCCCTCATAATTGACCCCTCCACCAATGGAAATAGACCCTTACTATCCACTATGTCTAGGCCCCTCAATATTTTGTACACCTCAATGAGGTCTCCTCTCAACCTCCTCTGTTCCAATGAGAACAAACCCAGCCTATCCAATCTGTCCTCATAACTAAGATTCTCCATTCCAGGCAGCATCCTAGTAAATCTCCTCTGCACCCTCTCTAGTGCAATCACGTCCTTCCTATAATACGGCAATCAGAACTGCATGCAATACTCCAGCTGTGGCCTAATCAAAGTATTATACAATTTAAGTATAACCTCCCTGCTGTTATATTCTATGCCTCGGCCAAGAAAGGCAAGCATTCCGTATGCCTTCTTAACCACATTATTCACCTGGCCTGCTAATTTCAGGGATCTGTGGACAAGCACTCCAAGGTCCATTTGTTCATCTACACTATTAAGTGGCCTACCACTTAATGTGTATACCCTTTCCTTATTAGCCTTCCCAAAGTGCATCGTTTCACACTTCTCTGAATTAAATTCAATTTGCCACTGCTCTGCCCACCTGACCAGTAGATGGATATTGTCATGTATCTTACATTATTATATATAACTGTATCCTAACATGCTATACATGACTCTAATAAGATATGACCTGTAACCACCAGCATACCTTACCACCAGGGGTGCACTTGCAAGAGACAGGTATATAAGGACAGGTCTCAGGCAAGTACTGCATTCCAGAGCTGTGAAATAAAGGTGCAGGTCCAGAGTGACCTTGACTTCACTACATGCCTCGTGTGAATCTGTACTGAGGGGACAGGACTTTACAGATATCCTGCTGCAGCCCATGACTTTCCTCTTCATTATCAACCACACAGCCAATTTTAGTGTCATCTGCAAACTTCTTAATGATACTCCCTATATTCAAATCTAAATCGTTGATATATACCACAAAAAGCAAGGGTCCTAGTACTGAGCCCTGCGGAATCCCACTGGAAACATCCTTTCAGTCACAAAAACATCCATCAACCATTACCCTTTGCTTCCTACCTCCAAGCCAATTTTGAATCCAACTTGCCACTTTGCCCTGTATCCCATGGGCTTTAACCTTCATGTGGGACTTTATCAAAAGCCTTGCTAAAGTCCATATATACTACATCATACACACTACCCTCATCGACCCTCTTGGTTACCTCCTCAAAAAATTCAATCAGATTAGTCAGACATGATCATCCCTTAACAAACCCGTGCTGACGGTCCCTAATTAATCCTTGCCTTTCTAAATGTAGATTTATCCTGTCTTTCGGATTTTTTCCAATAATCTTCCCACCACTGAGGTTTGGCTGACAGGCCTGTAATTATTCGGCCTACCCCTTTCTTCCTTCTTAAACAAGGGCACTACATTAGCAGTCCTCCAATTTTTCCTTTCTTCTTCTTCCTCTAAACCGATTGTTCTATGTTGTATTTATGTGTCATTTTAATATTTGTATCTCATTCTTTCAGTGCTAGTTTCTCCCCCTTTCACTGAATTGTTTACGGTGGGCTTTTTTCACTTCTCATATCTTTCTTGTTGGATCAAGGCCTCTCTCTTATTACTGTCTGGTTCTAATTGAGAACACTGGTTGGCTCAAGCACAATCAGTCAATACTTTACAGAGCCTGAATGGAACACATTGGTATACTAACCAACAGGCCACCTGAGCTCAGTGAAAAAGAGACCAGAAGTAATTGATTTTAAACCCTTTTTTTAAATACAAGACTTTAAAAATACAACCCTCGAAATAACACTGTGTAATATTATCTTAAGAAAGATTAAAGTGTTTGTGTAAAATTCTTCCGTCCGCTATTTTAAATATTTCAAAATAAACAGACTAATTCCCTCTGTTAAAATAACGGACAGAAAGATTGGTTTTGAATGTGATACAGGGCAACGTTTCCTGTAAGCTGCGTTTTGTTCTGTTTCTTTTAATGCGCAGTCCCTTTAAATTTCTGCACATGCGCAGTATTTACAATGTAGCAGCCGGTGAATGGCCTGTGTGGGATCTTTCCCATTACTGCGCAGCCGAGCAGCTTAGAGGGCACATTGTTAAAGGGCTGGTTTTATGAATGGGCTCTATTGGCAGGTAGCTTTGCCTTCTGGCAATGCATTTTGTGAAGCTGTGAACACTAGGGCCTAGAAAGTCATCTCGGGTGGTGCTGCAAGACGCGCGGTATTGGACGGGCTGCCCGTTATACGCAGCGCCTGATATTCCGTTTCATTGACTGCAAACGGGTGGCCAATCTGACACTGCCTGTTTTGCACCTCCCGAGACGAATTTCTAGGCTATGATTTTCCAATGTGTGCGTCTGGTCGATGAGGCTCTCTGCCGATAACGTGCATTGAAAAAAATCGATTATTTAAATATATGTGGTTGTATAAACCTATATAAATTATTTAAATCTCGTAAATTGGGAATGAGGGTGTCACCACTTGCTCAATCCAAAACTCGGGGTCATAAATACAAGATAGTCACTTGTAAGTCTCCGCAAGATCCTACAAATCCCCTGGGAGGACAGACACATCAACATTAGCGTTCTCGACCAGGCATTGAAGCACTGACCACACTTGGTCAGCTCCGCTGGGCAGGCCACATTGTCCGCATGCCCGACTCGAGACTCCCAAAGCAAGTGCTCTACTCGGAACTCCTTCACGGCAAACGAGCCAAAGGTGGGCAGCAGAAACATTACAAGGACACCCTCAAAGCCTCCCTGATAAAGTGCAACATCCCCACCTATACCTGGGAGTCCCTGGCCAAAGACTGCCCTAAGTGGAGGAAGTGCATCCGGGAAGGTGCTGAGCACCTCGAGTCTTGTCACCGAGAGCATGCGGAATTCAAACGCAGGCAGTGGAAAGAGCGTGCGGCAAACCAGTCCCAACCACCCTTTCCCTCAACGACTATCTGTCCCACCTGTGACAGGGACTGTAGCTCTCGTATTGAACTGTTCAGCCACCTAAGGACTCATTTTAAGAATGGAAGCAAGTCTTCCTCGATTCCGAGGGACTGCCTATGATGATGATGATGAGGGGAAATGAGGAGGGTGTAGAACTCACTACCGGAAGGAGTGGTTGTGGAAAATCCTTGGATGCTTTCAAAAGACAACTAGACGAGTACAAGAGAGAGGGGGGAATAGAAAGATATGCTGAAGGTGAGTCAGTCAGAATGGGAGGAGACTCGTGTGGAGTTTAAACACCAGCACAGACTAGTTGGGCCAAATGCCCTGTTTCTGTGCTGTACATACTATACTGTGCAGCCAATAATGCATCCCAATCAATTGTTTCTATCCCCTGTTTTAACAGAGGCTTATATTTTTTAAGCCAACTCATGGGGTGGCCAACATAGTTTATGCCTCTGTGAACCAATAGTGCTCCATGCCCATATCTCTGACGCACATTAGGCGCGGGCAAATGTATGAACAACCACTGAGGCCTGTCATGCACCCATAACATAGGTTGTTCGGGGAGGTGGGGGGTGGCTGTGTTTATGGGGGTCTGTGCAAGAAGTGTGCACTAGACTTCTTCAGACCTCCAAAATCTTTTAATGAGGTGCCAGTGCTGATGTGGAATGGGAGCTAGGTGGTAGGATCCTAAGTCAGCCATGTTAGGTCCATTTTCTTGAAGGGCTTCTGTTTGGTTAGCAACTGGCTGTAATTTGATGCAGTGATTTCCCTGTTTCTTAGTATTATTGCCCCTCTGGTGCTCGTATAACGTGATGATTATTTTTCTGTGAACACATCATGATTATGCACATTCTCTATTGATATATCTCTGCACTATAACACTATAACAGTGTTTAGAAACAGAAAAGGCCATTAGACTTGACATGCCTGTTCCTTTCTGGTAGATTTCAGTCTCGTCCATTAAAGTAGACAAATGTAGACGATAGTTCATCACTTACTGAAGCATACACAACATTTGAGGAGATGTGATCCATTCTGCAGTGATATATACAGAGAGAGCAGGTGTACAATAGATCACGGAATTAGGAAAACTGGCCCCGTGCCCATTTTTTCTGGGCTGCATTTCTACGTTTTATGTGCTGGAATTATAGTGCCCATTTTTATTAATAACAGTTATTTTTCTCAAAAGAATCGTGGCCAATCTTTTTTGTTTGTTCTTAAAGTGCCTCATTTTCAGCTATCACTGTAATATCAGCTAATGTGCTGCTCATATATGGATCGAATAGATGTCAGACATGCCTGTAAGCGTAACCACCACTTTCATTTTGCTTCCCACTAAATGGTGTGATATGGCCACCCAAAGTACTGGGGGTCACTGATGGCTCCTATAATTCCAACCCAAAGTCCATCATGACATCAGCAAGTATCATGGAGTTATGGAATGTGACAGCACAGAAACAGATCATTTGGCCATCAAGTCTGTGCTGGTGATTTTCTCCATTTCAGCCAATGAGTCTAATGCTACTCTCCTGCTCGCTCCCCATGCCCTTTTGTATCACTCTTTCTCACGTGACTAAATCCCTTTTACCTACTAAGTTCACAGAGAGATCATGCATCTTTTCTTAAAGTGGCAAGTAATACTAGAGTGTGCAGCTGAGAAAGTGGTCACATGGCCTACTGACAGGCTTCTACCAGGGTCACTCAGGTTGATTATTCCTCTGTTTTTAATGGCAAATAGCCTGACCTTCGCTTGGTGCTGGTTCTGAACCCATTTTGTGTATGTGCTCCAACATTGAGCACCACCTTAGACTGTTCTCCTTCGAGCAGAGAAGGTTAAGGGATGATATGACAGAGGATTTCAAAATGGAGGTATTTTGATAGAGTAGATAGGGAGAAACTGTTTCCAGTGGCAGAAAGATTGGTAAGCAGAGGACACAGATTTAAGATAACTGGCAAAAAAGGCAGGGGCAAGAGAGGAGGAGAAATTATTTAACGCAGAGAGTTGTTATGATCTGGAATGCACTGCCTGAAAGAGCAGTGGAAGCAAATTCAATTGTAACTTTCAAAAGGGAATTGCATATGTATTTGAAAAGACTTGCTATGGGGAAAGAGCGGGGGAGTGGGACTAATTGGATGGCTCTTTCAGAGAGCCGGCACGGGCACGATGGGCCGAATGGCCTCCTTCTGTGCTGTATCATTCTAAGATTCTATGACCACCAATCCTTCCTGTAGATTGCAGTACGATAATTGTGATTATATAGAGGTACAGCAATGAACACTTGTCTTCTATCATCATGGCTAATAGTGGCTTCAGTAATATATGTGCACACTCATTCATCTTCTTAGTCAGCAATATACTAATGATTCAAATGCAGACTTTTATGGCAATCTTGTTAATATTAAAATGATTTTAAACTAAAGTATTATAATGGATTATGTATTGTTAGTTTAATGTGAACAGGAAATATATTGTTGCATTATGGATAATACTGTGACCTCATTTACATTACATTTGAATTCTTATTAAGGTTTTATTTTGTATTAATACATGAGAATGTTTCACGGACAGTTTCTCTGGGCTGAGTCAGTGTAATAGTTCTGTTCAAAGTGGGCTGATGGAAGGTGAAAACATTTTGCACAAACTAAGTCGATTGATTTATGGATTGGAGGCTACAAAATCATCTTTTTATGTATGTTTCCCCATAACTCATACAAGCAGTATCATTTCTCGGATTTCTGAGTCCCTATCAACTAAGCTAGAACAGCCACAAGGGACAGACAGCACAGTTACCAGCAGAGATTATTCCTGCAACTCTATTATCCTTCGTGGGTGTTAATAAGGGTGCCATCAATGAATCACATACACACAGAACTTGATATGTATTAAGATGCTGCTATAATAAGAATTGTGAAATGCTTTAAAAAGGTCAATCAATTCCGCTGATTAAAAACTCATCAGTTCTATTTTATTATTTGTGGTTTAAGCTCTTAGACTACACAGCCTGATGGAGTGGTGGATACAGATTCAACGTTAGCTTGCAAAAAGGGAATTAGATAAATACTTGAAGGAGAACAGATTGCTGGCATAAGGGAAAAAAGCCGGGGAGTGGGATGACCTGGATTGGTCTTCGAAAGGGCTGGTGTAGACTCGATGGGCCGAATGGCCTCCTTCTGTGCTGCGCTATTGTATGATTCAATGAAAGCGATCATTTGACATGGTTGATTAAAGCCAGAGACCAATTTACTCCACCTGAAGGCGTCATTCTTGTGGATGTAAAATTGTCTCTCAGCTGATCTCATGGGGGTCTGAAATTTGGATTTGCCTAAGGATTGCAATTTCTTACTGAACTCCTGCCATTGCCGGCTTTCATGTTTGTGGAGCCTAGCTCTCAGGTCAATCTCTGTGGCTCAGCTATTGCTGTAAGTAGATTGATCCACTCCAGTGTGCAACTGTCTTGCCTTTCCTGTGCAGGAGAACTGTACACTTAGCAGGAAGGTGCCCCAGATGTGTCAAGCTTCTAAACCAGTACTATTCCCTCTTGGATTTCCAGGAATGCATGCTCGGGTGATCCTGATGGTGGTCTCCCTGTGACCTTTACCATCACATCAAGTACAATTGAATTATCAGTAGGATCAATGCATAATTTTGACAAATTCTGAACTGAGATGGAGATTTATGTGGTGCTGTAGTATAGGCCCACATACTGATCAGAACAACGGTAATGGCCATTTTGATTGTAAGATCAGTGATTATTTTACAAGAATTTCCATTTAGAAAGGCCATTAAGAGTTGGCATTAGTTTAACAGAGAATGTGATGTGAAACCTAGCAGGATTGCAATTAAACATAACATTAAATTGTGAATCCAATTTTGATGCAGATTTTTTGGGTTACAACCTTAGATTTCAGGGACATTTGCAGAAAAGTTCTATATTTGCAGAATAGTTCTATATTTGCAGAAACCTGCAGATTTTATAGGAATTTCTGCTGATTCTTTACATTAGTACTAATTCAGAATCCTGCATATTAGGATTATTGCCTTCAAGGCATTATATACCTGATTCCATTTGGTTATCGGTTCCTGCATTGAAGTAATTTTATCTTAGGGTAACAAGTTATTATAAATGGCAGTGCTGAGCTCTATATAACAATAGCCTTTTTCATTACAACCCAAGTTAGCCCAGCTCCTAATCCCCTCAGTCAAGAGGATATATTTCTCCTTTTGCTTTGTACTATCATATCTTCTGTCATTCAATCACTTCTGCCTCCCACCCTATCACAGTCCGTTCCTTTTGTTCTTTCCTCCCTTCCCCCTTTCCCTGCCTCTGTGCTTGCTTAAAATCTGTTACATCTCTAATTTTTTCCAGTTCTGATGAAAGGTCATCGACCTGAAACGTTAATTCTTTTTCTCTCTCCACAGATGTGGCCTGACCTACCGAGTATTTCCAGCATTTTCTGTTATTATTTCACATTTCCAGCATCCGCCATATTTTGCTTTTGTATGAGGATATATTTTGTGACTTCTGCTGTCAGTATAACCCTGCATGCCCAATTCACTGCAAACCCAAATAATGAGGGTCAATTGCTGGCATATCTGGTCTCATTTAAATAGCCTTATCCCTGCTAACCACATGTTTGGGTTAGAATCCACCCAAAGTGCGAGCGTCTCATAAAAGCTGGATACACAGACGTCCTGGGAGCTTGCCTACTGAAGCAAGCTTCAGAGAGAAAGAAGGAAATGTGTTTTTTTTCTCTTTCAAGTTCCCTTTGCTATCTTTTGCTTTGTGTGTTAGTTGGTTTGGCTGGGTCGTACTCCATTATCTCTCACATTACTCTTGCTTGTTGCTGGATTTGTCACACTTTACAAAATGTGAGGATTGCCTTTTTATTGGGAGTTCTGAACATATAGCATGAGGAAGGTGAGAAAGAGGAGTTAGGAGGAGCTGGCAAGTGGATGTGCAATGACCCCTGAGTTGTTTGGCCATGTTTATAGTGTATTTGCTTCAAGGGTTCTTTGCCTAAGAATTCATAGAAACACATTTCTATTGAGAACTAGTTTAACAATCACACTACACATTACCAGTCCATCCACTAGGCTCACAATTGCATATCTCATTGTGGATGACCTGGACCCAACTGACTGGGGTTTTATTGAATCTTGTGACCATTACGTGACTGGCTAAGCCACTCAATGCAACAGCTCTACAAACCTGTGAGCATACTCACAGATGCATACATTACAATGTTGGTCATTGCTCCAGGTCCTGTACCTGGAGATGTCTGACCAGTCCTGACTTTGTCACCTCAACTTCACAAGGAATTCAGCCATCTGCTGCCCAGTGACGTGCACACAATGGGGCCAAAATTCGGAGTCCCGATAAGGCCCGTTACTGCCGGAATGCAATGGCTGCCAATTTCTGGTCGAATGGCTGCCACCAGCCAAATTTAGCAGGGAAGTTTTTCCGGCCTGCCGCTGCTAAGCGGCCATAAGTTCATCATCAGTGCGCGTATCAATGGGACCCCCCCCACCTCCGTCGATATTCAGGCTGAAAAATCTAATGCCCGCTGAACGGTGCCCCCGACAACTGTTTCTGTCGGTGCACCTTTCATTCCCTCTGTCAGCCCTGGCTGCATGGCGGCCATTAAAGGCAAGGGCCCAAAGCCGCCGCTGCCATTTTATTTTTTTTGCTGGACGACTTCCATGTCGGCTGGACTATTGTGCCCCCTAGTTCGGCCGGGCCGCCAACAGGCAACCTGGCACCCGCTCATGGGTACCAGGCCACTGGCCCGGCCGAAACCCTCCGTGGTGGCCCAGTGGCCGATCCTAAATAATCGGCGAATCACTCCCCTTTAAAGGAGGGGAGAGACATGGTGACGCAGGTGCGCAATGATGTCACCACCGCTCTGCTGCTGAGTGACAGCGGCGGAGAATCTGTCCCGCCCCGCTTCCGCCCCTCACCAGCAATTACCGCCGCACTTCTGCCCCCATTATGACTGACTTCCTGGCCACCAAAAAAAAAAGACAAGGACTTGAGTATCGATCAAGAGTCGACCTCGTCCGAGACAGTGGTAAAAGCACTTAAAAAAACGGTAACAGCTATCTGGCGGGCCTGAATTTCGGCTCCAACATGTGGGTAGGGACAGCTCATCCCATGGAAGTGAAAATGACCAGAGCATGAAGTTTTCCTGCAACTGCCTCCTTCCAATGCACCTCAGGAAACATCCACAGTACACACATGCCTCAAGGAAGTGACAACCACTCTGTTTGCAAGGAACAGCACCTTCATCACATTTCCTGTGGAAGGAAAGCATCAGCTGGGCAGGCTGCACAGCCATCACAGGGCAGCAGGCTTCGCTCTTGTGTAAAAAATGCACATGGGGACATCAGGGGGCCGAAATTGCCTCCTGCCGAAAACGCAGCGCACTTACCGTGTTTGAGCTGTTTTCACCGCAACGGTAGCTGTGGTGGTCTCTTGCACGAAATTCTGCTCTTTGGCTTCTGTGCAGCCTGAAAGTCGGTCATAATGGGGGCGGGGGTGCAGCAGAGAGCGGAAGTTCGCACACTAGAGGGGCGGAAGTTGGGGGCGGGCAAAGTGTCCGCTGCTATCAGTCATCAGCGTCAACATGTCTCTCCCCTTCACTTAAAGGGGAGGGCCGATGCGAGCTCTGCGATTCTTTTAAGTTAGGTCCATTGGGCCACCAGGGAGGGTTTCGGCCGGGCCAGTGGCCTGGCACCCAAGAGGGCGTTCCAGGCTGCCTGTTGGAGGCCCGGCCGAACCCGGGGGCATAATTGTTGGCCAGACCAGGCAGTCGGTCGACAAAAAAAAGTAAGATTGCGGCCGTGGCAGTGCACCCTCCCCTTTAATGGTGGCCGCACCGCCATTTTGAACGCATTGCAAGCACAGTGCACTGACAGAAAAAGCTGTCGGTGGCACCACGCGATGGCAGCAACGTTTTCTCGGCGGAATTTCGGGGGAAACATGACGCACTTAGGACGGATCGGCAGCAGTGGGGCGGAAGTGGGGCGAGCGGGTCACCGCCGGGATACCGCAGAAAGGCAATTTTCAAAATAGCAGCCGTTACACGAAAAATCAGCAGCCATTCCACTCCACAGCGTGGCTGCTGATTTCCGGTGGTAACAGGCCTTAAAGGAAGGGGCAGTTTTGGCTCCCAGAGTTCCTCATATCAACCTTCTGGCCAGCTCCATTTTCAGGGGTCCTATAACCGGGTCCTATAACATAAATTGAACCTCCATTGTCACTTTAGGTTAGAACTGTTGGAGCCTGTGCCATGCACACTACGACCAGTGCTAAAGATGATGGAACCGAAGAGACCTACTAAGGGTAAGTGTTGAATTATTTTTGTGGGCCCTGGATGAACAGGAGTGCTCCCCATGATCACGACACCCCATCCTCTCCCCACAACTTACCTTGCTGCCCCTGCCCGATCTTGAGGCCTCAATCCAGCGTCCCGCGGTTCGCCTCCAAATTCAAAATTGCACAGGCCTCTTCACCAGCTGCCCAAAAGTTAAAATTGTCCCCGATGAATGTTCAAGTCTTATCTGACCACAGAAATGGCATGATGTATATCAATGGCTGTTAGCCAGGAAACAGCCATGGTGCGTTCATTGTCTGCCATTCCACAGTGCCTACATAATTTGAAGAAGAATTACTGGGTGGATGTCCTTTAGGTAAAATAGTGTTATCCTTTACAGTCATGACTGCTGAATGCACTGAGATATCCCCTGAAAGCAGAGGAACACCTCGGCCTATAGGTCCCAGATCCGGAACGTTTATGGATCCAGAGCCATAAACATTGAGGCCAGTTCTGCAGTCCGACTAACATGGCATTTTTCTCTTCTGGTTCTCTTGATACTTGTCATAACTTATGTACTACATCATTCTACATCACTTCCGATGCACAGTCACCTCTGATGTACCCCTGTGATCCATCCTTGGGTTCTTCCTCTTCACCCTGGAAACATACGGGGAGGGGGAAATTGCAGTCAGAGGATTCCTTCGTACGAATGCATCTGACGCGAAAAAAATCCAAAAAACTACCTGTTGGTCCCGAAGAAACGTAGGATTCCGGTCTGAGACCTTCATTCACTTTGCAGTGTACGGGGATCTGTCTTTCACGTACGGACGTCTCTGTTGCAATCACATGGGTCTGGACCACCAATCAATCACCAGGTAGTATTCTCATTGGTAAAAATGGGAACTCCGTTTGTACGAGTTCCCATTACAATCAATGAGAATAAGTCCCTAAAACACCGAAACACAGCACAATAAATAAAAAACCACCTCACATGTTTAAAATTAATTGAAGTTAAATGTAATTAAATGTTTTGGAAAAAAAAAAAATTTTTTGGATTTTTTTTTCAGGTGTTTTAATAGAGTTTAAAATAAACTTACTTTATGAACAGGGTTTGTAACATAATGAATGATTACATTTAATTTTTCTATGTTTTAAAAGTGTTATGCTGGTAAAAGTAAGCTATGCGTCTGCTTTTACCAGACGTAAGAGTATGAAGGACATTCGCTGGGCCTGAGTTGGGCAAATAGCCCAATTTCCCCCGCGCGGATGTCGTTCCTGCGGGGATGCGTTCGGTCTGTCAAATTTCGGGGCGCATGCACATCGCGCTGCGAATACTGGCTTTTGAGGGGGGCCACGGCGGGTTCGTGCGCACTTCAGAGGCTGCAATTCTCGGCCCATGATCAGCTTCCATGTTTAGACTGACACCACCTAGTTTTATCTCTCTGTCTCCACCATCAATCCAAAAAGCTGTGGCTCTACCCTCCGACAACCTTGCCAAAATCAAAACCTCCCAGAAACAAAATTACCACCCACTTTCTGTTGCCAATGCAGAAGCCGTTACTTTTGTCTCCTTCCAGCACAGATGCGGCCCTGGTCTCGACCTCATTAATATTTTCCCAGCTTTCCTGCCTCAGCCCTGCACAAACTTCAACTCATCCGAAGTGCTGCAGCTCACGTCCTCACCTGCAATCCCGTCACCATCATAAGAAATACGAGCAGGAGTAGGCCATACGGCCCCTCGAGCCTGCAATCGTCCTATCCAAGTCCCACGGGTTTTTTGTGGCCCAGCAGTTTTGACCTCAGTATTCTCATTCTCACTTTCACGTTTCTCCGTGGCCTCATCCCACCCTATTTGAGTAATCTCTTCCTGCTTCACATCCTCACAAGCATCGTTTAATATTCGCATGCTAGTTCCCACTCTGTGCTCCCCACTCCCTTCACTTCATATTTAGCAATTACTTATTCAGCCACTACATTCTGCCATCTGGGACAGTTTGCCCAGTTCCCCCCACCATTCCCTACTTTCAAAAACCTTCTCATTGACAATACCTTTGATTCCCACACCCTCAATCTTTTTTTTCTCTTTTCCTTTCCTGCTCAATTGGGGTTGTTTAGGGCTCCTTGATGTAAAGTGCTTTGAAATATCTTCCTACAGCTGAGCAACTTTATAGAAATACAAGTTGGTGCTTTTCAGCTGCATTTTACATTGCTATTATTCCTACTGTCCATTTTTCTACCTTACTTTTACTTTTAGCCATTGAGCCCTTTACATATTTTTTTTACAATTGATACTTGTACTCATCCATGTTTCGTTATTGCACATTTTAAAAAGTATTTATTTCTATCTTTCCTTTTGGATAATTGGTCTATCTCCCAGCTTTAGTAATGCCCAATAAAATTAACCAACTGGACTCATGGTAAAAAAAAAAGCCCTGAATGTCAAAAAACACAATGATAACATTTGTTATTGAACAGTCTAGCCTGGAAAACTATTAAAATGTCATGACTCACTTTTCAGGTGTCCAAACCTGTATTTGATCATAAACATCACAGTTGTGCAATAGTCAATTTCCTTGCTTACCATTTAATCGTTATTAGTATGAATCAACCCTGCTCTTGTTTGACATTCTCAAGGTCTATTCACTTTTTAGATCTTTATTTCTTGGTCTTCTCTCAGCGGACATTTTATTAATCTCAGCTTTTCTGTTACTTATTCTCCGCCATCTTAATGAAGCCCATGAGTGATGTTTTAGACAATTCCTTGATAGGGTAGATAGAGGGAAACTATTTCCTCCAGTGGGGGAGTCCAAGGGGGCATAACCGTACAATTAGAGTTGTTATTCAGGGGTGATGTCGTCAATTGAAAATTTTAAAACTGAGAATGATAGATTTTTGTTTGGCAAAGGTATTAAGGGTTACGGAACAAAGGCAGACAGATGGCGTTAAGATGCAGATAAGCCAGGATCTAATTGAATGGTGGGACAGACTAGAGGGGCTGAATGGCCTACTCCTGTTCCGATATTATTAAGTTATGGGGGCGAAATTAGCCAGTGCCCCGATTAGGGGCGGTAACCGACTCAGGGCGGGACTTGCTGCACCCAGTGCAGAATGTCCCGCCCTAGCCATGAAATTGCGGTTATCGCCCCTCACACGAAGTGGAATGCAATATTGAGTGCTCCACTTCCTGTTGGGCTGGGTTCCCATGGTGCCACACGGGTGCGTTCGTCAGTGCTATGTGGCTGCACAGTGTATCGCTGACACGTTTCACCGCCTCTCCCCTACGGTTATAGGGGAGGGCCGCTGCGCACTCTGCCGGGCCTCCGATGGCCTCCATTGGGCCAGCAGGGCAGCGTGGTGCCAAGGCCACAGCCCGGCGCCCAAAATGGAGTGCTGGACTGCACGATGGCGGCCTGGACAACGCCAAAGAAACAAAGAAGGGGCTGACCTGTGAGTCGGTCAGAAGAAAAATGGCGGTGCATTGCGCTCCCGACCTCCCCTTTAACTTCCGCCCTGCGAGCAGATGTCGGTCTGGTTCTCACCCACGAGGTGGGTGCTGACACTGTTCGTGGTAGCCTCACAGGGTGCTGCCCAATATCCGCTGTGTGGCGGAAGGGGGTCGGCATGCAGCGCTATGGAGTCACCGCATACGGCGATGACGTCGTCGCTGGTCGCGTGGCAGCCTGGGCAGTACCGGCGGGGTGCGACGTTACCGTGTGGCAGTGCCTTTGCTAACTCCTGCGCAATTTTGCCGGAGCCGGACGTGACCCCCCCCCCCCACCGCGCTTCAACCCCACCGGGTGAAAACAGTTTCACGCCCCTGTGTTCCTTGCCTCTGTACCCTCTTATTTTAGGAACTATTTAGCTTTCTTCAGAATCAGAAATAAATAATTGACATAGGATGTATTATTATTATAATTAGTTAGGAAGAATTTCAAATTGTACAGTGTGGCTACACAATTAAAACAGGCAAGTTGCATTATAGCACCTTTAACGCAGAAAAACATCCCAGGACCTAACCAAAAAACGAAATGAATGTTGAGCCAAAGAAGGAGATATTAGGAGGGGTGAAAAAAAGCTTGATTGAAGATGTAGGGCTAGAAATTTGTGGTCTTAGTGCCACGCCGTAGCGCCATTAAATGGTGCTAAAACAGGGGCCGCCACTCTTTTGCCAGCTGCTGGTGGTTCCCACGGAAGCCGCCGTTTTCCTCCCTACCTTTGCACCGCCGGTAACGGGCAGTGCCATCCCCAACAAGACGGCAGCATTGTGACATAAATCAACGTGTAATACCAATTTTACGTCACAAGTGCAATCTTCGAACCTAGCGCTGAATTAACCTGGTTAACCTGGCATGCAAGCAGGTTGACAGTGGCGATGGCTGCACCTCTTAAAGGGACACACGCATCATTAGGTAAGTTTGAATGAAAGGTTTTGGACTTTTTTTTTTGATTTTATTGAAGTGGTGGCTTGCTGCAATAGATGTGAAAATGTTTTAAAGTTTGTAGGGGGTGCTGTTGGATGCTTGGAAGGGGTCAGATGGTAAATAAAGGCCTTTGTGAAGACAGAACATGCTGCGAGTATTCAACAGGTCAGGCAAATCCGTGGTGAGAAAAACAGAATTCACGTCTCAGGTTGAGATGCTGCCTGACTAACTGAGTATTTCCAGCATTTTATGCTGTCATTTACAGCATCTGCTCGCAGAGGAAGAGGAAGACACAGAGGAGGAGGAAGCAGAAGAGGAGGAAGCCAAAGAAGAAGTAGCAGCAGAGGAGGAATCAGAATGAAGAATGCATCCCAGACAGCCCCTTTGTGGCCGGATATCTGGGATGGAATCATTCACTTCCGGTCCTAGTGACCACGCCCCCAATTCTCCTTTCAACATTAGTCCCACACCTTACCTTCCATCTGTTACAGACCATTCTTGCCAGGGTTAAGGACATCTCCTCTGGGCTGGAGAGGAACTTGGAGTGGGAGAGGGAAGATCCAGTTGTCGTGGTCCACGTAGGTACCAATGACATAGATAGGACAAAGAAAGAGTTCTGTTGAGGGAGTATGAGCAGCTAGGGACCAAATTAAAAAGCAGAACCATCATAATCATCCTCACAGGCAGTCCCTCGAAATCAAGGAAGACTTGCTTCCACTCTAAAAGTGAGTTCTCAGGTGGCTGTAGGGTCCAATTCTGGAATTATAGTCTCTGTCACAGGTGGGACAGACAGTCATTGAAGGAAAGGGTGGATGGGGGAGTCTTGTTTGCCGCACACTCCTTCTGCTGTCTGTGCTTGGTTTCTGCATGCTCTCGGCGCTGAGACTCGAGGTGCTCAGCGCCCTCCCGGATGCTCTTCCTCCACTTTGGCGGTCTTGGGTCAGGGATTCCCAGGTGCCGGTGGGGATGTTGCATTTTATCAAGGAGGCTTTGAGGGTGTCCGTGAAACGTTTCCTCTGTCCATCTGGGGCTCGCTTGCCGTGCAGGAGTTCCGAGTTGAGCGCTTGTTTTGGGAGTCACATGTTGGACATGCGGATGATGTGGCCCACCCAACAGAGCTGGTCGAGCGTGGTCAATGCTTCAATGCTGGGGACGTTGGCCTGAGTGAGAACACTGACATTGGTGCATCTATTGTCCCAGGAAATTTGCAGGATTTTGCGGAGGCAGTGCTGGTGGTACTTCTCCAGCGCTTTGAGATGTTTGCTGTATATGGTCCACATCTCTGAGTCATATAGGAGGGCGGGTATCACTACTGCCCTGTAGACCATAAGTTTGGTGCCAGATTTGAGGTCCTAATCTTCAAAAACTCTCTTCCTCAGGCGACTGAAGGCTGTGCTGGTGCACTGGAGGCAGTGTTGGACCTCATCGTCGATGTCTGCCCTTACTGAAAATAGGCTCCCGAGGTATGGAAAATGGTCCACGTTGTCCAAGACCGCAACGTGGATTTTGATGACTGGGAGGGCAGTGTTGTGTGGCGGGGTCAGGTTGGTGGAGGACCTTTGTCTTACGAATGTTTAGTGTAAGGCCCATGCTTTCGTATGCCTCGGTGAAGGTGTTGATGATGGCTTGGAGTTCGGACTGTGAGTGTGTGCAGACGCAAGCGTCGTCCACGTACTGTAGTTCGATGACAGAGGATGGGATGACCTTGGATCTAGCCTGGAAGTGGCGCAGGTTGAACAGGTTCCCATTAGTTCTATACTTTAGTTCCACTCCAGCAGGGAGCTTGTTGAGAGCGAGATGGAGCATTGCATCAAGGGAGATCGAGAGGAGCGTTGGTGCGATGGCGCAGTCCTGCTTGAGCCCGGTCCGGATGTGGATTGGGTCTGTGGTGGATCCATTGGTCAGGATCACGACTTGCATGTCATCGTGAAGCAGGCGGAGAATGGTGACAAACCTTTGGGGGCAGCCGAAATGGTGGAGGACGCTCCATAGTCCCTCGCGGTTGACGGTGTCAAAGGCCTTTGTGAGGTCAAAGAAGACCATGTACATGGGTTGGTGCTGTTCCCTGCATTTCTCTTATAGTTGTCACATGTTGAAGATCATGTCCGTTGTACCCCTTAGTGGACGGAATCTGCATTGCGACTCTGGGAGGAGCTCTTCAGCCACAGGTAGAAGTCGGTTGAGGAGGATTCTTGCGATGACTTTCCCAGTGGCCGACAGCAGGGGGATTCCTCTGTAGTTGCCACAGTCGGATTTATCCCCTTTTTTAAATTGGGCATGATTACGGCATCTCTGAGATTTCTTGGCATGCTCTCCTCTTTCCAGATAAGAGATATGAGGTCATGCATTCGTGCCAATAGTGCTTCTGTGCCATACTTTAGAGCCTCAGTGGGGATTCTATCTGCTCCTGATGTTGTTCTTGAGCTGAGCAGGGCTAGGATTTTACTGAGATGGTGGTGGGTAGCATGCTGCGGGATGGAGTCGAGGATATTCAACTTTGCTTATCTTTGCCTTTGCCTATCCTACTGATATCACGCAGTGCAACCCCAGTGGCTGCAGCATGGCTGGTGGAAGGCTGCTGACTTTCAGTGCGGGACACTGTAAATGGCCTTGATGGTCTACCTTGAGAAGCTGGTGGCTGGGTGTCAAATCAATCATCATCTTCTTTTTCACTCTCTGTAAAGACCTGTTCCTGCAGTACAGACTCACACGAGGCACATGCTGAAGTCAAGGTCACTCAGGACCTGCACCTTTATTACACAGCTCTCGAATGTCACACTTGCCTGAGACCTGTCTTTATATACCTGCCTGGGATAGATATTCAGTCTCTCCTGCAAGTGCACCCCTGGTGGTAAGGTAAGCTTGTGGTTACAGGTCATCTCTAGTTACAGTCATGTATAGCATGGTAAGATACAGTTATGTACAGTAGTGTGAGATACATGACACTCCCCTCTCCCTCTTCTTAGTCATCCGCTGGCTCGGCAGGCTGTATTTCTTGGGTGTGTGAAATCAGGAAGGTACAAGGGTGCAGTTGTGGTGATGGGAGGATGGGAAAGCATGAGGTGCATGCCAGAAGGAGGATAATGTATGAGGATATTGTAAAGTCCTTACTCTACAGCATGAAACCACACGAGGCACATTCTGGGAACAAGGTCACTCTATGACCTTAACTCTTTATTCACAGGACTCCAAGTGATGACCCTGCGTGGGGCCTCCCTTTTTATACCTGTGTGATCAGGTAAGGAGTGTCTCCCACAAGTTCACCCCTTGTGGTCAAGGTGTGCATCTAGGTTGACTGTATACAGTACCTGTTATAAATGAACAGTCCCTTGTGCGTGGTGATGGTGGTCAGTAGTTTGGATTCGTCGGCCAGTTCCTGGGTCATATAGGCTGAAGTTAGGTCCAACTTGGTGAACAGCTTGCTGCCTACCTGCGTGGCGAAAAGGCCCTCCGCTCTCAGGAGCGGGTATTGATGTTGTAGGGACACCCGCCACAGATCCTGATAGAGCCATCCACTTTTAGGACGGGAACGATGGGGCTCGCCCAGTCGCTGAATTCAACAGGTGCGATGATGCCCTCTTTCAACAGCCGGTCCAATTTGCTCTCGATCTTTTCTCGCATTACATACGGCACCGCTCTGGCTTTGTGGTGCACTGGCCTGGCATCCGGGGTGGTGTGTATCACTAATTTAGTGCCTTTGAAAGTCCCAACGCCAGTTTGGAATAGTGAATCGAATTGTTGCAGAACTTGTGAGCACGAACTTCGCTCCACAGATGACATTGCGTGAACATCCCCCCATTTCCAGTTCATCTCGGCTAACCAGCTCCTCCCCAACAGTGCGGGACCATTACCCGGGACAATCCAGAGCGGCAGCCGATTCACTAATCCGTTGTGTGTGACAGCCAACATTGCACTGCCGAGCACCGGAATGATTTCTTTAGTGTAAATCCGTAATTGTGTCTCAACACGTGCTAATTTTGGTCTACTGGCTTTAAATGGCCATAGCTTCTCAAATTGCTAAACGCCCATGAATGACGGGCTGGCCCCAATGGCCAGCTCCATGCATACAGGGATACCATTTAACAAAACCTTCATCATCATGGGTGGTGTTTTGGTGTATGAACTGTGAATATTCGCCACATGGACCCGCTGAACTTCGGCGCCCATCGATTTGCCCCAAAAGTCAACCTGCCTCAGAGAACCCTCTTCTAGTCCATCCACCTCATATATTAGTCTGGTTGCAGGCTTCCTGCACATTCAAGCTAAATGACCACTGAGATTGCAGTTCCTGCAGACAACTTGTTGAAATCTGCAAGATCTGGCTGGGTGTTTCCCCCCACACCACCAGCATGAGTTAAAGTTTTCATTGTTGGGAACAAAGGGACTATGGCCAGGCATTCCGCGCTGACTGTCCCTTTGACTGCTCTTAAGTACCCTATTAGTGGGTGTCAATGGCCCCATCTCGGGCCGCATTGTCCAATGTGATGGCGTGAATGTCCATTCAGCCTGCCATTGTCTCTGTTGAAGTCCTACTCTGGGGTCTATTGCTGCCTGGGGGGTGTCGAACTGCCCCTACCTGCCTGCGGGGCTCTGAGCCACATTGATGGTGTTGACTCCCTGATCCCTCGCCACGTTAGAGGCAGAATTGTGCGCTTATATTATTTTTGTCTCTTCCACCCCCGCCGTGAAAGTTTGAGCTAGCATCTCCGCCGCTTCCAAGGTCAAATCCTTGTTCTCAATTAACTTGCTGAAAATCCCCGCATGACCAATGCCCTCGATAAGGAAGTCCCTTAGCATCTCCCCCCTGCAGGCGTCTGTGAACTTATAGAGGCTGGCCGAACGCCGGACGTCTGCTACGAAGTCCGGTCTGCTATGTCCTTCACAATGTCGGTGGGTGTAGAATCTGTGTTGGGCCATATGTATGCTACTCGCCGGTTTGAGGTGCTCCCCGACCAATTTGCTAAGTTCTTCAAAGGTTTTGTCCGCCGGCTTTTTGGGTGCTGGTAAGTCCTTCATGAGCGCGTAAGTCTTTGGTCCGCAGCTGGTCAAAAGATGAGTCCTTCGCTTGTCGGCCGCTGCATCCCCTAGCCATTCTTTCGTAATGAAACTTTGCTGAAGCCTCTCGACAAAATCGTCCCAGTCTTCCCCAACACAGAACCGTTCCTCTGTGCTACCGGTGGCCATTCTCTTGGGTTGTGAATTCCAGTTTCTCATTGCCAATGTAAAGTCCTTACTCTACAGCATGAAACCACACGAGGCACATTCTGGGAACAAGGTCACTCTGTGACCTTAACTCTTTATTCACAGGACTCCAAGTGATGACCCTGCGTGGGACCTCCCTTTTTATACCTGTGTGATCAGGTAAGGAGTGTCTCCCACAAGTTCACCCCTTGTGGTCAAGGTGTGTATCTAGGTTGAGTGTATACAGTAATACAGTGCTGTTATATTGTGGTTACATACATGACAGATATCAGCATCTTTTATCCTTTCAGCCCCGCTGCTGGACAAGGGCTTAGCCTTGCCCCTGCCAAGAATGGCCTGCACCATATCCTGCAAGGGGATGAGGTGAGGCCAGGAATGGGAGATTATGCCTCGTGATTGCTACATATTGTTGGTTGGTGAGTGATTAGGGGTGAGGGTTGTGCATTTAGCAACATGGGATGCTCTCTCTTAGGCTGTCCCTCGGAGTCGAGGATGACGTGCTTCCACATTAAAAATGAGTTCTCAGGTGACTGAAGAGTCCAATGCGGGACCTGCAGTTTCTGTCACAAGTGGGGCAGACAGTGGTTGAAGGAACGGGTAGATGGGGTGCCTGGGTTGCAGCACGCACCTTCTGCTGATGACGCCTGGCTTCAGCTTACTCCTGGCAAAGAGACTCGAGTTGTTCAGCGTCTTCCCAGATGCTTTTCCTCCATTTTGGGCGGTCTTGGTCCAGGGAATCCCAGGTGTCAGTGCGGATGTTACATTTTTTCAGGGAGGCTTTGAGGGTCCTTGAAACGTTTCCTCTACCCACCTGGGGCTCGTTGCCGTGCCGGAGCGCCGAGTAGAGTGCTTGTTTTGGGAGCCTTGTGTCAGGCATGTGGATGATGTGGCCTGTCCAGCGGAGCTGTTCGAGCGTGGTCAATACGTCGATGCTGGGGATGTTGGCCTGAGTGAGAACACTGACATTGGTGCGCCTATCCTGCCAATGGATTTGTAGGATCTTGCAGAGGGAGCGTTGGTGGTATTTCTCCAGTGTTTTGAGGTGCCTGCTGTACATAATCCATGTCTCTGAGGCATATAGGAGGGCAGGTATCACTACTGCTCTGTAGACCATGAGCTTGGTACCGGGTTTGAGGTCCTGGTCTTTGAACACTCGCTTCCTCAGGCAACCAAAAGCTGCACTGGCACACTGGAGGCGATGTTGGACCTCGTTGTCAATGGCTGCCCTTGTTGACAGTAGGCTCCCGTGGTATGGAAAATGATCCATGTTGTCCAAGGCCTCAATCGTGGATTTTACTAACTCGGGTGCAGTGCTGTGTGTCGGGAGCCGGTTGGTAGAGGACTTTTGTCTTACGGATATTTAGTGTAAGGCACATGCTCTCGTACACCTCAGTGAAGGTGCTGACGATGGCTTGGAGTTTGGCCTCTGAGTGTGCGCAGATGCAGGCGTCATCTGCGTACTGTAGTTCGACGACAGAGGATGAGACAACCTTGGATCTGGCCTGGAGGCGGCGGAGGTTGGACAGATTCCCGTTTGTCCTGTAATTTAGCTCTACTCCAGTGGGAAGCTTGCTGAGGGTGAGATGGAGTATTGTAGTGAGGAAGATCGAGAAGAGCATTGGTGCATGGTGAAGATAATGTCCATTGTGCCCCTTAGTGGGCGGTATCCGCATTGCGATTCTGGGAGGAGCTCTTTAGCCACAGGGAGAAGGCGATTGAGGAGAATTCATGCAATGACTTTCCCAGTGGTTGACAGCAGGGAGGTTCCTCTGTAGTTACCGTAGTCGGACTTGTCACCATTGTGTGACGCCAGTGGTGCAGTTGGTAGGAGATGCCTTTTGAAGATGCATTCATTGACCTTGACCTTGAGGTCATGAAGCTTCTTTAGGCACTGAAGCCAGGTGGTGGGGGCGACACTGTTGGCAGTGATGGCCACGGTGATGTACTCCCACATCAATCTTTCTGGAGGCTCACCTGGCCCCTGTGGGCGGAGAACCAGTCTTACAATATTGACCCTCTGCACAAAGCTGGAGTGCTGCATGTGAGACCCCTGGTGCCTTTCCCTGGCTTACTGAGCCAAATGTGTAGTCTTGAGGCATTTTTCCAATTTTTTGAGGTTAGGATGGGATTTCAGCTTGAAGAGCTGAATATTCACATTTGGGACTTCTTTTTAACGGTAAAGAATTTGGTTTGGTATAACAGCTCATCTGGAAAAAATGCACATTTGACAGTGCAGCACTCCTTTAGCATTACATGGGAATGGCAGCTTTAATTACGTGTTCAATTCTCTGGAGTGGGACTTGAACCTACAATCTTCTGACTCGCAGGCAAGAGTGCTACCAATTGAGCCACAGCTGACACTTACTGTGATAATATTTATTTTGTAACAAAAGGTTTGATTTTCCGACTCTTTGTCGGCGGTGAGAAACAGGCATGTTAAAACATAGAAACATAGAAAATAGGTGCAGGAGTAGGCCATTCGGCCCTTCTAGCCTGCACCGCCATTCAATGAGTTCATGGCTGAACATGCAACTTCAGTACCCCATTCCTGCTTTCTCACCATACCCCTTGATTCCCCTAGTAGTTATCCATTGGTTTCCCAATACATACTGGGAGCAGGCAAGGGCTCAGAAAATCTATCCAAAAAGTAAACTTGTGTTATGTGGCACCACACTTTCTATCAATTGAATAGTCAACACTGTAATCTTCAGACAGAACAATAATATTAGTTACATGTAAAGAACCAGCAAATATCGAGGAATCTAAATGCGAGGTAGTGAATGATTACATCAGAACATATGAACGTAAGAAATAGGAACAGGAGTAGGCCATATGGCTCGTCGAGCCTGCTTCACCATTCAATAAGATCATGGATGATCTGATCATAGACTCAGCTCCACTTCCCTGCCCACTCCCCACAACCCGTTATCATTGAAGAAACTGTCTATTTCTGTCTTAAATTTATTCAATGTCCCAGCTTCCACAGCTCTCTGAGGCAGCGAATTCCACAGAGCAATCAAGCAGACGCAGACGGATTCATGAAGGGGAAATCATGTTTAACTAATTTACTGGAATTTTTGAGGATATAACGAGCATGGTGGATAGAGGTGTACCGATGGATGTGGTGTATTTAGATTTCCAAAAGGCATTCGATAAGGTGCCACACAAAAGGTAACTGCAGAAGATAGAGGTACGCGGAGTCAGAGGAAATGTATTAGCATGGATAGAGAATTGGCTGGCGAACAGAAAGCAGAGTCTGGATAAATGGGTCCTTTTCGGGTTGGAAATCGGTGGTTAGTGGTGTGCCACAGGGATCGGTGCTGGGATCACAACTGTTTACAATATACATAGATGACCTGGAAGAGGGGACAGAGTGTAACAAAATTTGCAGATGACACAAAGATTAGTGGGAAAGCGGGTTGTGTAGAGGACACAGAGGCTGCAAAGAGATTTGGATAGGTTAAGCGAATCGGCTAAGGTTTGGCAAATGGAATACAATGTCGGAAAGTGTGAGGTCATCCACCTTGGGGAAAAAAAAACAGTAAAAGGGAATATTATTTGAGTGGGGAGAAATTACAACATGCTGAGGTGCAGAGGGACCTGGGGGTCCTTGTGCATGAAACTCTTTTGGAGGGTCCTTGTGCATGAAACTCTTTTTGGAGTTCACCTGCAAAAACATAAAACATTAAACGGTGCCACCCGACCTGGGTGACACTCCAGACATTTACAAGGCCCTTTTTTTTTGTGTTTTTCTTTTTTTGGTTTTTTTTTGGGCACTAAAATCACAATTTTCCCCAGTGCCCCCTATAAAAGGGAAGGGGGACACTAAAAGCACCGGCAATTAAAACAAATTAAACTTAAAAACGTAAAATCAAATTAAAATTTGGTTGCCGGGCGTGATGATGCACTCCAGTCCCTCCGGTGCCCACCTCTCGCGGAAGGCCGCGAGCGTACCGGTGGACACCGCATGCTCCATCTCCAAGGACACCCTGGACCGGATGTAAGAGCGGAAGAGAGGCAGGCAGTCAGGTTGAACGACCCCCTCGACCGCCCGCTGCCTGGACCGGCTGATGGCACCCTTGGCCGTGCCCAGGAGCAGTCCTACGAGGAGGCCTTCGGACCTACCCGCTCCCCTCCGCACAGGGTGCCCAAAGATCAGGAGAGTGGGACTGAAGTGCAGCCAGAATTTCAGGAGCAGCCCCTTCAAATAATAAAACGGGGGCTGCAACCTTGTGCATTCCATAAAAACATGGAACACGGACTCTTCCAGACCGCAGAAATTGCAGGCGGCCTGGGAGTCCGTGAACCGGCTTAAAAATTTGTTGCACGGCACTGCTCCGTGCACCACCCTCCAGGCCAAGTCCCCGATGAATAGTGGGAGGACCCCTGCGTAGAGTGCCCTCCATCGGGGACCCCCGCCTCCTCCGGACGGCAAGATGGTACGCCATGGTGTGTCCGGACGGCCGGCGAGGATGGCAAAGTTGAGGGTGTGCAGGAGCAGCCCGTACAGGAAACCCCTCCGCGCGGAACTGAAAGGCACGGAGGGGATTTCCCCGAGGCGGCTCAAGTTGTGAGGCGCCGGCCCCCGAGGGAGGTTCCGGGGTTTGGCGCCGATGAGGAATTCCGTCCGGACGGGGGTCAGTTCGGACGGGATCTCCCCACGTGCTTGAGCCTCCTCGATGCACCTAACGGAGTCAGGGCCCAGAGCTGTTTTTAGCGACTCGATGGCATCGGCCGCGTGGCGGACGTTGGCAGAATTTAGGCGCCGCGCCAGCGTGTCTGGCGCCATCCAGCCCGCTCCTCCGCCATCGAGCAGGTCCCTGACCCTGGTCACCTCACCAGCCATAGCCCTCTCTTCCGACCGCCACATAAAACCTCGGCCGTGGAGGTACGGATTCCCGAGCAGCGGTTCCTGCAGGACGGCCGCCACTCCAGCCGGCGGAGAGCTGCGCTTGGTGGAGACTTTGTTCCAGACTCTGATGAGTTCCCTGTAAAAGACAGGCAGCTCCCGGAGGGCGGTCCTGGCACCCCCCAAGTTCACAAACAGGAGCTGCGTGTCATAATTGAGGTCGCGCTGCTGGCGGAAGAAATACCTCGCCAGAGCGCACCACCTAGGAGGGGGCTCGACGTAAAGGTATCTCTGCAGGGCCTGAAGACGGAAAGTCGCGAGCTGGGCGCTGACGCACACCAACGACTGACCGCCCTCCTCAAGCGGGAGACTCAAGACCGCGGCAGAGACCCAGTGCTTCCTGTTGTTCCAGAAGAAGTCCACCAGCTTCTTCTGTATCTTGGCGACAAACGCAGGGGGAGGGGTCAAAGTGACCAGCCGGTACCACAGCATTGCGGCCACCAGCTGGTTTATGACTAGCGCTCGACCCCTGTAGGACAGCACTCGGAGCAGTCCTGTCCAGCGCCCTAGGCGAGCGGCGACCTTGGCCTCCAGCTCCTGCTAGTTCGCCGGCCAGGCTCCCTCGTCGGAGCTAAGGTAGACTCCCAGATAGAGGAGATGGGTCGTGCTCCAGGCAAAAGGCCTGAGCTCCTCCGGCAGGGAGTCCACCCGCCACTGACCCACCAGGAGTCCGGAACATTTCTCCCAGTTGATCCTGGCGGAGGACGCGGCCGAGTAAATCTCCTGGCACTCACGCATCCTCCGCAGGTCAGCGGGATCCTCTACCGCGAGGAGCACGTCATCGGCGTAAGCCGAGAGGACGACCTCCACGCCCGGCCCTTGCAGAGTCAGTCCCGTCAACCTCGTCCGCAAGAGGCGCAGGAAAGGCTCCACGCAAACGGCGTATAACTGGCCGGACATGGGGCATCCCTGGCCCACCCCTCTCCTAAAGCGAAGGGGCGCCGTCAAGGACCCGTTAACCTTAATCAGACACTCCGCGGCGGCGTACAAAAATCGGATCCGGGCGACGAAATGCGTCCCGAACCCGAAAGCGCGCAGAGTTCCGAGCAGATAGTCGTGATCCACCCTGTCGAACGCCTTCTCTTGGTCGAGGGATAGGAAGGCGACCGACAGACCAGCCTCCTGGGAACAATGGATGAGGTCCCGGACCAGATGGTTGTTATCGTGGATTGTCCGGCCCGGGACCGTGTAGGACTGGTCGGGGTGGATCATGTGGTCCAGCACGGCACCAAGGCGAGCAGACATCGCCCTGGCGAAGATTTTGTAGTCCGTGCTGAGGAGGGAGACCGGGCGCCAGTTCTTAAGGAGGCGGAGATCGCCCTTCTTAGGCAGCAGGACGATGACTGCCCTGCGCCAAGAGAGGGGCATCTCCCCGGTCGCCAGACTTTCCCCCAGGACCCGCGCGTAGTCGCTCCCCAGGACGTCCCAGAACGCCCTGTGGAACTCCACGGTCAGCCCGTCCAGCCCCGGGGATTTTCCCCTCGAGAGCCGGGCGAGGGCACCGGTCAGCTCCGCCAGGCTTAGCGGAGCTTCCAGATTTTCGGCGCCCTCCGGGCTGATCTTCGGCAGGTCCTCCCACAAAACTCTACGCGCTTCCTCGCTGGACGGATCCGGAGAGAACAGAGCCCCGTAGTATTCACGGGCCCTGTTGTTGACGCCCTCCGGATCCGAGACGAGAGAGCCGTCGTCGGCCAGCAGCGTCAAGAGCTGCTTACGGACACTCTGCCTTTTTTCCAGCGAGTAGAAGAAGGGGGAGCTGCGGTCCAGATCCCGCAGGAACCGGATCCGCGACCTCACGAACGCGCCTCGGGACCCGACGAGCTGCAGGTCCTTCAGCGCGGCCTTCTTCGCTTCGTACACCGTCCGCAGGGCCGGGTCCTGGACGACTTGACCGAGACGGGCTTCCAGGTCGAGCACCTCTTTTTCTAGGCGCCCGACTCTGGCCGCCCGCCTCTTGGTCGACCCCCTCGCGTACTCTTGACAGAAGACGCGGACGTGAGCTTTGCCCACGTCCCACCATAGCCTCAAGGAGGGGAAGCCCCCCTGCTTCCTTCTCCAGTCAGACCAGAATCGACGGAACGAGACCTGAAACCGCACGTCCTCCAGCAGCCAGTTGTTAAAGTTCCAGTACGCGGACCCCGTCCTCGCGCGGAGCGAAGCGAGCTCCGCCCACACCAGGTGGTGGTCCGAACACGGCACCGGCCGCATGGAGGCCGCCGGGACGCAGGAAACGTACGCCCGAGACACGTAAAGGCGGTCGACTCTAGACCATCCTACTCCAGGCCTCACCCAAGTAAAGGCGCTGGAGTCGGGGTGGAGATTTCGCCAGACGTCCACCAAGTCGAAGGACCCGACCAGGTCCCTCAACTTCTCCATCGCCGTCATGCACTGCGGGGCACCGGAGCGGTCCCTCGCCTCGAGGGTGCAGTTAAAATCCCCCCCGAGGACAATGCAGTCGCCGACGTCGACGGAGCCAAGAAGAGCGGACACCTCTTCAAAGAAGCGCGTTTGCTGCGGGCCGGGCTGAGGGCGTACACGTTCACGAGATGGAGCGGCACGTCCCCCAGGCGAACCGTTACGTGCAGCAAGCGGCCTGGCACGGGCTCCTCGACCCCCAAGATCTCCGGCTGAAAATGCGGGCCCAGCAAGATGGCCACCCCACTAGAAATGGCGGTGAGGTGGCTCATGCGGACCTCTCCTTGCCATTCCAGGAGCCACGTGGCTTCGTCTCCCGGAACGGTGTGGGTTTCTTGCAGGAAGCACACCGCATATTTCCCCTCCCGCAGGAGCGAAAAATTGTCAAATCTACGGCGTGCCCCTCTGCCGCCGTTGATGTTGAGGCTGGCTATGGTTATCTTTATGGCAAAAGCAGAGTGCAACCTCTACCTTAACCTATTGTGGGGGAGGGAGCGGAGTCTTTTGTTGAACTCCGCTCCCTCCGCAGCCCAGCGAGGAGTCCCTCGAGCTCGCGCAGCTCAAGGTGTTGCGCCTTTGTCAAGGGCCCGCCCGCGGCCAAGGTTTTGACGGCGGCGCGGACGGACCCCTTGATCAGCTCTGGCTCGGACCATTTTTCCAGGGCCAGTCGGGCTTGGTTGCAGCGACCCCGGCTCTGGGCCAAAAAGTCCCGGAGTTCCTTTGCAGGAATGAGGATGGTCTCGGCGGCGGCCGCGAGCAGATCCACCGCCTCGCTGGCGGTGGTCTCTAGGTCTTCACCCGCGTCCCCCACCGAGTCCCCGTCCTCCTCCGGGAGGTGGCCGCCAGCAGCCGGCCCATCGACCGCACAAGGTACGGCAAATGAACCGGCCACTCCAACCGGCCCTGGCTCTGCCCCGATCCCACCCCCAGGATCGTCGGCAGAGGAGTCCCCACTGGGCTCTTTTAAAAATGGTGCTGGGTCGGGAAATGACAGCGGAAGGGGTTCCCCCTCCGCCCCAGGAACCGGGGAACAAGGAGAGACCCGGCCATAGGAAATCCCCAGGCTCTCCAAGTGCTCCAGCTCCACAGCAAGAGGCGAGGGTGGGTGTTCCTCCCCCTCCCCGCTGCCACCCCCCGGCCCAGCATCTACAGTGTCATAATAGACATATGCTTCATTTTCTGCCGGGTCGAGCGACTCCCGGGGGAAGTTGGGTATTGGCTGGGCGGGCTCAGGTTCGGCCTTTTCGGCCCCGCCCGCCTCATTCCCCGGGACTCCCGACCCGGCGGCAATGCATTCCTCCGCGATCCCCACGCCCCCCACGACAGGCAGATCTTCCACGCCATCCCCGGGAGGCAGAGGCTGGGCAGCCTCGACTGTCTCACCCTCCCCGGGGACAGACTCCTCCCGCCTACAGCGCAGCTTGGGGGCGCTGGTTGGGGACGCGGGACACGCGGCGGGCACCGACTCCTCCGCGGAGGGATGTTGTTCCCCCTCCGCCTCATCGGAGCCGTGCCTCCTTTTGTTCCTGGGGGCGCGCGGAGGCAGGGAGACCTCCATGTCTGCCGAGGCCTCCCGCTCCGCCCCCCCCCCCTTTTCCTTTTCTTGCCCGCGCCCGGGCCCCTCTGTGGTGTTGTTCAAGGGCACGGGCTCGGGGCACCCCGCGCTCGCCGGTGACTGGGTTGGGCCGAGCGCGGTAAACAAATTGTCTGGCGCACCGAGGGGACCCGCCTCTAGATGTTTCTCCTTGTTCCGCGCCTTCTTTCCGGTCGGACGCTCTCCCTCCCCCCCGCCGGAGGCCCTGAAAACAAAGGCCTCCGACGATGCCCGCGCACCTATGGCTCCCGGCACGCGGACGCAACTAGGGGGAGGGGTGGCGGCGGCGCCAGCCTTGGCCGCCTTCGGTGGTTTGGCGGCCTTGGAGGCGGGGCAGTTCTTGCGAATGTGCCCCACCTCCCTGCAGGCATGGCACCGCACGCCGTCCGACGTCCAGAAGACGCAGTAGGCAGTCCCCTCGTGCACCACATTAAAGTGCCCTTCCGTCATGTCCTCCCGCGCCAGCCGGACAAAGAGCTGGCGGCGGAAGGAGAACACGTGGCACAGGCTGTTCTCCCTGAGGCCGAGCGGTATGGGGTTGAATCCCGACCTTACCTCCCCCAGTTGGTGTAGGTGAGGGAGGAGGAGCTCAGCGGAAACAAAGGGCGGGACGTTTGACACGATGACCCTCTGCGCGGTGGCCTCGAGAGGGTCCACCGGCAGGAACGTCCCGCCCACCGTGAGCCCCTTTTCGAGGGCCAGGGACACCGCCCGCTCCGACCCCAGGAAGAAAACAGCCTTCCCAGACATCTTGGAGGCCGCGACAATGGCCGAGGGGCCGACTACCCCAGCCATCGCCCGCACGCACTCCTCGATGCTCATTGTGGGGTGAGTGTAGCTCTTGACCCCGTGTTTCCTGGTGATAAGTTGAAAAGGTGGCAGGGCAGCGGGTGGCGCAGGAGGTGCCGTGGAAGCGGTTGCCACCTGCGCATATGTCCTCGCTGGCCCCGCCACCGGCGTGGATGGGGTCGCCATCACGGGGTCCCTTTAAGGGCTACACCCACCCCAAAGTCACAGGCCTTAATGGTCTTTATTGGCCTCGTATATTAACTGAGCAGAGGAGCCCTTAACGAGGCACCTCTCCCCTCGGTGGCAATTGGGGAGGGACCTTGCTCCCTCTGCTCAGTTGTCTCAATTGTTTTTTAAAAAAAATTAGGAGAAAGGGGCCTCAGAGAGAGAGGGGAGAAACAGAGTAACAGAGAAAGAGAGAGGGGGGTGGGAAGGGGGGGGAGCTGCGAGGGCAGGTCTCCCCTCGCAGCTGTGGGTGGGTGCAATCCCCAGATGGCAAAACACACAAGCACAGTCTTTGGGTTGGTCTTCAGGTGGGGGGAGAAGATGTCTTCACCTGGGGCAGCTAGAGCCACCAGGCACACACTCCTAACGATATTCAATTGGTGATTTAAAGAAACTTCAGCCTGGTAGCTCCAGCTATCCCAGGCTAGGCAATTGGGGGGGGGGGGGTCAAATGTGTGTGGGGCCTAGTTGTAAGCAAGGCCCCCACACACACTTTCCACACACACACACCCCCCACGATGTTCCGGCCCTCGGTGGTCTTCTTTCCTCCCCCCACCGATTCAACAATGTCTTTTTGGGACTGCACCAACACCCACCTGTAGAAATGTAGAGTCTCCCTCCTTCCACACTGGATGTTGTTGGTCTTTTCCCCCTCTCTCCAACTCTTTGCAGAAATGGTAAAGATGTAAAAAAAGTTTTCTGCTTTTTCCTCCTCTCCCTCTGGGTGAAAGTTGGTGGTGAAGCCCCTTCCTTCCTTCTCTTCCTGGGCTGTTCTCAGGGCTCTCCAGGCAGGAGCAAAAGTTGATAGCTGTTCCTCTCTCTGCAGCTCAGCTCCAACTGTGCAGGACACGCCTCCACTGCTCCACAATTGGTCCTTGTGCATGAAACTCTTTTTGGAGTTCATCTGCAAAACAAAAAAACATTAAACGGTGCCACCCGACCTGGGTGACACTCCAGACATTTCCCAAAAAGTTAGTTTGCAGGTGCAGCAGGTAATCGGGAAGGTGAATGGAATGTTGGCCTTCATTGCGAGAGGGATGGAGTACAAAAGCAGGGAGGTCCTGCTGCAACTGTATAGGGTATTGGTGAGGCCGCAACTGGAGTACTGCATGCAGTTTTGGCCACCTTACTTAAGGAAGGATATACTGGCTTTGGAGGGGGTACAGAGACGATTCACTCGACTGATTCCGGAGATGAGGGGGCTACTTTATGATGATAGATTGAGTAGACTGGGTCTTTACTCGTTGGAGTTCAGAAGGATGAGGGGTGATCTTATAGAAACATTTAAAATAATGAAAGGGATAGACAAGATAGAGGCAGAGAGGTTGTTTCCACTGGTAGGGGAGACTAAAACTAGGGGGCACAGCCTCAAAATATGGGGGAGCCAATTTAAAACTGAGTTGAGAAGGGATTTCGTCTCCCAGAGCGTTGTGAATCTGTGGAATTCTCTGCCCAAGGAAGCAGTTGAGGCTAGCTCATTGAATGTATTCAAGTCACAGATAGATAGATTTTTAACCAATAAGGGAATTAAGGGTTACGGGGAGCGGGCGGGTAAGTGGAGCTGAGTCCACGGCCAGATCAGCCATGATCTTGTTAAATGGCGGAGCAGGCTCGAGGGGCTAGATGGCCTACTCCTGTTCCTAATTCTTATGTTCTTATGAGGCACACTGTTTTGACCTTGTACAATACCTTAGTCGGGCGCAATTGGTATACTGTGTCCAATTTGGTCTCCTCACATGGTTGGTAAGAGAAAATAGGTGCAGGAGTAGGCCACTCGGCCCTTCGAGCCTGCACCACCATTCAATGAGGAGATGGCTGATCATTCCTTCAGTACCCCTTTCCTGCTTTCTCTTCATACCTCTTGATCCCTTTAACCGTAAGGGCATATCTAACTCCCTCTTGAATATATCCAATAAACTGGCATCAACAACTCTCTGTGGCAGGGAATTCCACAGGTCAACAACTCTCTGAGTGAAGAAGTTTCTCCTCATCTCAGTCCTAAATGGCCTACCCCTTATCCTAAGACTATGTCCCCTGGTCTGGGCTTCCTCAACATCGAGAACATTCTTCCCGCATCTAACCTGTCCAGTCCCGTCAGAATCTTATATGCTTCGATGAGATCCCCTCTCATCCTTCTAAACGCCAGTGAATAAAGGCCCAGTTGATCCAGTCTCTCCTCATATGACAGTCCAGCCATCCCTGGAATCAGTCTGGTGAACCTTTGCTGCACTCCCTCAATAGCAAGAACGTCCTTCCTCAGACTAGGAGACCAAAACTGAACACAATATTCCAGGTGAGGCCTCCTTAAGGCCCTGTACAACTGCAGTAAGACCTCCCTGCTCCTATATTCAAATCCCCTAGCTATGAAGGCCAACATACCATTTGCCTTCTTTACCGCCTGCTGTACCTGCGTGCCCACTTTCAGTGACTGATGAACCATGACACCCAGGTCTCGTTGCACCTCCCTTTTTTCTAGTCTGCCGCCATTCAGATAATATTCTGCCTTCGTGTTTTTGCCCCCAAAATGGATAACCTCACATTTATCCACATTATACTGCATCTGCCATGCATTTGCCCACTCACCTAATCTGTCCAAGTCACCCTGCAGCCTCTTAGCGTCCTCCTCACAGCTCACACCGCCACCCAGTTTAGTGTCATCCGCAAACTTGGAGATATTACACTCTATTCCTTCATCCAAATCGTTAATGTATATTGTAAAGAGCTGGGGTCCCAGCACTGAGCCCTGCGGCACCCCACTAGTAACTGCCTGCCATTCTGAAACGGACCCGTTTATCCCGAATCTCTGCTTTCTGTCTGCCAACCAGTTCTCTATCCATGTCAGTACATTATCCCCAATACCATGCGCTTTGATTTTGTACACCAATCGCTTGTGCGGGACCTTGTCAAAAGCCTTTTGAAAGTCCAAATACACCACATCCACTGGTTCTCCCTTGTCCACTCTACTAGTTACATCCTCAAAAAATTCCAGAAAATTCATCAAGCATGATTTCCCTTTCATAAATCCATGCTGACTCGGTCCAATCCTGTCACTGCTTTCCAAATGGGCTGCTATTTCATCCTTAATGATTGATTCCAACATTTTCCCCACTACTGGTGTCAGGCTAACCGGTCTATAATTACCCGCTTTCTCTCTCCCTCCTTTTTAAAAAAATGGCATTACATTAGCTACCCTCCAGTACATAGGAACTGATCCAGAGTCGATAGATTGTTGGAAAATGATAGAGGCTCTGGAAGTGGTGCAGATGATGGAAACGAGATTAATTCCATGTCTAAAGCATCTTAGTTATCAAGATAGGTTAAAAGAGTTGGGACTCTTTACCTTAGAGCAGCGTAAACTTAGAGGGGTATGTGTAATGTATGTATGCCTGGGTTTACCTGCCACCAGGGGGAGCGACCATCGGAGGTCATTGGGCCACAGGCACAGACGTGCAGCCCTTGTATATAAAGAAAGCCTCTATATTTAATCCTCACTTTGAGAGCTAATAAAGTAGAGTCAGGT
Source organism: Pristiophorus japonicus (assembly GCF_044704955.1). NCBI lineage: Eukaryota > Metazoa > Chordata > Chondrichthyes > Pristiophoridae > Pristiophorus > Pristiophorus japonicus. Next base: position 45,042,340 of record NC_091979.1, read on the forward strand.
CGCACCTGATTGAGTTCACGGTACTAAGCCTATTGAGTTATTGCATCCACAGCATTTGGCGATGAAGCACAATACGAACTTTCACACACAAAACAAAAAATGAGCACTATTGGAATCCCGGAGCAATCCGTGGAGGGAGAAGACTGGGAGGATATTACAGAGCACCTCGACCACTACTTCGTGGCCAACAAGATGGATGAAGACGCTGACGCAGTCAGTGCAGGGCAGTTTTCCTCATGGTTTGTGGTCCAAAAATCAATGGCCTCATAAAGAATCTGCTCTCACCTGCACGTCCAACGGAAAAGACCTATGAGCTCTGATTCGGGACCATCTCAAACCTAAAGAAAGCATCATTATCTCGCGATATCGCTTTTACAAGTATGTTCATTCTGAGGGCCAGTTTGTGGCGGAATTTGTTGCCAACCTGAGACTTCTCACTGGGCCGTGTAAGTTTGGAACCGCGTTGGAAGACATGCTGCACGATGTCTTTGTAATAGGCATAAACCACGAGGTGATCCTGCGGAAGCTGTTGGCTGCAGAGATGCTGGATCTGAGCAGGGCCATCACGATCGCCCAGGCTTGCCTGACTACGGTCGATAGTACAAAGCAGATATCCTCGCAGACTCTCAACTCCACGGCAAGTACTGTGCACCAGATTGTGTCGTTGGTTGGTAGAGCTGCACCAGGCAGGGCCTACCCGACTGTGTTTGCGAAACCTGTAGCTGCTCGAAGTCCGCCATTGGGCACAAGTCCGATTTCACCTTGTTGGCGGTGTGGGGGCAATTATCGGCCTCATCAGTGCCATTTCAGACAGTATATTTGTAGAGATTGTGCGAAAATGGGCACCTTCAGTGGATGTGTCCGCAGCTCAGCAAGCGTGCTGTGACACACCACGTCGATGATGATGACCGATCTGGCAATGCAACCCGAGATACCCGGGGAGGAAGTGTATAGTGTACATTTGTTCCTGACAGAGAGCCAACCGATAATGATTGAAGTAAAATTGAATGGCGTGCCGGTATCTATGGAGTCAGTGCGAGTGCCAGTCAGTCAATTATGAGCCAGAGGACTTTCGAAAAGCTGTGGGACACCAAGGCCATGAAACCCAAGCTGAGTCCAGTAATTGCAAAATTGCGTACCTACACCAAAGAGCTCATACCAGTGATTGGCAGTGCAGCAGTCAAGGTGTCGTACGATGGGACGGTTCATGATCTATCACTGTGGAGCGTTCCAGGGAATGGTCAAACACTGTTCAGCAGGAGTTGGCTCGAAAAAATAAAGTGGAACTGGAACAATATTAAAACTTTGTCATTGATGGATGACGCTTCATGTGCTCAAGTGCTGAGCAAATTTCCCTCGCTGTTTGAACCGGGCATCAGCAACTTCACGGGAGCCAAGGTGCAGATCCACCTGTACTCGGATGCAAGACCTGTCCATCACAAAGCCTGGGTGGTCCCGTACATGATAAAGGAGAAAGTCGAAATCGAACTGGATAGACTCCAACGTGAAGGGGTCATTTCACCGGTCGAATTTAACGAATGGGCTAGTCCCATTGTTCCTGTGCTGAAGATTAATGGCACTGACAGGATTTATGGAGACTACAAGGTTACGATCAACTGAGTTTCGAAATAACATCAGTACCCATTACCAAAGGCTGATGATCTGTGTGCAATGTTAGCCAGGGGAAAGTCGTTCACCAAATTGGATCTGACGTCAGCCTATATGACACAGGAGCTAATTGAATCATCGTAGAAACTTACGGGCATCAATACGCATAAAGGGCTATTCATTTGCAACAGGTGTCCTTTCGGAATTCGTTCAGCTGCAGCCATATTTCAGAGAAACATGGAAAGTTTACTGAAGTCCATCCCTAGAACCGTGGTGTTCCAAGACTGTTATATATGCAGACTATAGACATACTCTCTGTTACTCACTGTATAGTTGCATAAGATGGAGACTTGTTTACCTGATGTACTTTCAATAATGTTTACACTGTGTATATACATTCTGGCACCACTAGAGAGTGCAACCGGTGGAGACCGGGGTTTCCTGTCCTGCCCTGATGGCAGGGGCTGTATAAAAGGGGAGCCACCATGCAGCTCCCTCACTTTGGAGCTACGAGTAAAGGACCAAGGTCATTACAGTTTGAGTACAGCACATTGCCTCATGGAGTCAGTCATAGGTACATTATCGTCATAATAACTGGTGACTGAAGGACTTTAACGCGATTATAGCTACCTTTGGCACACTAAAAGACTTCGCAGAGGGTGATGATTGGGATGCCTTCACGGAAAGGCTCGAGCAATATTTCGTGGCAAACGACCTGGCAGGGGAGATGGACACATTGGCTATACTGCTGACCAGTTGTGGGTCCGAGGTCTACCGCCTCATCAGGGACTTGCTGGCAACCACGAAGGCCAAGGATAAGACATACAATGAGCTGACTGAACTAGTTCGCGACCAACTAAAATCAAAATAGAGCATCCTCACGGCCAAGCACAGATTCTACACACACCACAGACCTAAGGGCCAGGAGATTGCAAAATATGCTGCCGACCTCAGGAGACTTGCGGCACCATATGATTTTGGCACGCACCTCAACGAAGCATTGCGAGACATCTTCGTTATGGGAATTGGCCACGAGGCCCTCCTTCACAAGCTGTTATCTGCTGACACCACAGTCAACCTGCAGAAAGTCATCAGCATCAGTCAAGCGTCCATGACCTCGACCTGCAGCACCAAGCAAATGATTCATCCTGTGGACTCAAATCCGCAAACCCGGCAAGTACAGTACACAGAATGGTGCCTTTCACAGGCAAGACTGTAGAATGTGGCTCTGCCCAGGGCAGAGAGCAAAGACCTCAGGGTTCCAGAATTCAGAGTCTGCTGAAGGGTGCTAATCGAGTAGCACCATGCTGGAGTTGCGGAGGAAACCATAGGGCTCACCAGTGTCGGTTTGCTGAGTACATATGCAAAGCCTGTAACACGAAGGGCCACCTCCAGGGTACGTGTAAAAGAAATACATCTCACCATCTAAAAGAGGAGTCGGTAAATGATTTTGAATCCAGTGGGGAGTATGATGATTTGGCCAGAGAGGCAGCTCAGCCCCAAGAAGAAGATGGAAGTCGAGATAAACGGTGTTCCAGTCTTCATGGAAGTGGACACGGGAGCGAGCCAGTCAGTGATGAGCCAGGATGCCTTTGAGAGGCAACAGAACGAAAAACAACCCAAGCTGGTTCCAGTGCAGGAAAAGTTGCGCACATATACCAAGGAGCTGATCCCAATCCTTAGTAGTGCGGATGTAATTGTAATCCATAATGACGTGGTGCACAAGTTACCTCTGTAGATTGTTGCAGGTAATGGTCCAACTCTACTCGGAAAAAGGTGGATAGGGAATATCCAGTGGAAATAGGAAGACCTCTTCACTCCAGCAATCGATGTTCCCCGTGCTCAAAGGCAGAGCAAAACCTCCCCCTCGCTTGGGCCAGGCACCAGAGAACAGACCAGCGCAACACCTGAGGCACAGACTGTCCATCACGACTGCATGGCAATGAACCGACCGGAACTTCCCCGGCTCCGGTGGCAGGACTCCTGGGGAGGAAGGTCGAATTCACAGGCACTCTTCCAGCTTTGGTGGCAGAATCGCGGGATATAAGGATCAAGGTAGTCGACCTTGAGGACAGGCAGGATGGAGTCCCTGCTGCAGCGATGTGCAGCATGGCGTGACAGGGTTCTCTTAAAGGAGACCTGTAACCAACTGAACTTAAAGAGACATTGTATGCATGGTAATCAATGTAACAAACCGATTAAGAATGTAAAGAACAAAATGTTGCGAGATGTCGGGAATAGAGTGTCCTCTAAAGTAGCAAGGAGGAGGGTGTCACCTAAAGTGTTAGCAGGAGGGTGAAGGCACTGATCCTGATACCCTGCCCACGCTGCAGGCACCCGATGGCACTATTCGCCACGGACCTGGAAACAAAAACGGCGCCAATACATGCAGTCGGCCGCCATTGCCCACCATCCGGGTGGAGACGGTGCAGCCCCCAGACCCAGTCGCTACCGCGGCCATGTCCTGGAGCGAAAGGTCAGAACCAATGAGTTCCCCAAACAGTAGGTTCCCAACACTGTTAGAAAGCAGGCAGAAGATCCTGCAGCCCTCAAAGGAGGACAGGGAGGTCACACACATCTGTGGCTCTGCCCACCACTAGGCAATGGCAAAGGCCCTGAGTTCTGGCAAGGTGAGTGAACCAAGACCACCCCGCTATCAGGGGACGCAATACCGCCATCAGACGACTAGGACCCCGTCCGGTTGCTTCGAAGCTAGTGAATTCGCATACCTGTACTGCTACCTCAGTGACTAACCATGACTGAACTCATTATGCAATCTACCCAATCCTGGCGCACGACTGTAAAACGTAACAAATGTAAGTCACTGAACCAAGGTGTCATGATACAAACTATAAAAAAACATTTTTTTTCTTCCTCTCTTTGGACTTGCATTGTGCCTGATCCTGTATGTTTATGTAACGGGCCTGCTGCATGTTCTCGCTGTGGGGGCGGCGGGGGGGAAATTAATGTATGTAGCCATGGATATACACATGGATCACACCCAGAACCCTCTGAAACCTCCACTGCATCATCAAACCATCCAAACTGGTAACCACTACCCAACATTGTGGCAAAAGGACTTGGGGATTAACAGGGAGAGAGCCAAGCCAAAGCACAGCTAAGGTGCAAGGGCTATTGGCACTTAAGTCTGGGGACAGCTAAGCCACAGCACATAGTGCAAAGGTAATTGGCATAAAGGACTTGGGGGAGAGTGATGTTATATATGCAGACTATAGATATACTCTCTGTGTAGTCAGTGTATAGTTGCATAAGATGGAGACTTGTTTACCTGATGTACTTTCAATAAGGTTTACACTGTGTATATACATTCTGGCACCACTAGAGGGTGCAACTGGTGGAGACCGGGGTTTCCTGTCCTGCCCTGATGGCAGGGGCTGTATAAAAGGGGAGCCACCATGCAGCTGCCTCACTCTGGAGTTACGAGTAAAGGACCAAGGTCACTACAGTTTGAGTGCAGCACATTGCCTCGTGGAGTCATTCACAAGTACACTACAGACATAATAAAGACGACATTCTGGTCTCCGGTCGTGACACTGCCGAACACCTGCACAACCTGGAAGAGGTTCTACATCATCTGGACAAAATGGGGCTTAGGCTGAAACGTTTAAAGTGCGTCTTTATGGCACTGGAAGCCGAATTCCTGGGAAGAAAAATTGCTGCAGATGGCATCAGGTCTACGGACTCGAAAATAGAAGCCATCAAAAATGCACCCAGACCTCAGAATGTGACGGAGCTATGTTCGTTCCTTGGTTTTCTCAAGTACTCCGGTAATTTCTTACCTAAATTGAGCACATTATTAGAGCCATGGCACATGCTGCTCAGAAAAGGCGACAACTGGGTTTGGGGTGTATCTCAAGACAGGGCCTTCGAGAAGGCTAGAAATCTGCTTTGTTCCAACAAATTGCTGGTACATTATGACCCGTGCAAGCGTCTGGTATTGGCCTGTGACGCTTCATCACATGGGGTTGGTTGCATGCTCCAACAATCCAATGAGTCGGGCAAACTGCAACCCATTGCATACGCATCGAGAAGCATGTCGAAAGCAGAAAGAGCCTATGGCATGGTAGAGAAAGAAGTGTTAGCCTGCGTATATGGGGTTAAAAAGATGCACCAGTATCTGTTTGGGCTCATTTCAAGCTTGACCCCGATCACAAGCCATTCATATCTTTGTTTTCAGAGCATAGAGGTATCAATACCAACACGTCGTCCCGTATCCAGAAGTGGGCACTGACATTATCTGCCTATGATTATGTCATTCGCCATAGACCTGGCACCAAGAATTGTGCCAATGCATTGAGCCGTTTACCGTTGCACATGCCAGAGGTGGAAAAGCCACAGCCCGCAGAACTACTGTTGGTCATGGATGCCTTTGAGAGTGAAGGGTCGCCTGTCACTGCTCAACAAGTTAGGACGTGGACCAGCCAGGATCCGATCTTATTGGTTGTAAAACATTGTGTCCTTAATGGTGATTGGTTGGCCATTCCCAGGGAAGTGTGTGATGAGACCAAACCTTACAACCGTCGCAAAGACGAACTATCCATTCAATCTGATTGTTTGCTATGGGGTAATCATGTTGTTATGCCCAAGAAAGACGGGGAGAGATTTGTATGGGATTTACACAGTATCCATCCCGGTAGTATGATGATGAAGGCTATTGCCAGGTCTTACGTTTGGTGGCCTGGCATTGACTCTGATTTGGAGTCATGTGTGCATCAATGCAACACTTGCATGCAGTTAAGCAGTGCACCAGTGAAATCTCCGCTATGTCTGTGGTCGTGGCATCCAAACCATGTTCGAGGATCCACATCGACTATGCGGGTCCTTTCCTGGGCAAAATGTTTTTGGTGGTGGTAGATGCGTATTCCAAATGGATAGAATGTGTAATCATGTCATCCAGCACACCCACAGCCACCATTGAGAGCCTTCGTGCCATGTTCGCCACTCATGGTCTGCTCGACATCGTTGTGAGCGACAGCGGATCGTGCTTCACGAGTTTGGAGTTTCGAGTTTATGAGACTCAATGGTATTAGGCACAAAAGGTCAGCACCATTCAAACCCGCGTCCAATGGTCAAGCGGAGCGGGCCGTCCAAACCATCAAGCCGAGCCTGAAACACGTAACTCACGGTTCTTTGAAGACTCGCTTGTCATGCATACTGCTTAGTTACAGGACGAGACCCCACATGCATACTGGGCTCCCCCCTGCTGAACTGTTGATGAAGAGAGGTCTCAAGACCAGGCTCTCGCTGGTCCACCCTGATCTTAATGATCATGTCGAAAACAGACGTCAACATCAGCATGGTATCATGATCGCACTGCCGTGTCACGCGACATCTCTATTAATGATCCTGTGTTTGTACTAAATTATGGTCAAGGCCCCAAATGGGTCACTGGCACTGTTACAGCCAAAGAGGGTAACAGGGTGCTTATTGTCAGGCTCACTAATGGGCAAACATGCAGGAGGCACATTGATCAGACGAAGTTGCGGCACACAGAGGAATCGGAACAGCTTGAAGAAGACACCATCAATGACCAACCGATTCATATTCAGCCATCAGAAGACCCTGCTGTTGTCAATTAATCTGGACCTTCAATCCCCGACATGGACACTGCCACTCCCATTAGATCGGCTACCCAGCCTCAAGTCATGAATGAGTCAGAGAGCTCATCCAGATCTGGAATTGAACTGAGATGATCAACTAGGGAGCGAAAAGCCCTGGACCATCTCAATATGTAAATAAGACTGATACCAAGATCTTGGGGGGAATGATGTAATGTATGTATGCCTGGGTTTACCTGCCACCAGGGGGAGCGACTGTCGGAGGCCATTGGGCTACAGACACACACGTGCAGCCCTTGTATATAAAGAAAGCCTCCATGTTTAATCCTCACTTTGAGAGCTAATAAAGTAGAGTCAGGTCACATCTGATTGAGTTGACGGCACTAAGCCTATTGAGTTATTGCATACATAACAGTATGAGATTTGAAATATGAGGTTTATGATAATGAAGGGAATAGACAATGTTCCAGCTGACAGTTTATTTCAATTCAATAGGTTAGGCAGGACCAGGGGTCACAAATTTATGTTGTATAAGGCTAGATCTAGGTTAGATGTCAGGAGGTGTTTTTTCCCCCAGAGAATAGTAGACCTCTGGAACAAGCTGTCCTTTCATGTGGTGGATCCGCATCCAGCTCCTGACGGTCCACATTGCGGAACTGGAGCTGCAGGTGGATTCACTCTGGAGCATGCACGATGCTGAGAATGATGTGAATAGCACATTTAGCGAGTTGGTCTTACTGCATGTAAAGGGTCCACAGCCAGATGGGGAATGGAAGACCAACAGGAAGAGCAGTGCAAGGAAGGTGGTGCAGGGATCCCCTGCGGTCACGGAGTGCATTCGTGAGTTTGGTAAGTGGGTGAGTTTTAAGGGTTATTCTCTTTAAACCATTTGGAGGCTGGAGTACATTGTTAGTGGCAATTGCCAGTAGCTTCTAAGTAAGTAGCAGTTTAATTTAAAGGGGAAAAGTTAAATAGTTGGGAATCTTTCAGGTTTAGGCAGAGAAAAACAAGGTAACTCTCGTAGGAGTTAATTAGCAGCTAGTTAAAACCAGTTCTATAAACAACTGACCAGTAGTGAGTCATCTGACCTAGATACAGTTTAAAAAGAGGCAGCTCATGCAGAGCACGGAGTGCAGCAGCAAAGAGTGGCATTTGTGAGTTTGATAAGTGGGTGAGTTTTAAGGGCAAGTGGGGGTGGCAGGTGCTGTTTTGTCTTGTTTTTCCTACCAGTGTGGACACTAGAGCAGCTGATAAGGAGTGCGAGAGTAGGAGACGGAGGCCCAGAGACCAGCCCAACCAGCTGCAGACAAAGATAGAGGGGTGCGAAATCAAGAAGTGACGTCACAGCCAAGCTGGTAAGTGGTTGGCTGTTCGACTGGTAAATATAACTCTCTTTTAGACTGACTTTTAGATTGGTTTAATTGGCAGCGAACTACTAAGGAGCTGTTTGGTGTTTAAGTAACTTTTAGTAAGTAAATTAATTTAAGGGTTAAGTCATGGCAGGAGAGCTTGGACCCGTGTCATGCTCCTCCTGTGCTATGTGGGAAATCAGGGACACTTCCAATGTCCCTGACTACTATGTGTGCAGGAAGTGTGTCCAGCTGCAGCTCCTGACAGACCGCACGACGGCACTGGAGCTGCGGATAGACTCACTCTGGAGCATAGAAACATAGAAAATAGGAGTAGGCCATTCGGCCCTTCGAGCCTGCACCGCCATCCAACAAGATCATGGCTGATCACCCACCCCAGCACCTCCCCGCCACACCCCTTCCACACCTTCCGACCCCCCCAGCCGCAAGGACCACATCCAACTCCCTCCCGAACACATCCAACGAACTGACAACAACCCCCCACGGCAGGGAACCCCACAGGCCAACAACTCCCCGAGTGAAGAAGTCTCTCCCAATCCCAGCCCCAAACAGCCCACCCCCCCCATCCCAAGAGCATGCCATCCCCCGGCTCCGGACCCACCCAATGCTGGGAACACTCCCCCCGCACCCAACCCGCCCCGTCCCGTCAGAATCCTTCCCAAATGCCGAACACCCCCGGATGTCGAGCCCCCAGCCCCGGCTACCCCGGAGCCACGCCCCCGCGACGCCAACCACACCACATCCACCAACCGCCATCTGCGCAGTCAACCCATCCACCCCACTCTGAACATTCCCCGCACTGAGGCACAGAGCCCCCAGGCCAGCCCCTCCAACACACTTCGCCTCCCCCATACCTTCGCTGCAATGTGGCCCCTCCTGTCCCCCGTCCTGGGTTTCTCCGCCCCCCACCTCCACCACTCTCCCCTCCATCTCCCGCCCTCATCTCCCCTCATCTTCCCTCTGCCTCCTCGCACAGGCTGCCATCTTGGGGGCGGTAACCTTCTGGGGCAGGGAATTTTAGCCCCCAACGTGGAAGTCCTGCTCCCGCCGCAGAATTGGCCTCACCACCCCTCAATGGAAGCGGAGTGCAATTTCCCACACTCCACTTCCTTTGGGGGCAGTTACCGGGGCACGACTGGATGCTCCTGTGACAGTTTGAACTGGTGTTCTCCACACTCTCTCCTGTGACAGTTTGAACTGGTGCTCTCCACTCTCCCGTCCTGTGACAGTTGGAACTGGTGCTCTCCACTCTCTGTCCTGTGACAGTTTGAGCATGTGCGATGCTGAGAATGTTGTGGATAGCACATTTAGTGAGTTGGTCACACCGCAGGTAAAGGTTAGACAGATAGTGAATGGGTGACCAAGAGACAAGGCAAGAGCAGGAAGGTAGTGCAGGAGTCCCCTGCGGTCATTTCCCTCCAAAACAGATATAACGTTTTGGATACTGTTGGGGGAGATGACTTACCAGGGGAAGGCACCAGCAGCCAGGTTCATGGCACCATGGGTGACTCTGCTACACAGAAGGGCGGGAAAAAGAGTGGGAGAGCTATAGTAATAGGGGACTCTATTGTAAGGGAAATAGGAGTTTCTGCGGCCGCAAGCGAGACTCCAGGATGGTATGTTGCCTCCCTGGTGCAAGGGTCAAGGATGTCTCGGAGCGGCTGCAGAGCATTCTGGAGAGGATGGGTGAATAGCCAGTTGTCGTGGTACATGTAGGTACCAACGATATAGGTAAGAAGGGGAAGAGGTCCTACAAGCTGAATTTAGGGAGCGAGGAGTTAAATTAAAAAGTAGGACCTCAAAGGTAGCAATCTCTGGATTGCTACCAGTGCCACGTGCTAATCAGAGTAGAGGGAGCAGGATAGTTAGAATAAATATGTGGCTTGAGCAGTGGTGCAAGAGGGAGGGATTCAAATTCCTGGGACATTGGAACCAGTTCTGGGTGAAGTGGGACCTGTACAAAAGGGACGGTCTGCACTTGGGCAGGACTGGAACTGATGTCCTGGGGGTAACATTTGCTAATGCAGTTTGGGAGTGTTTAAACTAATATGGCAGGGGGATGGGAACCTATGCAGCGAGACAGGGTGAAGTAATATGTAGTCTGAAACAGATGGTAGAAAGGTAAAAAGCAATAGTGGAAGGCCGAGTAAACAAAGGCAAGAAACAAAAAGTGCCACACTACATCATAATTTTAAAAGGACAAAGGGTGTTAAAAAAACAAGCCTGAAGTTTTTGTGTCTTAATGCAAGGAGTATCCGTAATAAGCTGGATGAATTAACTGTGCAAATAGATGTTAACAGATATGATGAGATTGGGATTACAGAAACATGGCTCCAGGTTGATCAGGGCTGGGAACTCAACATCCAAGGGTATTCAACATTGAGGAAGGATAGAATAAAAGTAAAAGGAGATGGAGTAGCATTGCTGGTTAAAGAGGAGATTAATGCAATAGTTAGGAAGGCCATTAGCTTGGATGATATGGGTAGAGCTGCAGAACACCAAAGGGCAAAAAACGTTAGTGGGAGTTGTGTACAGATGTCCAAACAGTAGTGATGTTGGGGAGGGCATCAAACAGGAAATTAGGGGTGCATGCAATAAAGGTGCAGCAGTTATCATGGGTGACTTTAATATGCATATAGATTGGGCTAACCAAACTGGAAGCAATACGGTGGAGGAGGATTTCCTGGAGGGATGGTTTTCTAGACCAATATGTCGAGGAACCAACTACGGGGGAGGCCATCTGAGACTGGGTGTTGTGTAATGAGAGAGGATTAATTAGCAATCTTGTTGTGCAAGGCCCCTTGGGGAAGAGTGACCATAATATGGTGGAATTCTACATTAGGATGGAGAATGAAACAGTTAATTCAGAGTCCATGGTCCAGAACTTAAAGAAGGGTAACTTTGAAGGTAAGAGGCGTGAATTGGCTAGGATAGATTGGCGAATGATACTTAAGGGGTTGACTGTGGATGGGCAATGGCAGATATTTAGAGACCGCATGGATGAACGACAACAATTGTACATCCCTGTCTGGCGTAAAAATAAAAACGGGAAGGTGGCTCAACCGTGGCTATCAAGGGAAATCAGGGATAGTATTAAAGCTAAGGAAGTGGCAAAAATTGGCCAGAAATAGCAGCGAACCCGGGAACTGGGAGAAATTTAGAACTCGGCAGAGGAGGACAAAGGGTTTGATTAGGGAAGGGAAAATAGAGTACGAGAGGAAGCTTGCAGGGAACATTAAAACAGACTGCAAAAGCTTCTATAGATAGGTAAAGAGAAAAAGGTTAGTAAAGACAAACGTAGGTCCCCTGCAGTCAGAATCAGGGAAAGTCATAACGGAGAACAAAGAAATGGCAGACTAATTAAACAAGTACTTTGGTTCGGTATTCACTAAGGAGGACACAACCAACCTTCCGGATATAAAAGGGGTCAGAGGGTCTGGTAAGAAGGAGGAACTGAGGGAAATCCTTATTAGTCAGGAAATTGTGTTGGGGAAATTGATGGGATTGAAGGACAATAAATCCCCAGGGCCTGATGGTTTGCATCCCAGAGTACTTAAGGAGGTGGCCTTGGGAATAGTGGATGCATTGACAGTCATTTTTCAACATTCCATAGACTCTGGATCAGTTCCTATAGAGTGGAGGGTAGCCAATGTAACCCCACTTTTTAAAAAAGGAGGGAGAGTGTAAACAGGGAATTATAGACTGGTCAGCCTGACATCGGTAGTGGGAAAAATGATGGAATCAACTATTAAAGATGTCATAGCAGCGCATTTGGAAAATGGTGACATGATCGGTCCAAGTCAGCATGGATTTGTGAAAGGGAGATCATGCTTGACAAATCTTCTGGAATTGTTTGAGGATGTTTCCAGTAGATTGGACAAGGAAGAACCAGTTGATGTGGTGTATTTGGACTTTCAGAAGGCTTTCGATAAGGTCCCAAACAAGAGATTAATGTGCAAAGTTAAAGCACATGGGATTGGGGGTATTGTGCTGATGTGGATTGAGAACTGGTTGGCAGACAGGAAGCAAAGACTAGGAGTAAATGGGTACTTTTCAGAATGGCAGGCAGTGACTAGTGGGGTACCGCAAGGTTCTGTGCTGGGGCCCCAGCTGTTTACATTGTACATTAATGATTTAGACGAGGGGATTAAATGTAGTATCTCCAAATTTGCGGATGACACTAAGTTGGGTGGCAGTGTGAGCTGCGAGGAGGATGCTATGAGGCTGCAGAGTGACTTGGATAGGTTAGGTGAGTGGGCGAATGCATGACAGATGAAGTATAATGTAGATAAATGTGAAGTTATCCACTTTGGTGGTAAAAACAGAGAGACAGACTATTATCTGAATGGTGACAGATTAGGAAAAGGGGAGGTGCAACGAGATCTGGGTGTCATGGTACATCAGTCATTGAAGGTTGGCATGCAGGTACAGCAGGCGGTTAAGAAAGCAAATGGCATGTTGGCCTTCATAGCGAGTGGATTTGAGTACAGGGGCAGGGAGGTGTTAATACAGTTGTACAGGGCCTTGGTGAGGCCACACCTGGAGTATTGTGTACAGTTTTGGTCTTCTAACTTGAGGAAGGACATTCTTGCTATTGAGGGAGTGCAGTGAAGGTTCACCGGACTGATTCCCGGGATGGCGGGACTGACATATCAAGAAAGATTGGATCAACTGGGCTTGTATTCACTGGAGTTCAGAAGAATGAGAGGGAATCTCATAGAAACGTTTAAAATTCTAACGGGTTTAGTCAGGTTCGACGCGGGAAGAATGTTCCCAATGTTGGGGCAGTCCAGAACCAGGCGTCACAGTCTAAGGATAAGGGGTAAGCCATTTAGGACCGAGATGAGGAGAAACTTCTTCACCCAGAGAGTGGTGAACCTGTGGAATTCTCTACCACAGGAAGTTGTTGAGGCCAATTCACTAAATATATTCAAAAAGGAGTTTGATGTAGTCCTTACTACTCGGGGGATCAAGGGGTATGGCGAGAAAGCAGGAATGGGGTACTGAAGTTACATGTTCAGCCTTGAACTCATTGAATGGTGGTGCAGGCTCGAAGGGCGTAATGGCCTACTCCTGGACCTATTTTCTATGTTTCTCTGCTTCTATCCCCCTGCAAAACAGATAAACCGCTTTGGATACTGTTGAGGGGGATGACTCATCAGGGGAGGGCAGCAGCAGCCAAGTTCATTGCACCATGGCAGGCTCTGCTGCACAGGAGGAAAGGAAAAAGAGTGGGAGAGCAATAGTGATAGGGGATTCAATGGTGAGGGGAATAGTTAGGCGTTTCTGTGGCCGCAAGCGAGACTGCAGGATGGTATGTTGCCTCCCTGGTGCAAGGGTCAAGGATGTCTCGGAGCGGGTGCAGGACATTCTGAAAAGGGAGGGTGAACAGCCAGTTGTCGTGGTGCATATAGGTACCAATGATATTGGTAAAAAACGGGATGAGGTCCTACGAGACGAAAGTAGGGAGCTAGGAGTTAACTGAAAAAGTAGGACCTCAAAAGTAGTAATCTCAGGATTGCTACCAGTGCCACGTGCTCATCAGAGTAGGAATCGCAGGATAGCTCAGATGAATATGTTGCTTGAGCAGTGGTGCAGAATGGAGGGATTCAAATTCCTGGGGCATTGGAACCGGTTCTGGGGGAGGTGGGACCAGTACAAACCGGACGGTCTGCATCTGGGCAGGACCGGAATCAATGTGGGAGTGTTTGCTAGTACTGTTGGGGAGGAGTTAAACTAATGTGGCAGGGTGATGGGAACCTATGCAGGGAGACAGAGGGTAATAAAATGGAGTCAGAAGCAAAAGATAGAAAGGAGAATAGTAAAAGTGGAGGGCAGAGAAACCCAAGGCAAAAAACAAAAAGGGCTACGTTACAGCGAAATTCGAAAGGGGCAAAGTGTGTTAAAAAGCCAAGCCTGAAGGCTCTGTGCCTCAATGCGAGGAGTATTCGGAATAAGGTGGACGAATTAACTGCGCAGATAGCAGTTAACGGGTATGATATAATTGGCATTATGGAGACATGGCTCCAGGGTGACCAAGGCTGAGAATTCAACATTTAGGAAGGATAGACAGAAAGGAAAAGGAGGCGGGGTGGTGTTGCTGGTTAAAGAGGAAATTAATGCAATAGTAAGGAGGGACATTAGCCTGGATGATATGGAATCGGTATGGGTGGAGCTGCGGAATCCAAAGGGCAGAAAACGCTAGTGGGAGTTGTGTACAGACCACCAAGCAGTAGTAATAAGGTTGGGGACAGCATTAATCAAGAAATAAAGGATGTGTGCGATAAAGGTACAGCAGTTATCATGGGCGACTTTAATCTACTTATTGATTGGGCTAACTAAACTGGTAGCAATGTGGTGGTGGAGGATTTCCTGGAGTGTATTACGGATGGTTTTCTAGACCAGTATGTTGAGGAACCAACTAGAGGGCTGGCCATCCTAGACTGGATGATGTGTAATGAGAAGGAACTAATTAGCAATCTTGTTGTGCGAGGCCCCTTGGGGAAGAGTGACCATAATATGGTAAAATTCTTTATTAAGATGGAGAGTGACACAGTTAATTCAGAAACTAGAGTCCTGAACTAAAGGAAAGGTAACTTTGACGGTATGAGGCGTGAATTGGCTAGAATAGACTGGCAAAGGATACTGAAATGGTTGATGGTAGATAAGCAATAGCAAACATTTAAAGTTCACAAGGAAGAACTTCAGCAATTGTACATCCCTGTCTGGAGCAAAAATAAAATGGGGAAAGTGGCTCAACCATGGCTAACAAGGGAAATTAAGGATAGTGTTAAAGCCAAGGAAGAGGCATATAATTTGGCTAGAAAAAGCAACACACCTGAGGACTGGGAGAAATTTAGAATTCAACAGAGGAAGACAAAGGGTTTAATTAAGAGGGGGAAAATAGAGTATGAGAGGAAGCTTGCAGGGAACATAAAAACTGACTGCAAAAGCTTCTATAAATATGTGAAGAGAAAAAGATTAGTAAAGATAAACATAGGTCCCTTGCAGTCGGATTCAGGTGAATTTATAATGGGGAATAAAGAAATGTCAGTCCAATTGAATAAATACTTTAGTTCTGTCTTCACGAAGGAAGACACAAATAACCTTCTGATTGTACTATGGGAGAGTAGGTCTAGTGAGAAGGAGGAACTGAAGGATCTCCTTATTAGGCGGGAAATTGTGTTAGGGAAACTGATGGGATTGAAGGCTCATACATCCCCGGGGGCCTGATAGTCTGCATCAGAGAGAGCTTAAGGAAGTGGCCCGAAAAATAGTGGATGCATTGGCGATCATTTTCCAACAGTCTATCGACTCTTAATCAGTTCCTATAGACTGGAGGGTAGCTAATGTAACACCACTTTTTAAAAAGGGAGGAAGAGAGAAAGTGGGTAATTATAGACCGGTTAGCCTGACATCAGTAGTGGGGAAAATGTTGGAATCAATCATTAAGGATGAAATAGCAGCACATTTGGAAAGCAGTGACAGGATCGGACCAAGTCAGCATGGATTTACGAAAGGGAAATCATGCTTGATGAATCTTCTGGAATTTTTTGAGGATGTAACTAGCAGAGTGGACAAGGGAGAACCAATGGATGTGGTGTATTTGGACTTTCAAAAGGCTTTTGACAAGGTCCAGCACAAGAGATTGGTGTGCAAAATGAAAGCGCATGGTATTGGGGGTAATGTACTGACGTGGATAGAGAACTGGTTGGCAGACAGGAAGCAAAGAGTAGGGATAAATGGGTCCTTTTCAGAATGGCAGGCAGTGACTAGTGGAGTGCCGTAAGGCTCAGTGCTGGGACCCCAGCTCTTTACAATATACATTAACGATTTAGATGAAGGAATTGAGTGTAATATCTCCAAGTTTGCGGATGACACTAAATTGGGTGGCGGTGTGAGCTGTGAGGAGGACGCTAAGAGGCTGCAGGGTGACTTGGACAGATTAGATGAGTGGGCAAATACATGGCAGATGCAGTATAACGTGGATAAATATGAGGTTATCCATTTTGGGGGCAAAAACACGAAGGCAGAATATTATCTGCATGGTGGCAGATTAGGAAAAGGGGAGGTGCAACGAGACCTGGGTGTCATGGTTCATCAGTCACTGAAAGTGGGCATGCAGGTACAGCAGGCAGTGAAGAAGGCAAATGGTATGTTGGCCTTCATAGCTAGGGGATTTGAGTATAGGAGCAGGGAGGTCTTACTGCAGTTGTACAGGGCCTTAGTGAGGCCTCACCTGGAATATTGTGTACAGTTTTGGTCTCCTGATCTGAGGAAGGACGTTCTTGCTATTGAGGGAGTGCAGCGAAGGTTCACCAGACTGATTCCGGGGATGGCGGAACTGGCATTTGAGGAGAGACTGGATCAACTGGGCCTTTATTCACTGGAGTTTAGAAGGATGAGAGGGGATCTCATAGAACAGTTTAAGATTCTGATGGGACTGGACAGGTTAGATGTGGGAAGAATGTTCCCGATGTTGGGGAAGTCCAGAACCAGGGGAAATAGTCTTAGGATAAGGGGTAGGCCATTTAGGACTGAGATGAGGAGAAAATTCTTCACTCAGAGAGTTGTTAACCTATGGAATTCCCTGCCACAGAGAGTTGTTGATGCCAGTTCGTTGGATATATTCAAGAAGGAATTAGATATGGCCCTTACGGCTAAGGGGATCAAGGGATATGGAGAGAAAGCAGGAAAGGGGTACTTGAGGGAATGATCAGCCATGATCTTATTGAATGGCAATGCAGGCTCGAAGGGCCGAATGGCCTACTCCTGCACCTATTTTCTATGTTTCTATGGATGCAGACTCACTGAATTCAAGCTAAATCTGGATTTGTTTTTGGCTGCGGCGGAGATTACCTCTTACAGAAGGTAGGTACTGCAGGGAAATTAATGGCCAGAGTGATCTCCTGGACAAGTTTCGATTGCCTAGATGAGTCGGGGAGAAATTTCCTGTTTTTTTTTTTCCCCAAATTGGCCTGGGTTTTTAATCTGTTTTTTTGCCTCTTCCAGGAAATCACATGGTTTAAGGTGGGGTGGAGTGTATAAGTTTTGATACACAAGGTATCGCAATTGTGTAGAACAGGCTTGATGGTCTTTACTTGTCCGTCATTGTTCGTATGCTCGTCTGTTTCTCCAGTGAGAATTGGATGCTGAGCTACCGGGCTACATTTGGAGCCAGGCTTTTTGAGGTTCAATTCTCTGTGCTCGGCAGCAAAAGGAACCCTTGAGTCCCCCACCCCAGTCAGCTAGCTGTGTCTCGCCTCATTCACAGGGTGCAGCGAGGAACTCTGCTGAAAGTTGCACTTTTACTTGGCAACATCCTCCTTTCAGGAACTTAGGAGCAGACTTTTGAATGGGCACTCATACACCATTGAGGCCAGCACACCCGTCTGAAATAGGTGGGAATACATGCAAATAGGATTCAGGTGATGTCATAAAGATCCTCATTTGCCACCCTCATGCCTGTCTAATTCTATTTCCTGTTCCCACCCGCAAACCAAGGGCGGTTCAAGTTCGGAGGCGGCTATTTCAAGAGATATTTAAAGAGATCCAGGTAATGCTGCAGAGAGCTTTAGCAGGCATATTTCTTGCAATGCCTCATGGGATTTTTTAACTTCAAGGATTTGAAAGGGCTAACTTGCTCTGCCGGCATCTCTACCATTCCATCCATGAAGATAGTTTATGAGAATAAATTAGCAAGAAATATAAAAACAGATAGTAAGAGCTTCTACAGGTATATAAAAAGGAAGAGAGTAGCTAAAGTAAACATTGGTCCCTCGAGGATGAGACTGGGGAATTAATAATGGGAACCAGGGAAATGGCAGAAACTTTGAACAAATATTTTGTATCAGTCTTCACGGTGGAAGACACTAAAAGCATCCCAAAAATTGATAATCAAGGGGTTATTGTGGTGATGGGGGTGGGGCGGAGAGTTAAAACAATCACTATCACGAGAGAAAAATAACTAGGCAAACGAATGGGACCAAGATGGACAAGTCCCCTGGACCTGATGGCCTGCATCCTAGGGTCTTAAAAGAAGTGGCTGCAGAGATGGTGGATGCATTGGTTGCAATTTCTCAAAATTCCCTGGATTCTGGGGCAGTCCCAGCGGGTTGGAAAACCACAAATGTAACGCCCCTATTTAAGAAAGGAGGGAGACAGAAAGCAGGAAACTATAGACCAGTTTGCCTAACATCTGTCATTGAGAAAATGCTGGAATCCATTATTCATCATAATAGGCAGTCCCTCGGAGTCGAGGATGACTTCCTTCCACACTAAAAATAAGTTCTCAGGTGACTGAAGAATCCAATGCGGGACCTACAGTCTCTGTCACAGGTGGGGCAAACAGTGGTGAAAGGAACGGGTGGGTAGGGAGACTGGGTTACTGCGCGCTCCTTCCACTGACGATGCTTGGCTTCAGCTTGCTCTCTGCGACGAGACTCGAGGTGCTCAGCGCCTTCCAGGATGCTTTTCCTCCACTTTGGGTGGTCTTGAGCCAGGGATTCCCAGGTGTCGGTAAAGATTGTTGTGTAATGAAGAAAGAGTCAGACTGAATACTGTGAGCTCAAAGTAACGTGTGAACTTAGTCTTAATATTGCAGGTCTCCAGAGTGCTTCTCCAACCTGTGAAGCCTTCTTAAATACCTGTGCTCTCAAGGGATTATGGGATTCCTTGGGACTCTGGGGAATGAGCCACTGCTGGCTGTACAGGTAAGGTAAGGTCCAAGGTGGGTTGCTCAGGGTAGTCCGTGAATCTGAGTTTGATTTGGTCCAAGTGTTTCCGGTGAATGCGTCCATTTGAAAGTTTGACCCGAAACACCCTGCTCCCTGCTTTGGCCACGACAGTGCCGGGAAGCCACTTGGGACCTTGTCCATAATTTAAAACAAATACAGGATCATTGATTTCAATTTCGCGTGACACATTTGCGCTATCATGGTATGCATTTTGTTGAAGCCACCTGCTCTCTACCTGTTCATGTAGATCAGGGTGACCGAACGAGAGCCTTGTCTTGAGTTCTCTTTTCATGAGCATTTCAGCAGGTGGGATCCCAGTGAGTGAGTGGGGTCTCGTGCGATAGCTAAGCAGGACTCGGGATAGGCGAGTCTGCAGTGAGCCTTCAGTTACCCTCTTCAAGCCTTGCTTGATGGTTTGCACTGCTCTCTCTGCCTGACCATTGGATGCTGGTTTAAACGGGGCAGATGTGACATGTTTGATCCTGTTACGGGTCATGAATTCTTTGAACTCAGCACTGGTAAACATGGTCCGTTGTCACTCACCAGGACATCAGGTAAGCCGTGTGTGGCAAACATTGCCCGCAGGCTTTCAGTAGTGGCAGTGGACGTGCTAGCCGACATTATCTCACATTCAGTATACGTCTACAACCACAAGGAACATTTTACCCAACAACGGGCCTGCATAGTCGACTTGTACCTTCGATCACGGTTTGGAGGGCTAAGACTATAAACTTAGCGGTGCCTCCCTGGGTACATTGTTTAACTGCGAGCATGTATTACATCTGTGAACGCCGGACTCTAAGTCTGCATCGATACCGGGTCACCACACGTGGGATCTAGCTATCGCTTTCATCATTACGATGCCTGGATGGGTACTGTGGAGGGCATTGATGAAGGTGTCTCTGCCCTTCTTGGGAACCATTACTCAATTGCCCCACAGGAGGCAGTCTGCCTGTATAGACATTTAATCTTTGTGTGCCGCTGGAATCGCTTTATCTCTTCCTGCATTTCCACTGGGACACTGGACCAGCTCTCATGAAGCACACAGCTTTTGACTAGAGATAATAAGGGGTCCTGGCTTGTCCAGGTTTTGATCTGCCTGGCAGTGACGGGTGATTGCTCACTCTCAAATGCTTCCATAACCATGGCTAGATCTGTGGGCTGCACCATTTCCAAACCCGTGGTGGGCATTGGCAGCCTACTGAGAGCATCGGCACAGTTTTCTCTGCCTGGCCTGTGGCGGATGGCATAGTTGTATGCAGACAACGTGAGCGCCCATCTCAGGATGTGGGCCGATGCGTTGGTATTTATCCCTTTACTCTCGGAAAACAGGGATAAAAGTGGCTTATGGTCACAGGAATATAGAAACATAGAAAATAGGTGCAGGAGTAGGCCATTCGGCCCTTCAAGCCTGCACCGCCATTCAATGAGTTCATGGCTGAACATGCAACTTCAGTACCCCATTCTTGCTTTCTCGCCATACCCCTTGATCCCCCCAGTAGTAAGGACTACATCTAACTCCTTTTTGAATATATTTAGTGAATTGGCCTCAACAACTTTCTGTGGTAGAGAATTCCACAGGTTCACCACTCTCTGGGTGAAGAAGTTTCTCCTCATCTCGGTCCTAAATGGCTTACCCCTTATCTTTAGACTGTGACCCCTGGTTCTGGACTTCCCCAACATTGGGAACATTCTTCCTGCATCTAACCTGTCTAAACCCATCAGAATTTTAAACGTTTCTATGAGATCCCCTCTCATTCTTCGGAACTCCAGTGAATACAAGCCCAGTTGATCCAGTCTTTCTTGATATGTCAGTCCCGCCATCCCGGGAATCAGTCTGGTGAACCTTCGCTGCACTCCCTCAATAGTAAGAATGTTCTTCCTCAAGTTAGGAGACCAAAACTGTACATAATACTCCAGGTGTGGCCTCACCAAGGCCCTGTACAACTGTAGTAACACCTCCCTGCCCCTGTACTCAAATCCACTCGCTATGAAGGCCAACATGCCATTTGCTTTCTTAACTGCCTGCTGTACCTGCATGCCAACCTTCAATGACTGATGTACCATGACACCCAGGTCTCGTTGCATCTCCCCTTTTCCTAATCTGTCACCATTCAGATAATAGTCTGTCCCTCTGTTTTTAATACCAAAGTGGATAACTTCACATTTATCCACACTATACTTCATCTGCCATGCATTTGCCCACTCACCTAACCTATCCAAGTCACTCTGCAGCCTCATAGCATATTCCTCGCAGCTCACACTGCCACCCAACTTAGTGTCATCTGCAAATTTGGAGATACTACATTTAATCCCCTCGTCTAAATCATTAATATACAATGTAAACAGCTGGGGCCCCAGCACAGAACCTTGTGGTACCCCACTAGTCACTGCCTGCCATTCTGAAAAGTACCCATTTACTCCTACTCTTTGCTTCCTGTCTACCAACCAGTTCTCAATCCACATCAGCACACTACCCCCAATCCCATGTGCTTTAACTTTGCATATTAATCTCTTGTGTGGGACCTTGTCGAAAGCCTTCTGAAATTCCAAGTACACCACATCAACTGGTTCTCCCTTGTCCACTCTGCTGGAAACATCCTCAAAAAATTCTAGAAGATATGTCAAGCATGATTTCCCTTTCACAAATCCATGCTGACTTGGACCTATCATGTCACCTCTTTCCAAATGCGCTGCTATGACATCCTTAATAATTGATTCCATCATTTTACCCACTACCAATGGGGTTTTGGCCAAGTGGATATAAAAGGGGTCAGAGGTTCGAGTAAGAAGGAGGAACTGAGGGAAATCCTTTTTAGTCAGGAAATTGTGGTGGGGAAATTGATGGGATTGAAGGCCGATAAATCCCTAGAGCCTAATGGTCTGCATCCCTGAGTACTTAACGAGGTAGCCTTGGAAATAGCGGATGCATTGACAGTCATTTTCCAACATTCCATAGACTCTGGATCAGTTCCTATGGAGTGGAGGGTAGCCAATGTAACCCCACTTTTTAAAAAAGGAGGGAGAGAGAAAACAAGGAATTATAGACCGGTCACCCCTTTTGTGTCCTCCTTAGTGAATACTGAACCAAAGTACTTGTTGAATTGGTCTGCCATTTCTTTGTTCCCCGTTATGACTTCCCCTGATTCTGACTGCAGGGGACCTATGTTTGTCTTTACTAACCTTTTTCTCTTTACATATCTATAGAAGCTTTTGCAGTCCATTTTAATGTTCCCTGCAAGATTCCTCTCGTACTCTATTTTCCCTGCCCTAATCAAACCCTTTGTCCTCCTCTGCTGAGTTCTAAATTTCTCCCAGTCTCCAGGTTCACTGCTATTTCTGACCAATTTGTATGCCACTTCCTTGGCTTTAATATTATCCCTGATTTCCCTTGATAGCCACGGTTGAGCCACCTTCCCTTTTTTATTTTTACGCCAGACAGGGATGTACAATTGTTGTCGTTCATCCATGCGGTCTCTAAATGTCTGCCATTGCCCATCCACTGTCAACCCCTTAAGTATCATTCGCTAATCTATCCTAGCCAATTCACGCCTCATACCTTCAAAGTTACCCTTCTTTAAGTTCTGGATCATGGTCTCTGAATTAACTGTTTCATTCTCCATCCTAATGGTCATTCTTCCCCAAGGGGCCTCGCACAACAAAATTGCTAATTAATCCTCTCTCATTACACAGCACCCAGTCTAAGATGGTCTCCCCCGAGTTGGTTCATCGACATATTGGTCTAGAAAACCATCCCTTATGCACTCCAGGAAATCCTCCTCCACCGTATTGCTTCCAGTTTGGTTAGCCCAATCTATATGCATATTAAAGTCATCCACGATAACTGCTGCACCTTTATTGCATGTACCCCTAATTTCCTATTTGATGCCTTCCCCAACCTTACTACTACTGCTTGGAGGTCTGTACACAACTCCCACTAGCGTTTTCTGCCCTTTGGTATTCCGTAGCTCCACCCATACCGATTCCACATCATCCAAGCTAATGTCTTTACTTATAATTGCATTAATTTCCTCTTTAACCAGCAACGCCACCCCGCCTCCTTTTCCTTTCTGTCTATCCTTCCTAAATGTTGAATACCCTTGGATGTTGAGTTGCCAGCCTTGGTCACCCTGGAGCCATGTCTCCATGATGCCAACTACATCGTATCCGTTAACTGCGATCTGCACAGTTAATTTGTCCACCTTATTCCGAATACTCCTCGCATTGAGGCATAGACCCTTCAGGCTTGCCTTTTTAACACACTTTGACCCTTTAGAATTTTGCTGCAATGTGACCCTTTTTGTTTTTTGCCTTGGGTTTCTCTGCCCTGCGCTTATACTCATCTCCTTTCTGTCTTTTGCTTCTGTCTCCATTTTGTTTCCCTCTGTCTCCCTGCATTGGTTCCCATCCCCCTGCCATATTAGTTTAACACCTCCCCAACAGCACTAGCAAACACTCCCCCTCGGACATTGGTTCCGGTCCTGCCCAGGTGCAGACCGTCCGGTTTGTACTGGTCCCACCTCCCCCAGAACCGGTTCCAATGCCCCAGGAATTTGAATCCCTCCCTGCTGCACCACTGCTCAAGCCACGTATTCATCTGCGCTATCCTGCGATTCCTACTCTGACTAGCACGTGGCACTGGTAGCAATCCCGAGATTACTACTTTTGAGGTCCTACTTTTTAATTTAGCTCCTAGCTCCTTAAATTCGTTTCGTAGGACCTCATCCCGTTTTTTACCGATATCGTTGCTACCAATGTGCACCACGACAATTGGCCATTCACCCTCCCTTTTCAAAATGTCCTGCACCCGCTCCGAGACATCCTTGACCCTTGCACCAGGGAGGCAACATACCAGCCTGGAGTCTCGGTTGCGGCCACAGAAACGCCTATCTATTCCCCTTACAATTGAATCCCCATTCACTATTACTCTCCCACTCTTTTTCCTGCCCTCCTGTACAGCAGAGCCAGCCATGGTGCCATGAACTTGGCTGCTGCTGCCCTCCCCTGATGAGTCATCCCCCTCAACAGTACTCAATGCGGTGTTTCTGTTTTGCAAGGGGATGACCGCAGAGGACCCCTGCACTACCTTCCTTGCACTGCTCTTCCTGTTGGTCTTCCATTCCCTATCTGTCTGTGGACCCTTTACCTGCGGTAAGACCAACTCGCTACATGTGCTCCTCACGTCATTCTCAGCATCGTGGATGTTCCAGAGTGAATCCATCTTCAGCTCCAATTCCGCAATGCGGTCCGTCAGGAGCTGGAGGCGGATAGACTTCCAGCAGACGTAGTCGTCAGGGACACCGGAAGTGTCCCTGAGTTCCCACTTAGTACAGGAGGAGCATATCACGTGTCCGAGCTCTCCTGCCATGACTTAACCCTTAGATACACTTAATTTGGCGACAACAATGTTAACAGGTTACTTACTGATATAAAAAAGAAAAAGAAAAGCTACTTGCCAATCACTTACCCCTTTGGCTGTGACGTCACCTTTTGATTTCTTTCTACTTTTTTGCTTTCTCTCCCCGCTGAAGCTGCACAAGTATGCCTTTATAGGCCTCACTCACAGTGCTCCTGCCTCTCGCCGACTGCCACCATCTCAGGAACTCCCGCTGGGCCTTTCCAATTCGAATTTTAGCTCAAGCAGCTATTAATGCATTTTCTTTACTCCATAGATACACACTAACGCTTCTTTCTCAATCATGCTGTAGGCTCCCTCAGCCTTAGACAGACTCCTGGATGCATAAGGAACCAGTTGCAGTTTCCCGAAATCATTAGCTTGTTGTAATACACACCCGGCACCATATAACGATGCATCACCTGCTAGTACCAAACACTTACATGGATCATACAACACAAGCAATTTGTTTGAGCATAACAATTTTCTTGCTTTTACAAAGGCATTTTCTTGGCTTTTGCCCCAAACCCATTCGCCCCCTTTTCATAGTAAGACATATAGTGGTTCTAGCAGGGTGCTAACACCCGGTAAGAAATTACCAAAGTAGTTCAAGAGACCCAGAAACGACCGCAGCTCCGTCACGTTCTCTGGCCTCGGTGCATTCTCGATTGCCTCCGTCTTCGCGTTGGTGGGCCTGATGCCGTCCACCGCAATCCTCCTTCCCAGGAACTCCACTTCAGGTGCCAGGAAAACGCACTTCAAGGGCTTTAACCTAAGCCCCACGCGGTTGAGTCGACTAAGAACCTCCGCCAGGTTCTGCAGATCCTCGACTGTTTTCGGACCTGTGACCAAGATGTCGTCCTGGAAGACCACGGTGTCGGGGATCGACTTCAGTAAACTTTCCATGTTTCTCTGGAATATCGCTGCTGCTGATCGGATTCCAAATGGGTACCTGTTATAAACAAAAAGACCTTTGTGCATGTTGATGCAGGTGAGGGCCTTCGATGATTCCTCCAGTTCCTGCGTCATGTAGGCTGAAGTCAGATCCAGCTTCGTGAATGTCTTTCCTCCCGCCAGCGTTGCAAAGAGGTCATCGGCTTTTGGTAGTGGGTATTGGTCCTGCAGGGAGAAATGATTAATAGTTACTTTGTAATCACCACAGATTCTGACGGTGCCGTCTCCCTTGAGGATTGGGACAATAGGACTGCCTCACTTGCTGAACTCGATCGGTGACATGATGCCCTCTCGTTGCAGCCAGTCTAGCTCGATCGCTATCCTTTCATCTTGTACAGTACTGCTCTCGCCTTGTGATGGATGGGTCTCACCCCCAGAATTAAGTGGATCTGCACTTTTTCTCCTTGTAATTTCCCGATGCCTGGTTCGAACAGCGAAGGAAATTTGTTTAAGACCTGGGCACACGAAGTGTCGTCAGCGGGCGATAGCGCTCGGAAGTCATCCCAGTTCCAGCGTATCTTTCCCAGCCAGCTCCTGCCGAGCGGCATGGGACCATCGCCCAGTACCACCCAGAGTGGTAGCTTGTGAACCGTTCCATCGTAGGAGACCTTTACGGTAGCACTGCCGATTACAGGAATCAGTTCTTTTGAGTAAGTTCTTAGTTTCGTGCGAATTGGAGTTAAGACTGGCCTTGAGGCCTTGTTGCACCACAATCTTTCGAAAGTCTTTTTGCCCATGATGGACTGGCTTGCACCTGTGCCCAGTTCCATTGACACCAGGAGTCCATTTAGTTCAACATTCAGCATTATCGGGGGATAATTCATGGTGAATGTGTGCGCCCCATGTACCTCTGCCTCCTCTATCTGAGGCTCTGTTTCGTCATGATCCTCCTCTGCGACGTGGTGGTTTGCAGGTTTAACAGGCTTAGCAGCTCGCCTGCACACTCGTTGGAGGTGTCCCATGGTTCCACAGCCCTTGCAAACGTATCCTTTGAATCGGCATGAATGGAAATGATGATCACCCCCGCAGCGCCAACAAGATGTTAATGGCCTTGCATTCATCATCCTTGATGGTGGACTCTGAGACATCTGCAGACGTGTAACTGCAGGTATGGGTGACCTGCCCTGTACGTTACGATTGGAAAACAACATCACTTTGTTCACAGTACTTGTAGCAGCAGTTGTGTGCTGAGAGATTTGCTTTGTATTGTCACTGGTGACAATGAATGCCTGAGCTATCGCTATGGCCTTACTCAAGGTTGGGGTCTCTACAGTCAAAAGTTTGCGAAGTATGGTTTCATGGCCAATGCCAAGTATGAAAAAGTCTCTGAGCAAGTGCTCCAAATGTCCTTCAAATTCTCACTGTCCTGCAAGGCATCTTAGCTCGGCGACATAACTCGCCACTTCCTGGCCTTCAGACCTTTTGTAGGTGTAGAACCGGTTCCTCGCCATCAGAACACTTTCATTCGGGTTCAAATGCTCACGGACCAGTGTGCACAAATCGTCGTATGATTTCTCCGTGGGTTTTGCTGGAGAGAGCATATTCTTCATGAGGCCATACGTTGGTGCCCCACAGACGGTGAGGATGATCACTCTTTTTTTGGCAGCGCTCTCTTACACATCTAGCGCGTTGGCCATGAAGTATTGGTCGAGTCGCTCCACAAAAATTTCCCAATTTTCTCCCTCTGAAAATTTCTCCAGAATGCCCACTGTTCTCTGCATCTTTGGGTTTGCTATCTGTATTTCGTTGCCAGTTGTTGTGAATAGAGAAAGAGTCAGACTGAATACTGTAAGCTCAAAGTAACGTGTGACCGTAGTCTTTTATTGCAGGTCTCCAGAGTGCCTCTCCAACCTGTGAAGCCTTTTTAAATACCTGTGCTCCCAAGGGATTATGGGATCCCTTGGGACTCTGAGGAATGAGCCCTCTGGTGGCTATACAGAGTAAATACAAGTCCACATATATAACAAAAATGTTACATTTTTTCAAGGAGGCTTTGAGGGTGTCCTTCAAGCGTTTCCTCTGCCCACCTTGGGCTCCCTTGCCGTGCCGAGCTCCGAGTAGAGATCTTGTTTTGGGCGTCTCGTGTCGGGCATGTGGATGATGTGGCCCGTCCAGCGGAGCTGGTCGAGCATGGTTAGTGCTTCGATGCAGTGGATGTTGGCCTGAGCAAGAATACTGGTGTTGGTGCGCCTATCCTGCCAGTGGATTTGCAGGATCTTGCGGAGGGAGCGCTGGCTATACCTCCGGCATTTTGAGATGCCTGCTGTACATAATCCCTGTCTCTGAGCCATATAAGAGAGCACATCTCACCACTGTCAGGTTTGAGGTCCTGGTCTTCAAACACTGAATTCCTCAGGCGACCGAAGTCTGCACTGGCTCACTGAAAGCAGTGTTAGACCTCGTCGTTGATGTCTGCCCTTGCTGCAAGTAGGCTTCCAAGGTATGGAAAATAGCCCACGCTGTCCAAGGCCTTGTCGTGGATTTTGATAACCGGGGGACAGTGCTGTGTGGTGGGGCAGGTTGGTGGAGGACCTTTGTCTTATGGATGTTTAGTGCAAGGCCCATACTCGCGTACGCCTCGGTGAAGGTGTTGACGATGGCTTGGAGTTCGGCCTCCGAGTGTGCGCAGACCCAGGTGTCGTCTATGTACTGTAGTTCGATGACGGAGGATGGGACGATCTTGGATCTAGACTGGAGGCAGCGGAGATTGAACAGATTCCCATTTGTCCTGTAATTTAGCTCCACTCCAGCGGGGAGTTGCTGAGGGTGAGATGGAGCATTGCAGCGAGGAAGATCAAGAAGAAGGTTGGGGCGATGACTCAGCCCTGCTTGTGCCCGGTCCGAATGTGGATTGGATCTGTGGTGGATCCATTGGTCAGGACCACGAAGCCGTTATCGTGAAGCAGACGAAGGATGGTGACAAACTTTTGAGGGCAGCCGAAACGGAGGAGGACGCTCCATAATCCCTCACGGTTGACAGTATCGAAGGCTTTTGTGAGGTCAATGAAGGCTATGAACAGGGGTTGGTGGTGTTCCCTGCATTTCTCGTGTATCTGCCACGCGGTGATCATGTCCATTGTGCCTCTTAGTGGGCGGAATCCACATTGCGACTCTGGGAGGAGCTCTTCAGCCACAGGAAGAAGGTGATTCAGGAGAATTCTTGCCATGACTTTCCCAGTGGTCGACAGCAGGGAGATTCCTCTATGGTTACTGCAGTCGGACTTGTCACCTTTCTTGAAGATGGTCACGATTACAGCTTCTCTGATATCTCCTGGCATGATCTCCTCCTTCCAGATAAGAGAGATGAGGTCATGGATCCATGCCAGTAGTGCTTCTCTGCCATGTTTTAGTGCTTCGGCAGAGATTCCATCTGCTCCTGATGCCTTGCTGTTCTTCAACTGTCGGCTGGCCTTTCAACCTTGTGCCGGGCTAGGATTTTGCTGAGATGGTGGCGGGTAGCATGTGAGATGGAGTCGAGGACACTCACGTCGAAGACAGAGTCTCGGTTGAGGAGATCTTCGAAGTGCTCCTTCCAGCGGGCACTGGCTGCCTCTCTGTCCTTGATGAGTACCTCTCCATTCTTGGCCCATAGTGGGGTAGAGCCTTGGGTGCTTGGGCCGTAGGTCGTCTTGACGGCGCTGAAGAATCCTCGCATATCATGGTTGTCGGCTAGCTGCTGGATTTCTTGAGCTTTCTCCACCCACCATCTGTTCTTTAGGTCACAAGTTTTCGGTTGGACCTCGGCCTTCAGACGACTGTAGGGCTACTTTCTTGCCCTCGAGTTGTGTTGCTGCTTTCAGTCCAAGAATGCCTTGCGCTTGTGGCATATTAGCTCTTACAGTCTACAGGGCTGCAGTGACACCCGCCCTCCTGTATGGCTCAGAGACGTGGACCATATACAGTAGGCACCTCAAATCGCTGGAGAAATACCACCAATGCTGCCTCCGCAAGATGCTGCAAATCCCCTGGGAGGACAGACGCACCAACGTCAGTGTTCTCGATCAGGCCAACATCCCCAGCATCGAAGCACTGACCACACTCGACCAGCTCCATTGGGCAAGCCACATTGTTTGCATGCCCGACACGAGACTCCCAAAGCAAGCGCTCTACTCCTACACAGCAAGCGAGCCCCAGGTGGGCAGAGGAAACGTTTCAAGGACACCCTTAAAGCCTCCTTGATAAAGTGTAACATCCCCACTGACATCTGGGAATCCCTGGACAAAGACCGCCCTAAGTGGAGGAAGAGCATCCAAGAGGACACTGAGCACCTCAAGTCTCGTCGCCGAGAGCATGCAGAAAACAAGCGCAGGCAGTGGAAGGAGAGTGCAGCAAACCAGACTCCCCACCCACCCTTTCCTCCAATGACTGTCTGTCTCACCTGTGACAGAGACTGTAATTCCCATATTGGACTGTTCAGTCACCTGAGAACTTTTGAAGTGGAAACAAGTCTTCCTCGATTTTGAAGGACTGCCTATGATGGTGATTACCTCCTGGTCGTTCTCGTCGAACCAGTCAAGTTGTTTCCTGGTCGAGTGACCGAACGTCTCTTCACAGGTACTGATTATGGGAGCCTTTAGGGTTGACCAGACACTGTGGACACTGCGTCTCTGGGTCACTGGGAGTCGTCAGCGAAGCGATGGCTGAATAGGGCTTTCTTAGAATCTTTGAGTGCATGGCGTTGATTTTCCTGCGGCATTGTTTCTGTTGCCGTCGATGTTTTGGGGTAATGTTGGTGGTGATAACAGAGCCAATTAGGCGGTGGCCCGTCCAGCAGTCGTCAGCTCCTGTCATGGCGCGGGTGATGCGCACGTGTTTTCAGTCCCTTGCTCAGATGATGATGTAGTCTAGCAGATGCCAGTGCTTGGAGCGAGGGTGTTGCCATGAAGCTTTATATTTATCCTTATGGAACAGGGTATTGGTTATGACGAGGCCATGTTCTAAGCGTTTTGTCAGGAGGAGGGTGCCATTGGAGTTGGCTTTCCCTACCCTCTCTGCCAATCACATCTCCCCAGAGGTCAGTGTCCTTTCCGACTCTGGCATTGAATTCACCAAGGAGGATCAGCTTGTCACTCGTTGGGACTCAGGACAGGGATTGTTCGAGGCTGGAGTAGAATTCCTCTTTGGTCTCGTCTACAGATTCCAGTCCATTATTAAGGAAGCAGTAGCAGAACATTTAAAAAATCATAATGCAGTCAAGAAGAGTCAGCATGGTTTTATGAAGAGTAAATCATGTTTGACAAATTTTCTGGAAATTTTGAGGATGTAACGAGCAGGTGGATAAAGGGAACCAGTAGATGTGGTGTATTTGGATTTCCAAAGGCATTCAATAAGGTGCCACATCAAAGGTTATTGGAAAAGATGTGAGTTCACGTGATTGAGGGTAATATATTGGCATAGATAGAGGATTGGCTGACTAACAGAAAACAGTGAGTCGGGATAAATGAGTCATTTTCGTGTTGGCAACCTGTAACTAGTGTGGTGCCACAGGAATCAGTGTTGAGGCCTGAACTATTTGCAATCTATATTAATGACTTGGAAGAAGGGAACGAGTGTAATGTAGCCAAATTGGCTGATGATACAAAGATAGGTGGGAAAGCAAGTTGTGAGGACGATATAAAGAATCTGCAAAGGGATATAGATAGGCTAAGTGAGTGGGCAAAAATTTGGCAGATGGAGTATAATGTGGGAAAATATGAGGTTATCCACTTTGGTAGGAAAAATAAAAAAGCAAATTATTATTTACCTAGGGAGAGATTACAAAGTGCTGCAATACATAGGGATCTGGGGGCTCCTTGTACATGATACTCAAAAAGTTAGCATGCAGGTACAGCAAGTAACTAGGAAAGCAAATAGAATGTTGGCCTTTATAGTAAAAGAGATGGAGTATACAAGTAAGGAAGTCCTGCTACAACTGTACAGTGTGTTGGTGAGACCACACCTGGAGTATTGGTCTCCTTATTTAAGGAGGGATATGTTATGTATGTAAACGTGTAATTACCATGTCTAACCACCAGAGGGCTTATCCCCTGGAGTTCCAAGGGATCCCACAATCACTTGGAAGCACCTGCATATAAGGAGGCCTCACAGGCTGGAGAGGCACTCTGAGATCTGCAATAAAGGACTATGGTCACACTTACTTTGAGCTTGCAGTATCTAGTCTGACTCTTTATCCAAGACATAACAATTGGCGATGAGATACAGATAACGAACCCCAACGCAACAATGCAGAGATCTGTGGGCATCCTGCAGAAATTTTCGGAGGGAGATGATTGGGAAACCTTCGTGGAGCGACTTGACCAATACTTCGTGGCCAACGAGCAGGAAGGAGAAGCGAACGCTGCCAAACCGTTTGCGGGGCATCAACATATGGCCTCATGGAAAAACCTGCTCGCTCCAGACAAGTCGTATGATAAGTTGTGCATACTGGTCCGGGAGCATCTAAATCCGAAGGAAGCGTTCTGATGGCGAGGTATCAGTTCTACACATACAAGAGGTCTGAAGGCCAGGAAGTGGCGAGCTACGTCGCCAAGCTAAGGCGCCTTGCAGGATATTGCGAATTTGAAGGACACTTGGAGCATATGCTCAGGGACTTCTTTGTACTTGGCATTGGCCATGAAGTAAAACTTCGCAAACTTTTGACTTTGAGACCCCAACCTTGAGTAAAGCCATAGCGATAGCCCAGGCGGTTATCTCCACCAGTGACAATACCAAACAAATTTTCCAGTACACTAGTGAACAAAGCAACGTTGTTTTCTAATCGAAATGTACATGGCAGGATTTACACGCCTGTAGCTGCACGTACGCAGATGACTCAGAGTCCGCCATCAAGGGTGGTGAATACAAGGCAATTAACACCTTGTTGGCGCTGCGGGGTGATCATCGATTCCATTCATGCCGCTTCAAGGGATACGTTTGCAAGAGCTGTGGAACAATGGGACACCTCCAACGCATGTGCAGGCGAGCTGCAAACTCTGCTAATCCTGCAAACCACCATGTAGCAGAGAAGGATAGATCCACGGTGGATTGTGACGAACCAGAGCCTCAGACTGAGGAGGCAGAGGTATATGGGGTGTACACATTTACCACAAAGTGTCCCCCGATAATGCTGAAGATTGAATTAAATGGACTCCCGGTGTCCATGGAGCTGGACACGGGCACAAGCCAGTTCATAATGAGTAAAAAGACTTTCGATAAGTTGTGGTGCAACAAGGCTTCAAGATTAGTCCTGACTCCCATTCGTACCAAACTCAGAACAAACACAAAGGAACTGATTCCCCTAATTGGCAGTGCTACCATAAAGGTCTCCTACAATGGAGCGGTGCATGATTTACCAGTCTGGGTGGTACCGGGTGATGGCCCCACACAATTAAGCAGGAGCTGGCTGGGAAAGATACGCTGGAACTGGGACGATGTCCGAGCGCTTTCGTCTGTCGATGACACCTCATGTGCTCAGGTCCTAAGCAAGTTCCCCTTGCTGTTCAAACCAGGCATCGGGAAGTTCCAAGGAGCAAAAGTGCAGATCCATTTGATTCCGGGGGCACGACCCATCCATCACAAGGCGAGAGCGGTACCTTACATGATAAGAGAGAGGGTGGAGATCGAGCTGGACAGGCTGCAACAAGAGGGCATCATTTTGCCGATCGAATTCAATGAGTGGGCCAGTCCAATCATTCCAGTCCTCAAGGGAGGCGGCACCATCAGAATCTGTGGTGATTACAAATTAACTATCAATCGTTTTCCCTGCAGGATCAATACCCGCTACCAAAGGCAGACGACCTATTTGTGACGCTGGCAACAGCTGGAGGAATCTTCGAAAGGCCTCACCTTTGTGCATCAACACGCACAAAGTTCTTTTCGTTTACAACAAATGCCTTTTTGGGATTCGATCGGCCGCGGCGATATTCCAAAGGAACATGGAAAGCTTGCTGAAGTCGGTCCCGTGCACCGTGGTCTTCCAGGACGGCATCTTCGTTACAGGTCGGGACACCGTCGAGCACCTGCAGAACCTGGAGGAGGTTCTTAGTTGGTTTAATCTTGTGGGGCTCAGGCTAACCTGGTGCCTGAAGTGGCGTTCCTGGGGAGAAGAATCGCAGCGGACGGCATCAGACCCCCTGTTTCGAAGACTGGGGCAATCAAGAACGCACCAAGACCACAGAACGTGACGGAGCTGTGGTTGTTTCTAGGACTCCTGAACTACTTTAGTAACTTCTTACCGGGTCTTAGCACATTGTTAGAACCCCTGCACTCTTTACTGCGTAAAGGAGATGAATGGGTATGGGGTAAAAGCCAAGAAAATGCCCTTGAGAAAGCTAGGAAGCTGTTATGTTCAAACAAATTGCTTTTGTTGTACGATCCATGTAAACATTTGGTACTAGCACGTGATGCGTCATCGTACGGGGTCGGGTGTGTATTGCAAGCTAATGAATCTGGGAAATTGCAACTGGTTGATTATGCATCCAGAAGTCTGTCTAAGGCCGAGAGGGCCTACAGTATGATCAAAAAAGAAGTGTTAGAGTGTGTTTACGGAGTAAAGAAAATGCATCAATATCAGTTCGGGCTCAAATTTGAATTGGAAACCGACCATAACCCACTTATATCCCTCTTTTCTGAAAATAAGGGGATAAATACGAATGCGTCGGCCCGCATCCAGAGATGGGTGCTCACTGTATGCGCATACAACTACGCCATCTGCCACAGGCCAGGCACAGAAAACTGTGCCGATGCTCTCAGTAGGCTGCCATTGCCCACCACCGGGGTGGAGATGGCACAGCCTCCAGATTTAGTTATGGTAATGGAAGCATTCGAGAGTGAGCAATCACCTGTTACCGCCCGACAGATTAGAACCTAGATGAGCCAGGACCCCTTACTGTCCTTAGTATAAAAAACTGTGTGCTCCACGAGAGTTGGTCTAGTGTCCCGTTAGAGATGTAGGAAGAAATAAAGCCGTACCAGTGGCGCAAAGATGAAATGTCCATGCAGGCAGACTGCCTCCTATGGGGCAATCGGATAGTTGTGCCAAAAAAGGGCACTTTTATTAGTGATTTCCACAGTACCCACCCAGGCATTGTCATGAGGAAAGCGATAGCCAGATCCCACGTGTGGTGGCCCGGTATCGATGCAGACTTAAAGTCGTGTGTGCACAAATTTAATACATGTTCCAGTTCAGCAATGCACCCAGGGAGCCGCCACTAAGTTTATGGTCTTGGCCCTCCAAACTGTGGTCCAGGGTTCATGTCGACTATGCAGGCCCATTCTTGGGAAAAATGTTTTTAGTGGTTGTAGATGTGTACTCTAAAAGAATTGAATGTTTGGTAATGTCGGCAAGCACGTCCGCTGCCACCATTGAAAGCCTACGGGCCGTGCTTTACCAGTGCCGAATTCAAGGAATTCATGACCTGCAATAGGGTCAAACATGTCATGTCTGCCCCGTTTAAGCCAGCGTCCAACGGTCAGGCAGAACGAGCAGTTCAAACAATCCAGCAGAGCTTGAAAAGGGTAACTGAAGGCTCACTGTGGACTCGCTTATCCCGAGTCCTGCTTAGTTACCGCACAAGATCCCACTCGCTCACCGGTGTCCCTCTCGCTGAATGCTCATGAAAAGGGCACTTAAGACAAGGCTCTCATTAGTCTACCCTGATCTACACAAACAGGTAGAGAGCAGGCGGCGTCAACAGAATACATATCATGATCGCGCAAATGTGTCACGCGAAATTGAAATAACTGATCCTGTATTTGTGTTGAACTATGGACAAGGTCCCAAGTGGATTGCTGGCACTATTTTGGCCAAAGAGGGGAGTAGGGTGTTTGTGGTCAAACTCGCAAATGGACTCACCTGCAGAAAACACTTGGACCAAACCAAACTCACATTTACGGACTATCCAGAACAACCCACAATAGACTCTACCTTTTACGACCCTCCAACACACACACACAAGTGGCAACCGACCCAGCAGTTGACCACGAAGCAGAACCCATCACCCACAGCAGCCCAGCAAGGCTAATCACCCCCAGAAGGCCAGCTGCACAGCAGCCCAGCGAATGCCCAACAAATGACTCACCGACACCAGCATTTGCACCGAGACGCTCAACCAGGGAAAGGAAGGCCCCAGATCGACTCACATTGTAAATAGTTATACCATTGACTTCGGGGGTGGGGGGGGGGCGGGGGAAGTGTTGTTATGTATGTAAACCTGTAATTACCATGTCTAACCACCAGAGGGCTTATCCCCTGGCGTCCCTAGGGATCCCACAATCCCTTGGCAGCACCTGTATATAAGGAGACCTCACAGGCTGGAGAGGCACTCTGAGATCTGCAATAAAGGACTACGGGTCACACTTATTTTGAGCTTGCAGGATCTAGTATGACTCTCTATCCAAGACATATCAGGATATACTTCCATTGGAAGCAGTTCAGAGGAGGTTCACAAGGTTGATTCCTGAGATGAAGGCGTTATCATATGAAGAAAGGTTGAGCAGGTTGGGCCTATAGTCACTGGAGTTTAGAAGACTGAGAGGTGATCTTATTGAAACATATAAGATTCTGAGGAGGTTTGGCAGGGTAGCTGCAGAGAGGATGCTTTCCCTCATGGCATAGTCTCAGAATAAGGGGTCGCCTATTTAAAACGGAAACGAGGAGGATTTTTTTCTCTGAGGGTCGTGAATCTTTGGAATTCTCTACCCTCAGAGAGCAGTGGAAGCTGGGTCATTGAATATATGTAAGTTGGAGCTAGGCAGATTTTTGAAAGATAAGGAAGACAAGGGTTATGGGGAGCGGGCGGGGATGTGGAGTTGAGGCCAGGATCGGATCAGCGCTGATCTTATTGAATGGCGGAGCAGGCTCGAGGGACTGTATGGCCTACTTCTGCTTCTATTTCTTATGTTCTTATGTTCTTAAACCTCGGTGTCCTGATGGAACGTTTCTTCCTTGCTCCTCCACAGTGATGCCTCTTTCTGTTCCCACAATCTCCCTTTTAAGCTGCTGTTGTAGGTCCTTAAGAACCTGGCACAGCACCCGCTGTCCCCACCTCCTAACCAGCGAGCTACAGAGAGGGCTTTTCACACAGGCAGCTCACCAGGGGTGACCGGCACACTCGGACAAGACTCCCGCTGACCTTTTCTGAGCAGCTCCAACTTCTGTCCCGCCCACCTCCTGCCAGTTTAAGGTTAGGAGACCAAAATCACTCCCATTGTTTCAATCTTTGTTCAACAACAGAAGTTAGGATATTGCCACATGGGGAAGATTTCTATTGTTCACTAATTGCAACAAAACCATAAAGCTGCTTATGAAACACCTATTTACAACTTCACTTTAAAACAGCTCACATACGTAATGAGAGCTGCAGAAAGCTGAGCTGTCGTAAAGCCCGAGGAATTGTGGGTGATTTTCATCTCTCCATCTACCCTTTTGCACTCAAAATCACCCAGACCGCCCAAAACGGAGGAAGAGTATCCGGGAGGGCGCTGAGCACCTTGAGTCTCATCGCCGCGACCATGCAGAAACCAAGTGCAGGCAGCGGAAGGAGTGTGCGGCAAACCAGACTCCCCACCCACCCTTTCCTCCAACGACTTTGCCCCACCTATGACAGAGACTGTAATTCCCATATTGGACTGTACAACCATCTGAGAACTCACTTTTAGAGTGGAAGCAAGTCTTCCTTGATTTCCAGGGGCTACCTATGACGATGAGTGGTGGACGGAAAATCGAGTGGCTGGCCATCCTGCCCATTCTCCCCAAGCTTCTCCCGTGGTTGGTCCTCATTACACAAGGTGGCACATAAAAGGACAACTTTACCGATGACCAGCTCCCAGCGGGGCTCACTCTCGAAGCCAGCTTTGGTTGGAGAATCATACGGCAATATTGTGGCCTAACTCTGACCCATGGCTCCCTCCGGGAACACAGCAACAGTGAATTTATCCCAAGTCCCTTCTGCATCCAATCATGTTCCATTTTTCACTGTTTCTGGAGTAGATCAATGTCGAAAATAATGATCTGATCACATCTATATTGCGATTGGTGACAATTTTTAAAATATGCATAAAATGGGGGGAAAAACATATTTTAAAAATAAGTTATTCTAGCAGTTAAAGTTTGAATAAGCAGACAACCAATAAACTAAAAAGCAATTAAAATAGCACAGCATCTTTAGAAATCTCTGCCTACACTAGTTAGTGTGAGCCACCCACTCTCATTAATTCTGATTACGACAGCCCTTGAAAAGAAATATTTTGAAGTCTAATTTAAATCTATACTTCCCAGCACCTGAATATTAACCGCGTCTTCATATATAGCCTGTCGGTTCTGATGAAAGATTATCCCTGAAACATTTATATTTTGAGATATTGATTGATCGGCTCTGCATTTCCAGCATTTTCTATTTTAACTTTATTTGTATTGTACTTGGGGACACTGTTAGTTTAGATGGCGGAGCCTGAAACATTAACCCAACTTTCCGATTTAAATGGAGAAAGATTGCAAAGTGCCGCAGTACAGCGGGACCCGGGGGTACTTGTGCATGAAACACAAAAGGATAGTATGCAGGTACAGCAGGTTATCAGGAAGGCCAATGGAATATTGGCCTTTATTGCAAAGGGGATGGAGCATAAAAGCAGGGAAGACTTGCTACAGCTATATAGGGTATTGGTGAGGCCACATCTGGAATACTGCGTGCAGTTTTGGTTTCCATATTTACGAAGGGATATACTTGCTTTGGAGGCAGTTCAGAGAAGGTTCACTAGGTTGATTCCGGGGATGAGGGGGTTGACTTATAAGGAAAGCTTGAGTAGGTTGGGCCTCTACTCATTGGAATTCAGAAGAATGAGAGGTGATCTTATCGAAACGTTTAAAATTATGAGGGGGCTTGACAAGGTGGATGCAGAGAGGATGTTTCCACTAATGGGGGAGACTAGAACTAGAGGGCATGATCTTAGAATAAGGGGCCGCCCAGTTAAAACTGAGATGACGAGAAATTTCTTCTCTTAGAGGGTTGTGGATCTACATAAGAATATAAGAATTAGGAACAGGAGTAGGCCATCTAGCCCCTCGAGCCTGCTCCGCCATTCAACAAGATCATGGCTGATCTGGCCGTGGACTCAGCTCCACTTACCCGCCCGCTCCCCGTAACCATTAATTCCCTTATTGGTGAAAAATCTATCTATCTGTGACTTGAATACATTCAATGAGCTAGCCTCAACTGCTTCCTTGGGCAGAGAATTCCACAGATTCACAGCCCTCTGGGAGAAGAAATTCCTTCTCAACTCGGTTTTAAATTGGCTCTCCCATATTTTGAGGCTGTGCCCCCTACCAGGGGAAACAAACTCTCTGCCTCTATCTTGTCTATCCCTTTCATTATTTTAAATGTTTCCATAAGATCACCCCTCATCCTTCTGAACTCCAACGAGTAAAGACCCAGTCTACTCAATCTATCATCATAAGGTAACCCCCTCATCTCCGGAATCAGCCTAGTGAATCGTCTCGGTATCCCCTCCAAAGCTAGTATATCCTTCCTTAAGTAAGGTGACCAAAACTGCATGCAGTACTCCAGGTGCGGCCTCACCAATACCCTATACAGTTGCAGCAGGACCTCCCTGCTTTTGTACTCCATCCCTCTCGCAATGAAGGCCAACATTCCATTCGCCTTCCTGATTACCTGCTGCACCTGCAAACTAACTTTTTGGGATTCATGCACAAGGACCCCCAGGTCCCTCTGCACCTCAGCATGTTGTAATTTCTCCCCATTCAAATAATATTCCCTTTTACTGTTTTTTTTTTCCAAGGTGGATGACCTCACACTTTCCGACATTGTATTCCATCTGCCAAACCTTAGCCCATTCGCTTAACCTATCCAAATCTCTTTGCAGCCTCTCTGTGTCCTCTACACAACCCGCTTTCCCACTAATCTTTGTGTCATCTGCAAATTTTGTTACACTACACTCTGTCCTCTCTTCCAGGTCATCTATGTATATTGTAAACAGTTGTGGTCCCAGCACCGATCCCTGTGGCACATCACTAACCACTGATTTCCAACCCGAAAAGGACCCATTTATCCCGACTCTCTGCTTTCTGTTCGCCAGCCAATTCTCGATCCATGCTAGTACATTTCCTCTGACTCCGCGTACCTCTATCTTCTGCAGTAACCTTTTGTGTTGCACCTTATCGAATGCCTTTTGGAAATCTAAATACACCACATCCATCGGTACCCCTCTATCCACCATGCTCGTTATATCCTCAAAGAATTCCAGTAAATTAGTTCAACATGACTTCCCCTTCATGAATCCATGCAGCGTCTGCATGATTGCACTATTCCTATCTAGATGTCCCGCTATTTCTTCCTTAATGATAGTTTCAAGCATTTTCCCCACTACAGATGCTAAACTAACCGGCCTATAGTTACCTGCCTTTTGTCAACAGAGGCGTTACATTAGCTGCTTTCCAATCCGCTGGTACCTCCCCAGAGTCCAGAGAATTTTGGTAGATTATAACGAATGCATCTGCTATAACTTCCGCCATCTCTTTTAATACTCTGGGATGCATTTCATTAGGACCAGAGGACTTGTTTACCTTGAGTCCCATTAGCCTGTCCAGCACTACCCCCCTAGTGATAGTGATTGTCTCAATGTCCTCCCTTCCCACATTCCTGTGACCAGCAATTTTTGGCATGGTTTTTGTGTCTTCCACTATGAAGACCGAAGCAAAATAATTGTTTAAGGTCTCAGCCATTTCCACATTTCCCATTATTAAATCCCCCTTCTCATCTTCTGAGAGACCAACATTTACTTTAGTGACTCTTTTCCGTTTTATATATCTGTAAAAGCTTTTACTATCTGTTTTTATGTTTTGCGCAAGTTTACCTTCGTAATCTATCTTTGCTTTCTTTATTGCTTTTTTCGTCATTCTTTCCTGTTGTTTAAAATTTTCCCAATCATCTAGTTTCCCACTAACCTTGGCCACCTTATACACATTGGTTTTTAATTTGATACTCTCCTTTATTTCCTTGGTTATCCATGGCTGGTTATCCCTTCTCTTACCGCCTTTCTTTTTCACTGGAATATATTTTTGTTGCACACTTTGAAAGAGCTCCTTAAAAGTCCTCCACTGTTCCTCAATTGTGCCACTGTTTAGTCTATGTTTCCAGTCTACTTTAGCCAACTCTGCCCTCATCCCACTGTAGTCCCCTTTGTTTAAGCATAGTACGCTCGTTTCTGCCACAACTTCCTTACCCTCAATCTGTATTACAAATTCAACCATACTGTGATCACTCATTCCGAGAGGATCTTTTACTAGAAGATCGTTTATTTTTCCTGTCTCATTACACAGGACCAGATCTAAGATAGCTTGCTCTCTTGTAGGTTCTGTAACATACTGTTCTAAGAAACAATCCTGTATGCATTCTATGAATCCCACCTCCAGGCTATTTGACCAATCGATATGTAGGTTAAAATCCCCCATGACTACTGCCATGCCTTTTTCACATGCCTCCATTATTCCCTTGATTATTGCCCGCCCCACCGTGAAGTTATTATTTGGGGGCCTATAAACTACGCCCACCAGTGACTTTTTCCCCTTACTATCTCTAATCTCCACCCACAATGATTCAACATTTTGTTCATTCGAGCCAATATCATCTCTCACAACTGCCCTGATATCATCCTTTATTAACGGAGCTACCCCATCTCCTTTCCCTTCTTGTCTATCTTTCCGAATCGTCAGATACCCCTGTATGTTTAATTCCCAGTCTTGGCCACCCTGCAACCATGTTTCTGTAATGGCCACCAAATCATATCCATTTGTAATGAGTCTTGTACTCAATTTTCCTATGGATACACCTCAACACCCTATTTGCTCTAGCTATCGCTGCACGGCATTGCTCATGTACCTTTATGGATGTATGCACTAGAATGCCAAATCTCTTTCTATCTGCACCATCTTTAAAGCCTTTCCTTGGAGGGGGTATGAATGTTGAGCATTTGCCCTGCCCACATGCACAGTGCACTTATCTAAGTTACACATCATTTTCCAATTTTGAGCCCAATCTCCCAACACATTAAGGAGAATACAGTTATTATGGGTTTTGATAGAGCAAGTAGGGATACATGATTTCCTCTGGCAAGTGGGTTGATAACCAGAGACGATAGATTTAAAATAATTGGAAAAAGAACGAGAGGGAAAATGAGGAGAAATGTCTTCACAGAGGGTTGTTAAGATCTAGAGCGCACTATCTGAAGGGCAGTGGAACGAGTCTCCATAGGAACTTTTAAAAAGCATTTACATTCGAACATAAGAACATAATAAATAGGAAAAGGAGTCGGCCATATGGCCCCTCGAGCCTGCTCCGCCATTCAATGAGATCATGGTTGATCTGATCATGGACTCAGCTCCACTTCCCCGCCCACTCCCCATAACCCCTTATCCCCTTATCGTTTAAGAAACTGTCTGATTCTGTCTTAAATTTATTCAATGTAACAGCTTCCATAGCTCTCTGAGGCAGCAAATTCCACAGATTTACAACCCTCTGAGAGAAGAAATTTCTCCTCATCTCTGTTTTAAATGGGCGGCCTCTTATTCTAAGATCATGCCCTCTAGTTCTAGTCTCCCCCATCAGTGGAAACATCCTCTCTGCATCCATCTTATCAAGCCCCCCCTCAGAATCGTATATGTTTTGATAAGATCACCTCTCATTCTTCTGAATTCCAATGAGCCCAACCTACTCAACCTTTCCTCATAAGTCAACCCCCTCATCCCTAGAATCAACTAGTAAACCTTCTCTGAACTGCCTCCAAAGCAAGTATATCCTTTCGTAAATATGGAAACCAAAACTGCATGCAGTATTCCAGGTGTGACCTCACCAATACCTTATATAGCTGTAGCAAGACTTCCCTGCTTTTATATTCCATCCCCTTTGCACTTGGACATGTAGTTGAAGAGAACTAATTTGCAGGGTTATAGGGAAAAATCTTGAGTGTGGGACTAAATTGGACAGCTCTTTCAAAGAGCTAGCACAGGCATGACAGGCAGAATGGCCTCCTTCTGTGCTGTAAGAATCTATAGTTCTATGATAGTTGGGAAGTAGAAAACACAAACTGTTGCAAAGGTCAAATACTGAGGTCATACATATTTAAGACCCCTGATAAACACACTTTTAGGTTCAATAAAATTTGGCATAACTGGAACTCTACATATATATATACATGTAGAGGTTTTATATATATATGAGGAAAGGCTGAAAAAAGTGTGGCTCATTTCTCTAGAAGAGAAGGCTGAGTGGTGGCCTCAGGTCCTTAAAATTATGAAGGGGTTTGATAGGGTAGACGTAGAGAAGATGTCTTCCCTTGTGGGGGAGACCAAAACTATGGGCCGTGAATATCAGATAGTCACTAATAAATCCAATAGGGAATTGAGGAGAAACTTCTTTACCCAGAGAGTGGTGAGACTGTGGAGCAGTTGAGGTGAATAGTTTTGATGCATTTAAAGGGAAGCTAGATAAACACACGAGGGAGAAAGGATTAGGAGGCTATGCTGATAGGATTAGTTTGAGTGGGGTTGGAGGAGGCTTGTGTGGGGCAGAGCCGGCATAGAGCAGTTGGGCTCAATGGCCTGTTTCAGTGCTGGCCCAGATTTTCCAGGGCCTATGACTGCGTACACATAGCGTATGACATCGTAAGTACCCCGCAAGTTCCGGGTTTCCGTATGCAATGCGCATGCGCAGAAACCCGGAACTTGCGATCTGTCAGTTACAAATTTACTTTCGCTGGTGCAGAGTTGGGCTATTTTCCCAGCGAATCCTCACTAAACTCTTACACCTGGCAAAAGCAGTCATAAGGCTTTCTTTTTACCAGTGTAAGGGTTAAAATAAGTTTTTTTTTAATGATTTAAACATCAACTTACATTTAAAATTCGTTTAGGTTATTTTTTTCCCATTTAAAAATGTTTACATTTATTTTTCAAAAAATTACATTTTTATTTCAAACATTTAACTAAAGGACATTTTAATTAATTTTGAACTTGTGCATTTATTTTTATTTCAGTGATGTGAAACTATTTTTCAGGTGATCCCTATTTTGGTTATGAGGATTCCGTACGTAAATGGAGTCCCCATAAACATAATAGGAATCCCCCTTTGTCATTGGTTGGCCTGGCCCACGTGATCCCTGGAATGTTTGTGAACCCCTGCGATGTTTGGACCTTTATGCACATGTACAGCCAAAGGCCCAGGACTGCAAGAGTCTGAAGCTCCAGAGGCAGCAGGTTTGGAGTTTTCTTGCGGTTCGGAGGCCTACGTGAGCGGCAAGCCTCCGACCGCAATTTCCAGGTCTGTTTTATGTAATGTAATTCTAATGTGTCCTGATTATTTTTGGCAGGGGCAGAATAAGATGGTTGTGAAGAATTACTGTTATCTGTCTGATGCACTGTAGATTGGGAGGCTGTAATTGCTAAGAATTCAGTGGCATCAAAGTTCAATGCAGTGGTTACTGTGGCAACCGCTGACAGAGCCATTGCTATTGTGGGAGTGGTTTCCAGCAACATTTATGGTTTTGAGCTGGTTTCCACATGAAAGTTATTTTGGACATGTCTATGTGCAACTGTCTTCCCCAACGTCAGAATAAAGGGAAAGAGGAGGGGATTCTAAATGATTTGCGAAGGTATCAATGTAACTGCCTGACATACTTTCCCTGAAGTAAAAACAGAAAATGCTGGAATTACTCAGCAAGTCAGGCAGCTTCTATGGAAAGAGAAACAGAGTTAACGTTTCAGGTGGCTGATCTTTCATCAAATCTCTGATCTTCTTCCTTCACAATTTGCAAATTTAAAATGATGTCCGAAGTATAGCAACTATATAGGAAAAACGGATCTCTTGGAAAAAATGTATAGATAGTAGATGGGGGTCTAGCTTTAAGAAGTTCTCGGTAAGTTCATTTGTTGCAGAGATGCTGAACAGGTTTTCAGGTAAAAAGTTGAACAGCCAAGCACTGAAATAACTCTCTCAGCAGCTATTATCAGTGAAATAGTCCCTTTAGGATGAAGAACCAAACAGAAAGTAAAGGTTTACCCATGCAGCACCCATTTTATCTGAGAGCTAAGAACCTGGAGCACTCTTCAAATGCTCCAAACATATTATGGAGCCATTCCCTAACTTACATTAAATTTTGCACAGTTGTTAGCCTGTCACATGGTCATTTACAGACCTTTTAAAAATTATTTGTTCATAGGATGTGGGTGTCGCTGA
Source organism: Pristiophorus japonicus (assembly GCF_044704955.1). Lineage (NCBI taxonomy): Eukaryota > Metazoa > Chordata > Chondrichthyes > Pristiophoridae > Pristiophorus > Pristiophorus japonicus. The sequence goes on from NC_091979.1 coordinate 45,087,202, forward strand.
CAAGGCCAGAATTTATTGCCCATCCCTATTTGTCCTTGAGAAGGTGGTGGTGATCCACCTTCTTGAACCGCTGAGGTCCATTTGATGAACCACGTCTCGGGATCATTAGTCCAGGTCTCTGGGTTACCAGTCCAGTAACATCATGGAGAAAACGCATACTGATGTGTTAGGGAATACTCTCCAGAGGCTGTGTTTTATTCTTGGGCCTAAGGAGAAGGTATTTTACAGTTACCATCTGGCTATGCTCTACCTGACTTGGGAGTGCTTGACCCAACACTGGTTGCCAAATTTGAAAAGTCCTTCTTTCCCCAGAATTGGCATTCATGAGCACAAACAAACATGATTATAAATTGAATTTAAAAAAAACATTGTATTTGGATTACATCTGGATTTGATTGGAAGCATGGATTTTCCAGTAACTTCAAAAACATTATTTTATTAAAATTAAAAATGTAACTGAGGAATTTTCCTTTATTTCAAAAAGAAGACAATATAAATTACAATTTAGAAAATGACATAGAAGTCGAATGCTGCTCTCTAAAATAAATCCAGGCACATTTAATATCATCATCATCATCATAGGCAGTCCCTCGAAATCGAGGAAGACTTGTTTCCACTCTAAAAGTGAGTTCTCAGGTGACTGATCAGTCCAATACGGGAATTACAGTCTCTGTCGCAGGTCGTTGAAGGAAAGAGTGGGTGGGACTGGCTTGCTGCACCTCCTTCCGCTGCCTGCACTTATTTTCTGCATGCTCTTCCTCCACATAGGGCGGTCTTTGGCCAGGGACTCCCAGATGTCAGTGGGGATGTTGCACTTTATCAAGGAGGCTTTGAGGGTGTCCTTGAAACATTTCCTTTGCCCACCTGGGGCTCGCTTGCCGTGTAGGAGTTCTGAGTAGAGCGCTTGCTTTGGGAGTCTTGTGTTGGGCTTGCAAACAATATGGCCCACCCAACGGAGCTGATCGAGTGTGATCAGTGCTTCGATGCTGGGGATGTTGGCCTGATGAAGAGCACTAACGTTGGTGCGTCTGTCCTCCCAGGGGATTTGCAGGATCTTGCGGAGACATCTTTGGTAGTATTTCTCCTGTGATTTCAGGTGCCTACTGTATATGGTCCACGTCTCTGAGTCATACAGGAGGGTGGGTATCACTACAACCCTGTAGACCATAAGCTTGGTGCCAGAATTGAGGGCCTGATCTTCAAACACTCGCTTCCTCAGACGGCCGAAGGCTGCGCTGGCACACTGGAGGCGGTGTTTAACCTCATCGTCGATGTCTGCCCTTGCTGATAATAGGCTCCCAAGGTATGGAAAATGGTCCACGTTGTCCAGGGCCATGCCGTGGATCTTGAAGACTGGGGGGCAGTGATGTGTGGCGGGGTCAGGTTGGTGGAGGACCTTTGTCTTACGGATATTTAGTATAAGGTCCATGCTTTCGTACGCCACGGTGACGATGTTGACGATGACTTGGAGTTCAGCCTCTGTGCACAGACGGAAGCGTCATCCGCGTACTGTAGCTCGACGACAGAGGATGGGATGGTCTTGGATCTGGCCTGGAGGCGACAAGGGGTGAACAGGTTCCCACTGGTTCTGTAGTTTAGTTCCACTCCAGTGGGGAGCTTCTTGTGTGTGAAGTGGAGAAGTGCAGAGAGGAAGATTGAGAAGAGGGTTGGCGTGATGACCCCCGGTCCGGACGTGGATTGGGTCTGTGGTGGATCCGTTGGTCAGGATCATGGCTTGCATGTCATCGTGGAGCAGGCGGAGGATGGCGCCAAACTTCTGGGGGCAGTCAAAACGGAGGAGGACGCTCCATAGTCCTTCACGGTTAACAGTGTCAAAGGCCTTTGTAAGGTCAAAGAAGGCCATGTACAAGGGTTGGTGCGGTTTCCTGCATTTCTCTTGCAGTTGTGGCGCCGTAAAGATCATGTTCGTTGTACCCATAGTGGATGGAATCCACACTGTGACTCCAGGAGGAGCTCCTCAGCCATAGGGAGAAGACGGTTGAGGAGGATTCTAGCGATGACTTTCCCAGTGGCTGATAATGGAGATTCCTCTGTAGTTACCGCAGTTGAACTTGTCCCCTTTTATAAAGATGGTCACGATTACTGCATCTCTGAGATCTCCCGGCATAATACTGATATAACAGACAGCAGCACGGCGGTCCCTTGGCATAATGGTCATCTCCAGTGCAAAATCATAAAGTAATCAAAGCCTGTGCATTGCTAAGACTTTTTCATAAGTGAGATAAAATCTAATTTTAAAGGACTCAATTTTAATTTTGTAAAGTGCTCGCAGTCATCCCATTCAAATAACGAGAAACACGAATGCTCTGCTTAGTAATTGCTTGGAATATTATTTAATGACAGTATTTTTATTGCATTCCTAGAAGAAGCAGCCAGTAAATAATTGGCCAATGTTTTGTGTGTGAGCCATGGGTAATAACTCTGAGTAGAACATCTTGAACAGAATGTTTATTATTTTCTTCAATGTAACTGAACTTTCCAAGTCTGCTTTCTTACTGTATCAGATATCACTCTGTCTGCTCTCTCCCCCCAATAGTTACACATGCACAATAAACATTTTCTTCAGATATGATACTGAAAATATGGAGACAGGCATATTTAGTTTTATACAAAACAAAACAAAAATTGCAAATTATTCAACACAGGCCACCATTGCGGAGTAGATAGTAGCAAACAGAATGATACCTGTTTGGAATTTTGCTTGGAAAGTTACGCTAATGGATGTCTGTTTTTTGGTGTTGGATGGTGTGGGTGTGTTAGATTCGTGTATGCAATTAGCTGCATACATCCTACCTAAGCAACATAAAACTGGGATTTAAATTGTTTCCCAATGTTACCTTTGCCAATGCTACCAGAATCCAAAACTGCTGTGACTCAGTGGGTAGCACACTGAGTCAGAAGGTTGTGGGTTCAAGTCCCACTCCAGGGACTTGAGCACAAAGAATCTAGGCTGACATTTCAGTGCAGTACTGAGGGAACACTGCGCTGTTGGAGGTGCCATCTTTCAGAGGCCCTGTCTGCCCTCTCAGGTGGACGGAAAAGATCCCATGGCACTATTTTGAAGGAGAGCAGGGAAGTTATCCCCGATGTTCTGGCCAATATTTAACTCTCAAAAAGCAGATTATCTGGTCATTATCACATTGCCATTTGTGGGAGCTTGCTTGTGTGCAAATTTACTGCCGCCTTTCCTACATTTGACTGCACTTAAAATGTACTTCATTGGCTGTAAAGCTCTTTGAGACGTCCGGTGATCATGAAAGGCGCTCAATAAATGCAAGTCTTTCTTTAAATCTAAAACAAATGGGCAGCCTTAAAATAATTAAGCTATTGTTTTTTTCATTTTGTGGCGTTCGTCCAGGTCTAACAGTTGCCTGATCTGCTGATCTGCTAGGGACATATACAATTGACGTTCATTCATTCTTGAAATGTTAAAGCAAAGCACTTAAGTTCCCTGCACTGTTTCCAACTGACACTACACGCACTGAGCGAAATGTTTATTTTAACAAATCACTAAAGCCATTGGGAGACATGTGGAGGCCTGCTCGTATAAACTGACATCCTGACACGGCAATTCCCCACTGCGCTGTCCTCCATCTCAACCCTCACCGACCAGCCCCGTCCCTCCTAGTACTGGAAGACTCAACTAAAGGGAAAGTTAAACAGAAATCTACAAAAGAACATTGCCAGCATGCACATGTGCAGATATTTAAACATTCTTTTTCTACTTTAATATCATGAAAGACTATGAAAGGAGCAGACAGAAAAAAAGCATCAGTTGTTAAACTCTGTAAAGATGAAACATTTTCTGTTTGTTGGGATAAGGAGAACAATCTCTTCAGAAAGCTCTAAATCCATTCCCTGGGTCAAAGTATGGTTAGAACTGAATCTGCTTCTCAGAATGAATAAATTTGAGGGGGTCGGTTCTAGGACCACTATTTTTCTTGATATATATTAATGACGTGGACGTGGGTGTACAGGGCACAATTTCAAAATTTGCAGATGACACAAAATTTGGAAGTATAGTGAGGAGGAGAGTGATCGACTTCAGGAAGACAGACAGGCTGGTGAAATGGGCGGACACGTGGCAGATGAAATTTAACGCAGAAAAGTGTGAAGTGATACATTTTGGTAGGAAGAACGAGGAGAGGCAATATAAACTAAAGGGGGTGCACATACAAAGAGACCTGGGAGTATGTGTGCATAAATCGTTGAAAGTGGCAGAGCAGGTTGAGAAATCAGTTAAAAAGGCTTACGGGATCCTGGGCTTCATAAATAGAGGTATATAGTACAAAAGTGTGGAAATTATGATGAACCTGTATAACACATTGATTTGGCCTCAACTGGAGTATTGTGTCCAATTCTGGGTACCACACTTTAGGAAGGATGTGAAGGCCTTAGAGAAGGTGCAGAAAAGATTTACGAGACTTATTCCAAGAATGAGGGACTTCAGTTACGTTGATAGGCTGGAGAAGCTGGGGTTGTTCTCCTTGGAGCAGAGAAGATTGAGAGGAGATTTGATAGAGGTGTTCAAAATCATGAGGGGTCTGGACAGAGTAGCTAGAGAGAAACTGTTTCCATTGGCAGAAGGGTCGAGAACCAGAGGACACAGATTTAATGTGACTGGCAAAAGAACCAGAGGTGACGTGAAAAGTTTTTTGTATGCAGCGAGTAGTTAAGATCTGGAATGCACTGCTGAAAGGATGGTGGAGGCAGACTCATTTTATTTTTCAAAAGCGAGTTGGATAAGTATATGAAGGAAAAAGATTTGCAGGGCTACGGGGTGAGGGCGGGGAGTGGGACTAGCTGAGCATTGGCATGGGCCAAATGGCCGCCTTCCATGCTGTAAACATTCTATGGGCTAGACTTTCCACTGATGATCACTGGGCTATCGCCCATCTATCGTCCAAATAGGCAGGCTCTCGCCCATTTTACTTAAAAAATGGAAAGTTGGGCTGGAACATCACTCAAAGATTGCCGGCCCAACTTTCGGCACACAAGAATTTCACATTGCCGAGGTGATCACCAATGCAACTTTTGACACATCGGCGGGCTGATCGCTCGCCGAGAAGATCTCTGGCGAAAATTTGCTCCCACTTAACACTGTTCACAGGACTCGGCACTATGGACGCCATTTTGAATGTCGGCGGAAGTGAGAGGCTGCTTGAAGAAGGGGCTTATCAGGATAATTTTAATTTGTGAGTTATTTAAGGGCCTTACTGATTAATCTGCTCACATTTATATTTATTGAGGACCATAAAGGACATTTATAGCATTAGTGATGGGGGTCTGTAAATTCTCTACCATTATTTGTAAATGCTCACAAACTGGAGACTGAAGTTGGGTTTAGTGAAGAGCTCATTTAAAGAGGTGGCAGACTGATGCGGAGGAGGAGACCTTACACCCGACGAACTTACAGGGAAAAGCAATCAGACCTGAACTTGTCTGATAACACGTGCCTTAAAAGGCTGCGCTTAAGAAAGGAGGTCATCGCTGAGATATGCCAGCTAATTAAGGGAGATCTGCAGCCTACCGGCACCATCAGGACCGCACTGCCTGTTGAGGTAAAGGTTGCTGCGGCACTTTCCTTCTACGCATTGGGTTCCTTTGAGGCTTCAGCTGGTGACGTCTGTGGTATCTCTCAGCATGCTACACATTTCTCCATTTGACAGGTGACAAAAGCCCTTTACGCACGCAGGAGGGCTTTGGGTTTTTCGAGAATAGCAAACTTCCCCAAGGTGCTGGGAGCAATAGACTGTACGTACATCACCCTGAGAGCACTTTGACAGGATGCGGAGGTGTTTCGTAACCGAAAGGGATTCCACTCCCTGAATGTGCAGCTCGTTGTCGACCACAACCAAATCATCATGGCAGAAAATGTTAATTTTCCAGGCAGCAGCCATGATGCGCACATCTTGCATGAGAGCACTGTCTCTGACCTGTTTACCAGTCAGCCACAAGGTCACAGTTGGATGCTGGGGGATAAAGGATATGGCCTTGCCAGCTGGCTCATGACACCCCCTGCATAATCCCCAGATGGATGCCGAAAAGCGTTACAATGAAAGCCATATAGCAACAGGCAATATCGTCGAAAAGACAGTAGGAGTGGTGAAGCAGTGCTTCAGATGCCTGGACCACTCTGGCGGCAGCCTGCAACACTACCCTGAGCAGGTCGCTGAGTTTATTCTGGTATGGAGCGAGGAGGTCTTACTGCAGTTGTACAGGGCCTTGTGAGGCCTCACATGGACTATTGTGTTCAGTTCTGGTCTCCTAATCTGAGGAAGGATATTCTTGCTATTGAGGAAGTGCAGCGAAGGTTGACCAGACTGATTCCAGGGATGGCAGGACTGACATATGAGGAGAGACTGGATCGACTGGGCCTGTATTCACTGGAATTTAGAAGGATGAGAGGGGAATTCATAGAAATATATAAAATTCTGACAGGACTGGACAGGTTAGATGCAGGAAGAATGTTCTCGATGTTGGGGCAGTCCAGAACCAAGGGACACAGTCTAAGGATAAGGGGTAAGCCATTTAGGACTGAGATGAGGAGAAACCTCTTCACTCAGAGAGTTGTTAACCAGTGGAATTCTCTACCGCAGAAAGTTGTTGATGCCAGTTCATTGGATATATTCAAGGGGGAGTTAGATATGGCCCTTACGGCTAAAGGGATCAAGGGGTATGGAGAAAAAGCAGGAAAGGGGTACTGAGGTGAATGATCAGCCATGATCTTATTGAATGGCGGTGCAGGCTCAAAGGGCCGAATGGCCTACTGCTGCACCTATTTTCTATGTTTCTTTGTGCTGCATGTTGCATAACCTAGCTATAAGCAGAGGACAACAATTGCCAGATGGGGCTGCTGGTCCATTTCAGGAGCGAGCGGAGGTGGAAGAGGCAGATGAAGAGGAGTAGGAGGAAGATGATCAAAACCTTGGAGAGGACAATCAGCCTGGCGATAAACCCTTGCCCCCACACCCCCTCGCAAAACTGGAAAAACCCCATGGGAGTTACGTAGCTGCAAAACTCTTGCGTCAACAGCTCATAAATGAACGCCTTGCATGAACTTACATTGCTGACAGTTACAGTTACAGTTATGGAACGACAACACTTGCGTAACATTTCATCCTTGCCTGGCCATTGTTTTCCAACAATTGGATTCATGTTTTACCTTACCTTACGTTATTGGAAGACACTGCACAACAATTATAAAATTCAATAAAATGTTATAATAATTTAAAAATTTAACTAGATTTTTCAACTGTAACAAACCCCACCCCCAGCCCCAACAATCACACAACAATAAATTAACAAAACAGCAACAACAATAAGAAAATACAACAATATTTAACAACAATAAAACACCCCCCTCCCTACATGTGGCCACATTTCCTTCCAGGTCCTCTACCCGCCCCCCCCCCCCGTGTCTTAGTTTGAATCCCCGGGTAGCGGGACGAGGCGGACGCGCAGCGGGCGACGTCAAGACTACCTGCTGTGGGGGGGTGGTGGTGACGGTGGCAGGATCCTCTCAGGAGGTAGAGGAGGAGAAGACGTTCCTGAGGAAACAACTTCCGAGCCAGAAGGAAGTTCTTCCTCTTGACTCGCATCTGTGCTGGTGGTTGGTGGGGTGCAGTGCCGTCTCCCACCAGTCTCGCATGCAGCAAGGTATGGATGGCGGCGGTCTGCTCACGCATCTCCCTGATCATCTGCTGTATATCCTCCAATATGCGAGCGGACATTCGGGACATGTTCCCCGTGTACACACCAAACGCCTGGAGGAGGTCGCAACTTATCACGACACTCTCCATGCACAGTCTGGTCAAGCCTTCAATGCGACCTGCCAGTGGAGGCATGTGCTGACCTCGCTGACTTGACCTCCGTGGGGTCAGTGTGTGCACTAAATGGAGAAAAATTGCAAAGTGCTGCAGTACAGCGGGACCTGACGGTACTTGTGCATGAAACAGAAAAGGATATTATGCAGGTACAGCAAGTGATCAGGAAGGCCAATGGAATCTTGGTCTTTATTGCAAAGGGGATGGAGTATAAAAGCAGGGAAGTCTTACTACAGCTATATAGGGTATTGGTGAGGCCACCCCTGGAATACTGCGTGCAGTTTTGTTTCCATATTTACGAAAGGATATACTTGCTTTGGAGGCAGTTCAGAGAAGGTTTACGAGGTTGATTCCGGGGATGAGGAAGTTGACTTATGAGGAAAGGTTGAGTAGGTTGGGCCTCTACTCACTGGAATTCAGAAGGATGAGAGGGGATCTTATGGAAACGTATAAGATTATGAGGGGGATTGACAAGGTGGATGCAGAGAGGATGTTTCCACTGATAAGGGAGACTAGAACTAGGGGGCATAATCTTAGAATAAGGGGCTGCTCATTTAAAACTGAGATGAGGAGAAATTTCTTCTCTCAGATCTATGGAATTCACTGCCTCAGAGAGCTGTGGAAGCTGGGACATTGAATAAATTTAAGACAGTTTCTTAACCGAAGGGAATAAGGGGTTATGGGGAGCAGGCAGGGAAGTGGACCTGAGTCCAGGATCCGATCAGCCATGATCGTATTAAATGGTGGAGCAGGCTCGAGGGCCTGTATGGCCTGCTCCTATTTCTTATGTTCTTATGTGAATGTCTTGGTGTTGCTGGCTGCAAGCCGCTTGGTCCCGCTACTTCTTCTGTCGAAGATGACGATGAAGAAGTGGCCGCAGGTACTACTTCCAGTTGGATGGAAGGGGCATCCTCCACCCTTTCCATAACATTCTCCTCCTCCTCTGGTTCTGTTTCTGGTTCCGATGATGATGATGTGTTGGCCTCCTCGGCACTCGTGGTGATTATTACCTGTAGGGGAGGCAGGTGCAGCCTCCCTCTGCGCCAGCGGAGTTGTTGGACCTGCAGAACACAATTGATCTTATTACAACTGTCATGTATGTAACCACAATGTAACACCACTGTATTACTGTATACACTCAACCTAGATGCACACCTTGACCACAAGGGGTGAACTTGTGGGAGACACTCCTTACCTGATCACACAGGTATAAAAAGGGAGGCCCCACGCAGGGTCATCATCTTTGGAGTCCTGTGAATAAAGACTTAAGGTCACAGAGTGACCTTGTTCCCAGAATGTGCCTTGTGTGGTTTCATACTGTAGAGTAAGGACTTTACAAGAACAGAAGGGATACTTGCACTGTGCTGGCATACATAGGAGGAGCAGCACTACTACAATAAATGTGACCGAGAGGCGTGACTGCATCATATGGTAGTACATATGGTATTCCATCTATGTGGAATTCATTGCCCCAGAGAGCTGTGGAGGCTGGAACAACCAGAGATAGAGAGAATGATAAGTGGGTGAAGGTTTATGGGGAGCAGACAGGGAAGTGGAGCTGAGTCTACATCAGATCAGCAATGGTCTTCTCAAATGATGGAGCAGGATCGAGGGGCCAGTGGCCTGCTCCTGCTCCTATTTTTATGTTCTTATGTTGTTAACCTGAGAGTAGCACAGAAGCTGCATGCATAACATGACATCATTTGTATATGAATTGCCGTTGCATTACTTTGAATTAACACTGCTTTACACATTACTCACGTGACACAAGGGAGAACTCTGCCTCACCACGGTGGCTGCCAACAAGAGCCGCAGCGCATTCCTCCAACTCGGTCAGCGCTACCAGCTGTGCGGGCCCTCCTCCAGTGTGCCTATGCTCTGAGCGATTCTTAGATATCTTCATCTGCAAACATGACAAGAGCATGGCATAAGCTAACTGGCTAGGTTCTATCATGGAAAGACAACAGTTTCTAACGTTATATGCTAATAGTGTTTGTATCCACAATTGATGCATGGTTATAACAAAGATCGTGTTTACGATCTAATGCTTGACACAAACATCTCGACTACAATCTCTATTGAATGGCCCCTGGGGGTGGTGGGAATCAGGACAGCTGGTGAATTCGGCAATGACAGGAGCTAATGTCCCAAAGTGTCCCAGGACAGACACTGAGCCAGGGCAGCTCTCCCCCAGTCCAGGCTGGGTCACTGTGGAAGTGACAGCAGCCGGAGAGATTGACACAGTCTGGGTAAAGGGGACGGGACACCCCAGTGCTCAGTCGTGCTCCATCCACCAACATAACCCAAAAAGAGATGATGTCAAAATTAGACTTAAAAAGGGCGCAGGTTATGAGCCCTGTCCAGATCTTAGCAGGGAGTATATGCATGAATAACCAGCTTAATTTCAATCCGGGAGATTTACATATTATGGGATTGTGATATATGTAAACCTGTAAATACATTGTTTACCCACCAGAGGGCTCATCCCCTGGAGTCCCAAGGGATCCCACAATCCCTTGGGAGCACCTGTACTTAAGGAGGTCTCACAGGCTGGAGAGGGCTCTGGAGACCTGCAATAAAAGACTAAAGATCACACTTCATTTTGATCTCACAGTATCTGGTCAGACTTTTTATTCATACACTACAACTGGCGACGAGATACAGATAACGAACCCCACCGCAACGATGCAAAGAACTGTGGGCATCCTGGAGAAATTTTCAGAGGGAGATGATTGGGAAACCTTCGTGGAGCGACTCGACCAATACTTCGTGGCCAACGAGCTGGAAGGAGAAGCGAATGCTGACAAACGAAGGGCGATTCTCCTCACCGTTTGCGGGGCACCAACATATTGCCTCATGAAAAGTCTGCTTGCTCCAGCAAAACCCACAGAGAAATCGTATGATGATATGTGCACACTGGTCCGGGAGCATCTTAACCTGAAGGAATGCGTTCTGATGGCGAGGTACCGGTTCTACACTTGCAAGAGGTCTGAAGGCCAGGAAGTGGCGAGCTATGTCGCCGAGCTAAGACACCTTGCAGGACATTGTGAATGTGAAGGACATTTGGAGCACATGCTCAGGGACTTCTTTGTATTTGGCATTGGCCTTGAAGTAATACTTCATAAACTCTTGACTGTAGAGACCCCAACCTTGAGTAAAGCCATATCGATAGCCCAGGCGTTCATCGCCACCAGTGACAATACCAAGCAAATCTCTCAGCACACGAGTGCTGCTACAGGTACTGTGAACAAAGTAATGTTGTTTTTGCATCGTAATGTACAGGGCAGGCCTCACATACCTGCAGCTGCACGTCCGCAGAGGTCTCAGAATCCACCATCAAGGGTGATGAATGATAGGCCATTAACACCTTGTTGGTGCTATGGGGGTGATCATCGTTTCCATTCATGCCGCTTCAAAGGATACGTTTGCAAGGGCTGTGGAACATGGGACACCTCCAACATAGGTGCAGGCGAGCTGCAAATCCTGCTAATCTTGCAAACCACCATGTTGCAGAGGAGGACCGATCACGGCAAATCACGATGAACCAGAGCCTCTGACTGAGGAGGCAGAGGTATATGGGGTGCACACATTTACGACAAAGTGACTCCCGATAATGCTGAAGGTTGATTTAAATGGACTCCCGGTGTCAATGGAGCTGGACACGGGCGCGAGCCAGTCCATTATGAGCAAAAAGACTCGATAAATTGCGGTGCAGCAAGGCCTCAAGGCCAGTCCTGACTGCCATTCGCACTAAACTGAGAACTTATACAAAGGGACTGATTCCCATAATCGGCAGTGCTATCATAAAGGTTTCCTACGATGGAGCGGTGCGCAAGCTACCACTCTGGGTGATACCAGGTGATGGCCCCACACTGCTCGGCAGGAGCTTGCTGGGGAAGATACACTGGAACTGGGACAATGTCCGAGCACTCTCGCCAGTCGATGACACTTCATGTGCCCAGGTCCTAAACAAGTTCCCCTCGCTGTTTGAACTAGGCATCGGGAAGTTCCAAGGAGCAAAAGTGCAGATCCACCTAATTCTGGAGGCGCGACCCATCCATCACAAGGCGAGAGCAGTACTGTACATGATGAGAGAGAGAGTAGAGATCGAGTTCGATTGGCTGCAACGAGAGGACATCATTTCACCGATCAAATTCAATGAGTGGGCCAGTCCGATTGTTCCAGTCCTCAAGGGAGACGGTACCGTCAGAATCTGTGGTGATTACAAAGTAACTATCAATCATTTCTCCCTGCAGGATCAATACCCACTGCCAAAGGCAGTGCGCCGCTGGCGGGAGGAAAGATGTTCACGAAGCTAGACTTGACCTCGGCCTACATGATGCAGGAGCTGGAGGAATCATGGAAGGGCCTCACCTGCATCAACACGCACAAAGGTCTCTTCATTTACAACAGATGCCCGTTTGGGATTCGATCAGCCGCGGTGATATTCCAGAGAAACATGGAAAGCTTATTGAAGTTGGTCCCGTGCACCGTGGTCTTCCAGGACGACATCTTGGTACAGGTCGGGACACCGATGAGCATCTGTAGAACCTGGAGGAGGTTCTTAGTCGGCTCAATTATGTGGGGCTCAGGCTAAAACGCTCAAAATGCATTTTTCTGACACCTGAAGTGGAGTTCCTGGGGAGAAGAATCGCAGTGGATGGCATCAGGCCCACCGATTCGATTACAGAGGCAATCGAGAATGCACCGAGACCACAGAACATGACAGAGCTGCGGTCATTTTTAGGACTCCTGAACTACTTTGGTAACTTCTTACCGGGTCTCAGCACACTGTTAGAACCACTGCATGCTTTACTGCGTAAAGGAGATGAATGGGTATCGGGTAAAAGTCAAGAAAATGCCTTTGTAAAAGCTAGAAAACGGTTATGCTCAAACAAATTGCTTGTGTTGTATGATCCATGTAAGCGTTTGGTACTAGCATGTGATGCGTCGTCATATGGTGTCAGGTGTATATTGCAACAAGGTAATGAATCTGGGAAATTGCAACTGGTGCTTATGCATCCAGGAGTCTGTCTAAGGCTGAGAGAGCCTATAGCATGATTGAAAAAGAAGCGTTAGCGTGTGTTTATGGGGTAAAGAAAATGCATCAATATCTGTTTGGGCTCAAATTTGAATTGGAAACTGATCATAAGCCACTAATATCCCTCTTTGCGGAAAGCAAGGAGATAAATACGCATGCATGGCCTGCATCCAGAGATGAGCGGTCACGTTGTCTGCATACAACTATGCCATCTGCCACAGGCCAGGCACAGAAAATTGTGCCGATGCTCTCTGTAGGCTGCCATTGCCCACCACAGGGGTGGAAATGGCACAGCCCGCAGATTTAGTTATGGTAATGGAAGCATTCGAGAGTGAGCAATCACCTGTTACCACCAGACAGATTAGAACCTGGATGAGCCAGGACCCCTTACTGTCCTTAGTAAAAAACTGTGTGCTTCATGGAAGCTGGTCCAGTGTCCCATTAGAAATGCAGGAAGACATAAAGCTGTACCAGCGGCACAAAAATGAAATGTCTATACAGGCAGACTGCCTTCTGTGGGGTAATCGGGTAGTGGTACCCAAAAAGGGCAGGGACACTTTCATTAGTGATTTCCACAATACCCATCTAGACATTGTAATGATGAAAGCGATAGCCAGATATCACGTGTGGTGACAAGGTATCAATGCGGACTTAGATTCCTGTGTGCACAAATGTAACACATGTTCACAGTTAAGCAATGCACCCAGGGAGGCGCCAATAAGTTTATGGTCTTGGCCCTCCAAACCATGGTGACTATGCAGGCCCGTTCTTGGGAAAAATGTTCCTAGTGCATGTAGATGCCTACTCCAAATGGATTGAATGTGAGATAATGTCGACAAGTGCGTCTGCTGCCACCACTGAAAGCCTGCGGGCCACGTTTGCCACGCACGGCCTGCCTGATGTCCTTGTGAGTGACAATGGGCCGTGTTTCACCAGTGCCGAGTTCAAATTGTTCATGACCAGCAGTGGGATCAAACATGTCACATCTGTCCCATTCAAACCATCATCCAATCGTCAGGCAGAGAGAGCAGTGCAAACAACCAAGCAGATCTTGAAGATGGTAACTGAAAGCTCACTGTAGACTCGCCTATCCCGAGTCCTGCTTGGTTACCGCACGAGATTCCACTCGCTCACTGGGATTCCACCTGCTAAACTGCTCATGAAAAGGGCACTTAAGACAAGGCTCTCGTAAGTCCACCCTGATCTACATGAACAGGTAGAGAACAGGCGGCTTCAACAAAGTACATATCATGATAGCGCAAATGTGTCATGTGAAATTGAGATTAATGATCCTGTACTTCTGTTGAACTATGGACAAGGTCCCAAGTGGCTTCCCGGCATTGTCATGGCCAAAGAGGGGAGTAGGGTGTTTCGGGTCAAACTTTCAAATGGACTCATCTACAGGAAACACTTGGACCAAACCAAACTCAAATTCACGGACTATCCAGAGCAACCCACATTAGACCCTACCTTTTTTGACCCCCCAACACACACACCAGTGGCAACCAACACAGTGGTTGACCACGAAGCAGAACCCATCACCCGCAGCAGCCCAGCAGGACTCACCACACCAGAAAGCCCAGCAAGGCCAGCTGCACAGCAGCCCAGCGAGGGCCCAACGAACGACTCACCAAAACCAGCATTTGCACTGAGATGATTAACAAGGGAAAGGAAGGCCCCAGATCGACTCACATTGTAAATAGTTACACTATTGACTTTGGGGGGGGGGGAGTGTTGTTATATATGTAAACCTGTAAATACCTTGTTTAATCACCAGAGGGCTCATCCCCTGGAGTCCCAAGGGATCTAACAATCCCTTGGGAGCACCTGTACTTATGGAGGCCTCACAGGCTGGAGAGGACTCTGGAGACCTGCAATAAAATAATAAGGTCACACTTTACTTTGAGCTCACAGTATCTGGTCAGACTCTTTATTCATACACTTGCCGAAGCAACCAGGCTGTTCCAGCACTTGCTGCACTGGTCGGACCCCCCTCGCCTCATTGAACGCCAACGATCTCACCCCAAATCCCTCCGAGGTGGAGGTTTCCTATGCCCACTCTGGGTTAATTGGGCCCACAGTGAATGCACCTCCTGGATGAAATCAGACATTTTTGTGACAGTAATATTCTCTTTCTTTCTCTCTCTCTCTTTTTTTTCTCTCTCCTCCCTGACTCTGTTCTCCTCTCCTCTCTCCCTGTCCTCTCTCTCTCTCCATCTCTCTCTCTCCCCCACCCTTTGCCTTCTGCGCATGCGTGGATGACCCCTGACCTCCCGAATCGCGGGAAAACCTGTTTGCCAAAAAAAAAGTATGTGCCGAAGGCCGTTGGTAGGGAAGCCTTGCCTTCGACATCACTAAGGCCCAATCCACATCGCTGGGCTATCGCCGGGAAAAAAAAGCCAAAAGTAAGGATCCAAAAAATGGGCGATGTTCCAGCGATCCTGAAAGCTGAAACATCGCTAAGGTTGGAACATCGTCCATTTTTTGGGCCCTAACGATCTAAGTGGAAAGTCTAGCCCCTATGATTCCTTTAAATCTGCCTGGATATTTAACAATCTTTATCATTCACCCTCCACGAAAGAAAAAAAAGAAATAATTTAATTTATGTAGCATCTTTCATGACCACTGGATGTCTCAAAGTGCTTTACAACCAATGAAGTACTTTTGGAGTGTAGTCACTGTTGTAATGTAGGAAATGCAGCAATCAATTTGTACACAGCAAGCTCCCACAAACAGCAATGTGATAATGACCAGATAACCTCTTTTTGTTATGTTGATTGAGGGACACCACGGATATCTCCCCTGCTCTTCTTCAAACTTGTGCCATGGGATCTTTTATGTCCACCTGAGAGAGCAGACAGGGCCTTGGTTTAACACCACATCTGAAAGGCAGCATCTCTGACAGTGCAGCACTCCATCAGCACTGCAATGGAGCGTCCGCCTAGCATTTTGTGCTCAAGTCTCTGGGATGGGACTTGAACCCACAACCTCCTGACTCAGAGGCGAGAGTGCTACCCACTGAGCCACAGCTGGCAGAAGTAGAAAATAGCTCCTGTGGTTGTAAATCTCGATGGGGCTAAATTGTAAGGAAAAGGTGGTGTTTGCACAGGAAGCCTTCCTCGTGTAAGGTCTCTGTCCTTGGCATGGACTGCTGAGTAGATAGTCACACACTGGAATTTTGCACAGCATTGGGACCATGTTGAGCAGCGAAGAGGAGAGAGTAATAAAAATGCAATGTCAGTGCAGCTTCATTCTTTGAAATTACATATGGCGTTCACCTGATCCTGTTGCCCGCTGACACTTAACCTCTGCCAGTAGTCCTCAGCCCACCACCCACATCCCCTACTACCATTATACCAGCATGAAATTGCACTGATTAATCAGCCGTACTGCACTTCATTGCTTGTGACTGTCATTGATAAATTTCTATCATTCATGAATTTCTGAGTACTACTGCATTTGCACCCAGAGTCACAAGTAACTGGGGCGCAAATCAATTACATGGCCTAAAAGGTCAAGGACCGAAGTGAGTTATGCATGCAACTACAATGTGTCCAAATCTCATTGATCTTTTCGGGCCATCTATCAATCCCTCCGCCCGAACGCACTGCCGTCCATAAAACTGAACCCACACCCAAGTTATGGAGCTTTATAAAAGAGTTTCCTACAATTTGGGTAATGCATTTTGGGAGGTCTAACAAGACACATTAAATAGTACAACACTGAAAAGTGTAGAGGAACAAAGGGACCTTCGAGTGCAGATCCACAGATCCCTAAAGTTAGCAGGCCAGGTCGATAAGGTGGTTAAGAAGGCATATGGAACACTTGCCTTTATTAGTCGAGGCATTAAATACAAGAACAAAGAGGTTATGCTTGAGCTGTACAAAGCACTGGTTAGGCCGCAGTTGGAGTACTGTGTGCAGTTCTGGTCACCACATTACTGGAAATATATAATTGCAATGGAAAGGGTGCAGAGGAGATTTACAAGAATGTTGCCTGAACTGGAGAATTTTGGCAATGAGGAAAGATTGGAGATGTTGGGTCTGTTTTCTCTGGAACAGAAGAGGCTGAAGGGAGACCTGATTGAGGTGTATAAAATTATGAGGGGCCTGGATAGAGTGGATGGGAAGGACCTGT
This sequence comes from Pristiophorus japonicus, assembly GCF_044704955.1. NCBI lineage: Eukaryota > Metazoa > Chordata > Chondrichthyes > Pristiophoridae > Pristiophorus > Pristiophorus japonicus. The sequence continues at coordinate 45,104,227 of NC_091979.1, forward strand.
TTCCCTTGGCAGAGTGGTCAACAACCAGAGGACATAGATTTAAAGTAATTGGGGGGAGGTTTAGAGGAGATATGAGGGGAAATGTCTTTACCCAGAGGGTAGTGGGGATCTGAATCTCACTGCCTGAAAGGGTGGTAGATGCAGAAATCCTCACCACATGGATGTGCACTTAAAGTGCTGTAACCTACAGGACTACGGACCAAGAGCTGGAAAGTGGGATTAGGATGGATAGCTCTTGATCAGTCGGCGCAGACATAATGGGCCGAAATGGCCTCCTTCCGTGCTGTAAATTTTTATAATTCCATGTGTCATGTATCCAGACATGTTTACTGCTTGTACTATTACATATGATGTGCCACCAGAGGGCACTACTATGGGAAATTTGTACACCAGCTGTATGGTCACTAAGGTGTGCCACCAGCAAGCACTGCAATGGGAGACGTGTATGTTACCTGTACAGGTGTGCCAGGCCTAGTATAAAAGGCAGGCCACCATGTGTGACTAAACAGATTAAGGTCACTACAGTTCAAGTGCAATACTTTGCCTCGTGGAGTCATTATCAGAGCACCTAAAGACATAACAATTGGCGACGAGATTACGGGCTTTCACGCGAAAATTGCTAACTTTGGTACGTTGCAGCAGTTCGCCGATGGGGATGATTGGGAGCCTTTGTGGAGAGGCTCGACTATTTCTTCACAGCAAACAACCTGCAGGCGATGATCCGGCCACGCTGGCTGATAAGTGCAGAGCTATCCTGCTCACCAGTTGTGGGCCCACCGTCTATGGCCTCGTCAGGGATTTGCTGGCACCAGCGAAGACAACGACCAAGACTTATGAGGAGCTTGTATTGCTGATCCAAGAACAACTCAAGCCCAAAGAGAGCATCCTCACAGCCAGACACTGGTTTTACACCCAGCGACGGCCCGAAGGCCAGGAAATCACAAAATATGCTGCAGACCTCAGGAGGCTGGTGGCACCATGTGATTTCAGCGACCACCTCACCGAAGCACTGCGGGATATCTTTGTCACCACAATCAGCCACGAGGGCCTTCTTCACAGGCTACTATCTGCGGATACCACAGTCACACTGCAGAAGGCCATCACCATGAGCCAGTTACTCATGACCTCGACCTGCGGCTCTAGGCAGATGACTCATCCTCAGGACTCAAACCCGGCAAGTACCGTACACAGACTGGCATCTTTTAGAGGCTTGACTGTAGAACGTGAATCTCCTCAGGGGAGCGAGAACAGGTCCAAGAGTCCCTTAACTCTGAGTCTGCCAAGGGGGGCTAATCGGTTAGCACCATGCTGGCATTGCGGAGGAAATCACCAGGCTCACCAGTGCCGTTTTAAGGACTATATGTACAAAGGGTACAGCACAAAGGGCCACCTCCAGCGAATGTGTAAAAGAAATAGGATTCACCGTGTTGATGAAGAGTCTGCAGAAGACCATGAATCCAGCGTGGATTATGAAGAGGCGGTCAGAGAGGCAGCTCAGCCCTACGATGAGGTGTATGGAATGTTTACCTGCACCACAGAATGTTCCCCGTTGAGAATGGAAGTCGAGATAAACGGCGCTCCAGTCTTCATGGAGGTGGACATGGGGGCAAGCCAGTCAGTAATGAATCAAGAAGCCTTTGAGAGTCTATGGGACAATCAAACTGAATGACTCAAGTTGGTCCCGGTTCAGGCAAAGCTGCGCACCGATACCAATGAACTTATCCCAGTCGTTGGTAGTGCAGATGTAAGGTTACTCCATGATGGCGCGGTGCACAAGTTACCACTGTGGATTGTTGCAGGTGATGGATCAACGCTACTCGGAAGAAGGTGGATGGAGAAGATCCATTGGAGCTGGGAAGATTTCATCCCTCCAGCGATCGACATCCTCCGCGTTCGGAGGCAAAGCAAGCCCCCGCCTGAGGTTGGATCCGGCACCAGAGAGCAGACCAGCACAGCACCCGAGGCACAGACCACTCAGCACGACTGAGCGGAGATGATCCAGCTGAGGCGACCCGAACGCACCTTCCAGGCTCCAGTGGCAGGACTCCGGAGGAAGAAAATCAGATCCAAAGGAGACTTCCCAGCTTCGGTGGCAGAACCCGGGGAGAAGAGGATCACAGCAGTCGACATCATGGATGGAAGAAAGATGGAGCCCAAATCACGAGGTAACGCGCTGAAGAAAAAGATGGCGGCGGCCAGACCATGAGTTGCAGCGCTGCTGGAGCAACACGTGGTACCAAGCGAAGAAGATGGTTGGGGTAAAGTTAGCAAGGCTCTCTTAAAGGAGGCCAGCAACCCACCTTAAAGAGACAGTTCCACATTCTCAATCAATGTAACAGCGACTGTAAGTTAAATGTAAAGCTTATAATTGATGATCCGAGTTTTATACATGTAATAAGCAAAGAAAAGTCGTGTGATTGCGATCGGAGCTACAGTTTATCTACAATGAGTCATGAAACGTTGTGCGATGCAGGATTTCAACTGTATTCAGATAATGTAGCGGGCAAACACCTATCTGGAGTGCACAGGTCCAGCAGACTACCCAATGCTGTAGCTTGCGTCCCTGGGACCAGAGTGATGCACCATGGAGTGTGGCCACAAGCAGCTAATATAGACAAGCTGCAGAGCAAGCGATCTCAGTAGGGCAGTGGCACCAGTATCGATACCCTTCCCCTGATCAGCTCCACCTCTCAGGCACCCGATGGCACCAACCGCCACGAGCCTGAAAGAGCAAACTGCGCTAAGGCGCAGCCCCCAGACCCTATCGCCAAGGGAATGAAGGGTCTCCCGCAACGGTTCTCCCAAATGGGACCGGGACCAGCCAGGATCCCAAACCAAATGACGCCCAGGCAAGCGAGTCAGCAGTTCCCTGTGCACTGCCAGACGACTGCTCCTCAGGGAGCAGCAGTGACTTGAGGAATAAGGAAAGGACAGGGAGGTCACAGGCAAATGTGAACCTGCCCGACGCTGGGAGCAACGGCAAAGGCCCCGAGAGCAGGCAACTTGAGCTAACCGGGTTCCCACTGCCAGCACCAGACACCGCACCGGTGGTGGACACCATCCAGCAGTTCTGGAACTACCTTGTCCTCACGCACCGGTGCTGACACCAGCACTGATTCCAAGTATGTATCAAGAATGTATTTCACCAGTCAAATGTGCATGCCTCACAACTGTACCACAAATGTAATGATGTAAATGCTATTTTTTTTTCTGGACTTGAATGTATGTATATGAATGTAATGAGCCGCCGGCATAATCCATATGTGCGGGGGTGGGGTGGGGGGTGAGAATGGAGTGGTCATTGACTCACAAACAGAAACCACCAGCACCTCTACTGCCAACGAAACCCCACCTGCTCACTTAAAATAGAAACGACCCTCCAAGGGTCAACTAGATCGAGCTAAGCCCAGAGCACAGTCAATGTATGAAGGCGATTTGCACTAAGGACTTGGGGGAGAGTGAGGTCATGTATCCAGACATGTTTACTGCTTGTACTATTACATATGATGTGCCACCAGAGGGCACTACTATGGGAAACTTGTACACCAGCTGTATAGAAACATATAGAAACATAGAAAATAGGTGCAGGAGCAGGCCATTCAGCCCTTCTAGCCTGCACCGCCATTCAATGAGTTCATGGCTGAACATGAAACTTCAGTACCCCCTTCCTGCTTTCTCGCCATACCCCTTGATCCCCCGAGTAGTAAGGACTTCATCTAACTCCCTTTTGAATATATTTAGTGAATTGGCCTCAACTACTTTCTGCGGTAGAGAATTCCACAGGTTCACCACTCTCTGGGTGAAGAAGTTTCTCCTCATCTCGGTCCTAAATGGCTTACCCCTTATCCTTAGACTGTGACCCCTGGTTCTGGACTTCCCCAACATTGGGAACATTCTTCCTGCATCCAACCTGTCCAAACCCGTCAGAATTTTAAACGTTTCTATGAGGTCCCCTCTCACTCTTCTGAACTCCAGTGAATACAAGCCCAGTTGATCCAGTCTTTCTTGATAGGTCAGTCCCACCATCCTGGGAATCAGTCTGGTGAATCTTCGCTGCACTCCCTCAATAGCAAGAACGTCCTTCCTCAAGTTAGGAGACCAAAACTGTACACAATACTCCAGGTATGGCCTCACCAAGGCCCTATACAACTGTAGCAACACCTCCCTGCCCCTGTACTCAAATCCCCTCGCTATGAAGGCCAACATGCCATTTGCTTTCTTAACCGCCTGCTGTACCTGCATGCCAACCTTCAATGACTGATGTACCATGACACCCAGGTCTCGCTGCACCTTCCCCCTTCCTAATCTGTCACCATTCAGATAATAGTCTGTCTCTCTGTTTTTACCACCAAAGTGGATAACCTCACATTTATCCACATTATACTTCATCTGCCACGCATTTGCCCACTCACCTAACCTATCCAAGTCACTTTGCAGCCTCATAGCATCCTCCTCGCAGCTCACACTGCCACCCAACTTAGTGTCATCCGCAAATTTGGAGATACTACATTTAATCCCCTCGTCTAAATCATTAATGTACAATGTAAACAGCTGGGGCCCCAGCACAGAACCTTGCGGTACCCCACTAGTCACTGCCTGCCATTCTGAAAAGTACCCATTTACTCCTACTCTTTGCTTCCTGTCTGACAACCAGTTCTCAATCCACGTCAGCACACTACCCCCAATCCCATGTGCTTTAACTTTGCACATTAATCTCCTGTGTGGGACCTTGTCGAAAGCCTTCTGAAAGTCCAAATATACCACATCAACTGGTTCTATGGTCAGTAAGGTGTGCCACCAGAGGGCACTGCAGTGGGAGACTTGTAGGTTACCTGTACGGGTGGGCCAGGCCTGGTATAAAAGGCAGGCCACCATGTGTGATCCTCACTCAGGAGTTATTTTAAACGGACTAAGGTCACTACAGTTCAAGTGCAATACTTTGCCTCGTAGAGTCATTATCAGAGCATGTAAAGACATAACACAATGATTCTATGAATTGACCAGAGGCTCGCTTCAAATTATGATCAGATTCGCTATGGTGCTGCCTGATATGTGGAAAAGGAACTACGAAGAAAGACTTTGGAAAAATTGAGGCTTTTTTCATGAAAACAATGTCGATTATGGGGTGATTATAATAGCAGTGTTTAAAATTTAGGAAGGATGGGACAGGAAGATAAAAACAGACTGCTTCCAGTGATGAGGGGTCGAGAATTGGGAGCCATGAATACAAGATTAAATGTACGAGATTTCGAAGAGAGAGCTAGAGAAACATCTTTGGAGTGAGGCTGTGGAATTTGCTTTCAGGGCTAGTGATTGAGACAGAGACTATAGGGGGTAATTCTAACTCCTGGGCGGGAAGCCAGTGGGACACCCAGCTGGGGGATGCAGTGGGACACCCAGCTGGGGGATGCAGTGGGACACCCAGCTGGGGGATGCAGTGGGAAGCCTATTTTGATGGCCGGGCATCATTAACAACCCATTGTCCAGCTGTCCGTCCATCTGAAGTTGGCATCCAGAGACAGCATGCTGGTTTTTGGCCTACGAAGTCAGGGCAGCCCAGAGACTGCTAGGTTGACAGTCAAGTAAGTCGCAGGGGGTTGGGATTAGGGAAGTTTTTTTGGGTGGGAAGGATGGGGGAGCCCAGGGCCCACTAATATAAGTTTTATTCTTAACTGACAGGGCCTCCGTTGGTTGTCCACCAGATTTTACTGTCCAGCAATGAAACTCTGCTCGAAGCGATAGGAACCCCACATGCACACATTTGTCAAGTTCCCACCTGAGTCTGGTCTTACCGCCCAAGAAAACAGCGGCAAGGTGACCTCTGAGCGGGAAATGTGCGATAGGCTAAAGCTGGGATTTAAACTCTCATCCCTCTGGTTAAAATTCCCCTGGTGTCAACATTCAGGATTAGTTTGGGTCGGTGGATGCCGGAAAAGGGGCTGAAGGGAGATGGGAAGTATGGAGATGGATTATAATGTGGGAAAATGTGAGGTTATCCACTTTGGCAGATAAAATATAAAAGCAAATTATAATTTAAATGGAGAAAAATTGCAAAGTGCTGCAGTACAGAGGGACCTGGGGGTCCTTGTGCATGAAACACAAAAAGTTAGTATGCAGGTACAGCAAGTAGTCAGGAAGGCAAATGGAATATTGGCCTTTATTGCAAGGGGGATAGAGTATAAAAGCAGAGAAGTCCTGCTACAACTGTACAGAGTATTGGTGAGGCCACACCTAGAGTACCGCATACAGTTATAGTCTCTGTATTTAAGGAAAGATATACTTGCATTGGAGGCTGTTCAGAGAAGGTTCATTAGGTTGATTCCGGAGATGAGGAGGTTGACATGAAGATAGGTTGAATAGGTTGGGCCTATACACATTGGAGTTCAGAAGAATGAGAGGTGATCTTATCGAAACATGGAAGATAATGAGGGGGCTCGACAAGGTGGATACAGTGTGGATATTTCCACTCATTGGCGAAAACTAAAACTAGGGGACATAGTCTAAGATAAAGGGGCTGCCCATTCAAAACTGAGATGAGGAGGAATTTCTTCTCTCAGAGGGTTGAAAATCTGTGGATTTCTCTGCCCCGGAGAGCTTTGGAGGCTGGGTCATTGAATATATTTCCGGTGGAGATCGACAGATTTTTAAGCAATAAGGGTATAAAGTATCACGGAGAGTGGGCAGTGAAGTGGAGCTGATTCCAGGATCAGATCAGCCATGATATTAAATGGTGGAGCAGGCTCAAGGGGCCAAATGGCCCACTCCTGCTCCTATTTCTTATGTTCTTACATTCTTATGGGAACAGGTTGGGGACATGCGATTAAGACTAATTGCTCCCAAGGAGGGTAAATGTGGATATGGAGTTGTGGCAATCTCCATGCATTTTTATGTCCTCTTTTGTGTGGAAGACTGCTATTTTCTGACAACCCAACATATTGGTTAATAACACGTTGGAGAGCTTTATTTTAGAAACTCCCCTATACAAATTAATCTTGCTTGAAAGAAAGTGTATATTAAATCAGCTAACATAAAAATTGGCTGTTGTTTATGAAACTGTGCTCAAAGAGTCTGGCCTAATAAACATTAATAGACTATTGTCGTCATTTAATGCCAGCTTGACAGGTGCTTAATGTTTTAGAAACATAGAAACATAAAAAATAGGTGCAGGAGTAGGCCATTCGGCCCTTCGAGCCTGCACCACCATTCAATAGGATCATGGTTGATCATTCCCTCAGTACCCCTTTCCTGCTTTCTCTCCATACCCCTTGATCCCCTTATCCATAAGGGCCATATCTAACTCCCTCTTGAATATATCCAATGAACTGGCATCACAACTCTCTCTGCGGCAGGGAATTCCATAGGTTAACAACTTGGAGTGAAGACATTTCTCCTCATCTCAATCCTAAATGGCCTACCCCTTAGCCTATGTCCCCTGGTTCTGGACTTCCCCAACATGGGGAACATTGTTCCCACATCTAACCTGTCCAGTCCTGTCAGAATCTTATACGTGATCCCCTCTCATCCTTCTAAACTCCAGTGAATAAAGGCCCAGTTGATCCAGTCTCTCCTCATATGACAGTCCCGCCATCCCCGGAATCAGTCTGGTGAACCTTCGCTGCACTCCCTCAATAGCAAGAATGTCCTTCCTCAGATTAAGAGACCAAAACTGTACACAATATTCCAGGTGAGGCCTCACTAAGGCCCTGTACAACTACAGTAAGATCTCCCTGCTCCTATACTCAAATCCCCTAGCTATGAAGGCTAACATGCCATTTGCCTTCTTCACCGCCTGCTGTACCTGCATGCCCACTTTCAGTGACTGATGAACCATGACACCCAGGTCTCATTGCACCTCCCTTTTTCCTAATCTGCCGCCATCCAGATAATATTCTGCCTTCGTGTTTTTGCCCCCAAAATGGATAACCTCACATTTATCCTCATTATACTGCATCTGCCATGTATTTGCCCACTCACCTAACCTGTCCAAGTCACCCTGCAGCCTCTTAGCGTCCTCCTCACAGCTCACACCGCCACCCATTTTAGTGTCATCAGCAAACTTGGAGATATTACACTCGATTCGTTCATCTAAATCGTTAATGAATATTGTAAAGAGCTGGGGTCCCAGCACTGAGCCCTGCGGCACTCCACTAGTCACTGCCTGCCATTCTGAAAAGGACCTGTTTATCCCGACTCTCTGCTTCCTGTCTGCCAACCAGTTCTCTATCCACGTCAATACATTACCCCCAATACCATGCGCTTTGATTTTGCATACCAATCTCTTGTGCGGGACCTTGTCAAAAGCCTTTTGAAAGTCCAAATACACCACATCCACTGGCTCTCCCTTGTCCACTCTACTAGTTACATCCTCAAAAAATTCCAGAAGATTCGTCAAGCATGATTTCTCTTTCGTAAATCCATGCTGACTTGGACTTACGAAATTACTTTGCAAATGACTTCCCAGTATTCAATGCTATTATTTCTCTCTGAGGAAAATAATACTCTATTTTCTTATCTCCTAAATCAACATGTGAGTATTCAAATACAGGGCTAGAATTTCGGGTTTTAGCGATTTTGGACGTTTTTGGGCAATAATCGCAGCAAAAACATATTTTTTATCACTGGGTTATTGTTGCCGCCAGAGCTCACAAAATTTGCCAAATGGAGAAGAGCGATAGCGATAAATCCAGCATTGCACAACTGAATTTGTGCACCGGAGCAGAAATTTGCGACCTGTTAAAAAAAATCGGACTTTCTGCACATGCGCAATTTTATTAATTTTTTGCCATTTTTTTCTTTTTCCCACGCTTCTGGTCAGCTGTCAGTGCACCCAGGGCTGAATCAGCCATTTTTGGATTGCATTCACAATGGATGGAGATGGGAGCAAGCAGCGAGCAAGAACATTTAGTAATGAGGCCAACGAGGCCCTTATCGCTGCTGTGGAAAGGAGATGGGCGGAATTAAACAGGAGGGGTGCAAGTAAACCCTTCCTAGCGTTTTTTTGGTGCATTTGGACCAGCATTGCTGAGGAGGTGTCTTATATCGACGACATCTGAAGGACCCACACCCAGTGCCGCAAGAGGTTCAATGACCATTGCAGGGTCCTTAGAGTAGGTCAGATTTTTATTGAAGCACTCCTTCATTACTTAAATTATGTCTGATACATGTTGGTATAGGTAGGCTGAGTGTTGCATTTATTTACCATGAATGATCTTTACACATTATTAACATTGCTTTCTGAGATCTTAAAAGATGTTTCTGCACCTCGATGTCTTCCTCATGAACCACGTGCAACTACCAGGGCCATTAAACAGAGAAATGTACTAAATGCACAAAGCTTTTGTGGCTATCTGTGTGTACCACAAGAGCAGATGGGCCCTCTGGTAACTATTCCCATTGTAATTTTTGCAGGGAAAGATGTCCCACAACCGCTGGGAGCAGCGGTGGACAGGCGGCGGTCTACCCAGAATCATTCCTCTGACAGACCAAGTAAAGAGTGGCCAGTCTGATCAGTGTCTCAGGGAGGGCAACAGCCCATGGGGGGTCCTGAGCCCCTGTTCGAAAGTGAGGGTAAGTCCTGCAATATCCCTGGCTGGGTTGGTGTAAAGTAATGTAGTGTCTCTGGACTAGGGTTCAGGCAATGTCATGCAGTGTCTCTGGACTACACATAACGAAGTAGCGGTGGTCCTTCAAACAAGCCTGTACTATGTGACCTTACTCATGTCACACTGCCTCCTCCCCTGCTGCTAACCACTCATCCGTTGTTTTCTATTTCCAGATGATGAGTCACATGCGCCACATACTCCAGTGGAAGCCTCCACTCAGGCTGTCAGGAGAGGGGTTGGGGGAACGAGGGTGAGGGGGAGGCATTTCAAGGAGAGGAACAGACTGAGCAGCCTATTCTGGGGGAAGGGGGGAGCCGATGCACTCAACACCTCTTTTTCCTCCGTCAGCACCTCTTCCGAGGAAGAAAAATTTTCGGGCTTTGAGCCATCCGAGGCCCTGAGTACAAGTGGCGTGCAGCAACGCACTCCCGGGGTTGAATCCTGTATGCCGTCTCTCCGGAGGGTGAGCTGGCAAAGTCGGTCTGCTGACAGACAGGCGAATGCATACCTGGACATGGTGGGACTGTCCAGGGAGAGCTTCCAGCTCACCGACATCTCTTCGAGGTATTGGGTAAGATTAGAAACATAGAAACATAGAAATTAGGTGCAGGAGCAGGCCATTCGGTCCTTCAAGCCTGCACCGCCATTCAATAAGATCATGGCTGATCATTCAACTTCAGTACCCCTTTCCTGCTTTCTCTCCATACCCTTGATCCTTTTGGCAGTAAGGGCCATATCTAACTCCCTTTTGAATATATCTAACGAATTGACCTCAACAACTTTCTGCGGTAGAGAATTCCACAGGTTAACCACTCTCTGAGTGAAGAAGTTTCTCCTCATCTCGGTCCTAAATGGATTATCCCCTATTCTTAGACTGTGACCCCTGGTTCTGGAACTCCCCAGCTACGGGAACATTCTTCCTGCCTCTAACCTGTCCAATTCCGTCAGAATATTATATGTTTCTATGAGATCCCCTCTCAGTCTTCCAAACTCCATTGGATACAAGCCCAGTTGATCCAGTCTCTCCTCATATGTCAGTCCTGCCATCCCAGGTATCAATCTTGTGAACCTTCGCTGTACTCCCTCAATAGCAAGAACGTCCTTCCTAAGATTAGGAGACCAAAACTGAACACAATCTTCCAGGTGTGGCCTCACCAAGGCTCTGTACAACTGCAGTAAGACCTCCCTGCTCCTATACCCACATCCTCTCGCTATGAAGGCCAACATGCCATTTGCCTTCTTCACCGTCTGCTGTACCTGCATGCCAAACTTCAATGACTGATGTACCACGACACCCAGGTCTCGTTGCACCTCCCCTTTTCCTAATGTGTCACTATTCAGATAATATTCTGTCTTCCTGTTTTTCACACCAAAGTGGATAACCTCACATTTATCCACATTATACTGAATCTGCCATGCATTTGCCCACTCACCTAACCTGTCCAAGTCACCCTGCAGCCTCTTAGCATCCTCTTCACAGCTCACACCAACACCCAGCTTAGTGTCATCTGCAAACTTGGAGATATTACATTCAATTCATTCATCTAAATCATTGATGTATATAGCAAATAGCTGGGGTCCCAGCACTGAACCTTACATTACCCCACTGGTCACTGCCTGCCATTTTGAAAGGGACCCATTTATTCCGACTCTTTGCTTCCTGTCTGTCAAACAGTTCTCTATCCACATCAATACATTACCCCAATACCATGTGCTTTAATTTTGCACACTAATCTCTTGTGTGGGACCTTGTCAAAAGCCTAATGAAAGTCTAAATACACCACATCCACTGGCTCTCTCTTGTCCACTCTACTAGTTACATCCTCAAAAGATTCTAGAAGATTTGTCAAGGATGATTTCCCATTCATAAATCCATGCTGACTTGGACCGATCCTGTCACTGCTTTCCAAATGCGCTGCTATTTCATCTTTAATAATTGATTCCAACATTTCCCCACCACCGATGTCAGGCTAACCGGTCTATAATTCCCTGTTTTCTCTCTGCCGCCTTTTATAAAAAGTGCTGTTACATTAGCTACCCTCCAGTCCATAGGAACTGAAGTGTGCAAAATTCACGAGAACCCCCCCAGTGTTTGGGCTCATTCGAAAGGAAATTTAATTTGGGATGATCTACCGGAAAGTTTGAAATCCTAATGTGCTTATGGAAGAAACTTCGAACTTTAATCGAATTTTAGACATTTACGAGACAAATTCAAGACTGTGGACGGGCCTAAAGAACTAACCGGAGACAACTTGATTATTGAGGCTGTCTGGGTTTTGGGACTAACATAACTTGTCTGGAGAAATGGGTATTCGAGAATCCTTCTCCACAAGAGACATTAACATGACAACAAATAACCCAGAGATAGCTAACCATCAACCTGAATCTGGAAAACCGTTTCAGCATATACATCACAACGAGGCCTAATCCAGCCTATATACGAAAAACTAAGCACGAAAGGACATTGCGATTACCAAGCTAATATCTCCATCAGGAAATAGATTTAGAAATGCAACCCACCCAAGACATATTAACTTTTAACGAGCCCGCCAAAATATTACAAAGAGAAGTCAAGCCCGTCAAATTTAAACAAAGAATCCTGGACTGATTTGGCATGAAGATTAGAACAACTCAAACCGCATAATTGGCCCCCTGTTTTAACAGAGGGTATGACATACTTTGCCATACAACCGAGACCACGCTTATGTCATCAAGAAGGGAGAGAGACCAACACGACAGTTGAAAACTAACTTCTCCAGCCTCGAAGTCCTGAAGTCCTGAAGGAAGGAAGAACATCATCATCGCAGCAGCAGCCAACCACAGCCTATGTAGTTCCAAAGAAAAACCACCGCGATCGACCAAACTCGAAACAAAACTCCAACAGGAAAAAACTGAAGGATCGAAAGATTCCACTCTACAATCTATGGCTTGACTACCAACAGGTGAAAACATTACCGAAAGAGACTTTGAACCTATTTCTAACAAAGAAAACCGGGTACTTACCCCATAGATCCAAAACGCGCCTTACCGCATCAGCGGATTCAACCCAACTGAAGATTGCGCAGTAAGAAGTCTCCTCCGATGTTCGGGGTACAGCAAGCAGAACCTACAGAATTCAACGAACCCCAAAATCATGGTCTACCGCTAACTGACCAAAAAGGATTGGTAAGCATAGTCCCTGCCTGCCCTGGAGTCTAACCTAGCTAGAATTAGGTATTGGGAGGTGGGAGGTGTAATTTTTACTGTAACCCCCTTTGAATTTGTAATGTATTGTTCTTTATGAGAGTGATTATAAGTTTGACATTGTATTTTCTTGTATGTAATAAAATCTAAGTTCTTTTGCACCAAACCAATTGTCCTTTGCACTTTATCACATCCCCCAAATAAACCCAGAGTCTAGAATCCAAGTGAGTGGGAGCGATTTAAACCACTCAAGTTGGTCAGAGGTGAACCTGACCGCCAGGACCATGCCCTTACAAAATGGCGACCGCGGCAGGACTCTGGTACAAGGAGAGTGCTGGTTTGGGGCAAAGAACCAAGATGGAAGAGAGAATTTCCTCCTATGTGTATAAGAAGGTCAATGTAACTAAGGAATGGGTGCTTGGTTTGTTGCGCGCTGAGCGTCCAGCTGATGCTGCAGCCCAGTGGACAACAAGCAAAGATCACAAAGAAGCAGTAGAGAAGGCAATTTGGTTGATCTGTCCACAGCGACAGGTCCAACTCCTAGATAAAACCAATGAGACACTACAGGCAGATTTATGGGAATGCGCAGAGAACTATCAGGAAAGGGTTATGGCAGAAGAAAGGTGATGGGGAGAAATCTGTAAGCTAAAACAGGAAAGGACCCAGATAATGGAAAAGTTTAAAAACAGTCAGGACTATTTTCAATGTCAGGTTACCGAGGCCAAAAGTAATGAAAAGTCACTGAGGGCGAAAAGCACTTGCCTCACCCTACAAGCAAAAGAGCTTCAGGAAAGATTAAAAGATGTGCAGGCAATGTATAAAGTAGCTAGCACTAATGGGTTTGAATCGGGAGACCATGGTCCCTGCCAGCAACAAATCAAAAGTTTAAACCTTGCTCTGTCCAAGGCAAAAGGCATAGTTTGCCTAATAAGCCCGGGTATGCCCCAGGTAAAACTGGAAGGGAAGGAGGAAACCACCCGGCCACCACCTGTGGCACCGGTGACTACACCGGCGCAGCAGCAGGAGGGGCAAATCAGTTGCGGGGCGGACAGGGATAGTGAACCACCACCACCTGTGGCACCGAGTTTCAGCTCGGCTTGGCAGCAGGGAAGAGAGGTAGGCGAGCCAGAACAGGGAGAGCCAGAACTAGGGCCAATGTGCCTGGTCCGGCAACAGAAGTTTGGCCCACCCACCCTTGCCGGGGGTCCAGGGCCACTGGAAAGTCAGTTTGTGCTCCCCCACACTCCCCAACAGTACTGTTGAGGGAGATGACTCATCAGGGGGGAGCAGCAGCAGCCAAGTTCATGGCACTGTGGCTGGCTCTGCTGCACAGGAGGGCAGGAAAAAGAGTGGGAGAGCGATAGTGATAGGGGATTCAATTGTAAGGGGAATAGATAGGCGTTTCTGCGGCCGCAACCGAGACTCCAGGATGGTATGTTGCCTCCCTGGTGCAAGGGTCAAGGATGTCTCGGAGCGGGTGCAGGACATTCTGAAAAGGGAGGGTGAACAGCCAGTTGTCGTGGTGCACATTGGTACTAATGATATAGGTAAAAAAACGGGATGAGGTCCTAAGAGACGAATTTAAGAAGTTAGGAGCTAAATTAAAAAGGTGAGGACCTCAAAAGTAGCAATCTTGGGATTGCTACCAGTGCCACGTGCTAGTCAGAGTAGGAATCGCAGGATAGCTTGAGCAGCGGTGCAGCAGGGAGGGATTCAAATTCCTGGGGCATTGGAACTGGTTCTGGGGGAGGTGGGATCAGTACAAATCTGACGGTCTGCATCTAGCCAGGACCGGAACCAATATCCAAGGAGGAGTGTTTGCTAGTGCTGTTGGGGAGGAGTTAAACTAATATGGCATGGGGATGGGAACCAATGCAGGGAGACAGAGGAAAACAAAATGGTGACAGAATCATAAGACAGAAAGGAGATGAGTAAAAATGGAGGGCAGAGAAACCCAAGGCAAAAAACAAAAAGGGCCACTATGCAACAAAATTCTAAAGGGTCTAAGTGCGTTAAAAAGGCAAACTCTGTGCCTCAATGCGAGGAGTATTCGGAATAAGATGGACTAATTAACTGTGCAGATCGCAGTTAATGGATACGATGTGGTTGGCATCACGGAGACATGGCTCCAGGGTGACCAAGGCTGGGAACTCAACATCCAAGGATATTCAACATTGAGGAAGGATAAACAGAAAGGAAAAGGAGGCGGGGTGGCGTTGCTGGTTAAAGAGGAAATTAATGCAATTGTAAGTAAAGACATTAGCTTGGATGATGTGGAATCGGTTTGGGTGGAGCTACGGAATACCAAGGGGCAGAAAATGCTAGTGGGAGACCTCCAAACAGTAGTAGTGATGTTGGGGAGGGCATAAAACAGGAAATTAGGGGTGCATGCAATAAAGGTGCAGCAGTTATCATGGGTGACTTTAATATGCATATAGATTGGGCTAACCAAACTGGAAACAATACGGTGGAGGAGGATTTCCTGGAGTGCATAAGGGATAGTTTTCTAGACCAATATGTCGAGGAATCAACTAGGGGGGAGGCCATCTTAGACTGGGTGTTGTGTAATGAGAGAGGATTAATTAGCAATCTCGTTGTGCGAGGCCCCTTGGGGAAGAGTGACCATAATATGGTGGAATTCTACATTAGGATGGAGAATGAAACAGTTAATTCAGAAACCATGGTCCAGAACTTAAAGAAGGGTAACTTTGAAGGTATGAGGTGTGAATTGGCTAGGATAGATTAGCGAATGATACTTAAGAGTGGATGGGCAATGGCAGACATTTAGAGACTGCATGGATGAACTACAACAATTGTAAATCCCTGTCAGGCTTAAAAATAAAAAAAGGAAGGCGGCTCAACCGTGGCTATCAAGGGAAATCAGGGATAGTATTAAAGCCAAGGAAGTGGCATACAAATTGCCCAGAAATAGCAGCCAACCCGGGGACTGGGAGAAATTTAAAACTCAGCAGAGGAGGACAAAGGGTTTGATTAGGGCAGGGAAAATAGAGTACGAGAAGAAGCTTGCAGGGAACATTAAGGCGGATTGCAAAAGCTTCTATAGATATGTAAAGAGAAAAAGGTTAGCAAAGACAAACGTAGGTCCCCTGCAGTCAGAATCAGGGGAAGTCATAACAGGGAACAAGGAAATGGCAGACCAATTGAACAAGTATTTTGGTTCGGTATTCACGAAGGAGGACACAAACAACCTTCCGGATATAAAAGGGGTCAGAGGGTCTAGTAAGAAGGAGGAACTGAGGGAAATCCTTATTGGTCAGGAAATTGTTTTGGGGAAATTGATGGGATTGAAGGCCGATAAATCCGCAGGGCCTGATGGTCTGCATCCCAGAGTACTTAAGGAGGTGGCCTTGGAAATAGCGGATGCATTGACAGTCATTTTCCAACATTCCATAGACTCTGGATCAGTTCCTATGGAGTGGAGGGTAGCCAATGTAACCCCACTTTTTAAAAAAGGAGGGAGAGAGAAAACAGGGAATTATAGACCGGTCAGCCTGACCTCAGTAGTGGGTAAAATGATGGAATCAATTATTAAGGATGTCATAACGGCGCATTTGGAAAGAGGTGACATGATAGATCCAAGTCAGCATGGATTTGTGAAAGGGAAATTATGCTTGACAAATCTTCTGGAATTTTTTAAGGATGTTTCCAGTAGAGTGGACAAGGGAGAACCAGTTGATGTGGTGTATTTGGATTTTCAGAAGGCTTTCGACAAGGTCCCACACAAGAGATTAATGTGCAAAGTTGAAGCACATGGAATTGGGGGTAGTGTGCTGACATGGATTGAGAACTGGTTGGTAGACAGGAAGCAAAGAGTAGGAGTAAATGGGTACTTTTCAGAATGGCAGGCAGTGACTAGTGGGGTACCGCAAGATTCTGTACTGGGGCCCCAGCTGTTTACATTGTACATTAATGATTTAGACGAGGGGATTAAATGCAGTATCTCCAAATTTGCGGATGACACAAAGTTGGGTGGAAGTGTGAGCTGCGAGGAGGATGCTATGAGGCTGCAAAGTGACTTGGATAGGTTAGGTGAGTGGGCAAAGGCATGGCAGATGAAGTATAATGTGGATAAATGTGAGGTTATTCACTTTGGTGGCAAAAACAGGAAGGCAGATTATTATCTGAATGGTGACAGATTAGGAAAAGGAGAGGTGCAACGAGACCTGGATGTCATAGTACATCAGTCATTGAAAGTTGGCATGCAGGTACAGCAGGCGGTTAAGAAAGGAAATGACATGTTGGCCTTCATAGCGAGGGGATTTGAGTACAGGGGCAGGGAGGTGTTACTATAGTTGTACAGGGCCTTGGTGAGGTCACACCTGGAATATTGTGTACAGTTTTGGTCTCCTAACTTGAGGAAGGACATTCTTGCTGTTGAAGGAGTGCAGCGAAAGTTCAACAGACTGATTCCCGGGATGGTGGGACTGACATATCAAGTAAGACTGGATCAACTGGGCTTGTAGTCACTGGAGTTCAGAAGAATGAGGGGGATCTCACAGAAACGTTTAAAATTCTGATGGGTTTAGACAGGTTAGATGCAGGAAGAATGTTCCCAATGTTGGGGAAGTCTGGAACCAGGAGTCAAAGTCTAAGGATAAGGTGTAAGCCATTTAGGACCGAGATGAGGAAAAACTTCTTCACCCAGAGAGTGGTGAACCTGTGGAATTCTCTACCACAGAAAGTTGTTGAGGCCAATTCACTAAATATATTCAAAAAGGAGTTAGATGTAGTCCTTACTACTCGGGGGATCAAGGGGTATGGCGAGAAAGCAGGAATGGGGTACTGAAGTTGCATGTTCAGCCATGAACTCATTGAATGGCGGTGCAGGCTCGAAGGGCCGAATGGCCTACTCCTGCACCTATTTTCTATGTTTCTATATTTCTGTGTTAGGGCTATGATAATCCACCTGGGAAAGCTAACTCCGAAGGGAGGCCCCTCAATTCACTTTATGGAGGCGGAACAGGCAGGGGATATTAATGGGTGCGATGATGCAGAAATGGCAAAGATGCTCCTCCTATCCCTGGACAGCAAGCTGTACCAGTCCCTCTCTACTGAGAGCAAAAGGGGATGGAGAATACTTGCTGCTGTCCAGAAAGACATTTTTGAAGCTATGGGCTGCAATGACGGTAGTCCCTTTTCCAAAGTGGAGAAAACGATGCAGCTCACAGGGGAAACCCCACAGATGTTCGCAGACTGACTGTGGCCTGTGTACCAGAGCGCCTGTTGTGGGGACATTGACAGAGAGCAATTAAGCACCGACGAGTTAGCACACTGGCTCCGAAGCCTAGCAGTTAACAGTTTACCCGAATAAAAACCAAGTCTGAAGCCTGGTCCGGCCCAAGAGATACCCAAGCCACCGAACAGGGAGTGCTTAGGCAACTGACCCTAGCTTACAGGAACGGCAGAGGGACAGAAGAGCACCCACAAAAGTGAAGGGTTCACAAAATCCGACCTAGCCAAGATAAGCGGGAATGACGCCACGAGGGGGGTAACCCCTCCGATACAAAATATACCTGCTTTGGGTGCGGAAAAAGTGGGCACTGGAGGAAGGATTGTAGAAATCCAGGGAAGAATAGCGCAGGAAAGAGTTCTCCAGCCCCGGCCAAAAGGGCCGACACAGACAAGCCAGTCCCTCCCCACTCGTATGATACCTTTCTAACCACACTCCAGACCATATTAGATGGCCCTGGGAAGGTAACCACCGCCACTGGTACTAAAATCCCATCTGCCCCCTCCCAACCAAAAACAGTGACTAGGACAAGCGCAGCCTGCCCACCTGTGTGCCCTCGAGTATGATGCATGGGGGAGACCGACCGTTCAGATGGAAGTGGAAAAGGTGAAAGGGACTTACCTGCTGGACATCGGTGCCTCAAGCACTCTTGTCTATGCAGCTAACCCTCCTGCCTCACCTCTGTCTAACGGGCTCCCCCACAGCTTGGTGGGTTTCACAGGCACTGAACAGACAGGCTCATTCTCCGTTTCACTCTCCATTCATTTAGGTACACTCCACACTAAGTGGACTTGTGTCCTGATGAAATGGGAGCAGGAAGGGAGAGGGATCCTGGGGGCTGACTTCATCCTAGGCCATGGGATCCTAGTGGATTTTTGAAACCACTGTCTTTGGGGGTCAGTCTGTACGGGACAGGAGAGTGAGGTGATGGTTATCCCGGGAAAACAGGGAAAAGGGACGGTGTGCACCATGAAGCCAAAGGAGGGTTACGACCTTGAATCACTGGTCAGTAACACTCCCATAGAATACCAAGAATATGTGAGGAAAAACCTTGGAGTTTTTGCCACTCACAAACACAACTGTGGGAGAATAAATGGGGTCGAGGTTAGCAGAGACGGGGACCCCATGACCCGACCACAGAAACAGTACAATTTCCCCAGGGAGGCAGAGGCAGACATGGAAACAGCCTTGGGTTCTTCAGTTAAACAATGGGTATTGAGACCAATAGGCTACCCATGTGAACTCTCCATTGTGGCCCGTTAAGAAACCGGACAACTCCTGAAGAGCCACGCTGGACTATCGAGTACTCAACCGTAACATCCCCGCCTGTGCACCCACCGTTGCTGCTGTCGCTGACCTCATTGGAAGTATCCCAGCCTCCACGACCACCTTCACGGTGCTGGATATTTCCAACGGGTTCTGGTCCATACCTTTAAGAAGGGAAGATCAGTACAAGTTTGCTTTTACCTTTAAAGGACAGCAATACACTTGGAACTGTCTCCCTCAGGGCTTCCACAACAGCCCCAGTATTTTCCATCAGTGTATGGCAAACTGTTTAAAGAGTTTCAGCAGACCCCAGCAGTTCGTACAGTCTGTGGATGACCTGCTCCTGTTCAGCGATGAGGGGGAGGAGCATAGCCCACTGCTGGCTGAACTGCTGGAGCTGTTGAAAGAAGAAGGATTTAAAGAAAACCCCAAGAAGGCACAGATCGGCCTGAAGGAAGTAAAATTCCTGGGACTGGCTGTGCGCTCTGGGGAAAGAGCCATTGACAAAGCTTGAAGGGAAGCAGTGCAGAAGTTACCCACCCCCAACACATTAACAGGAGTACGACCTTTTCTAGGGCTAACTGGGTACTGCAGAGACTTCATTGAGGATTAAGCAGCCACCGCAGCCCCTCTGCTCCGACTCCTACACAAGGGAGTGGAGTGGGAATGGGACGAAGGTTGCGAGGCAGCATTTATCCAACTCAAGAAAGACCTGCAGACCGCACCAGCTCTCGGGGCCATCGAGGGGGGTAAAGAGTTTTTCCTGGAGGTAGCAGCCAGTGGGGACAGCCTGAGTGCAGACCTGCTCCAAGAGCAACACGGCTGGCTGAGACCAGTGGTCTACTCCTCCAGGATACTCACGAACGTGGAGAAGGGATACTCCAACTGTGAGCAGCACCTCCTAGCCACTCACTGGGCTGTAAAAAGATCACTGATCTTCACAGGGGAATCCCCTATCACACTCTTTACCCACCATACACCCACCCAAATGCTCCTGGACGGGAGAATCAAGGACGGGACAGTGAGCATTGCCCGCATTGCTCGCTGGACCCTGCTCCTCTCTCAAATGGACCTAAGGGTAAAGGGTCTCTGTGAGCCAAGACTCGCAGCCAACATGATTTATTCAGGGACGGCCCAGCGGTGTTCTGTAGAAGGGGTATGAGAAATTAACATAGGCTTTCGGGCTGGGTTACGCTCCACAGGCCGAGAGATCTATGTGGACGGTTCAAGCACAGTATCTGCAGGTGAACGACTCACAGGGTGCGGAGTTTATGACCCCAAGGCAGGCATTGCCCTGGCAATTAAACTCCCCAGTGCCATGTGCGCCCAGCAAGCTGAACTGTGGGTGTGTACGTAGTCACACACCCCGAAGAATTCCCTACCCCATACACGATTTTCTCGGACAGTATGTTCACATGCAATTCGTGTACGGAGTACCTGGCTATCTGGTCCCACCGCAGATACACACCTGCAGACGGGAGACCCTGACAATTAAGCACCTACTGGAAAAGATCATGAATGCCGTAGGGGAGAAAGGGAATATCTACATACATAAGGTGAAGGCACATTCTGTTGTGTCCTTACACACTACAGCAAATCAAGACGAGGCACATACTGGAAACAAGGTCACTCTATGACCTGTGCCTTTATTCACAGGAGCAAGAAGTGATGACCCTGCATGGGACCTCCCTTTATATACCTGGATGACCAGGTGAGGAGTGTCTCCCACAAGTTCACCCCCTGTGGTCAAGGTGTGCATTTCTCAGGTGTATACAGTGTACAGTGTTGTTACACAAAGGTTACAGTTATGTGAAGGTTACAAACATGACACATTCCACCACCGAACCCCGTAGCGAGGGAAACCAGCAGGCTGACATGTTGGCCGAGCAGGGTGCCCGCACGGGCAAGCTCTGGGATCCGTATAACCCAGGACCCAGTGTAGCAGTCAGGGGCAGGATGGGGAAGGCAGGGATAGCTTTGCCCCCAGACCTAAAAATGGTTCAGACCAAAGACCCCGTTCTCAAAACTGTCCTGAACACACTAGCTAAAGGGGAAAGGATAAACAGCCCGTACGGCATTGCAGCAATCGCCATTAAAGAAGGCATGCTGTCCAGGGGGGAGCAATGGGTAGTACCACAACAACACCAGAGAGAATTCCTCCAGCTCGCCCACGAGGGTCCAGGAGCAGGACACCCCAGACCTGAGTCCACTTGTCATCGAGTGGAACAGGCAGGGTGGTGGCCAGGACTCAGGGAAGACGTCCGCGAGTTCTGTGCTACCTGTCTGGTGTGCATGGCCAACAACCCCGACCTCAAGAAAAGAAAGAAACATAGAAACATAGAAACATAGAAAATAGGTGCAGGAGTAGGCCATTCGGCCCCTTGAGCCTGCACCGCCATTCAATAAGATCATGGCTGATCATTCCCTCAGTACCCCTTTCCTGCTTTCTCTCCATACCCCTTGATCACCTTAGCCGTAAAGGCAATATCTAACTCCCTCTTGAATATATCCAATGAACTGGCATCAACAACTCTCTGCGGCAGGGAATTCCACAGGTTAACAACTCTCTGAGTGAAGAAGTTTCTCCTCATCTCAGTCCTAAATGGCATACCCCTTATCCTAAGACTATGTCCCCTGGTTCTGGACTTCCCCAACATCGGGAACATTCTTGCCGCATCTAACCTGTCCAGTCCCGTCAGAATCTTATACGTTTCTATGAGATCCCCTATCATCCTTCTAAACTCCAGTGAATAAAGGCCCAGTTGATCCAGTCTCTCCTCATATGACAGTCCAGCCATCCCTGGAATCAGTCTGGTGAACCTTTGCTGCACTCCCTCAATAGCAAGAACATCCTTTCTCGGATTAGGAGACCAAAACTGAACACAATATTCCAGGTGAGGCCTCACTAAGGCCCTGTACAACTGCAGCAAGACCTCCTTGCTCCTATACTCAAATCCCCTAGCTATGAAGGCCAACATACCATTTGCCTTCTTCACCGCCTGCTGTACCTTCTGTACACAACTCCCACTAGCATTTTCTGCCCTTTGGAATTCCGTAACTCCACCATACCGGTTCCACATCATCCAAGCTAATGTCTTTACTTACAATTGTATTAATTTCCTCTTTAAGCAGCAACGCCACCCCGCCTCCTTTTCCTCTCTGCCTATCCTTCCTAAATGTTGAATACCCCTCGATGTTGAGTTCCCAGCCTTGGTCACCCTGGAGCCATGTCTCCGTGATGCCAATTACATCATATCCGTTAATTGCCACCTTATTCCGAATACTCCTCGCATTGAGGCACAGAGCCTTCAGGCTTGTCTTTCGAACACACTTTGCCCCTTTGGAAGTTTTCTGTAATGTGGTCCTTTTTGCTTTTTGCCTTGGGTTTCTCAGTCCTCCAGTTTTACTATTCTTCTTTCTATCTTTTGCTTCTGCTTCCATTTTATTTCCCTCTGTCTCCCTGCATAGGTTCCCATCCCCCTGTCAGTTTAACTCCTCCCCAACAGCACGAGCAAACATTCCCCCTAGGAAATTGGTTCCAGTCCTGCCTACGTGCAGACCGTCCGGTTTGTACTAGTCCCACCTCCCCCAGAACCGGTTCCAATGTCCCAGGAATTTGAATCCCTCCCTTCTGCACCACTCCAAAAGCCACGTATTCATCTGAGCTGTCCTGCGATTCCTACTCTGACTAGCACGTGGCACTGGTAGCAATCCCGAGATTACTACTTTTGAGGCCCTACTTTTTAATTTAGCTCCTAGCTCCCTAAATTCGTCTCATAGGACCTCATCCCGTTTTTTACCTATATCGTTGGTACCTATGTGCACCACGACAACTGGCTGTTCACCCTCCCTTTTCAGAATGCCCTGCACCCGCTCCGAGACATCCTTGACGCTTGCACCAGGGAGGCAACATACCATCCTGGAGTCTCGGTTGCGGCCGCTGAAACGCCTATCTATTCCCCTTACACTCGAATCCCCTATCACTATAGCTCTCCCACTCTTTTTCCTCCCCTCCTGTGCAGCAGAGCCACCCATCGTGCCATGAACTTGGCTGCTGCTGCTCCCCCCTGATGAGTCATCCCCCTCAACAGTACTCAAAGCGGTGTAACTGTTTTGCAGGGGGATGACCGCAAGGGACCCATGCACTACCTTCCTTGTTTCTGCTCTTCCTGCTAGTCACCCATTTACTATCTGGCTGTGTACCCTTTTCCTGCGTCTATGGGACATATCAGGATAGTAGAGAGACCCTGGCAGTTGATCCGGATCGATTACATCGGGCCCCTACCCAACTGCCCAGGGAGGTAACAAGTACTGCCTAGTGTTGGGTGGAAGCCTTCCCATGCCGAACAGCCACTGCCCTGGGAACAGCTAGGATCCTGGTCAGAGAAGTGTTCTCCCGATCGGGACTACCACAATACGTGGAGTCCGACCAAGGGAGCCATTTCACTGGGCAGGTGTTGCAGGAGACTGTTAAGGTACTCGGCATCAAAGGAAAATGGCATGTCGCCCACAACCCGCAGTCATCCAGGCCTGTGGAGCGTTTAAACTGCACTATCAAAGAAAGGCTGCACAAAGAGACAGGGGACTCAACCAAAGGGTGGGCAGAGGTCCGACCACTGGTCCTCATGGGGATCCGGACCAGCCAGTCAAGAGCACGGGGTACTCCCTGTATGAGCTCATGACCGGCAGAGCCATGCCAACCCTCACCCATGTGTTAGCCCCGGTACTCACGGAAGGTCAGCTTAGGAAAGTGAACCGGGACAGTTTTGTCAGGACTCTGTTTGAACACCTTAAACAGATTCACTGGCAGGCCGCTAACAACATGGGAAAACAGCATCGGAGCAACCGACTGCTGCTAGAGCCCCGAAAACATCACGAGTGGGAGATAGGGGACCAGGTTATGGTGAGGAACTACGCTAGAGTAGGGGTCTTTGAGGCACATTGTCGACAAAGCAAGCCCCATGGTCTATGACATAAAATTGCCCTGTCGAACAAAGTGGTTCCACATAAATCAGTGCAAACTTTTCAACCCAGGGGCAGCCAAACGGAAGGGACAGCCAAAAACTGTAAACCGTACTAAAAGACAGGGACCCCTCGCCAGCAGCCCCCGACTGTGGAAATCCCAAAGGGGACATGGCAGACCCTCAGACTGCACCTAGAGGGGCGGTGTTACTGGAGGAGCTGTCTCCCCAATCTTTTGGGACTCGCACGCACCCCCAGCAGCCGGAGCCTTAAGAAGGACTTCCCGCACACCACGGCCAAAGACACCGTGATCACCAACGCTCCAATTTAAATGGTTCAGCCCCGGGAATGGGACCAGCCGCAAAAAGGCACCTAAAGTCAGAAACCAGCCCGTGAGCAGGGACACCCAGCTAGTAGCCTCGGGCAATGAGGGACCCTCAGAAGAGATAGCGGTGGACCAGCCACCAAGTGAGAGTCCCCAGCCCGTACCCTCGACCAGGCAGAGCCCCCAGGGGAAGAAACGAACCAGGCAGCCTCCCGCAAAGGAGCACCGGAGGGGATGTTCCCCGATAGTGTGTGACTCAAACCCACATCCGGTCAGGGCACTCCGGGTCCGGCAGTGCAGGCCGATCTATTATCGACCTCGCTGGACACCCAGCAGAAGGAGAAAGAAAGAAGGCAGGAATTAACCTGGCCACCCGGAGATGGGTAGCAGATGTACATATATAGTACGATATGGATTTAAGGATGTTTAGTGAGTAATTTAGAATAGTGTAAGATTATATGTGTAATGATAAGTAAATATGTATTAGTTAACTGGGGTAAGGAAAAGAATCAACCTGTGCAGCTTTAAAAGAGGCACAGGCCGGGTAATACCCGGGTGTAAGAAGAATCTACCGGTATGGCTATTAAGGAAGCACCTGTAAGATAAGAGTAAAATGGCTGTGAGATAAAAGTTAGAAACAGACATCAGTCCACAAGGAACTGAATAAGACAGTCAGTCAATTAAAGACTATACTATGTCTGGAAGGGAAGAGAGCCCAATTTGGAACTCGATCATCTTTGTCAAGCCAGCGAGTTTTCTCAGGGCTAGACAATCTGTTTTATGTGCCCCTACAGGAAGGAGAACAACATGAGAAGGATCCTGTTCCTGCTCGCCCTGATGAGGATGAGTAGTGGCGACCGAGGAGACGTGGAAGAATTCCTCATTTACGGGTGTTCAGGAGGAAGAGCACAGATTGTAACCGCCGGGGGTGGCACCCCAGGCGTGGAAGAACTCGCCGTTTACGCCCACGAGGGAAGATGGCCAGAGTGGCTGGGATCTAATTCTACCCGCTACTCCAGCCAGGAAGGTTTTACCTATGGGGAGGCCTCAGTTCCATGCCCCTGGATACGGATCATCGCTGCCCGAGTCAGTGTTACAGAGGGAAAACGTGTATGTTTGACTTGCAAAGGACAAATTTCCCTGGGAAGATGGTGGTGGCTCAGAAAATTCAGCAAGGTCGCATGGGACCAGGAATTGGACTTGGAAAGACTCGGTAATGATACGTACTGCACCATCACGGGGACATGGGGAGGAGTAAAAGTGTGTTGGGACAAATGGTGGGAATCCAAACAAAGAATTTACATTTGCATGTGGGGATCAGAGAGTATTTGTCCCGCAGGCATATTGATCGCCTTCTCCAGGCAATGGCAAGATGAAGGGGAAGGGATGGGGTGGGATTCTAGCCTACACGGGTTCACAGTCCCACACTCCCCACTCCCAATTAACGCCACCGAACTAAGAGCACACATTAAGAAACCCCTGCCCACAACCTCGCCAATACGCACAGTAATAGAAAGGTGTCCTACCCCCACCAAGGGACCAGGGAACAGATTAGTATTGGTACTGACCGAAAAGGTGTTAAATCAGGGGGTACATTATGCAGTTGCTTCAGTAATTTTACACCTTACCGAGGTACACCTACCTGTATGGTGCCCAAAGGAAACAGAGCTGCTATACCAGGCCCTACTTAGAGACATGTTCAAGAAATTTTATGAGTTATACTTTGGAAATGTAGACAAAGCAGACCTATACACACTAAACGCTAGGTACACCATGGGCTCAGGGAGACCTAGAAGGGGAATCATAAATGATGTTTTTACTGCCTACAATACAGGATCCTCTGTAATAAATAGCCGAGATGATATAGCACTGCAAACACAGATAAACAGTTTAAAGAAACCAATTGAGGAAAATCCTGAAACAAGAGAACACAGTAGTAGGTTCAGAACTACACGAGGACCAGGCTCTGACTGTCCATTTAAAAGAAATATTGGCTGAGCTGGAAATACATGCACAGACAGTGAATACACTCATACGGAAGGATAGAAACGCTTCGGACCAGGCTGTACAGAACGAGGTGTGCATACTGTATGGAGCATGGTTGTTGGGCGAGGGCCACAACAACCTGGAGAATTTAAAACAAGGTTTCATCCCCTCTTGGATCAGGAACAAGCACCTCGCAACCCTCGATCCGTACAACAATTCACTAAGACCGTGCCAGCTCTGCCTAGCCTCTGAAGCCTACCCTGTCCCAAATTCAAGACTGTGGGCGGGCCTAAAGAACTAACCGGAGACAACTTGATTATTGAGGCTGTCTGGGTGTTGGGACTAACGTAACTTGTCTGGAGAAATGGGTATTCGAGAATCCTTCTCCACAAGAGACAATAACATTACAACAAATAACCCAGAGATAGCTAACCATCAATCTGAACCTGAAAAACCGTTTCAGCATATACATCACAATGAGGCCTAATCCAGCCTGTATGTGAAAAACTAAGCACAAAGGGACATTGCGATTACCAAGCTAATATTTCCATCAGGAAATAGATTTAGAAATGCAACCTACCCAAGACATATTAACTTTTAACGAGCCCACCAAAATATTACAAAGAGAAGTCAAGCCCGTCAAATTTAAACAAAGAATCCTGGACTGGTTTGGCACGAAGATTAGAACAACTCAAACCATATAACTGGCCCCCTGTTTTAACAGAGGGTATGACATACTTTGCCATATAACCGAGACCACGCTTATGTCATCAAGAAGGGAGAGAGACCAACACGACAGTTGAAAACTAACTTCTCCCGCTTCGAAGTCCTGAAGTCCTAAAGGAAGGAAGAACATCACCATCGTGGAAGCAACCGACCATAGCCAATGTGGTCACAACGAAAACCACCGCGATCGACCAAACTTGAAACAAAACTCCAACAGGAAAAAAATGAAGAATCGAAAGATTCCACTCTACATTCTAAGGCCTAACTACCAACAGATGAAAACATTACCGAAAGAGATTTTGAACCTATTTCTAACAAAGAAAACCGGGTACTTACCCCATAGATCCAAAACGCGCCTTACCGCATCAGCGGACTCAACCCAACTGAAGATTGCGCATTTTTTAAGTCTCCTCCGACGTTCGGGGTACAGCAAGCAGAACCTACAGAATTCAACGAACCCCAAAATCGCGAACTACCGCTAACTGACCAGAAAGGATTGCTAAGCATAGTCCCTGCCTGCCCTGGAGTCTAACCTAGCTAGAATTAGGTATTGGGAGGTGGGAGGTGTAATTTTTATTGTTACCCCCTTTGAATGTGTAATGTATTGTTCTTTATTAGAGTGATTATAAGTTTGACATTGTATTTTCTTGTCTGTAATAAAATCTAAGTTCTTTTGCACCAAACCAGTTGTCCTTTGCACTTTATCACATCCCACAAATAAACCCAGAGTCGAGAATCCAAGGGAGTGGGAGCAATTCAAACCGTTCAAGTTGGTCAGAGGTGAACCTGATCCCCGGGACCACCCTCTTACAGAACTAATCCAGAGTCAATAGAATGGTGAAAAATGATCACCAATGCTTCCACTATTCCTTAAGTACTCTGGGATGCAGCCTATCAGACCCTATGGATTTATCGGTCTTCAATCCCATCAATTTCCCTATCCCAATTTCCTGACGAAAAGGGATTTCCTTCAGTTAATCCTTTTCACTAGACTCTTGAACCCCTAGTATTTCCGGAAGGTTATTTGTGTCTTCCTTAGTGAAGACAGATCCAAAGTATTTGTTCAATTGGTCTGCCATTTCTTTGTTCCCCATTATAAATTCACCTGATTCTGTCTGCAAAGGATCTACGTTGGTCTTCACTAATCTTTTTCTCTTCACATATCTATAGAAGCTTTTGCAGTCAGTTTTTATGTTCCCTGCAAGCTTCCTGTCATACTTTATTTTCCCCCTCCTAATTAGACTCTTTGTCCTCCTCTGCTGAATTCTAAATTTCTCCCAGTCCTCAGATTTGCTGCTTTTTCTGGCCAATTTATATGCCTCTTCCTTGGATTTAACACTATCCTTAATTTCCTTTGTTAGCCATGGTTGAGCTACCTTCCCCTTTTTATTTTTACTCCAGACAGGAATGTACAATTACATAAGAACATAAGAACATAAGAATTAGGAACAGGAGTAGGCCATCTAGCCCCTCGAGCCTGCTCCGCCATTCAACAAGATCATGGCTGATCTGGCCGTGGACTCAGCTCCACTTACCCGCCCGCTCCCCATAACCCTTAATTCCCTTTTTGGTTAAAAATCTATCTATCTGTGATTTGAATACATCCAATGAGCTAGCCTCAACTGCTTCCTTGGGCAGAGAATTCCACAGATTCACAACCCTCTGGGAGAAGAAATTCCTTCTCAACTCGGTTTTAAATTGGCTCCCCCGTATTTTGAGGCTGTGACTCCTAGTTCTAGTCTCCCCGACCAGTGGAAACAACCTCTCTGCCTCTATCTTGTCTATCCCTTTCATTATTTTAAATGTTTCTATAAGATAACCCTCATCCTTCTGAACTCCAACGAGTAAAGATCCAGTCTACTCAATCTATCATTATAAGGTAACCCCCTCATCTCCGGAATCAGCCTAGTGAATCATCTCTGTACCCCTTCCAAAGCTAGTATATCCTTCCTTAAGTAAGGTGACCAAAACTGCATGCAGTACTCCAGGTGCGGCCTCACTAATACAGTTGCAGCAGGACCTCCCTGCTTTTGTACTCCATCCCTCTCACAATGAAGGCCAACATTCCATTCGCCTTCCTGATTACCTGCTGCACCTGTAAATTAACTTTTTTGGATTCATGCACAAGGACCCCCAGGTCCCTCTGCACCGCAGCATGTTGTAATTTCTCCCCATTCAAATAATATTCCCTTTACTGTTTTTTTTTCCAAGGTGGATGTCCTCACATTTTCCGACATTGTATTCCATCTGCCAAACCTTAGCCCATTCACTTAACCTATCTAAATCTCTTTGCAGCCTCTCTGTGTCCTCTGCTCAACCCGCTTTCCCACTAATCTTTGTGTCATCTGCAAATTTTGTTACACTACACTCTGTCCCCTCTTCCAGGTCATCTGTATATATTGTAAACAGTTGTGGTCCCAGCACCGATCCCTATGGCCACTATCCACCGATTTCCAACCTGAAAAGGACCCATTTATCCCGACTCTCTGCTTTCTGTGAGCCAGCCAATTCTCTATCAATGCTAATACATTTCCTCTGACTCCGCGTACCTTTATCTTCTGCAGTAACCTTTTGTGTGGCACCTTATCGAATGCCTTTTGGAAATCTAAATACACCACATCCATCGGTACACCTCTATCAACCATGCTCGTTATATCCTCAAAGAATTCCAGTAAATGAGTTAAATATGATTTCCCCTTCATGAATCCATGTTGCGTTTGCTTGATTGCACTATTCCTATCTAGATGTCCCGCTATTTCTTCCTTAATGATAGCTCCAAGCATTTTCCCCACTACAGATGTTGAACTAACCGGCCTATAGTTACCTGCCTTTTGTCTGCCCCCTTTTTTAAACAGAGGCGTTACATTAGCTGCTTTCCAATCCGCTGGTACCTCCCCAGAGTCCAGAGAATTTTGGTAGATTATAACGAATGCATCTGCAATAACTTCCGCCATCTCTTTTAATACCCTGGGATGCATTTCATCAGGACCAGGGGACTTGTCTACCTTGAGTCCCATTAGCCTGTTCAGCACTAACCCCCGAGTGATAGTGATTATCTCAAGGTCCTCCCTTCCCACATTCCCGTGACCAGCAATTTTTGGCATGGTTTTTGTGTCTTCCACTGTGAAGACCGAAGCAAAATAATTGTTTAAGGTCTCAGCCATTTCCACATTTCCCATTATTAAATCCCCCTTCTCATCTTCTAAGGGACCAACATTTACTTTAGTCACTCTTTTCCATTTTATATATCGGTAAAAGCTTTTACTATCTGTTTTTATGTTTTGCGCAAGTTTACTTTCGTAATCTATCTTTCCTTTCTTTATTGCTTTCTTAGTCATTCTTTGCTGTCGTTTAAAATTTTCCCAAACTTCTAGTTTCCCACTAACCTTGGCCACCTTATACGCATTGGTTTTTAATTTGATACTCTCCTTTATTTCCTTGGTTATCCATGGCTGGTTATCCCTTCTCTTACCGCCCTTCTTTTTCACTGGAATATATTTATGTTGAGCACATGTTTCCAGTCTATTTTAGCCAACTCTACCCTCATCCCACTGTAGTCCCCTTTGTTTAAGCATAGTATGCTCGTTTGAGATACTACTTCCTCACCCTCAATCTGTATTATAAATTCAACCATACTCTGATCTCTCTTTCCGAGAGGATCTTTTACTCGGAGATCGTTTATTATTCCTGTCTCATTACACAGGACCAGATCTAAGATAGCTTGCTCCCTTGTAGGATCTGTAACATACTGTTCTAAGAAACAATCCCGTATGCATTCTATGAATTCCTCCTTAAGGCTACCCCATGCGTTTTGATTTGACCAATCGATATGTAGGTTAAAATCCCCCATGATTACTGCCGTTCCTTTATCACATGTTGAAGTTCATCCATGTAATCTATAAATGTCTGCCATTGCCTATCCACTGTCCCACAAGCTTCATGACACTATCTGCGAAAATGACTTAAGTCGGGTTGCAGATTGTCGCTGTGAGCCGCGAAACCACCGAGACTGTCAATGCTCACGCGCAATTGATGGCCTCCATCTTTGATACGACTGTCCCCAGTGTCACACCCAGACCCACATCACCTGTGACTGGCGATGCCATGCAAGAGGCTTGTCACTCAATAGCCGGGCCTTCCATACCCTGAGCTTCTCCAGTGGATCCACACATAGCGTCTCCATTGTCTTGCTCCCCAATACAGCGGGATTCTGACCACCTTGCTGCACGAACTCTTGGTGCCACCTTGGGTAAGATCATGATGTGAGGGAAGGGGGTGTGAAGGAAGTGACGGTGGGGGGGGATGTGGGAGGTGAGAGGAGCCTAAGATAAAAGACATTCGGTGCAAGTGTTGTTGTTTTGTTGTTTTGTTGTTTTGTTGTTGCTATTTTGTAAAAGTTTTTAAAGTTTCCCAATTATGTTAAGTTATAAAAGTTTACAATAATGTTTAATAAATGTTATTCAACTTTCTCAATTATGTTTACAATGTTTAATCAATTCTTTTGTTCACCTTAACCATTCCTGTGTAGTGTCTCATTTGCAGAATAAGAGGGGAAATAGTGGGGTAGAGTGGCCAGGCACTGGTCAAACATACCGTTCACTCTTCAAGCAAAGCATTGAATTATGAGCTGCTGATATAAGTCTTTTACAGTGGTGAAAGCTGCAGGAGACCTCCCCTGTGGTGGTGGTGGTGGTGGTGGTGATGGTGGTGGTGGTATGGGTTCTTCGCCAGGCTCCTCGTCCTCCTCCTCCTCCCCTCTCTCCTGAGGTGGTCTTGCAGTCCTCATTGGCAATTCCTGTTCCCTCATGATGGGTAAGTTGTGTAGCATGCAGCACACCACAATGAACTCAGAGACCTGCTGAGGGGAGTATTGCATGCAGCCTCCAGAGTGGGCCAGGCATCGGAAGCACTGCTTGAGCAATCCAATTGGCTGTTCGACGATGTCATGTATTCAACCAGCATTGTAACCCATGTATAAACTGACCTAAGTTGTACACCGTGAGAACACTGACCACTAGGTGGGAGACACTCCTAACCTGGACCTTCAGGTATAAAAGGGGAAGCTCTGCCCACCTTTATCACTTGAGTGCTAAGGAATAAAGGACAGGTCACAGACTGACCTTCTCTCAAGCATGGGCCTCGTGTACATTTATACTGTGTAGTAAGGACATATCAATGGCGACAAGAAACTGGGATTTAAACCACGCAAGCATGGCCACTAGCAGAACAGACGAGAGGTACTGTGTTAAGGAATGGTTGGGACAGAGATTCAACATTGTTAAAGCAGCACAAGGGCAGTTGGGCATGCCCCAACATGTAGTCGAACCCAGAGGGGGAGTTTGACAGAGACAATGGCAAGCTGAACAGCGATTCACGCCATTGCAAGGGACAATGTGGCCAGTAATGGGGCCATCAACACCTGTTAATGGTGCACTCAAGGACAATAACAGGGGCAGTCAGGGACGATCGACTGGCAAGGGACCTTTTGTTTCAAACCGCAACTATGCTGGAGGCGTGGAGGCACACACTCAGCCGCGGTTTGCAGAGATGAGCAAAATACCTGCAGAAATTGCAGAAATGGCCACTGGGGGAAATCGCTGGAAGCTGAAGTTCAGCGAGTTCGTGTGGAGCACGTATACAGTTCATACACCAGGACGCCACCGGTAATGATGAAAGTGCTCCTCAATGGCATCCCAGTATCAATGGAGTTAGACACGGGTGCCAGCCAGTCCCTGATGGGTATCAAACAGTTCGAAAAGTTGTAGGCATCCAAGGCCAGGAGGCCAAAATTATCGCCGATTGACGCACAGCTACGGACTTACACAAAGCAGATCATTCCGGTGCTTGGCAGCGCCACGGTAGTCGTGACCTACAAAGATTCGGAGAACAGACTGCCACTCTGGATTGTCCCAGGGGACGGTCCTGCACTACTGGGGAGGAGTTGGCTTTCTGTCATGAACTGGAAATGGAGCGATGTCAATGCAATTTCCTCTGTGGAGCGAGTATCATGCTCACAGATCCTGGACAAATTTGACTCATTATTTCAACCCGGCATTGGCACTTTCATGGAGGCCAAGGTAGTGATTCACATAAACCCAGACACCAGGCCAGTGCACCA
Source organism: Pristiophorus japonicus (assembly GCF_044704955.1). Taxonomy (NCBI): domain Eukaryota; kingdom Metazoa; phylum Chordata; class Chondrichthyes; family Pristiophoridae; genus Pristiophorus; species Pristiophorus japonicus. The sequence goes on from NC_091979.1 coordinate 45,137,646, forward strand.
CAAGGCCAGAGCGGTGCCGTACGTGATGCGGGAAAAGATAGAAGGCGAATTGGACCGCCTGCTGAGGGAAGGCATCATCTCGCCAGTCGAATTCAGTGACTGGATGAGCCCGATTGTGCCGGTGCTCAAGGCGGATGGGTCGGTCAGGATATGTGGCGATTACAAGGCCACCATCAATCGGGTGTCACTCCAAGACCAGTACCCGCTACCGAGAGTGGAGGACCTCTTTGCGACGCTATCCGGTGGCAAACTTTTTTCAAATTGGACTTGACCTCAGCTTACATGACCCAGGAGCTGGCGAGTGAATCGAAGAAGCTGACCACCATCGCGACACACAAGGGGTTGTTTGAGTACAACAGATGTCCGTTCGGGATTCGCTCGGCCGCCGCGATCTTCCAACGAAATATGGAAAGCCTCCTCAAGTCGATTCCAGGGACGGTGGTTTTTCAGGATGACATCCTCATTACAGGTTACGATACTGAAGAACACCTCCACAACCTGGAGGAGGTGCTACGCAGACTGGACCGGGTAAGTCTGCAACTGAAAAAGGCAAAGTGCGTCTTCCTAGCTCCAGAGGTAGAATTCCTGGGGATGAGGGTAGCAGCAGACGGGATCAGCCCTACTGCGTCCAAGACGGTAGCGATCCAGAGAGCACCCAGACCCCGTAACACGACGGAGCTGCGTTCGTTCCTGGGGCTCCTGAACTATTTTGGCAATTTTCTTCCCAAATTGAGCACGCTGCTAGAGCCGCTACACGTGCTCCTACGCAAAGGTCACAAATGGGTCTGGGGGGACAGCCAGGAAAGGGCTTTTAATAGAGCACGCAATTTGTTATGTTCCAACAATCTGTTAACGCTATATGACCCATGTAAGAAACTTGTGTTAACGTGCGATGCGTCGTCCTATGGTGTCCGATGTGTGTTGCAGCATGTCAATACCAAGGGTCAGTTACAGCCGGTAGCTTATGCCTCCAGAAGTCTGTCCCAGGCAGAAAGGGGCTACGGGATGGTAGAAAAGGAAGTGCTCACATGTGTATTTGCGGTAAAGAAAATGCACCAGTACCTGTTTGGCAGGAAATTTGAGCTGGAGACAGATCACAAACCCCTAACATCCCTTTTGGCCGACAACAAGGCCATAAATGCAAACGCATCGGCCCGCATACAGAGGTGGGCACTCACGTTAGCCGCCTATGACGACACAATTCGGCACAGACCAGGCACCGAAAACTGCGCCGATGCACTCAGCAGGCTCCCACTGAGTGGGCTACCGAGCATGCTGCTGAGATGGTCATGGCTGTTGAAGCTTTCGGAAGCGAAGGCTCACCCGTGACAGCCCGTCAGATTAAAGTCTGGACAAATAGAGACCCGCTATTGTCTCGAGTCAAGAAATGTGTCCTGAATGGGGACTGGGCAGTCACGTACAGGGCATGCCCTGAGAAATTTAAACCATTTCACAGGCGCAAGGATGAACTCTCAATTCAGGCCGATTGCCTACTGTGGGGAAACCGCGTAGTCATGCCCCAAATGGGCAGAGAGGTGTTCATCAGAGAACTCCACAATGGGCACCCGGGCATTGTCACGATGAAGGCAATTGTCAGGTCACACGTTTGGTGGCCAGGGATAGATGCAGATCTGGAACTTTGTGTTCGCAGGTGCAACACGTGTGCCCAGCTGGGCAATACGCCCAGGGAAGCCCCCCTTAGCCCCTGGCCATGGCCCGCCAAGCCTTGGTCACGCATCCATGTGGACTACGCAGGTCCTTTCATGGGGAAAATGTTTTTGGTTGTAGTAGACGCCTACTCCAAATGGATCGAGTGTGACATTTTAAATTCAAGCACATCCTCTGCCACGGTAGAAAGTCTACGGGCAATGTTCGCATCCCACGGTCTACTGGACATCTTGGTCAGCGACAATGGCCCGTGCTTCACAAGCACTGAATTCCAGGACTTCATGGCAGGCAATGGAATTAACCATGTTAGAATGGTACCGTTCAAGCCGGCCTCAAATGGCCAGGCAGAACGAGCAGTGCAGAAAATCAAACAGGGGATGCTCAGAATCCAAGGGGGTTCCCTACAAACCTGCTTATCACGCCTCCTGTTGGCCTATAGATCCCGACCACACTCGCTCACAGGGGTTCCACCCACAGAGCTACTAATGAAAAGGATGCTCAAAACCCGGTTATCCCTTATATACCCCACCATGAAAGAAATTGTCGAGAGCAGGCGCCAGTCACAATATGACTACCATGATAGAAATGCGAGGGCGCGATGTATTGATATAAATGATCCTGTTTTTGTCCTCAACTACGCTGCAGGGCCCAAATGGCTCGCAGGCACTGTGGTTGCCAAAGAGGGAAATAGGATTCTGGTAGTTCAACTTACCAATGGACAAATCTGCCGCAAACATGTGGATCAAACAAAAAGGAGGTTCAGCAACCCCATAGAAGAAGCAGAGGAAGAACACGATATAGAGTTCACTCCACCACAGGTGACCGAACACTGGAACCAAAGGGAGGAGATCCCAGTCACTGTGGGCAGTCCGGACAGACCTGAGGCACCGCAAACAGCAGACACTCAGGCCAGTGCCCAACAACCGGAGCCCCAACTCAGGCGCTCTACAAGGGAGCGTAAACCACCAGAGAGACTCAACCTGTGATCCCAATAAGACTTTGGGGGGGGAGGTGATGTCATATATTCAACCAGCATTGTAACCCATGTATAAACTGACCTAAGTTGTACACCGTGAGAACACTGACCACTAGGTGGGAGACACTCCTAACCTGGACCTTCATCACTTGAGTGCTAAGGAATAAAGGACAGGTCACAGACTGACCTTCTCTCAAGCATGGGCCTCGTGTGCATTTATACTGTATAGTAAGGACGTATCAGACAATGGTGCGTGTGGCTGCATGGCTCTCATTATAGTGATGCTCGGCTTCTGTCTGAGGGTTCCCGAGGGCGGTCATGAGCCAGGTGGCGAGGCCGTAACCTTTGACCCCCAGCATCCAGCTCTAGCCCTGTGGTTGACATTCGAACAGGCCTGAGACAGTGCTCTCAGGCAAGATGAAAGCATCATAGATTCTCCCTGGATATTGGGCATTGATTGCCATGATGTGATGAGTATGGTCACAGACAATCTGTACGTTCATGGAGTGGAATCCCTTTCGGTTTCGGTAAGCCTCTGGATTCAGTAAACTTGCTTGCAGGGCGATGTGCGTAAAGTCAATTGCACCCTGAACCTTGGGGAAGCTGGCAATTCATCCAAAACCTTACAGCCCTCTCATTCTGTGTCTCCTTGGTCATTGGGAAGTTTATGAAGTCCATGATGCGTGTGTACAGTGTAGTCATCATCATCATAGGCAGTCCCTCAGAATCGAGGAAGACTTGCTTCCACTTTAAAAATGAATCCTTAGGTGGCTGAACAGTCCAACACGAGAGCCACAGTCCCTGTCACAGGTGGGACAAATAGTCGTTGAGGGAAAGGGTGGGTGGGACTGGTTTGCCACACGCTCCTTTCGCCGCCTGTGCTTGATTTCTGCATGCTCTCGGCGATGAGACTCGAGGTGCCAGCGTCCTCCCAGATGCTCTTCCTCCACTTAGGGTGGTCATTGGTCAGGGACTCCCAGGTGTCAGTGGGGATGTTGCACTTTTTCAGGGAGGCTTTGAGGGTGCCCTGTAATGTTTCCTCTGCCCACCTTTGGCTCGTTTGTCATGAAGGAGTTCCGAGTGGAGCACTTGCTTTGGGAATCTCGTGTCTGGCATGCGAACGTTGTGGTCTGCCCAGCAGAGCTGATCAAGTGTGGCCAGTGCTTCAATGCTGGGGATGTTGGCCTGTTCGAGGACACTAATGTTGGTGCTGTTATGTCTTTAATACTCTTATGAATGACTCCACGAGGTCTAGTATTGGACTTGAGCTGTTGTGACCTTAGTCCTATTTATTGTAACTCCAGAGTGAGGCACAAGCATGGTGGACAGCCTTTTATACTGGGCCCTGCACACCTATGCAGGTGATCCTCAGGTCTCCCACCGCAGTGCCTTCTGGTGCATCACCTTATGTGACTATACAGTTAGTATACATAGTCTACATACATGACAGGTGCGTCTGTCCTCCCAGGAGATTTGTAGGATCTTGTGGAGGCATCATTGGTGGTATTTTTCCAGTGACTTGAGGTGCCTACTGTGCATGGTCTATGTCTCTGAGCCGTACAGGAGGGCAGGTATTACTACAGCCCTGTAGACCATGAGCTTGGTGGCAGTTTTGAGGGCCTGATCTTCAAATATTCTTTTCCTCAGGCGGCCGAAGACTGCACTGGCGCACTGGAGGTGGTGTTGAATTTCGTCGTCAATTTCTGCTTTTGTTGATAAGAGGCTCGCGAGTTATGGGAAATGGTCCCAGTAGTCACCTTGTAGATGCGGCAACGTGTAGTGTACTGTGAGATGGAGCATATGTCCCCCGCTGATTCCTGAAAGGAGAGGAGCCAGAGGCATAGAAGGCAAGTGCTGCAGTCACCTTCACCTTGATGGGCAGTGCAGTCCTGTTGCCGCTGGTGAGCTATAGGTCTGCCTTTATGAGCTGGCATATCACTGTGACCATGGCATTTCAGAAGCGCAGCCTTCGAATGCACTGTATCTCAGAGAGCTGCAGGTATGAGCGATGTTCCCTGTAAACTCGTTGGGGGCGGGGTAAAGCCTCCTCCCCATATGTATGCGACCTCTTCAATTACATTCAAAATGTTCTTCAATAAGCTTTCTTATAGTTCAATGCAGCACAGAAAAAGCAGCCTGGAATAATGGCTGACATAGTATAGCCCCCATTTTTTTCAAATGTTCTTAAATATCCTTTAAAACGAACTATAAAGTCACGTAAAACTTCACTGTGTAAATCACAGCCTTCTTCTCCCAATTCTTTTATGCACTCAACTTCTGCTCCATTTTCAAGATGGCACCGTTGGCGGGCGCGTCATGGGTTCGATTAGTTTTATCGGGCGGGTTTCCGGGCGAACGGTAATTCTGCGATATCGCCAAATTTTCCACCCGGGGCACTAGCACAACGTTGCACATCGATTGACATCATCCAAACGGTGAAAACATCGGGTGGCTGGTAAATTTTAGCCTCGCTGCAAAAACACTGTCGGAATTTCTGCCCAGGCGCAAAATGTTTTGCAGCTCGTTTAGCACCAAAAAAATTAGTTTTTTTGCTTTGCCCAGACGGAAAACTGGTCGCAAACCTATCGAAAATCTAACCCTGGACAGTGTCATATGAGCGCAGAGTTTTAAAAGTATTTATTGCATTCAAAATTTCCATTTATTTAATAAAATATTGAATTCAGAAGCTAGGAATAATTATAAGGAAATACTTAGAAACAATCATTGAATCTTTTCTGTGAAAACTGAGCAACGTATCTTATTTTTCAGAGCACAATACCGAGAACAAGGGTGTGATGGATTAAAGACGTACATTGTTTTGAATCAAAATAAGAGTCAGGGCTGGATTTTCGAGTTTTTGGGCGAAAACGCAAGCGATACATGAAAAGTATCATTTTTGCTGCGCTAACGATTTAAGGCCTAACTTTCGGCCTATGCGTCCGTGCCGGGGGTGCATCGCAAAGGGAGGCTTTGCACAATTGATCGCGGTGCAAAAACGCGATCCTCGTCAACTTTAGCGTGGGGCCGGGAGTGCTGCGACTAACTAATCACGGCAAAAAAAATTTTAAAATAAAAACGTTAACGTACCTTTTTTGCAGGTTTTCTAACTTACCGCAGCTGGCAGGGCTGCACCGACAGGTTTTACCTGTCGCTATTCTGGGCGTGGCGTACGGGTGAGTGCCGAAACTTGGACGGTAACACAATCCACGTCGTTACACGTCAGGCGCAGCTCTTCCCAGCGGTACATCCCATCGCCGCCGTAAACAGGTAACCGAGGATCCCGCCTGGGCTTTGCGACCGGGTTTTCGCCTCAGAGGGTCAAATCGCGGCAAAAACCCGATGGCAAACCTCTCGAAAATCCAGCCCGCTATCTGGAACTGTTGACATTTCCTTACTGACAGAATATTGTTTGGTACGAGATACCCAGCCTTTATCATCTCCACAAGTTGTAAACTCCTCACGGGAGAGATGCCACGATGTGTCTACGCTATCGGCCCAGTGTAAGCGAGTCCGTGATACTGGGCATGTTACAGGCTGTGAGACTGGGTTATTCCTGATATCGACCCAAATATCCACAGACCTTCCATCTCAGGAGAAGTGGTGGGGTTTGCCAGCTGATAACCTCCCCCACCTGAATAAAACTGTCAAATGCTATCCAACTGTGGGCAAACTCCAAGTGCTCACCTGAGCCGGGGGTGGGGGGGTTGGGGGGGAGGAGTCGGGGGGGGGGGGGAGTGGGGGTAGGGTTGAACGTGATGCAGTATATCCCAGACACTTCAATAGGCCTTGGCAGCCCTAGCTCCAACAGGAAATTGTAAAGGGGCCTGATTTCCTTACTGTGACAGCTTCCATCATCAGGGGTCCAGGCCATGACTGAGGGAGACCCCCACTTCATCCTGTCACTCACCTAGTGTACCTGATGATGATTGACAGCTCCATGCTGAGAATTTGCCTCTCAGAACAATAAATATTGGATGCTTTTCCCAGGTCAGCAGATCGTTTACATAAGGCGAGGTTAATGAAGGATTGCATGGGAGTTTGGTCTCACGTGAAACTTTGCATCATGGTGAAGGAATGCAAAATTCACAAGAAACCCTCCCTGTGTTTGGGCTCATTCGAAAGGAAATTTAATTTGGGACTATCTACCGAAAAGTTTGGAACTCTAATGTGCTTATGGAAGAAACGACGAACTTTAATAGAATTTTGGATTTTAAAAAGACAAACTCAAGGCTGTGGGCGGACCTACGGAGCTAGCAAGAGATAGTCTAATTAAGTAAAGCTACCTGGGTGTGAGAACTGAGTTAACCTGTCTGAAAGAATGAGTATTTGAAAATCCTTCTCCACAAGAGACATTAACATCACAAAATCACCCAGAGGTAGCTCCCCATCAACATGGGTCTGGACAACCATTTCAGCATATACATCGCAAAGAGGCCCAATCCAGCCGGTATGCGAAAGACTAAGCACAAAAGGACATTGCAATTACCAAACTAATATTTCCATCAGGAAACAGTTTTCGAACATCAACCCACTCCAGACATATCAACTTTTAATGAGCCCAACAAAATATTACAAAGAAGAACCAAGCCCGCCAAAACTATACAAAGGATTTTGAAGAGATTTGGCGCTCAGATTAGAACACTGAAAATGTATAACTGCCACTGTTTTCAACTGAGGTTCGAGAGAGGTGGTTGCTAGGTAGCTACAAGGCTGCCACTACCTCATCAACACAAGGAGCGAAACCAATGCGACAGTTGTAAACTAACTTCTCTAGCCTCAAAGTTCTGAAGTCCTGAAGTAAAGAAGAACATCACCATCGCCGCAGCGACCGACCACAGTCAACATGGTATCAAGGGAAAACACAACCGCAATCTACCATTAACTATCAAAAGGATTGGTGAGCATAAGTCCCTGTCTGCCCTGGAGTCTAACCTAGCTAGAATTAGGTATTGGGAGGTGGGAGGTATAATTTTACTGCAACCTCCTTTGAATGTATAGTGTATGGTATTTTGTTAGAGTGATTTTAAGTTTGACCTTGTACCTTTCCTTGTAACTGTTCTTTATTCGAGTGATTTGTGATTTTAAGTTTGACCTTGTACCTTTCCTTATATTTTTCTTTATTAGAGTGATTGTAAGTTTGGCCGTGTATTTTCTTACTAGAGTAATAAGCCTGTATTACTTTGACTGTAACAAAACCAAAGTTCTTTGCATTAAACCAGTGCCCTTTGCACTTTTGTCACACCCCCCCAAATAAATCCAGAGTACTGAACCCAAGGGAGCGGGAGCGATTCGAACCGCTCAAGTTGGTCAGAAGGGAACCTGACCCCCTCATAGAGACCACACAAACCCACCTCCTTACAACAGACACTGGGCCAAATTAGATAAGAACAACTATTCAGAGAGGCCAGAACTTCGAGATGTTTTATTGTTTTAAAACAGGAACTGTGAGCTAGATATCTTTCTGAAATTTAATGAAATCTATTGTGTTCGCCATTGGCTTTGTTTAATTTTACTTCCGAATAAATCTAATTTATAGTTTTTAGCCTGAGATATATGTGGGACAAAAATCTGTGGCTCCAACATTTCAGCATAAGTGCCAAGATATGTCAGCCCATGACCTCCAGTCAAAGTTTGCAGAGTTAGAGAGAAGTCAGCTATTTTAAATATGATGGTTGCTCACATCTTTAAGGGATGCCCACCTGGCCAAAGATGATGAAAAATGCTGCAGAGTGTACCACTTTGGGGGGTGATGCATTTCCTCAGAAGCGTCTTTACCTCCTGCCATCAGACCACTTATAAAAGTGCTGAGAAAAAGTCAAAAAATCAAAAGTTGTTGAAGTCTTTGGGGGTTCAGATTGCAACCTAGGCTTAGACCCCCAAGGTGAATCCCACATCCACCCACCCTATTGGCCTATTGCTCTTCTGCCAGGCTGTGGACAGCAGCAATCCTGTCAGGATCGGGGAAGGAATCCCATTCAGGATGATGTGGCAGCGTTAGGCCTCACTGCTCTTTTTTTGCCGCCATTTCCGCTGCGATCCTGCCCGACTGGTGCAGGAAGGTGCATACCTCTGCCCTACTCACTGTTGTTACAACTTAAAATGAACAGGAGACTGAAAGGTAAATTAACGGTACACATCATTTTTTATTTGTTCATGGGATATGGGTGGTGCTGGCAAGGCCAGCATTTATTGCCCATTCCTAATTGTCCTTGAGAAGGTGGTGGTGAGACGCCTTCTTGAACCGCTGCAGTCCGTGTGGTGCAGGTACTCCCACAGTGCTATTAGGGAGGGTGTTCCAGGATTTTGACCAGTAATGATGAAGGAACGCCGATATATTTCCAAGTCAGGGTGTTCTGTGACTTGAAGGGGAATGTGGAGGTGATACTGTTCCCATGCCCCTGCTGCTCTTGTCCTTCTAGCTGGTAGAGGTCACGGGTTTGGGAGGCGCTGCCAAAGGCGCTGAAAAATATAGGATATAGATTCTTACAAATATAGGATGGCATTTCAAACTGCTGTTTAAATATAGATTTTCCTTTATCAATTTTGAATATTCTGCAAATTGAAATGATCCGATTCACATCACTCCACATTTGATTCTGCTATCATCTCTGATTAATGGGACCCTTTAATGGTTATTGCAATTTGGATTGTTGAAAACACTTTGAAGCTTGACCCTCCTCTTTGGCTTTGTCAGAATCTAAGCAGTGATCTCTTCACTGATCTTTAGCTTTGTTGAATGTTGTACTCAAACTGAACAGTGGCACACCTGGACCTTTCCCAGTCTGAAAAGTTTTGATGTGTGGGGAATAAAAAGGCATCAATGACTTTGAAGTCTCTGGCCACTACCAGCACCATCAGAGATCATGACCCAATGTTGGTATCTCCCTTTGTTGTGGAAATACAACACCATTGTGGGGTTCAAAATGTGAAGGAGCTTATTGTAAAAATAACTGGCAGAACATTATGGTTTGTGATCAAGCACATAACGTAGAGCTAGGTGAAAAATAGTTGGCATGCCTAAAATGATCACACATTAAGAACTAAACAATAGAATACTCTACAAATTCTGGCAGGTCCATTTTAGTGCTGTTCGATTCTTCCCCTCCATCAGTGTCTTAATGTTTTTTAAGGTTTTTTTGTCATATTTGATTCCATTACTCTGTATTACTTTGTGCAATAGTGTAAAACAGGTGGATAGTTTGGCCGCATGTTTTACTTCACTCCCAACTTTTATTTTCTTTGACTTATTTTCACTGAATCAAGAATCACAGAATGATAAAGCACAGAAGGAGGCCATTTGGCGAAATTCCGCTCTTTGTTGTTTCTTTAACTTGGATCTGGAAGTCGCTCATAATGGGGGCAGTGACAACACTTGAGGGGTGGATACACGGCGTGGCAACGCCTGAGGGGTGGAAGTTGGGGGCGGTGTGAAGTCATCGTCGCGATGACGTCATCATGGCACTTAAAGGGGAGAGCCTCCACGAGTTTAAAACTTTGACCCATTGGGCCACCAGGGAGGGTTTCGGCCGGGCCAGCGTGCCAAGCTGCCTATTGGCAGCCCGGCTGAACCCGGGGACATAATTGTCAGGCCGACAAAAAAAAATCATGGCGGCAGCGGCAGTGCGTCCACAGAGTAGGCGCCGATTTGCGGTGGTAACAGGTCTTTAAGAGAGGGACAATTTCGGCCTCTATAAGTTTCCCCACCACCGAAGTTAGATTGACTGGCCTGCAGTTGCCGGGTTTATCCCTCTCCCCTTTTTTGAACAGGGGTGTGTCTTTTGCAATCCTCCAGTCCTTGGGCACCACCCCCACATCTGGTGAGGGTTGGAAGATTGTGGCCAGAGCCTCCGCAATTTCCACTGTTACTTTCCTCAGTAGCCTAGGATGCATCCCATGGGAACAGGTGACTTTTCCACTTTGATTACTGCCAACCTCAGCAAACAGGAGGGAGGGAAGGCTGGGGGGTGCAGGGGATGGGGAGCGGGGTGAAGCTAAATATAGAGCTGCGGGAGGCTGAAGGCTTCACTGAGGTGCCCTGCGGTGGAACTCCTGCTCCTCCTGGCCCACACGGAGTGCTGCAAGAACCGCTTACCTTAGGGAGCTAGCAGCTCCTGCCTGCGTTTCACTGCCGAATTTCCCAATCCCTGGGAAACCCATGCAGTACCAGTTAATTCTAAAAGGGGCTCCCAACTGCACTGTAGGAGCTTCTCCATGCTGGGACACTCGGACGCCGGCGTAAAAATGGCGGTGACCACAAATTGCACTTTTTGCCCCCCTTCTGACCCAGTGTCAGCTGTGGCTCAGTGGGTAGCACTCTTGCCTTTGAGTCAGAAGGATGTGGGTTCAAGTCCAACTCCAGAAACATATAAATCTAAGCTGACAGTGCAGTGCTTAGGGAGTGCTGCACTGTCAGAGGTGCCGTCTTTCAGATGAAACGTTAAACTGAAGCCCTGTCTGCACTCCCACGTGAACGTAAAAGATCCCATGGCACTATTTTGAAGAAGAGCAGAGGAGTTGTCTCTGGTGTCCTGGCCAGTACTTATCCCTCAATCAACTTAAAAAAAACAGTTTATCTGGTCATTATCATATTGCTGTTTGTCGGAGCTTGATGTGCACAAATTGGTTGCTGCGGTTCCCACATTACAACAGTGAATGCACTCCAAAAGTGCCTCGATGTAAAGTGCTTTGAGATGTCCCGTGGTTGTGAAAGGTGCTATATAAATAAAAGGACATTAAATAAATTGAAGACAGAAATAGACAGTTTTGCCTGCTCATCGTGGGGAAGTTAATGTCGAGGCCATAGAGTATCTGTTGCAGTGGTGATGCTCTCAGACAGAAAGTATATGTAGACTGTATGTAGGAGCTTTTGAGAAAATAGTGGCGTAAATTTTCAGATATGCTGCTCCAGATCGGAGGTCTGTGCATGCAATTCGTACCGATCCCAATTTTCTGGTCATTAATTTGTCCTTCATGCTCGATTCTCCCATCTATGCTCCCCTTGAGAGAGAGAGACTCCATGCTGGTAGTGGAGTCGCCAAATATTAGATTTTATTGCATCCGACCGACTCTTTCAGGAATGAAGGTTTCCTGAAAAACTTCCCAGTACAATGAGATACCATATTCAAACATCCTTTGTAAACCGTAATCAGTGTTCTCCAGGAAAGCTTTCATAAATTTATACTCTCCCTCTTCCACCACTGACAGGCTTCTTCCTGCAGTTGGGAGACAAGAACAAGCTGGGCTCTGGACTTTCTGCGTTACTGTTTTGTGACCGGCTGAAGCTACTTTTATATTGCAGCCCTGATCAAGTAGTTTAATAAAATGGCATAGCCTGCGTTCCCCCAAACCGGCTGCACTGTAGAGTTCACTACGTCTACACGCACAGACTGCCTAAGGCATTTTGGAAAGTGAATAGGCACGTGGTAGAGTTTCACGACATTGTGTCAGAACATTGCTGTGCAGAGAAATATCTCTGTTGTACGTGCATCGTGGCATCATGATATCACTACGAAAACATACTTCTGCTGCCCAAACAATGCATATCCAGGCTCCAACAGGACCAGGTCCAGTAAAAATAGATCTCCCACGTTTAGATTGATGTTGCTGCTGGATTTTAAAAATATTCATTCATGGGATGTGGGCATCGCTGGCAAGGCCAGCATTTATTGACCAGCTCTAATTGTCCATAACGGAGTGGCTAGCTATACCATTTCAGAGTCAACCACATTGCTGTTGTTCTGGAGTCACATATAGACCAGACCAGGTAAGGAGGGCAGATTTCCTTCCCTAAGGGACATTAGTGAACCCAGCTGGGGTTTAATGACAATATGGTAGTAATATGGTCACCATTAGCTTTTTATTCCAGATTTATTTAATTAACTGAATTTAAATTCCCCAGCTGCCAAGGTGGGATTTGAACTCATGTCTCTGGATCATTAGTTCAGGCATCTGATTACTAGTCCAGTGACATGACCACTCGGCAGCAGCTGATGACCAAAGAATAGAAACACAGCCCAACAAGGCTGTGTTGAACCTACCAGCCCAATGAGAGCCCAGTGAGCAATCACTGTCAGCTGGGCAAGATTTGAGATCTTGTTGCACTGGTTAGGAATCCATTGCCCGACCATCATCATCATAGGCAGTCCCTCAGAATCAAGGACGACTTGCTTCCACTCTAAAAATGAGTCCTTAGGTGGCTGAACAGTCCAATATGAGAACCACAGTCCCTGTCACAGGTGGGACAGATAGTCTTTGAGGGAAAGGGTGGGTGGGACTGGTTTGCCGCACGCTCTTTCCGCTGCCTGCGCTTGATTTCTGCATGCTCTCGGCGACGAGAGTCGAGGTGCTCAGCGCCCTCCCAGATATTTACGAAAGGATATACTTGCTTTGGAGGCAATTCAGAGAACGTTCACTAGGTTGATTCCGGGGATGAGGGGGTTGACTTATGAGGAAAGGTTGAGTAGGTTGGGCCTCTATTCATTGGAATTCAGAAGAATGAGAGGTGATCTTATTGAAACGTATTAGATTATGAGGGGGCTTGACAAGGTGGATGCAGAGAGGATGCTTCCACTGATGGGGGAGACTAGAACTAGAGGGCATGATCTTAGAATAAGGGGCCGCCCATTTAAAACAGAGATGAGGAGAAATTTCTTCTCTCAGAGGATTGTTAATCTGTGGAATTCGCTGCCTCAGAGAGCTGTGGAAGCTGGGACATTGAATAAATTTAAGACAGAAATAGACAGTTTCTTAAATGATAAGGAGATAAGGGGCTATGGGGAGCGGGCGGGGAAGTGGAACTAAGTCTGTGATCAGATCAGCCATTATCTTACTAAATGGCGGAGCAGGCTTGAGGGGCTGTATGGCCTACTCCTGCTCCTATTTCTTATGTTCTTATGCACTTCCTCCACTTAGGGCGGTCTTTGGCCAGGGACACCCAGGTGTTAGTGGGGATGTTGCATTTTATCAGGGAGGCTTTGAGGGTGTCCTGGTGACATTTCCTCTGCCTACCTTTGGCTCGTTTGCCATAAAAGAGCGCTTGCTTTGGGAGTCTCGTGTCTGGCATGCGAACAGTGTGGCCTGCCCAGCGGAGCTGATCAAATGTGGTCAGTGCTTCTGTGGATATCTGAACGGAATATATGGAATTAAGGACAGTAAAGTAAACGGGATATATGAAAATGTATAAGCCATGGAAGAATAGCTGGGAGAATGTCAGATTGCAAATAGTGCAACATCAGCATAGCTAACAATCTGTCTCAAGGTTTCAAGTCACTAATCCTGCCAATAATATATAATTGTAACATGAAATACATCTGCAGAATTGCAAGGTCTCAGTAAATAGTCACACCATTAGATTGAAACATTTGGAGGCAACACTTGAGCTTTCAAGAAGAACATCTCATATAGATTGACGAATGAGTGGCTGAGTTAGACTGTCAATCCATTTGTATTTTGTTATCTGATTTCAAAACTGTATAACTGTTAACGCTTTACGATGTAACTTCACCTATCCGTAGGGAGTGTGTACGCTCTATCCAGAGAGTATATCTTCTGTCTGATAGGTCTTACTGGCCGGTAATAAAGACTGCTTTGTTCAAAGCACAAGAGGTATTCGACTCAGTAATTTTACTGAACCAGATTGAGGTAAAAGAATCCAGGAATTAACATTTGGTGTCAGAAGTGGGATCTCAACGGACGACTGCCGAAAACTTGCGAATTAAGAGCCAGACTAGCCTTGGACGAGACGAGGGGAAAATGGCCACTGGAGTGAGTATGATTTCAATACTGCTCCAGTTTCCCCCGGTTTCAAAAGTCTGAGGAAAGTTTAGCCACTCGCTGGTTCTCAGGTAGTGTCTGAACGAGATCCAGGACAATCTGGTGAATACCTTTCAAACTTAGAATAGGGATAGAGATAGGGAAATTGTGCGATGACGCAAACCAAGCGGCGACTTGGAAAGATAGTTAGAGCTAGATAGGGATAGATGATCAATCAATCATGGATCCAAAAAAAAATTAATAGGAAAGAAAAGAGACTCTTGTGAATGTCTGTTTAAATGAGAAATGCTTCTGTGACTTTTACTGTAAAAACAAAAGCCGGGGAGTTGTGGTTTGTTTTATCTCAAACAGAATGAAAGTTTGTTTTAATCCTTCGTAGTGTTGTCCTGTATGTGGGAAGTTTAAGAGTGTGAACCTTATTGAATTACGTATATTCGGATGATAAGTTGCGGAGCCAGGAAATGCCCAAAGGATAGATTTGTTAAAAAAGAAAAAATTACATGGTCCCGGTGGTTAAAAAAAAAAAGAAAAACTTGTTGAAAGCAAACATTCAGTGAAGGCACAGCAAAACAACTGAGATGGATTCAAAAGGATTTTTTAAAAAAATTATATTAAATAACACGACCTTGAGGCTGGAACAATTGAGATAACGAAAAGCAGTCCACAGCCTACGTGCCAGACTTCTCTCTAGTTATAAAAAAAAAGTAACGTACTAAATAGGTGCTGAAAGAAAAAAAAATGTCCTGAGATTTTAAATTATGAAAAATAAAAAATCACTCCTGTCCAATTGGCAGAAAAACTCCATTAAATTAGGGCTTTCATTGACTGATTGAATTTAAACTGCGCAGTAACGTCAAAGGATAGGGAAATTTGGAAACTGAAAGAAATTAATTGAGGCTCATAAGAAATCCAAATTAGAAAATTAGGCTCACAGGGAATAAAATGGGGATTTAAATAGAAGATAGGTGTTCAACTCAGGTACGACGTCGACCTTGTATATCACTTGGCCCGTCTAGGCTCTGATTGAATTTAAAAAAAAACCCCGCAGCAACTCGGAAGGTAGGGCCGAAGCGAACGCGCAGTGACGTAAACGCGCAGTGAAGCGAACGCGCAGTGACGTCAACGCGCAGTGACGTAGACGCGCAGTGACGTAAACGCGTAGTGACGCAGAGGCGCAGCAACGCGAATCGCGAAAGTCAGTGCTAATGGCAGTAAGTCTGTAAGTCTTAAAGTATTTAGAGTTTTAAGTAAAGTTAAAGTATCTTAACTCGCGCGGCGACGCGAGCCACGGGTCGACGCGGATTGCGCGGCGACGTGAACTGCGAGGCAACGCGGATTGCGCGGCGACGTGAACTGCGAGGCGACGTGGTAGTTTAGTATTGAGATCGCGCGGCGACGCGGACCGTGCGGCGACGCGGGTAAGTGTTAGAAGTCCTTGTTTACCTTTTAAAGTTAAAGTATCTTAACTCGCGCGGCGACGCGAGCCACGAGTCGACGCGGATTGCGCGGCGACGTGAACTGCGAGGCGACGTGGTAGTTTAGTATTGAGATCGCGCGGCGACGCGGACCGTGCGGCGATGCGGGTAAGTGTTAGCATTAGTAAAGTTTGGTTATTTGGAGTTAGTTAAAGTCCGTGTTAGTTCTGTAAAGTCTGTGTCTATTTTTAAGTTTGTTTAAATTGCATGACGACACGAACGCGTAGCGACACAGTAATACGAGGGGCAGTGTGAAAATGGGTAATCAGTTAGATAAAACCACGGATGCGGATAGTCCGCTACAAAAGCTATGTGAGGAATTCCCTGAAAGAGCTGAAGACTTTAGAAAATTATCAGGAGCCCTGAACAAATTATTAGGGGATGACCAGTGGCCTCTAGGTCACACTACAAGCGTAGAGGTAAAAAAAAAGCACAGGGATTAATTTGGAGAAGGGGACGAGGAAAAGGGGATAAAAAAATTTAATTGCAACCTGGCGACATTATTATCAGAAATTAAAAGATGCATCACTTCTATCGAGTTGGCAAACAAATGCTATTAAATTAGGACTTGCATTGACAGAGGGAACACATGTTAAAACTGTAGACGTCTTTAAAAAAAAAGAAGAATGAATGTGCGCACGAGAAACTTGCTAAGAGATCCTCTGGGACCTCTGAGAAAGGTATTGATCAACTACAAGTTAAAATGGCTGGCTTTGTGTTAACCGAGGCTGATGATGAAATTGATGAGTGGCCACTGACTCAGCGCCCAACGGCGCCTCCCGCACCCCCTGGCCTCTTGCTCCAGTCCTCTTCCCAACACCCTCCACCTAACACTCCGGTAAAAAGAGTTAGGAACAACCACATATCACCAAAGCAACAAACCCAAACTGACTCCTCATCCTCTGATAGCGATTCGGATCCCCAGTTCACAGGCAATATAGCCGAAAGGACCAGATCTCACACTCGAAAGGGCAGAACTATATCTCAACATCACAAACAGTCCCGTAAATCTTCTCGTCAACCTACCAGTCCAAGTTGTGAAAGACATAGCAAACACCCCCGCCGATCGAGACGCAGAACTGTCAAGCAGTCAGACAGCTCTGAAACATCCTCCGGCCTAGAAATGATTTCCAAGATCCCAAAGTCCCGACACCAATTCCCTGTCAGACCAATGCCAAACCCTGATGCACAACAAGCTGCAGACCACCTCTCTATAGATGTCTGTGATCTTCAAACAACTATTTGATTGCTCACGCTATCCGGACAGATGGAAAGGGCAGTTAGATATTATTGGCAGAAAAAGAAAGGGGAGGGGGGAGGTGCGCCCCCAACCCGGGTCAAGACTGAATACGTGACTAGAAAGGAAGAGCCATCTCGGGAGGAAGGATCAATAGAACCGCAGTGTTGCATACAGGATTGGATGGATAAGCAAGGATACGGTTATACTAAACAACCAAACGGCCCGAGCCCTGCTAATAAACCTCCCTATTGTCCCCGGCATGGTATGGGAAGAGGCCGGGACTGGGTAAGAGGAATTGACTGTTTTAATTGTGGGCAGGAAGGACATTGGAATAAAAATTGCCCCTACCGTCAGCATGGAAAAGGAAGAGGAGGAAGAGGAGGGGGGCAAGGGGGGAGAGGAGGATCTTACACTAACTTCTCCCAGAACAACCCCTTTGGTCAATTGTCCCCCGATTGACTACGCAGCTTGATTGTGCAGGGATCCTCCCCGGACGACGAACCCATTCTGAATGAGTGGCAACCCTTTTCGATAGATACGGGAGCCTTCATGTCTTCTGTACAATCAAAGCTTAAACTCCCTGCTTCTACTGAAACACAGGAACTTTCAGGATTCCTGGGACAAATCTCGACATTCCCAGTGTCAGAACTAGTTAAAGTGGGTTACCAAGAAGAATCGGTGGAACATCGAGTTGTTATCACAACCAATCTGGACTGTAACTTGATGGCTAGAGACCTCCTTTGCAAATTCCAGTTGCATTTGGAGTGTGGAGATAATGGGATTATTGTAAAACAGGAAACCCTTAAGCGGCAGTATTATACCACTAGAACCCCTCAGTGGTGGTCTCTGGACCTGCCGCAGGCACCCTATCACGTGACCCTAGCATACGATCCCAGTGGAAAGAATCAGGACCTGCAGAACTTTTATCAGGATCACGAAGGGGAAGTGAAGGGAATTCTATTAAGGGCTAGAGTGACTGGACTGGAAAGAGAGGCAGATTTTGTGGAAGTGGATAAGAATCTGTGGAAACAGCCCCTAACAATGGCACCGCATATTGCTCGTGAAGTATTAGCCCCTCACCATGCTAAAGATTTGGGAGTTATGGTACGCAAGGCCATAGATGAGGCTGACCCTACCAGCCGGGATGTGCAAATCGTAAAACATGGCCGAACAGTCCAATTTCATGGGGACCCCGAGAAGGTCTTAACGACTCTACAGCATCATACTGGCTCGGACATACCTGACTATGTGGATCCTCATGTGTGGGCAGAGGACCCCTCCGAAGTGGGTTATACTCCCATTAATTGAGATCCCAGTGCAGGGCAATGTGGACTGGCCCTCTATCCGACAGAACCCACTGAAATCACAGGCAATCCTAAACTGACTTTTCGGCACTGTACTGCAATTAATCCGGCCTGTTTTCTTACTGAGCCACCCCAAGATGAGGAAGAACCCAGTCATGATTGCTTATCTTTAATTTAAGAGGCCACATCAGTTAGGGAAGATTTAGTTGATGTACCAATGGAAGATCCAGACTGTATTCTTACTGAGCCACCCCAAGATGAGGAAGAACCCAGTCATGATTGTTTATGTTTGTTGACGGAAGTACTTCTATTAATCCAGAAGATACACAAATCTCAGGATACGCCATAGTAAACCAGGAGAATCAGGTCTTGGAATCTGCTGCTTTGAAACCGCCTATTCTGCTCAACAAGCTGAACTATTCGCCCTCACCCAAGCCTGTATCTTGGCCAAAGATCTCAAAGTCAATATCTATACCGACTCTAGGTATGCCTTTGGGGTGGCGCATGATTTCGGACAATTATGGAAAAATAGGGGATTCCTAACCTCACAGGGGAATGAGATATCTCAAACAGCTAGTATCTGATTTGTTGCAAGCCCTCATGTTCCCCAAACGCATTGCCATTGTCAAATGTACCGCCCAACCTACCGGAAATTCTCTGGTTGATATAGGGAATCGTTGTCCTGACCAAGAGGCCAAACAGGCCTCTCGTGACCAACAGATGGTAGTGCCCAAAATTATGAGTCAGACTAAAAATCCTGCGAAGGATAAGTTAGCCTCGGAAAAACCAATGCCAACCATCCAAGATGTTATAAAAGCACAGGGGGACGCTCCTGAAAACATAGAAACATAGAAACATAGAAAATAGGTGCAGGAGTAGGCCATTCGGCCCTTCTAGCCTGCACCGCCATTCAATGAGTTCATGGCTGAACATTCAACTTCAGTACCCCATTCCTGCTTTCTCGCCATACCCCTTGATCCCCCTAGCAGTAAGGACCTCATCTAACTCCTTTTTGAATATATTTAGTGAATTGGCCTCAACAACTTTCTGTGGTAGAGAATTCCACAGGTTCACCACTCTCTGGGTGAAGAAGTTCCTCCGCATCTCGGTCCTAAATGGCTTACCCCTTATCCTTAGACTGTGACCCCTGGTTCTGGACTTCCCCAACATTGGGAACATTCTTCCTGCATCTAACCTGTCTAACCCCGTCAGAATTTTATATGTTTCTATGAGGTCCCCTCTCATTCTTCTGAACTCCAGTGAATACAAGCCCAGTTGATCCAGTCTTTCTTGATAGGTCAGTCCCGCCATCCCGGGAATCAGTCTGGTGAACCTTTGCTGCATTCCCTCAATAGCAAGAATGTCCTTCCTCAGGTTAGGAGACCAAAACTGTACACAATACTCCAGGTGTGGCCTCACCAATGCCCTGTACAACTGTAGCAACACTTCCCTGCCCCTTTACTCAAATCCCCTTGCTATGAAGGCCAACATGCCATTTGCTTTCTTAACCGCCTGCTGCACCTGCATGCCAACCTTCAATGACTGATGTACCATGACACCCAGGTCTCTTTGCACCTCCCCTTTTCCTAATCTGTCACCATTCAGATAATAGTCTGTCTCTCTGTTTTTACCACCAAAGTGGATAACCTCACATTTATCCACATTATACTTCATCTGCCATGCATTTGCCCACTCACCTAACCTATCCAAGTCGCTCTGCAGCCTCACAGCATCCTCCTCGCAGCTCACACTGCCACCCAACTTAGTGTCATCCGCAAATTTGGAGATACTACATTTAATCCCCTCATCTAAATCATTAATGTACAGTGTAAACAGCTGGGGCCCCAGCACAGAACCTTGCGGTACCCCACTAGTCACTGCCTGCCATTCTGAAAAGTACCCATTTACTCCTACTCTTTGCTTCCTGTCTGACAACCAGTTCTCAATCCATGTCAGTACACTACCTCCAATCCCATGTGCTCTAACTTTGCACATCAATCTCTTGTGTGGGACCTTGTCGAACGCCTTCTGAAAGTCCAAATATACCACATCAACTGGTTCTCCCTTATCCACTCTACTGGAAACATCCTCAAAAAATTCCAGAAGATTTGTCAAGCATGATTTCCCTTTCACAAATCCATGCTGACTTGGACCTATCATGTCACCTCTTTCCAAATGCACTGCTATGACATCCTTAATAATTGATTCCATCATTTTACCCACTACCGATGTCAGGCTGACCGGTCTATAATTCCCTGTTTTCTCTCTCCCTCCTTTTTTAAAAAGTGGGGTTACATTGGCTACCCTCCACTCCATAGGAACTGATCCAGAGTCAATGGAATGTTGGAAAATGACTGTCAACGCATCCACTATTTCCAAGGCCACCTCCTTAAGTACTCTGGGATGCAGTCCATCAGGCCCTGGGGATTTATCGGCCTTCAATCCCATCAATTTCCCCAACACAATTTCCTGGCTAATAAGGATTTTCCTCAGTTCCTCCTCCTTACTAGACCCCCCGACCCCTTTTATAAAAGATAAACTGTTGTGGAAATATTATGCATGTACTTATGACAATGTTTCTAAACTCTGGACCACTCCCGCGGAACAGACTTGCATGTCTGACGAGTTGGCCTCATGGGTTACAGAATGTCTGCATTTTGCTACTCATTGTGGAGCAAGGGCAACAAGTGATACGCTTTTGGCTACTTGGTGGCACCCTAGACTCCAGGCGCTCACCCAGAACATCAGTAGTCATTGCCTGATTGGCCAGCAACATATTCCAGGGAAGGGAGTCCCCTGTGATTGGGGTAAAACGCCCCTACCCAAAGGTCCCTTTGAGACATTTCAGTTGAACTACATTGAGTTGCAAAAAGTTCAGTGTTACAGATATGTGTTAGTAATAGTAGATGTGTTTAGCAGATGGATTGAAGCCTACCCTAACCTGGACGATAAGACTCAGACTGTTGTTAAGGTGTTAATGAGGGAAATTGTTCCTAGATATGAGATCTCAGCTAGATTGATGACCACCTATGTTCTTTCTCTGACTCAGGCTCTGCGACTAGTTCACAACCAGGTTCAAGATGCTCACCTCGACCTCCCAGTTTTACCCGAATTGTCCCTCGTGGCACCAGGGAAGTATGGATTCGGAAGGGATTAGAGCCACAATAGGAGGGGCCTTTTTAGGTGTCACTCACTACCCCCACTGCAGCCAAGGTTGAGGGGAAAAGTGCCTGGGTTCACCTGCACCACTGCAAGCTCATCACCATTTAAACAAATTTTGCTGGTTAGTCTAATTCCTGTTTCTGTTCCAGATCTCCTCCTCCCTATAGCTGAACAAGGCAGTTGAAGGAGGATCAGTTTGAACTCTTACCTGTCAGACAGCCAAATACACTGACGGAGACCTGAAGGGAAACGTGAAAACAGAACTCTTTTTATCAGCTAAATAATTGGACTATTTATAAGATGAGACTGTGTCTGTATGCTACTGTCTGCATAATAGTGTTGATATATGACAGTTTTGGTGCACGGGAAGGAAGACAAAGGCGAGAGCTCCATGTAAACACCTTTTTGTATATGTCTTACGTTTATGCGGAAAAAGGGCACTTCACTAGATGCTGGGTGTGTTCACATATCCCTATACATTCTAAAAGGGGAATTCCTTTGCGCACCGTTCCCCTGACCCTAACTGAGACTGTTAGATGGATTCAAAGAAACGATATTGGAACAGGTAGCTAACCGCACTGCTGAGGCTCTGGAGGGCATCACAGCTGAAATGGTAGCGATAAGGACCGTAGCATTACAAAACCGAATGGCCCTCGATTACCTGTTAGCTGAGAAAGGGGGAACGTGTGCCCTGATAGGATCTGAATGTTGCACTTACATTCCTGATAGTTCAGAAAACATAACCCACCTTGCCGATCACATAAGGAGGGAGGTGAAAAAGTTATCCACACCAGCAAAAGAACTTAGCAGGTTTGATTGGTTTCTGGGTGGATCTTGGAGATCCTATCTAATACATGGGGCAATTGTTCTCCTCATAATAATTACCTGCTGTTTGATTGTTGGTTGCCTTAACCTCTGCTGTAAAGCAATGACAAGGTTAGCAGACCCTCTTGTGGTCAAGGGTTCCCGGGTTATGATCCAACAAACTAGAGAACTACTCAACAATGCAATACTCATAGAATGATCCTAAATGTTATCATAGAATGATAAAAGGGGGGATGTGGATATCTGAACGAAATATATGGAATTAAGGACAGTAAAGTAAACGGGATATATGAAAATGTATAAGCCATGGAAGAATAGCTGGGAGAATGTCAGATTGCAAATAGTGCAACATCAGCATAGCTAACAATCTGTCTCAAGGTTTCAAGTCACTAATCCTGCCAATAATATATAATTGTAACATGAAATACATCTGCAGAATTGCAAGGTCTCAGTAAATAGTCACACCATTAGATTGAAACATTTGGAGGCAACACTTGAGCTTTCAAGAAGAACATCTCATATAGATTGACGAATGAGTGGCTGAGTTAGACTGTCAATCCATTTGTATTTTGTTATCTGATTTCAAAACTGTATAACTGTTAACGCTTTACGATGTAACTTCACCTATCCGTAGGGAGTGTGTACGCTCTATCCAGAGAGTATATCTTCTGTCTGATAGGTCTTACTGGCCGGTAATAAAGACTGCTTTGTTCAAAGCACAAGAGGTATTCGACTCAGTAATTTTACTGAACCAGATTGAAGTAAAAGAATCCAGGAATTAACATTTCAATGCTGAGGATGTTGGCCTGGTCGAGGACGCTAACGTTGGCATGTCTGTCCTCCCAGGGGATTTGCAGGATCTTGCGGAGACATCGTTGGTGGTATTTCTCCAGCAACTTGACATGTCTAATGTACATTTGCCCTACCAAACTAACATCAACAGCAACAAGAAAAAAAACATGCATTTTTCTGCTCCCTCATTCCTTTCAAGTTATTTTTTCTCTCTTTCTTTCATTAGATCTTAAGCGCCATAGATAATAGTGTAATGTATGTAACTGTGAGTATGCTCACAGGCTTAACATAGAAACATAGCAAATAGGTGCAGGAGTAGGCCAGTCGCCATTTGAGCCTGCACCACCATTCAATAAGATCATGGCTAATCATTCACCTCAGTATCCCTTTCCTGTTTTCTCTCCATACCCCTTGATCTCTGTAAGGGCCATATCCAACTTCCTCTTGAATATATCCAATGAACTGGCATTAACAACTCTCTGCGGTAGGGAATTCCACAGGTTAACAACTCTCTGAGTGAAGAGGTTTCTCCTCATCTCAGTCCTAAATGATTTACCCCTTATCCTTAGACTGTGTCCCCTGGTTCTGGACTTCCCCAACATCGGGAACATTCTTCCTGTATCTAATCTGCCAGTCCCGTCAGAATTTTGCATCTTTCTATGAGCTCCCCTCTCATCCTTCTAAACTCCAGTGAATACAAGCCCAGACAATCCAGTCTTTCCTCATATGTCAGTCCTGCCATCCCGGGAATCAGACTGGTGAACCTTCGCTGCACTCCCTCAATAGCAAGAATGTCCTTCCTCAGATTAGGAGACCAAAACTGAACACAATATTCCAGGTGAGGCCTCACCAAGACCCTGTACAACTGCAGTAAGACCCCCCTGCTCCTATACTCAAATCCACTAGCTATGAAGGCCAACATACCATTTGCCTTCTTCTCCGCCTGCTGTACCTGCATGCCCACTTTCAGTGACTGATGAACCATGACACCCAGGTCTCGTTGCACCTCCCCTTTTCCTATTCTGCCTTCGTGTTTTTACCCCCAAAGTGGATAACCTCACATTTATCCACATTATACTGCATCTGCCATGCATTTGCCCACTCACCTAATCTGTCCAAGTCACCCTGCAGCCTCTTAGCATCCTCCTCACAGTTCACACCGCCACCCAGCTTAGTGTCATCTGCAAACTTGGAGATATTACACTCAATTCCTTCATCTAAATCATTGATGTATATTGTAAATAGCTGGGATCCCAGCACTGACCCCTGTGGCACTCCACTAGTCATTGCCTGCCATTCTGAAAAGGACCCGTTTATCCCAACTCTCTGCTTCCTGTCTGCCAACCAGTTCTCTATCCACGTCAGTACATTAGCCTCAATACCATGTGCTTTAATTTTGCACACTAATCTCTTGTGTGGGACCTTGTCAAAGGCCTTTTGAATGTCCAAATACACCAGATCCACTGGTTCTCCTTGACAACTCTACTAGTTACATTCTCAAAAAATTCTAGAAGATTTGTCAAGCATGATTTCCCTTTCATAAATCCATGCTGACTTGGACCGATCCTGTCATTGCTTTCCAAATGCGCTGCTATTTCATCTTTAATAATTCATTCCAACATTTTCCCCACTACTGATGTCAGGCTAACCAGCACCGCTACCCTACCTTCTTTTCCTTTCTGTCTATCCTTCCTGAATGTTGAATACCCTTGGATGTTGAGTTCCAAGCCTTGGTCACCCTGGAGCCATGTCTCCGTGATGCCAATTATATCATATTCGTTAATTGCTGCCTGCGCAGTTAATTCGTCCACCTTATTACGAATACTCCTCGCATTGAGGCACAGAGCCTTCAGGCTTGTCTTTTTAACACACTGTGAACCTTTAGAATTTTGCTGTAATGTGGCCCTTTTTGATTTTTGCATTGGGTTTCTCTGCCCTCCCCTTTTACTTTTCTTCATTCTATCTTTTGCTTCTGTCCCCATCTACTTCCCTCTGTCTCCCTGCCTAGGTTCCCATCCCCCTGCCATATTAGTTTAACTCCTCCCCAACAGCACTAGCAAACACTCCCCCTCGGACATTGGTTCCGGTCCTGTCCAGGTGCAGACCGTCCGGTTTGTACTGGTCCCACCTCCCCCAGAATCGGTTCCAATGTCCCAGGAATTTAAATCCCTCCCTTCTGCACCACTCCTCAAGCCATGTATTCATCTTAGCTATCCTGCAATTCCTACTCTGACTGGCACATGGCACTGTTAGCAATCCTGAGATTACTACCTTTGAGGTCCTACCTTTTAATTTAACTCCTAGCTCCCTAAATTCAGCTTGTAGGATCTCATCCCGTTTGTAGAGTTGTTGCATTGTGAGTGGCTTAGCCAGTCACGTGATGTTTACAACACTCAATAAAACCCCAGTCAGTTGGGTCCCGATCATCCATGATGAGGGATGCAGTTGCGAGCCTAGTGGATGAACTTGTAATGTGTTGTGTGATTGTTAAACCTTTGTTAATAAACCAATTAGTTCTTAATAGCAATGTGTTGCTATGAATTCTTAAGCAAAGAACCCATGAAGCAAATACAAATACCAAACGAGAAGATGGAGTAGGTGGGAGTGAGAAGGGGATAAGTAACTTCCTTTCCGTCATCCAAATTTGCTTGTGGGCTGGGATTTGGACCTCCTCTGTGGTGCTACATGCTGGTCATAAAAGACACTACACCATAGCGTCACTCTGACCTTTTTTGGATTGGTTGAATCACTGCATACACAGTCATTGTTTGTTTGATTCCCTATTATTGAGTAGTCGATCAATATTTGTTGAGTATTGATTACCTGTAGAAGGATCATGATGAGTGCACAAAGGACGAAGACAAGGTGCTTGCAAATCTGATTTCAGTAATATGTGGAGCAGATGTCCTCTCTCCATTTAAAGATAATCCAGAAGGAATTTTAAAAACTAAGATATATCTTTCAGTGGTTGGAGTTTGGCAATAAGCCTGAAAAAACATATTCTTTTGATTGTCTTTCACTTCACACAAAGCTGTTGGAAAGGCTGTCTTTTTTTTTGTAACTTTTCTATTCCCAGCGCCTGTGCCAATTCTGACAGTAAAATGAACGGATCTCAGGCTCCTGGGGCCCATTCCACCATATAATCTGTGTTTTGAACACTGACTTATACAGTAATATAAACAGAGACAAGGAACACTGAACTGCCATCTGCCCCTGATCTAGATCACTGGGTGTGTGCCTCAGTGGTCAGCCAGCTAAACTTGACGGGAATAGCTTGGTTCCAAATTGGTTTGGTGACGGCGGAAGCAAATTTATAGTAAACAACAATCCTTTAATCCAAATCACTCATGGTTTTGAGAAATGCACCAGACTCCCACAGTGCTGTCGCGAGCAACATTAAGATTATCTAAACCTTCATAGAAAATTAAGTTATCTTGAAAAGACATGTATCCTGTTTTATGTAATAATCTATTCTACATAGGAATATTAGAAATCAGAGCTGGATTAGGCCATTCAGCCCTGCGAGCCTGCTCCTCCATTCAATAAGATCATGGCTGATCTACTACCTCTGCTGCACCTTCCAGCACAATCCCCATATGCCTTACTGTCCAAAAATCTAGTGATTTCTGACTTGAATATACGCACTGGCTGAGCATCCACAGCTCTATGGGGTAGAGAATTCCAATGATTTACAAGCAGCTGAGTGAAGAAATTTCTCCTCATCTCAGTCCTAACTAGCTAGCCCCTAGTTCTAGACTCTCCAGCCAAGGGAAATATCCTCCCAGCATCTACCCTGTCAAGCCCCATAAGAATTTTATATGTTTCAATGAGATCACCTCTCATTCTTCTAAACTCGAGAGAATATAGGCCTAGTCTACTCAATCTCTCCTCATAGAACAATCCCCTCATCCCAGGCATCCCATGGTGAATCTTTGTTGCGCTCCCTCCAAGGCAAGTACGGTATATCCTTCCTTAGGTAAGGAGGCCAAAACTGCACATAGTGCTCCATGTGTGGTCTCACCAAGGCATTGTATAATTGCAGTAAGACTTATTTATCCTTATACTCCAATTCTGTTGTAAAAAGGTTGACATACCATTTGCTTTCCTAATTGCTTGCTGTACCTGCCTGTTAACTTTCAGTGATTCATGTACAAGGACACCCAGGTCCCTCTGAATGCAAACATTTCCCAATCTCTCACCATTTAAAAAATATTCTGCTTTTCTATTTTTCCTGCCAAAGTGGATAACTTCACATTTTTGCACATTATATTTCATCTGCCACGTTCTTGCCCACTCACTTAACCTGTCTATATCTCTTTACAGCCTCTTTGCATGCTCCTCACAACTTACTATCCCACCTAATTTTTCTCTGTCTGTTTGCAAATTGGGAATGGATGTATTCAAGATTAAAGTAATGGCAAAATATTGCCCTATCTTCAGCCACTAAGGCCACCATGGCTGTAATTAGATAGTTATGGTGTATGGTTACTGCCCTGGCATCATCATGGCATTTCTTTTCCCTTTTCATGTTAATTTATTGCAGAGGGTAACTAAAACATACAAATAAAATACATGTAATAATTTAAATTAAGCACCATAAGAACTGAAAGCATCTTAGCATTTGTTAATGATGTCATTAATCATTTATGCTGCACACTGCATGCTAATTTGACGCAGAAATGTTTTGAATCAATGCTGAATCCATCAGATATACTGCTAAACAGAAGCAGTGATACCATCTCCAGCAGGTCGTCTCATTCCACTTCAGTACTGCATTGGGTGCAGCATATTGCAATTGGAGTCAAATTAATTTCTTAAACCTTTCAGTATTAGGTAACGGCCGACAATCCTTTATGATAGTCGAGTTTTATATTGAGCTGCATGGAAAGGCTTTCTGATTGCTGAATAGGAAAGAATATTTAATTAAAAATTACCCTTGTACACCATTAAGCTTTGTTATAGGATCGGCACTACACGATTAAATAATTCCACATAGTCCTTTCTCCAATCCAATTTCTTTTCTTCCTCACATTTAGATGGTGACTCATGCGGAGATGTGTTTCCAGAGTCCATGGGCCCGAATTTGATGGACTCACCGCCCACTGCTGCCTAGTGCTGCCGACATTACTCTGGAAGATCCGTCCAGTGCCACTTTCGAGGTGGGCTGGGGCGGCCGGGAGAGAAGAGCCGCCGGGAACCGCCAGCTGACGTCAGCGGACGTCCGGATGGCGTAAGTGTTACCCCGCTCGCCGAGATGCCAGATTGGTGTGCGGATGGGAATTGTCAGGAGTCAGTGGCAGAACGGGGGTGGGCCGCTGCGAGGAGGCTGGTCTGTCCCCGACGGTAGGTATGAAGAGCTGAAAAAAAAGGTGAGTAAACAATTTTTTCTTTTTTTTCTTTACAGGGACTTACCTGTATGGGGTCCCCAGAAGGTGTTCCAAAGTTTTTTTTTAATGCTTTTTCTTTGCAGGTCTTCGACTCTCCGTGGGCCCGACTCCATCCTCGGCTGCACTTGGGCAGCAAGCGCCTTTGCCACCGAGATTGGGAGCTCCCGCCCACTGCCGCCCAGATTGGCGGCGTAAGTCCCTCATTTGTACCGTCAGGTACCTTGGCAGCCATCGGCGGTCCTTTGGGCGGCACTTGGACAGGTGGGACCTTCACCAATTTTGGGCCCCAAGTGTCTGTTCTTCATGTGTAAATCTGGAACAATAAGAAAAGAAAGAACTTGCATTACATCGTGCCTTACCAATCCTCAGGTCATCCCAAAACACTTTATAACCAGAAGGTGGAGGTGAGCAATATTGTGGACGTGGAAGAAATGCTGATTGACCAGATGTGAAAACGGAAGCTCAACTCACAGTCAAGTAGTTGCCGAGGCTTTGCACTTCCAGGCCTGGTTTGAGGTGGTAGCACGAGAATTGGAGGGTGTTCAAAGTAATGGCACAAATGTTCTGGTGGGAGCCAAAGAGAATGGAGGCAGTTAATAATTCATCCAGGCCTCAGTGTTGTATGGTCATTGGAGAAAGTGTAATCGAAGGTTGGGAGGTGAAGCTGGGTGAAACCAGCATCCACCAGCTGACTACATGCCAATGGCCACCACATTAAAATAATTCACGCACTGGCATCTTCCACCCTTTAAGATGAAGTTCTGGACCTGGAATGTCAGGACCCTCATGGACAACCCCAACAGCAACAGACCGGAATGCCATACTGCTATTGTTGCCCAGGAACTCAGACGTTTTGACATAGACATCACCGCCCTAAGCGAGACCTGATGGGCAGGGGAAGGCCAGATCAAGGAACAAGATGGTGGTTACACCTTCTTCTGGAAAGGTAAATCAGAAGAAGAACGCCGCCTCCATGGGGCAGGCTTTGCCATAAAAAATGAGCTAGTTGGCCCTCTCAGCAACTCCCCTTGTGGGATAAGCAAACGCCTCATGACCCTTCGGCTCACCCTAGCCCAGAAGCAGTGCGCAACTGTCATCAGTGTGTATGCCCCAACAATCAGTGTGGAAGCTACAGTCAAGACCAAAGAGAAATTCTACTCCAGCCTCGAACAATCCCTATCCCGAGTCCCTATGGGTGTCAAGCTGATCCTCCTTGGCGACTTCAACAGTTGGAAAGGACACAGTCCTCTGGGGAGGCATGATCGGCAGAGAGGGGTAGGGACAACCAACTCCAACGGTATCCTCCTCCTGACGAAATGCTTAGAACATGGCCTTGTCATAACCAACACCTTGTTCCATTGGAGAGACAAGTTCAAGGCTTCATGGCAACACCCTCGTCCCAAGCATTGGCATCTGCTAGACAA
The DNA here is from genome assembly GCF_044704955.1 of Pristiophorus japonicus. Lineage (NCBI taxonomy): Eukaryota > Metazoa > Chordata > Chondrichthyes > Pristiophoridae > Pristiophorus > Pristiophorus japonicus. The sequence goes on from NC_091979.1 coordinate 45,167,671, forward strand.
CGTCATCGTCCGAGCAAGGGACCGCAAGGACGTGTGCATAGAAACATAGATACAGAGAAAATAGGTGCAGGACTAGACCATTCGGCTCTTCGAGCCTGCACCACCATTCAATATGATCATGGCTGATCATGCAACTTCAGTACCCCATTCCTGCTTTCTCTCCATACCCCTTGATCCCTTTAGCCATAAGGGCCACATCTAACTCCCTTTTGAATATATCTAACGAACTGGCCTCAACAACTTTCTGTGGTAGGGAATTCCACAGGTTCACAATTCTCTGAGTGAAGAAGTTTCTCCTCACCTCGGTTCTAAATGGCTTACCCCTTATCCTTAGACTGTGACCCCTGGTTCTGGACTTCCCCACCATCACCTGCGCTATGACAGGAGCCGACGACTGCTGGATGGACCACCACCTAATCCATTCTGTTATCTCCATCAACATAGTCCCAAAACAGCGGCAGCAACAGAAGTGCTGCTGCAGAAAAATCAATGCTGGAGCACTCAAAGATCCTGCGAAGAAAGCCCTATTCAGCCAGCGCCTCACAAACAACCTGACAACTTCCAGTGAACCGGAGCCGCAGAGTGTCCATAGTGCCTGGTCTGCCCTCAAGGCCTCCATAATTAGCACCAGTAAAGAGACACTCGGTCACTCCACCAGGAAACACCCAGACTGGTTCGACGGGAATGACCAGGAGATCCAGGGGCTAATAAACCGCAAGCACAAGGCATTCTTGAACTGGAAACAGCAACACAACTCGAGAGCAAGAAAGCAGCTCTACAGACGTCTGAAGGCCGAGGTCCAACAAAAAACTCACGACCTAAAGAACAGATGGGGTGTGGAGAAAGCGTAGGAGATCGAGCAGCTGGCCGACAACCATGACGTGCGTGGATTCTTCAGCGCAGTCAAGACCACTTACGGCCCAGACACCCAAGGCCCTACCCCACTGCGGGCCAAGAATGGAGAGGTGCTCATCAAGGACAGAGAGGTAGTCGGTACCCACTGGAACAAGCACTTCGAGATCTCCTTAACCGAGATTCTGTCTTCGACGTGAGTGTCCTCGACTCCATCCCGCAGCATCCCGCCACCATCTCAGCACAACTCCAGCCCAGCCTGAGGTTGAAAAGGCCATCCGACAACAAGGCCTCAGGAGCAGATGGAATCCTCGCCGAAGCACTAAAACTTGGCGGAGAATCACTATTGGCGTGAATACATGAACTCATTTCTCTTATTTGGAAGGAGGAGAGCATGCCAAGGTATCTCAAAGATGCAGCAATCGTGACCATCTTCAAGAAAGGGGACAATCTGATTGCAGTAATTACAGAGGAGTTTCCCTACTGTCTGCCACAAGGAAAGTCATCGTAAGAAACCCATCAATTGCCTTCTCCCTGTGGCTGATGAGCAGCTCCCAGAGTCGCAATGCGGATTCCGCCCACTAAGGGGTACAATGGACATGATCTTCACCGCGCGTCAAATTCAAGAGAAATGCAGGGAACAGCACCAACATCTGTACATGGCCTTCTTTGACCTCAACCATGAGAGATTAGGGAGCGTCCTCCTCAAGTTCGGCGGGCCTCAAAAGTTTGTCACCATCCTCCGCCTGCATCACGATGACATGCAAGCCGTGACCCTGACCAACGGACCCACCACAAACCGAATTCACGTACGAACCGGGGTCAAGCAAGGCTGTGTCATCGCACCAACGCTCTTCTCGATCTTCCTTGCTGCATTGCTCCATCTCACCCTCAATAAGCTCCCCGCTGGAGTGGAGCTAATCTACAGAATAAATGGGAAACTATTCAACCTCCGTTGGTTCCAATCCAGATCCAAGGTCATTCCATCCTCTATAATTAAATTATAGTATGCAGTTGACGCTTGCGCCTGTGCACACTCGGAGTCCGAAATCCAAACCATTGTCAGCACCTTTACCGAAGCTCATGAGAGCATGGGCCTTACACTAAACAGCCGTAAGACAAAGGTCCTCCAACAAACTGCCCCCGCCACACACTACTGCCGCCCGATTATCAAAATCCACGACGAGGCCTTGGACATCATGGACCAGTTTCCATACCTTGGGAGCCTACCGTCAACAAGGGCAGATGTCTATGACGAGATCTTCAGTGTGTCAATGCAGCCTTCGGTCGCCTGAGGAAGAGAGTGTTTGAAGACCAGGACCTCAAACCCGGCACCAAGCTCATGTCTACAGAGCAGTGATGATATCCGCCCTCCTATGTGCTTCAGAGACATGGACTATGTACAGCAGGCACCTCAAAGCACTGGAGAAGTACCACCAACACTGCCTCTGCAAGATCCTGCGAATCCATTGGTAGGATAGATGCACCAACGTCAGTGTTCTCGCTCAGGCCAACATCCCCAGCATCGAAGCATTGACCACGCTCGACCAGCTCCGATGGACGGGCCACATCGTCTGCATGCCCGATACGAGACTCCCAAAACAGCGCTCTACTCGGAGCTCCGACATGGCAAGTGAGCAGCAGCTGGGCAGAGGAAACACTTCAAGGACACCCTCAAAGCCTCATTGAAAAAGTGCAACATCCCCACCAACACCTGGGAATCCTTGGCCCAAGGAAAAGCATCCGGGAAGGCGCTGAGCACCTCGAGTCTCTTCGCCGGGAGCAAGCGGAAGCCAAGCGCAAACAGCGGAAGGAGCGCACAACAACACAAGCACCCCACCCACCCGTCCCTTCAACCAACGTCCCTTCAACCACTGTCTACCCCACCTGTGATAGAGATTGTAGGTCCCGCAACAGACTCCTCAGTCACCTGAGAACTCATTTTTAGTGTGGAAGCAAGTCATCCTCAACTCCGAGGGACTGCCTAAGAGAATTGTTGTGTTGTTGAGGGGAAGCATGTAGATGACTGAGGGGGAGGGAGGGGGAGGGAAACAAGGATCGAGATCTGGGGTATACCAGCGGTGATCGTAAGGTCATGGGAGAATAAGGCTTTGGAGAAGGTATTGTGAATTCATTGCAACAGGTAAGACTTGATCCAGGAAAAATGAATGGGCCTGAAATTCCAGCCCATTATGGATTGTGTACGGACCCAGCGAGGCCCCGCAAAAGCCGATTTTCTGATCTATCGAGTTCTGGCTTGACAGGTCCAACGCATCTCAGCAGCAAGGACATTCGCATGGGCAAAATTGTGGTATTTGCCCATCTCTTGCCCAACAAATGTCCTTAAAACTCTTGCGCCCAGTAAAAACAGGCACATAGCTTACATTTACCAGCGTAAGAGTTTTAAAACATAGCAAAAACATATCAAAATAAAATTTAAAACCACATTTTTCTGTCAAAAATCCTGCCCACTGAGGTAAGTTTATTTTAAACGCTAATTACAAACCTTATAAAAAAATCCGAAAAATATATTTTTTTCTAACACATTTATTAACTTTAATTTAAATTAATGTTAAATATGTGATGTTTTTTTCTCATTTTTATTTGTGCTTTGGTGTTAGGGGGGGATGTTTCTCATTCATAATAATGGGAACTCCTAATTGTCATTATTATGAATGAGAGTACTTTACCTTCATTGGCTGCCCAGTACCATGTGACTCCAGATTCTCCCTCCACATCTGCAAGATGTGAACGCGCTCTGATGGAGAGGAGGCCACCGACCGGGATCGCTGGAGGGCGCAGCAGCAAAAGGTAGGTGCGGATCTTTTTGACAATTTTCTGGCGAACGCCCGCGGGAAGCCCAGCACCGGAATTTCAGGCCCAATGTCATAGAGGTAGACTGCATGGCCTCGAAATCCTCGTCGATGTCTTCCCGTGCGATCGACTGAAAAAGTTAAAAAAGATGCGCACACCAGCAATCCCGGTCCTGAGGCCTCCTCTCCCTGCGCATCGCAGCGCATGCACGTCAGGACATCCGTAAGCTGGAGCTGCAGTCACATGGCTCTGGGCAGCCAATCCAGGTACAGTATTTTCTCATTCATAATAATGGGACCTCCGTAAGTAGGAGTTCTAATTATTATGATTGAGAAACCCCCCCAAACACCAAAACACTAATAAAAAGTAGAAAAAATATACCACATATTTGAGATTAATTTAAATTAAAGTTATTAATTTCTTATTAAAAAAACAATTTTTCCGATTTTTTAAAAAGTTTTTTTAATTATGGTTTAAAATAAACTTACCTTAGTGGGCAGGGTTTTTAAACAATAAAATGTGTTTTAAAAATGTTATTTTACAATGTTTTTGTATGTTTTAAAACTCTTACGCCTGTAAAAGTAGGCTATGTGCCTGCTTTTATCAGGCGCAAGAATTTTCAGGACGTCCGCTGGGCAAGATATGGGTAAATACCACAATCTTGTCCTTGCTAATATCCTGACTGTGGGACTACCGAGGAACATACAGAATTGACAGGCAGGAAAAGACCAGTTCGTCCATCAAGCCCGCTCCACATCTTGATCGCTGAAGCATCCTGACGAAACACTTCTTCCTTCTGCCCCCTTTTCCCACCCCTCCCAACTCCCCTCACATATAACCTCCTGGCAGATGCAAAAACAAACAGAGAAAAAACTTAGGGCTAATAAAGGAAAGAATACGCTGGACAATTCCTCTCTGACTCCCTCGGGTGATCAAAATCAGTCCAGGAGATTACATGGACCAAGAGTTATAAAGACACTTACCTTCCGTATGGTGTGACTTCTGCCCCAGTCAAGACATGGTCCAGCTCCTTCTTGAAGACATAAGAACATAAGAAATAGGAGCAGGAGTAGGCCATTTAGCCCCTCGAGCCTGCTCCGCCATTCAATAAGATCGGATCATGGACTCAGCTCCACTTCCCTGCCCGCTCCTCATAACCCTTTACAGCCTTATTGCTCAAAAATCTGTCTATCTCCGCCTTAAATATGGCATGTGGAGAGTCAGCACCCATCCATTGTACTCCCACATCGTCCGCATGCCCAACATGAGATTCCCAAAGCAAGCGCTCTACTCGGAACTCCTACACGGTAAGCGAGCTCCAGGTCGGCAGAGGAAACGTTTCAAGGACACCCTCAAAGCCTCCTTAATAAAATGCAACATCCCGACCGGCATCTGGGAGTCCCTGGCCAAAGACCGCTCAAAATGGAGGAAGAGCGTCTGGGAGGGCGCTGAGTGGCTCGAGTATCGTCGCCGAGAGCATGCAGAAATCAAGCGCAGACAGGGGAAGGAGCGCGCGGCAAACCAGACTCCCCACCCATCCTTTCCTTCAACCATTGTCTGCCCCACCTGTGACAGAGACTGTAATTCCCGTATTGGACGGTTCAGTCACCTGAGAACTCACTTTTAGAGTGGAAGCAAGCCTTCCTCGATTTTGTGGGACTGCCTATGATGATTGTAGGACGATGGAATGTTTGTTAGTGTTGAAAGTAATGGATAGATCCAGGAGGATGAAGTGAGACAACGAGCAAAAGTCATAGTCACAAAGGACACTATTTGTTGCTTTGACCAGGGCACTCACGGTGTGGTAAATGGGGCAAAGTTAGTTTGGGAGCTCTCATGAAGTCATGAGGCAACGACATATTCCAGGATTTTAGAGATGAAAGAGAATGTTCAAGGTAATTGTAATTTGGAGAGAGTGGCGGGTATTTATTTTGAAGAATGAGGTGATACAGTGGTTTTGAAGGTGATAGGGACAGTGCTGGATGGCATGGCTCAGTACTGCATTTATCTGGTGAATCTCTGGGAGATACCCTTCCAAACTGTTGATTATGTTGGAGCAACCTATCTTATATATAATATGCTGGACTTAAGGAGAGAATTGCTTTCTCATACCACGCCTTCACTGTGATGTCCCAAACGGGAGGCTTTATCATTTAAAACATGTTCTTTCAATCTTGATATTTATATAATAAATAATTGAAAAGTTGCACTGGCCCAGTGCCCATCATAACCTATGGAGTGATTTATGATAATGCTGTATAAATAAATAGCCTTGGAATGAATTAATATATTGTCATTGTTAATTCTGGAACATATACAGTGGAGGTGCTCTGTGTTGTTAATGAGTCCAAAAAGTTCCTGTGTAGCAGAATTCACTTGGCAGACCTGGATCTTGCCATGTATGTGCATGATTGCCATGGGGGAGTCGAGTATTCTCTGTGCTAACTCAGCATCGGGACCACACACGCTGGCTTTTTACAAGCTCAGTAAAGACTGCAATACTGTGCTGATGAGAGTGAGGCCTTCCTACTCTTCATACTGAATGGTTTGCCCCAAAGAAGTGATGTTAGTGCTCTAGGAAAGTAAAATCCTGGCACATTTTGAACCTGCCTTCTTGGTTTTTTGAGGGTGAAAGGGTTTGCTTATAGATGTGTTGGCCTGTTTGAGGAGTTGCTGAAAGTTTAAAAAAAAAACTTTTTGTGCTGTTTTCATTGCATTTAATTAGCTGCAATGTTTACAAAAAAAAATCCTGATGCAATCTTTGAATATTTTCTTTTCTTTTACCTATTTGATTCTACTTAGCTTAACTTAAATTGTCAGGATAGGCATTCCCTGTGGAATTTCTCTTGCCCTTCAGGAGTTGAAAGATGAGGAGTTCCAGAGGAATGTAAAGAGGCAAGTCTAACTACATCTGAGGCACTCTGCTCAGTCCACTGCTATCCACGCAGGCCAATCACAAGATCCTGCCCCTGTTATTTGGACATGTTTGAGGAGATCGTTCATAGAAACATAGAAACATAGAAAATAGGTGCAGGAGTAGGCCATTCGGCCCTTCTAGCCTGCACCGCCATTCAATGAGTTCATGGCTGAACATTCAACTTCAGTACCCCATTCCTGCTTTCTCGCCATACCCCTTGATCCCCCTAGCAGTAAGGACCTCATCTAACTCCTTTTTGAATATATTTAGTGAATTGGCCTCAACAACTTTCTGTGGTAGAGAATTCCACAGGTTCACCACTCTCTGGGTGAAGAAGTTCCTCCGCATCTCGGTCCTAAATGGCTTACCCCTTATCCTTAGACTGTGACCCCTGGTTCTGGACTTCCCCAACATTGGGAACATTCTTCCTGCATCTAACCTGTCTAACCCCGTCAGAATTTTATATGTTTCTATGAGGTCCCCTCTCATTCTTCTGAACTCCAGTGAATACAAGCCCAGTTGATCCAGTCTTTCTTGATAGGTCAGTCCCGCCATCCCGGGAATCAGTCTGGTGAACCTTCGCTGCACTCCCTCAATAGCAAGAATGTCCTTCCTCAGGTTAGGAGACCAAAACTGTACACAATACTCCAGGTGTGGCCTCACCAATGCCCTGTACAACTGTAGCAACACCTCCCTGCCCCTGTACTCAAATCCCCTTGCTATGAAGGCCAACATGCCATTTGCTTTCTTAACCGCCTGCTGCACCTGCATGCCAACCTTCAATGACTGATGTACCATGACACCCAGGTCTCTTTGCACCTCCCCTTTTCCTAATCTGTCACCATTCAGATAATAGTCTGTCTCTCTGTTTTTACCACCAAAGTGGATAACCTCACATTTATCCACATTATACTTCATCTGCCATGCATTTGCCCACTCACCTAACCTATCCAAGTCGCTCTGCAGCCTCACAGCATCCTCCTCGCAGCTCACACTGCCACCCAACTTAGTGTCATCCGCAAATTTGGAGATACTACATTTAATCCCCTCATCTAAATCATTAATGTACAGTGTAAACAGCTGGGGCCCCAGCACAGAACCTTGCGGTACCCCACTAGTCACTGCCTGCCATTCTGAAAAGTACCCATTTACTCCTACTCTTTGCTTCCTGTCTGACAACCAGTTCTCAATCCATGTCAGTACACTACCTCCAATCCCATGTGCTCTAACTTTGCACATCAATCTCTTGTGTGGGACCTTGTCGAACGCCTTCTGAAAGTCCAAATATACCACATCAACTGGTTCTCCCTTATCCACTCTACTGGAAACATCCTCAAAAAATTCCAGAAGATTTGTCAAGCATGATTTCCCTTTCACAAATCCATGCTGACTTGGACCTATCATGTCACCTCTTTCCAAATGCACTGCTATGACATCCTTAATAATTGATTCCATCATTTTACCCACTACCGATGTCAGGCTGACCGGTCTATAATTCCCTGTTTTCTCTCTCCCTCCTTCTATAACAGGGAGGCATTCTCAGAACTTTGCTGTCCTCTGTGGTCTGGCCGGCAAACTTCGTCTAGGGCTGGGACGGTTCGTCCTGTGACTGTGAAATTCACCACTGCCTGAACCTCTCCTTTCAAGCTGCCTCAGTTAGACGACAATACTCAGGCAGGTCGTTGGTGCCTTGCTTGCTAGAGTGAATTACCTTTCCAAAATTGCCAGCAGCTCGAGGCTGGGTTCAAAAGAATGTAGGGTCTTACTAAGGCAACCCATGTGTCCGTACAGGCTCCTTTCAACAATAAAAGGAAGGATTATGTGTGACATCAGCACCACGTCATAAGTGGCTGCCATGTAGCCTGGAAGTTGCCACATTGCATTTAGCCTATGCAATCAACAGTGCCACCATTTCTTAACAGACTATCTCAATGGATAATTAAATCCTGTGGATCAGATTGACCCATGGCTCATGATGTCAGTCAAAAACCCCATGAGCCTCGGCTGAACAAAATGTAATCAGGTACATGTTTCTACAAGGATACAAAGATAAAAAATGGAGGTATGCTGAAGCTAAGATTGCCCAGTTTAGAACAAGTCTGGGGATGTCCCATTCGACAGTCCTGCAAAAGTATCAACGTGAATAGTTGTGTGCTGCACAGTTTTGCTCTCAGACACCATTTAGTAATTGGAAGAGGAAGATCAGGGAGGATCTAAAGAAACATAGAAACATAGAAAATAGGTGCAGGAGTAGGCCATTCGGCCCTTCGAGCCTGCACCACCATTCAATAAAATCATGGCTGATCATTCACCTCAGTACCCCTTTCCATACCCCTTGATCCCTTTAGCCATAAGGGTCATATCTAATTTCCTCTTGAATATATCTAACGAACTGGCATCAACAACTCTCTGCAGTCGGAAATTCCACAGGTTAACAACTCTCTGAGTGAAGAAGTTTCTCCTCATCTTGGTCCTAAATGGCTTACCCCTTATCCTTAGACTGTGACCCCTGGTTCTGGACTTCCCCAGCATTGGGAACATTCTTCCTGCATCTAACCTGTCCAGTCCCGTCAGAATTTTATGTTTCTATGAGATCCCCTCTCATTCTTCTAAACTCCAGTGAATACAGGCCCAGTCGATCCAGTAAAGAGGGCGATGAAAATGAGCCCATGGTTGGAAAGTTGCCTACTGCACTGGAGCTGTGGCTAGGAGGTCAAAGGGCAACACTTTAAATACAACAACTTCAATTGAATGACAAAGTTACTTAGCACAAGCAATTCTGAATCTCTGTTCCCAGTGAACTTGCTCACGGGTTATACCATTTAGCTGGATGAAGCTAAATACTGGGTATGTTTACTTTGGCAAAGTTCTCGGCTGGCTGTGCTCCTCACCAAGGATACAACATTGACCTCCTTGGTGACCTTGTTCCAAACACACACCTTTTACTGCAGTCTTCTAAGGAGGATCCAAATACGATATTCTACTTCGCTGCACCTCCTGCATTGCTAGTGGAAATTCCCTCTCTGTACAGGGAGCAGTACTCCTTCTGCCTCATTTCCTAACCCTGCAGTATCACATTCCCTGCAGAGTATCCAGGGAATGCATACATCATATTTAAGTAAGTGGACCTCACAAAATGCCTTGATTCCCATGATGTATCATGTATGCAAACTGCATGCATTTGTCAGTGCAACAGGATCACAAACTTCAGCCTCAAGTATTTCTCTTACAGAAGTAATGGATCATACCTTGTTATTATAGAATCATAGAATGATACAGCATAGAAAGAGGCCATTTGACCCATTATGCCTGCTGTCTCTTTGAAAAAGCTATCCAATTATTCCCATTCTCCTGTCCTTTCCCCATAGCCCTGCAATATTTTCCCCTTCAGAAATGTATCCAATTCCCTTTTGATAGTTATTTTGGAATCTGCTTCCACCACCCTTTCAGGTCCCAATCAGAACAACTCACTCCATAAAAAAATGTCTCCTCATCTCCCCTTTGTTCCTTTTGCCAATGACTTTAAATCTGTGTTCTCTGGTGCACTTTTTGCTGGTTAGTTTATTTCAGTCAGGTCTCCCCCAGTTTTTTTTTCTTTCCCTCCAATTTTCTTTCCTCCTACACTGAAGGTCCTGACTCATGTAGGCAGAGTTTCGTAGATAGTTGTCAACCTTTGGAACATTAACTAACTGGCCATTTCTCGGATGTGAGCAGAGATAGCGACTGCTGGCAGGTTTGATCTTAGGGGGCAACGCAGCAAAGTTTGACCTAGTCCTCACCCGACATCCACACACAAGCACTTTGAGAGATTCTTTCACCCCCTTAACCCAAGGGCAGTGAAGCCAATTGTTGCATTGCAAATGCCACCTCAGGTGAGGTCAGCAGCGATTGAGCCTGGGACTTTCCTGGTCTGTGTTACACTTCCAGACTAGGAATATGGGAAAACAGGAACAGGAGTAGGCCATTTAGCCCCTCGAGCCTGTTCCACCATTCAGTGAGTTCATGAGGGATCTGTATTTGCAATTACCAGCTGAACCATAATAATTAGGGCCACTGCCATAAATCAAATTCCATTTTTATCACATGGGATTTGGGGTTTTTTGCTGGCACTTTGGGGATCACATTCTTCAATTCCCTTCACTTATAATTAGAACCATAAGTTTATGTTGACAGAACAAGTCAAATTCTGATTTTATTACATGAGATTTGGATTCTTCACATTCCACAAAAACTGCAAACCAGCAACCCTTGGACAATAGTGCACTTAGGCTTTGATTCACTCTCATGTAGAAAATATGATGTGCAGTGATTGCACCAGAAGTTCCTGTGTAGAGGTACAGATTGTGCACAGGGGTTGGTCTCTATTGCCAAACATCTAGGAGATGCTATAACAGTGTGATAAGCAACCGTGTGATAGGCAACATGCAGTCCCTTGCACGCTCCAGCTTTTTTTCCACATCCTAAGATGGGCATTCATGTTACCACCTTCAGAAAGGTGAACCCTAGTAGGATTTAAGGCAATAAACTGCTGGCCCTGCATTGACACCCAACCAACTGACTTACCCAGTCTTCTATTGTGAGGTAAGTAATACAATAGTGTGCAGCAGAATTATGCTCGCTGCCCTTGCAAGCACTTGAGCAGTGCACCCTTGATTTTTCTGCAATTACCATATGGTGGCAGTTTGGTTCAGCTGACTGAAGTGATACCATTGAGTTAGAAGGTTGTGAGATCAGGCCCCACTTCGAGAACATGCGCACCTAATCATAATCATTATCGAGGCTGCTATTTCAGTGCTACAGTATTGGAGATGCTGTCCATTGGATAAAAATTAAGTTGCGCCTGTCTGTCTGCGCAGGTGGATGTTGCTGAACCCATGGCATTATTTGAAGGAGAGCTGAGAGTTCTCCTAATGTCCTGGTCAATATTTCATCCTCAAACAACACCACTAAATGTAATTTAACTGTTCACTCATCTCAGCTGGCCGTGAGTCCTTGCTGTGTACAAAATGGGCTGTTGCATTTGCCTACATAGCAATCGTATTTCAAAAATAATTCATGTGAAGAGCAGTGCTCTGGGATGGCCTTAAGCTGCTATTTAAAGGTAAACACTTTCTTTCGATATTTATCTGCAGTATGTTCTTGAAAGATGTTATTAGAAACATGCTATTGTGAGCTGAAAGAATATAGAACTGGATTTTCCGGTCCTTTGCGCTGCGGGTTTTGCCCCTGGAGCGCCGTGAAAGGCGATGAAGTCTCCAGCACTCCGCCGCGATCCTCTGGTCGGGTTTTGTGGCGGCGTTGAGCAGCACTGCTAGGGTGTGCAACGCTCCTGGTTGTGACCCCGGGGAGATGTACAATAACTCCCTTAGTGCTGCAGCCGCTGATGCAGGGCCCAGATGCCCTAACTTAAATACTAAAACGCAAACTATTCCCGGCCGCTAATTTTCCCGCCCATTATCACCATTATCGGACCGAAAACAGAAAAGCCTAAAATCCAGCCCATAATGTTAAAATGTGGACTTGAATCTTTGAGAAACAATGAAAATTTATATTTAACATAATCAAAATTGAGTGGTTCTGATGATGTAAGTCACAAGAGGGAAGAATGTACAGCTGATGACAAAAACTGAATTGAGAGATTGAATTACTGGTATAAATTTAATGTCATATATTTGTTATTCTTTGTACAATATAGTCTTACATAATTTACTTTAAATAATAACAAAATGTTTAGTTTTCTTACTGTTATGAGTGAAATCGCATGGCAAAGGCAGCAGGAGTGAAAGATTAATGAAGATGATAATAATGTGGAACTTACAGTAATATACTTGCTTTAATGTAATGCCTTAACATGTTGAAACATCTCAGAACATTTCACACAGTGAATTACTTATGAAGCACAATGACGGTTGTCATGCAAGCAACAAAACATTTCATTCATTTTGGGGATGTGGGCGTCACTGGCAAGGCCAGCATTTATTGCCCATCCCTAATTGCCCTTGAGAAGGTGGTGGTGAGCCGCCTTCTTGAACCGCTGAAGTCTGTGTGGTGAAGGTACTCCCACAATGCTGCTAGGTAGGACGTGCTAGGATCACAGCAATGATGAAGGAACGCCGCTACATGTCCGAGTTGGGATGGTGTGTGACTTGGAGGGGAACTCAGGGATGATGGTGTTCCTGTGCATCTGCTGCCTTTGTCCTTCTCGGTGGTGGAGGCTGTCTGTTTGGGAGCCTTGGTGTGCAATCATTCTGCATCAGCAATATCCCACAGGCAGTTGTGAGATAAATGACCAGTTCATCTGTTGTTCTCTTGGTGGTATCGGTTGCAGGAGAATACCAGGAAAACTCACTGCCCTTCACTACTCTCTACCCAGTCCCACTGCAACATTCAATTATCCATAGGCAAACCCTATGAATGAAACATGTCCTTATGCATGAATTAACTGTGTCAGCATACTACCGGACAAACAACGAGCTCTTTAATGCAATGGAAATAGTTTAAGATTTCACCACACACTCCTGGGCTGGGATTTTCCTCCTCAGCACAATCTGCACCGTAAATACAATTTCCACTTACCTGGGACAGTTGGCACTAAACTATTTTTCTTTAGCTTTGCACGCAATGTGAAGTATACATTAAATGAATAAATATGAGTGGATAGAATGTTGATGATTTATTTGCAGTGGATTATTAAAGAATTTGCCATTTTCTGATTCTGAAACTCATGCTATTTGTAATATGATCCAGACATGTGCACAGCCAAGGATGCCAAAGAACTCTGAATTGCCTTTCAATGCACATCAGTGCTTTCCAGTGGTCTTTTCTCTCTCACTCCATCTGTAATTTACTACACAAAATAAAAGCTCCTCTCGTTGATGTTAGCTCTTTGTCTCAGTCTCTATCTCTCTGGATATTTCATCGTACGACAATGAAAAGCTCCCTACTTTGTTCATCTGCTCCATGATCTGCACCCAGCCAGCCCATCTCAACAATGAACATTGCAACTGGTAGGTGCTATAGCACAGTATGGTAATTGGAGGGGGTGCAGTGCAGATTCACCAGAATTGTATCAGGATTTAAAGGGTTAAATTATAAGAACAGGTTGCATAAACTTGATTTGTGTTCCTTGGGTTTAGAAGGTTGAGGGGTGATCTACTCAGATTCTTAAAATGATAAAGGCATTCGATAGGGGAGCTATGCAGAAACTATTTCCTCTGGTGGGGGAGTCCAGAACAATAACATTTAGCATTTAAGTAGCTTCTTTAACATAGTAGAATGTTGCAAGGTGCTTCACAGCAACGTTTTCAAGCAGAATTTGACACCGAGCTACATATGGAGATATTAGGACAGGTGACTAAAAGCTAGGTCAAAGGCAGGTTTTAAGGAGCGTCTTAAAAGAGGAGGGGGGAGCAGAGTGGCGGAGAGATTTAGGGGATGGGTTCTAGAGCTTGGGGCCTCGGCAGCTGAAGGCACGGGCACCAATGGTGGAGCGAAGAAAATCGGGGAAGAACAAGGAGTATAAACTTAAAATTAGAGCTTGACGTTCAGAAATAAAATCAGGGAACCTCACACAAAGGGTAGTAGAAATCTGAAATTATCTAAGAACGTATCTGCCCCCTGAGCCTGCTCTGCCATTCTATAAGATCATGGCTGATCTTCTACCTCAACTCCACTTTCCTGCACTATCCCATATCCCTTGATTCCCTTAATATCCAAAAAATCTATTGATCTCTGTCTTGAATATACTCAAAGACTGAGCCTCCACAGCCCTCTTTGAATTCCAAAGATTCACCACCCTCTGAGTGAAGAAGTTTCTTCTCATCTCAGTCCTAAATCTCCCCTAAAGCTGTGGTTGCTGGGTTCATTGAAAATTTCAAGACAGAAATTGATAGATTTTTGTTCAGTAAGGGTATCAAGGGGTATGGAATAAAGGCAGGTAAATGGATTTGTGATACAGGTCAGCAATGATCTAATTGAATGGTGGAAGAGGCTTGAGGAGCGGAATGGCGTATTCCTGTTCCAATGTTTCTATGCTTATCACAAAGCATGCAACAGCCTTGCACAGTTATAAGTGCTCCCAGAATAACGCAATTATATTCTCTTACTTTTACAAGACTAACTTAAACAATCAATTGAAATTGTTGAAAATCTTGCATAAATAAAATGGATACGGGTGAGATACGTGTTCCACATTTCCCTGTGGTTGCATTTCCAATAACCTCCAATTTATATTGCATATCCTTTACATATGTAACTATTTAAAAGAGGTGATGCATCAGTGTGATATATCTTTGAAGCTCCTTGCATAGTCTCATTTCTCTATTGTGATTACCAGATGACATCTGATGAAGCTTTATCATTTTGAAATCAAGGGCTGCCAATATTCATCAAACAAATGCGCTATCCATCATTTCAGTGTCTGTAAAAGAACTGAGTGGCTTCGAGAGAATAGAACAGAACTGCTGCAGCTGGTGTGAATTCAGTCATTATTACCAAAGGAAGGAAGCAATCAACAATGAAGTTGGGTTGCAACGATTATAAAACCATCAGAGGTCCCTCACTCATTTCCCCGCGACCATTTTTGAGACTGAATAAACACGGGTAATAGCACTTCATTTTTTAAATCACTCTAACAAGAAACTCTTGACACTTTCTGAATAACAAATTACTAGGTGGAGAGTGCATCTAAACTCAGCGCAACCCTCTTTCCTCCCCTTTGAAACGTTTGCTTGTAAACAATTAGTAACTGCGTTACCTCTTTAGAAGCTGGACCGATTCTCCAGGCAACTGCTGCAATAAGACAATTTGAGCATAAATCTTCTTTGTAACTCCATTTATATGCAAAGTAACACACAGTGCCACATCTTCGCAGTTGAGTGGTATATTTTAATTGCAACCAAAAGGTAAAAAACAATAAAGAAGATGCTAATCAATCAAATTGAACTGGCAAATGTACAGCTGTTTGTTCACTAATTTAAGGAATCCATCACATTTTACTCTTCAGATCTGTAATAATTTAGATCGGTTTACAATACAACTAACACGAAGAATACTAATAAGTTACCCCCGCCCCAATTTTCTTGTCTTTTCTTCCTTCCTTTCCTCCACATGCTAACTCATGCTGGAGTATGGTACCATTGATGCCAACAGTCCTCGTGTGTGACAGATCTGAGGATCCTGTCCACTTCTGAGGAATCGCAATATTATTTATTTCCTATTCGAAACTGCAGCTGTGCCTAGTATTGAACCGACTTTAGAAAAGGGTTCCGTGATTGCATTCTGGGAGAGATTTCTGTTGTTTCAGTGAATAACCTGTATAGTTTTATATTGCAGTGTGGTGGGTGGGGGTGAAGGGTTGGGGGTTGTCAGCCTGCACTTTGTTTATGCCTTTGCCTGTAAACAGCGCTTCATCAGATTGGTTGAGCAGACTCCTCGGACTTGTGATACATTTAATATAAATACAAAGTTGGTACTGTGAGAGGTGGTACTGAGGATGTAACTAGTAGAGTGGACAAGGGAGAACCAGTGGATGTAATGTATTTGGATTTTCAAAAGGCTTATGACAAGAGATTAGTGTGCAAAATTAAAGCACATGGTATTGGGGGTAATGTATTGACATCGATAGAGAACTAGTTGGCAGACAGGAAGCAAAGAGTGGGAATAAACGGGTCCTTTTCAGAATGGCAGGCAGTGACTAGTGGGGTACCGCAAGGTTCAGTGCTGGGACCCCAGCTATTTACAATATACATTAATGATTTAGATGAAGGAATTGAATGTAATATCTCCAAGTTTGCAGATGACACTAAGCTGTGTGGCAGTGTGAGCTGTGAGGAGGATCCTAAGAGGCTGCAGGGTGACTTGGACAGGTTAGGTGAGTGGGCAAATGCATGGCAGATGCAGTATAATGTAGATAAATGTGAGGTTATCCACTTTGATGGCAAAACAGGAAGGCAGAATATTATCTGAATGGTGACAGATTAGGAAAAGGGGAGGTGCAACGAGACCTGGGTGTCATGGTACATCAGTCATTGAAAGTTGGCATGCAGGTACAGCAGGCGGTGAAGAAGGCAAATGGCATGTTGGCCTTCATAGCGAGAGGATTTGAGTATAGGAGCAGGGAGGTCTTACTACAGTTGTACAGGGCCTTGGTGAGGCCACACCTTGAATATTGTGTTCAGTTTTGGTCTCCATTCTGAGGAAGGACATTCTTGCTATTGAGGGATTGCAACGAAGGTTCACCAGACTGATTCCCAGGATGGCAGGACTGACATATGAAGAAAGACTGGATCGACTAGGCTTATATTCACTGGAATTTAGAAGAATGAGAGGGGATCTCATAGAAACATATAAAATTCTGACAGGATTGGACAGGTTAGATGCAGGAATGATGTTCCCGATGTTGGGGAAGTCCAGAACCAGGGGTCACAGTCTAAGGATAAGGGTTAAGTCATTTAGGACCGAGATGAGGAGAAACTTCTTCACTCAGAGAATTGTGAACCTGTGGAATTCTCTACCACAGAAAGTTGTTGAGGCCAGTTCGTTAAATATATTCAAAAGGGAATTAGATGTGGCCCTTACAGCTAAAGGGATCAAGGAATATGGAGAGAAAGCAGGAATGGGGTACTGAAGATGCATGATCAGCCATGATCATATTGAATGGCGGTGCAGGCTCGAAGGGCCGAATGGCCTACTCCTGCACCTATTTTCTATGTTTCTATGCTTCTATTGGCACTCCTTAATGGCTGAACAGTCAAAAATGAGCTTTGCTTCTGGGGTGAAATTAGCACTCTCTGGTTCAAAAAGATGCAGGTGTTAATGCCAATCAAAACAGTATGCAAACATCTTGTCATTAGTTCTTTGTTTTGATATTTACATACCAGTCTGTCTCCAAAGAGAGTGCAGGCTGGGAATAAGTGTGATAGATGCCAGTTGATTGCTTTAATTCATGTAAGTCCTCTAGTTAGCTGTACTTTCCAGTTGTGAGCCAGTACTTCATGGAGTCTAAAGGTTAGAAATTTGGTATCGCCCTTTTTGAGGTGTTAATCCTGTCTGGGCGGTAACACTAGCGGCCTTAAAAAGTTTGCGCCGTCTACTGCAAAATTAGATTTTCTGCGTCCCAAGAGGAAAAGGGAAAGTGAGTGCTAAATCAATCGATGCACAATTCTCTTCGGGCAGTGGAACCGAAAATCTCAGCGGTAAATTTCCAGAAGGGATGCGCTTGGTGCGACGGTAGCTATACATCACGTGGACAGCCAAATCTTCAAGGCATCGTCAAATAAGTATGCACATGTGCAGTTCCAACTTCTCAGTCTGATCCGAGCGGGAAAATGGAGGAGGCATTGGTGGAGGCAGTGGAGAGTCACCGGAATGCGCTGGAAGGAGGTCCGCTCCTGGAACATTCAGGAGGCTATGGAGGGAGGTGGCCCAGCACATCTGACACAGTGTCAAGTCTTTGCAGTACCTGCTCCTGTGTGTACCAGGCCATGGTCTTTGTAGTAAAGACACTATAAAAGTTCAGGCGCTGTTCAGCAGCCATGCCCTAGTCATTCAAGCGCTGCTTACTTTCTTCTTCCCTACTCAGTCTGACCCCTCCTAGAACTACCGTTCCACTCTTGTTATGCATTCGCACCACTTCAGCCTTATCTTAGATGGTGTCATCTCATCCCACTGCTCACACAGCCATTCTGCGCAGACACGCACATTCAAATTTAGATCTGCACACTTCCATTTGGTAGGAGCTATTCAACCATGGAAGGCACAGGTGGCACACGATGAGCTGCTCACTCACTCACACCTTGTTTCACTGTTATTCCTTCGATTGAAAGGCTGCATTAGAGGGAGCAGCGTGCGGCAGCCCGGCCCGGCCCGGAAATCACCGCGGTCCCGGCCTGCAAGACCATCAGCAGGCCGGGGCCATCAGAGAGAGCAGCGTGCGGCGGTATACCACTGCAGGAGGGCAACAGCTGCAAAGTCAGGTGCTGATTGCAGTGCGGGCAGGCACAGCAGGAGGGGCGAAGGAGCAGCAAGAGTTTGTAGAAGGAAGTGACCGGGGCCCAGGAGAGGCGTAAGTCTGGGGCCCAGTGTTGTGTATGCATGCCTGTTTACTGTGTGATATCTGTAACACTGTTATGCAACACTGAATGTACCCTTACACTGTACACACCTTGCCTGTACACCAGGGGTTGCTGCTGCTGGAGACCTAAGGGTTGCCTGCACACGGCAGGTAACCCAGTATAAAAACGAACACACAGCTTGTTGTCCTCACTCAGGAGCTGCAAATAAAGGACTACAGGTCTACACACTTTATGTATCATTGCCTGCCTCGTGGATGTCATTACTAAAGGTGCCTACATACGCTACAACTGGCGACGGGAATACGAGGTCACGAACCACAAACTCAGCATGTTGAATCTCAGCAACTTTCAGCAATTTACTAATGGGGAAGATTGGGTAGCTTTTGTAGAAAGATTGGAACACTTAAGGAGACTGGCTGCACCATGCGACTTTGGCGACCACCTAAATGAAGCACTAAGGGACTCCTAAACGACGAGAGCAGTGCACCGCATTGATACTTCTAAGGGCAGAAATGCTGCCTCGAGTCCCGCAACCCTGAGTCCGCCACATGGGGCAAACTGGCTAGCCCCGTGCTGGCGTTGTGGAGGAAACCACAGGGCCTACCAGTGCCACTACAAAGCCTATGCATGCAAAGAGAAAAGGCACCTTCAAAGGATGTGCAGAGAAAGCTTTACTCACCACGTCTCTGATGAGTTGGCTGATCACAGGGGCTCCGACACAGAGGAAGGTGAAGTTGCTCAATCCCTGGAAGAAGAGTATGGAACTCATACCTGCTCCACCAGAAGTTCTCTGTGGGCGATGAAAGTAGACATTGACGGGGTCCCAGTTTCTATGGAGAGCGACACAGGGGCGAGCCAGTCTGTGATGAGCCAAGCGACCTTTGAGGAACTTTGGATGAATCCCGCCAATTGACCATGACGGCAGCCTGTCCA
Organism: Pristiophorus japonicus; assembly: GCF_044704955.1. NCBI lineage: Eukaryota > Metazoa > Chordata > Chondrichthyes > Pristiophoridae > Pristiophorus > Pristiophorus japonicus. The sequence goes on from NC_091979.1 coordinate 45,187,261, forward strand.
AGCAAAGCTGCTCCCAGGCCTCCGGGCTCCAGCAATCGACCTCGAACATGGATCCATTGCAGCATCCAGAGGTTCCACTGTCCAGCTCGACTGCCCACAGCAGCCCGGCAAAATCTCCGAGACCGAGGATCCAACTCCACTTTCCGGGCCGGGGCAGCACTCCAAGAGGTGAACATTGACAAAAGAAATGGATTCCCAACATTCAGGATTGAACCTGTGGAAGAAAAGAGCACCACAGCCTACCTGCAGCAAGACCAGAAAATGGCTGCAGCACCACAAGCAGCAGAACCTGTAATCAAAATGGCCTCTGCCATGCCACAAGTGAACATGGAGGTGTATCACGTGACACCGCGCGGCCAATCGGATTTGAAGGCTCCCTTAAAGGGGACCGGTAACAAAAAAAAATCTAAAGGGTAAGTTTCAACTATTTGAGTACACGGACTTTAAAGCTAAAGATGCAATTAAAGGGTGCAAGTATGAAAATGTATGCAATGTAACCATGAATTGTGATGCTGGTTTAACTAATGTGACTAATGAGATGAATGCAGGTGTCAGTAAGGTTAAAAACAAATTTATTATGCTTAAGAATAATGATAAAGAATGTGCAATGCCTAATGTAACCATGTCTGTTGAAACCAGGACACCCAAAAGTGATGCAAATGCTAGAATATATAATGCAGGCTCAACTATGTGTGCTCAGAGCCAAGGTGTAATGTATACTGGTAGGACACTGCCAAAGGACATTGGGTCCGACAGGGACCATGCTGATGCCAATGGAATCTCCCTGTGGGAGACCCCCAGGTCCAGCAGACTACCTGACTATGTAGCCTGGACCTTTGGAATGAATGTGATGCCCCTTGCAGGACACACACACAGGCAGTTGGAGCAGACCCACTACAGGGACAGTGGTCAAAGGGCAGCCCAGCCACCACCAATGGCAACCTGCACCAGACCAGCCCTACAACCCCTGGCCACCAGGGCCAACACCAGGAGCATGAAGCTAATACCCTCCAGCTTCCCTGGCAAACCCTGGGATGACCTGACCCTCATCCCAATTGGTGGACAAGGAGCCCACCCAGTCTTGTGGCCCTGCCCACAACCCCACAACAACAGTGGACAAGGAGCCCATCCAGTCTTGTGGCCCTGCCCACAACTACCCACATCACAGTGTATACACACTACCCACTTCTGCCATGGCTACACCCCAAGGGATCCCACAACAGTAACACCCACATGGTCTGCGTGTGAGGGAGGGGAAACGTATGAGGCCATCCTCAAGCACAGGGGTCACACCTGGAAACCACACAACCCTCACCACAACCTCCCATAGCCCACCACTGATCACCTCCCCTGGGCATGACAATAAGGATATGAAAATGCTTAGGGGCGAAGTGTTGTTGTGTATGCATGCCTGTTTACTGTATGATGTCTGTAACACTGTTATGCAACAATGAATGTACACTTACACTGTACACATCTTGCCTGTACACCACAGGGTGCTGCTGCTGGAGACCTAAGGGTTACCTGCACACTGCAGGTAACCCAGTATAAAAAGGAACACACAGCTTGTTGTTGGCACTCAGGAGCTGCAAATAAAGGACTACAGGTCTGCACAGTTTAAGTATCATACCCTGCCTCGTGGAGTCATTACTAAAGGTGCCTACATACACTATACCCAGAAGAGGCGAGGGCCCAGGGACAGCATGAGCTAGTCCACACTGCGATATGTGTGCGCACTCGGTCTGTGCAGCAGAGCTGGTCTCCAGTTAGTCTTAGGTAATCCTTGCCACTGGACCAAGACCGAGCTCTGTCAAGCCCGAGTGGTGGCTGGTGTGCAACGGCCACCACACGTTTAAAAAAAATGCACACACAGGCATCTTCCACCCTCCAAGATGTAGTTCGGGATCTGGAATAGAAACATAGAAACATAGAAAATAGGTGCAGGAGTAGGGCATTCAGCCCTTCTAGCCTGCACCGCCATTCAATGAGTTCATGGCTGAACATGCAACTTCAGTACCCCATTCCTGCTTTCTCGCCATACCCCTTGATCCCCCTAGTAGTGAGGACTTCATCTAACTCCTTCTTGAATATATTTAGTGAATTGACCTCAACAACTTTCTGTGGTAGAGAATTCCACAGGTTCACCACTCTCTGGGTGAAGAAGTTTCTCCTCATCTCGGTCCTAAATGGCTTACCCCTTATCCTTAGACTGTGACCCCTGGTTCTGGACTTCCCTAACATTGGGAACATTCTTCCTGCATCTAACCTGTCTGAACCCATCAGAATTTTAAACGTTTCTATGAGATCCCCTCTCATTCTTCGGAACTCCAGTGAATACAAGCACAGTTGATCCAGTCTTTCTTGATAGGTCAGTCCCGCCATCCTGGGAATCAGTCTGCTGAACCTTCGCTGCACTCCCTCAATAGCAAGAATGTCCTTCTTCAAGTTAGGAGACCAAAACTGTACACAATACTCCAGGTGTGGCCTCACCAAGGCCCTGTACAACTGTAGCAACACCTCCCTGCCCCTGTACTCAAATCCCCTCGCTATGAAGGCCAACATGCCATTTGCTTTCTTAACCACCTGCTGTACCTGCATGCCAACCTTCAATGACTGATGTACCATGACACCCAGGTCTCATTGCACCTCCCCTTTTCCTAATCTGTCACCATTCAGATAATAGTCTGTCTCTCTGTTTTTACCACCAACGTGGATAACCTCACATTTATCCACATTATACTTCATCTGCCATGCATTTGCCCACTCACCTAACCTTTCCAAGTCACTCTGCAGCCTCATAGCATCCTCCTCGCAGCTCACACTGCCACCCAACTTAGTGTCATCCGCAAATTTGGAGATACTGCATTTAATCCCCTCGTCTAAATCATTAATGTACAATGTAAACAGCTGGGGCCCCAGCACAGAACCTTGCGGTACCCCACTAGTCACTGCCTGCCATTCTGAAAAGTACCCATTTACTCCTACTCTTTGCTTCCTGTCTGACAACCAGTTCTCAATCCATGTCAGCACACTACCCCCAATCCCATGTGCTTTAACTTTGCACATTAATCTCTTGTGTGGGATCTTGTCGAAAGCCTTCTGAAAGTTCAAATATACCACATCAACTGGTTCCCCCTTGTCCACTCTACTGGAAACATCCTCAAAAAATTCCAGAAGATTTGTCAAGCATGATTTCCCTTTCACAAATCCATGCTGACTTGCACCTATCATGTCACTTCTTTCCAAATGCACTGCTATGACATCCTTAATAATTGATTCCATCATTTTACCCACTACTGAGGTCAATCTGACCGGTCTATAATTCCCTGTTTTCTCTCTCCCTCCTTTTTTAAAAAGTGGGGTTACATTGTCTACCCTCCACTCGATAGGAACTGATCCAGAGTCAATGGAATGTTGGAAGATGACTGCCAAGGCCACCTCTTTAAGTACTCTGGGATGCAGTCCATCAGGCCCTGGGGAATTATCGGCCTTCAAACCCATCAATTTCCCCAACACAATTTCCCGACTAATAAGGATTTCCCTCAGTTCCTTCTCCTTACTAGACGCTCTGACCCCTTTTATATCCGGAAGGTTGTTTGTGTCCTCCTTCGTGAATACCGAACCAAAGTACTTGTTCAATTGGTCTGCCATTTCTTTGTTCCCCGTTATGACTTCCCCTGATTCTGACTGCAGGGGACCTACGTTTGTCTTTACTAACCTTTTTCTCTTTACATACCTATAGAAACTTTTGCAATCTGTCTTAATGTTCCCTGCAAGCTTCTTCTCGTACTCCATTTTCCCTGCCCTGATCAAACCCTTTGTCCTCCTCTGCTGAGTTCTAAATTTCTCCCAGTCCCCGGGTTCGCTGCTATTTCTGACCAATTTGTATGCCACTTCCTTGACTTTAATACTATCCCTGATTTCCCTTGATAGCCACGGTTGAGCCACCTTCCCTTTTTTATTTTTATGCCGGACAGGAATGTACAATTGTTGTAGTTCATCCATGCGGTCTCTAAATGTCTGCCATTGCCCAATCAACCCCTTAAGTATCATTCGCCAATCTATCCTAGCCAATTCACGCCTCATACCTTCATAGAAAAAAATAGGTGCAGGAGTAGGCCATTCGGCCCTTCTAGCCTGCACCGCCATTCAATGAGTTCATGGCTGAACATGCAACTTCAGTACCCCATTCCCGCTTTCTCACCATACAAAGTTACCCAACACAAAGTTCACCCTTCTTTAAGTTTAAGGGTAACTTCAAAGTTACCCTTCTTTAAGTTCTGGACCATGGTCTCTGAATTAACTGTTTCATTCTCCATCCTAATGCAGAATTCCACCATATTATGGTCACTCTTCCCCAAGGGGCCTCGCACAACGAGATTGCTAATTAATCCTCTCTCATTACACAACACCCAGTCTAAGATGGCCTCCCTCCTAGTTGGTTCCTCGACATATTGGTCTAGAAAACCATCCCTTATGCACTCCAGGAAATCCTCCTCCACCGTATTGCTTCCAGTTTGGTTCGCCCAATATATGTGCATATTAAAGTCACCCATTATAACTACTGCACCTTTATTGCATGCACCCCTAATTTCCTGTTTGATGCCCTCCCCAACATCACTACTACTGTTTGGAGGTCTGTACACAACTCCCACTAACGTTTTTTGCCCTTTAGTGTTCTGCAGCTCTACCCATATAGATTCCACATCATCCAAGCTAATGTCTTTCCTAACTATTGCATTAATCTCCTCTTTAACCAGCAATGCTACCCCACCTCCTTTTCCTTTTATTCTATCCTTCCTGAATGTTGAGTTCCCAGCCCTGATCATCCTGCAGCCACGTCTCTGTAATCCCAATCACATCATATTTGTTAACATCTATTTGCACAGTTAATTCATCCACTTTATTACGGATACTCCTTGCATTAAGACACAAAGCCTTCAGGCTTGTTTTTTTAACACCCTTTGTCCTTTTAGAATTTTGTTGTACAGTGGCCCTTTTTGTTCTTTGCCTTGGGTTTCTCTGCCCTCCACTTTTCCTCATCTCCTTTCTGTCTTTTGCTTTTGTCTCCTTTTTGTTTCCCTCTGTCTCCCTGCATTGGTTCCCATCCCCCTGCCATATTAGTTTAACTCCTCCCCAACAGCACTAGCAAACACTCCCCCTCGGACATTGGCTCCGGTCCTTCATTGAAACACCTGTGAACTCATTCCTTTTTGGCGTGGCGATGATGATGTCCCTGCGGCAATAAAATTGCCAACATTTCATACATACCAAACTTTGCATCATAGAAAGCATTGGTTTGCCTATGGAAGTTCCTTTTTGAATTTTGCATTCGAAAAATTATTTGCTCGAGTACAATCTCTAGTATTGCACCCAAAATGGCATTTTTCATGTGTGAGTTTAACCAGGGAGGATTGGCAGTCTGAGGTAAGTTTATCCAGTCCTCAGCTGATGTCCACATATGCACATTATCGAGCAAAGATCTCTCAATAGCAATCTGGAGCAAGATGTTTGGCTGACGTTTCCTTTCCTAACAAAGAAGCACAGAGATTAATTGTAGCACGCGCAACAGCTGAATCAGTGCAGACTGCAATTCAACCTTCCCGGATGGATGGCTCAATACAATATTGTGCAGTGCCCTTAGTTATTAAATTTTCTAAGGACTACTAATAAGATAATTTCATATATTAGAGTATCTATATTTAGATAATAAAAAAAAATTATATTGCAAATAAGTTACAAGATTATCAAAGTTTGATGGTATTGGATTTTTTTCTATGGCAGGTTTGCAGTCAAAGTTGGGTTGGGTGAGGCTTCCATTCACCACCCCAGGCCAGACCCGTCTTCCTAGGTTTATAATGCAGGGTGGTCTCCTGGCAGTATCGCCACCACATACAGGGCGGTAATGACCTGAAAATCTCAGGAAAGAAGTTACAGCTTTCCACCATCGCTGTAGCGATCGCCATTTTGCCGGGGGTCTTGGAACTGGTGGCATGGATGGGGCCTCAGGTCAACACTCAGCTAATATAGGTATTTAAATTGGGTTCCTATGTTGTCAATAGGACCCTGTGCTCTCAAAATGGACTGGATCTCCCATTGGTACTATCTGGCTGAACACCACAAGCAGGAAATAGCTACACAAACATCCCAGTGACAGCCTCAGTTAAATAGGGCCTTGCAAAGCTATATATTAATCGATTTCCTGTGGTGATGCATACAGGAAGTCAATACCATGTGCAGCACTCAGGTCAAGTTAGAAGCTGGGTGATAAGTTACATAACAACATAAGAACATAAGAATTAGGAACAGGAGGCGGCCATCTCGCCCCTCGAGCCTGCTCCGCCATTCAACAACATCATGGCTGATCTGGCCGTGGACTCAGCTCCACTTACCAGCCCGCTCCCCGTAACCCTTAATTCCCTTATTGGTTAATAATCCATCTATCTGTGATTTGAATACATTCAATGAGCTAGCCTCAACTGCTTCCTTGGGCAGAGAGTTCCACAGATTCACAACCCTCTGGGAGAAGAAATTCCTTCTCAACTCGGTTTTAAATTGGCTCCCCCGTATTTTGAGGCTGTGCTCCCTAGTTCTAGTCTCCCTGACCGGTGGAAACAACCTCTCTGCCTCTATCTTGTCTATCCCTTTCATTATTTGAAATGTTTCTGTAAGATCACCCCTCATCCTTCTGAACTCCAACAAGTAAAGACCCAGTCTACTCAATCTATCATCATAAGGTAACCCCCTCATCTCCGGAATCAGCCTAGTGAATCGTCTCTGTACCCCCTCCAAAGCTAGTATATCCTTCCTTAAGTAAGGTGACCAAAACTGCACGCAGTACTCCAGGTGCGGCCTCACCAATATCCTATACAGTTGCAGCAGGACCTCCCTGCTTTTGTACTCCATCCCTCTCACAATGAAGGCCAACATTTCATTCACCTTCCTGATTTCCTGCTGCACCTGCAAACTAACTTTTTGGGATTCATGCACAAGGACCCCCAGGTCCCTCTGCACTGCAGCATGTTGTAATTTCTCCCCATTCAAATAATATTCCCTTTCATTTTTGTATTCCAAGGTGGATGACCTCACACTTTCCGACATTGTATTCCATCTGCCAAACCTTAGCCCATTCGCTTAACCTATCTAAATCTCTTTGCAGCTTCTCTGTGTCCTCTACACAACCCGCTTTCCCACTAATCTTTGTGTCATCTGCACATTTTGTAACACTACACTCTGTCCCCTCTTCCAGGTCATCTATGTATATTGTAAACAGTTGTGGTCCCAGCACCGATCCCTGTGGCATGCCACTAACCACCAATTTCCAACCCGAAAAGGACCCATTTATCCCGACTCTCTGCTTTCTGTTAGCCAGCCAATTCTCTATCCATGCTAATACATTTCCCCTGACTCCGCATACCTTTATCTTATGCAGTAACCTTTTGTGTGGCACCTTATCGAATGCCTTTTGGAAATCTAAATACACCACATTCATCGGTACACCTCTATCCACCATGCTCGTTATATCCTCAAAGAATTCCAGTAAATTAGTTAAACATGATTTCCCCTGCATGAATCCATGTTGCGTCTATTCTAACCTAGATGTCCCGCTATTTCTTCCTTAATGATAGCTTCAAGCAGTTTCCCCACTACAGATGTTAAACTAACCGGCCTCTAGTTACCTTCCTTTTGTCGGCCCCCTTTTTTAAACAGAGGCATTACATTCCAATCCGATGGTACCTCCCCAGAGTCCAGAGAATTTTGGTAGATTATAACAAATGCATCTGCTATAACTTCCGCCATCTCTTTTAATACCCTGGGATGCATTTCATCAGGACCAGAGAACTTGTCTACCTTGAGTCCCATTAGCCTGTCCAGCACTACTCCCCTAGTGATAGTGATTGTTTCAAGGCCCACCCTTCCCACATTCCTGTGACCAGCAATTTTTGGCATGGTTTTTGTGTCTTCCACTGTGAACACCGAAGCAAAATAATTGTTTAAGGTCTGAGCCATTTCCACATTTTCCATTATTAAATCCCCCTTCTCATCTTCGAAGGGACCAACATTTACTTTAGTCACTCTTTTCCATTTTATATATCAGTAAAAGCTTTTACTATCTATTTTTATGTTTTGCGCAAGTTTACATTCGTAATCTATCTTTTCTTTCTTTATTGCTTTCTTCGTCATTCTTTGCTGTCGTTTAAAATTTTCCCAATCTTCTAGTTTCCCACTAACCTTGGCCACCTTATGCGCATTGGTTTTTAATTTGATGCTCTCCTTTATTTCCTTGGTTATCCACGGCTGGTTATCCCTTCTCTTACCGCCCTTTTTCACTGGAATATAGTTTTGTTGAGCACTATGAAAGAACTCCTTAAAAGTCCTCCACTGTTCCTCAATTGTGCCATCGTTTAGTCTGTGTTTCCAGTCTACTTTAGCCAAATCTGCCCTCATCCCACTGTAGTCCCCTTTGTTTAAGCATAGTACGCTTATTTGAGACACTACTTCCTCACCCTCAATCTGTATTACAAATTCAACTATACTGTGATCACTCATTCCGAGAGGATCATTTACTAGGAGATCGTTTATTATTCCTGTCTCATTACACAGGACCAGATCTAAGATCGCTTGCTCCCTTGTAGGTTCTGTAACATACTGTTCTAAGAAACAATCCCGTATGCATTCCATGAATTCCTCCTCAAGGCTACCCCGTGCGATTTGATTTGACCAATCGATATGTAGGTTAAAATCCCCCATGATTACTGCCGTTCCTTTTTCACATGCCTCCATTATTCCCTTGATTATTGTCCGCCCCACCGTGAATTTATTATTTGGGGCCTATAAACTACGCCCACCAGTGACTTTTTCCCCTTACTATTTCTAATCTCCACCCACAATGATTCAACATTTTGTTCATTAGAGCCAATATCGTCTCTCACAAATGCCCTGATATCTTCCTTTATTAACAGAGCTACCCCACCTCCTTTCCCTTCTTGTCTATCTTTCCGAATTGTCAGATACCCCTGTATGTTTAATTCCCAGTCTTGGCCACCCTGCAACCACGTTTCTGTAATGGCCACCAAATCATACCCATTTGTAATGATTTGTGCCGTCAACTCATTTACTTTATTTCGAATGCTGCGTGAGCTTAGGTAGAGTGTTTTAGTACTCGTTTTTAAACCATGATTTTTAGTTTTGACCCCTCCTGCAGCCCCTTTATATTCATACATTTTGTCCCTTCCTATCACCTTGTGGTTTACACTGACCCCAGTGCTACTCTGCTCTGTTGCCTCCTGCCTTTTGCTTTCTTTCTTGGGATCCTGTTCATCTGAGCTCTCACCCATACTAACTAGCTCAGAGCTCTCTCCTGTGTTCCGAATACTCCTTGCATTGAGGCACCGAGCTTTCATGCTTGCCTTTTTATTACACTTTGACCCTTTAGAATTTTGCTGTACAGTGGCCCTTTTTGTTTTTTGCCTTGGGTTTCTCTGCCCTCCACTTTTACTCATCTCCTTTCTGTCTTTTGCTTTTGTTTCCTTTTTGTTTCCCTCTATCTCCCTGCATTGGTTCCCATCCCCCTGTCATATTAGTTTAACTCCTCCCCAACATCACTAGCAAACACTCCACCTAGGACATTGGTTCCGGTCCTGCCTAGGTGCAGACCGTCCAGTTTGTACTGGTCCCACCTCCCCGAGAACCGATTCCAATGCCCCAGGAATTTGAATCCCTCCCTGCTGCACCACTGCTCAAGCCACATATTCATCTGAGCTATCCTGCGATTCCTACTCTGACTAGCACGTGACACTGGTAGCAATCCCGAGATTACTACTTTTGAGGTCCTACGTTTTAATTTAGCTTCTAGCTCCTTAAATTCGTCTCGTAGGACCTCATCCCTTTTTTTACCGATATCGTTGGTACCAATGTGCATCACGAGAACTGGCTGTTCACCCTCCCTTTTCAGAATGTCCTGCACCCGCTCCGACACATCCTTGACCCTTGCACCAGGGAGGCAACATACCATCCTGGAGTCTCGGTTGCGGCCGTAGAAACGCCTATCTATTCCCCTTACAATCGAATCCCCTATCACTATCGCTCTCCCACTCTTTTTCCTGCCCTCCTGTGCAGCAGAGCCAGCCACGGTGCCATGAACTTGGCTGCTGCTGCCCTCCCCTGATGAGTCATCCCCCCCAACAGTACTCAAAACGGTGTATCTGTTTTGTAGGGGGATGACCGCATAAGGATGGCGGGGGGGCAGTGAGAAAGAGAAGGGAGAGAGGAGGCAGAAAGGAGGGGATGGGGAAATGGTGGAGGGAGAGGAGAGGAATGGGTTGGAGAACATAAGAACATAACATAAGAAATAGGAATAGGCCATTTAGCCCTTCGAGCCTGCTCTGCCATTCAATAAGATCATGGCTGATCTGATCCTGGCCTCAACTGCACTTCCCCACCTGCTCCCCATAATCCTTGACTTCCTTATCTTTTAAAAATCTTTCTATCGCCATCTTAAATATATTCAATGACCCAGCCTCCACAGCTCTCTGGGGTAGAGAATTCCAAAGATTCACGACCCTCTGAGAGAAGAAATTGGTCCTCATTTCTGTTTTAAATGGGCGATACCTTATTCTGAAACAATGCTCCCTTGTTCTAGATTTCCCCACGAGGGGAAACATCCTCTCTGCATCTACCCCGTCAAGCCCCCTCAGAATCTTATACTTTCCAATAAGATCACCTCTCAGTCTTCTAAACTCCAATGCATATAGGCTCAACCTGCTCAACCTTTCTTCATATGACAAACTCTTCATCTCAGGAATCAACCTAGTGAACCTTCTCTGAACTGCCTCCAATGCAAGTATATCCTTCCTTAAATAAGGAGACCAAAACTGTACGCAATACTGGTGAGGAGAAGTTGAGGAGAAGGGGAGGGGGCTGGAGGGGATAGGAAGCTGGGAGGGGAAGAGGGAAAATGTGCTTGGAAGTATTCATTTATCCTGTATTTTTCAAGTTAAAAGAACATGTTAATCTTTTTCTTCCTTCAACCTCTCATTTTGGAGGTGGGCGCATGTTTGTTCAAAACAAAAACATTCTTTTAAGTTTTTAGCAGCTAATTTAAAGCCCAGACATCAGTAGTTAAGATGGTCACATCCTAGGATAAAATAAGATATACCTCTCTACGTCAATCTTTGCCAAAATTGTGTTCAAAACTCGGGGTAAGCTAACTGAGGCAAAGACTAAGACTCATTCAAGAGACAGTTCGACGATGTGGTCGGGGGAACACACATGTTTTTACTCCTGATGGGTGAGCTAAGATCTGTCGAATGGGTCACCTCATCTCTATCTGTTTTGCACCTGCACATATAAAACATACTCATGATTTTGTGGGACCAGGAGTGTTTGTAACAGCTGATTCCATGGCTGACTCCAGATGTAAATATCCAGTATCGTATTTGATCCATGAGAGGATTCCGTTAGTGTTGTTGATTCAAGGTCTTGTGGAGAGGAGATGAGTTGAGATAATTGGTAAGAAATGAAAATATTGATATAGTTGATAATTCAAAACCACTTGCTTCAAAAGAAAACGTTGCTCTCCGTGAGTCACTCATGAGCTTCTCCTAAGAGAGAGCAGGTGAATGGACAACCTCCACCAATGTTGTTGGGAAAATGGCAGCAAGGGGATACTCAAGCATGTTGTATTTCATTCTTCTTTCCCCTTCTCCATGTGGAAGGTAGGATCTGACCTGTTTTCAGCACATCTCTTCACCCTCTTCCCAACCATTGCAGCTAAGATTGGGATTGACGTAATGTGGGAATCCTGACCATGATCCCCAAACCCGCTTCTCTCAGATGCTGTGCTTTGGTGCCACCATGGCTTATATTTTTACATTTTTATTCTTGTCTTCACCTCAAAGGGAACAATAGCATACAATGGAAAACGGTGAGATTCCAGTCTCAAATCAAAATGGAATGGAGAAGGTTTTAGGCAGAATACTGTCACTTCAGTGCACTGTATGCTTGCAGATGAAGATCACAACTAGCCAAGGAGAGCTCAAGATAGGCTAAGAGTGTTTAATACAGTGTTGAGTTAGCTAATGCCAAGCAGGGAGGCATTGCTACAGTGTCATGTATCATTTTGCAGGAACATAAGAAGGCGACCAGGAAATAGCTGCAGCCATCTTGATATTTTGGGCTGGAATTTTGGCTTTCCCGATTTCGGGGCATTAATCGCGGCAGGGCGGTCCCGATACCGCCTGAAAAAAGTTTGCTCCTTCGAGTGAAAAATTCAGCAAAAAATGAGGATCCATGATCGTGGGCATTAAATCAGGCATTACACAGCGGACTTTGTGCGCCTGATCCGAAAATCGGGGCATTAAAAGAGGCGGCCATTTTGCACATGCGCAGTTGCGATTTTGTTTTCCTGGGCGCAGACGCTATTTCAAGGCACAGCAGCTTCCTCCGCACACGCGCAGATGATTCACCCGACTTCTGGCACTTCTGCACAGATGAAGCAGCAGGGGGCCAGGCAACATGCCAGGTATTTTTCCACAGAGGCTGCTGAAGCATAAGTCCACACAACGGAGAGGAGGTGGTCATCACTCCATCTGGCTGGGGGAGCGAGACCGCTGCCATCTATTTTTAAAAGAATTTGGCGTGAAATTGCCCATGAGGTACCTGCGGAAGATAAGCCACAGCCACTTTAGAGCTACCATTTAAGCTGTTGATGCTTAATGCAGATTCTGGGTGCAAACCCATATCGGAATTGCCCCCCGACCGGAAAGTAAGTGCACTTACCGATGTTGATGTTTTCTCTCCGCCCCAATCCATGGTGTGGATCTTGCCCCGATCTTCAGCTCGTTGTTGTGGACTTCTAGTTGGGGCGGCCCAGCTGAACCCGTGGCCACCATTGCCGGGTCGATCTCGGAGTTGGCCCGACAATTAAAATAAAATGGAGGCAGTGCGCCCTCCCCTTTAAGGACGGATGTGCCGCCCAGCCACACACAGCTTCCCACAGGGGAAAGCTGTCAGTGACACCGACTGGCAGCGGCAGCGCTCCCGCGGGGCAATTTCCCACAGGGGTCAATAAGGGGATCACGGCCGGTCGGTGTGGGATCGCCGCATGCCCGACCGGGCGGCAGCACGGGCGACGTGGAATACCGCTCCCGCTACTCCCGGCCCAGGGACAATTTGGGATGGGTCAGCCCTTCTGTCTGCCCCCGGTCGGTGAGGCCTATCCGCTCCATTGCTGCCTCTTAGAGGCGGTAATAGAGCTTAAGCAGGGCGGCAATTTCGCCCCATCGACTTGTTCCTTTGCATGTAATGTTCCCTTGTATCATCATTTGCTCCCATTATAGAGGATTACCAATCCAAGCATAATGTATTCTCCAATTGTTTTCATGTTTTCAAGGCTCATAAGGCTGCTGGTCAGTAAAGCCGGCCCCAGTGTTGGCGGGGAATTCGGGACATGCGCCAAACCTTGCAGAAAGGTCCGCCAGACCCCAAATGTGGGTGGACCAGGACGCGTTTCACTGGGCAGTAAACTTCCTTCTGATGCTATCACGACTGAAGTTCACCAGATGCCAGTAAACTGCAAGGTGTGAAAGCAGGGTGACGGAGGGACAATGGATGCTATCTACCTTGGCCTTAACTTAAGCCCACCCAAACTGTCCTAGAAATTGGTAGGATGAATACAGCAACAGCCTGCGGCCTTTGCACACCCCAAGTAAAGACTCAAGTCCCCAAGTGAAGGGAATCCGGAACCCACAGTTTCAGACGTCACCCTTGTGTGAAATACATGAAAAAATCTAAACAACTGGAGGTCGTGGTCCGACTCTGGCTCCCAGCTTGGCTTCCAAAGGTGGGATGCTTCTGGGAAGCTTCCTCGGCCTGAACTGATGGGGAAAGTTGGTGTTGAGGCCCTGGGAACAGAGATGAGGGCCTCAGTATCCACCTTCATTGTCGGTTCAGCCTGAGGAAACTTCCTGGAGGCATCACGCCTTTGGAAACGCTTAGCTAAGAGCTCATGAATACAAAGGCCGATCGAGTTTGACCCGCCAGACGTGAGCCCCAGCCTCTTGGGGGAGGTGCCCCTGAGGCACACATATCCCCTCCCTGGGAGTGAGAGCCCTTGGAACCTAAATGTCCCATAGGAATTGGTAGTGATCCTGTCACCAGTAGGCACGGACTCCTCTGAGCCAGCTGGTGCCAAGGGAAGACTCTTTCTCTTAAATCTGGGAAGTCTCGGTCCATATTTGTTCCGGGGTTTCACCCAATGGTGTGGAATGGGATGTCAGAGACTGGCTGGCTAGTGGCCCTAACCAGCCTTTCCACTCGACACCATCGGGCAACAATCAGATCGTCCCTTCTTGAGACTTTCCTGTTTAGTCGTAAGGTGGACCCCTGGCTGGCACTGGTTGGAGATGTCTGCACAGCCTGGACTTTATCCAGTGGCAGTGCAGTTAACCCCAAGCAGTGCCAAACTGAGCCTGGAGTTGGAGCAGGATTGGTGCTTGATGCCGATGCAGGGACATGAGGGCTAGATGGATCTGTGGGGGTGTTGGTTATTGGCTGCCAACTTAAAAACGAATTGAAAGATGTAGGGCTCAATTTTCCCCAAAGCTGTTTCTTGGCGTACTTGAAGTGTTACGCCCGTTTTTTGGGGGCCCAAGTACGCCAAAAAAAAGTTCCAAGTTTACCCTGTTTGATTTCTTCATTTTGGCGCAGCCTAACCTGTCCTTTAGTTTTGGAGATGGAGCCTTGATCTGCGCCAAAAAGATTGGGTTGTCACGGTAACCAGCGACACAATGCGGGCTGAGGCTGCAAAGTGAAACATGCAGCCAGCTTGCAACCTGCACAAGCACATTAAAAAACATTGCAGCAACTTACCTCCTTTAAATTATTAAAGTCCCCCACCCGCCCTCCCGATGTCAGTGCCGATCCCCGCACCTATCCCAGGCTGAGTGGCCTCCTCCCTCCACACCTAACTATATCCAAAAGGCTTCCACCCCACCTCTCCCCCTCTCTCTTACCTTTCCTGCTGCTGCTGTCTGGGCACTTGCCTGCGCCAATTTCCTTACCTGCGCTGATTTCCTTAACTCTCCAGAGGGTTTTTCTGCAGAGGCCACATATGGTGGCCTAAGCAGAACTGGAGTAATTCTCAGCTAGCCAAACTTGCCTAACTGGTCAGATTTGGCAATTCTGGCAGGTTACGCCCCCTTTGGCTGAAAAAAAAGTACCTAAAAAAAATCGTAACTAACTGAGTTACGCTGGTGCAAATTGATCGCGAATCTTGGGTTTTTTAACTTAGGCCAAAAAAAGCGGCCTGCGACTAAAAAGCGGCGCAAGTCACTGGGGAAAATTGAGCCCGTCGAGTTGGCGCTCAGAAATGGGTGGGACACAGAGGGATGGTGTGAGGAGAATTTCAGTTGCACTGTTCCCTCCTTTTGTGGTATCTCAGCTGGCATTGATTTAATTTCTGTCACAATGTGCTCGCTCTTGTGTGTCTGATCCACTTGTCTTTGCGGTTTTGCTACTCACAACTTTCATCTGTAGGTAGTTTGATAAAAACCACCCATTTCCTCTCTCTCATCCAGACGCCAACTGTGTACCTCTGGCAGAAGAATAAATTACAGATTTTTTAAAAATCGCTGGATCGCAACAAGACAACTACAGACACTTTAGAGCTACCCTTGTATAGTAAACCATTTAAGCTGTAAATGCTTAATGCAGATTCTGGGTGCAAAACATATCGGGGCCGAAATTGCCCCCCAGCTGGAAAGTAAGCGCACTTACCGATGTTGATGTTGATTGCGGATCTTGCCCCGATACTCAGCTCTTTGTTGTGCACTTCTGGTCGGGGCGGCGTTGAGGGGAGGAATTGCCCTTCGGTCGCGTCTGCCGTCCCAACGAGTCGTTAGTTAAAGGGGAGGGCCGCTGCGAGCTCTGCATTATGTTTAATTAGGCCCACTGGGCCACCAGGGAGGGTTTCGGCCAGGCCAGCGCCTTGGAACCCAAGAGGGGGTGCCGGGCTGCCTGTTGGCCACCATTGTCGGGCCGACCTCGGCAGTGCACCCTCCCCTTTAAGGGCGGACGCGCCGTCCAGGCACACACAGCTTCCCGTAGGGGAAAGCTGTCAGTGGCACTGACCGGCAGCAACGGCGCTCCCGCAGGGCAATTTCCCACTGAGGTCAGTAAGGGAGTCGGTGCGTGCCCGATGGGGTGGCAGCACGGGTAGTGCGGAAACCCGTTGCCACCGCTCCCGGCCCAGGGGCAATTTTGGGATGGGTTGGCCCTTCCATCTGTCCCCGGTCAGTGAGGCCTATCTGCTCCATTGCCGCCTCTTCGAGACGGTAATGGAGTTTAAGGAGGGGGGCAATTTTGGCCCATCGACTTGTTTCTTTTCATATACTGTTACTGGCCACAGATTCTGATGCCACCTGAATATTAAAGGTTCTGGAGTTGGGCAATGTACACCTTCTTCAGAATCAGAAAGATGGTCCAGAATGGCTGCAATGCCATCAGGTGAACCTGAATCACTGGCACAAGGAGCTTCTCTGACACAATCGGAGGGCATTTGGTGGCAGCTGACCTGGGCAGAGGTCCTTGGCAAGGATCCAGGGATTGGCAAGGTCCGAGGGTATCAGTAACACCTGGGACAAGAGTTTCTCATCGACTCCTTGTCCAACAGATTATCCCAGGGCCCAAGAGCAGCTGATCAGAACAACTAGCATGTACTGATCTGGTTTCAGTTTCCAGGATTTGAGCAATGATGTCTGCATGGTCACTACAGTAGATTATGCTGTTGCACACTCTGACTTTCATGGGGAATCTGGCTGGGGGAGCGAGATTCCTGCCATCTATTTTTAAAAGAATTTGGCGTGAAATTGCCCAGGAGACGTCTGTGGCAGATCAGACATAGGCACGTTAGAGCTACCATTTAAGCTGTAGATGCTTAATGCAAATTCTGGGTGCAAAACATATTGGGGCCGAAATTGCCCCCCTGACCGGAAAGTAAGTGCACTTACCGATGTTGATATTTTCTCTCCACCCCGATCCATGGGGCGGATCCTGCCCCGATCTTCAGCTCCTTGTTGTGCACTTCTAGTTGGGGCGGCCCAGCTGAACCCGTGGCCACCATTGCCGGGTCGATCTCGGAGTTGGCCCGACAATTAAAATAAAATGGAGGCGCCCTCCCCTTTAAGGACGGATGTACCGCCCAGCCACACACAGCTTCCCACAGGGGAAAGCTGTCAGTGACACCGACCGGCAGCGGCGGCGTTCCTGCGGGGCAATTTCCCACTGGGGTCGGTAAGGGGATCACGGCCGGTCGGTATGGGATTGCCGCATGCCCGACTGGGCGGCAGCACGGGCGGCGTGGAAACCCGCTCCCGCCGCTCCCGGCCCGGGGACAATTTGGGATGGGTCGACCCTTCCGTCTGCCCCCGGTCGGTGAGACCTATTTGCTCCATTGCTGCCTCTTAGAGGTGGTAATGGAGCTTAAGTAGGGCGGCAATTTCGCCCCATCGACTTGTTCCTTTTCATGTAATGTTCCCTTGTATCATCATTTGCTCCCATTATAGAGGATTACCAATCCATGCATAACGTATTTTCCAATTGTTTTCATGTTTTCACGGCTCACGTGACCTGAATTCTGAGCATATGTCTACTATTCATGCACTAACAGACCCTTGCAAAACACAGTAAGTGCTTGAATTTTATTTCCTGAAATTAAATTATTCAATAGCTAAGGTACAGACATTACAAACGAATGATTTTTAAACATGTTTTTCAGCAGCACCAGTTTATCTAAATCCTGCTTCCATGACACTCCAGTCCATTTTTAGACAAGCAAGTTTGTTGATCAGGATTCCTCAACTAGGTTCAACATCATTACTCCGGCATTCACATCTTCCATTGAATCCAATGTTAATACTGGAAGGTCATTAATAGAGTAGGTTAAGAAATCGTGACCACTATTTTAATACCGAGATGGAAGACATAAGGACCCCAGCAGGATTGTTTTTATAAATGGAAGGTAAGAAGAGATATGTCAGAAAGTAGAGGCTAGCTTAGGTCAATATTTGCAGGAGGAAGGGTAGACTGAGGGAATTAAGGAGTTCGCCCTTAGCATGGACTTGTGACAATGAAGATCCCGTTTTCCCACCCCAGAAAGCAATTTTATTCTTTTTATTTGTATTGAGAGTGATGACTTCCCCTGCCATGCTTTAGAATCGCACAGTGCAGAAGGAGGCCATTCGGCCCATCCTGCCTCTGCCAGCTCTTTGAAAGAGCGATCCAATTAGTTCCACTCCCCTGCTCTTTCCCCACAACCCTGCGATTCAAGCCCCTTCAAGTATTTATTCAATTCCCTTTTGAAAGTTGGATCTGTTTCCAACACCCTTAAATGCAGTGCGATCCAAATCCTAACCACTCATTGCGTAAAAAGAATATCCTCATCTCCGTCTGGTTCATTTGTCAATTATCTTCAATCTGTCCTTTGGTCACCGACCCTCCTGCCACTTGAAACAGATTCTCCCTATTTGCTCTATCAAACCCCCTCATAATTTTGAACAACTCAATGAAATCACCTTCAAGAGTTTTTTTATTTTAAAAAGGAAGACTGAATTGCATTTATATAACACCTTTCATGACCACAGGACATCCCAAAGCGCTTTACAGCCAATAAAGTACTTTTGAAGTGCAGTCCCTGTTGTCATATAGGAAATGCGGCAGCCGATTAGAGCACAGCAAGCTCCCACAAACAGCAATGTGATAATGGCCAGATAACCTGTTTTATGATGTTGATTGAGGGATAAATTTTGGCCAGGACACCGGGGAAAACTCCCCTGCTCTTCTTCGAAAAAGTGTCATGAGAATTTTTTACATCCATCTGAGGGGTCAGACAAGGCCCCAGTTTTAAAGTCTCATCTGAAAGATAGCACCTCCGACACTGCAGCACTCCCTCAATACAGCACTGGAGTGTCAGCGTAGATTTTTGCACTCAAGTCTCTGGAGTGGGATTTGTTCCCACAACCTCCTGACTCAAAGGCAAAAGTGCTACTAACTGAGCCACAGCTGACACTACATAAGATACAGCTGAGATCAGCAATCAAGGCAGCAAGCCTTAAATATTACCTGATATTCTTCACTGTACAGATGTGCATGGAGAAGTCTACCGGGTTAGATGGCCAGGCCCATTTGGTTATTTGTCTTGTAAGATCATTCACCAGGTTACAAAATGGAGAGTGAAATTGTCTATGTGGTTGATAATGAAGAGGAAAGTCATGGACTGTAGGAGGATATCAATCTACTGGTCTGGTGGGCAGAACAGTGGCAAATGGAATTTAATTCAGAGAAGTGTGAGGTAATGCACTTGGGGAGGGCTAATAAGGAAAGGTTATACACATTAAATGGTAGGCTACTTCGAAGTGTAGATGAATAAAGGGACCTTGGAGTGCTTGTCCACAGATCCCTGAAAGTAGCAGGCCAGGTGGATAAGGTGGTTAAGAAGGCATACAGAATGCTTGCCTTTATTGGCCGAGGCATAGAATACAAGAGCAGAGAGGTTATGTTTAAATTGTATAATACACTGGTTAGGCCACAGCTGGAATACTGCGTGCAGTTCTGGTCGGCGTATTTAAGGAAGGACGTGATTGCACTGGAGAGGGTGCAGAGGAGATTTATGAGGATGCTGCCTGGAATGGGGAATCTTAGCTATGGGGACAGTCTGGGTTTGTTCTCCTTGGAACAGAGGAGGCTGAGGGGAGACCTCATTGAGGTGTATAAAATTTTGAGGGGCCTGGACAAAGTGGATAGCAAGGGCCTATTTCCCTTAGTGGAGGGGGCATAGGTTTAGGGTGGTTGGTGGAAGGTTTAGAGGGAATTTGAGAAGAAGCTTCTTCACGCAGAGGATTGTGGGTGTTTGGAACTCGCTGCCTGGAAAGATGGTAGAGGCAGAACCCCTCACCACATTTAAAAGGTGCTTGGATGGGCACTTCAAGTGTCGTAACCTGCAGGGTTACGGACCTAGAGCTGGTAAGTGGGGTTAGACTGGATCATCATCATCATCATAGGCAGTCTCTCGAAATCGAGGAAGACTTGCTTTCACTCTAAAAGTGAGTTCTCAGGTGACTGTAAAATTCAATATGGGAATTACAGTCTCTGTCACAGGTGGGACAGACAGTCATTGAAGGAAAGGGTGGGTGGGGAGTCTGGTTTGCCGCACGCTCCTTCCGCAGCCTGCGCTTGTTTTCTGCATGCCCTCGGTGACGAGACTCGAGGTGCTCAGCGCCCTCCCGGATGCTCTTCCTCCACTTAGGGTGGTCTTTGGTCAGGGACTCCCAGGTGTCGGTGGGGATGTTGCATTTTATCGAGGAGGCTTTGAGGGTGTCCTTGAACCGTTTCCTCTGCCGACCTGGGGCTCGCTTGCCTTGTAGGAGTTCCGAGTAGAGCACTTGCTTTGGGAGTCTTGTAAGTACTTCAGGAGTCTAATACGGCCAGAGTGGTCTCCTGGACTAGTTTCGATCGCCTGGATGGGTTGGAGAGGAATTTTCCCAGATTTTTTTCCCCAATTGGCCTGGATTTTTATCTTTTTTTTGCCTCTCCCAGGAGATCCCATGGCTCCGATTGGGGTGGAGTGTAAAATGTTGCGATACATGGGGTATCGCAGTTGTGTGGGGCGGACTGGTTGGGTCGGGTGTTCTTTACCTGTCCACCATTGTTCATTGTTCATAGGTTTATATGTAACCTTCAGGGTTGCTGACCGAGGGCCGTGTGGCTCTTTGTCAGCCGGCGCAGACACGATGGGCCGAAATGGCCTCCTTCTGTGCTGTAGATTTATGTTTCTATAAGATGATGGCAACATGGCAACCATCCTCCCCTCCCCACCTTTGTTCTGTCACACAAAAAGGAACAGTTCAAAAAATAAACTAAAACTGCAATAATCAGAAAACCATATTGGAAACATTTTTATTGCAATGCTTTACTGAGCCAAAGATTCAATTGGGCCAGAAATGATCCAACAAGGTGATAATGCTCATTTAAATAAGGCCAGATGTTCCTTGGTTTAATCATGGTGTTGTGCCATCATTTTTATGTCCAACTGTAAAACGACACAGTAAAACACTCAAAAGGGTTAGAAGCTCATTTCTTGTCAAATACCCATTGGATACCGAAGCTGGCCTGGTCAATGGGAAAATGGAATAAAATATTGCATTGGTCAGTACCATCGTGCAAACTGGATATATTCTGATCAGTTCCTGTTGGTGCAACAGATTCATTATACTGGCTGAAATGTCATGTTGTTCTTCTCACTATAGAAATAGTGAAAACATTAGAAATGTTAAAATATGTTTCTCACACCAGCCTTCGTGTTGATCTTTCTGAGAGAGACTACAAGAGCTGAATTATGTGCAATTGTGCTGTAGGTTTCCATCTCCCAGAACTGGCCTCACTCCCTCTTTTAACTTGATGAATATAAAACTTGAGAATGTTATTACAGATTTTCCCTCTTATTCTGCTCAGGCATAATGGATCACTTGGGAAAAGCACCTGGAGGAAAATCAGGGAGAGAGGATTGCTCAGAAACAGGAGAAGAGGAGCTTTGCAATATGTACGCAATCTCCCCTGGCAGATTTCCCTCCATGCACTGTGCCCGTGTGATCCTTTAAACCCAAGTTCAAGAAGAGGAAAATCCCCTCCCATTTTCAACTCTTAAACTCATTTTGACATTGCTGTTTGTGGGTCCTGGCTGTGCGCAAATTGGCTGCAGCATTTCCTGCATTAGGTAGCACACTGGCCTCTGAGTCAGAAGGTTGTGGGTTCAAGTCCCACTCCAGGGACTTGAGCACATAAATCTAGGCTGACACTCCAGTGCAGTGCTGAGGGAGCGTTGCACTGTTGGTGGTGCCGTCTTTTGGATGAGATGTTAAACTGAGGCCCCATCTCCTCCCTCAGGTGGACGTTAAAGATCCCAGGGCACTATTTCAAAGAAGAGCAGGGAGTTACCCCGGTGTCCTGGCCAATATTTATCCTTCAATCGACATCACTAAAACAGATTATCTGGTCATTATCACATTGCTGTTTGGGGGTGCTTGCTGTGCTCAAATTGGCTGCCGCGTTTCCCACATTACAGTGACTACACTCCAAAAGTACTTCATTGGCTGCAGAGATTTGAGATGTCCGGTGGTCGTGAAAGGCGCTATATAAATGCAAGTCTTTCTTTCTATTACAACAGTGACTACTCATCAAAGGCACTTCATAGGCTGTAAGGCATTTTGGGATGTCCTGAAGTTATGACTTGGCTCTAAATAGAAGCAAGGCTTATTTTTTTTAAGTGATCACGCCGAGTGCCTAACTGGGTGAAGTGGCCGAGACACAAGGTGAAAAACAGAAGCGAGGCTGCAACCCGGCTCACTCTATCCTTGGGTAACGTTGAATTTCCATTCGAAGTACAAAAGCAATAGCGCAACTGTAGCAGTGATATTTCAGCAGGAAAACAAATGAATATTTTCTGATAAGTTAACAACGTGTGCAGGCTGAAGAGAAATCAACGATATGATGATTAATAAATAATTAATGTTTTCTGGCACAATTCGAGCCATTCGGGGCTTATTTAATTGGATAGCGAATCAAATGATGCACCTCTAGCTGATAATAGTTTACAGTTATTAAACCACGCTGCTTGAAACGCATGCGTGACAACAGAAAGCACGGCCAAGGCCTCAGTTTCAAGTCTGGTCGGAATATGTCGATGAAGACGCTGCAACGTCAAGAAAATAAATACTTATTGGCTGACTGCTGCTCCTGCCCACCAGCCAGCCAGCCAAAGCAAGCAGATAATCATTGGGTTTTGCAGCAATGTGGACTGAAGTGTTTCTTACTGAAACAAAGCAGTGCTTGGCCGCAGTGTCTTCCGTGGCCTCCTACTGGAGCAGTCGCCTGGTATGAAAAATAAAAGACATCGTCAAATTGCAGACAAGGAAAAAAAAAGTTGGTAATTTTTTTTAAGAAAGGGAAAAACTGGAACAGAACAGCAGATGTCCTTCCTGTCATAACTCTCTCCAGCTCTGACAGCCTCCTCGCAGAGGAAATCCTTATGGTTGCAAAAGTCAATAGGGATTTGACTCCCTCGATTGAGGTTGGAAAAATCAGGGAAAATTATAAAGCCCAGATGTCAGCCGTTTTGAATGTAATGTCAAATTAACAACATAATATCACTGGAGGCAACAAAAAGAGAACTTTCGCTGCTATGGAATTTGCAAACGCTTCCTTGGCCTGAATGTGGTTGAGCAGGTTACATGCATCACCGATTGTTAAGCCTGGTTTAATAAGATTCACCTGACAGTTCACTGCACCGCTAGAGAATATCCTGGGAAATTCAATTGAACATACAAATCTTTCAAGAAAGTGTCTCACCACGTGGACCTCTCTGTACAAACTACAGGGTATTGTCACATTCAGTTAAGTTTATTTTTCCCCCCCACCCCCTCCTGCAGGCACGGTTCCTGTATGGTTCTGCAGACACTGCAACAATTATCCATTCTTTGTGTATGAGTCTAGCCAGTGAGTATTCCCAGGCTATTCCAGCTATGGAGCCAGAGGAAGATGCATCATAGTCAATATCTATGTGAACCACACAGTAACCAATGTGCACACAGCAAGGTCCCACAAACAGCAATGAGATAAATGACCAGATAAACTGCTGTTGGCGGGATGATGGGATAAATGTTGGTCAGGGCATCAGGAGAACTCCCCCATTCCATTTCAAATATTGCCATGGGGTCTTTTACATCCATCTGAGAGGGCAGTCACAGTCTCAGATGAATGTCTCATCTGCAAGACAGCAACTTCAACAATGCAATACTCCCTGTCTGCCTAGATAACATGCTCAACTCTCTAGGCTGGGGTTTGAACTTACAACTTTCTGAATTAAGAGAATTAAGCCTCATGCCTCACTTCTTTTTAGGAAGACTTAGGCTGGTTATTACATGATCTAGAGAAAAAGGCCAATGTACTTTGACAGTGTGGTAAATGGGAATTTAAGAGGGTGTCTGTGTATTTGCCCTTGTTAACTTGCTCTTGCCCACGGACTTTCTATGGGCAATTGCACGGCAAGTTCCTCTCGGCCAAACATCCAAAATGTTCAGCGCCCTCTACAGGACTATCCTGGACCTTTGTGAACAGGGTAAGCACCTGTGTACTTCCTTAACCAATCAGATTGAAGAATCATTTAATGAACAGCGCAGGGTCTAAGCCAGGCTGTATCAGTTAGAATATTTCATTCAATGTCATACCGGGTACAGAAAGCAAAATAAAGAGAGGGAAAGAAAGATTGGATTAATAAAGAGAGATAAAAGAGTTAGAAAGAAAAAGTGAGAATATTAAAAAAAATTTAATCTTCAACAATAATTATATGTTGAAGTGATGAGACTCCACACTTGTAAAAGTTAATTTTCTGTGCCAGAGAGGTTGTTTCACAGAAATTAAGGGGGAGAAATTCGGCTGTTTTGCGCCTCCCGTTAGTGCCTGCGGGGGGTGATAATGGGGCACTAAGGGGTTACCGACCGGGCGCGGCAAATTCACTGACGTCCGCGAACTTCCCTGCCGGTTTTGCACTGGCGCTAACAGTTACCGCCTTGCTCTCTTATGCCCCGTGGATCGTGAGCGCATATAACATCCGGTGCGCAGTGCCCCGTTACCGCCCCGGAAGTGATATGCGCTCCTGCCCCCTGCCGCATTGCCAGGTGTCAACAACGGCAGCAACAGGAGGCATTGTTGCCTTGGCTGGCTGCTTGGGGAGCGATATTTAAAGGCAGTGGTGGTCAAATAGTGGTGGCAGTGGTGGACAAACTTTATTCTTCACAGCAGCCTGGTGCCTGCTGATTGTTTTTGATGGCACATTGCTGCGTGATTCCTCGAACCTCCAGAGAATGCGTGGGACTGTAATGGAAGTCGCACATGTCGTGTGGCCTTACAGAAATAAGAGGAAGAATCTTGAAACCCAGCATTGGCCCTTCCCTTTAATCAAGGGAAGGAGACTCTGGTGCCAGCAGCACTGCACTAATCATTCGACCCTCTCACACACTTTAGCGCCCTAAGAGAAGTGGTCGCACTTGATTTAATGCTCCATTTCCCACTAAAGCTGAAGTTCCCGGGATGAAAAAAGGATTATCGCCTGGCGATACTTCCCTCACTTCTCAAAAGTTATCGGCCCAAATGGGGCGCAATGGAATTTCTAGCTCTAAGACTTAATATGCTGTTAAAAGGGAATGGACAAGCCTAACTTTTTCTGGTGAATTTATTCCATATGTGAGGTAAGTACAGGAACTTCACGCCAATCAAGACTTTTGGATGGTGAGTCAGACGGCGAGATGCTGTTTTCAGTAACTTTACAGAGGAACGTCGCATCTCAGACAGCAACTTCTGGATTTCCGTGTTTAACTGCGCATGTGTGGTTGCTGGAAGTTGCTGTCCAATTTATATATAAATTCCGGTGGCCCCTGGCCTGCGAGCGGAAAGAGCAGTGTGGCGGCATACCACTCCAGGGAGCAGCACATGCTGGAGCAGGAGAGCAACGGCAGTGAAAGGGACGTCACCAAGGTCCAGGTCGGTGATTGGAGCGTGGGCAGGTACATCAGGAGCGGCGAGGTCGGGGCGAAGGAGCGGCGAGAGACTGTAGAGGGACATGATCGCGGCCCAGGAGAAGCGTGAGTTTGGCCCCAGGGGCAGCACGGGCCAGCCCACACTGTGATGTGTGTGTGCACTAGGTCTGTGCAGCAGATCAGGTCTCCAGTCGTCTTGGTTAATCCTTGCTACTGGACCAAGGCCTAGCTCTGTCAAGCCCGTGTGGTGGCTGGTGTGCAATGGCCACCCACGTTAAAAAAAATCCAAGCACAGGCATCTTCCCCCCTTCACAATATAGTTAGGTCCATCATTGAAACTTCTGTGAACTTTTTGACGTGGAAGCATGTCAACCTCGACTCGAGGGACTGCCTATGATGATGAAATTCTGGTGGGCACTGCCAGCCTCACAGCGCCCACTGTTATTTTCACAGTAAAATCTTACCCATTAATTATGGATGTCAGTGTCAGCCATGGCTCAGTGGGTAGCACTCTCATGTCCTGAGTCAAAGGTTTGTGGGTTCAAGTGCATCTCCAGAGACCAGAGCACAAAATCTAGGCTGACGCTCCAGTGCAGTGCTGAGGGAGTGCTGCATTGTTGGAGGTGCTGCCTTTTGGGTGCACCATTATACTGAGGCCCCGACTGCCCCCTTAGCTGGGTGTAAAAAAATCCCATGGCACTAGTTGAAGAAGACCAGGGGAGTTATCACCGGTGTCCTGGCCAATATTTATCTCTCAAGCAACACCTAAAAGCAGATGATCTTGTCATTTAGCTCATTGCTGTTTGTGGGAGCTTGCTGCGTGAAAATTGGCTGCTGCATTTTCATAGAATTACATACATGGGATATCCGACACAGAAACAGGCAATTCGGCCAAACCAGTCCATGCCGGCATTTATGCTCCACTCGAGCCTCCTCCCGTCTTTCCTCATCTAAATCTATCAGCATAACCCTCTATTCCTTTCTCCCTCATGTGCTTGTCTAGCATCGCTTCAACCACTCCCTGTGGTAGCGAGTTCCACATTCTCATCACTCTTTGGGCAAATAAGTTTCTTCTGAATTCGCTATTGAATTTCTTGGTGACTATCTTATATTGATGGCCTCCAGTTATGCTCTTCGCCACAAGTGGAAACATTCTCTCTCTATTCACTCTATCTAAACCTGTCATAGTTTTAGGTCACCCTGCAGCCTTCTTTTTTTAAGAGCAAAGAGACCCAGCCTGTTCATCCCTTCCTGATGTGTGCCAGGCAATGACCATCTCCAACAAGAGCAGATCAGAGGCTGGGTATTCTGTGGCGAGTGTCTCACCTCCTGACTCCCCAAAGCCTTTCCACCATCTACAAGGCACAAGTCAGCAGTGTGATGGAATACTCTCCAATTGCCTGGGCAAGTGCAACTCCAAAAATAATCAAGAAGCTCAACACCATCCACGACAAAGTAGCTAGCTTGATTGGCACCCCATTCACCACCTTCAACATTCACTCACTCCACCCCTCGCGCACTGTGGCTGCAGTGTGTAACATCTACAAGATGCACTGCAGCAACTCGCCAAGGATTCTTCGGCAGCACATCCCAAACCCGCGACCTCTACCACCAAGAAGGACATGGGCAGCAGACACATGGGAACACAATCACCTCCAAGTTCCTCTCCGAGTCACACGCCATCCTGACTTGGAACTATATCGCCGTTCCTTCATCGTTGCTGAGTCAAAATCCTGGAACTCTCTCCCTCATAGCACTGTGGGAGTTCCTTCACCATAAGGACTGCAGCGTTTCAAGAAGGTGGCTCACCACCACCTTCTCAAGGGCAATTAGGGATGGGCAATAAATGCTGGCCTTGCCAGTGATGTCCACATCCCAGGAACAAATTAAAAAAAATATGTATACCCTCTCACTTCTGGTGTTATCCTTGTAAATCTTCTCTGCACCCAATCCACTGCCTCTACATCCTTTTTATAATATGGCGACCAGAATTGTACACAGTACTCTAAGGGGGAGAAATTTCCCTGCAAGGTAGTTTCTGCCCGGGGAAGAGGGGCACTACTGCCACCCGGGAAATTGCCCGCAAGGTTTCGGAGGCGATGACTTGGCAGCGCAGCACCTAACGGCTAGCACCCCGGGCCGCCAGGCAACCGGCCATGACGTCATCACTGTGTGCGGTGACCCCCTCACTTAACCGATCACTTAACACCCAACGGGCGGCGAGGCTAGTGCGAGTGGATGTCAACGCCAGCTTTGTGATCGCGAAGCTGGCGAACATCCGCTCTCAGGGCGCCCCTTAAACGGGAAGGCGCCCCTTAAAGGGGAGGGTGCCAACGTGGTAAAGGCCGCTATCGTGCACTCCGTCTTGGGTGCTGGGCTGCTGGCCCGGTCTCACGCTGCCCTGGTAGACCAGTGGCGGCCAGCAAAGGGACTGCAGAGTGCGCAATGGCCCTCTCCTTTAACCGAAGGGGAGAAGCATTTTAGCACGGTAACACCGAGCGGAGCATCAGTGTAGCCCTGGACTCAGCGCCATGGGATCGCTTCGAAAGGAAGGAGTGCCGGAGACAGCGTTACGCTTCCTTTGAGGGGCAGTAGGCCCAATTCAGCTTCAGGAGCGGGATTCCTGAGCTGGCCGGTAAAAGTCCCGGCCCCAGAGGTTTAGCACTCCCAATCGGGACGCGTGGCAATTTAGTCCCCTAAGTGTGGTCTAACCAAGGTTCAATACAGTTTAGCATAAGTTCCTGACTCTCCAATTCTATGGGTTGGATTTTCCGGTCTTTTGTGCTCCGTTTCTCATCCCAGAGCACCGCCAATGGTGGCAGTGAGGTGCTTTGGCTGAGCAGTCAGCCTCCAGCGCCCCGCAGTGATCCTTGGATCCAGTTTAGCGGCGGCGCTTAGCAGCACCGCCCGGAAGAGCTGCACCCGGTATGCAATGGCCCTGGGTGCGATACCGGTGCCAGTTTTGATTTTAGCCTGACCCGTACGCCCCGCAGCTTGCCTCACAGTGACCGCCTGGGAAATCAGGTGGTTCACGATCCCAATAGTGGAAAGGTAAGTGATGGACTCCTGAGGTAAGTATGATTGTTTTTCCTTTAAATTTGTTTTGTTGAGATTTGTGTTGTGGTGGCGTGGGCAATGTTTTGCGATTGTTTTTGTGGGGTTTATTTTAGGGTCCCCCCCCCAACCACCGCCCCCCCACCGCCCCCAACCCCACCAACCGTCCCCTGCCGTCTCTCGGAGCACTCCCAGCCCGGCTCTTTAGCTCAGGAGTTTCCCCATTCTAACGCCCTAAGAGAGGTGTACAATGCCTTCCTTAGCGCTGCGCCCCCTGACTCAGGGCCCAGATGCACAAACTTACATACTGAGGCGCAAACTGTTCCTGGGTGCCTAACCTTCCCGGCCTGCCGCCATTACCGCCTCAAAAACATCAACGCCGAAAATCCAGCTCTACACCTCTCGGAACAAACCCTAGTGTTTTTTTTATGGCCTTGCTAACCTGTGTCACAACTTTTAGTGATTGTGTATTTGTACTTTGATGTCCCTTTGTTCCTCTACCCCACCTAGACTCGCTCCCTCCAATTAATAAGTGACCTCCCTATGCTTCCTAGCAAAATGTAATATCTCACATTTATCTGTATTGAACTTCATTTGCCAATTATATGCCCATTCTGCAAGTTTATTCATGTCATCCTGTAATTTGTTGTAGTCCTCCTCGGTATTGAATTTGGCCGCCCCCCTCCCCCCCCCCCCCCAACTCCAGTTCTCCAGTTTGGTGTCATCCGCAAATTAGAAATTGTGTTTTTGATTCCAAAGTCTAAATTGTTAATATAAATTGTGAACAACAGTGGTCCCAGCACTGATCCTTGTGGAACACCAGTACCCACCTTCTGCCACTGTGAATAGCTACCCTTTGCCCTACTCTCTGCTTTCTTGAAGCCAGCTAGCTATCCATTCTGTTACTTGTCCCCTGACTCTGCATTCTCTGACCTTGTTCATCAGACTATTGTGGGGTACCTTATTGAAGGTCTTTTGAAAATCTAGATAAATTACATCTATTGCATTATCATTGTCTATTCTGTTACCTCTTCAAAAAATTCAATGAGGTTGGTCAAGCAAGAACTCCCCTTCCCGACATTACAACTGTGACTACACTTCAAAAAAGGTCTTCATTGGCGGTAAAGTGCTTTGGGATATCCTGAGGACGTGAAAAATGCGATATAATTGTAAGTTCTTTCTCTCTTTCCTTCTATGAATCAATGACAAGGGGTATTGCATATTCATGGGAAGCTAGTGTTTTCTACTGCGATGACAAATGTTTGTTTCACTATGCAAATTGAACAAGGGAAAATATAATTGCATTGCACATGTTGTTAGATTTTCTTTAGTCCTGCGTTTCTATTGTAATTAGCTACCATTAAGCCAGCTACCATTAAGCCAGCGATTACCCGCTATAATAGGCTCTAGGAGAATTTAGATGTTGAACATATGAGGGAAGTTGAATTACTTGCCTATTTCCATAGCTGTCAAGATCAATGACCTTCTAGGAGTGAGATTTATGATCAAAAAGACTGAGGAAGATCACAAACCCTTTTAAACATATGGAACCATGTTTATTTTAAAAAGTAAAA
Organism: Pristiophorus japonicus; assembly: GCF_044704955.1. Taxonomy (NCBI): domain Eukaryota; kingdom Metazoa; phylum Chordata; class Chondrichthyes; family Pristiophoridae; genus Pristiophorus; species Pristiophorus japonicus. Next base: position 45,217,475 of record NC_091979.1, read on the forward strand.
TATGCCAAAATAGGTCACATATTTAAAACTCACTCAAAGTGAGCAAGACTTGGCAAATCTGTATTTTCCATTTTCAGCGAGGTGGTACCTGCGTTCAAATAGCAGAGAGGAATTTGCTACAAATACGTCGAGCGATTGTACGTGAATGTCTTTGATCGTAATTTAGACCCACTAAACTGGATATACAGACCAGGTTTGAAAATAAAATAAAAAGATGGGCCAAAGTTTTGGATAAAGAATCTCAGAGATTTGACATCTCTTTTAAGCTGCTGGTGAATCTGCCGTTGCAGTCTGTTTCTATTTCATATTTCCAGCGTTTGCAATTTTGCTACATTGAGGTGTTTATTCAAGGTTGTTGTCAGAAAAGTACAACAATAATGTAAAACTAGCTTTGCTCTGCTTATTATGCTGTAAATTGTCAAAACATGCCAAATCAATGCAAAGCTTTTTGTCCATAACATAACTGAAGATCATGGGGGAACACGCCTCTGGCCACACAGTCTCACTCAGGTCATTCTGGTTTGATATCCATCAGCAACACTTAAGCTATCATCCAATTCTTCCAAGACTGTTAAGCTGCAAAGGGTTGTTTTGGGTTTTACATGAACTGTTGTCGGCTCCCCCTCTGGCACTTCACATTCCTTGCAGAAATCGTGTTGGTTCTGAGTGAGTTCAACATCTCTCTTTAAAGAAAGAAGAAAGAAATTGCATTTATATCGCTGCTTTCACGACGCCAGGATGTCCCAAAACACTTTACAGCCAATGAAATACTTTTGGAGTGTAGTCACTGTTATAATGTACCGAACGCTGCTGCCAATTTGTGCACAGCAAGCTCCCACAAACAGCAATGTGACAATGATCAGATCATCCATTTTCAAGTGTTGGTTGGGGGATAAATATTGGCCAGGTCACTGCAGAGAACTCCTCTGCCCCTTCTTCGAAATACTGACATGGTATCTTTTACGGCCACCTGAGAGGGCAGAGAGGCTTCGGTTTCATCTGAAAGACGGCACCTCCGACAGTGCAGCACTCCCTCAGCACTGCACTGGAGTGTCAGCCTAGATTGTGCTTTAAGTAACTTTTGGTGTACAGTGTGTAGGTTAAAACCTGAAAGTTAAAAATCAACAATTCTCGGAGCGCTGAATTGGTATAATCAGCAGCGAGTCTCTGTAATGATTACTTTGTACGCTGAACAAACATCTAAACATGCAGCCACAATCAAACCCAGACCTATTAAGTTGCGCTATAGTTGTTATTTGCAGCACAGCTTTCAGAAGCTTGGCATACCACTAAATAATTTAATGCTGGGATGATCTGCATAAGGTTTCCTAACCATCATGTAGAACAGTAGAAATTTGCAAGTGAGCTTTATTTAGAAATTACTGTTGCCGATCATCGGGCTGGATTTTCGCCTGTTTCCGGGCGCATTTTGCAACGAAATCAAAAATTTAGTGCCGGGTTAACGTTAGCGTCAGAGCGCACAACTTTTGCCAAATCAACGTTCACGAGGAGCGTTAGCGCTAACTCCTGCACCATACAATTTGTGTGCCGGAGCCGAAAGTACCGGCGCTAAAATATTTGCATGCGCAAATTTATTTTCCCGCACTTTTGGTCTGCTGTCCGATCGCAAACGCTAATGCAGGACGCAGCCACGCACATGCGCAATGCACTCGGAGCTGAATCATCCATTTAAAATTGGATTTTCATGATGGAGGATGAGGAATCGAGAGAGTGTGCCAGGTGATTCAGCCAGGAGGCTAACGAAACTCGAGTCAGAGCTGTGGGGAGAAAATAGCAGGAGTTACATTGCAGGGGTGGATTTAGGCCATCGATTTTAAATGCATTTGGAGGAAAATTGCTGAGGAGGTCTCTGCCTCAGACACAGTGGTTAGGAGTGGCACACGGTGCCGAAAGAAGTTCAATGATCTTTCGAGGGTCATTAGAGTGAGTACAATTGCTTCAATTATAAATCTGACACACTATTGTTCTCATGCTGTTGGTGTCTCTCAGCACTCTGTGGGTTGCCTTCTAAAATGCATGATACATAGTTAGGCTTAGTTCAGCACCCTATTTTCCATGAATGATCTTTACACATTATTAAGATTGCTTTCTGAGACCTCATAACATGTCTCCGCACTTTGATGTCCTCCTGATGAACCACGTGTAACTTCCAAGGCCATTAAACATACAGTTAGACAGTATGGTATAAGTGCTTTGGTGGCTATCTGTGTGTGCCACAAGAGCACTTGTAACCATTCCCATTTTTATCTTTGCAGGCAAGGAAGTCCCATAATCGGTGTGAGCAGGTGCGGACAGGCAGCGGTCTGCCTTGGACCCCGCCACTCATTAACAATGAGGAAAGAGTCACTGGCTTCATTGGCATCTCAGGTCGGCAACTGAGGGTAAGTCCTGCACACTCCCTGGACTGGGTTGGGGCAATGTCATGCAGTTTCTGTGGACTAGGGTTGGGGCAATGTCCTGCACACTCCTGGGCTGGGTTGGGACAATGTCATGCAGCGTCTCTGGACTAGATATAATGGAGTAGTGGCAGTCCTTCAAATCAGCCTGCGCTATGTGACCTTCCTCATGTCACCCTGCCCCCTCCCCTGCTGCTCACCACTTGTCTGTTGCTTTCTACTTCCAGATGACCAGCCACAGCCACAGCATCCCTCAAGGCAACACTCCATGTCAGGCCATCGTGTGGAGGACGAGGAAAAAGAGGAGGAGGAGGAGGATACTGATCAGCTGACTCCGGCGTAGATGCAATCCACCCGTTTTACCACCGGCACTCAGCTCGTCTTTCTCGGGGTTTGATAACTCCGAGGCTCCTGGGACTAGTGGTGTGCAGCGACGCAGTTCTGGAGTTGAATCCCATATGCCATCTCTCCGGAGGGTGAGTCGGCAAAGTCAGTCTGCTGACAGACAGGCAGACGTGGAACTGGACATGGTGGGAATATCCAGGGAGACCAGCTCACCCGTCAGCTCCTTGATGTCTTGGATAGGATTCCCGCGGCCATCGAGAGTCTTATAGCGACCATTAACGGAGGTAGGGTCACAGATTGTCGGTGCGAGCCATGAAACCTGCGAGGCCATCAGTAGCCACACGAGGCTGGTGGCCTCCAGCAGTGACACTGGAGTCCCGGAGAGTGTGGCGCGAAGCCTTGCCAAATATGGTGCATCACAGGCACAAGCTCTGCTTCAGCTTGGGCAGGTAATGCAGTCCATAAACCCTCCCACCATACTCTGTGTTCCCCACTGTCACACCCAAATCCAAACCACCTGTGACTGGCGACACAAATGGAGAGGCTCACCAGTCAGAAGCTGGGCCTTCCATGCCACGAGCTGGTCCAGTGTGTTCCCAGGCAGCGTCTCCATTGTCTCTAACCCCAACACAGCAGCGCTCTGGCAACCTTGCTGCATGGCATCTCGGTACCACTTGGGTTAGGAGCAGCAAGTAAGGGAGGGTGGCAAGGGGGAAGGGGTCAAAAGCCGGTGGTAAAAGATAGTGAGACAGGGATTGCTGCATTTATGCTGTTGATGCTGGGTGCATCTTATGTTTTATGTTTCATTATTATGTTCTGATTTATCGTGTTCATAATGTTGTTGTTGTTGTTGTTGAATGATCACACTGCTGGATGCAGCTAATTTATGTTATTTTATTAAAGTTTCACAATTAAGTTTACAAAGTTGACAAAGTTTACAATGTTTAACATATTCTTTTGTTCCTGTGTAGTGTCTCATTTGCAGAATAAAAGTGGGAATAGTCAACATGGTGGGATAGAGTGGACAGGCAATGGTCAAACGTACCGTTCACTCTTCAAGCAAAGCGTTCAATTATGAGCTGCTGACGTAAGGCTTTTGCAGCGGCAAAAGCTCAACGAGGCCTCTCCTGTGGTTGTGGTGGCATGGGTTCTTCGTCAGGCTCCTCTTCCCCCTCCCCCCCTCCCCTCTCTCCTGAGGTGGTCCTGCAATCCCCATTGGCAATTCCTGTCTCCTCATGATGGCTAAGTTGTGTAGCATGCAGCACACCACAAAAAACTCAAGAGAACTGCTGAGGGGAGTATTGCAGGCAGGCTCCAAAATGGGCCAGGCATCTGAAGTGCTGCTTGAGCATTCCAATTGTCTGTTCGACAATGTTGCGTGTGGCTGCATGGCTCTCATTATAGCGATGATAGGCTTGTGTCTGAGGGTTGCGGAGGGGGGTCATGAGCCAGGTGGTGAGGCCGCAACCTTTTACCCCCAGCATTCAGCTCTGGCTTTGTGCTGGACCATGCGTGAGACCTTGCTGCCACACAAGATGAACGCATCATGGATGCCCTTAGATATTTGGCTTTGACTGCCATGATGTGCTGAGTATGGTCACAGACGATCTGTACGTTTATGGAGTGGAAGCCCTTTCAGTTTTGGTAAACCTCTGGATTGAGTAAAGGTGCTCGCAGGGCGATGTGCGTACAATCAATGGCACCATGAACCTTGGGGAAGCCAGCAAATCGTCCAAAACCTACAGCCCTCTCATTTTGGGTCTCTTGGTCATTGGGATGTTTATGAAGTCCATCCTGTATGCGTACAGTGCATTAGTCACCTGCCGATTGCTGCACTGTGTAGCATGCTGTGAAATGGAGCATATGTCCACTGCTGATGCCTGAAAGGAGCCGGAGGCATAGAAGGCAAGTGCTGCAGTCACCTTCACCTCGACGGGCAGTGCAGTCCTGTTGCCGCTGGTAGGCTGTAGGTCTGCCTGTATGAGCTGGCATATCTCTGTCAGCATTTCTTTTCGGAAGCACAGCCATCTAACGCACTGTGCCTCAAAGAGCTGCAGGTATGAGCGATGTTCTCTGTAAACTCGTGGAGGGTAAGGCCTCCTCCCCATACGTCTGCGACCTCTTTGATTACGTTGAAAATGATCACCAATAAGTCTACTTCCAGCTCGACGCTGTATGATATAGCAGCCAGGATTACTGACTCCCGACATAGCATGGCCCCCATCTTTTAAAATGTCCTTAAATGTTCTTTAAAACAAACTAGAAACTCACATAAACTTCACAATCAAAAGTATGCAGTAATGCAGCATTCTTCTCCCAAAGCTTTTAATCACTCACAACTGTGACTTTTTCTTCCATTTTGAAGATGGCGACGTTAGTGCCTGGTGTGCCCTGGGTGTGACTGCTTTATGCTGGCGGGTTCCCGGGCGAACGCTAAAGTTCCACCCGGGGTGCCAGCGCAGCGATGCACGACGACTTACATAGAAACATAGAAAAAAGCTGCAGGAGTAGGCCATTCGGCCCTTTGAGCCTGCACCACCATTCAATAAGATCACGGCTGATCATTCCTTCAGTACCTCTTTCCTGCCTTCTCTCCATACCCCTTGATCCCCTTAACCGTAAGGGCCATATCTAACTCCTTCTTGAATATACCCAATGAACTGGCATCAACAACTCTCTCCGGCATGGAATTCCACTGGTTAACAACTCTCTGAGTGAAGAAGTTTCTCCTCATCTCAGTCCTAAATGGCCTACCCCTTATCCTAAGACTATGTCCCCTGGTTCTGGACTTCCCCAACATCGGGAACATTCTTGCCGCATCTAACCTGTCCAGTCCCGTCAGAATCCTATATGTTTCTATGAGATCCCCTCTCATCCTTCTAAACGCCAGTGAATAAAGGCCCAGTTGATCCAGTCTCTCCTCATGTGACAGCCCAGCCATCCCTGGAATTAGTCTGGTGAACCTTCGCTGCACTCCCTCAATAGCAAGAACATCCTTCCTCAGACTAGGAGACCAAAACTGAACACAATATTCCAGGTGAGGCCTCACCAAGGCCCTGTACAAGTGGAGAAAGACCTCCCTGCTCCTATATTCAAATCCCCTAGCAATGAAGGCCAACATACCATTTGCCTTCTATACCCCAGGTCTCTCTGTTCATGTACCCACTTTAGAATTGTACCCGTTAGTTTATATTGCCTCTCCTCATTCTTCCTACCAAAATGTATCACTTCGCACTTTTCTGCGTTAACTTCATCTGCCATGCGTCTGCCCATTCCACCAGCCTGTCCCTGTCCTCTTGAAGTCTATCCCGATCCTCCTGACCGTTCACTATACTTCCAAGTTTTGTGTCATCCGCAAATTTTCAAATTGTGCTCTGTACACCCAAATCCAAGTCATTAATGTGTATCAAGAAAAGCAGTGGTCCTAGTACCGACACCTGGGGAACACTCCTATATACCTTGTTATTCAATGAGCTCATTTGCTGTTTCAATGCCCATACGTCATCCAAACAGTCAAATCAGCGGGCGGGTAGAAAGTTTTAGCACCGCCGCCAAAACCATTGGCGAAAATTCCACCCTGGCGCGAAATCTTGTGCGCCTCGCTTCACGTCCCCAAAAATCATTTTTTGCCCCACTGAGGCGCTAAATGGGGCACAAATGAGCCGAAAACCCAGCCCATCACGTTTCTGGATGTTTTGATTTGTTTATCTACAGAAAGGATCTAGATCAGAGTTATTTCAAAGTGTGCTTTTAAAATACATCTGCTGCCCATGTCCTTGTGGATTGTGGAGGTCACGGGTTTAGGCTGGGCGGCAGAAGAAGCATTGGTGAGTTGTTCCAGTACATTCCGCAGATAGCGCACACTGCAACCACAGTACGTTGATGATGGTGATGTTTCACTCCCAGAGCTTCAAAGAAAGCATTGTTTCACAACAACTACATTGTTTATTTCAATAATAAGACTGGTTAAATCATCACTGTGGCAAGCCACTCTGTCTGTCTGAGATCATTTATATTATTCCTAATGGTTTCACTTTATTCTGCATGCATTAATTTAACTAGATTATGAATGATCCAACTCTCATTAATAATTAATTAACGAGTTATGCGTACATTAGACATATTTTGGAGTGTTATAGACTCAGAAAAAGATGATCACTATATAAATGATCCCGTTAGGCAGCCGAAACGATAACTGTTGAGAATAGTGTGTTTCCTAAGCTCCTTTACTACATGAAATAATACAAGTTAATAAGCCCCAATAAGTTGTTGTAGGAACACAACTTTGAAAAACATTGCAAAGTACTGAAGATTTATTAAGGTTATCTGTGGGCTGGCGGTTTAGGGAATGTTAAACACTTCAGAAACAATTGGATTTCCTCATTTTACTAAACCTCCAGCAGTGGTGTGCCATGCTCAGGGACTCCGAACAAAGCAGATCGGATAATCAACCTGTGCCTTCTCTGCAGGAATTTTAATAAAAGACTATTTAGGAAGGAAATCAGCGAGCATTGTTTCACACAAAGGGCAATAAAAATCTGGCACCCTCTCCCCAGAAAGGGTATGGATGCTCAGACAATTGAAGCTTTTAAGACTGAGATTGATAGCTTTTTTGTTGGGTGAAAGTATAAGGAGATATGGAGCAGAGGCGGAAAAATGGAGTTGAGGTGCCGATCAGTTATGTTCTAATTAAATGGCGGAGTGGGTCTGAGGATATAAATGGCCTGCTCCTGCTCCTGCTCCGAACGCTACTATAAAATCTGAATTCAAACAATTATCCGGTGATATTTTTTTGGCTGCCTTTACTGATTGGTTTTCATTTCTTTGGAATGCAAGTTTACATTAGGTAAGGAATCTTTTCTTTGTCCCATGTAGCATTCATTTTCGTATACAAGGCATCGCAACGAGACATTGAACAACAAAACAGGAATGTGCAATACCACAGTACTGGTGATAAGATTACTTCAGGACAGAGACATGCAGCCTTCTCCCAGGCAGCCACAGCCAGTGCACTGCCAGCTCTCATTCCACCCAGTCAGCCAGATCCACCACCACCACCACAACTTCAACAATATATAAAGCGCACACAGGCATTCCAGCAAGGCTTGCATGAATTAAATATAATTAAAAGCACACAGCGGCTCCCTGGCTGACTCAGCAGATGAGTGCACTGTGTGGTGTGGAACTGAGCCATGCAATCCAGTAAGGCCCCAGATTCAATTCTTGGTCTGTGCTGAGTTACCTCAGTTCAGGCAGAATTCTGCAATTGCTGTCCAATGACCCCGCCCCACCCCCGCTGTAAATTGTGTGTGTGGATAAAGAAAGGATTGGGCTTGTCGATGGTGCCTCCTGCGGTCAAATAGCCTGTCAGCACTCGCAGTCCAGGATCACGCATCACAAATGAACATTTGGAAGGCTGTCAGTGTCTGCGTAACCATGACTCACTGCCTTCAGGAAAGATGGGGAGAAAATGGAATAAAGAAACTCCCACACAATATGGGAGCATAATTCCTATCTTTTTTCAAATAATAATGGAAGAAATTATCTTTTTTTGGGGGGGGGGGCGGGTGTAGGTGGGGTGTCCAAATGAAATCGTTAACATGTTCTTAAAATCACGATCCCACTGTGTGGTTTAGATTAAAATTGGGGCTCGTCAAAAACATTTAAACAACACAAGGAAAAATTATTTTCTGTTCTTTAAGCATAAGCTTTAGTTTATGTGTTATTGAGATTGCCTTTGTAGCAGTAAATGGAAAGGACTGTGCACATAGGTAATATATTCAATTAAGGCAATTTCTAAATTTTCCTTTGCCCCACCATTGGTTACAGTGACTTCAGGCACTTGGTGTCATGCTCTGGAAGTTCCCCCGCTAAACGCATCGGCCTCTTCCCCACCTCAGCCGCTTGTGAAAGATTCTGTATAAATGCAAGATCTTTCTTTCCCTGGAGGCGTTGGCATCAGCATGAGCGATAAGCCAGAGGAGGGAAAATTAAAATTAGAAAATGTGATCGAGAGTGAGGTTGGGGACTTGATAATCTTCACATGAGAAGATTATCATGACAGTAGGGGATTTGGGTGTAGGCAGGGAAAATGTATTAGGCAGTAGGGAAAAAGAAATGAGTGGAGAAAGCCTCGACAATGAGAGGGACCTCATAGGTCTCAAGACCATATGTGATGGCATGATCACCTCTCTTCAAGAAGTCCTCTACCTTACCTATCACTGCGTCTCTCACCCGAGCACCTGAATTTAAATATTCACATTTTAATTTGACGAGGCAGCAGCCGATAACGGCACAATTTCCTCATTAATAACCGTAGCAAGCAAAAATCTATTTTTTTAGAAGGACAAAAACGGTAGGCGCATCAGTAAACACAAGCGATTACTCCTTTTAGCTGTTTTGACTTCCATCCCACCACATTTTATTTGTATCTACATGTTTACAGGAATTAGCAGGGACAGGAATTTTGGGCTCATAGCCACATTTTGAGGCTGTAGCACATCTGCCATTTATAAAATTTGCATCTTTACCCCTACGGTTCTGGATGTATTAAGAGTCCTTGACCTTTCCAAAGTGCATCAATAATGGAATCCAATAGTCAGATTCCACTGCCTGAAAGTTTAGACTTTTAATAAAACTCACTGTCATGTATCTTACATTGTTATATATAACTGTAATAAGATATGACCTGTAACCACCAGCATACCTTACCACCAGGAGTGCACTTGCAAGAGACAGGTATATAAGGACAGGTCTCAGGCAAGTGCAGCATTCCAGAGCTGTGAAATAAAGGTGCAGGTCCAGAGTGACCTTGACTTCACTACATACCTCGTGTGAATCTGTACTGAGGGGACAGGACTTTACAATGGCGACGGGTTACGGGATTACAGAATCCACAGAATGGTGAACAACGGATCAGATGAAAAGTACAATTGGGAGGACTTTATAGAAAGGCTCCAGCAAAGCTTTGTAACCAAAGACTGGTTAGGCGACGATAAGGCAGACAAGAGAAGAGCCCATCTCTTGACCAGCTGTGGCTCGAAAACATACGCTTTAATGAAGGATCTGTTGGCATCCGAGAAACCAGCAAGCAAGTCGTTTGAAGAATTAAACACACTGGTAAGAGACCCCCTGAAGCCAGCGAGCAGCCTACACATGGCCAGACACAGGTTCTACAACTACAGACGCGGTGTGGGCCAGAGCATACCCGACTTCGTGGCGGAACTTCAGAGGTTGGCTAGTTTATGTGAGTTCTCCGATGAACTGAGGAGAGAAATGCTGAGAGACTTTTTCATTGAAGGAATAGGCCTATTCCAAAAGCTCATAGAGACCAAGCACCTGACATTAGAGGCAGCAGCACTGGTTGCACAGACATTCTTGGTTGGGGAAGAAGAAACGAGATTGATTTACAATGCAGGTACGACAACTAACGAAATAATGGAACAAGGAGTTCACAGCATTAGACAAGCTGCTACCCCCACACACAGACAAAACTGGGAGAACAGGCTCTCGACAGCAAGCAGAAGCCACCAAGGGCCACAGGAACGGCCGTTCACACCTCATCAACCCACAATGCGAGCAATCAACTACAAACTGAGAGAAGCTCAAGAGAGATCAGCCAGATGCAGCTCATTCTTTGCAAGCTGTCAAAATAAAGTAAATGAGTTGACGGCACAAATCATTACAAATGAGTATGATTTGGTGGCCATTATAGAAACGTGGTTGCAGAGTGGCCAAGACTGGAAATTAAACATACAGGGGTATCTGACGATTCGGAAAGATAGACAAGAAGGGAAAGGAGGTGGGGTAGCTCTGTTAATAAAGGATGATATCAGGGCAGTTGTGAGAGATGATATTGGCTCTAATGAACAAAATGTTGAATCATTTGGGTGGAGATTAGAGATAGTAAGGGGAAAAAGTCACTGGTGGGCATAGTATATAGGCCCCCAAATAATAACTTCACGGTGGGGCGGGCAATAATCAAGGGAATAATGGAGGCATGTGAAAAAGGAACGGCAGTAATCATGGGGGATTTTAACCTACATATTGATTGGTCAAATCAAATCGCACGGGGTAGCCTGGAGGAGGAATTCATAGAATGCATACGGGATTGTTTCTTGGAACAGTATGTTACAGAACCTACAAGGGAGCAAGCTATCATAGATCTGGTCCTCTGTAACGAGACAGGAATAATAAACGATCTCCTAGTAAAAGATCCTCTCGGAATGAGTGATCACAGTATGGTTGAACTTGTAATACAGTTCGAGGGTGAGGAAGTAGTGTCTCAAACGAGTGTACTATGCTTAAACAAAGGGGACTACAGTGGGATGAGGGCAGAGTTGGCTAAAGTAGACTGGAAACACAGACTAAACGGTGGCACAATTGAGGAACAGTGGAGGACTTTTAAGGAGCTCTTTCATAGTGCTCAACAAAAATATATTCCAATGAAAAAGAAGGGCGGTAAGAGAAGGGATAAACAGCCGTGGATAACCAAGGAAATAAAGGAGAGTATCAAATCAAAGACCAATGCATATCAGGTGGCCAAAGTTAATGGGAAACTAGAGGATTGGGAACATTTTAAACAACAGAAAAGAATGACTAAAAAAGCAATAAAGAAAGGAAAGATAGATTTCGAAGGTAAACTTGCGCAAAACATAAAAACAGATAGTAAAAGCTTTTACAGATATATAAAATGGAAAAGAGTGACTAAAGTAAATGTTGGTCCCTTAGAAGATGAGAAGGGGGATTTAATAATGGGAAATGTGGAAATGGCTGAGACCTTAAACAATTATTTTGCTTCGGTCTTCACAGTGGAAGACACAGAAACAATGCCAGAAATTGCTGGTCACAGGAATGTGGGAAGGGAGGGCCTGGAGACAATCACTATCACTAGGGGGGTAGTGCTGGACAGGCTAATGGGACTCAAGGTAGAAAAGTCCCCTGGTCCTGATGAAATGCATCCCAGGGTATTAAAAGAGATGGCGGAAGTTATAGCAGATGCATTCGTTATAATCTACCAAAATTCTCTGGACTCTGGGGAGGTACCAGCGGATTGGAAAGCAGCTAATGTAATGCCTCTGTTTAAAAAAGGGGGCAGACAAAAGGCAGGTAACTATAGGCCGGTTAGTTTAACTTCCGTAGTGGGGAAAATGCTTGAAACTATCATTAAGGAAGAAATAGCGGGACATCTAGATAGGAATAGTGCAATCAAGCAGACGCAGCATGGGAAATCATGTTTAACTAATTTACTGGAATTCATTGAGGATATAACGAGCATGGTGGATAAAGGTGTACCGATGGATGTGGTGTATTTAGATTTTCAAAAGGCATTCGATAAGGTGCCACACAAAAGGTTACTGCATAGAAACATAGAAACATAGAAAATAGGTGCAGGAGCAGGCCATTCAGCCCTTCTAGCCTGCACCGCCATTCAATGAATTCATGGCTGAACATGAAACTTCAGTACCCACTTCCTGCTTTCTCGCCATAACCCTTGATCCCCCGAGTAGTAAGGACTTCATCTAACTCCCTTTTGAATATATTTAGTGAATTGGCCTCAACTACTTTCTGTGGTAGAGAATTCCACAGGTTCACCACTCTCTGGGTGAAGAAGTTTCCCCTCATCTCGGTCCTAAATGGCTTACCCCTTATCCTCAGACTGTGACCCCTGGTTCTGGACTTCCCCAACATTGGGAACATTCTTCCTGCATCTAACCTGTCTAAACCCGTCAGAATTTTAATCGTTTCCATGAGGTCCCCTCTCATTCTTCTGAACTCCAGTGAATACAAGCCCAGTTGATCCAGCCTTTCTTGATAGGTCAGTCCCGCCATCCCGGGAATCAGTCTGGTGAATCTTCGCTGCACTCCCTCAATAGCAAGAATGTCCTTCCTCAAGTTAGGAGACCAAAACTGTACACAATACTCCAGGTGTGGCCTCGCCAAGGCCCTGTACAACTGTAGCAACACCTCCCTGCCCCTGTACTCAAATCCCCTCGCTATGAAGGCCAACATGCCATTTGCTTTCTTAACCGCCTGCTGTACCTGCATGCTAACCTTCAATGACTGATGTACCATGACACCCAGGTCTCGTTGCACCTTCCCTTTTCCTAATCTGTCACCATTCAGATAATAGTCTGTCTCTCTGTTTTTATCACCAAAGTGGATAACCTCACATTTATCCACATTATACTTCATCTGCCATGCATTTGCCCACTCACCTAACCTATCCAAGTCACTCTGCAGCCTAATAGCATCCTCCTCGCAGCTCACACTGCCACCCAACTTAGTGTCATCTGCAAATTTGGAGATACTGCATTTAATCCCCTCGTCTAAATCATTAATGTACAATGTAAACAGCTGGGGCCCCAGCACAGAACCTTGCGGCACCCCACTAGTCACTGCCTGCCATTCTGAAAAGTACCCGTTTACTCCTACTCTTTGCTTCCTGTCTGACAACCAGTTCTCAATCCACGTCAGCACACTACCCCCAATCCCATGTGCTTTAACTTTGCACATTAATCTCTTGTGTGGGACCTTGTCGAAAGCATTCTGAAAGTCCAAATATACCACATCAACTGGTTCTCCTTTGTCCACTTTACTGGAAACATCCTCAAAAAATTCCAGAAGATTTGTCAAGCATGATTTCCCTTTCACAAATCCATGCTGACTTGGACCTATCATGTCAACATTTTCCAGATGCACTGCTATGACATCCTTAATAATTGATTTCCATCATTTTACCCCCTACTGAGGTCAGGCTGACCGGTCTATAATTCCCTGTTTTCTCTCTCCCTCCTTTTTTAAAAAGTGGGGTTACATTGGCTACCCTCCACTCCATAGGAACTGATCCAGAGTCAATGGAATGTTGGAAAATGACTGTCAATGCAACCGCTATTTCCAAGGCCACCTCCTTAAGTACTCTGGGATGCAGTCCATCAGGCCCTGGGGATTTATCGGCCTTCAATCCCATCAATTTCCCCAACACAATTTCCTGACTAATAAAGATTTCCCTCAGTTCCCCCTCCTTACTAGACCCTTTGACCCCTTTTATATCCGGAAGGTTGTTTGTATCCTCCTTAGTGAATACCGAACCAAAGTACTTGTTCAATTGGTGTGCCATTTCTTTGTTCCCCGTTATGACTTCCCCTGATTCTGACTGCAGGGGACCTACGTTTGTCTTTACTAACCTTTTTCTCTTTACATACCTATAGAAACTTTTGCAATCCGCCTTAATGTTCCCTGCAAGCTTCTTCTCGTACTCCATATTCCCTGCCCTAATCAAACCCTTTGTCCTCCTCTGCTGAGTTCTAAATTTCTCCCAGTCCCCAGGTTCGCTGTTATTTCTGGCCAATTTGTATGCCACTTCCTTGGCTTTAATACTATCCCTGATTTCCCTTGATAGCCACGGTTGAGCCACCTTCCCTTTTTTATTTTTATGCCAGACAGGAATGTACAATTGTTGTAATTCATCCATGCGGTCTCTAAATGTCTGCCATTGCCCATCCACAGTCAACCCCCTAAGTATCATTCGCCAATCTATCCTAGCCAATTCACGCCTCATACCTTCAAAGTTACCCTTCTTTAAGTTCTGGACCATGGTCTCTGAATTAACTGTTTCATTCTCCATCCTAATGCAGAATTCCACCATATTATGGTCACTCTTCCCCAAGGGGCCGCGTACAATGAGATTGCTAATTAATCCTCTCTCATTACACAACACCCAGTCTAAGATGGCCTCCCCCCGAGTTGGTTCCTCAACATATTGGTCTAGAAAACCATCCCTTATGCACTCCAGGAAATCCTCCTCCACCGTATTGCTTCCAGTTTGGCTAGCCCAATCTATGTGCATATTAAAGTCACCCATTATAACTGCTACACCTTTATTGCATGCACCCCTAATTTCCTGTTTGATGCCCTCCCCAACATCCCTATTAATGTTTGGAGGTCTGTACACAACTCCTACTAACGTTTTTTGCCCTTTGGTGTTCTGCAGCTCTACCCATATAGATTCCACATCATCCAAGCTAATGTCTTTCCTAACTATTGCATTAATCTCCTCTTTAACCAGCAATGCTACCCCACCTCCTTTTCCTTTTATTCTATCCTTCCTGAATGTTGAATACCCCTGAATGTTGAGTTCCCAGCCCTGATCATCCTGGAGCCACGTCTCCGTAATCCCAATCACATCATATTTGTTAACATCTATTTGCACAATTAATTCATCCACCTTATTGCGGATACTCCTTGCATTAAGACACAAAGCCTTCAGGCTTGTTTTTTTAACACCCTTTGTCCTTTTAGAATTTTGCTGTACAGTGGCCCTTTTTGTTCTTTGCCTTGGGTTTCTCTGCCCTCCACTTTTCCTCATCTCCTTTCTGTCTTTTGCTTTTGCCTCCTTTTTGTTTCCCTCTGTCTCCCTGCATTGGTTCCCATCCCCCTGCCATATTAGTTTAAATCCTCCCCAACAGCACTAGCAAACACTCCCCCTAGGACATTGGTTCCGGTCCTGCCCAGGTGCAGACCGTCCGGTTTGTACTGGTCCCACCTCCCCCAGAACCGGTCCCAATGCCCCAGGAATTTGAATCCCTCCCTGCTGCACCACTGCTCAAGCCACGTATTCATCTGCGCTATCCTGCGATTCCTACTCTGACTATCACGTGGCACTGGTAGCAATCCCGAGATTACTACTTTTGAGGTCCTACTTTTTAATTTAGCTCCTAGCTCCTTAAATTCGTTTCGTAGGACCTCATCCCTTTTTTTACCTATGTCGTTGGTACCAATGTGCACCACGACAACTGGCTGTTCTCCCTCCCATTTCAGAATGTCCTGCACCCGCTCCGAGACATCCTTGACCCTTGCACCAGGGAGGCAACATACCATCCTGGAGTCTCGGTCGCGCCCGCAGAAACGCCTATCTATTCCCCTCACCATTGAATCCCCTATCACTATTGCTGTCCCACTCTTTTTCTTGCCCTCCTGTGCAGCAGAGCCAGCCATGGTGCCATGAACTTGGCTGCTGCTACCCTCCCCTGATGAGTCATTCCCCTCAACAGTACTCAAAACGGTGTATCTGTTTTGCAGGGGGATGACCTCAGAATACCCCTGCACTACCTTCCTTGCACTACTCTTCCTGCTGGTCTTCCATTCCCTATCTGGCTGTGGACCCTTTCCCTGCGGTAAGACCAACTCACTACACGTGATACTCACATCATTCTCAGCATCGTGGATGCTCCAGAGTGAATCCACCCTCAGCTCCAATTCCGTAACGCGGACCGTCAGGAGCTTGAGGTGGACACACTTCCCGCACACGTAGTCCCTGAGTTCCCACATGGTACAGGAGGAGCATAACACCCGACCGAGCTCTCCTGTCATGACTGAACCCTTAGATACACTTAAATTGGCAACAACAATGTTAAAAGTTACTGACTAATATAAGAAGAAAAAGAAAAACTACTCACCAATCACCAGCCAATCACTTACCCCCTAGCTGTGACGTCACCTTTGTTTCTTTCTTTGCCTTCTCCCTGTAGCTGCAGAAGATAAAGGTACGCGGGGTCAGTGGAAATGTATTATCATGGATAGAGAATTGGCTGTCTAACAGAAAGCAGAGAGTTGGGATAAATGGGTCCTTTTTGGGTTGGAAATCAGTGCTTAGTGGTGTGCCACAGGGATCGGTGCTGGGACCACAACTGTTTACAATATACATAGATGACCTGGAAGAGGGGACAAGAGTGTAGTGTAACAACATTTGCAGATGACACAAAGATTAGTGGGAAGGCGGGTTGTGTAGAGGACACAGAGAGGATGCAAAGAGATTTAGATAGGTTAAGCTAATGGGCTAAGGTTTGGCAGATGGAATACAATGTCGGAAAGTGTGAGGTCATCGACCTTGGGAAAAAAAACAGAAAAAGGGAATATTATTTGAATGGGGAGAAATTACAACATGCTGCGGTGCAGAGGGACCTGGGGGTCCTTGTGCATGAATCCCAAAAAGTTAGTTTGCAGGTGCAGCAGGTAATCAGGAAGGCGAATGGAATGTTGGCCTTCATTGCGAGAGGGATGGAGTACAAAAGCAGGGAGGTCCTTCTGCAACTGTATAGGGTATTGGTGAGGCTGCACCTGGAGTACTGCGTGCAGTTTTGGTCACCTTACTTAAGGAAGGATATACTAGCTTTGGAGGGGGTACAGAGTCGATTCACTTGGCTGATTCGGGAGATGAGGGGGTTACCTTATGATGATAGATTGAGTAGACTGGGTCTTTACTCGTTGGAGTTCAGAAGGATGAGGGGTGATTGTATAGAAACATTTAAAATAATGAAAGGGATAGACAAGATAGAGGCAGAGAGGTTGTTACCACTGGTCGGGGCGACTAGAACTAGGGGGCACAGCCTCAAAATACAGGGGAGCCAATTTAAAACCGAGTTGAGAAGGAATTTCTTCTCCCAGAGGGTTGTGAATCTGTGGAATTTTCTGCCCAAGGAAGCAGTTGAGGCTAGCTCATTGAATGTATTCAAATCACAGATAGATAGATTTTTAACCAATAAGGGAATTAAGGGTTATGGGGAGCGGGCGGGTAAGTTAAGCTGAGTCCACGGCCAGATCAGCCATGATCTTGTTGAATGGCGGAGCAGGCTCAAGGGGCTAGATGGCCTACTCCTGTTCCTAATTCTTATGTTCTTATGTTCTTATGTGCAGGAGGTGTGGGGGTGGGCACTCGTCAAAGGGATGTCGATTTCAGCAGGCTGTTTGCAGGAACTGTGAATATACAGGGCATTTGGCCTGCACGTGCAAAAAAACGACAGCTCGGCTGGTATGCGAATCGGATGGATCGGAAAGCAGACCAGAAGACGGTGGGGACAGTACCCGGGACACCAATGTACAGCGGGTCAACACGATCAATGGCTGCTGCTCCTACAACAGGACGCCTCCTATAATGATGAGGGTCCTACTCAACGGGATATCTGTCAACATTGAGCTGGATACGGGAGCGAGTCAATCTCGCATGGGCGCTCAACAATTTGAAGAACTGTGGCCGCATAAAAGAGACAGACCAAAACTCACAAGGATCGACAACAAACTAAGGACTTATACCAAAGAAATCGTACCAGTCCTCGGCAGCGCCATGCTCTCTGTCACACACAAAGGGACAGTGAACCGACTTCCCCTGTGGATTGTCCCCGGAGACACCCCAGTACTGCTGGAGAGAAGCTGGCTGGCAAAACTAAACTGGAAATGGGATGATGTCCATGCCATATCATTAGAGGAATGGACCTCCTGCTCAACAGTTATAAAGCGATTTGAACATCTCTTTCAGCCAGGTGTGGGCACTTTCAAAGGGGCCAAATCAAAATCTACATCACACAGGATGCTAGACTGGTCCATCACAAGGCCAGAGCTGTACCCTATGTGATGAGGGAAAAGATTGAACACGAACTAGTCAGGCTTCTGCGGGAAGGCATTATATCACCAGTGGAATTTAGCGACTGGGCAAGTCCCATCGTCCCAGTGATGAAGCTTGATGGATCCGTACGAATCTGTGGGGACTACAAATCTACCATAAACAGAGTCTTCCTACAGGACCAATACCCGCTGCCCAGAGTGGAGGACTTATTTGCCACATTGGCTGGAGGTAAACTTTTCTCAAAACTAGACCTCACATCTGCGTATATGACGCAAGAATTGACCGAGGAATCCAAGCTACTCACCAACATCAACACACATCGCGGCCTTTTCATGGACAATCGATGCCCATTCGGCATCAGGTCGGCAGCTGCCATATTCCAGCGCAACATGGAGAGTCTTCTCAAGTCCATCCCGGGGACGTTTGTATTTCAAGATGACATACTTATCACGGGCAGGGACACTGACTCCCATCTCTATAATTTGGAGAAAGTACTAAAGCGGTTGGATCAGGTAGGCCTACGAGTCAAGAAATCCAAGTGCCTGTTTCTCGCACCCGAGGTTGAATTTTTGGGCAGAAGGATTGCCGCTGATGGAATCCGCCCAACAGAGTCCAAAACAGAAGCAATTCGCCTGGCACCCAGGCCCCGGAATGTCTCAGAACTGCGCGCCTTTCTCGGGCTACTCAATTACTTTAGGAACTTTATGCAGAACTTAAGCACACTGCTGGAGCCTCTCCACGTGCTACTCAGGAAAGGGTGCGATTGGTTTTGGGGGGACGCCCAGGAACGCGCCTTCAATAAGGCACGCAACCTTCTGTGTTCCAACAGTGTTTTGACTTTCTTTGACCCAGGTAAAAAGCTAGTTCTCACATGCGATGCATCAGCGTACGAGGTCGGGTGCGTTTTGCAACATGTGAATAGTGCGGGCAAATTACAACCCATAGCTTATGCCCCCAGATCACTTTCGCGGGCGGAACACGGGTACAGAATGGTAGAGAAGGAGGCGCTCGTGTGCGTGTATGGTGTCAAAAAGATGCACCAATACCTTTTCGGGGCCAAGTTCACATTAGAAACCGACCACAAGCCCCTCACGTCCCTCCTATCCGAGAGCAAGGCAATAAACGCCAACGCCTCGGCACGAATTCAACGGTGGGCACTCATGCTGGCGTCCTACGACTATACCATAAGGCACAGACCAGGCACAGACAACTGTGCCGACGCGCTCAGCAGGCTACCCCGGGTGACCACGGAAGGGTCTGACGAACAGGACTATGAGATAGTCATGGTAATCATTGCCTTTGAGTCCACAGGTTTGCCCATGACGGCTCGCCAAATTAGAGCCTGGACGGCCAGCGACCCCACGTTATCCTTAGTAAAATGATGTGTCCTAACCGGTGACTGGGCAGAGGCTCGCGATGCCTACCCTGAGGAATTCAAACCCTTTCACAGGCGCTGCATGAGCTATCACTACAAGCAGACTGCCTGATGTGGGGCAGCCGAGTCATCATGCCTCTGCGATGCAGAGAGTCATTTGTCCGGGAGCTCCACCGCGAGCACCCAGGGACCGTTCTCATGAAGGCCATAGCCAGATCCCACGTCTGGTGGCCTGGTATTGACGCCGACTTGGAACTCTGCGTCCGAAGGTGCACCATTTGTGCCCAACTCAGCAATGCCCCCAGGGAGGCTCCACTGAGCCCCTGGCCCTGGCCTACCAAACAGTGGTCGCGGGTGCACGTAGACTATGCGGGCCCATTCATGGGCAAAATGTTCCTCGTAGTTGTAGATGCATTTTCAAAGTGGATCAAATGCACCATTTTAAACTCGAGCACAACCTCCACCACTGTGCAGAGCCTCGCAACCATGTTTGCAATGCACGGAATCCCTGACATATTGGTCAGTGACAATGGTCCGTGCTTCACCAGCGCAGCATTCCAAGACTTTATAATTGACCACGGCATAAATCACGTCAAGACGGCACCGTTCAAGCCAGCCTCCAACGGCCAGGCGGAGAGAGCAGTGCAAATCATTAAACAAGGCATGCTTAAAATCCAAGGTCCCACGCTGCAGGGTCGCCTGTCGCGACTGATGCTGGCATACAGATCTCGTTCGCACTCATTGACTGGGAATCCCCCCCGCACAACTGTTGATGAAAAGGACTTTAGAAAAAAGGCTCTCATTAATCCTCCTAGACATGCATGAAATCGTTGAGGCAAAGCACTGTAAGCTGACTGAGTACCATGACAGAAATTCGAGGGGGAGATGGAATGAGGTAGGGGACAAAGTGTTTGTACTAAACTATGGCAGGGGTCCCAAATGACTTGCAGGGACAGTAACGGGCAAGGAAGGAAACAGGCTACTGGTAGTACAAATGGACAATGGCAAATCCTGCCGGAGGCATGTAGACCAAGTCAAAAGCAGATTTACCAACAACACTGCGGAACCAGAGGCAGACTACAATGTGGAACTCGCACCACACCTGGTGGACAGACAGAGGGAACAACCTGAGGAAAGGGCAATCCCAACAGACAGACCAGGCGAGTCAACAACAATCACACCAATCGAAACAGACAGCCCAGGCGAGATACCAGCAACCACATCCAAAGAAAAACAGACACCGAGGCAAACAACTGAACCACAACTCAGACACTCCACGCGAGAGCGTTGACCACCTGAGAGATTGAACCTATAAAGACAATAAGACCTTGGGGGAGGGTGATGTCATGTATCTTACATTGTTATATATAACTGTAATAAGATATGACCTGTAACCACCAGCATACCTTACCACCAGGGGTGCCCTTGCAAGAGACCGGTATATAAGGACAGGTCTCAGGCAAGTGCAGCATTCCAGAGCTGTGAAATAAAGGTGCAGGTCCAGAGTGACCTTGACTTCACTACATACCTCGTGTGAATCTGTACTGAGGGGACAGGACTTTACACTCACATGCTCCATTCAAGTGCTTTGCCTCGAATAAAGTAAGATCAGAGCTGATGCACCACTACAAGGTAAGCAATCAGTGTAGTTCTTCCATCTATCACTCTCTATTAGAACCGAAACAACTGGTATAATCCTATAGAGCCATGGAACTGGGCTAGGAACTGCACAAGACAATCTTGCCTTTTTATTGTCACTGTCAGCTTGTCTGTCCCTCAAAATTTGATAATAACAGAACTTCCATCCCAACACGTTTCAGTTTTCACTGACATTCACAATTAGGCATTTTACAAGAAAGCCCTACAACTGTACTTTATTCTATTTCTCAGAGCAGTTAGCTATATTAACAGGTCCTACATTCACTGCTCCTTTTTATTTATCAGTGCTATTTCTCCAAAGCCTTGCAGTTCTCAAAACAGACAATAAAACTGTATTAATCTTCAAGCTACCAGGAGACTGATGCCTAGAACACTTTAAACGTCCCTTGAAATGTATCAACAAACATATCAATAGGAGATTTGAAAACATTCTCCGAGGAGTAAGTGCCTTTCTGCAGAATTTGTGATGCAAATATATTCTCTAATGGCTGATTTTGCCCTCCATTTTCCTTACCGTGTTTTATTTCTAATGTTCCCTGAAGGCAGGGAGAGGCGACATTACTGTATCGCGTTTCCTACATTATGACACTGACCACACTTCAAATTACTTAATTGGCTGTCAAGCACTTTTGGACATCCTGAAATCGTGAAAGGTGTTATATAAATGTAAGCCTTTCTTTCCTTTAGCATTGTGTTAATTTTTAGATTACTATATTGACCATCCGACTTCATAGTGCTCCTCAAAAATGTGCAATATTGTGGCACACAAGAATAAATTATATAAATGTATGTTTTTAAAATTAACCTGAAACTTACATGAATGGGTCATATGCCCAAAGATGACTTGGCATCTTGCAGATGATCATCAAGATTTTGGGTAAGGGAAGCACTTAGGAAAGCTGCACATCATTTTGAATCAGGACTCTTTAAAGTGACATCTTGACGTTTTTGCATTTCATGTGAATGCAATTTGTCTCAAAGTTTCCCACATTGTCTTTCAACAGCTACAATAGCCCCATTAAAGATGAGCCCCTTGTTTTTCCTTGCCGGAAAGCACTGATCTGTGCAACTGATGGATGCCATCTTCTCTCTGCTCTCCAACATGTTTGGCGCCCCGCTGTTACTACGCAGAGAAAATACATTACAGTTGTCCAATGATTAATTACTGATTGGCATAAAGAACCCCTTGATGCCACTGATTAAAATGAGTTAAAAAAAATTTGTTATTATTTGCTCATGGGATGTGAGCGTCGCTGGCAAGGCCAGCATTTATTGTACATCCCTAATTGCCCTTGACAAGGTGGTGAACATAAGAACATAAGAATTAGGAACAGGAGTAGTCCATCTAGCCCCTCGAGCCAGCTCCGCCATTCAACAAGATCATGGCTAATCTGGCCGTGGACTCAGCTCCACTTACCCGCCCGCTCCTCATAACCCTTAATTCCCTTATTGGTTAAAAATCTATCTATCTGTGATTTGAATAGATTCAATGAGCTAGCCTCAACTGCTTCCTTGGGCAGAGAATTCCACAGATTCACAACCCTCTGGGAGAAGAAATTCCTTCTCAACTCGGTTTTAAATTGGCTCCCCCGTATTTTGAGGCTGTGCCCCCTAGTTCTAGTCTCCCCGACCAGTCGAAACAACCTCTCTGCCTCTATCTTGTCTATCCCTTTCATTATTTTAAATGTTTCTATAAGATCACCCCTCATCCTTCTGAACTGCAACGAGTAAAGACCCAGTCTACTCAATCTATCATCATAAGGTAACCCCCTCATCTCCGGAATCAGCCTAGTGAATCGTCTCTGTACCCCCTCCAAAGCTAGTATATCCTTCCTTAAGTAAGGTGACCAAAACTGGTGGTGAGCCGCCTTCTTGAACCACTGCAATCCATGTGGTGAAGGTATTCCCACAGTGCTGTTAGAAAGGAAATTCCAGAATTTTGATCTAGCGATGATAAAGGAATGGCGAGATATTTCAACATCAGGATGGTGTGTAACTTGGTGGGTGTAAAGTCCTTACACAATACCACAAATCCACACGAGGCACATTCTATGGACAAGGTCACTCCATGACCTGAACCTTTATTCACAGGACCAAGAAGAGGTGACCCTGCGTGGGACCTCCCTTTATATACCTGTATGACCAGGTGAGGAGTGTCTCCCACAAGTTCACCCCCTGTGGTCAAGGTGTGCATTTCTTACGTATATTCAGTATTGCAGTGTTGTTACATAAAGGTTACATACATGACAGAGGGAATCTTGCAGGTGATGGTGTTCCCATGTGCCTGTTACCCTAGTCCTTCTAGGTGGTAGAGATGCAGGTTTGTGAGGTGCTGTGGAAGAAGCCTTGGCGAGTTGCTGCAGTACATCTTGTAGATGATGCACTCTGCAGCCAAGGTGCGCGGTGGTGGATGGAGTGAATGTTTAAGGTGGTGGGTGGGGTGCCAATCAAGCGGGCTGCTTTGTCCTGAATGGTGTCAAGCTTCTTGAGTGTTGTTGGAGATGCACTCATCCAGGCAAGTGGAGAGTATTCCATCACTAAATATATTCAAAAAGGAGTTAGATGAGGTCCTTACTACTAGAGGGATCAAGGGGTATGGCGAGAAAGCAGGAATGGGGTACTGAAGTTGAATGTTCAGCCATGAACTCATTGAATGGCGGTGCAGGCTAGAAGGGCCGAATGGCCTACTCCTGCACCTATTTTCTATGTTTCTATGTTTCTATTCCTGACTTGTGCCCTGTAGATGGTGGAAAGGCTCTGAGCAGTTAAGAGGTGAGACACTCGCCACAGAATACCCAGCATCTGACCTGCTCTTGTTGCCACAGTATTTATGTGGCTGGTCCAGTTAATATTTTGGTCAATGGTGACCTCCAGGATGTTGATGGTGGGGGATTCGACGATGGTAATGTCGTTGAATGTCATGGGGCAGTGGTTATACTCTTACTTGTTGGATATAGTCATTGCCTTGCACTTGTGTGGAGTGAATGTTGCTTACCACTTATCAGCCCAAGCCTAATGTTGTCCAGGTCTTGTGCAATCATCAGCAAACATTCCCACTTCTGACCTTATGATGGAGGGAAGGTCATTGATGAAGCAGCTGAAGATGGTTGAGCCTAGGCCACTGCTCTGAGGAACTCCTGCAGTGATGTCCTAGGGCTGGAATGATTGACTTCCAGCAAACACAACCATCTTCCTTTGTGCTAAGTATGACTCTAGCCAGTGGAGAGTTTCCCCCTGATTCCCATTGACTTTGATTTTGCTCGGGCTCCTTGATTTCACACTCGGTCAAATGCTGCCTTGATGACAAGTGCGGTTACTCTCATCTCACCTCTGGAATTCAGCTCTTTTGTCAATGTTTGGACCAAGGCTGAAATGAGGTCTGGAGCTGAGTGGTCTTGGCAGAACCATGAACCAAGACACGCTGCTGATACGGACTTAAACATAATGGCATCAAATATGATCATGGGCGGAAGTTACGAAGAAATAACAGTGCTAATAACAATGACTAGGAACTGACTGAAAATAACTAGACTTTGTGAAAAGATGTATTAAACAGGAAGTGACGATACTGCAACAGTTTTTATTGGAACAGTAGTTAACATCCCCAAAGAAGAATGATGTTAATTTAGCTTCCGAAAAAATGATGTCGTAATTGTCAGCACAGCTGTTGAAGAACTACCTGAGAATTTTAGGTACAGGAAATGCCCATTAGGCCCAAAAAGTCTCTCTATTCAAAAATAAACTCCTCACACACACAACATTGACTGATATTTCAATGTGCTGAATTTTTTTTGCACTTTATAGATCTTTATAGAATGTATTAAATAGGACCAAATGGTCTGACCTCGAGTTGCTACCTGACCTGAGCTAGACAAGAAAGATGAATCATTAATCATCCTCACACTGAGGATTTTATGCAATCTGGTATAGGTTAGTAGACAGCCAGGCGTGTGTTACAAGGCAGTTCAGATGACATAAAACATAAAAGTGAAGCTGAAGAGATTTATGAACATCATGATAAACAACATGCAAGTAACGCGACATTATACGGATCACTTAATTAAATGCACACAGTACGGTATAAGTGCTTTGATGACTGTCTGTGTGTGCTACGACAGAAGGCCCTTCTCTTAAAAATGTCTATTGCCATCTTTGCAGAGAAAGTTGTCCGAGAACCAACAACAGCAGTGGAAAACTGGTGGGGGTCCGACAAGACTGCTCCCACTCACAGCCCTGGAAAGTCGGATTGCAGGTCTCATTCTTGCATCGCAGAGATCGGCCACCTGCGTGGATGCTGAGCCCAGGTTTGAGAGAGAGGCTAAGTTCTGCAAAATCCAGTCTGGGTTGGCTCAATGTTAAGTACTGTGTGGGCTAGGCTTCGGTTTATGCGATGTACTATCATTCGTCATGGTCCTTCAAATGAGCCTGTGCTATGTGAGCCTACTCATGTCACCGTGTCCCCTCCCCTGCAGCTAACCAGTCATCTGTTCTTTTACATTTTGCAGATGTTTCAGGTACATCTAATAATGGAGAAGACCCCGCCAGCTCGATACAAGCGGAAGTGGATGACACCGAACTCATCCATCCTGCAGAACCTCCACAGAAGGAGGAGGAGGATGATGCTTCAATTGATGTTTTTTTTTTGGTGGGGTGGGGGGGCGGCGGAGGATGATCAGATGGTCGGATTGAATTTGGAGGAAGTCAACGCCACGGAGATAGAAAGGGTTTTAGCCTGCCCTACGCAGGAGGGGACATATGTCGGGTATGCACCATCTGAGGTTCTAGGTCCCAGTGGGTTGCAGGAACCTGCACCCAGGGCAGCAGCAGGCCCGTCTGTATGGAGGCGGAGATGTGAAGAGCGCTCTCCCGAGATGCAGGCTCCACGGGAGGTAGTAGAGCTGATAGGAATGACTGGGGAGTGTGTCCAGCTCACCAACTCACTCTTTGAGGCCATGGGTGGGATGTCGAGAAGCATAGCAGTATTATCTGCTGAGATTATGGAGGGCATGTCTGAGATAGTTGCTGCAATGCGGGAAAACATCGAGGCTACCATTTCCCAGCGGCAATTGATGGTCTCGAGTGATGCCACTCCAATCCCCAGACCAACCTCAACAGTCAGTGTAGAGGTTGATCCACAGGCTGAAGAGTCTGAAGCCGGGCCTTTGGCAGCCAGAGATTTTCAAGGGCTTCCATTGGCGTCACCTTCGCCTGTCCCCCAACAAGCAGAGCACCGTACCCGACAAACTAATAAGAACCTTGGGCTCACCGGGAGAACATAAGAACATAAGAACGTAATAGGAACCCCTCGAGCCTGCTCCACCATTTACTAAGATCATGGCTGATCTGATCATGGATTCAGCTCCTTTCCCCTGCCCTCTCCCCATAACCTTTTATTCCCTTATCGCTCAAACATCTGTCCATCTCCGTATTAAAGATATTCAATGACCCAGCCTCCACAGTTCTCTTAGGCAGAGAATTCCATTGATTTACAACCCTCTGAGAGAAAAAATTCCTCTTCATCTATTTTAAATGGGCGGCCCCTTATTCTGAGACTATGCCCCCTAGTTTTAGTTTCCCCCATGAGTGGAAATATCCTCTCTGCATCCACCTTGTCGAGCCCCCTCATTATCTTATATGTTTCAATCTCATTCTTCTGATCTCCAATGAGTATAGGCCCAACCTACTCAACCTTTCTTCATAAGTCAATCCCCTCATCTCCGGAATCAACCTCGTGAACATATACATTACATCATATGCACTGCCTTCATCGACCCTCCTGGTTACCTCCTCGAAAAATTCAATCAAGTTAGTCAGACATGACCTTCCCTTAACAAAGCCACGCTGATTGTCCTTGATTAATCCTTGTCTTTCTAAATGTAGATTTATCTTGTACTTCAGGATTTTTTCCAATAATTTTCCCACAACTAAGGTTAGGCTGACTGGCCTGTAATTACTCGGTCTATCCCTTTCTCCCTTCTTAAACAAAGGTACCACATTAGCAGTCCTCCTGTCCTCTGGCACCACACCTGAAGCCAGAGAGGATTGGAAAATGATGTCAAAGCCTCTGCTATTTCCTCTTTTGCTTCGCTTAACAGTCTGGGATACATTTCATCTGGGCTGGGGACTTATCCACTTTCAAAGCTGCTAAACCCCTTAATAACGCATCTCTCAGTATATTTATTTTATCTCCTCCTCCTCAATAGCAGTGTCTGCATTGCCCCTCTCTTTTGTGAAAACAGATGCAAAGTATTCATTAAGAACCAAAAGCCACATCTGCCGCCTCCACACACAGATTACCCTCATGGTCTCTAATAGGCCCTATCCTTTCTTTAGTTACCCTCTTGCTCTTAATATGTTTATAGAACATCTTTGGGTGTTCCTTGATTTTACTTGCCAAAAATTTTTAATGCTCTCTCTTTGCTTTCCTAATATCCCTTTTGATCTTATCCCTGGAATTTCTATACTCCTCTAGAGATTCTGCAGTATTTAGCCCTCGGTATCTGTCATAAGCTTCCCTTTTTTTCTTTATCCTATTTTGTATGTCCCTAGACATCCAGGGGGCTCTAGATTTGTTAGTCCCACCCCTTTTTCTTTAAGGGCACATATTTGGCCTGAACCCTCTGCTCTCCTCCTTGAATGCCTCCCACTGCTCTGACACTGATTTACCTCCAAGTAGCTGTTTCCAGTCCACTGTGGCTAAATAACCTCTCACCTTAGCAAAGTTGGCTTTTCCCCAATTTAGAACTTTTATTCCTGGTCTAACCTTGTCCTTTTCCATAATTACCTTAAATCTAACTGAATTATGGTCACCAGCACCTAAATGCTCTCACACTGATGCCCCTTCCACCTGTCCAGCTTCATTCCCCAAAACTAAATCCAGAACCGCCCCCTCCAGTGTTGGGCTTGCTACATGCTGGCTAAAAAGGTTCTCTTGAATGTATTTTAGGAATTCCACACCCTCTGTGCCCTTCACACTAATGTTGTCCCAGTTAATATTCGGATAGTTGAAATCCTCTACTATTACTGCCCTATGGTTTTTGCACTTCTCAGAAATTTGCCTACATATTTTCTCTTCTATCTTCTCTCACTGTTTGGGGGTCTATAGTACACTCCCAGCAGTGTGATCACCCCTTTTTTATTTTTCTGTTTGACCCGTATGGCCTTGTTTGATGATCCCTCTAACATATCATTCCTCCTCACAACTGTAATATTTTCTTTAATCAATACTGCGAACCCCTTCCCTTTTTACCCCCCACCCCCTCTATCCCGTCTGAAAATCTTGTAATCAGGAATATTGAGTTGCCATACCTGCCCCTCTTTTAGCATGTCTCCATCTAGCAAAAATATCATACTCCCAAGTGTCTACCTGTACTCTCAGCTCATCTGCCTTATTTGCTATACTCCTTGCATTGAAGTATATACCATTTAGTATAGCCAGACCTCCTTGTTCCCCACTTTCTAGCCCTAGTTTCCTCTGTCTTTCAACTTCACTTTCTACATTTTTGCTTTATAATTCCAGCTTTACTCCCCTCCCTACTGAATCTATTCTCAGGTTCCCATCCCCCTACCAAGCTAGTTTAAACCCTCCACAAAAGCGCTAGCAAAACTCCCCACGAGGATATTGGTCCCGGCTCTGTTGAGGTGCAACCGATCCGGCTTGTACAGGTCCCATCTCCCCCAGAAGCAGTCCCAATGCCTCAGGAATCTAAAGCCCTCCATCCTGCACCATCTCTCCAGCCATGTGTTCATCTGCTCTATCCTCCTATTTCTGCACTCACTAGCTCGTGGCACTGGGAGTAATCCGGAGATTACTACCTTTGAGATCCTGCTTTTTAATCTCTCTCCTAGCTCCCTAAACTCTGCCTGCAGGACCTCATCCCTCTTTCTATCAATGTCATTGGTCCCAATATGGATCACGACCTCTGGCTGTTCCTCCTCTCCCCCCAGAATACCCTGTAGCCGTTCGGTGACATCCTTGACCCTGGCACCAGGGAGGCAACATACCATCCTGGAGTCACGTCTCCGGCCGCAGAAATGCCTGTCTGCTCCCCTGACAATTGAATCCCCTACCACTATAGCTCTTCCATTCTTCTTCCTCCCCCGCGTGCAGCTGAGCTACCAGTGTTGCCATGGACTTGGCTCTAGCTGCACTCCCTAGAGGCATCATTGCCCCCACCGGCACTCAGAACAGAGTACCGGTTGGAGAGCGAGATGGGCTCAGGGGACTCCTGCACTACCGGTCTAGTCCTCCTGTTCTGCCCAGCGGTCACCCACTCCCTCTCTGCCTACACACTCTTAAGCTGCGGGGTGACCACCTCTAGAAACGTGCTATCCGCGTAGCTCTCAGTCTCACGGATGTAGTGACTCCAGCCGCCGCTCAAGCTCCAAAACGCGGAGCTCGAGTTGGTGCAGCTGGAGCCACCTCCTGCACACATGGTTGTCCCAGCTGTGCAAAGCATCCAGGACTTCCCACATGCCACAAGATGTGCAATCTACGGGACTGAGCTGCCCTGCCATCCCTCTAGTTACACTCGGATCTATGAAGCAGAAATCAACTCTAAACCTTAGCAAAACACACCCAGCTGCTACTCAGCAAACAGCTGATTTAATTAATTAGGTTTTTTTTTAGATAATAAATAGCACTTATCTATTTAATTGCAGCTCCAACTTATACCAATGTCCAAGGTTTTTAAAAAAAGAAAGGGAAAAATACTCACCACGTTGGAGCCTGAGGTGCCCATGCAGCACCGAAAAACAGATGCTGCCCTATACAATTTCGAGGCCATTAACAGCAAGAGGTACTGAATATTAGAACAAAACCTGATTTGTTTTTTTCTACTTATAAACAAGAATCTATAAATCCAAACTGGAACCAAATTACGTTAACTCAACACCACATTAATGTTCCACATCCTATATCCTTTCATAGCCAATAGCAGATTGGGAAAAGTTTTGTTTGGGCATGGTAAAATCCTTAATAAGCTTGGTTCAGTTTAATCTCTCTGTCTCAGGATTATTTACTAAAATCTGGTGAGGCAAATAACCGAACCGACCCAATTTTGGTTGATTCAGATGGGCCATTTGTTTTAGCTCATTGGATATATTCAAGAGGGAGTTAGATGTGGCCCTTATGGCTAAAGGGATCAAGGGGTATGGAGAGAAAGCGGGAAAGGGGTACTGAGGTGAATGATCAGCCATGATCTTATTGAATGGTGGTGCAGGCTCGAAGGGCCAAATGGCCTACTCCTACACCTATTTTCTATGTTTCTATGTTTCCAAATTCAATTTTGCAGAGGCAACTGAGCCTTTCTGCCTAAAGCCAACATCTAAACTACATCCACATACTAAAGAGCCTGTGCAACCTACATAAACTGTATAGCATATCTTTTTTTTTCTTCTTCTTAGGTGGTCCCTCGAATCGAGGATGACTTGCTTCCAGGCCAAAAAGGGATGAGTTCAATGAGTTCACAGGTGTTTCAATGAAGGGCCTGATATTTCAGGTCCCAAACTTCATATTGAAGAGTGGAAGATGCCTGTGTGTGGATTTTATTAACGTGTGGTGACCGTTGCACACCAGCCACCACACGGGCTTGACAGAGCTTGGTCTTGGTCCTGTGGCAAGAGTTAACCAAGATGATTGGAGACTAGCTCTGCTGCACGGACCTAGTGTGCACAAATATCGCAGTGTGGGCTAGCTCATGCTGCCCCTAAGCCCACACCTCTTCTGGGCCCCAAACTCATGCCCCTCCAGGGCCCCGATCATGTCACCCTGCAATCTCTTGCCACTCCTGCACCCAAGTGTCTCTGTACAGTTACAGTGAGTGACACTTACCCTGAATAAACAGTGACTCTGTACAGTTACACATTGAATGGCCCTTACCCTGTTATAGCATATAGCTGCTTGGTGGATCCCCAATACTTGTTTGAAGGCGGTAAAAACAAGTGTCTATGCAAGTGGTCCTACCTGCTGTACTGGGATTTGCCATTATCTTATTGAATGGCGGAGAAGGCTCGAAGGGCCAAATGACCTTATAGAAACATAGAAAATAGGTGCAGGAGTAGGCCATTCAACCCTTCGAGCCTGCACCGCCATTCAATGAGTTCATGGCTGAACATGAAACTTCAGTACCCCCTTCCTGCTTTCTCGCCATACCCCTTGATCCCCCGAGTAGTAAGGACTTCATCTAACTCCCTTTTGAATATATTTAGTGAATTGGCCTCAACTACTTTCTGTGGTAGAGAATTCCACAGGTTCACCACTCTTTGGGTGAAGAAGTTTCTCCTCATCTCGGTCCTAAATGGCTTACCCCTTATCCTTAGACTGTGACCCCTGGTTCTGGACTTCCCCAACATTGGGAACATTCTTCCTGCATCTAACCTGTCTAAACCCGTCAGAATTTTAAACGTTTCTATGAGGTCCCCTCTCATTCTTCTGAACTCCAGTGAATACAAGCCCAGTTGATCCAGTCTTTCTTGATAGGTCAGTCCCACCATCCCGGGAATCAGTCTGGTAAATCTTCGCTGCACTCCCTCAAT
The DNA here is from genome assembly GCF_044704955.1 of Pristiophorus japonicus. Taxonomy (NCBI): domain Eukaryota; kingdom Metazoa; phylum Chordata; class Chondrichthyes; family Pristiophoridae; genus Pristiophorus; species Pristiophorus japonicus. The sequence goes on from NC_091979.1 coordinate 45,249,207, forward strand.
AGCAAGAATGTCCTTCCTCAAGTTAGGAGACCAAAATTGTACACAATACTCCAGGTGTGGCCTCACCAAGGCCCTGTACAACTGTAGCAACACCTCCCTGCCCCTGTACTCAAATCCCCTCGCTATGAAGGCCAACATGGCATTTGCTTTCTTAACCGCCTGCTGTACCTGCATGCCAACCTTCAATGACTGATGTACCATGACACCCAGATCTCATTGCACCTCCCCTTTTCCTAATCTGTCACCATTCAGATAATAGTCTGTCTCTCTGTTTTTACCACCAAAGTGGATAACCTCACATTTATCCACATTATACTTCATCTGCCATGCATTTGCCCACTCACCTAACCTATCCAAGTCACTCTGCAACCTCATAGCATCCTCCTTGCAGCTCACACTGCCACCCAACTTAGTGTCATCCGCAAATTTGGAGATACTACATTTAATCCCCTCGTCTAAATCATTAATGTACAATGTAAACAGCTGGGGCCCCAGCACAGAACCTTGCGGTACCCCACTAGTCACTGCCTGCCATTCTGAAAAGTACCCATTTACTCCTACTCTTTGCTTCCTGTCTGACAACCAGTTCTCAATCCACGTCAGCACACTACCCCCAATCCCATGTGCTTTAACTTTGCACATTAATCTCTTGTGTGGGACCTTGTCGAAAGCCTTCTGAAAGTCCAAATATACCACATCAACTGGTTCTCCTTTTTCCACTTTACTGGAAACATCCTCAAAAAACTCCAGAAGATTTGTCAAGCATGATTTCCCTTTCACAAATCCATGCTGACTTGGACCTATCATGTCACCATTTTCCAAATGCACTGCTATGACATCCTTAATAATTGATTCCATCATTTTACCCACTACTGAGGTCAGGCTGACCGGTCTATATTTCCCTGTTTTCTCTCTCCCTCCTTTTTTAAAAGAACAAAAGAATTATGTTCTTTTGGGACGTGCAGACTTCTCTCTTTTTCTCCCTCTGGAATTCACTGTGACTCTGAAAGATCAAGAAAGCCGGAATTAAAGGAGAGTCATATTTAGATCATTGGTTTCCCATCCCAGCGCTCTCCCCTTCTCTGGGGGGAGGGCATTAATTGTCAAATGCATGCGCCAGAAATACCAGAAGCATTTCATCTCTTTCCTCTTTACCCAAACTAGCACACCTAGCAGGGTATGCATGACTAACTATTCCAAGGATCATTAAAGCTCATCATTACCTAGCTAACAGCTCATGTATGACTACTTCGCAACTAATTATTTTCAATGCAACCTTAGGTAAACTAGCCAGTAGTAAATAATTTAGCTTGCAAATGACCATTATAATTAGCCATAATGTTCATTTGCATGCTAAATTTTAACGGTTTTCTAGCCTTATTAATCAAATTATTAGCCACAGCTATTAAAGTTTCATCAATTACACTGCCTAACTTGGTGCCTACCTTTAAAATCTAAGGGCTAGAAATTCGAGTATTAATCTGTTTTTGGGCGATAATCGTGGAGTTATTTATTTTTAGTGCCGGGGTAGCATTATCGCTGGACGTCGCAAAATTTGCCAAATTGTGACCAGCGATCGCGATCGTGGTAAATCCAGCCTTGCACGAGTGCATGGAGCCAAAACTTGCAATAGAAAAAAAAATGGACCTTCTGCGAATGTGCAAATGTTTTTTTTTCCCCCGATTCTTTTTCTACGATTTTTTTTCTTCTTCCCGCGATTCTGGTCAGCTGTCAGGGTGCGCCGCGCATGTGCAGTACATCCAGGGGTGAATCAGTTATTTCTCACAGACCAAGCAGCCACGATGGAAGGGGACCCCAGCAGGCAGTGAGGCAAAAATTTTAGCTATGCAGCAAACGAGGCCCTAATTGCAGCTGTGCAAACCAGATGTGGGGAATTGAACAGGAGGTGTGCTAGTAAACACCTTCCAGCTGTGCAAAGGCATCTGTGGACCAGTGTGGCTGAGGAGGTTTTCTCAGTCAGTAATACCAAGACGAACCATCAACAATGTAGGAAAAAGTTCAATGACCATTGCAGGGTCGTCAGAGGAAGTAATATTTTTATTCGTGCACTCGTTCATTACTTAAATTGTAAATCTGACACATGTTGGTATAGGTAGGTTTAGTTTGGCTTATTTGCCATGAATGATCATTACATATTAGCAAGACTGCTTTTTGACATCTTAAAAGATATTTCTGCACTTCGATGTCTTCCTCATTAACCACGTGCAACTACCAGGGCTATTAAACAGAGTATAAACGCACACATAAGAACATAAGAACATAAGAAATAGGAGCAGGAGTCAGCCACACAGCCCCTCGAGCCTGCTCCGCCATTCAATAAGATCATGGCTGATCCGATCATGGACTCAGCTCCACATCCCTGCCAGCTCCCCATAACCCCTTATTCCCTTATCCATTAAGAAACTGTCTATCTCTGACGAGAAAGCAGGAATGGGGTACTGAAGTTGCATGTTCATCCATGAACTCATTGAATGGCGGTGCAGGCTCGAGAGGCCGAATGGCCTACTCCTGCACCTATTTTCTATGTTTCTATGTTTCTATGAGGAGAAACTTCTTCACTCAGAGAGTTGTTAACCTGTGGAATACCTACCGCAGAGAGTTGTTCATGCCAGTTCGTTAGATATATTCAAGTGGGAGTTAGATATGGCCTTGATTTAATGATTTCGACGAGGGAATTAAATGTAGTATCTCCAAATTTGCGGATGACACTAAGTTGGGTGGCAGTGTGAGCTGCGAGGAGGATGCTATGAGGCTGCAGAATGACTTGGATAGGTTAGGTGAGTGGGCAAATGCATGGCAGATGAAGTATAATGTGGATAAATGTGAGGTTATCCACTTTGGTGGTAAAAACAGAGAGACAGACTATTATCTGAATGGTGACAGATTAGGAAAAGGGGAGGTGTAACGAGACCTGGGTGTCATGGTACATCAGTCATTGAAGGTTGGCATGCAGGTACAGCAGGTGGTTAAGAAAGCAAATGCCATGTTGGCCTTTATAGCGAGGGGATTTGAGTACAGGGGCAGGGAGGTGTTACTACAGTTGTACAAGGCCTTGGTGAGGCCACACCTGGAGTATTGTGTACAGTTTTGGTCTCCTAACTTGAGGAAGGGAGTGCAGCGAAGGTTCACCAGACTGATCCCCGGGATGGCGGGACTGACATATCAAGAAAGACTGGATCAACTGGGCTTGTATTCACTGGAGTTCAGAAGAATGAGAGGGGATCTCATAGAAACGTTTAAAATTCTGATGGGATTAAACAGGTTAGATGCAGGAAGAATGTTCCCAATGTTGGGGAAGTCCAGAACCAGGGGTCACAGTCTAAGGATAAGGAGTAAGCCATTTAGGACCGAGATGAGGAGAAACTTCTTCACCCAGAGAGTGGTGAATCTGTGGAATTCTCTACCACAGAAAGTTGTTGAGGCCAATTCATTAAATATATTCAAAAAGGAGTTAGATGTAGTCCTTACTACTAGGGGGATCAAGGGGTATGGCGAGAAAGCAGGAATGGGGTACTGAAGTTGCATGTTCAGCCATGAACTCATTGAATGGCGGTGCAGGCTCGAAGGGCCGAATGGCCTACTCCTGCACCTATTTTCTATGTTTCTATGTTTCTATGTTTCTGACTGCTAAAGGGATCATGGGGTATGGAGAGAAAGCAGAAAAGGGGTACTGAGGTGAATGATCAGCCATGATCTTATTAAATGGCGGTGCAGGCTCAAAGGGCCGAATGGCCTACTCCTGCACCTATTTTCTATGTTTCTATGTTTCTAGCCTCAAAGAATTCCAGCAAATTTGTCAAACATGACTTCCCCTTCATAAATCCATGCTGACTCTGCCTGACTGAATTATGCATTTCCAAATGTCCTGTTACTGCTTCTTTAATAATTGACTCCAACATTTTCCCAACCTCAAATGTTAGGCTAACTGGTCTATAGTTTCCTGCTTTTTGTCTGCCTCCTTTTTTAAATAGGGGCGTTACATTTGCAGTTTTCCAATCTGCTGGGACCTCCCCAGAATCCAGGGAATTTTGGTAAATTACAACCAACAGTATGGTATAAGTATTTTGATGGCTATCTGTGTGTGCCACAAAAACAGAAGGGCCCTCTGATAACCAATCCCATTGTCATATTTGCTGGGAAAGTTGTCCCACAACTGCCGGGAGCAGCGGCACACAGGCGGTGGTCCACCCCAGGCACTGCCTTTAACCGACCTCGAGGAGCGCATGGCAGTTCTGATCGGTGCCTCAGGGAGGTCAACTTCCTGTGTGGCTGCTGATCCCCTGCTTATCGAAGGGTAAGTCCTGCAAAATCCCTGGGCTGTGTTAGGGCAATGTGATGCAGTGTGTGTGGGCTAGAGTTGGGACAATATTGTGCCGTGTCTGTGGGCTAGGGTTGGGGCAATGTCATACATTGTTTGTGGGCTACATATAATGCAGTAGCACCAGTCCTTCTAATGAGCCTGTGTTATGTGGCCTTCCTCATGTCACCCTGTCCCCTCCCCTGCTGCTAATCATTCGTCTGTTGTTTTCTATTTCCAGGTGAGGAGATGCCAAATCCGCCAATGGAAGCCTCCACCTCAGCCCATCGTGTGGCGGTGCAGGAGGGGGACCACGAAGACACCGAGGTTGAGGAACCTCCACGGGAGGAGGAAACTCAGGAAGCTATTCTCGGGGGGAGGGGGTGTTGGGGCCAATGCAATCAACACCTCTTTTAGCTGCAGGAAGTAGCTCTGACCAGGAAGACACATTCTCGGGTTTTGGCCAATCCGAAACGCCGGGTGCAAGTGTCGTGCAGCCACGCCCTCCCAGGGTTGAATCCCATATACCGTCCCTCCGGAGGGTGAGTCGGCAAAGCCAGCCTGCTGACAGACAGGTGGACGCACACCTGGACATGGTGGGACTGTCCAGGGAGAGCGTCCAGCTCAGCCGACAGCTCCTGGAGGTCCTGGGTGCTTTTCCTGCAAGCATTGCGGCACTATCGGCGGACACGAGAGAGGGCATGTCCCAGACTGTCGTGGCTGTCAGTGCCTACGCCCAAGGGATGATGGTCTCGACCTTTGACACTGCAGTCCCCAGTGTCACACCCAGATCCACATCACCTGTGAGTGGCGAAGCCAGGCAAGAGGCTCGCCACTCAGAAGCCGGGTCTTGCATACACCAAGCTTCTCTAGGGGATCCACACATGCCATTGTCTGTCCCCTTTTTAGAGCAGGTCTTTGGCCACATTGCTGCACGACATGTTGGTACCACCTTGGGTACAGTGATGGCGCGAGGGAGAGGGGTTAGGATCGGGGGTGGGGGGAAGGAGGGGCTACAGATAAAAGACGTTTGGTGCAGGGTTTGTTCTTTCATTGTTCTTTCGTTGTTTTGGTTGTTGTTTTGTTATTGTTCTATTTTTTAAAAGTTTTTAAAGTTTCCCAATTCTGTTAAACATTATTGTAAACTTTTAGTAACTTAATAAATCTTATTCCAGTTTCCAAATTATGTTTACAATGTTTAATAAATCTAATTCAAGTTACTGTATGTTAAATAAATTATTTTGTTCACCTTAACCATTCTTGTGCAGTGTCTCATTTGCAGAATAAGAGGGGGAATAGTCAACATGATAGGGTAGAGTGGGCAGGCAACGGTCAAACCTGCCGTTCATTCTTCAAGCAAAGCGATAAATTATGAGCTGCTGACATAAGGCTTTTACAGTGGCGAAAGCTCCACAAGGCCTCCCCTGTGGTGGTGGGGTGGTTTCATTGCCAGGCTCCCCATCCTCCATCCTTCCCCGTGGTCCTCCCCCTCGTCCACTCCCCACCCCCTCCTCCCCTCTCTCCTGAGGTGCTCCGGCAATCCCCATTGGAAAATCCTGTCCCCTCATTGTAAAGTCCTTACACAATACCACAAATCCACATGAGGCACATTCTATGGACAAGGACACTCCATGACCTGAACCTTTATTCACAGGACCAAGAAGTGATGACCCTGCGTGGGACCTCCCTTTATATACCTGGATGACCAGGTGAGGAGTGTCTCCCACAAGTTCACCCCCTGTGGTCAAAGTGTGCATTTCTTACATATATACAGTATTGCAGTGTTGTTACATAAAGGTCACCTCCCCCTCAACACCTTATTGGGATCGTAGGTTAAGTCTCTCGGGTGGTCTGCGCTCTCTCATGGAGTGCCACAGTTGGGGCTCTGGTTGTTGAGCCTTGGTATGCGTGTCTGTCCCCTGTGGTGATTCCGGCCTGTCCGGGCTGACCGCAGGGACTGTGCATGCTGCAGAATGTTCTTGTTGCTCATTCACTGGTGGTGGTGTGAATACCATCTCATGTCCTTCCTCAGGTTCCTCAGTGTCCATGCTGAACCTTTTTTTTTTACTTGGTCCAGATGCTTGGGGCATATCTGCTCATTGTTAAGTTTAACCACTATGACCCTATTCCCCGCTTTGTCGATTATAGTACCCTCAAGCCATTTGGGCCCCAAAGCGTAATTGAGAACAAATACAGGGTCATCAATTTTTATACATCTCCCCCTTGAATTTCGGTCATGGTACTCGTTTTGGGATTGGCACTTGCCCTCAACAATGTTGGACAGGACAGGATGAATGAGGGACAGTCGAGTTTTGAGTGTTCGTTTCATGAGTAGCTCCGCGGGCGGGTCCTCCGTAAGCGAGTGCGGTCGGGACCTATAGGCCAGCAGGAGGCGCGATAGGCAGCATTGAAGGGAGGGTCCTTGAAGCCGGAGCATGCCTTGTTTTATGATTTGGACCGCACGTTCTGCCTGGCCATTGGAGGCTGGCCTGAACGGTGCTGTCCTGACATGGTTAATGCCATTACCCGACATGAACTCCTGGAATTCGTAGCTTGTGAAACATGGGCCATTATCGCTAACAAGGATGTCCGGCAAGCCATGGGTTGCAAAGACCGTGCGCAGACTCTCCACAGTGGTGGATGTCGTGCACGAATTCAAAATGATGCACTCGATCCATTTCAAGTATGCATCAACCACAATGAGAAACATTTTTCCCATGAACGGGCCCACGTAGTCTACGTGAATACGTGACCATGGCCTGGTGGGCCAGGGCCACGGGCTGAGCAGGGCCTCCCTGGGGGGCATTACCTAGCTTGGCACACGTCGTGCACCTGCGAACACAGTGTTCCAGGTCTGAATCAATTCCAGGCCACCACACATGTGACCGGGCAATGGCCTTCATCAGCACGATGCCTGGGTGCTCGCTGTGGAGTTCCCTGATGAATGCTTCCCTGCCCCTCTAGGGCATGACTATCCGGCTGCCCCATAGTAGGCAGTCGGCTTGGATGGAGAGCTCATCCATCCATCTGTGAAATGGTCTGACCTCCTCAGGGCATGCTCCGTGTGCAAGCGCCCAATCCCCAGTCAGGACACATTTCTTAATCAAGGATAGGAGGGGATCTCTGTCGGTCTAGATTTTGATCTGGTGGGCTGTGATGGGGGAGCCTGCGCTGTCAAAGACATCGACAGCCATGACCATCTCAGCGCTTTGCTCCGCTGCCCCCTCAGTGGCGGCCAGTGGAAGCCTGCTGAGCGCGTCAGCACAGTTTTTGGTGCCGGGCCGGTGCCGGATGGTGTAGCCATACGCAGCGAGCGTGAGAGCCCATCGCTGTATGCGAGCTAACGCATTGGCATTGACCGCCTTGCTGTCTGACAGCAGGGATGTTAACGGCTTGTGGTCCATTTCTAATTCGAACCTCCTGCCAAAAAGGTACTTCACCCCATAGACACATGCGAGTGCTTCCTTCTCAACCATCCCATATCCCCGTCAGCTTGAGAGAGCGACCTGGAGGCATAAGCCACAGGTTGTAGTTGGCCCTCAGCGTTACCCTGCTGCAACACGCACCCAACCCCATAGGACGATGCATCACACGTCAGAACCAATTTCTTACGGGGATCGTGCAGGGTCAACAACTTATTTGAACAAAGTAGGTTCCCCGCCCGATTGAAAGCCCATTCCTGACAGTCCCCACAAAACCAAATGCAACCCTTATGCAGGAGCACGTGTAGCGGCTCCAACAATGTGCTTAAGTTCGGCAGAAAGTTCCCAAAATAGTTCAAGAGTCCCAGAAATGAACGCAACTCCAATGTGTTGCAGGGCCTGGGTGCTCGTCGAATCGCCTCTGTTTTGGATTCGGTAGGCCGGATCCCATCTGCAGCAACACTCCTGCCCAGGAACTCAACCTCAGGAGCCAAAAACACACATTTAGACTTCTTGAGTCGCAGGCCTACCCGGTCCAGTCGGCATAGCACTTCCTCCAGGTTGTGGAGGTGTTCCTCGGTGTCATGACCAGTGATGAGGATGTCGTCCTGAAATACGATTGTCCCGGGGAATGGATTTGAGCAGGCTTTCCATGTTTCTTTGAAAAATCGCGGCCGCTAATTGAATGCCAAACGGACACCTGTTATAAACAAACAGTCCCTTGTGCGTGGTGATGGTGGTCAGTAGTTTAAATTCGTCGGCCAGTTCTTGAGTCATGTAGGCCGAAGTGAGGTCCAACTTGGTGAACAGCTTGCCGCCTGCCAGCGTGGCAAAAAGGTCCTCCGCTCTCGGGAGTGGGTATTGGTCTTGTAGGGACACCCGGTTGATAGTGGCCTTATAGTCGCCACAGATCCTGACCGAGCCATCCGCTTTTAGGACGGGATCGATAGGGCTTGCCCAGTCGCTGAATTCAACGGGCGAGATGATGCCCTCTCTCAGCAACCGGTCCAACTCGCTTTCAATTTTCTCCCGCATCACATATGGCACAGCTCTGGCTTTGTGGTGCACTGGTCTGGCGTCCGGGGTGATGTGTATTACTACTTTGGTACCTTTGAACGTCATGACGCCAGGTTGAAATAGTGATTCAAATTGCTGTAGGACCTGTGAGCATGAACTTCGCTCCACAGATGACATGGCGTGCACATCCCCCCATTCCAGTTCATCTCAGCTACCCAGCTCCTCCCCAACAGTGCGGGACCATTGCCCGGGACAATTCAGAGCGGCAGTCGGTTCACTGATCCATTGTTTGTGACCGCCAACATTGCACTGCCTAGCACTGGAATGATTTCTTTGGTGTATGTCCGTAATTGCATCTCAATGCGTTCTAGTTTGGGTCTGCTAGCTTTGAGTGGCCACAGCTTTTCGAATTGTTGAACGCTCATGAGTGACTGGCTGGCCCCCGTGTCCAGCTCCATGCATACAGGGATGCTGTTTAATAGGACTTTCATCATCATGGGTGGCGTTTTGGTATATGAGCTGTGAATGTTTTGCCACATGAACCCGCTGAACTTCAGCGTCCATTGATTTGCCCCAAGCGTCATCCTGCCTCGCAGACCCCTCATCTGGTTCATTCACCTCATATGTTAGCCTGGTTACAGGCTTTCTGCACATTCTGGCTAAATGGCCACTGAGGTTACAATTTCTGCAGACAAACTGTTGAAATCTGCAAGTCCTGGCAGCATGTTTGCCCCCACACCTCCAGCATGACCTGAGATTCCCATTGTTGTGAACAAAAGAGCTGTTACAAGGCATTCCTCGCTGATTGTCCCTTTGACTGCTCTTGAGCACCCTGTTAGTGGGTGTCAATGGCCCCATCCCGGGCTGCATTGTCCACTGGGGTAGCGTAAATGTCCGTTCAGCCTGCCATTGTCTCTGTTGGAGACTTACTCTTGGGTCTATTGCTGCCTGGGGTGTGTCGAACTGCCCTTGCCTGCCTGCGGGGCTCTGTGTCGCATTTATGATATTGACTCCCTGATCCATCGCCACGTTGGAGGCAGAATTGCACGCGTATATTATTTACATAAGAACATAAGAACATAAGAATTAGGAACAGGAGTAGGCCATCTAGCCCCTCGAGCCTGCTTCGCCATTTAAAAAGATCATGGCTGATCTGGCCGTGGACTCAGCTCCACCTTACCCGCCCGCTCCCCATAACCCTTAATTCCCTTATTGGTTAAAAATCTATCTAACTGTGATTTGAATACATTCAATGAGCTAGCCTCAACTGCTTCCTTGGGCAGAGAATTTCACAGATTCACAACCCTCTGGGAGAAGAAATTCCTTCTCAACTCGGTTTTAAATTGGCTCCCCCGTATTTTGAGGCTGTGCCCCCTAGTTCTAGTTTCCCCGACCAGTGGCAACAACCTCTCTGCCTCTATCCTGTCTATCCCTTTCATTATTTTAAATGTTTCTATAAGATCACCCCTCATCCTTCTGAACTCCAACGAGTAAAGACCCAGTCTACTCAATCTATCATCATAAGATAACCCCCTCATCTCCGGAATCAGCCTAGTGAATCGTCTCTGCACCCCCTCCAAGGCTAGTATATCCTTCCTTAAGTAAGGTGACCAAAACTGCACGCAGTACTCCAGTTGCGGCCTCACCAATACTCTGTATAGTTGCAGCAGGACCTCCCTGCTTTTGTACTCCATCCTTCTTGCAATGAAGGCCAACATTCCATTCGCCTTCCTGATTACCTGCTGTACCTGCAAACTAACTTGTTGTAATTTCTCCCCATTCAAATAATATTCCCTTTTACTGTTTTTTTTTCCAAGGTGGATGACCTCACATTTTCCTTCTCCCCCGCCATTAAAGTCTGAGCCATCAACGCCGCTGCTTCCAAGGTCAAGTCCTTGGTCTCAATTAGCTTTCTGAAAATCCCAGCATGACCGATGCCCTCAATAAAGAAATCCTTTAGCATCTCCCCCCTGCAAGCGTCTGTGAACTTACAGAGGCTGACCAAGCGCCGGAGGTCCGCAAAGAAATCCGGTATGCTCTGTCCTTCCCGGCGTCGGTGGATGTAGAATCTGTGTCGGGCCATGTGTATGCTGCTCGCCGGTTTGAGGTGCTCACCGGTTAGTTTACTGAGCTCTTCAAAGGTTTTGTCCACCGGCTTCTTGGGTGCTAGCAGGTCTTTCCTGAGCGCGTAAGGCTTAGGTCCGCAGCTGGTCAGCAGATGAGCCCTTCGTTTGTCGGCCGCTGCGTCTCCCAGCCAATCTTCGTGACAAAACTCTGCTGGAGCCTCTCAATGAAATCGTCCCAGTTCTCACCAACACAGTACCGTTCGTCTGTGCTGCCGGTGGCCATTCTCGTGGGTCGTTGATTCCCGTTTCTCGTCGCCAATGTAAGGTTCTTACACAATACCACAAATCCACACGAGGCACATTCTATGGACAAGGTCACTCCATGACCTGAACCTTTATTCACAGGACCAAGAAGTGATGACCCTGCGTGGGACCTCCCTTTATATACCTGGATGACCAGGTGAGCAGTGTCTCCCACAAGTTCACCCGCTGTGGTCAAGGTGTGCATTTCTTACGTATATACAATTGCAGTGTTGTTGCATAAAGGTTGCATACATGACATTCATGATGGCTAAGTTGTCTAGCATGCAGCACACCACAATGAATTCAGCGACCTGCTGAGGGGAGTATTGCAGGGTGCCTCCAGAGTGGTCCAGGCATTGGAAGCATTGCTTGAGCATTCCAATTGTCTTTTCGATGATGTTGCATGTGGCTGCATGGCTGTCATTATAGCGATGCTCAGCTTCTGTCTGAGGGTTCCAGAGGGGGGTCATGAGCCAGGTGGCGAGGCCATAACCTTTGTCCCCGAGCATCCAGCTCTGGGGCTTGTGGCTCGAACGGGCCTGAGACACTGCTCTCATGCAAGATGAAAGCATCATGGATGCTCCCTGGAAATTGGGTACTTACTGCCATGATGCACTGAGTATGGTCGCAGACGATCTGTACGTTCATGGAGTGGAATTCCTTTTGGTTTCGGTAAAACTCTGGATCTTCCAAAGGTGCTCACAGGGCGATGTGCATACAATCAATGGCAGCCTGTACCTTGGGGAAGCCAGCAATTCATGCAAAATCTACAGCCCTCTCATTCTGTGTCTCCTTGGTCATTGGGAATTTTATAAAATCCATCCTGCGTGCAGGCAGTGCAATAAGTCACCTGGCGAATTTAGCGATGTGTAACGTGCTGCGAGATGGAGCATATGTCCCCTGCTGATGCCTGAAGGGAGCCAGAGGCATAGAAGGAAAGTCCTGTTGGTGCTGATAGGCTGTAGGTTTGCCTTTATGAGCTGGCATATCTCTGTGACCACCTCTTTTCGGAAGCGCAGCCTTTGAATGCACTGTGCCTCAGACAGCTGCAGGTATGAGCGCTGTTTCCTGTAAACGCATGTGGGGTAAGACCTCCCCATACGTCTGTGAGCTCTTCGATTTTGCTCAAAATGCTCTTGAATAAGCCTTCTTCCAGCTTGATGCTTCATAGAAAAAGCAGCCAGGAATAATGGCAGAGATAGTATAGCCCTCATTCTTTTAAATGTCCTTAAATATCCTTAAAAATGAACTAGGAATGAACATAAAGCTCTGTGTGTAAAAAGCAGCCTTCCCTCCAAATCCTTTTATACATTGAACTTCTGCTCCGTTTTTGAAGATGGCACCGTTAGCACTGAGTGCTCCCTGTTTCTGACCTGGTAAGACTTGATTTTTTGGGGCATGTTTTTGGGCCGGCCATAAAAATGGCGATATTGGCTAATTTTTTGCCTCCAAGGGATAGCGCAGCATTGCATGCCGATTGATGTCATAAAAACGGCTAAAAAAATGGACGGGCGATCATTTTTAGCGCCGGGGCAAAACCGCTACCGAATTTTCCGCCCAGGTGCTAAATTTTGTGCCATTCGTTTAGCGGCAAAAAAAATACTTTTTCAACTTCGCAATGGCGCTAAGCAGGTGCAAACCTGCCGAATTTCTAACCCTTAAGTATACTCACTTCAAATTGAGAATTAGGGACTTCAGGAGTTAATTTAAGACAGCTTACTACCTGGAAACCACACTGCCTCATTTCTCTTAGTTGTTTTGTATGCACAATCAGTGATATTTTAATCAGTATCATTACGCTGACAATACGCTGACAATAGTTAAATAAGCATTTTGGCAAGACTACAGATATGTTAGAACCCTTTCTAAATACAAACTAAAATTAAAATAAAATCTTTCCCCGTGCGATCAGATTAGTGAGCTGTTTGTCTCTGGGGCAACAGTCTGTGGACTGGCACCAGGAATTCTAATATAGGAAACCCAGTCAATCAAGTTGTCCACTGGAATTTCTATTTGGACCGTTGCTGGATTTTTCATACAGATGGTTGGAAAAACTAGCAATACTTACACTGTTTCCTTGTTCTTTTTCTTGGGCAGTCTTAGAAAACCCAATGGTGGGAAATATGACCAGACGAAGGGTCATTGATCTGAAACGGTAACTCTGTTTCTCTCTCCATAGATGCTGAGTATTTCCAGCAATTTCTGTTTTTATTTCAGATTTCCAGCATCCGCAGTATTTTGCTTTTGTATTGTGCAGGAAATATGACTTCTGGGTCGTTTGCATAAAAAAGAAAGACTTGCATTTATATAGTGCCTTTCACTTATGCCCACATGAAAGAGCAGACGGGGTCTCGGGTTAATGTCTCATCCGAAAGACGGCCCCTCCGAAAGTGCAGCATTCCATCACTACTATGCAATTCCAATCAGATTTGATTCCTTCAACAGTGACTATACTTCACAAGAGTTACATTGGCTGTGAAGCACTTTGGGCCATCCTGCGGTCATGAAAGGCGCTATATAAATGCAAGTTCTTTCTCCCTTATAAAGTTTCATAGGAGTTATCATAGAATCATAGAAATTTACAGCACGGAAGGAGGCCATTTTGGCCCATCGTGTCCGTGCTGGCCGACAAAGCTATTCCCACTTTCCAGCTCTTGGTCCCCAGCCTTGTAGGTTACAGCCCTTCAAGGGCACATCCAAGTACTTTTTAAAGGTGGTGAGGGTTTCTGCTTCTACCACCCTTTCAAGCAGTGAGTTCCAGATCCCCACCACCCGCTGGGTTAAGAAATTTTCCCTCAAATCCCCTCTAAACCTCCTACCGATTACTTTAAATCTATGCCCCTTGGTGGTTGGCCCCTCTGCTAAGGGAAATAGGTCCTTCCTATCTACTTATAGTTTAATCCCTTGTCCTATCAGTCAGGTGTCCAAGCTTTTTGCCTTTGTGAGTGTACTGTGGAGCCTTATGAGCTTCACATAAAGTTTAAATCAATGTTTCCATTGCAACAATCACAAGTTACAAACACTAACGGATCTTGCTGTTCTGCTCCAGGATTTCCTCACTAAAGAGGCAAGTGAGCTGTGAATAGCCCTTTCTAAACTTCCAGCTCCACAAAACCTAACCACGGCAAGTGGGTGAGTTGGAAATGGAAGTGCAAATGAGTTGCCTGGGCTACATGGCACAGATTGCCAGGAATTATGGACTGCATGTGGCTCACAGTTTGGATGGCCTGCTTGTTCTGACCTATTAGAGAGTGATTGCCTTACATTACGATGCCTTCCTTAGCATGTTAAAGGTCTCTTTTAACATACTTTTGTTTACGTTTTATCTTGAATATCCTTGTTTAAACATAGAGTTCCAATTGCAAATGGGGAAATGATTTTTGTTGCAGGTGAAAGGTTAAGGGCCATAGTGCAGGATACCACCGAGGTTGAAAAGAGGAGAGAAGATCAGGCTAATCAGGAAGTAATGGTTAGATAGTTGGCTGGGAAGTCTTACTAATCCTAAAAATATAAATGAACTGAATTAACATAAACAATTGAAATTAAACAAATGTCCCTGAGATCCTTTGGATTAACAACTCTGCCAGCTGCTGATGGTCAGCTCCCTCACACTACGGGCTCATTAACACTTCCTGTCAGATTCCTCTATATTATCAACAGGAAACAGAAAGATTAAAAGATCAGCAGAATGAAATGGAGACTAGGATCCTGAACTTAAGGAAAGGTAACTTAGATGGTATGAGACATGAATTGACTAGAATAGACGGGTGAATGATACTTAAAGGGTTGATGGTAGATAGGCAATGGCAAACATTTAAAGATCACATGGATGAACTTCAACAACTGTACATCCCTGTCTGGAGTAAAAATAAAACGGGGAAGGTGGCTCAACCGTGGCTAACAAGGGAAATTAAGGATAGTGTTAAATCCAAGGAAGAGGCATATAAATTGGCCAGAAAAAGCAGCAAATCTGAGGACTGGGAGAAATTTAAAATTCAGCAGAGGAGGACAAAGGATTTAATTAGGAGGGGGAAAATACAGTATGAGAGGAAGCTTGCTGGGAACATAAAAACTGACTGCAAAAGCTTCTATAGATATGTGCAGAGGAAAAGATTAGTGAAGACAAACGTAGGTCCCTTGCAGTCAGAATCAGGTGAATTTATAATGGGGAATAAAGAAATGGCAGACCAATTGAACAAATACTTTGGTCCTGTCTTCACGAAGGAAGACACATATAACCTTCCGGAAGTACGAGAGGACCGAGGGTCTAGTGAGAAGGAGGAACTGAAGGAAATCCTTATTAGTCAGGAAATTGTTTAGGGAAATTGATGGGATTGAAGGCCGCTAAATCCCCAGGGCCTGATAGTCTGCACCCCAGACTACTTAAGGAAGTGGCCTTAGAAATAGTGGATGCATTGGTGATCATTTTCCAATAGTCTATCGACTCTGGATCAGTTCCTATGGACTGCAGGGTAGCTAATGTAACATTACTTTTTAAAAAAGGAGGGAGAGATAAATGGGTAATTATAGACCGGTTAGCCTGACATCAGTAGTGGGGAAAATGTTGGAATCAATTATTAAAGATGAAATAGCAGCACATTTGAAAAGCAGTGACAGGATCGGTCCAAGTCAGCATGGATTTATGAAAGGGATGCACTGCTTGACAAATCTCCTAGAATTTTTTGAGGATATAACGAGGAGAGTGGACAAGGGAGAACCAATGGATGTGGTGTATTTGGACTTTCAAAAGGCTTTTGACAAGGTCCAGCACAAGAGATTGGTGTGCAAAATTAAAACACATGGTATTGGGGGTGATGTATTGACGTGGATAGAGAACTGGTTGGCAGACAGGAAGCAGAGAGTCGGGATAAACGGGTCCTTCTCAGAATGGCAGGCAGTGACTAGTAGTGTGCCGCAGGGCTCAGTGCTGGGAACCCAGCTATTTACAATATACATCAATGATTTAGATGAAGGAATTGAGTGTAATATCTCTAAGTTTGCAGATGACACTAAGCTGGGTGGCGGTGTGAGCTGTGAGGAGGATGTTAAGAGGCTGCAGAGTGACTTGGATAGGTTAGCTGAGTGGGCAAATGCATGGCAGATGCAGTATAATGTGGATAAATGTGAGGTTATCCACTTTGGTGGCAAAAACATGAAGGCAGAATAGTACCTGAATGGTGGCTGATTAGGAAAAGGGGAGGTGCAATGAGACTTGGGTGTCATAGTACATTGAACGTTGGCATGCAGGTACAGCAGGCAGTAAAGACGGCAAATGGCATGTTGGCCTTCATAGCTAGGGAATTTGAGTATAGGTGCATGGAGGTCTTAATGCAATTGTACAGGGCCTTGGTGAGGCCTCACCTGGAATATTGTGTTCAGTTTTGGTCTCCTAATCTGAGGAAGGATGTTCTTGCTATTGAGGAAGTGCAGTGAAGGTTCTCCAGACTGATTCCCAGGATGGCAGGACTGACATATGAGGAGAGACTGGATCGACTGGGCCTGTATTCACTGGAGTTTAGAAGAATGAGAGGGGATCTCATAGGGACATATAAAATTCTGGCGGGACTAGACAGGTTAGATGCAGGAAGAATGTCCCCGATGTTGGAGAAGTCCTGAACCAGGGGTCACAGTCTAAGGATAAGGGGTAAGCCATTTAGGACTGAGATGAGGAGAAACTTCTTCACCCAGAGAGTTGTTAACCTGTGGAATTCTCTACCACAGAGAGTTGTTGATGCCAGTTTGTTAGATATATTCAAGAGGGAGTTAGATATGGCCCTGACTGCTAAAGGGATCAAGGGGTATGGAGAGAAAGCAGGAAAGGGGTACTGAGGTGAATGATCATCCATGATCTTATTGAATGGTGGTGCAGGCTCGAAGGGCAGTCACAAGTCACCAAACTCTTCCTCACCTACTTCCTCTACGTCTTCTACTTCAGTAAATTAACTACTGGTGGTAGGTGAGGTTGGCAGTTGTGTCACTATGTGTTCTCTCTCAGTGTTTGTCAACAGCCTTATCCTTTAAAATGAGCGATATGGTGTATGGCGCATGAACGGGCACCAGGTGGCGATAGAGGTCTCAGCGCCATCTCGTGGCGCTAATGTGTGGCGTTAAGCAAGCTAATTTCGAACCCCCAAGATTTCTCCTGCCATCTATCCTCAAAAGTTCACAAAATAAATATGGATAAGGAAGGTCATTTAGCCTATTCTACCAGCTTATCAATCAAAAGGACCTACAATCTCCATCATGGTACCCAGGTTTCTCTTAAATGAATCAAAGACTTTTATCTACACTAACCTGCCTGGAACTCTATTCCAAGTGTTGAGCATTCTTTGCCTTGAGAAGATGCTAACATCGGCCCTAAATTTATCGCTCACTGGTTTGAAGCTGTGTCCCATGGTCCTACTGCCGAGCTTTTCAGTTTTGATGTCACCTTCCTGAGGGTGACTATGGTGAGCACAAACAATATTGCCAAACCTTGCGCGTTTCATCCGTTGATGTTAGGGGAACATTTCTGGCTGAATTCATCAAAGAGGTTCTGTTGCCTAATATTTGAGACCTATTTCCCGTGATCAGGCCATTCACAGAAACAACAAGAATACTGCCAGAAATTACTTCATTTCTTATTAATCTGAAACAGTAAAAACATAAATCAGCTCTTGGCCAAAGGCCTCAGTGAATGGGCCCCTGTCCGTGGTGAAACGGTAGTGCAGAAACTATGGCCACAAGTTTCGCCATAATTTGCTCCTGATTTTTAGGAGCAACTGGTGTAGAACGGAGTATCTTGGAAATGGGAATTCTCGCCATTCAGTTTGCTCCAGTTCTAGTCAGTTAGAGCAGTTTCACTTTGGAACAGAATTTTGTTTTCAAAAGGGGGCGTGTCCGGCCACTTATGCCTGTTTTCAAAGTTTCGGCAGTGAAAACTTACTCCAAACTAACTTAGAATGGAGTAAGTGAAGATTTTTGGCCGTCCAGGTCGGGACTGCGCCGTTCTAGGCGCGGCTTGAAACTTGGGCCCAAGTTTTGGGCCGCGTGACGCCTGTTTTTCGCGCCACAAAGTGCACCTAAAAAAAACTTCCAGATTCCCCGGGTCCCTGCTGGTCCTCTTGAGCCAGGCGCGGCACAGCACGAGCTGTAAGGGGCGGAGCTAGGTCCCTGCGCTGAAAACAGTGCCGGGACCTTTGCACATGTGCGCTACAGTGGGCGCGCATGTGCAGTAGCTCCAGGCGCCCAAAACTGTGTGGGAGGGGCCCGAAGCACGCAGCCCCTAGCCCTGGCCCATTGGCCTCACTGGGGCTGCGTGCCTAAGGCTGCCCCCCACGCCCAGCTCCTGCTTCCTCCTGACACCGACTCGACTCCCACTTTCCCCCCGCCCCCGGACCGGACACGACCCCGACACCGACCTGACTCCCGCTTCCCTCCCCCCCCCCACCCCGAACTGGACCCGACCCGTGCTCCCCCCGCCCATCCCCACCCCCCCACCCGACCTGACCTCCCTCTTCTACCCCTCCTGACCCGAACCGAACCGACCTCCCTCCCACACCCCCCCCGACCCGACCCGCGCTCCCGACTCCCCCCCCCCCCCCCGGACTGGGCCCGACCCAACCTGACCTCCCTCCCCCCACCCCCGACACGACCCGCGCTCCCTCCCTACCCGAACCAACCCGACCTCCATCCTCCCGCCCCCCGACCCGACCTGTGCTCCCAATCGCGCTCCCCCCCCCCGACTTCCGGACCCGACCCGACCCGACCCGCGCTCCCCCCGACCCGCGCTCCTGACCCCGGACCCGACCCGACCTAACGCCACCTACCTGTAAATCTGGTGCTGGGGACCGGGCCCTGCCCGCCCGGCCGGGCCCGGCCCGTTCAGCCTCCCCCCATCCCCCCCCTCCCCCCCTCCTCCTTTCCCCCCTTTCCCCTTCCCCTCTCCCCCCCCTTTCCCCTTCCCCTCTCCCCCCCTTCTCCTCCCCCCTTCCCCTTCTCCTCCTCCCCCTTCCCCTTCTCCTCCTCCTCCCCCCATCTCTCCCCCCTTCTCTTCCGCCCTCCCACTTCTCCCCCATCCCTCCCCTTCCCGCTCTGCCTCCCTCCCTCCCCTCCCCCTGCCCCCCCTCCCCCTGCCCCCCCTCTCTCCCTCTACCCCCCTCCTCCCCCTCCCCTCGCTGTCAGAAACACAGACACTGACAGACAGAGAATGAGAGACACATACAGACAGACTGACAGAGAGATAGAGACACTGACAGAGACACACTGGGGGGGGGGGCGGGGGGGGGGGGCATCCCAGCACGCTGTTGGAGGGCTCCCGGTGCTGCAGTCGGTAAGTAGAAAATGTTTTATTTATTGATTTAAAAAAATATATATTTCTTATTAATTTTTTTTGATTGATTTATTGGTTGATTTATTGATGTTTTTATCATTTATTATTGATGATGGCTCTTTATTTGTAAAACTGAAGTGTTTAATGTTTGTAAACTTCCCTTTAAAACCCCCCGACCCCCATTCTCTACGCCTGATTTGTAACCTACGCCTGATTTTCTAAAGTGTCGACAAGGTTTTTTTCGTGCTTACAAAAATCTTCACTTACTCCATTCTAAGTTAGTTTGGAGTAAGTTTTCACTGCCGAAACTTTGAAAACAGGCGTAAGTGGCCGGACACGCCCCCTTTTGAAAAAAAAAATTCTGTTCCAAAGTGAAACTGTTCTAACTGACTAGAACTGGAGCAACCTGAATGGCGAGAATTCCAATTTCTAAGATACTCCGTTCTACACCAGTTGCTCCAAAAAATCAGGAGCAACTGAGGCCGAAACCTGGGCCCTATGTTAACGGGGCCGATTTTGATGAACTTACCGCCCACTACCAGCCACTGCCGCTGACATTCCTCTGCTCGAACCGCCTAGTGCCACTTTCATCATGGCCTGGAGCGGGCGGGAGGGGAGAGCCGGCAGGAAGCGCCCACTGACGTCAGCAGACGGCTGATGCGGGTAAGTAGACTCTGCCCACTGATTGCCAGATTGGCGCGGGTGGGAGTCGGCGGCAGGCCGGCGGTGGACCGTTGCGTGGATGCTGCTCTGTCCTGAATGGTGAGTGTCAAGATCTTGTAAAACAGGTAAGTAGAATGCTTTAAAATTATTTCTTTACAGGTACAGATGGGAGGAAAAGCAATGTGTGAGGAGAACACAAAAAATCTGCAAAAGGACATAGACAGGCTAAGTGAGTGGGTAAAAATTTGGCAGATGGTGTATAATGTTGGAAAGTGTGAGGACATGCACTTTGGCAGAAAAAAATCGAAGAGCAAGTTATTAATTAAATGGAGAAAGATTGTAAAGTGCCGCAGTACAGTGGGAACGGGGGGTCCTCGTGCATGAAACACAAAAGGTTAGTATGCAGGTACAGCAAGTAATCAGGAAGGCCAATGGGATATTGGCCTGTATTGCGAAGAGGATGGAGTGTAAAAGCAGGGAAGTCTTGCTACAGTTTTACAGGGTATTGGTGGGGCCACACCAGGAATATCGCGTGCAGTTTTGGTTTCCATATTTACGAAAGGATATACTTGCTTTAGAGGCAGTTCAGAGAAAGTTCACAAGGTTGATTCCGGGGATGAGGGGGTTGACTTATGAAGAAAGGTTGAGGAGGTTGGGCCTCTACTCATTGGAATTCAGAAGAAGAATGGGAGGTGATCTTATCGAAACGTATAGGATTATGAGGGGGCTTGACAAAGTGTATGCAGAGAAGATATTTCCACTCATAGGGGAAACTAAAACTAGAGGGCATAGTCTCAGAATAAGGGGCCGCCCATTTAAAACTGAGATGAGGAGGAATTTCTTCTCTCAGATGTTGTAAATCTGTGGAATTCACTGCCTCAGAGAGCTGTGGAAGCTGCGTCATTGAATAAATTTAAGACAGAGAAAGACAGTTTCTTAACCACCGTCGAGAATGAGACCTCCCGCCCACTGCCGCCCCAATTGGCGGCGTATGTTGTTGATTGCCGCCCGCCGATCTTCGAGGGATCTCGGCGATGAAAACACCGGCGAAAATACTGTCCGGTACCTCGGTGGCCATTGGCGGCACTTTGGGCGGCACTTGGACGGGTGGAGACCTTGACCAAATTCCGCCCCGTTATTAGTTACTTTTGAATTCAAAAATAAATAAATGCACTGCATATGCAAACAAGCTGTCCAGCTATTTATGGTCTTGGATAGAAAATAGCCAACAGACAACATCAAATATTACAAAAGAGACTAGTTTCACACGAAGTATTCGGTCTAGTTGTGCTGAAGCAACGGGTGACCCGATTAAACAGTCATGCTCTATTTTAGCATGACTTGATTCTGTAAATTGCTGGGAATGTAACAGAAAATGTGCTGGTGAAATCAGCAGGAGGAAATGTCATACTGCGTGCAATGTAAAAATAACAAAAATCTCATCCAAAATTAACTCCACGTTTACCTTAAAATCGTATACCAACAGCAAATACACTGGTGTTGTTTTGAGTGCAATATGCATCTATTGAGCGGACAAATCCATTATTAAGTCATATCGGAACGTTAATCTCATTCATTATTTGGTAGGGTTTACTCATTGGACACCGATTGCATCCTCAATATTTGCCCACCTTGTGCACATTTGGATTTTAACAGAAAAAAAAAGACTTGCATTTATATAAAGCCTTTCATGATCACTGGACATCTCAAAGCGCTTCACAGCCAATTCAGTATTTTTTGAAGTGTAGTCACCTGTTGTAATGTAGGAAACGAGTCAGCCAATTTGTGCACAGCAAACTCCCACAAACAGCAATGTGATCAGGACCAGATCATTTGTTTTAGTGACGTTGATTGAGGGATGAATTTTGGCCAGGAGACCGGGAATAACACCCCTACTCTTCGAAATAGTGCCATGGGATTTTTTACGTCCACCTGAAAGGGCAGACAGGGCTCTGGTTTAATGTTTCATCTGAAAGACAGTGCAACACTCTTTCAGCACTGCACTGGATGTCAGCCTAGATTGTTGTGCTCAAGTCTCTGAACCCACAACCTTGTAACTCAGAGATGAGAGTGCTACCACTGAGCCAATTCTGACATCTAGTCAGTTAACAATCAACATGAAAGACATCCCATGTTTCAGTTTTGAAATATTGTCGTGTATAGAATGTAGATTCAAATGTATTTGACATATAAGACAGACAAGTGATCTTTGCTGCATCCATCAACCCCCAACAAGTTCATTCCAGCTGTTACTTTAAAGGAAAACCACATCAACAATTATATTCATTCCCAAACCAGACTTAATTATTGTCACAACTGCACAGAAGAGTCTGAGACAACATGTGGTGTTTTTGACTAATTAGCTCTCACAAAATAATAGAGGAATCTATGATATAACCGGTGATCCAGCAAATTATGATATTTTTAAATGTTTATGTGTGCTTGGCAAGAAAATACCAGTCATTTTCTGCACTTTCTCAGTCTATGGGAGTGATTTTAACCCTTCGCGCCTGGCAGAAACAGTGCAGGTAGGCAGTTAAAATACACCAGTTCACATACCCACCCTGGGGCCATTGGTGAGGTCATTGGGACCCAACTGGAATTTTTACGAGTAGGCCTGAGTGGGCAACATCACTGAGTTTCCTGCTCAGGCCTATTCAGCGAGGCACTAGATCAGGGCCTTGGTTAATCCTTGCCACTGGACCAAGACCTAGCTCTGTCAAGCCTGTGTGGTGGCTGGGGTGCAACGGCCACCACACGTTAAGAAAATTCACGCACAGGCATCTTCCACCCTTCAAGATGTAGTTCGGGATCCGGAATATTAGGTCCTTCATTGAAACACCTGTGAACTCATCCCTTTTCGGCATAGAAGCAAGTCATCCTCACTTCGAAGGATCGCCTATGATGAGATCAGGGCTTGAAGAAGCGCAAAAGATAAGTTTCATTTTATTTTTCCTCGTATGGCAAGGCGGGCTCTTCCGGGCCCCAGAAGAAAATGCGGCTTCTCCTGCCACAATTTGAGCCACCCACCCCCGATTGCGGGGCCTCCCCCGGGGATAGCTCAGCAGCCGACTCCGCGGATTTACCTTCCTTTGGTGGGCGGCCTATTTGCTCCGCTTCCCGACGACTTCCCAACCCCAAGGGTCTTTACAGCACTAAATGGCTTTGAAGAGCAGGAACCTTGGATGTCATTTTTTTCCCTATCCTTAGTGCAACGGTGTTGAAGTCATCTGCAGCACTCATACTGCCAGCCAAGCTAAATGTACTTTTACATTGATGTTTCTTTACTTCAGGTGCAAGGGAAAGTCATTTTCATTCAGCAGCTCCACAAATTCATCCTGCTTCTCCTTTATTCTGGTACTGTGGGCTGGATTTTCGCTATGTTTATTTTTCAGGTCACAACACAGATGTATTGATTTAGACCGATACCTGTTCTCAGTAGGGGATCTGCATGCTGTTGACACTGGGCAGCGTTTACAAACTCCCTCGGTCCTCCGGCGCCCAGCTGTGACATGCATATTAGTCCATTTAAAGTCCATCACATGGACAAAATACTCCATCCCGCGCTCGGTCTCTCTGCAGTGGATCGGGGACTGGTGAAAACAATCTTATTACAGAGCGGGGTGGGGGGGCGGTACAGCATTGGGACACTGTCCCCATCCTGTGTGGTCGCACCCACAATCCCAGGGGGAAAGCACCAGCCAGGGCCCCTGGTTCCCTCGCTCCTGTGAGAAGGACAGATAACGTGGGAAATGCAAAGGGGTTTGGTGGGGAGGAAAGCCCCTCTGCGGTCAGGCGGAGGGGCCCCAGGCCACCAGCCCCACTCACGTTACAGGCCTCTCGCTTGGTCATTCTCTCCTTTGGCTGCTGCCAAACTCCTGTTATACAACAGATGGTTTCATCTTTGTTGAAGAAGCCTTGCCTTTTATACAGCCCATCTCTCAAACAAAACACCATGTACGGTGACTTGGTTTCACAGCAAGATCCCAAGAAGCAGTGACGAGATGCACAGCCAATCTGGTTTGGCGGCGGGTGGAATTTTGGCCAGGTGAAGGTCCTTGCCACCCCTGTTCGCGCCCCGGAGGGGCGGTAATGGAGGCGGCAATGGTTTGCGGGCGGCCGGCCAGATCCCAGCACCCCGTCGGGAAATTAGTTGCTGGATTTGCGGGGGCGCAGAGCGTTGCCGACCAGGAGCGTCGCGAAGGCACGTAACACCAGCAGTTTCGACTACGCTTTGAACTTTGTTGTGCGCTGACCCTATAGTGCCCCGTAGCGCCCCGTGGTGGGACTGCCTGGAAAACCAGGTGATCAGATCTGTCCCGGTGGCATGAGTGATGGAATTGGTGACTGAGGCAAGTTTGATTGATCTGTTTCGTTTTAGTTTTGCGATGTTGCTTATTGTGGGGAGTTTCAGGTATTGGGAATGATTGTTCTGTTTTTAGTTGCGTTTTTTCCGGCCACAGAAGCCTCTCTTAGGGTGCTCCGAGGCCGGCTCTTTAGCAACAGAATTTAATTTGCTGAGCCAGCCTTGCGCCCGAAAAGAGGTGCGTAACGTCTCCCTTAGCGCTCCGCCCCACACTCAACGCCCAACTGATGAATTTTGCTGACTGAGGCGCAAACTGTTCTCGGGCGCAAACTTTATCACCCCGCCGCCATTACCAGCCCGAAATGAACAGAATCGAAAATCCAGCCTTATATTTCTTTGTGGGTTGATGACTATGGAGCCCAGACAAGGAAGCTGGTTTTAGCAAAGTAAACATGGGCACCCAGTGAATGGATACCACTCTCCCACAACCTGGACTAACCAAGCAGCTACTTAACAATGCCTCAGGATCAGCCATTGCAGTCCAAGCTGGGGATAGAACCCAGGATCTTCTGATGGTGTGTCGCTCCATTTTACACTGGGTAGCACCTTTACCCACTGATCCACTGGAAGCTGAAGAAAAATATTTCATTGGCTCAATGATAATGCTGTGGTCACTTCGCAGCTGATTGCTTTGTATCTTGCTTCACTTACATCAAAAACTTTCTGAACACTTCCAAAAATAGATTGATGTGACACTCTTTAAATTGTTATTTTTTTTCCCTCCTTTGTAGCGTTTTTTAATGTTCTTTCTCATCATCATAGGCAGTCCCTCGAGTCGAGGATGACTTGCTTCCATATCAAAAAGTTCACAGGTGTTTCAATGAAGGACCTAAAATTCCAAGTCCTGAACTAAATCTTGAAGGGTGGAAGATGCCTGTGCGTGGATTTTTTTTAACGTGGGGTGACCGTTGCACACCAGCCACCACACAGGCTTCTCAGAGCTCGGTCTTGGTCCAGTGGCAAGGATTACCTAAGACGACTGGAGACCAGCTCTGCTGCACGGACCTAGTGCGCACACATATCGCAGTGTGGGCTGGCTCGTGCTGCCCCTGGGCCCTCGCCTCTTCTGGCCCCCGAACTCACGCCTCTCCTGGGCCCCGATCACGTCCCTCTACAATCTCTCGCCACTCTTTCACCCCGACCTCGCCGCTCCTGCTGTACCTACCCACGCTCCAATCACCGACCTGGACCTTGGTGACGTCCCTCTTCACTGAGTCTCGAGTAGTTCTCCCCCGCTGACATTAGACTGATTGGCCTGTCGTTACCAGGTTTATCCTGTTCCCATTTTCTGGATAGGAATGTAACCTTGGCAACACTCCAGTTCTCTGGCCCACCCCTTGCCCAAGGGGAATTGAAAGATAGTGGTCAGAGCCTGTTACCTTGACCGAAGCTTCCCTCAGCAGCCCAGGACGTGCCCCACGGGTAGGGTGGCATCGTGGTGATATTCCTGGGCCTGTAATCCAGGCCTGTACTCGGACACTCCACGGACAGGATCCCGCCACAGCAACTGTGGAGTTAAACTCAATAATTCAATCAGTCTGGGATGAGAAGCTGGTATCAGTAACCGGATTGTCGGCAAAAACAAATCCGGCGGCCACGTTTTCTACAGAACAACACTGACCGCACTTTGGCGGGAAGCGCTCTGGGCGGTGGTGAGGAGGAGACAGGCGCTGTGCCAATTCTCAGCCTGACAGCCCCAGCCGCGCACTACGCAGGCGCACCTTCACCTAAAACAAATCTAATTGGTGCATAGGGCAGCTGATTTGTTTTGCATTGAAGTCTCCACTGAATGCCAGGCAAAGCTAATGGGTTTCTCAGCTGTATGTACATCCCCACAGAACCCACAGCCAAGCAGGAAAGGCTTTCCCTATAATCACTTGTGCAACTCAAATTACACAAGACTTTGACAGTAAATGCTACAATCAGATCAGTAAGCAGTGTTGGAGTACTACTGACCCAGGACGAGTTATTTATTAACATTATTCATGCTACAATTAATGTGAAAATGACATACAGGCATTGATTTTCCATTTGTTTTGTCACCCGGTTGGACTATACCACAACGGAAGTAAATTGGGTAGTGAAAGGATAAGCCAGTGAGCCATGCACAATAAAGACTCAGGATCATTAGTGCCTCTCCGTGACCACTTTGTGTTTGCAGCGCTTCAATGATAATGATAAGCTGCCTTTATCAGAAATGTCGCTGAAAAGCGCCTGGCAGAGCCCCGCTATGATACACACAGTACTGCGTCTGACATTGAGGCAACATCCCTGCATTGTACAACAGCAGACGTTATGGTCAAAAATAGTCGAATATTTGAGCAACCTTTTTCTCCCAAATTCCAGTGCAGTGCTGAGGGAGTGCTGCACTGTCGGAAGTGCCGTCTTTCGGATGAGACGTTAAACCGGGGCTGCGACTTGTATGATTTTAGTCCCAGTTCATTGATAATTATTATATTTGTGGTGGTTTTATGGGTATATGGCCAATTGATTACGGTCCCTTGGGTCAGCTTACCACTGATATCTTGAAGGTCGAATTGGAATTCTTGGATGTTTTACATATCATCGGATTTCTATATATCCTCACTCTCTTTGCCCCATAAGCCATCAGCTGCCTTGGCCCTATTTGTTGAACCTTTCTCCTTATAGCCCTCCAGCTCTCCGATTCTCTCTCTATCTTTAAAAACCTTCTGGAAGCCCATCTTTTCAACCTCTCCCCGTGACTGTGCCCATTCCTTTATCCCATTTACCTCACTTCTCCTGCTCTTTTCTCCGTTCCAAAATGCCGTGGGACAACTTTGACATTAAAGGCAATCAATACAAGTTGCTGTCATTATTCAGAGTGAATAAATTACAGTTCCTTGTGTTTCCTGCTTGCAGTGGTTTGATCTTGACTTAATTATTTCATATTTTCTTTTGTGGATTCTGTGCCACCTCAAGGGAGATGCTGGTTTATTAAAGAATCTTAAAAATAGAAAAGAATTTGCATAATCAGTAATTGTTGACAGTGTTCCATTTTCCCATACCTTTAGGACCGTAAGAGAATTCAGCTTCTGGAACCCGTGGATAGGACATGGTAATCACTTGGCTACAGGTGGGAACATCTCTAGCAACAGCTCAATAATGAACACCTCAGGGCTAATACAAACCAAATAAGACTGGACCATTATAAGGTGCACCTGGGGCTTATTTCCTCTGACAGACGTGTCATCGCAAACAACTGCGCTTTTTAGATACGCCGCATTGAAAATCTATTCTCCTTCAGTCATTTACCGGAGATCCTCCCCCTTAGCAGCACAAGTCTGAACAGCAAAGGTTTCTTGGCAACAAAATGAGCAGCAAAGCAATTCAAACGATGTGATTTATAATGCGAAGTGATAATGTAAGCAAGGGTGGCACAGGGGAGGCTCAGAAGCAAGACCAATGTTTAGATAGTGGTCACAATGAATGAGCAGATGGTATTGAAGATAAAATAAAAAGGAAAAGCCTCAAATGCTGGAATTCTGACATTGAAACAGAATATTAATTTCCTGTCCATCCACTGGCTTTAAAAACATAGAAAATAGGTGCAGGAGTAGGCCATTCGGCCCTTCGAGCCTGCACCGCCATTCAATAAGATCATGGCTGATCATTCACCTCAGTACCCCTTTCCTGCTTTCTCTCCATACCCCTTGATCCCTTTAGCCGTAAGGGCCATGCTTTCTTCTGCTGTCTCTCCCTCCCCCTTGTTTTCTCTATTCTTTCAATGGTTATTTATTTATTAGCCTCCATTAATTCCCTCTCACTTATTGGTGTCTCCATTGGTTCTGTACCCCTCTTCTGCTTTTGTCTATAATCTTCCAACCTTACTAAATTCCCTGAGTACCGTTTGCCTTCAGTCTGATGAAGGGTACATGTCCGAAATGTCTTATTACAGATGTATTTTCTGTTTTTATTGGTATTTCTCTGACCAAATGGCAGGCCTTTTGTATTAAGTTGTGACCCTATGATTCATATCTGGCTGATAGCACAATTCCAGAAGAAAATAAATATATTGGTTGAAAAGTATGACCATTAACCAGCCTACAGAGTACCTATATAACTGGTATTAGATTGTTTGGGGGTGAAGTTTCGTTCCGCCCCGGTTGGGTCCGGTACCAGCTGCGAGGCGGGACTTCTTGCTCCGGGTGCAGAAGTCCCGCCCCGGCAGCTAAATTGGGCTCACCACCCCCCCGGGTAAATGGACCGCAATGTCACGCGCTCCACTTCCTCTCGGGGGCGGGACTGGGTCGCTAACATTGGGAATTTTTCCAGCACTAACGGAGAGGCGCATAGCGCTGGTTGGAGCACAGGGCTTTCCCCTTCCGTTAAAGGGGAAGGCACGCAGCAGCCCGGCACAGAAGCGAGTGCCGGGTTGCAACATCACGGTACGGACCCCGCGATTTGAAGAGGGCCAGGCCGCGACCGATAAGTCCGCCATTTAAAAAAATGTCAGCACCGCCCCTTTAATTTTCGCCCGCTAACGGACTGAAATCTGGTTTGTGACCTGCAAAGCTGGCGCGGACATTGCCTCACGGGTCACTTTCAAATTTTGGCTCCGGTGCGAAAACTGGTTGCTGCGCAATCGTTATCATGGCCCAACAGCCTGGGGTGATACTGGCAGGAGCGAGGGGGGGGTTACCGGTTAGCACCGCCTCTAACTCCCGCGATATTTTGCGGTGCCATGCCTCGGGCGAGAAGTTGTGTACGCCCCATTAGCGCCCCCCTGGCGGCACTGATGGGAGGCGCAAACGATCCGAGTTTCTCCCCCTTTGTCTCTTATCCATACTACATTTGTCATTATAGAAATGCTTCTATAAAACTGACATGTAATGTATGTGCTTTATCTAATTGTGGACTTATTGAAGTCTTTGTTGCTCTGTTGCATTGTTCATTTTGAACTGTGTCAAACAGAATGGACTACATTTATTATTGACATGAATGTACAATGGGGGATTCTTACCTCAACTGAACATGTCCAAAAGCTCCATTGGGAATCAACTGTATCCCATGGAGATTGAGTGTAAGTGCGCATGTAAAACTGGAGCACAAGGGTTATACAGAGAAATATGTATTAAATCCCAAATACAGATGGAGACAAAGATCACTGTCTCACCACGTTAGCTATTTGCACATTCTTTTGCTTCATTATATCTTTCATTGCCTTAAGCGATGATCTTTGATATTATCTAATGACTTCCTCCTTTCCTTTAAGCAAGCTTCAGGCCATTTTACCTATTAATTTCCTCGCTGTGATTTTAATATCATTCCTTTCGTTGCTTCTCTCTTCCCATTTTCAAATTCCACTAAAATGGCTCATCCATCTTTCAGTTCTGAGGAAGACTTCCATCGAAAATGCCTTTTCTTTTTTGTACAGGTCCTGATTGTCCTGTTGTGTATTTCCAGCATTTCTGTGTCTGTTTCAGATTTCTAGTTTCTCTCTCCATGACACATGTGCCTGAAGTGGGAGTAGAGTGAGAATATACATGTCATCGTTTAATGATCAGTGTACATACAATCCCTATAGTCCTCCTCCAATAATATGATTATGCATTGGTGCTTATGCTGATAACGGCCTCGGTTTTGTGCGGGGTTGTGAAGACCAAATTATTCCAGTAAGTGGTACAATGCAATTGCATGCAACTGCAAGTTCAATCAAATGAAACTCAGTATAACCAAATGACAAAATCCAGTGATGGTGAGATATTGAAAATAAGCACAAATATCTTCCACTTTATTCACAAGAGTCCTGATTTTAACCAACCCCTGTGCCCGACGAGAACAGGGCCATGCGAAGGATTAACAACAACAACTTGTATTTATATAGCGCCTTTAACGTAGTGAAACATCCCAAGGTGCTTCACAGGAGTATTATAAGATTTAAAAAATTTGACACTGAGCCACGTAAGGAGAAATTAGGGCAGGTGACCAAAGGCTTGGTCAAAGAGGTAGGTTTTAAGGAGCATCTTGAAGGAGGAAAGAGAGGTGGAGAAGTTTAGGCAGGGAATTCCTGAGCTTGGGACTTAGGCAACAGAATGCACGGCCACCAATGGTTGAGGAATTCTAATCGGGATGCTCAAGAGGGCAGAATTAGGGGAGTGCCGCTATCTCGGGGGGTTGTGGGGCTGACGGAGATTACAGAGATAAGGAGGGGCCTATCTCTCTTAAAATGGTAGTAGCGGCCTACTCACCTGATCTTCACTGGCCTCACATCACTACTCCATTTTAACAGATGCATTCTGGCCAGCCAGCGAGGCCCTCACACCAGGCAAGCGAGGGCCTCATTGATGTTCAAAAGCCGCAGTCTGATGATGTAATTCAAGCACTGACTATAGTTTAACCCCCAGTGGACTGCAATTTACGCTTAGCTCTGGCCTTACAGCTGTTGGGCCAAATAGGTAAGTATTTTATTTTATTGGAAATCGGGGTCCTATGATATATATAACAACAACTTGCATTTATATAGCAGCATTAACGTAGTAAAATGTCTTGAGGCACTTCACAGGAGCATTATCCAACAAAATGTGACACCAAGCCGCATAAGGAGATGTGAGGGTGTGTGATCAAAAATTTGGTCCATGAGGTAGGCTTTAAGGAGCATCTTAAAGAAAGAGAGAGAGATAGAGAGGTGGAGCGATTTAGGGAGGGAATTCCAGAGCTTAGGGCCCAGGCAACTGAAGGCATGGCTGCCAATGGTGGAGCCATGAAAATCGTGGATCCGCAAGAGGCCAGAATTGGAGTAGCGCAGAGATCTCTGATGGTTCCTCAGGTACTGTCGCCGTCTTCTTCAAATCTGCCATCATCACCCCTCGCCTCAAAAAAACAACCCTTGACCCCTCCGTCCTTGCAAACTACCACCCCATCTCCAACCTCCCTTTCTTCTCCAAAGTCCTTAAACATGTTGTCGCCTCTCAAATCCGTGCCCATCTTTCCCGGAACTCCATCTTTGAATCCCTGCAATCTGGTTTCCGTCCCTTCCACAGTATCGAAGTGGCTCTTCTCAAAGTCACAAATGACATCCATTGTGACTGTGACAAAGGTAAACTATCCCTACTCATCCTTAATGACCTGTCTGCAGCCTTTGACACAGTTGACCACTCCATCCTTCTCCAATGCCTCTTCAGCATCGTCCAGTTGGGTGGGACTGCACTTGCCTGGTTTCATTCTCATCTCTCTAATTGCAGCCAGGAAATCACCTGCAATGGCTTCTCTTCCCACTCCCGCATCGTTACCTCTGGTGTCCCTCAAGGATCTATCCTTGGCCCACTCCTATTTCTAATCTACATGCAGCCCCTTGGCGGCACCATCCGAAAACACGGCATCAGTTTCCACATATACGCTGACGACACGCTCACCACCACTTCTCTCAACCCCTCCATGGTCTTTAAATTGTCAGACTGCTTGTCCAACATCCAGTTCTGGATGAACAGTCCTCGTCACTCATCACCCCTGTGTTCGCTGACCTACATTGGCTTCCGGTTAGGCAATACCTCAATTTTAAAATTCTCATTTCCCTCTCTGGCCTCACCCCTCCCTATCTCTGTAATCTCCTTCAGCCCTCAATACCCCGCAATATCTGCGCTCCTCAAATTCTGCCCTCTTGAGCATCCCTGATTATAATCGCTGAACCATCGGTGGCCGTGCCTTCAGCTGCTTAGACCCTAAGCTCTGGAATTCCCTCCCTAAACTTCTCCGCCTTTTTACCTCTCTTTCCTCCTTTAAAACATACCTCTTTGACCAAGGTTTGGTCATCTGCTGTAATTTCTTCTTATGTGGCTCGGTGTCAAATTTTTGTCTTATATCACTCCTGTGAAGCGCCTTGGGACGGTTTACTACATTAAAGGCGCTATATAAATACAATTTGTTGTTGTTGGTTGTTGTTGTATGGCCAGAAGAGGTTTCAGAGATAGGAGGCATGGAAGGATTTGAAAATAACCGTAACAACTTGTACTTATACGCAAGTTGTCTCCACCTCTGGAGATCGGGGTCTCCTGCGGGAATCTACCTTCCTCAGGTTTAGATACTGGCCGGACTTCCTGATATTGTAGCAGCCCAGAGCTGGCTTGGGGCTGCCCTGGGACACTGGGTTTTTAGCCACAGTCAGTGAGCCCAATGCAAATCTGGCCCGTTCCTCAAACTGGCCAGCTGCTGCATTCCGCTGGCCAACCGTCCGGATACCGCTAAAGGGAAGATGTCTTTGTCCGGATACCGCTAATAGGGAAGCTGTCTTTCCATCATGTGGGAAAGAATTTTCAGCCACTTTACAAAGTCTTCAGCATTTTGCAATTAGGTTTTTAAAAGAAGTGAACCCAGATGTTACACAGATTCACCGGCAGGTTTTTCTTTTACCAACAGTTTTTGCTGTGAGACAGTCTCCAGAAGGCAAAAAATTCACTATCCAAATGTTTTTTCTTCACGACCAGTTCTAATTATTATGGAGACGCACATGACGAAAACAGATAACAAACTCATCATCAATATGTATTTGTCTCCTACTGCTTCCGGAGGGGGCCCAGGGTTCATGTCTATACTTTGACCCTCTGCATCCCTAGAGCCTCCGTCCTTTGCTTTAATTTTCTGAATGCTGCCGTTGTGCACACTGATTAGCTCTTTCTGAATTTAAAAGGTTCAACTTCAAATCAGAAAGGAGTTAAAATAATTTGTGTGCCGCATTCAGGAGAAAATGGTTGATTTCCGACAGCCGTTGCAGAATGCGAGCAAAAATAAAGCTTGCTTTGATTTTTCATATTAAATGTGTCATTTCTTATTCCTCCAATTTCTTCTCCTTATTCCATATCTCTTGAGGGCACCGACTCATTCATGCTTTTCCTCCAGGTTCAATTTATCTATGCGTGCATCGTTGTCCTGCCAGCTTCACTTTACACGAATTCAATTCCTCCAGAACTCCATTGCCCGAACTTGATTCTGTACTAAGTCCACCTGACCTATCACCTTGTTCTCTGTGATCTCCACTGGCTCCATTTCCCCCAATGTATTTATTTCAACTCTGGTTCCTGTCTGCAAATCCCTCTTTGGCCCTACCTCTGCAGTCGCCCCCCCACCCCCCCTTGTTGCTCTATTTTTGATGATAGAGCCTTCAGCCATCGTGCCTTACACCCTGGAATTCCCTTCCTAAAACCATCCACCTCGCAACATTTCTCCCCATCTTCAAAAACTCCTCAGTGTTCGGGGGTGTAGTTTCAGAATAACAGGTCACACGTTTAAAATGGAGATGAGGAGGACTTTCTTCTCTCAGAGGGTTGTAAAACTATGGAATTCTCTACCCCAGAGAGCTGTTGAGACTGGATCATTGAATATATATAAGGTGGAGATAGACAGATTTTTGAACAATAGGGAAGTCAAGGGTTATGGGGAGCGGGCAGGAAAATGAAGTTGAGGCCAAGATCAGATCAGCCATGATCTTATTGAATGGCGGAGCAGGCTCGAGGGACCAAACAGCCTACTCCCGCTCCTATTTCTTATGTTCTTATGCCTGCATTTGAACCACACCTCCTCTCACCTTCCCCAAGTTTCCCCCCAATCCCTGTGTGATGTCCAAATCCTCTCTGCTCATTGTGAAGTGCCTTGTGATGTTTCACCACTGTTGTATAAGGTAACAGTGTCCGGTTCATTTGACACGGGACTTTATTTGTTATGAGCCTTGAATTGCACTATCATACAACGAGATATTCGGCAGTAACGTAACATTCCTGAATGCAAGGGATGCAGCATCCAGAGACCAGTGACATTGGACCCAAGCAAATTTTCAAGAGCAGACCCCAAATTTGTAACACCCATCTGATATATAAAAATAAAGACTGGCACAGTGGACCCAACTGCAAAGGTGAATTTGTAAATTACCTTACATAAAGGAGTGCGTTTAATGTCATCCATGCAAGTACTATTAAATGCGGTGAACACATGAAAACAGTGTATTAATATGTCAAACCAACAGGGGTTGAACTGAGGTTT